>NC_057852.1:46439424-47689424 GCF_015237465.2 Chelonia mydas
TGCAATTACTACCCCTCTTCATCTGCAGCGGGAGGGTGCAGGTTTCACGTACTCATATAAAGCTTCCCCTTCCGAATTAATGATATGGGATGCCTCAAATTGGGGGTAGCGGGAGGAGGGGACAGCTTGTGACTCCTTACAAAGTGGCACCCTTTGGGAAGCACCCCCAAAACACTAATTACTTGTGAAAATCTTGGCCTTTATATCTAATGGGATATGTAAAAGTGGAGAGGAAAAAAGTCCTTCCAAAACAGCAGGCCTCATACCCCTGTCTGAATGAGAAACTTTCTGTATCACTCCAAGACTTCTGTCACAGAGACCACAGTATTAGAGTTGCCAACATTGTATTTCAAAAATAAGCACCCCGCCCCTCCTGTTATGAATTATGAATTATTATTTATTAATTAATAATAACAATAAATAAGCAGTATTCACCTACATTCACCAGAGGTATTACTTGCTGCTTTATGCAGCACTCAGTAACTCCCAGTCTTGTACAAAGATGAAAAAATTAAGGGACGTCCCTTGTATTAAGGGACTGTTGGCAACCCTATCTGGTAGACCAAGACTTAATAAAACACAGAACATATGAAGATAGTGGATTGCTGATATGTTGGAATATTAGGTGTCTTTTGGGATTTTTTATTTTAACATCTTTATTTTAAGGAAGCTATCCTTAATACTGTGTTTTCAAATCTATTTATGAAGTTTTCCTTTTAACTTGGCCTTCTGGAATTTATGTTATATAGTGATCCATTATTTGTAATTATTTGTCTGATTTATAATATACAGCCACATTATATATTAAAAAAAATCATGGAAATAGAATATATAACTCCTGCAGTCTTTAATAAAGTGCGAATAAATACCTGTTTAATTTACTCATCCATGACTATTGCAAGTCTGCCTCATGAATAAATTTATAAATCAGTGCCCCTATTTCTTAGACTGATTAATAGCAAATGTTTGTTTAAACTCTGGGTTATTTACTCGCACATGCATCAAAAGTCAGGTATTGCAAGATTAGGGAATGATTTCCATCATCATGTAAAATAATCATAATAAAAAAACCTGCTGAACTTGCAGACTGTGGTAGAATTATAAAGGCCAGATCTTCAGATGGTCTAAATCAGAATATTTTTATTGACTTTAGGGGAGCCACGCTGATTTACACCAGCTGGGAATCTGGCCAATATATTCCATTAGTGGGAGAGGATGCAAAGCCCCCGTGCCTTCCAAAATATTTAGGATTATACTTTATCTGATGACTTTTCCCAGTCCTTTCCCAGGATAAATTGTGCACTATTTCATAGCAATGAAGTGAAATTAAAATTAGGGGAGTACGTTCATTGGAATGTTGAATATTTTGAGATAAATTTGCGGCAGGATTTATCCACCTGATTCCTATTAACATTAATGGTTGACATGTGGCTAGGTCCCTGCACATCACTTTAATAGAGTATACCAGTGAGATTGCTTTTGAAAATCTCTTCCCCCATTAATTCAGTTTAAAAACATAAATTTTAAAATATGCTTCTAAAGAGCTTAATAAAGTTTAAGATTGATCGTGTCCTGCCTCAGGGCAGGGGACTGCACTAGATGAACTGTCAAGGTCCCTTCCAGTCATACATTTCTATGACTCTACCATAGACTGACGCATTCTATTCATTCCCTCTGAAGCACCTGGCATTGGCCACTGTCACAAGACAGGATACTGGGCTAGATGGACCATTGGTCTGACCCAGTATAGCCGTTCTTATGTTTATTCTGTTTATCCACAGGACAAGTACAACACAACTATTGGAAATGTAGGTTTCCTCACAGTAGTGGATCACATTGAAATGCATCAGTCTTGAGCCGGTTCCTACTTTTACCTGTCTGCAAAGTCTGCCATGGATAGTATGGAATACGGTACCAATGAATGGTTTCAGAGTAGCAGCCGTGTTAGTCTGTATCCGCAGAAAGAAAAGGAGTACTTGTGGCACCTTAGAGACTAACAAATTTATTTGAGCATAAGCATTTGTGAGCTACAGCCCACTTCAATGGATGCATGCAGTGGAAAATACAGTGGGGAGATTTTATATACAGAGAGAACATGAAACAATGGGTGTTACCCTACACACTGTAATGAGAGTGGTCAGGTAAGGTGAGCTATTACCAGAAGGAGAGAAAAAAACCCTTTTGTAGTGATAATCAAGGTGGGCCATTTCCAGCAGTTGATAAGAACATGTGAGGAACAGTAGGGGGGAAAAATAAACATAGGGAAATAGTTTTACTTTGTGTAATGACACATCCACTTCCAGTCTTTATTCAAGCCTAATGTAATGGTGTCCAGTTTGCAAATTAATTCCAATTCAGCAGTTTCTCGTTGGAGTCTGTTTTTGAAGTTTTTTTGTTGAAGAATTGCGACTTTTATGTCTGTAATCGAGTGACCAGAGAGATTGAAGTGTTCTCCGACTGGTTTTTGAATGATATAATTCTTGACATCTGATTTGTGTCCATTTATTCTTTTACATAGAGACTGTCCAGTTTGGCCCATGTACATGGCAGAGGGGCATTGCTGGCACATGATGGCATATATCACATTAGTAGATGTGCAGATGAATGAGCCTCGGATAGCCTATGATGGTGTCCCTTGAATAGATATGTGGACACAGTTGGCAACAGGCTTTGGTGCAAGGATAGGTTCCTGGGTTAGTGTTTTTGATGTGTGATTGCTGGTGAGTATTTGCTTCAGGTTGGAGGACTGTCTGTAAGCAAGGACTGGCCTGTCTCCCAAGATCTGTGAGAGTGATGGGTCGTCCTTCAGGATAGGTTGTAGATTCTTGATGATGCGCTGGAGAAGTTTTAGTTGGGGGCTGAAGGTGATGGCTAGGTTATTTTCTTTGTTGGGCCTGTCCTGTAGTACGTAACTTCTGGGTACTCTTCTGGCTCTGTCAATCTGTTTCTTCACTTCAGCAGCTTGGTACTGTAGTTGTAAGAATGCTTGATAGAGATCTTGTAGGTGTTTGTCTCTGTCTGAGGGGTTGGAGCAAATGCGGTTGTATTGTAGAGCTTGTCTGTAGACAGTGGATCGTGTGGTGTTGTCTGGATGAAAGCTGGAGGCATGTAGGTAGGAATAGCGGTCAGCTGGTTTCCGGTATAGGGTGGTGTTTATGTGACCATCGCTTATTAGCACTGTAGTGTCCAGGAAGTGGATCTCTTGTATGGACTGGTCCAGGCTGAGGTTGATGTTGGGATGGAAATTGTTGAAATCATGGTAGAATTCCTCAAGGGCTTCTTTTCCATGGGTCCAGATAATGAAGATGTCATCAATGTAGCGCGAGTAGGGGCATTAGGGGACGAGAGCTGAGGAAGCATTGTTCTAAGTCAGCCATAAAAATGTTGGCATACTGTGGGGCCATGCAGGTACCCATAGCAGTGCCGCTGATTTGAAGATATACATTGTCCCCAAATGTGAAATAGTTATGGATGAGGACAAAGTCACAAAGTTCAGCCGCCAGGTTTGCCATGACATTATCGGGGATAATGTTCCTGACGGCTTGTAGTCCTTCTTTGTGTGGAATGTTGGTGTAGAGGGCTTCTACATCCATAGTGGAGGGATGGTGTTTTCAGGAAGATCACCGATGGATTGTAGCTTCCTCAGGAAGTCAGTGGTGTCTTGAAGATAGCTAGGAGTGCTGGTAGCGTAGGGCCTGTAGGATTTCCAGGTTTATGGATCTTGGGTAGCAAATAGAATACCCTTGCTCGGGGCTCTAGGGGTGTGTCTCTGCAGATTTGCTCTTGTGCTTTTTCGTGGAGTTTTTTGAGCAGATGGTGTAGTTTCTTTTGGTAACCCTCAGTGGGATCGGAGGGTAATGGCTTGTAGAAAGTGGTGTTGGAGAGCTGCCTAGCAGCCTCTTGTTCATGTTCCGACCTATTCATGATGATGACAGCACCTCCTTTGTCAGCCTTTTTGATTATGATGTCAGAATTGTTTCTGAGGCTGAGGATTGTGTTCTGCACAGCTGAGGTTATGGGGCAAGTGATGCTGCTTTTCCACAATTTCAGCCCGTGCACGTCGGTGGAAGCACTCTATGTAGAAGTCCAGTCTGTTGTTTCGACCTTCAGGAGGAGTCCACCCAGAATCCTTCTTTTCATAGTGTTGGTAGGAAGGTCTCTGCGGGTTAGTATGCTGTTCAGAGGTGTATATTTGATGAGGGCGGTTTGGTAATTTTTGTGACATGAACTTTGTTTTTAAAAGAAAAATAATCTTTTGTTTTGTTTTGGGGTTTTGTTCTGGGGGGAAGGGAGGTCTGTGTAATTGATTGTTGAAAGACAACTAAGTTAAAAGCGATTCAAAGAAATATTTTTTCCCACAAAGAAGCATTAACCTGTGCGTCTAATTGTTGTAAAATGTCATTTAGGACAAATGCTTAGTAGAAAACTAAATAGGGTTAGACACATATGAAGAGGAGAAGAAGAGCAGATATACTTTATAGGATATATTTATTCCTTTGTTCTCTATTCAGATGCTACAGGGAATAATAGTTATAATGTAGTCCGATACAGTGGCAGGAGACAATCCAAGAATT
Source organism: Chelonia mydas (assembly GCF_015237465.2). Lineage (NCBI taxonomy): Eukaryota > Metazoa > Chordata > Testudines > Cheloniidae > Chelonia > Chelonia mydas. The sequence continues at coordinate 46,443,999 of NC_057852.1, forward strand.
GGAATTTTAGAGTTTCATTTAACATGAAAAGCCCCTGTTAAAAGCCATATTGATTATTTTAATCCAGTCTCCCACTAGCAATATTGTTAAGCAATATGACTCCTCTTTGCCTGTAGTTTGCCTGGCAGGAGAGGAAAAAAAGCAATTGATCTGCTGTTAACTAAATATACTGGAGAATCCTTTGTTCTAACTATTTGAATAGGAAATGTGTTGGGGAAAAAAAAAATTAACTACTGTGGTTCTGTCACCATAGTAACTAAGAGCTCGGTCTCAGTGCAGTGTGTGCTTATATTTTCACCCAAAAAAGGGAAGTAGCTACTAGTCTTTGAATAAGCTAACTGCGCAGTAATCCTGCACTTCGTAATTCCCATTTATACATACTGTAACCCAGTGCTCATATTTGCAAAAGGATACACATTAGACAAACAAAGTGGTTTTTTCAAGTGAATGAAACTCTTCATTCTGTACACCAAAAAAGTGAACATTGAAATCCATTTTCAAAAACAATATTAGATAATCTTTTAAGTAGGGTGACTAGGTAGCACAGAGGATTTGTTGTGGAATAATGACAGGTTTCAGAGTAGCAGCCGTGTTAGTCTGTATCCGCAAAGAGAAAAGGAGTACTTGTGGCACTTTAGAGATTAACATTTATTTGAGCATAAGCTTTCGTGAGCTACAGCTCACTTCATCGGATGCATGCAGTGGAAAATACAGTGGGGAGATTTATATACACAGAGAACATGAAACAATGGGTGTTACCATACACACTGTAATGAGAATGATCGGGTAAGGTGAACTAATATCACTATTATCACTACAAAAGGTTTTTTTTCTCTCCTGCTGGTAATAGCTCACCTTACCTGATCACTCTCGTTACAGTGTGTATGGTAACACCCATTGTTTCATGTTCTCTGTGTATATAAAATCCCCCTACTGTATTTTCCACTGCATGCATCCGATGAAGTGAGCTGTAGCTCACGAAAGCTTATGCTCAAATAAATTTGTTAGTCTCTAAGGTGCCACAAGTCCTCCTTTTCTTTTAGTGGGATAATGAAACGCTCACCTCCAGGTAGCCAGTTCAAGTTTGTTCTGGTAAAAGGAAGCCATGTTCATGATGTTAGTTCAGTTGCCTATGTGAAATGGTGATCTCATGGAAGTTCCTACTCACCAACTAATTGTTAGTTCATATCAAGATATCACAAAACCCACCATGGCATTTGGCACTGACACTCTTGTTGGACATCTGAAATGAAAGTATTGGGTATTGGTCATGAGGACTGAGTGAATTACTCGCTTCTAGAAGTGGTTCCTCTGGGTCATGACAGGGCATATTGGCAGGCCAGTGTGTGGAAGATAGTGCTGCTTCATGTGCACTACCATTTTTGTAGATTTGTAAAGACTTTTGTTCTACAGTCATGGCATTCTGATACTTTTAAAAAATCCTAATTCCCTTTAAATTTGCCAAACACACACAGATTACAGTGTTGTGGTACTGGTCTAACAACTGTGATGACTACAGTAATTATTGTCAGTTGTACCTCAAACCATAAACACAAAATATATTAAAATACCTGTAAAATAAATTACGGACAAATTCTGCCCCTTTTTATGCCAGTCCAGAAAGCTGCCTTGGAACAGAATCAGTGCAGTTCTTCCGCAATTTTTTTATATACAAGGTGGCCCCTATTTAGAGAACTTTGTGGGGCTTGTTTGTGCCTTGCATGCCACAGAGTTCAGGTCCGCTAGGGAGCTCATTTCATCAATGGCTATTTGGGAACAAGGAAAGAGTGAAGCCAATATATCCACTGGCTTCTTCTCAACCTAGGAAAGAGCAAGTATTGTGGAGGCTGCTCCAGCATTATGTCTGAAGTAACTGACATGGGATCATCCACTCAGTCCATACCTTGTGTGTTTTTCCCAGACTCAAATAAATCCTTAGCAAACAGTCCAGCTGCTCAGGAAGGATTAGTTTTGCCATATCAGTTACATAACTTTAATGATTTCTGTGATTGTCACTGAACTGCTAGTACTGCAATACTGCAGTAACAACTGATATTGACAATTAAGGGGTGGCCTACAAACAACTTGCCATACCCAAAAGAATTAGAGTACTATGTAATTGCTGACTGATTGCATTTGCTTGATTTGGAAATGTGTAAGTAATTTTAAAATTTACTGACCACATCAATTTACATGTTCTGCATTTTATTTTTAAAAAATAACTGCATATGTTTTTAAAATTCATTCAAAACTAAGATTTCCATAATGAAATGCCTGGAATTGTTTGTATTGTCAACACTAACATTGCTTAATTTATTATCTGATATTATGCACATTTAAAATGTTGTCATATAATGTAATCTATTCATCCATCACAGATTTTGTCATTTAGAGGAGAGGGTATAATAAATGCATTTTTTTGTGAACAGTATTAAAATCAACAAAGCTACAGTATACTTAACTACAATGGAATAATGACAACTGACACCTCCTTTAAAAAACTGCCAATCTATTTTAGATAGAAATACTGGAATATTTAAATGGAAATATTGCAGTTTGTGATCGTTTTAAATATTAAGAACAGCCCACAGATTATACTTTGTTTTAGAAATCACTCGTTAATAGTACAACAATGTGCCATAGAACAGTAATGAAAATTTCATGTCGTTTAAAAAAATGTGAACAATACTTATTCATTATTGGTCAAACTTTTCTACATATTAGAGATGTGAGTTAACTGCTACTGCTCATTACAAACCAGATTTCACACTAGAAGTAAAAAAAAAAAAAAAAAAAGACATTTGCCTTCTAGGTACTTACCAGTTCCATTAGACATGATGGATTTTTTGTATTATAGAGATTCTTAGAAGATGAAAAATACTGATGGTCTCTCTTCTCTAATATAGCAATAGTTCATGTCTTAGAACTAGTTCTGTTGTCAAAGTGAATAATATTTTAATATGTTTAGAGATGGACTCATTCTTCTTGATAGAAAAATTAAATGACTTTTGACATAAGGGGTTTTTGTTATCAGTTACTTGAGTAGCATCAGTGCCAATAATTTTGATGATGAGTTTGGGCTTCAGGTAAGCTTTCTGAAAAGAAAATGAAAGACAAAAATGTCCATAGCACATTCTATTTTTGGGCTATTTTGTGTAACCAGATATCTCACAGCATATTAGTTGGACTTGCCATAAAATGGGCCCTAACATAAACTAGATCTCTGTATCAAAATACTCTATAGGAGTATTTCTTGACCATTCCCTTTAGCAGTACAGTATTTTACTACTTTGGTGTTCAACCAAGTATTTGATGTTAAACTCTGATGAACTACACTAACACCTAATGGAGATTCTTGAATAAGGGTAGATATCTGGCACCTGAAAGATGCAGTAGCATATGTATGAATTTATCTTTCTCAAAAACATGAACCTGTATAAACTGATGTGACGTATAGGTGTCAGCCCAGTTTATTGAAAATTGTAATTGTAATTAAAACAAATCAGCAAAACATTAATAAATAGTGCCACTTTAAGAGTTTTATTTGCCATACCTGCATAAATGTCACATTTTCCAGCAATTTCTTTCTGCTTGCTCTTTTTCCCAGCAATATGCAAGGTACTTCTTGAATATTGTACTTCTGAGGAACTGTGTAAAATGTATTGTTATAATTTCTGTATTTTATGTTTGATATTTTTTAATTTTCAAAATATCTGTTAGTAGTCTTTCTTTAGCCCGCAATTCCCAATAGTAGCAACAGATTTCATGTCAGTGTGGGGAGGCATTTTATTGGCTGCAGACTCAAACTCTGATGAATATCTTACCTTATAAACACTAAAAATATTGCATTACTTTCTGTGATGCTTTTGTAGCTTGGATTTTTTTCACCTTCTGTGCAGTTTAGTTTGGATGTATTCATTTTTTTTTAAAGCTTTCTTTGCTGTCCATAATGAAATACTATTTGGCTATACCTTATGTTTGCCTGATAAAGAAGTATAATGATAGGCTTTATTTTTATGGGGCCATCCAGGATTCCCCAGTTTTGCTCCTTTAATTCTTCTCAAACCTTCAAAGCTGCACAATATGGTAACCTTTGTTTCTTTGGGGTTTTTTTACATGTAAGTTTGTATGTGGCTCCCTCTGAAGTTCATCAAGGATCTTATTATGCTCCCGTGAAGTCAAAGACAAAAATACAGTTGAATAGTATAATAGGAGTGTGATTGGGCCTCAAAGCTTGCCTTTGTCAGAAGTTGGGAATCACCATATGGCTCTATTAGAAATAACACAGAAGTTCTGTTTCACTGTATAGCCAGTTAGATTTTGGGAGAAATACTATGGTGTTACTTATAGTTAAGTTCTTTTTAGAAGCACTCTGCATATCATCAGTAAATTTGGTCATTGCCTGTAGTTTCTCAGACTGCAATAATGTCTTAGGTACAGATTTGCTCCTTGTCAGATATAACCATGTAAACAAACAAGGCTTTAGATGGTGTCAAAAAAAGTCTCCAGGTGCTCACTAAAGAGAGATATGCAGTGTTCGCCCTGCACAGGAGCAAAATATTCACTCAGCACTCTGAGGCTGTGCTGGCCTGGAGAACAAGGGATGTGAGGGACTCAAATTCAGCTCCCTCTTGGGCCTTTTCATTCCAGTTGAAACTAAGCCACCATCCCACATAAGAACAAACAAATTACCCACAAAAATCCTTATGAAGTAACTGTCCTCCTGCCTTCCCTCCCTTGTAACGTATCAAGTTTGCATTTCAACTTTCAAAAGTGTTGACAGATATGCAGAGATACACAGCACAAACTTCAAAGTCAGGGAGACATACACTGAGTAAATAATCCTGCTGTCAGTGAAATAAATAAATAAAAAATCAACTTAGAATAGTGCTGTGAATAAAGTCATTACATTCCCCCAAAAAACAAAAAATAAAATTAGAAATGTTAAGAGAAAATTGGGAGATTCCACTCCTGGGTTATGTTCCCCACTCCGCCCCTGTTTTGCTGCCTGACTTTGAACAGGACACTTAACTTCTCTGTACCTCAGTTTACTCATATGTAAAGAGAGTATACTAATAATTACCAACTTCTTAGGGGAGTCTATTGTTTTATCAATTATTTTTTAAGTTAATTAAGTTGTAAAGATCTTTGACATCCTTGGACGGACGACACTACATAAATATTATATAGGTAGTATAGATATATACTTTAAAAGTGTGTAGTAATTCATAGACTTATCCAAAACAGGGCAAGACAGTAATAAAAATTTGAGTTCATTGAAAGCACCAGATCCAACATACATTTATGTGAAAAACAATTTTAAAGTATACACAATCCTGGAGCAAGGGAAAAAAATAATGGAGTTGGCAAAAAAAAATTCTGAGCAAACAATATGATTTTTTTTTTTAAAATTACCTAAGAAAATCAATACTGTGAAGTTGCATACTCATTTTAGGAACACAGCAATAAAAGATATGTGCTAAATGAACAATTAAAGTGCAGATTTTGTTTTCAGTCCCACTCATGTAAAATGGAGTAACCCACTGAAGTTAATGAGGTAGTCCAAAATTGCAGATGTGATTGAGAACAGAATCCAGTCCTAAAGAAAAAAACACACAGAAGTGCTCACAAAGCAACATCCGACTTTTAATTATTGTTATCCATATCCATGGCACAGGAAAAAAATACAAGTGTAATGGTTGGAGAAAATGTAAAACTAGACAAAGTAAACGAGTAGCCAAGCAATACAACTTACAATGAAAGAAGTCAGCACATTGAAATGGCAAAAAATGAAATAGTAGATTAAGGGCCAGACCCTTGCCTGTGTTAGGATAACGTTGTGTCAGTGATCTCTCAAATGCCAGGGTTGAAATCCTGGCCCCACTGCAATCAATGGCAAAATTCCAATAGACTTTAATACAGTCAGGTAGCTGGCTGTGGCCACCCAGCATAGAGGAATCATTGCCTGGCATATAGCTGCTACAGTAGCAACCCCACATGGTGCAGAAGTGTTCCCAGAAGAATGGGGCATGGTCAGAGCACTGCTGAGTCCTTGTAATTCCCAGCTTCTTGATGAACCCTTGAGGCGATTGGCACAAATTCCTGTAATTTCATTGTTTAAAACAGAGTAGCCCAAGATTGGGGAGCGTAAAAGTGGTTTATAGACCCCTCTCAATTGCACTAAATACTCCTCAACCCCACCTTAGAGTTTTTTTGTCTGGTGCAGAATAAATATCACCAGAGTTTACAAGGAATTCAGGGGAAAAAGAAAAATGGAGCTTGACATGGTGCCTGTTCTTCTCCTATGCACACATGGAAATATTAGCAATACATTTCAAATAAAGTTTTATTGTGGAAAAGGGTAAAGACTGTAAATTAATTGAAATAAGAGCTTTTCGAAGTAATACATACACAATCCTCCTTAAAGTCTGGATTTATAATGCAAATAAAGCACTTCTGCTTTTGAACCAGAGTACCTGCCTGAACCAGGCAAAACTAATTCAATTAAAATTGGAGGAAAGAGCAGGATTAAGGATGAGTACACGGTTTGGAAAAAAACAAGACCTACTCTAGAGAGAGGTAAGGAAGGAGTATGTGGGAATTGTAGGGAAGGGAAAGATATCAGATCATCAAAGTTAGAGCTAGAAAGACCTTTCAGATCACCATTGGGAATCAGGGAGCATCAGCCCTGAAAAGTTTAGATATTTTTTTGATAAGATCAGCAGTAGAGCTGAGTAAAATTATGGCTGAAAGTTTTTCAGTGAAAAATATAGATTTTGCAAAACTGAATTTTTATTTTCACATTTAAAATCAAACAGACAAAAATGTTAAATCAGTCCATACCTTTTGTTTCAGCATTTTAGAAATGAAATATTTCAATATTTGGTTTCAAAACAACTTTTAATTTGAAATTCCTTCAAATGTAAAAAGCTCAAAACCAAAATGAAACATTTTGTTTGACCCAAAATAAGATTTTTTTCAACTTATTGATTTATCTTTTTTTCCTTTTTTCTTTCCAATTTTCAAGTTGACCCAAAACAATTCCCCTTCCTCAACTCCGGTTTTTCTGTACTGTCAGTGAACTGGAAAATCAGTTACTTGTACAACACTACTTAGGAAACACTTATAGTCTTGAGTAAACCTGTCCAAACCAAATCTCCAAATGTTCTGGAGCTCACAGATCACTGAGTATATAGATGGGGGGAAAAAAGGTAGTTGGCTAAAGTGAAAGGAAACTGGTCAAATTGGAGAGCAGTTGTTCCTAAGAAATAGATGTCTACAGGTGCAAGAAAGGTGGGCAGAATGAAGAATGAGCTGGATATAAATTGTTGGTTAGAAGGAGGTTTGGCCAGAAATGGGTCACAAGAAAATTGGATTTAATGTGGTGGTTTTCTTTTCCTAAAATCCAGACCATGAAACTTGGGACATTTTGGATTTTTGCCAAGCTGTTTAACTATTCTTAACTGTACTGAGTGTAATGATACATCCATATATTTACTTGATTAATCCGAAGGGTGAATTTGAGCATCTGTATTTAGTTATGGTTGTTTACTAGTAAGTTTTAGAAATATTTAAGCAGGTTATCATTCATATAAAAAAGTATGAAAAGGGGAAACATAAACTAGAGTTTTTGAAGTGGCAAAAAATTTGGATAGGGAAGTATGCACACCACAACTAAAAGTGCTGAGCAATATTGCACAAAGTACGTAACCCAAAAATAAACAAAATACCAGCTGAGAGTCTTTGCTGGGGATAATTGGTATCAATTGATTCTTCTTATTTGTATTTCTCTCAGGTGTAGAGGACTCAATCAAGGATCATGGTCCCTTTCTGCCAGGTTCTGTACAAAAATGTAAAAAAAGAAAAAGACAAGTTACTTGCTCAGAGAACTTACAGTATAGGTTCATGACAAGATGCAACAGGTAGATGAAGGTTAGCAGATAGGAGAATGAGGTAACAGCAAAATAAACACATTTTATTTTGTGTGCACCATGGTAGAGGTTAGTTTTAAGATCTTCAGTGATTTCTTGACCTTATTGAAATCAATGGGAGTTTTGCCATTAACTTTAATGGGAACAGAACTATTTTATCAAGTAGATACTTGATAAGTGATTATGTGAGCACTGAGGCTGGGCAAATTTTGGGGGGCAAAATTTTGAAGGCACCAAAACCGCTTGCAAATTCAGGTTGAATTCAGTGAATAGTTTCTGCTGGGAAAAAAAGATATTTAAAATATGTCTAAACATATTGTTTTGACATTTTAAAATGAACTATTTTGCCATTTTATTTTCAAATGCTGTTTTGGTTTTGAAAATATTTATACTAATTGGCATTTCCTTTGGAAAAGGTTGATTTGAATTTACCTGAACATTTTTTTTCTGATTTTGTTCAGTTTTGATTCCAAATGAATTTGGGGGGGAATTTTTGGTTCAGTGGCCAAACTAAAAAAAATCAATTGTTTGCTGAGCTTTACCAAACACTGTCTTTGTATCTAAGGCTCTGATTTGTCAACATTTATTCATGAGCTTACATGACTAGTCCCATTGACTACTTTCATGAATAAACATGGGTAGTAAACTACACAACATAAGAAAGGGTGGCAGAACTGGTATGTAATAACTTCTCTCTCTTTGTCCCTTTCCCATGGACTTTCTTTCTTTCTGGCTGTGTATATAAAGATTCTTGTCCTCCAACAGGTTCAAAAGCAGAAGGTGCCTAACTTTTGATCTGCTTCTAGTAATGGAATATAGTCCCAAATGACCCAAGGACATTTTCTTAAATGTCAGGCATGGATACATGAAGCAGATATTTTTCCACTGCCCCCATGATAGACACATATAGTGAGTATTCTCCCAGTGGACTCTCATTAGCTATTGCAGATACATATACACTACATGTAAATCTGTTTAATTTGGATTTGGTTTATCTCTAATGCATCTTTTTGGGGCAAAAGAGTGAGATGGTATCTTTGAGGTGTGTGTACGTCACCTTGTATTGGTAAATCATGACTTGATTCTGGAAGTCATTTTCCAGCATTCATTACCATTTTCTGGATATAAATTGGATGAACTAAAAAGACTGGCTTTGAGTCGTTAATGTGAAGTACTAATAATCTGATACTGGTAAATATAAAATTTCTCCTTGGGAGGGAGTATGTATATCAATTAAATCAGAGGACTAGAAGTTCAGACTAAAGCTTTGAATATTAGACAATAAAATCTGAAGCCATGAGACAGTTTATTTCAGGTGCAAACACAACAGTTAAACCAACTTTAATGTGAATATTTCTTTCAGCCCACAAAGCTTTCATTGAAACATATAGCAAAAGGTTTTGCTTTCTCTGGGTCGAACTGACTTGTTCAGTACACAGTTTCACAGTTATGTTTTGATTTCATAATGAAACTTGTAATAGGTCAAACAAGGCCTTGAAAGACCTAAGGTTTTCCTTATGCAGAGATACTAAGCCCTAGGGGAGTGATAATCCTGTGTTACAGAATAGGTAAATAATATGTCCCAGTTATATATTTTTACACTGGGGTGAGTTTTTAGAATTTATTTCAGTAAATTTAATGGTGATCAAAGGATTCTGTAATCCTTTAATATTACTGCATAATTCCCAGTTTTCCACAGAATTCATTACACCTAGACTACACAAACGCACATGGGCCTTGCCACATATTTTAGGTTTAATGGGCTTTGTAGTACACAGGGTCTTGGAAATATGCCTACATTTTAACTAACAGCAATGAAAAATCAGGAGTGTGATGCCTTAACTTTCTCCACAAAAGCAGAATCACATTTAACTAGAATCATACATTCTCAACACAGAACATAAAGAACCATTATGAAGTATTTCTCTCAGGGCAAGAGAAAAGTAGATGATGATCACTACAGCTTTGCCTCAAGGACATTTCTAGTATTGTAGTTAGAAAATTCCATACTAAGGAAAAGACTTTCATAACTGGTGTTTTGTTGGTAGCTATAAACATTTCATTTTATGAATTCAGTGTTTCTGAAGGATTTTAAAACAGTTTTTACTTCCTTTACATTTAATTATAAATTCTAGCAAGCCCTTGGATTAGATATATACTAGAGTGTTTTACACACACATCAGCTGCAGTACATATATCAAACAACCACTGAACATTTCAATACATGGACCAAGTAATTGGTCAAGTAGCATTCAAGGACTTCACAGCTTTATTGGAAAAATATTGAGATGAGATGATATATTTGGTCATCCAGTCAATTTCAATGATGATGCAAGATTGTTCTGAGACTAGAGTTTCTAGTGTTTTGTCTATTCCCAAAAGTTGGTGTCTCCATCACTTCTCTGATGAGACTATGCCACCCTAAAACATCCCATTCTCAAAGATTCTTCCCTCACACGCTTCCCCCCCCGCCCCCGTTTCAACACAGAATTCTTAGTTATACCACATACACCAGACTGAATAATTCATCAGAATCATTGCTGTTTCCAGACTTTGAATATTTATGGATTGATGTCAACAATGTTCCCCCAAAACATTATATCCATGTCTTTTCTTACATACTTTGCATTTAATTTATTTATTTAATCTTACTTTCCTACCTAACAGTTTATCAAAAGTATTTGTCACCTTCGTATCTCAGTACCTGATTGTATAACCTGTCTGTATGTCTGTTAGTACGTACTCACAGGAGAGATCCAATCGACTACTTAATATACATCATTTCTAAATTGAATCTCATTTTGTTTCTGACCACATATCTAATATCTATACTTCTTAAAAACAATTTCTGTCCAGAATGGGAATTTTAGTCCCTTCCAAATTAGTATTATCTACATATTTAATTAGTGTGTATATTTGATTAGTGTGCAGTGGAGCTAATAGGGAAATGAAAGTTTTTTCCTGCAGGAAATTTAAATGTTTTAAAATTAGTCTCTGTTCTGAATTGGAACAGAAAGTCAAAATTTCCAAACATGTTGTGGAACAAAAAGTTCTGAAAATGTTTAAGCTGGAAATATCTAAATGAAGAATGTTTTCAAACTTACATGTTGAAATTAAAAAGTGAAAATGATAAAATGTAATTGAAATCAACATTTTCCAATGTTGGTTCATGTCAATTTAATTGAAACTACATTTTCCAGTGGGAAAATTGTACATGAAAAAAATCTCAGCCGACTCTAACGTACTGTTTACTACCTCCTCCATTACTAGTGAAGAAATGAAGTAAGACCAGAAGTAAAAACTTTCACAGTTTCAGGATAACTGCACTTGTATTTCCCCTCTGCAGTCCACCAAGGGTGCCCACTTTAGGCTTCCAGGCATCACCTCTCTTGAGCAGATGCCAGTCCCTCCTGACTGGAGTTTTAAGGCTGCACAAGTCCCTGCTTTACACTGCAATATACTCAGCAATCCAAACTGCCTTAATAGGCCAGTGCCTTCACTTTGCTTTCTGTCAGATGGTTATGAGCAGTGTACTACTCATAGTTATAAGTTACCGCACAGCTGCTCCTAAGCGAGCACATTTATTCTTAAGATACAAGCAATACAGATAACACATATTAAAACAATAAAAGTTCCTCTATGCCTGCTAAAAGCTTACCAGAGGTCAGCCGTTAGTGTTATGGGGCCTTACTAGGTCCAGTCCTTCCAATCTTTCTACAAGGATTACCCCTCCTTCTCACTTCTTGGACAGAAGGTCCTGTATGTTTACTGGAACAGAAAGAAGGCCTTGAGTCAGTTTAAACTTAGGGGCTATTTATCCAAAAGTGCTCTCTTTTTTTGTTGGTCTCTGGATAATCTAGTTTGAACTAGTATATGTGAACCTCCAAAGGAGGTCATACCTTTCTGAGGAAGTTACAAGCTGGCTGATTTTGCCTTACTCACCACCACTCTTTTTAGTTCCTGAGGAAGCTATGGTAGCCCTTCCCAAGGAATGGAGCACAATAATACATAAACCGTACACTTAAAACAATGGACCCCAAAGATACCAGTGGGTTGCAATATCTGTCACATCTCCCCCTTAAAGAGGTTACTTACAATCCTGGCTCAGAATAATATATAAACTTAATATGATAAAGTCTTTCAAGGCTATTACAGGAAATTGCCCTATCTATCACAACAACAATCTGTGTGCTACCCCCAAATTCAATACATTGATTTTTACCATTACCTTTTAAAAAAAACATTTAGCCAATGTTCCTGACCAAGCCAATTAGAATTGTTTTAAAATAAGCTTTCATGAAACATAGCATCCAGTGCTTTACTAAACGCTAAACATAAAACTCACACTCTGTGTCCTTCCACACACAATATAATGCTATCAAGAAAGAAAAAGAGAACAAATGTGCCAAGTAAGATTTATGCCTTATAAAAGCATGCTGCTTATTGCTGCTGATTATGCCATTAACTTCCAGAGGTGCCAGTTTGTGTTTGGAGAAATCTACACAAGTATATAAGGGAGGCTGCGGACCTAAGGACCTTTTGCATTCTTTTCACAGGGAGCAGTCACAGAGACAATCCTTGAATTCCGAATCTAATCCTGGTCTCATTTGAAGTCAATGGCAAAACTACTTATTTCAGTTGGGTCCCACTCGCAGAGTTCAAGTAAGCCACAGGTCTCATTCTGCTATTGGTACGAACCTCTTGAATGGGATCGGGGGAAAGTGGGTGGGGCTTTGGCTAGAGCGTCCTCCACACCATCTAGAAGAGCTGGCATACGGAGGAATCTGAATGCTACTGCTTCTTGGTGGAGCAGTACGTCCAGGAGGCATTGTGCCTACTTCATTGCACAGCTTCACTTGCCCCGGTAAGGGACCAAGCCCTCTGAGTGGCTTAACACCCACAGTCACATCCAGGTTTTCAAAAGATCTCAGCTTCAGTTAAGGCACCTAAATAAGTCCCAATTTTTCAGAAGTGCTTAGCGGCCCTCAGTGCCCATTGTGACACTTGGGCCAGATTCTCAGAAGAGCTGAGAACGCAGTGTAATAAACTTGTTGCAAAGCTGGCCCTCATTCTGGATGCAGAACTCTCTTGAAAATCAAACGTAAATGTTTAGTGATTTTTTCCTCTTCATATTTGTTCCATACTTTTCATTGAGCATAGAAGTTAGACTTACTGGAGGCAATTGTTAAGATCACTCCTTTCCATATTTAAAAAAAATCAGAATTACTAGCATATATTATTTTTCTCCAATCATTTATTACTCCCTAGTTTTCTATGGCTTTTTGGAAATTGTCAATGGTATTAGCTGATTCTCTTAATATTCTAGGATACAAAACTGAACTAGCTGATTTATATGTTCATATCTTTCAAGTATTCTTTCCTTATTTTCAAATGTAAAAGATATATTTAAAAACCAGCTCAAGAATCTCCACAAGTTTCAAATTTTCAATTTAAATTTAATAAGGTGGATCCCTAGAGAGAGACGGATCCCTAAAGACAGGTCCTTTAGAGTAGGTAGCATATCCCATTTACTTGAGCCTAAGCCCATGAGGTACTGACTGTTGTCAACACCCACTGAAATCAATGTATTTTGAGGTCACACAGAGGTTCAAGCTGATAGTAACATCAGGAGTCACAATAATATGCCATGTACGGAGCAAATGAGAAACCGGAGTTTGTTAAAAAAAAGTGGTAAAAAGGTAATTTAAGGCTTCATACTAAACTAAAGTAAGTAGCATGCACATTTTTAAAATCAGTTTAATACCTGACATAAGCCAATCAGGCCTAGCAGGATGTTGATACCGTTCAGTTCCACTGAGAATTCTAGTTCCTATAATCTGTGCATATTGAAGCCTTTTGCCCAGCAAACCACAGTATCAAAGAGGCCTACAAACAGGATATTACAATAATCCAGACTTGATGTTATAAAAAAACATAAATCAAGAGCTCAGCACCCTGTTGAGACAGTAAGCTTTAATCTTTACCCACTACTAAATTCCTGAGATGGTATTAGGTGCTTATGACTCTCAAAGTCTTATCATGTGAACTGAGCTGAAAACAGTAACTTTTCTGTTGACGTTATTTAAACCGTGTAAGATTCTACTTACTCTACTTCAATTAAATGATCTTTAAAGCTCTTTTTTATATTGATTAGTATTTCTCAGTCTGTCATTCATAGCTCACTCATATTTTCAGCACTGAGATCAATGAAATTACTTTTTCTCTTTGCCTTTCCAAGCACTATGATATAATTTTTAAATGTGTGCCTACAATTGACAACAATGATCTATGCAGGAACTTATGAAGACATAGTAAAGTGCCTGTAACAAAATGGTCACTCACCCTTTCTTGTAACGATAGTGGGAGAGAAGTGAGTGATTCAATAGACAACACTCAAATAGCTTTTTACCCTTTCCCAAACTTTGGCTGGGCAAGAACCTTCACTGTGTAGCAGGTGGAATTTGATACAGGTAAGACAATAAATGAAAAATTAATCTCAAAAGGCCTCGAAATCTGCATAAGGATCCAAAAGTTTGGATCCCTCAAAAACTAAGCTCCTTTGGGTTGGAAATCTTAAGAGATCCAGTTTTTATGCAAGTACTCTCTGACAGACAAAAATGGTGTTAGAACATCCTTCTTTCATGCCATCATGCTGTATTTACTAGGGGCAGGCAAACTTATTTTGCCTGATTCCAAATCCACCTGAACATTTTAGTGGAAAACTTTAACTGGAACTCAAAGTTAGTTCACATCTTGCTTAGGAAAGAAATTTATGCAAAATGTAGTAGAGGAAAAAAACAATGAAAAATTGATGTAAAAATGGAGCAGAAAAATAAATAAATACAGAGACAGGAGGATAATAAAAAGGAGCATAAACAAGGAGAGAGAGAAAAGTCTCATAAAAATATAATTAACATGTGCAGAGCACCAACATGTGCTGATCTAGTTTGAATGGTTCTCCTGTCCCTGCTAAATATAAATAGCACAGACTTGTCTTAAGCTACAAAAAATATTTTAATTGAATCTTCCATGAAAAAAACCCTAATTTACATGAGTCAAAAAGTATTATTACACAGTCTTACTCTTTTTTTTTACTCCCCCGCCCCACATCTTTCTAGTAGAAAAAGGGCCTAGACTATTTAGATATCAATGAAGAGACACATAGTCAGCAATTTAGGTCAGAAACTTACCCCAAAGTGCCCAGACCTCATGTAGAAGTCCAATTCTTGAAGGAACATTGTTGGCAGTGGCAGCACCCCAAGGAGTGGTCTGGGGTCCAGGTTGCTGAGTTAATTCTAACTGAAGAATTTATCTGGTTACTGGTTGCAAGAGGTCTAGAGTGGGTGTTATAACACCACCTGAGTCTCTGTCAGGCACTGTGCACTGATGGAAAATTTCATAGTGGCTTAGGGATCCCTGTACACAAAATTTTCCTGACTATCAATGGCCCCCAAAGCTCAACAGCCCATAGGACTCATGAAAGGAAGGTGCAAGACACAGACACTGAGTCCTTAACCCCTGCTTGTGGGCGTACACGTTTAGAATTTCCCTAAAGGAGGGCCCAGCTGCCTGCTTGATCAGGGACAGGCCTGGGATAACAATGGGGTAGGGTTAGGGCGAGGCTCCACCCAAAAGTCCACCCTATACCTTAGTTGGCTGAAACAGGGTTCTCAAATGGAGATGCTAGTGCCATCTCATGACTAAAAATCTACTTCCAACAAAGAAATACGCCCCTGAGGCCAGCCCAATAACCTGTACTCCTGCGGGCAGCAAGTTCATGTGAGGAAGGAATGCCCCCTTATGGAATGTGAATACACCCAGGTCTGGACCACAGAGATGCATGCTTGCAAATCCTCCCAAACTGATAGTACTGGTCTGGGTATCAAATAAGACCATGTAAGCATGCCTAATGCAGCCAGATAGTAGTTCAAGCCTCCCTCACTGTGGAAG
This sequence comes from Chelonia mydas, assembly GCF_015237465.2. Lineage (NCBI taxonomy): Eukaryota > Metazoa > Chordata > Testudines > Cheloniidae > Chelonia > Chelonia mydas. Next base: position 46,459,880 of record NC_057852.1, read on the forward strand.
ATGAAACCTTAAGAGAGACAATCAGTATACAGTGCATATGTGGTGATATATAAGCCTCCCCCTGCCAGTAGTTAAAATTGATTGTGGGAGCACACACTGAAGCCTTCAGAGTGGCTCTGGCTGGAGAGTTGGCATACCAAATAATAATAGGATGAGACTGGCTGTTTTTTAGGCAGGTCATGAATGAATTAACTAGTTCAATCGTTATTGACTGGGACTGTTCCTTTTGCACAGAAGACATGGGACTAGCAGGATTTGGGGAACAAGCAGACCTGCGGAAAAGGATCTTGAGAACACCCTGACCTCGGCTGGAGTCGAGGAGAAGATATCCATCCTGGACTTGGGAGCCCAGGTACAAGCAAGAAACTTTGTTCAGGAACAAAGAGATGATCCCACGTTAAGCCACGCCTATGAGCAACTGGCCTCCAAAATGGAGGAGTGATGGAACCTCAGTGGCTGGAGCAATACCCCAACTGGTGCTTGAGAAGGAGCACCTATATCACATGAAGCAAGATCATCAGTCTGGAGAGACGAGGACATAACTACTAGTGCCACACAAATACCGCTGACTTGTGGTGCAGCTTGCCAAGGACATCTCTTGCGCTGCGCATTGGAGCAAGAGAAGGTACTGAGATGAGTACTGTCCTGCTTCAACTGGCCAGGGGACTTATGAAACTTTTGTCACACGAGGGGTTCCTTCATGAACCAACCAAGGGAACAACTTCACCTTGCAGGATGAAAGAGCTGTGCTTCCTTTTGACATTTAATCCTGGAGAACTTCTGTATATCATCCACTGACAGATGGTCTCCTAGAAAGATTTAACAGAACCCTAAAAGAAATGCTGAAGCGCTTTGTCAGATCTGACTCCAGTCATTGGAACAACTGCTTTCACCACTCTTTATTCTCCGTAAGGGAGGTCCTACAGGCCTCTACAGGCTTCTCTCCCTTTGAACTGCTGTATGGCCATCAGTCTCAGGGGATTTAAATTGCTGCATGAAGGTTGGGAGGAACAGGATGTGAGTATTGTCAACTCAGCCCTGTATGTTATCCACCTAAGGACATGTCTTAAAATGCTGAGTACATCTGCTAGAGAAAATCAATGGAAGGAACAATAGATACAAGAACAATGGTGTAATCAAGGGGCACACCTGCATTCTTTCCATCTGGGAGATAGTCCTATTATTATGGGTTAGGAGCCATGAGATACCTTAGTACCATCAATCTCACACAGGGATATTGATAAATCCCCTTATCCCCTTCCTTGTGAGGGAAGACCAGTTTTTCAACCACCTTTGGGCACTTTCATTCAAAACAATACCATTCAGATAGAATGGGGCTGTGGCAACCTTTCAATGCCTCATGGATAAAGTTGTCAGCCCCCACTACCAATATGCCACTGCCTACCTACACGATATCATTATCTGTACCTTCACAATAGCTTCACTTGGGAGTATCATCTGCAACACATGAGAGGAGTATTAGGATCTTTTCAATAAGCCAGTCTCACTAACTAAATGTAAGTTAGCAACCACAGAGGTGACCCACCTAGGATACTGTGTGGGAGGTACACTCTTGAAAACAGTAACTGATGAAGTGCTGATGTTAATTACGTGCCCAGACAAAAAGGCAAGTGAGTTGCTTCCTGGGCCTGGCTATCTTTGCTTTGATTGCAGCTTCCCTAAGAGACCTTATAAAAGGCAGTAGTCCCAAGAAAATTCAATGGAATAAAAACTCTCAGAAGGCTTTTAACACCTGGAAGACAAGCATTTGTCAATCACCCATTCTTTTTAATCCTGACTTTCCCCAAGATGTCAGACTAGGTGCTGTGCTTTCACAGGACTTTGCAAATGGGGAGCACCCAGTCCTGTATTTAAGTAGAAAATTATTACCCAGGGAGAGAGCTTCCTCAGTTATTGAGAAAGAAGCACTGGCAATTAAATGGGCCATAGACTGTCTCAAGTATTACCTCCTGGACAATCCCTTCTCACTGATCATGCTCCCTTATGTTGGTTAAATACCCTGAAGGACTCGAACCCCCATATAACGTGATGGTACCTAATACTGCAACTACAGAATTTCAGAGTATAACATTGTGCATATTCAAAACTACAGTGCACAGGGGTTTACCTGTGTGACTTCCAGTGACTTTAACACAAGCTGTGAGGCTAAAACATCATGTGCCCCTTTGAAAACATGAAGATAAATTTCCGCATGCTACATGCCAACACAATTACAGTGTACCTGAATAACTTCTCCTATGTTTAATGTTGCGTTCTGGTTTATTTGTGTCTTGGGACTTGAGTTGTATAAAGCCAGAATCTTTGTTTATATAATAATTATATTGTTATTTTATTATTATAAAAGGTCCATGCCACTGATGTAAGTTGCTCATGTGCTGTGGTGAGAGAATTGAGCTATCTATTCACAATAAGAAACAATCAGTGGTGTGACAGATACTCTATTTGTATTAATTTCATATCTGAAGAACTGCAGTTTTTGAATAGATACTGGAAAAGCAAGAAAACAAGAGAACAAAAGAGAGCAACCCCAAAGCCACCACCAAATAAACTTTAAACATTGAATTCCTAAAATGACTGCCATTGCACTGAAGTAGCCACTTCGGTCTGTGGCAGCTACATTCAGATTCCCTCTGCTCTGAAGTTTCTACAGTATCTTATATCCCAGAGTGCACAGCATTTCTAAAACCTTTGAGCCAAAAAATGGAAGCTGTGAACTTTTGAGATGCATGATGCAGTTTGGAACATATGTCCAGTAGGAGCCCCAGAATGCAGAGAAGTTTGAATGGAGCTACTGCAATAGGACCTACTGGAGGGCTACTGGCTACTGCTGCCCATGAGAGATTATGTCTATGTTCTTCACTTGGTGGTGGTTAATTTCACTCCCCTCCCATGATTGGTGTTTGGAGGGGAACACAAGTGAGAGATATCACTCTCCTTCCCCAAAGGGAGTAGGGAGGTGGGCACTTTGAAAGCTATGTCAGGGCTTTCCTCCTCCCCCTCCACAAAGAGCTGGCCCTTCACTTGATTCATACTATCTCCGAGGCAGAGAGGAGGGATGTGAATAATTTATGATTAACCCCCACTTTTCTTATTTAGAATTCAGCTAATACCCACACAAAAGATTCTATATTCATTGACTACCTACCAACAATAGGTTGTTGTCCTATCTCTAATGCCAATACTAATGGCTCTATTCAAACAATAGATATTTAAATATTGATCAGTTTCATGGGAGTTAATGTTCTCATAGTCCTGAGATATTTAGAGTTTTTAAGAAGTACTTTACCCATTCTCCTTGACCATGTTTCTATACAGTGGAGCACTGTCCTGTGAAAAATGTTAAATATCCATGTCACACATGCACACTAGGCTACTATCAGCCTCACTACACATTCATCAAGTAAGTAAATAAATACATAAACAAGCAATTCAATAAGATAGGCAGGATCATTCTTAAATAAGGAAAAAGATTGTTAGATTGTTATCTCCTATCAGATAATTATTGTGCATTTATTCTTAACTGGCCCCTGGTATACGTTTATTATGTTGCCTGTTAGAAATGACAGTCTGACAGCTCTTTTGTTTCTCTAAGTCAGTTTTATCTCAGTTATTGAATACTGAAACCTCATTAACTTGCTGCTAGGTCTCCAGATTGCACTGATTGCTGTCTGTATATATATAAGTGTATAATAACAAGTACTTTTGCATGAATTTTATGGTTGGAGTTATTTTTGTAGGTTTCAGAACAAACATGTTTTACCATTGGAAAAGGGACTTTGAATCTGGGTGCTAATGCCTGTGTAAGCCATACTTAGTGATACTTGGCACATAGGATGGTTTTCATTCTGTTATGGATTTTTTTAAACTTCAGTGTTATTTCCTACATTTTGGTGTACAGCTACTCTACTTTCTGGGTATCCCCTTTTTCAGCCCCAGGCAACCAGATTATTAGAGCACTGATCATTTCCATCAGTCAGCAATACCATGTATCTGTAAAAAATTCTTACATTGCAGTAAACATTTGTAAAGGTTCCTTCCCTACTCTGAACTCTAGGGTACAGATGTGGGGACCTGCATGAAAAAAACCCTAAGCTTATTTTTACCAGCTTAGGTTAAAACTTCCCCAAGGTAAAAACTATTTTACCTTTTGCCCTTGGACTTTATTGCTGCCACCACAAAGTGTCTAACAAATATATAACAGGGAAAGAGCCCGCTTGGAAACGTCTTTCCCCCCAAAATCCTCCCAAACCCTACACCCCCTTTCCTGGGGAAGGCTTGATAAAAGTCCTCACCAATTTGCATAGGTGAACACAGACCCAAACCCTTGGATCTTAAGAACAATGAAAAAGCAATCAGGTTCTTAACAGAAGAATTTTAATTAAAGAAAAAGTAAAAGAATCACCTCTGTAAAATCAGGATGGTAAATACCTTGCAGGGTAATCAGATTGAAAACATAGAGAATCCCTCTAGGCAAAACCTTAAGTTACAAAAAGACACAAAAACAGGAATATACATTCCATTCAGCACAGCTTGTTTTATCAGCCATTTAAACAAAACACAATCTAACACATATCTAGCTAGATTACTTATTAAGTTCTAAGACTCCATTCCTTTTCTGTTCCTGGCAAAAACAACACACAGATGGAGAGAACCTTTGTTTCTCCCCCCCTCCAGCTTTGAAAATACCTTGTCTCCTCATTGGTCATTTTGGTCAGGTGCCAGCGAGGTTATCCTAGCTTCTTGACCCTTTACAGGTGAAAGGGTTTTTCCTCTGGCCAGGAGGGATTTAAAGGTGTTTACCCTTCCCTTTATATTTATGACAACATTCCACAGTGGAAAATGCCTGGTACAGTTGTCCAGGATGCACAATATCACATAAATTAATTACACTCATACTCAAGGGGCCACAAATACCACTTTATTATTGCTGCTTAACATTTATATTGTGAAAGTGCCTAAAGGCTACCACTAGGTTGTGCCCTAATATGATAGACACCCATAAAGCAATATCTTTGCTGTACCTTATCATGTGTATATTCGCCTCTTGAATGGGAGTGACATACACATATAAAATTAGTGGAAGATATGTGTGCGCATTAAGGTGACTAGCAGTTTGTAAGACTTTTATGTTTGGTGATTTTTTTTTTGTAACTGATACTGTAGTCAGTATCTGTGACACACTTAAAATATGTTGGATTTAATAGTCACTTTTGTTAGCTTAAATATTTATAATGGGGCTGATCCTTTGGTATGACCAAACTTCACAAAGGAAAAGCTGGGGGCTATATGCAAAAGTGTTTTAAAGCTCAGGTTTGCAGTCCCCTGAGCTTTCTGCTGCTCTGTGAAGGCCAGTCTTGAGGCTGCTATAACTTACAGTGGGCTGCAGTTGCTACAGGGGACTGAAAATGCATCCAAGAATCCATGTGGCATAAGGACATCTTGGCCGTGTCTCTGTTCTCCTGCTACTCCAGCAACAATGAGGGAGAGAGGCAAAAGAGCCCCTATGTCAGCTCTGTGATTCACACTGAGGTGGTCCTCCCTTGTCCATAAAACCAGCGCTAAAGCCAGAATGTCATGATGGCACAGCACATAATAGTCACCGTACACTGAATGATCTCTTTCCTTTTTATGGATGTGTGTAGTCATTGGTCACTCTGTCTGTCGATTTGAAATTAATACAGGAGATGCAGAAGTAAACCTTGCAAACATGTATTCTTAATCACCCTGTTTTTTGTTATTGATGATTGTTACAATTATTTCAGTAGAACATAAGATCCTATTTTTTTGGGACAACTATATGGCTCTGGAGATTGGTGATGGGAAGTGGCTCTTCCTTCAGGCTGTCAGCCTCAATCTAATGACGGAAAGAGAGTGACTTTTTAGTGGTCTATACTATTATAAATTAGTGGTTTCATCTCAGGTCCTAAAGGATGGTGTCCACGTCACAAATATCACCATCTTCACAGTTGGCATCCTTGCTAGCCCTCTCAGCACTGGCTAATATTAATTGGAACGTGGAGAGAGAACTAGGAAACCCCAGTGGTGGTTCTTTCCAGCACAGAAGTGAGGAATTTTGGCATGAAAGTGTAGGGTAGTGCAAACTTTCCATTGTTGTGAATGTAAAGAGGACTTCAATCTCCAAGGAACAGCATCTTTAATATAATTTTAAAGAAACAACCAGCACATCACATTTTGTTTCCCAGGTGTACACATAGAAGCAAAGAAGTTCAGCTCGATAAATGAAGTTACTCTTGTGCAATTGTTATGTAAGTCTTGTTTTCACTAGAACTCTTAGAGCTGTTCAAAAAAATTTGTATCATAGCTAAATCTGCATTCTCAAGGATACAAGTTTCTGCTTTAGCATTCTATATCATTTGTTGGTAGAGTCTTATAGGTGAAAATGTTTCCATGCACTGTTGAAAGTAGCCTTGGCACAACGGTAAAGCAGAAGCTACAATGCTTGAGACTGACTGCAGAGAGTGTTTATTGACTTTGTGATGTCAAACATGACTTTTGAAATACATTTTTCATATTTTCCTGCTCTCTGGATGAAATGGTACTATTGGTAGAGGTGAAATCTTTCTGTCTCCCAAAATTAACAGCAGATACTGTATTTTGATGGTACTCTACCTGTGGTCAAGTATTTCAGACGTGGTCCATGGTTGGTTATAATACAATATATGCATTGCTGTCTTAGTTACTCTGATTTGAGAAATTAGAAAATAAATAGTACCTCTATAGCACATTCCATCCCAGAATATCAAAGGACTTTTAAAACAATAACAAATTTACCCTCACAATCTCCAGCGAGGTAGGAGAGTATTATTATTGCCATTTTTCATATGAGGAAATTAAACCACTGAACCACGAAGGCCAGTGTTTTCAAACGTGAATGCCTAAAGTTGGGCACCTTAATGGTCAGATTTTCAAAGATGCTGAGGACCCATAGCTTCCATTGAGAAGACAAAGACAAAGGCCACTTGCCTCCAGTCAACCAAAGAAGCAGGCACAGCCAACCTAACTGCAATTCTTGAAGTATGTTGTTTCTTGAGAAAATCAAAAAGGTTTGTATTTCATTTTTGTAACAATTGGCTGAGAGTCCCAGACTGGGTGGTAATGTCAGATATTTGTGCAGTTTGAACTTTAGGTAGATATGCAGAATTTCCCTTTTACAATGCCCATTTTACAAATATAACTGGAGAGAGACAGAATATAGGCTGAAATGTCATGATAAATACATACTGTAAAAGGGAAAGACATGGCAGGACAAAAAGACATATGGCAATATGAATGAGTAACAATATTTGACAAAAGAAATAAATGGCATATGTAGTTTGGACACCTGAATAGGGACAGTTTAGATGAAGATGAAAGATACGCAAATTAAAAAAAAAAAACAGTGGAAATTGGTATAGCCCTCCTAGACAGGGTTTAGAAAAGAGAAGATAAGGAAAGCCTGTAAAAAGGATGGATCATTAATCATTGGGATTTCAATTAGCTAATATTGAGTGGGCTGGCAATTACGGAATTGATAAGAAAGCGTGCCTCTTCCTGGATGTAATACTGGGCTCTTTCCTGACACATTGTGTGGCGTTACCAGTAGAAGCACAGACTATTATTCACTTAGTCCTAATGTTGCTGGGAAATAAGACAAGGATGATAAATAAGATAGAAGTTGAGAGTTAGCTAAAGTTTAGTGATCACAATGTCATCAGAACTTCAAATGCCCTTGGGGTTATATGTGTGAAGGGTAATATCTCAGAAATCACTGGACTTTAAAATATAATAAATAAAAATGGACTTTGAGCGAAAGTAGAATGAGTTGGGGAAAAAAAGGTGGATTAAAATCAATTTCTGATTCAGAAAATTTACTATGAAAAGCCAGTCTGATGGCACAATGGCAGCCCAGAGCGCTGGCCCTCAAGACCTTGTTTCAAGAGCAAGTACAAGATTTTTGCTCTCCCAGATAGTGAAGACTGGGTGTATTTTAGAAATCATTTGCTTGGTCTCTTGGGAAATATGCCAGCCTCACAACTCCTGCCTAGGAAAAATCCTGCTGGATATTGTGTCCATAGATTCAAAAGATGCTGTTTGCTTATTCCAGTGCCTGAAAGTCAGATTTTCAATAATAGCTCTAAGTGAGCAGAAGGTGTGGAAAAAGCAGATTACGATAAGCAACTTAAAATGGGATCAAGAAGGAGTACATGTTAGCAGGAGCTTTTGTTCTATGTTTATACAGTGCCTGGCACATGGGATCCTGGTCCATAACTGGGGCTCCTAGAAGCTACCAAAATACATATAATAATACTATTAATTAATTCTATCCGTATTTTTCAGTTGCTAAATTCTCAAATGTCATAACTGCTGAAAATAATTGTTTATTCCTCTATCGTGACATGTTCCCATCAACATTATTGAGCTTTAATATGTTAATATATTTACTTTTCATTCATTGTTTTGGTTTGTGTATTTTTTTTTATTTGCTGTCCTGTATGGTGATTACAGTGTATGGTTTCTGGGTGTGAAGTTGTGAGCCAGTGGGAGATTCTGATGATAATGCTGTTGGCTGTAAAGCTGCAGCTCCATATGTCTTTGGAATATTGCCTTGTGACTTCGCTGCATATAAACCTGTCTGCCAATATCAATTCAAATCTCACTACAAATTTTGTTTAAACTGAAGAGAGATCAAAGTCCTCAGATTATCAGACTGTCCCTTTCCTTTTACCCACTGTAATCTCCTCTCTCTGTCTCACCTGTATTTTATTTTAGCAAAATTCATACAGATTTTTTTTTCAAATAAAGAAAAATAAAATGGTGTGAAAATCATCAAACAAATAAATAAACTCATAGGGTTCAGCTGATCACCATATTTGGGGTCGGGAAGGAATTTTCCTTCAGGGCAGATTGGAAGAGGCCCCGGAGGTTATTCGCCTTCCTCTGTAGCATGGGGCACAGGTCACTTGCTGGAGGATTCTCTGCTCCTTGAAGTCTTTAAACCACAATTTGAGGACTTCAATAGCTCAGACATAGGTGAGAGGTTTTTCGCAGGAGTGGTGGGTGAAATTCTGTGGCCTGCGTTGTGCAGGAAGTCAGACTAGATGATCATAATGGTCCCTTCTGACCTAAATATCTATGAATCTATGAACTCATTGGGACAAATTCACTTTTGGTGTAACACCACTGGACTGCATGGAAGTAAACGAGTACTAAATTTGTTGCATTGTAAAAAACACAAATATTAATATCAGCTCTCAAAGGGGATGTGTATACTGCAACTGAAGGTGTTATTCTCCCATGCAATTGCAAGTTGTTTGTATGGTATCACTGTTTTTTTTCTACTGAGAATTTTCATACTTCTGACACTTTCCACACCTGCTCACCATTTCTTCAATGTCACTGTCAAGGTTCCTTCTCCACTCTGAACTCTAGGGTACAGATGTGGGGACCTGCATGAAAGACCCCTAAGCTTATTCTTACCAGCTTAGGTTAAAACTTCCCCAAGGTACAAACTTTTACTTTTTGTCCCTGGACTTTATTGCTGCCACCACCAAGCGTCTAACAAATATGACAGGGAAAGAGCCCACTTGGAAATGTCTTTTCCCCCCAAATCCCCCCAAGCCCTACACCCCCTTTCCTGGGGAAGGCTTGATAAAAATCCTCACCAATTTGCATAGGTGAACACAGACCCAAATCCTTGAATCTTAAGAACAATGAAAGAGCAAGCAGGTTTTTAAAAGAGAATTTTAATTAAAGAAAAAGTAAAAGAAAAACCTCTATAAAATCAGGAAGGGAAATACCTTACAGAGTAGTCAGATTCAAAACACAGAGAATCCTTCTAGGCAAAACCTTAAGTTACAAAAAGACACAAAAACAGGAATATACATCCCATTCAGCACAACTTATTTTATCAGTCATTTAAACAAAACAGAATCTAACGCATATCTAACTAGATTGCTTATTAACCTTTTATAGGAGTTCTGACTTGCATTCCTGCTCTGGTCCCGGCCAGAGCAACACACAGACAGAGAGAACCTTTTGTTTCCCCCCACCTCCAGCTTTGAAAGTATCTTGTCTCCTCATTGGTCATTTTGGTCAGATGCCAGCGAGGTTATCCTAGCTTCTTAACCCTTTACAGGTGAAAGGGTTTTGCCTCTGGCCAGGAGGGATTTTATAGTTCTGTATACAGAAAGGTGGTTACCCTTCCTTTTATATTTATGACAGTCACTATTCCTCTGTGGCCAGAATACAACTTCTCTAGTTCTCTGTTTTGATGTGGTCATTCCCTGGTGCCCTGTGTGTGTTCATTCTAATCTTTTCCTTCTCGTCACTGTGGGAACCGTGATCTGTGTCTCCTTCAAGAACACTCCATTTTTATAGCGTGGGTAGGCAGGTGGCACATGCTGATTTTTTCCTCCTCTGCTTACGGCTTGTATCACTGCTAGCAGAATTATGTCTTTACTGTCTCCAGTTCATCCCCTGTGCCTGCAGATACAACGTGACATTTTTTATCAAGTTCACATATATGTGTACTGTTTGTTCCAGGCCATGTAATACTAGATGGAGCATATGCTCTTGAGAGTTTGTCTGCCCTTACTAAGTGGCATCCAGGTTGGAACTCCAGGGTTACATCATACTGCTATACATTCAAAAGTAGTCACTGTATCCTTGGTGGTGCTTCTCCAAGTCCCTTTTTTGAGTATTGCAATCAGTTTTTTGTGATCAGTTTCTGCTTAGAAGCTATGACCATAGAGTAAGTCATAAAATCTTTTACATCCATATGCCAGACCTAGTTTGTGCATACATCTTCTCTGCATCTGTCAGAGTTCTAGAGGCACATGAGACTAGCCACTAACCAGTTCCACAGAACAGTAATAGTACTGCTTCCAGTCCTCCTTTCAAGGTATCTCTGGAGAGTTTTATGTTTTTGAATGGGTCAGCACTGGAGCTGATGTCTTCTCTACATTTGCTGGGGAATTACTTCTTCCTGCAGGCTAATAGGACCCACCAGTCCTCCCACTCATGTTTACTTCTGGGAACTGGCCCCTTTGAGGTTCTCACCTGACTAGACACTGGATGCGAGTTGCAGCAAAAATTAACAAACTCACTGATAAGCTCACAACTTTTAAATCCTGTCCTAACTCCTTATTAACCTAAAATGAGACCTCTGGGATGCAGTGAGGAAGGTGAAAAAACCCACTAGGCACCTTGTGAATGCTACCCCAAAGGAAAAAATCCTCTCCAATTCCAAAAATTGGTGATCTGTCAGACCTACAGCATCTTGGAAACAAAGTTCTAACTATACGTCTATTTTAAGGCCAGGAGGACAAGGCAGCAACTGCAGCAGAACTGCTGTTCCATGTCCTAGGTCCTTCAGATACAGGAGGTGGGGAGATGTAAGAAACAATCAAGTAACTCTCCCATCCCTGCACAGTCCAGCCGATGCAGGGATGGGAGAGTTACTTGATTGGGAGAGGCAGAGAATCTCCTCCTTCTCCCTTGCCACGCTCCCTGCCCAAGCCTGATCTCCCTGTGCACTCTGGGCCAGGGATGCAGAGGAGGCTTCATAACATCCAAGCGTGCCCCTCCCTTTCTCCTTTCTCTCAGGATCCCATGGTTTGTCTTTCTCCTGGTCTGATCAAGCATACCCACCTGCACTGAGATGGTGAGGGGAGAGGTACATTTGTTTCAGAAATTCATGGGTTGGCCCTGGTAAAAATCTCATGATGACTGCGTAAAAATAGTGTTTGGTTTGGGTATATAAAATAAAATTATGCTGGGAAAAATGTTACTACCTCAGTGCTTTCCCCCTATATTTAATTCTTCTATTTACTTACATAGGAATTTAAAGTATAACAACGTTTTCAAAATAAAATGGACACGATTTTAATTATGCTGTGTTGTTATAGCCCTGTTGGTCCCAGGGTATTACAGAAACAAGGTGGGTAATGTAATATCTTTTAGTGGACTAACTTTTGTTGGTGAGAGAGACAAGCTTTCGAGCTACACAGAGCTCTTCCTTCAAAAGGTGATCTGAAGAACAGCTCTGTGTAGCTCAAAAGCTTGTCTTTCACCAACAGAAGTTGGTCCAATAAAAGATATTATCTCTCACAATTTGTCTCTATCATTTTAACCATGTATTTTCTATAACTCCCTCAATTAACTATACTGAAGATATTCAGTAAAGATGAAATTTACCCATCACAAGAAGCAAATGCATTAGCAGTGATGAAGGTGCAAAAAGGGACAGTGGCCTGAGCCAGCGTCCCCAAATGCCTGTCTGAGGAAATGGGTCTGGAATAGCACTGTAGCATCTCGGTCTATTGCCTATAAATTGTGGAGGTGGATTTGCTCTTCCATTCCTTATTGACTAATATTTTTCATACTTCAAGACTATGGAAGTTGATCACACCCCAGTCCATACAAGGGTGTTTCTTGAGGCGTTGCCACCTCCTTTCTTTTAATTTAGCCATAGCTTGTTAGGGGTATTTTCTATATAAATCAATGTATGAACCAAGAGCTTTTTGGCTGGGGTAGAATCATCTAGGGTGGGAGATTTGGTAACATGGAACCTATCAAGGGAGAGCAATTGTCTTGAGAAGTTACAGTTATAGAGTGCTGGAAGTCTTTCTTGGGGGCTATTCAATTGGAAGCAGGAAGTGGGAAGCCAGGGCACAGTTGGCTTTGCAGCAGGGTGGAAGAAAGTTAATATGTTAAACTGTGTATATGGATCAAAGATTTTTGGTATGTATCCAAACCTTGTGAGGTTAGCCCAGTATGATTTTTTCTTGGTTTCCCAATTTGACAAATTTCAGCCAACTTGTTAAAAGTGCAATTTGATTGTGCTTTTTTTCTATAATAGGAATCGCTGATACTGGGGCTTTTATTGTTTTATTCTGGCTACAACACTGTGGTCTTTAAACCTATCTCCAGTACCATTTTAGTTTGAGGGTGTCTTGTTTCAGATTACAAGAAATTGAGATCCTGTGGTAAAGGGTATTTTAATATACACATTTCTTCTGAGGTTTGCTGCCACAATACATTTTTCAGAAGTATGGCTGATTTTCTGGACTGTTGTATATCCTAAATTCTAGAGAAAACATCAGTTCTCCTTCCAAAATACCAGAAAGTGAAACTGAGCAATACACATATCTTCACAGTGTATGTTCTACTTATTTCCCAATCACCTCCTGATGTTTCCTTGCTACCTTTATAACTGGATGACTGTGTGGCTAGAGAGTGAGCCATTAAGCAAATTTAATTTGCCTAGACCCAAGTTTAAGGGGCTTATTAGAATTTGGCAAATGATACCAGGAATATTTTAGGGTTAGTGTCTTCTGAGCAGTATCTCAAAAATATTGTCAGGAGTGTGTGTCACAGAAACTGAACCTGATTTTGCATTTTCAGAGTGGTTTGGCTATTCCCTGAACTTATTACAAAATTAATAATGGGGTTTTGTCAGAGTTTCCCAGAAAGGTAACTTTTGAATGATCTTTCTCAAAAAGAGCTGCTCACTTTCTAATTAAGCAAATTGGAGTGACAGTTGTCCTGATCCAAGTTGCTATGTGCACTCCATGGCACTCAGCACCCCACAGAAGCAACCCTTGACTGTTTCCAGTAGCTGTCCCGGTGCAAGAATGTGTAAACATAATACTATAGAATAGCACATGTGTGAGGAGTATGGTTACAAAATGGAAATGCATTTGACCAGGAAGGGAAAGATACAGGCAACTACAGAAAGACTCTGAATCCCTGAGTCCATTGCACAGCTGTAAGCAAAGTAAACAAACCATTAGGTTGCATTTCTAGAGGAATAGATTATAAATGTGGGGAAATGGGTATTCTTATTACTACAAAAGCTGCTGTTAAATTTCATTTAGAGTTCTTTGTACAAAACCATTCTCCCTATCATTCTAATTACTCTTGAGGACCTTGCATGAGAATTGAATTTTCATTCAATAAGACTGACACTGAAGCTCAAGGTAGAGGGAGTTAAGCTTGCTAGCTACAAATTAAGTTATGAGGAAAAGATAAATACGTTGAGCTTGTCTGTCTGTGAATAGATGTTCAGGTAATGGTTAGAGCTGTGCTTGGTTAGTGATGTGCTGGCAACAAAGGTGCAGATCCCATGTGTGGCTTCCCCACATGCAGCCCCCTGTCATGCAGGGGAACCTCCCTATATTTACTATACAAAAGTCCTCTGTGTCCACACAGGAGGGAGCTGGAGTTCTTCCTTTGTACAGTTTGTTTTATATGCTTCAGTATAGTTTTTAAATAAAATGTGTTTAATAATAATGAAGAAAAATGCATAGTATCTATTTTGTGAATTAGTGCATAAGTTTTATATTATAATTTTGTATTATGGTAGGGCCAATGGGCCAGATCCCCAGTGGGTCAAAGTGGTGCCTAAAACTGGGACTTAAATGCGTACATCCCAGTTGTAGGCATCATGTTGATCCAAAAACTCCCCACTTGGTTGCTGCCTAAACCTATAAGCACCTAAGCTAACCTGATGCCTACATTTTCTGCTATAAAAGTCTCCTAGGCTCCTATGTTTCTGCCTCTGGACATGCACAAAGCTGTCTCCCACTAGGTGTCTGCATGCCTATCTCCAGCCCAAGCCCTACATGATCCACAACCTGTGATAAGATAGGCAGAGGACTGCCTGACTTACCTGCGGGTCCCAATCCAGTAGGTGAACTCTGAGCACAACTATCTCCATGCAAAATGGCCTGGTGGAGTGGAGAAGATGGCCTTCCTTATAACCTTTAGCCTAGTAGTTAAGGTACTCACCTAGGATATGGGAGACACTGGTTTAATGGCCCTCTCTGCCTGATGAGACTTAATTTGTACAGGGTACCTTAGCCACTGGACTGTGAGATATTCTGATATGGATCTCAGTCAATCTCTCTTGTTGAAGCTGTTCCACTTTATTTAAATAATTGAATAATTAAATATTAATTGGGTCATAGAAAGAGTGAGAATCACTCTATAAGACTCTACTGCATTCCACACCTAGCTCAAAAGCTTATGAAGATTGCATTACCTGTATAGGGAGCCCAAGTGACTAACTCAGGCTTTATGGGTCCTATTGTTGTTCTAGTGATTTTAGAGGTACCTAAAAGTTAGGTGTTGAAGCTCCTAAATCCCTTTGTTAATCTGGGCTCAGTGGTCCTAATTAAGGGCCCATTGTGCTAGTGACTGTATTGATGCATAGTGTAGAGACTGCCATGTGGGTGGTCTTGCCTAATGGTTAGAGTCAGGAACCTGAAACAGGAGCTAGTGTCAGAGTCAGGAGTCCAGTCAGAGCACAGAGCTGGAGACATAGTCAGGTGCCAAGCCAAAGGTCAGAGCCAGAAGTCAAGCCAGCAATTCACCTACTTGTTTGGACAACTTCCTGACCCTCTTTCTGGTTTTAGTGCATTCCAACCAGCCAGAGGGCTTGACATCTCCTTCCATCAGACATTTGTGAGCGGGGTCCTTTGTGAGCTAGAGGTTTGCTAGCCTCCTCCTCTAGTGGAATGAGTGAACTTCTGGGTGACAACTGTGGTGTGAGGACTGTCTGGGTTCAAGGCCATGGTCACTCAAAAGTAGTAATAATAGTAAGCAATAATAATCTGTTACATGCAGAAAATACCACATTTCAAAAGTTTATACCCCAGAGAACTTAACAAATCAGTCACTGTGCTGTACATCTTGATACAGACGATTCCAGGTGAATCTCTTAACATAAGGTCTCCTTAAGTTTATCTTCCAATTAGCAAGGGGTGAAAAACAAAAAGGCAGCAATCCTTTAACAAGCTCTGTTCAGACCGAACCTTGATCCTGACAGGAGCACCAGGCACTTCATTGGGGATTTGCATGGGCACTGAGGTAGTCCAAACTGACCTTCTTGGAGGAGGGGGGATGTAACATGGCACAGCTTAGCTCCTGTCTTCTTCCCTGCAGAAACTGCACAGACTACACTAGGTGTGCACTCAGTGACCTTTTATTTCAAGTTCCCTCCACCAGTACTACTATAGTCCCTGTGCAAGAGTCTATTTAAAATATCT
Source organism: Chelonia mydas (assembly GCF_015237465.2). Classification (NCBI taxonomy): domain Eukaryota; kingdom Metazoa; phylum Chordata; order Testudines; family Cheloniidae; genus Chelonia; species Chelonia mydas. Next base: position 46,475,950 of record NC_057852.1, read on the forward strand.
ACAGTGCTTTTAGTCCTCTCTTCAGAACCTGAGGGGAACAGACATCTCCTTTCTCTGAGACCTCTGTGTGACTGGGCTCAGCGAGGCCTCTTTCTGTTTCTCTCTCTCTCTCTCCCATGGCACTTCCTTTCAGTACCTCTTTGTCAGATTTGGGCTAATCAGATAATTGGATCTCTCCAGCCTGATTAGATAACTACTCCAATCATCTTCCTCTGATGAATTAATTAGTATCTAAGTGATCAGAGTGCTGGCTTAACTTTTCCAGGGGGAAATACTTGCATTCTATCCTGGGGGCAATACTTGTAGTTTTGGATAAACACTGAAGATCATATTGGTGCAACTTAGAACTGCCTCACTGCACAGAAAATAATGAAGTAATAGAGTTTCTCATTCATATTTTGGTCCTACTTTTCTCTACGTGTTCTGGTAACCTGATAACAGCCTTTCTTGAGGGTTATTGTCATTTCTGGTCCTGGATGTAATCAGGACAATCAGAAACACATGATAATAGGAAGTGGAGGCAGGTTAGGAACAATTAAACAAACTGTTACAAACCTCAGAAAACTTAGGTTTGTCTTGAACATTGCAAAAAAAAGATCATGCCAGTTCTTATTTTATCTATTTTATCTTATTTGTACCATCCCACAGCCTTTCTCTCACAATTCGTTCATTTCAAGCCAACTGACTACTTGTGTGAGTAAGGACTGCAGGATTGGCTCCTGCTATCCCCCTTTCTATATTAAACATCACTCCTGGAACTGACAAATTCAATGGACTCAATAAATTCAGTTGCAAAACTTCCATTGGTTTTAGGCTCCAAATCGGCAAAAAAGGAGAGGCAGGAAAGGAGAAGGAAGGAAAATAACTCAAATGCTTATAGAAGAGAAACGTCTCAGTGGGTTCAGCTTTGAATAGTTGCATGACAACTTTATAACCATTTATCACACCAAATTAATTTTACAATTAACCTATGGTACTACAGAATATGGATTATCTCAATTATGGAAATGTGGCTTCCATTACTGTTCCATTATTATACCATTCCACTTACTATTTCATGGTAATAAGTGCAGGGCATAACTTCCAGTGATATTATCGCACCCAAAATTGTTCATCCTGCTATTTTATAGAAGCTGTTAGGCACAGATACTCTCAATTTATAAGTATTTGTCATTAAAGTTATATAATATTTCAAAGAAAGAGATACTGAATGTCTGGAAACATTACAAATGCCTGGAAATTATGAATTTATGGTTACTAGATGCTATCGTGATAGACCCCTTATAAATGATTATATAATTATAATAATAATAGTCAGTTACCTTTGCTGCTGAACCTTACCAGTACTGTTTTCCTATTGGACTTAGAAAATTAACTGTTAGCTCTGGGTAAATGGATTCTGTTAAAGTTTTCAAGTAACAACTCCTCATTCAGAACTTCTTCACTCTTCTGAGGACAGTTCTAAGCCATTGGCTCCATTGGATGATCATGAACGTGAAAGGCTATGAAGCACAGTAATTGTACAAACAGTTGTGTCAGTTTATCTAAGGGCTGATTTTTCTAGGGCTGACTCCAGTGGATTCCAAATCCCACTGACTTCAATGGGAATTCAGGGTGCAGTACCTTTCATATCCCTCATCAGATTCTGCCAGGGTACCTCACTCTTTCTGCCCCCTTTACTGTTGAACTGAATTTATATGTACACAAGCTGCTGCTTATACCATACCAAAAAAAAAAAAAAAAAGACAAATACTTGTCCATTTTGAAGTCTCATTTAAAAGAAAAATGTGGCTTTCAAAATTTTACAAGGAAGTAGGAGTGACTGCACTTTTAACTGTAGATAAGGCATACTAGTCATTTGAAGAACTTAGATCTGAAAAAATAGTCTTTTGCACCAGATGCAATAGCAACCATCTTTGCAGCAGGCAATTAACATGTATGACTCTGGAATTGCTCTGGGTTTATGTGATAAAGTGCTATGAGGCTGATTGGACTACTCTTCTCCCTTAAAATATAATTTCCCTTTGATTCTGCGGAATTTCCTAACTCTCTGTAAGATTATAAGGTCCTGCACAAATCCTCATGAGAAGTAAGGAGAAGACCCTGTATGCTGTATCTGTCATAATTTCCTTATAACGGCTCCATTAGGATAATTCCCTGGAAGTCAGCTGTAAAGCTCAGTGGGTCCCCTCCTAATATCCTTCACATTTGGATAATTAACTGAGCTCTTTGAACAACAGAAACTTTATAATGTTCAGCAGTGGGAGTCTTGGAGCTGATCAGCTTTACCCTCATCAGCACTTGTCATTTTAACACTTGAAGGGTAATGTTTCAGGATGAATATAATCTTCAAGCAGGAAAAGAAAGCTTTAAAATGTACAGGAAAATAAAGGCCTCAAATAAATTTATCATGCAGACTGTGACTCTGCTTACACTGTGTTGCTCATGTACTGTATGTTACTGTCTAAGTGGGATTTAGCCAACCTGGCATCTGTACAGAATAGACTGTTTGATTGCAAGAAAAAAAACAGGAGCAACTACTCATGCAAACCCAGCCTTGATATACTAAGAAACTGAATGTGTAAAACCATCTCAGTGATCTCAGCAGTCTTTTCCAGATGACACGTAATTTGTTTAAAAACGGTAAAATGAAATATTTCTTAACTTCTTTTTTCCCCAACTAACAAAATGGGAAAATAAAAATCTAGATCTAAAATTAAACACATAAAAGTCAAATAGGCTTGGGTTTTCAGTAGATCCTAAAGGAGTTAGTATTCATCTTCCATTGAAATTCATTGGGAGTTGGGCACCCAACTTTCTTCATAAAGAGCTATCTCAAATCAAACTAGCACCTTAAATTATTGTCTTGGAGCAGCCATTTAACTGCATGTGACATATCGTGATATAATGTAATCTACATCTAGATAACACAATATAAATCCCAATTTACCTGCATATGAAATTGCTGCTAACGCTTTCTTCAATCAAACATCCTGTAGTTCTGTTCCATTAACTCGTCAGCAATGTCAGACAAGTCTTTCTCCCAAGCTTGTTCGTATTGGTGAACAATTGAAATTGCTTTGTCATCTACAGAATTTTCACCAGCTGACTGATGATCTCTCCATCTTGTCTGAAACCATTTTCATAAAGGGGACGCCGTAACCTCAGTTTCAGGCGCTAAAACTGAAAGGTGGTGCACAGCTATGAATGTGTACCTTTAACCATATATTCTAAATATTATTATCCAATGTTCAAGGAAAAGTAGGATATTCCTTTTGTATAAATGTGTTTAAAATAGAGATGAGCAAAATTCATAATTTATATTTCATGGAATTACACAGGAAAATTGTATCCATTTTGTTTCACAGCTTGTCTCGCTCCCTGCCTTTTCCCCATCCCAAATTTCACTTTATTTACAACTTTGGTGGAATAACTAGGAATACAATTTAGCTAAGAAAATACACATTTTTACATGTTTTTGATTCAAAAGCCATCTCCGCTTGAAAACTATACCCATTTTCATCTGGAAAAAAGGTTAATCTTTGCTTGAAAACTCCTGTTTTCCTGGAATCTGACCCCATTTTTGCATGGGAAAAAGTTCATGTACTGTAGTGAATGAAATTCATGTACCTTATTTTTCTTGAGTTCACATGTAAGGGCAACAAAAGCAGGTGTCTTCATACTTGTTTCATGTAATTCCACACACATAATACGCTGCACAGCCCATCCTAGTCAGCTACTATGCTAAAGCCCAAGATGCTTTACTTATCAGATCATGGAAACAAAGAAAAATAAAATGGCCCTAATCTATGCGTGTAACTATGTGTGTAATCTAAAAGCCCCATTATCTCTGAAATTAATATGTTTTGTTGGGGTTCAGCTCCTAATATTAAAATCCATGGATTCAAATTTAGTCCTTTGATTTCAGTAGAGTTATACCAGCTCCAACAAATAAAATAAATCAAAGTTTTCATAGAATCATAGAATATCAGGGTTGGAAGGGACCTCAAGAGGTCATCTAGTCCAACCCTCTGCTCAAAGCAGAACCAATCCCCAACTAAATCATCCCAGCCAGGGCTTTGTCAAGCCTGACCTTAAAAACTTCTAAGGAAGGAGATTCCACCACCTCCCTAGGTAACGCATTCCGAGAGATTTAAGACTGATACTTGTTTAATTCTGAACTGGCATGAAATCTATTTAAAATTCTGAGTGTATTATACATTATAACCCCTTTTTAAGTTACTGAAAGATGGTTGCAGCAGATAATTATTAATTATAGTAAGATGCTATTGTTGTGTTGATTAAGTATAATTGCAAAAAGACATATTTTTAAAATATAACTTGCATGTGCTTATGAATCGTCAAGACCTCTGTTTCTTGTAACAATTTAATCTAATTTTAATAAGACTTACAGCTGAACCACAATAAAAATAACAAAATACAAATACATAACAGTGACTATAGGTTTCTGTATGGATAGAAGAAAACAGAATGTATACACAGCCTCCAAGAGAGACTGCTCTGTCGAAAAAAGAAAAGTGATCATCATTTGTACTAAAGCCCCTTTATTTACACCAATTTTATGAGCCCTTTACAATGTCAAAGCAGTATAAGGAGGCCTTAGCATAAATCAGAATCAGGCCAAGGTCAAGAGTTAATGTGATATCAGGACTGGCTCATTGTTGGGATTCCTTTGAGATCTCTTCCACTCAGTTCCCCAAGAACTCAGTTCAACTCCAGTCTTATCACTCAGGTTCCTTTATTTGGCATACAGCAAAGCTCTACTGAGTTGTTCAGACTCAATCATAGGGGGTGGGTTAAGGGTGTACCAAACATCCAAAGTTACATAGTAAACCTCCTCCTTTATATACACTTACACATTACATTGCACTTACTATACATTGCATTACACATTTTGGGATTGGTTTGGGCATTTTGTAGGAGCCAATCCCTGTACAGTATGCACAGTCCCTGCACAATTTACTCTTTACCTCATCTTATGTTCCAGGCCTATTTTATCCATTGTTCTCTTGTCCATTATAAATGGTTTCTAGGATGTTCCCCTTTATTTTTGTTAGTACGGACATTCTGCTTCCAGGATGCTGATCCATTTACCTCCCTAATCCTGTCTCCCAAGAAATGAGGACTCACCCAAGTCCAGTTACTCATGTTAAATCAGGCCTACTCTCATGTCGGGTTAATCTTCAGTGTTCAGATGTTTTTATTTTTTGTGCTTGGATACCAAACATAGTAAGTACTGAGTTCTGTGAGAATGACTGAGAGTAGGGAGGATGCTTGTTTTTATAACCCTTTCTTAATACAAAATAGACTGTTTAAGATAAGTAGAGTTCCTTTTCAGCTAAAGAGGCACCAGTTTCTGTAGGTCTTCAGATTCCTCTGAGGTGAACCTATTCTTTAACAGTACAAGCAGTGCTGAGTCTTGTTAGCATAGACTCCCATGGTAATATTTCTTTATCTTGATAAAGTGAAAGAATATGTAGCATAATAAGTCACTCAGCAACCAGGTTAACTTAATATTTTATTAAGACAGGGGCCATTAAACTGTAGCTGTAGTTAGATAAAACAAAATTCAATGTTAACTACCGGTATATCAGGATTTCTCTGACACTATTCCCATATTACTTTACAAGTTCTCTTCCTAATACTTAAGAAATATTTCTCCCAAGTGTCACTATGATCTCCTTCTTATGTCTTGTGCAAGAATTGGCCATGCCATGCATAATTCTGCTGAACTACAAGCAAAGAATGTATATACTGAGAAGCTTTAATAATCTACAACAGTTCAAATAATCCAATATTAAAACACATTTATGCATGAGCAACTAATAACTAATAATTGAAAGAAATTACATGCAACTCTTGAAACCATTTCTTAATTGTAACTCATTAAAATAAATTACGGTATATTATCTCAATTATAATGCTGAAAATAGAATTTAACAGCAGTTGTTCTGTCACTTTACCTTCCATTTTAGTTTTCATGGCAGATCTATTTTAAAAATAATTTGTCCTAATCAGATGTGTCTATGTATTATTAGCTATTTATTACACTTCCTTACAAGAATATGCTCAGAGAGGTGTTGGGTTAAGCATTACAACTTTCACTCATTAGGGCTAATTGAATGATATGGGCCAAAGAATGGCAGAGAGTAGTTGCTGTAGCTTAAACATACGAAACTATGGACCATTATAATTACAGAGCAATCCACCTTTATAGTTATGTGATAGACTATGCTGTAACAATTCAGCATGTTAGTATTAAAAAACTGATTGAAACTAAATTCAATACAAATAGCAAATGTCTTAACTGTGATTCTCACATCTGGAGTTCCCTTGATTCAGTTCACATTGCTTTTGTCATTACACTTTAAACACCAGTATTAGGTACCATGCTGAATTTTCTAAATATTAGGAATTGCGTTAATACAGTATGTGGGAATTGTGCCTTGATCATGAAATCATCTGTTAAACATATAGGCACCAAACCCACAATATATTAATCAACTCTGATTGCTTTTAGTGGAATTGAGGATGCACAGCACACAGAACTGGGCCAAAAGAGGGACATCTAGCCAGATCTAGAGAGAGACTGAGCACCTGCTACTTCACTGAAGTTAAAGGTGCTTGGCAAGTACTTAGCACATCTCAGGATCTGGCCTATTAAACAGGACAAGTTATTTGCCTGAATTCATGGAATTAATCCACAATTAATTACAGTATGAAATAAGTCCTGGTGCTCTTGGAATTTGCTACAATACACCAGATAGTTTCTCTTTGTTACTACACTTCTGCCTTTTAGTGCCAGTACTCTAACCACAAAACCACGTTTATGTTATGAAAAACCACGTTTATGTTAAATCTGAGATTAATATAGTTTGTATTTCATTTATGGTGACTTTTTCTTTCCTTTCAAGAATGACTTTTAACTTGTTTCCTATCTTATTTTGTTTCTCATTTTTATACCAGAGCCCTAAAAGATTAATATACATAATACTGCATTACAACTGTACATATGACTTCCTGTTTTTCAAGCTTGTTGTTTCTACCCCAGATGGGTCAGCGAAGTCCACTGTGATTTTTTTTATTCTTATGATTAATTACAAATGTAGTGCTATTTTATATACATTATATGGATTTCTCATTACAGTGTCTTGACATAATCATTTGACATAGAATATCATCAAAAGTCTTCTTGAGGTTATGTAGAAGAAAAATCAGGAATCATTCATATTTGATAAGCACTTATCTGAGGCTTTGGGACTGCTGCAATTTCCATAAAATTGGGGTAATGGCTGTAGATGGAGCCTCACAGATAAACTCCATCTGTTGGGCTGCTTTAAGTTGGAGTTTAGTGAGGATTGCTGTACTGTGCTCTACTCTGCCATGCTCTCTCTTCTTCACCAGTCTAACTCCTCCCTAATACATTAGAGAATCTTGCCCATAGAGTATAAAGTATCCATGGTTAGGGGATAAGGGATGAAGTGCCTTTCTATGAGCATGCCAGCTTGTGTTTTTTATTCTTTCTGTGCACCCTCTCTTCATCTGTAAAATGGAGAAATACAATGTATATCTTTACAGGTTACTGTGGGACAAAATTAACTACTGTTTGCAAAGGTTTTTCAGATCCCCAAATGTAAGATAAACAGTGCTGATTCAATCCATTTAAAGTGAATGGAAAGACTGGCAATGATTTCAGTGGCATTTGGATAAGGCCCATGAAATATAAAAGTTACAAAGTACATTCTGTTCTTCGTGTCACTGTTGTAAACTGGAATCTGTCTCTTGTATTGCTTCTGCTTTCTCTGGGGAAGTGCTGTACTACAAAACCTGAACAAGTATTTTTTGTAAGTTGAACCTTAGGGACTTTGTCTTTTGTGGTACAGTATCTCTATCTCTCTGCTTCTTTTATGGTTTCTCTGGGGGGTTACTACAAAAGGAAGAAAAAAACTTTATATCAAGGACTGTCATTTTTGTTATCTCTCTCCTTCTGTCCGTTGTGCTATTTTATAGAATAACATTAAAAAAAAGTAGATAAAAAAAGCCGGTGCCATTGGATGAACTCTCTCAATCTCAGTTTCACTTATGTTTTCTTGAGAAGAAATGCCAAGGAGTTATTTACTTTAAAAGTTATTCAATTTTGTTTTAGTGGCGTTCAGTAAAGATTGTTGGGACTGATAGTGGAAACCAGGGAGGAATGTGGAGAAGTACTGGGAAAAGAGAGAGGAGGGCCATTAGGAAATGCCAATTAGGAAATGCCAGAAAATCAGTAAAGATTGTTGGGACTGATAGTGGAAACCAGGGAGGAATATGGAGAAGTACTGGGAAAAGAGAGAGGAGGGCCATTAGGAAATGCCAATTAGGAAATGCCAGAATTAAGATTGTTTGAGCAACCTCAATTCGCCCTCCTTGTGCGTATGCATTACAATACAGTTATTACATAATAGCATATTATTTTTTCTGCAAGACCTCTACCTCATTTTGTGTGCAGGACAGGATGAAGCGCACTAACTGGCTACTTGTTCAATATTGTATTATCCCCTTCATTCGGTGTATGATTCCAGGCTTTATTCACTGCATACTAGAGCTGGTCAGAAATTTTTCATACAAATGATTTTCCAATGAAAAATACCTTTTTCTTGAAACCTAAATTTTCCATGGCAAATTTTTTTGTTTTACTGAAAAATTTCAGTTTTCCATTGGGAAAATTGAGATGATGTCTCCCCAACTACTCACTTGGAAGACTCTTGTGAAATTGAAAGGCAGACAGTATTATTAACCTTTCTCAAAGTTTTTTTATGACACTCATAACTGTAGCTTCTGGCTGCTTCATAAACATCAATGAATTTATCTTTACAAAATGTGTGAGGTAAGATGATATTATCCCCATTGTATGGATGAGAATCTGAGGCAGAGTGATAAAATTGTCAAGTATCCACTAATTCTGGATACCCATCTTGATATACTTTGCATTTTATATCACTTTCATGCCTTTAGTGTGCAACTCCCACTGACATCGGTTACACTTGTGAGTAAACACCACTTCTGCCAGTCAGGCCCCAGGTCTCTCAGATTGGGCAGCTACAAAATGAGGAAACACAAGGTGGTTACCTGCGAAAAGTTTGGTTTAAGTGACTTGCCCAGCATCCCATAGTTGGCAGAGGTAGGGATAAAATCTAATTCCCCAAGGAAGTATTCAACTGCCTTATAACCAAGACATCACCTTTCTCTTCCTGCAGTCCCCTGCCTGATTCACTATACCCCTTCCAACTTTTGAAACAAATAAAGACAGAAGCCTCATTCACTACACAACCCTGACTGATTCCTTAAGCATCACAAATCCATTGCAGTGAATGAGGCAGGGGTCCAGTGGAAAAAATAGCATGTGATCATGTAATTAAAGACAATGTCATGATGTATATGCACAACCGGCTAAATTAAATTTGCATGGGCAAACTTAATTCTGGCATTTCCTAATATTTGAGTACTTGATTTTTTCTGTCTTAATACTCTTTCAGTGTAATGTTTTTGCTTATAGTTTCTAATTAAACAAAACTGAAAATAAACTGAAATTCTACCAGGTGGAGCCATATTGATCTTCACCAACAGGGTTGGAACTTTTAAATCGACAGTCCTCTACTACTTGAGATAATGAGATAAGTGGTAGCAGTAGTGGATCTGTTAATACTATCTTATTAAGACAAATGTTGCTAGTTGGCTTCACAGCTATCTGTTGACAGTAGAGGAACCATGGGATTTAGGAATCTGGGGTTCAATTCCAGTTTCTGAAGGGGGAATGTTCTCTCTAATGGTTACAGAATCTTCTTCCCCATTTCCCACAGTCTACCATTTTCTGCCTCTATCCCGCCTCTATCCCTAGCATAGCATATCCCTCCCCACCTTCTGTCCCTGGGCTCCTGTGCTTATATCCCCCAACAGCCTATCCCTTCCCCCCCACCCCGCATTCTCTTATTGCCTCCAGTCTGTACCCATAGTACAAGTGCATCAGCTCGTGGCCCTCCCCCTCAGACACCTTTCTTCTGACATAGGGAATGTAACAGGTGCATGAAGGGACATTTTGGAGGATAGGTTGGAAACAGAGCATGGACATAAGTCTCCTCCTTACTTCCCTGTACCAGCTGTCTGGTGATAGCATCTGAAGGGCTGCCATTCTCCCTCCTGCAGTGTGTATGTATATGAGTGTTGTGGGCTGGGGATCAGGAAGTGCCCACTCACCAAACCAACCAGCACAGCTGTGCCGTAGGGGAAAGTAACCTATTCCACGTATGGACTTAAGCAGATTACTTATCCTCTCATCTCTCACTGTGAGCAGGATGGGACTCAGGAAGCAAACTATAAATCAGTATCCCAATCTGATTCCCAGTTTGTTCCTGGGCATTGCTCCTTATTCAGGACATGTGTCAAAGCCACAGTTTAGCTCATAATCCTTTTTGTCCTGATATCTAGTAGACATGCAGTTTGTCATATTCTATTGTAGATTATTTTTGCTTCTTGAAAATATCCATTCTTGAAATATTTTTATTACTGTCTACAGGTATTGATTAAATGAAAATCATTGGCTAAATTAACACTTTCCTCATTCCAAACACTGATGCTAGGATTTTCTAGGTCTACTGAACTGGAACATCAGTACTCTTTGTAGTTTCTATTGATCCAGCCCTATTCTCCAGGAGTGAGATCACTAGTGTTTTTATCTGGGACTTCATCTGATCTGATAGTTATCATTGCATTTTTAATCCACAATTGTGAGTGTATGGTATGATCTTGAATGGTGTGGGTGGCTCATGAAATGGATTAGCCCATTTCAGAATTCTGGTACCCAGTCACATACTCACACCCATGACTTATTTACATGTTCTACTCAAACTGTCCAGTCCTTTTTAGCTGCTGTCACTCTAGGTTAGGGTGGAGGCACAATGGTGGGGCAGAGTAGGGAAGCTTGCAAAGCTGCTGCCTGTTCTGTGAATAAGAAAATGATTCCAGCCCTCAGTGCTGCTAACACAATACTTGACATTTATTTATTTAAATTGTGTATTTCAATACAGGCTTTTAGCCCAGTAGACATTACCAAAATAAATAAATAAACTCACAGCCACAGGGAAAATAGAGCTCCTCTCCGCTCATGGTGTCACACCTATTGAGATGCTGGTGAAATCAGACTGCATGTTTAGGTCCCCACTCTTCCCCCCCGCCACCAGAATAGGCCTCATAATAATAAAACTAAATGCACAAATCATTTTTCTTACCGCTATGTCATAACCATAAGGGTAGCCTAAAATTCCTCCTTACCTGTAAGGGGTTAAGAAGCTCAAATAACCTGGTTGGCACCTGACCAAAGGAACCAATGTGGACAAAAGATAATTTTAAATCTGGGGAGTGGATGGGGGGAAGGGTTTGTTTTGGGTTCTTTGTTTCTGTGAGCGTTCTCTCTTGGAACTGAGAGAGGCCAGACAGAAATCCATCTTCTCCAACCCATCCTAATCCAAGTCTCCAATATTGCAACCAGTATAGGTAAGCCAGGCAAGGCGGATTAGTTTATCTTTTGTTTTATGTGAATTTTCCCTGTGTTAAGAGGAAGGTTTATTCCTGTTTTCTGTAACTTTAAGGTTTTGCCCAGAGGGGGATCCTCTGTGTTTTGAATCTGAATACCCTGTAAAGTATTTTCCATCCTGATTTTACAGAGATGATTTTTACCTTTCTTTTTTTTTTTAATATAAAATCCTTCTTTTAAGAACCTGACTGATTTTTCCATTGTTCCAAGACCTAGGGGTTTGGGTCTTTGATCATTTTGTAACCAATTGGTTAGGATATTATTTTCAAGCCTCCCCAGGAAAGGGGGTGTATAAGGCTTGGGGGGATATTTTGGGGGAAGACATCTCCAAGTGGTCTCTTCCCCGATTCTTTGTTAAATCGCTTGGTGGTGGCAGCGTACCAGGTTTTAACCTAAGCTGGTAGAAATAAGCTTAGGGGCTTTCATGCAGGTCCCCACATCTATACCCTAAAGTTCAGAGTGGGGAAGGAACCCTGACACTCCAGGATTATTTTTACATACTGTGTCAACATAATGTATCTTCTAGTGCTTAAATATCATCAGGAAATAATAAGGAAAAAATTAGTTTTTGCAAATTCCTGCCTATAATGGTTGTATCTCCCTTGAAACAGATAATCCTACACTCAGAGTTTATTGGAAGTTAAGGTGACGTTGTTCACTACATCCGGGCTGTTTCTGACCTGAAGAAATTTAATTTCAAAGGAAAGATTTGCATTGGTTCCCACAAAAATAAATCACAAACCTGGCTGTTCAGTGGTCTCTCATGTTGTGCCTTTCTTGGAATTAAAGAGAGGAAAGGGGGCAGGGGTCTTGCTGTTTGGCTCATCATTATAACAGGAAAATCTGTTTTCTTTTAAACAATTGAAACATTGGTTAAGATAGAAAAGTTCCAATCCTGACTGGGTGGGATGGTTGTGCAGACGGGGGCTCCTGTTCTCTCTCTCTTTTTTTTACCTACCCTGACAGAAACTCACCTTTTATCTATTTTTTTTTTGGGCGGGGGGGGAGGGAGGTTGATTATCCTGTGTGAGTGGGATGGACAAAATAGAGTGAGTTTTACCAAGCAGACTTAAAAACAATGCAAAGAGCATCAGAGCAGGAGCACTATCAAACTCCCACTGAGGGATTTGCTGTGCACTTCATAGAATCATAGAATATTAGAGTTGGGAAAGACCTCAGGAGGTCATCTAGTCCAATCCCCTGCTCAAAGCAGGACCAGCACCAACTAAATCAGCAGCCAGGGCCTTGTCAAGCCAGGCCTTAAAATCCTCTCTAAGGATGGAGATTCTACCACCTCCCTAGGTAACCCATTCCAGTGCTTCACTACCCTCCTAGTGAAATAGTTTTTCCTAATATCCAACATAGACCCCCCCCCCCCACTGCAACTTGAGACCATTGCTTCTTGTTCTGTCATCTGCCACCACTGAGAACAGCCTAGCTCATCCTCTTTGGAACTCCTCTTCAGGTAGTCGAAGGCTGCTATCAAATCCCCCCTCACTCTTCTCTTCTGCAGACTAAATAAGTCCAGTTCCCTCAGCCTCTCTTAGTAAGTCATTTGCCCCAGCCCCCTAACCATTTTTGTTGCCCTCTGCTGGACTCTCTCCAATTTGTCCATATCCCTTCTGTAGTGGGGGGACCAAATCTGGACGCAGTACTCCAGGTGTGGCCTCACCAGTGCTGAATAGAGGGGAATAATCACTTCCCTCAATTTGCTGGCAGTGCTCCTACTAATACAGCCCAATATGCCATTGGCCTTCTTGGCAACAAGGACACACTGCTTCTCATCCACTTTATTCTCCAGATCCTTTTCTGCAGAACTGTCGCTTAGCCAGTCGGTCCCCAGCCTATAGCGGTGCATGGGATTCTTCCTTCCTAAGTGCAGGACTCTGCACTTGTCCTTGTTGAACCTCATCAGATTTCTTTTGGCCCAATCCTCATTTGTCTAGGTCACTCTGGACCCTATCCCTACCCTCTAGTGAATCTACCTCTCCCCCCAGCTTAGTGTCATCTGCGAACTTGCTGAGGGTGCAATTCATCCTGATCATCAATAGAGATGTTGAACAAAACTGGCCCCAGGACCAACCCCTGGGGCACTCTGCTTGATAAGGGCTGCCAATTAGACATCGAGCCATTGATCACTACCCATTGAGCCTGACAATCTAGGCAGCTTTCTATCCACCTTATAGTCCATACATCCAATCCATACTTCTTTAACTTGCTGGCAAGAATACGGTGGGAGACCGTATCAAAAGCTTTCCTCAAGTCAAGATATATCACATCCACCACTTTCCCCATATCCACAGAGCCAGTTACCTCATCATAGAAAGCAATCAGGTTGGTCAGGCATGACTTGCCCTCAGTGAATCGATGCTGACTGTTTCTGATCACCTCTCTCTCCTCCAAGTGCTTCAAAAAGGATACCTTGAGGACCTGCTCCATGATTTTGCCAGGGACTGAGGTGAGGCTGACTGGTCTGTAGTTCCCCAGGTTCTCTTTCTTCCCTTTTTTAAAGATGGGCACTATATTTGCCTTTTTCCAATCATCCGGGACCACCACCGATCACCACGAATTTTCAAAGATAATGGCCAAGGGCTCTGCAATCACATCAGCCAACTCCGTGAGCACCCTTAGTTGTATTATATCTGGACTCATGGACTTGTGCATTTCCAGCTTTTCTAAGTAGTCCTTAACCTGTTCTTTCACCACTGAGGCTGCTCACCTGTTCCCCATACTGTGTTGCCCAATGCAGCAGTCTGGGAGCTGACCTTGTCTGTGAAGACCGAGGCAAAAAAAAATTTGAGTACTTCAGCTTTTCCCACATCATCTGTCACTAATTCACAAGTGTTGTGTGAGGGTGCAGTTGCTCCCATATTGTTAGTAGTAGGTTCTAAGAATTCAGTGCTCCATGAGCCTGATGCAGAAAGTCTTTCTATTGACTTCCATGATCTTTGGAGAGGCTTCTTGATCTCAAATTCAGAGTCGCCCTTTACTTAGGATGGCTACTTGTGTTCCAAGGTCTTGTCTTTATCCAGCATTGCTCATGAGGCTGAAGGACATCTGTGTCATTAGTTTCCTAAAACAGGGATTTGCAGACCAATCTACTATTTGTAGTGGGGTATGTAGTTAATTGCATTTTCATTTCTGCAAGGACTGCCCTTTCAGTCACAGTGCATATCTGTGACTGGAGTGGATTGTTATTCTGTCATAGTTGATGTCTCTAGTGCCATCTGGAGCTGGGAGAGAGTGTAATCTTACATGACTGAGATTAACCATTCTTTCTCCTTATTTAGGAATGGTGACATTGACAAATTCTTGCTGACATTGTACAATGGCTTCTGCTCATCAGCTCCTATGTATTTTCCATAGGCCGAAGGAAAAAGTGTGTGCCTTTTTTTTCAGTTTTCACTGCATTTGTCCCAGCATGCTTCTGTGTATAATAGTCTAAAAATCCTAGCTCATTCTCCATAATTGGTGCTTTGAAAAGACTGTTTACAAAAACTCATTCTCTTTTTAAGCTCTTTTTTTAAAGAGAGAAGCAGGGAAGAGAGGGAGGGAGAAAAATTGTTCTTGTTAGTCTCTGAGGATAGGACAAGAATCAATGGGCTTAAATTGCAGCATGGGCGGTTTAGGTTGGACATTAGGAAAAATTTCCTGTCAGGGTGGTTAAGCACTTGACTAAAATTGCCTAGGGAGATTGTGAAATCTTCATCATTGGAGATTTTTAAGAGCAGGTTGGACAAACACCTCTCAGGGATGCTCTAGATAATAGTTAGTCCTGACTTGAGTGCAGGGGACTGGACTAGAAGACCTCTCGAGGTCCCTTCCAGTTCTTTGATTCTAAGCATTTAAAAATAAAAACAAAGTCCTTGCTAATTCTCTTTAGATATAGGCTTTACTATGGCTATGATCATTGCAGGGCCTGAGAACAAATTTTAATACTCAGCTGGTAGTAAGTTTATCCTCCAAACATTTCTATGAAGGAGGGGAGTATTATTATCTCTATTTTACATATGATGACCTAGGGATTGGAGAGATTCAGTAGCTTGTCCAAGGCATAGTGGAGACCCTGTACTTGCTCTTTTGTCGTCCAGCACAAAGTTATCTAAACTTAGGGTGACCAGATGTCCCAATTTTATAGGGACAGTCCCAGTGTTGGGGGCTTTTTCTCATATAGGCCCCTACCCCTCACCCCCGTCCCGATTTTTTACACTTGCTATCTGGTCACCCTATCTAAACTTGTCAGTTTCCAACAATAATAGTTTTTTCAATTAAGTTTTAAAGTGCAATTCTATTCTGCAAAGTGTCTGTAAAAATGACATTGTGGGGTTCCATCTTAATTTTGTCTCAGTGATTCCAAATCAAATCTGATCAGTTTACAGGCAAAGAAAAAAAAATCTAACTAGCAGCCTTATAAATTCAACTTAGAAACAGAAAGTCAATCTGGGTTCTTTTCTAGGCCATACATGAACAATAAGAGCATCATAAATATACTAGATTATATATATGACTCTCTCTACACTAGAGACCTTACAGCGGCACAGCTGTATCAATGCAGCTGTGCGGCTGTAAGATCTCTCGTGTAGCCGCTCTATGTCGACAGGAGCAAGCTCTCCTGTTGACATAATTAAACCACTCCCAACGAGCAGCAGTAGCTATGTTTGCAGGAGAAGCTCTCCCACTGACATAGCACTGTGCACACGCCCACGTATGCTGGTGAAATGTATGTCGCTCAGAAGGGTGTTTGTTTCACACCGCCGAGCAACATATGTTTTGCCGACATAAGTGGTAGTATAGACATGGCTTCTGGCTTGCATATGATCAAAAGACTATCTCACTCTCCTACAGTTGTGGTGATAAAAAATGTAAACTAGTAACACCTTACTTTAGTCAAAATAAGCAGGTGTGACAGAATACACAAAGAGTATAGATCTATTCAGTCAGAAGGTGTCATTTTTACATAATGATTTTCAGAATGGAACTGTGCTTTAAAGCCTCCCCACTCTAGAATATCAATGGGAGTAGCAGCAGTAGAAGACTTTTCTCAATTTACTCTCAGCAGTTAAGCTTTGACTTTCCTTCATTTTAGTTCACCCAGTTACTTCTATGAGGTCCTATTAGGTAATGCACTAAACTACTATAATAACACTCAGACAAATATATTGACCGGGTGCCTATACAAACTGACATCTAGATATTACAGAGACAGGCACATGTCATGTCTAAGATATCGATTGATGCTCTAGGTAAAAACAACATGCACTGCCAGAACTTTCAATTAAAATTCTGTCAGAACCTAAAATCAGTCTCACATGCGTAACACGTTTTCCCTAAGCTTCATTGGATTACTTTTAAAGTTTTCATGAAGTCTCTTTATGTCAGAAGATAATACAAAGTATTGCTGGCTATGTGATCTTTTCTTCCACACAGCAAGTGATGCCATTCTACTGACTGAGATCATGCATAAAAACATCTCCACATGATCTCTGTAAGATGGAAGGTAGTATTTCCACAGTATTTTTGTTTCAGTGATTTTTCCATTAAGCCTTCTTTTGACATCATGGTAGAATCTCTCTCTTCAGATAATTTGGTGGTGGTAGCAACCTGAGGACAAATCTGTTTACCTGAAATACACATACTGCTAAAAAAAGAATGGCTATGTAATTATCAGTACATTTTCAAAGGAAATCTTGTGAACCACTCACATTAATTTATTTGGCCTTATAAATCCAGGAAGAGAAATGAGATGGTTTATCTGTAGAATAGTGTCATCCAATAGATGGCAGTATAATCTTTATTATAAAACTCTTTTTCAGTAAATACAGAAACAATTCAGGTGAATTTCAGTTTCTGTCTGTCAGCTGCCTGAAAAAATGTGACTTTTTGTTTTAAAAAGTGGCATTATAGGAAAACATAGAAGAGTGAGTCATTTCCTAATGGGACTTTTGTCAGTTCTACTTAATACAATCACAGTTTTGTTCCTTGGAACTGTTGTTATTCTCACTAATCAGGCTTTAAATGTGCAGCTTGAACGGTTCCAAATGATCATTGATTTTTGACTATAAAAGACTTTATTTCCGTTTATTGAACCAAAGAGTAGAAAGTGCAAATCTCTACAGTTTAAAAACTAGAGTTAGAATATATATATATATATATTATATATATATATAATGTTGTGGCAAAGTTCCTCCTCTATCTTGGTGGGTCCTGCACTTATTGGCAGATTTTGCTCACCTCAGAGATTCACGGTAGCCCTCAGTTTGGCCACTTTCATGGCTCAAATCTGCTGTTCACTCGTATAACCTTATCACTGGCCAGCATGGGGAAAAGGAAGGAGAACAATCCCCACAGTCTCTGCTGGTCCACCTAGTGGGTCAGGGGACAGGCCAGGGACCTTCCCCTCTGGTGGGACCCACAGTCCAAGTCAACTCCTCCTGTATTCAATAGGGAATTGGGGGGCAGGGCGGAACCCAGACCCACCCTCTACTCCGGGTTCCAGCCCAGGGCCCTGTGGACTGCAGCTGTCTATAGTGTTTTGTGTAACACCTGTGTGACAGCTACAACTCCCTGGGCTATGTCCCCATGGCCTCCTCCCAACACCTTCTGTATCCTCACCACAGGACCTTCCTCCTGTTGCCAGATAGCATTTGTACTCCTCAGTCCTCCAGCAGCACACCCTCTCACTCTCAGCTCCTTGCGCACACCTCACTAACTGGAGTGAGAGCCTGTTTAAACCAGGTGTCCTGATTAGCCTTAATTAATTCTAGCAGCTTCCCAATTGGCTACAGGTGTCCTAATTAGCCTGCCTGCCTTCATTAGTTCTAGAAAGTTCCTAACTGTTCTGGAATAGTCCCTGTTATTTTACCCAGGGACCTGCTTAACCTGGAACTAATGTATCTACCTTTGACCACTCTTTTGTAGCCACCTGTCACAATATACACTACTGAAGCTAATGTACAGCTATAAATAATTAATCTTCTGAGAAAATGAAGAGACCATTACTTTTATAGGGAAAGTTGGTTCTAAATGGAGCATTGTTACCTTCATGTACTTTTGTGGATGACAATAGACAGATCTGCAGATGAAAACTGAATCTCTGACAGAAGCTATTTTAAAAACAGAGAAGATAAATCTGCAATACACTTTAACTCTTGACTTGGAGCAAAAAAGGACACTAGAAATATGAACTATTAAAGATGCTAGATCAACTCCATATATCAACAATTTTAAATCTCTGATAACAAAACTAGTGATTAGAGTATTTGTTTTTAATACATTTTGGAAAATGAATATTATATGACTTCTCTTCAATTTCTGTAGTTAAGAAATTTTCCTTTGTAAGCTGCACAAACTCTAATCTCCAGCCCTCCACACACCCCTCTAGCTCCAGATTCATCCTTACTAACTTTAGAGCTGGGAGAAAAAATACCAGTTCAATCAAAATCAAAATGTTTACTTTGGGGAAAATTCATGTCAGGTCGGAGATTCTCTCAGTTTCCCTCTCCCCCACCCCCTTTAAAAGAGAGGGGAGATATCCCTACACCCATTTCCTGACCTTCATTTGTGTTTGCTGGTGCAGATCATCTTCAATCTATATCCAGTGGTGGGGATTATATAAACATTTTTGGGGCCATCACCAAACCCATTTGGTTGGGGACCTCAAGGGGACCTCAATTCCCTATGTAAATTATTCAGTTTTCACAACACATTCTTATACTTAGCATAACGAAAAGGGGGCACAGAGGCAGGGACATAGAGAGGTGGGAGGAAGAGGAAGAAGACATTATCCAGAGGCCAGAAGAGACAGCAACATTCAAGAAGGCAATAACCAACAGGCTCTGAAATAGCCTCAGACATAGCAGCAGCATTTGTGTCAGGAGGGTATACAGAAGAAAACTTTAGCCCACTCAAACATTAAAGATCTCCTTCTCCCCTGACCTCATATCATGGAATGTGGGACAGCAGGCAGCACCAACATATTCAGAATAGGCCTGAGGGGCAGTCCATGGTATGGTTTCTCCACTATCACAAGGCATAGGTTACTCATTCTCTCACAATAAGATGCATAACATAGCTTTAAAAAATCTTGTCCTACACCTACTTAACTAAGAGTTAAACTAGCTGTCCAGAGTGAGACATACTTGCACCGCCATATCACCCACCACCACCACCACCACATGCCTCCAGATCCATGTATATTTAATTTCTATTGGCACATCTTTACTTCTCCAGTGAACCAGTTCTGATGCCATCAAACTCAGTCAACTCGCACAAAACCAAACAATCTTGGCCTCCATCAATTTTTCCTTAGAATCGTTAGGAAAATGTTTTTTCCCATTGAAAATTCTGACAAAAATTAAAAACTTTCCTCAGAAACTTTTGTCTTTTTGATGAAATATCAAAAACTTAAATATTTCATCCATAAACCAAAATAATTCAGTGCAGAACTGCCACCGCAGTGCTTCCTGGGAATTGGTACATCAAGCATTTCATCCAAAATATTTCACAGGTTGGGCATTTCTTTTGACAAAAAAAATTTCCAAATTTTCTATAGCAAGCAGACACATTTGCAAATAAAATAAAATAAATTGTTCATCAATAACCAATTTTTTCCATCAAAAACATTTGACAGAACATTTTTGACCAGCCTTACAAGAATTCTTCCTAACTTTAATGCAGGCGGACCCATCTTTGTAGTAGTCCTGTCGACCTTATCTCTTCAAAATTTAGAATGCCTATATGGGGCTGTTTTTTTTCACAGCTTATGTACAGCAAAATTTTAAAGAAGGTCAGGAATCTGAGAGTTCCCTCCATCTGCTCCCATGTTTACTTCATGCAGGCTTGAAAATAAACAAAGTGAGATTTGACTAGGACCACATGACCAGATCAAAACCAAGGTGCATAGTCTCAGGACATAGCCTATCCTTTATATTGACATATTGCAATATAATTGCCACATTCCAAGTACTCTATTAATAATATCATGCTTAAGGAACTAGTTATTTATAGGTTCAAGGTTAGGAAGCAATTCTCAAAGTCAGTGAATGAAAGAAAACGTTAGTTTGAAATTTATATAAACTCACCACCAGAATAAGAAAAAAAATAAGTTAAGCATCTATTATAAGATTTTTATGTCCTTCTCCCACTGAGATATCTTGACTTTCAACATTTTCACTTTGCAGTAAAACATAGAAAGCCCCATGCACCCAGAATTATGGAGACTTGTTAATTACTGAAAACAGTGCATGATTTTGATACAATTAAAACTATGAAATACATTCTGCAGTACAGTTCTGATTTGAATTAGGGAACCACTTTTCAAAGCATGGTAATTAAGATGAAAATATCATAACTTCTTATTGACAAGCTAAATAACACATAAATCAAGCAATAGTTTGCTGACTTATCCAAATTGTTTTCTATTGTTTTCTTCTTTAAAATGTGCTCTAAAGAATTTTACAAAATATAGTTCCACTTGATGATAATTAGACAACTATGGAATTAGCAAGAAATTTCACTATAATCATGTAAACTAATAGCATGTGCAATATATCTTAGAAATAAAAACTAAATGAAATACATAAAAATGGGCTGTCGGAATTAAAATGAATACAAAGAAACATGTACAGTTATATACATTAGTTGTGTGGACCCTGGAGTCACCTCACTCAAAAAGGGTACAGCTGAAATATAGATAAGCAATGAAAATTATTGGAGGCATAGAAAGACTTCTATGTGAAAAGAGGCTACGACTATTATTTTGTTTCGAGAAGAAAGAAAAAAGCGGAGAGAAGTATAATTTGTCCTGATTGCAAAGTGGGCATTTGTGTGTACCAATGGCTAGATATAAAACCACCTGATTGTTTGGAACACCGAGGGGTTGATTCTGCCTCACCACTCTGGCCTCAGTTGTCATTGTGGCAGTGTAATGGGGCATTACAGTTGTCCAAAGGATCTGGGGGAGAATTCCTTCAGGAGGAGAGCAGCATAGGGCCAGTAAAAATGGCCACCTGCTGTATTCCCTTGTAAGCTCTTGTACAAAGAAAATGCTGGGGGTTGAATCTTGAGTGCGAAGATTATGGGAGATTCTGTGCTGCTGCATGGCCCTGGGAGATATGCAGGGTCTAACTTACACTGGACGCCATTTCAGTCCTCCCTGAAGCTGGAGAGCACAAAGTTGAAGTAAAGCCAGTTTTGTCAGTCAGTCAGACCCTGGACTGTACCTTCTGAGTTGAGTCTCTTAGGAAACACATTACAGAATGTAACCCTCAGTTTGTACTAATTACTTAGGAATGCGTACTGCTTTGTACCTAGCTTCGAAAATCAGGGTCTTCAAATGGCTCATTTCTTTTCCCAATCTGTTTAGGGAATAGTCAACTAATCATTTTCCCCCTGTCTCTTCAAGTGGGAGGGGTAATAAGACAGGCCTGCCTGCTGAGAAGTTTTTGTTGAATCAGTGGGCTTCCTAACCCACTGTTTTGCTGCAATGGAATTTGAAAGTTTCCCATTTCTGATTTGTCACCATGGGACTAGCCCTTGAATTATCACATTAAGAGAATACTGGCCACTGTTTTATGAACAAGCAGGAGTTTCTCCAGACCTGTACTGTAGAAAGATGTGGTGATCAGGAAATGTGTGCCTCTGTAGGTATTGAGAACCAAGAATATGAAAATATTGGGCATTCCAGTAGGAGAAGAGACAGCAAATCTAGTGGTGTTCATGGGAAGCTATGTGGGATACTTTCTTCACTAAAGAGGAAAAGGTTGAATTTTACATTGAGGACTACCCCTATTACTTGCCTGTCATGGAAGGTTACCTGGGTAGTGGAAATTATGGTAGCCCAGAGGTTAGTAAGTACTGCAAGTAGAGCTGAGCAAATAGTGGAGTTTCAGATTGGGGGCAAAATTGAAAAATCTGAGGGGGGTGGGGGCACACAGAAGGTCTAATTTGAAAGAAAAACTTTTTTTCTTTTTTTTTTTCATTGAACCAAAAAACAAAACTAATTTTTAACCCCTGTTTTTTCAATTACTTTTGAGTCAAAGAAAATGTTTCAGTTGATGTGAAACAGTTTTCCCCCCAAGTGTTTTATTTCAGTTTGGCTGTTTTGGGTTTGTTTTTGTTTTTTAAATAGGCCAAATTTGAAATGCTGTTTTGAATCAAGTCAAAACAAAATCCTTAGAAATGAATCAACTGAAACAAATGAAACAAAATGTTTCAACCCCTTCAATTTTTTTCCCCAATCAAAACTATTCATTGAATTAAACCTGAATTTGGCAAACAGTTTTGGGCCCCGAAAAAATGCATTTAGGTGAAAAAACAATTTGTTGAAATTTTTTTGTCCAGCTTTAATTTCAAGTCTCTCCTGCCAGAAACTATGTCTTATTTTTCAATAGAACAAGGTTTAGACACAAGTTAAGTCATTTGAATCAGTGCACCACCCTCTGTAGCTTCTGCCTATATGTCAGAGCTAGAAAAGAAATTAAACTGACACATCATACCCTTAGAATGACCCCTGAAGTATATCTGAAAAAGACTGCAACTTTTTTTGAGGACCCTTTAACGGTGGCACAAAAAGTCATCCTACCTAACTGTGCCTCCCGAGAACTTTTTCTTCCACTGCGTGTTTCATAAATTCACCCATGCTCATCTCTGTTCTTGGAATGTGATGCCATCCTCGTTCACATTCTCATACTGAACTCCCTTTCCCAAACCCCTTAAGATGCCTCTACCTCTGATTATAATCTATTACAAAGCGTAAAAAATCCAAGACAATATCTACTAGGTTCTGACTGGCTAATTTAATCAAACCTTGTATTCCAGTTCAGAATGCATTGCTCTTCCCTGCACTTTAAAGTGTATCAGACTTCAAGACAGGCACTGGTGTAACTGAGAGTGCCAGATTTGATGATACCCTCAGTTAAGGTGTGAAGTTGGTTTGGTATCAAAAAGAGAGAATTAGTATTTATCAAAATATTTTCCCTCTCTCCCTACACCCAGCTCAAAAGATTCTTGTTTGATGTGAGATTTCTGAACTGACTGGATCAGTCTTCATATTCATTCTAAAATCCAGCTCACATTGCTCAAATGGGTGCAGCATTTCTTTTCTTAACAAAATAAAATAACATTATTTTTAGGTGCCTGAAGTGCTGGCTGGCTGACTCACAAACCAACCCATATAATCAACTTCAGAACTTAATAACATTGTTCAAGCGGATAGGGATACAGGCAGTAAGATTAAAAAGAAGTATATGCATGAAACAGCTCACTTCAACTTTGCAATCAGACAGGTAATTATTATTTCTCAGGATGCCACAGTCCAGCAATTATAAAATTTAAATATTAATTTTAGAAGTCGTAATTAGAGCAACCAGAATAGTTCTGCTCAAAATAGTCCCAAAAATAACTTAGCAGGCTGTTAATAGCAATTTACCTGGTTGAGGAATGGGTAGGCATTTAATTGGTAATGGAAAATACAGTTTGTCTCTATTTTGCATTGTAAATGTAAAAATAATTCAATCTTTTGGGGGAAATTGTTCCTGCTTCAGATTACTGGAATAACAGGCTATCAACAGACTCAGAGAAAAATGAGGTTCAATCTGTGAACATAAATATGTGATTTACATTTATTTATACCTGAGCTGTGTCTACTTTATTTATAAATGCTATGTAAATACAGTGAGGTGTATAAATAAAGACTTTACAATAATCAGTTTCCTGATGTATGTAAACAATATAATCTGTTTATTTTACTTGTTAATGTAAGTCTGATTTTAACCCAAGGTTACCTTCATTCACTGAGGGGAAAATCCCTCAGGTGCCTTCATGAAGCTCAAAGGCAGGAAAAGCACCATGGTCCTGTGTGGTGGGTTGCACTCTCTGGTCATCTGGTTGCAGTGCTGCCATCCCTTCAGCTACCAACTCCCCCTGCACTTGTGGGTCTTCTGTGACAGCCCTCTGACCATGTCACACAGTCCAAAACCCCTTCCAGGGTATAAGAAAGATAGAAACGGTTCCTTGTCCTTCAGGGCCAATTATAAACAAAAATTGCTTCTTACCCTTTCTGGGTTAAGTTCCCTCTTCAGGATTGAATTAGCAGTCTTTCTTCATAGCTTTTGCTTCAGATTGTGACCAGTACTAAGCTCTGGCCCAGCCTGTTTCCTCTGGCTGTAGCCGAGTGAGCATCCCTCCTCACTCCTTTGATTCCAGCTAGGAAAATACTTGGTCCTTTTATTTCAACCTTCTGGCCCTTGATTAGCTGTTAATCTCCACCCCTTCAGGCTGCTGAAAGACCAGATCTTCCAAAATGGTTTCCAAAATGGCTGCTCTTTTCTTTATAAGATAACTGTTTCCTGGGTTGGGGTGCAGCAGAGCAGTGGGCCCTCCATCCAGAAGCCACGAAGGACTGCCACACTCTATCACATACCTCCTCCTGCAGAGAGAAATCTGGGTGTGGGTCTTATTCAGGGGTAATGATCTTCCTAGTTGGGAGAAAAAGTCTGCATTCCCATCTTGAGATCCTAGTCAGTGTTGCATCATGAAAGCATAGGGCTGTAACTCTAGGTACCACTGTATAATGCAAAGGTTGCACTATCTTTCATTGCCTCCATCGACTTTAAGGAAGAGTGGTCTATGAAAATCTGAAACAAAGCTCCTCACAGGTAATGTCGCAGGGCTACTACTGCCTTCCATATGGCTAGGCAGCCTCTCTATGGTAGAGCACTTGGTCTCTTGTTGCTGGAGTTTCCTGCTTAAATAGAGTACTGGATGTTCTACTCCCTGGAGGTTTTGTGAAAGTATGGCCCCTAAGCCTACTTCGGGTGCATCTGTGTGTAAAACAAAGAATAATGAAAAGTCTGGGTATAGAAGATGTCATCTAGCCTTTGAAATGCCTTTTGAAACTCTGGAGTCCACCAGACTGCTTTCATCTCCAGTGTCTTCATGAGGTCCATGAATGAGGCAGCCAAATGGGACATGAAGTGACGGTTATAACTCACTAGGCCCAAAAGGACCCAAGTTTGGTTTTGGTCCCTGGAATTGGGGTTCTCCTCAGGGCCTCTGTTTCATCCTGAAGAGATTTTATTTTCCAATTTCCTACCAGATTTCCCAAATATTTCGTCTTCTGAATTCTAAATTGGTTTTTCTTTGGATTTGCCATGATCCCGGCTTCTCTTGGTGGCTGCAGTACAAATGTTACATGGATAAAATGTGATTGCTAATCTGGGCTGAAGATCACCACATCATCAAGATAGGCTGCTGCAACCTGTCAGTGGACATGAAGTATGTCGTCCATGAGGTGCTGAAAGGTGCAAACTGAAGGGCATGGATGTAAACTGGAACAGCCCTAGAGCGGTGGTAAATGCTGTATTTTCTCTCAAATCTGGCATAAGGGGTATTTGCTAATACGCTTTTGTCAAGTCTAGTGTTGTAATGTACTTAGCTTTCCCAAGTTGGTCCCGTAGCTTGTTGACTCAGGTCATGGTGTTGGCATCAAATCGTGAACCTGCATTCAGCCTTCAAAAATCAACATGAAATTGGGTTGTGCCATCTGGCTTAGGCACCAGCATGATTGGACTGCACCAAGGACTTTTGGATTTCTCAATGACCCCATATTCTAACATTGCCTGACCTCTTGCTCCATAGCCTCTTGGAGCTTCTCTGGAATCCATTCAGTTTTATATTCAAGCTTTGCCCCTGAGTTTATTTGGATGTGATTGGCCAGGAGGTGAGTCCGATACAACTGTGAGGAAAACATAGTGCTGAAATACTCCAACAGTTTTCTGGCCTGCTATTGCAAATGTGTGTGCGGGGGGGATTAGCTCTATAGCTTCACAGGGGTTGTGGTAGACTGCACTTCAGGCTCATGTCATCTGGTGGGTTCTCCATGGTTCAATAGATTATATGATACATTTGTTTGTTATTTTGTTTGTTTTTTTGTAGTCCACTTCCTCAGTCCTTTGCACAAACTCATAAGGGCCATGCTGTCTGGCCAAAAGCTTACTCTCAATATTGGGCTGTAATAGTAGGACCTGATCTCCCTTGAAAATTCTTTCCTGGTCCCCTCTATTATAATATCAGGCCTGAGTTTGTTGAGCCCATTCCAGGTTCTCTTGAGCAAGCTGTGATATGCAGTCTAGGAGTTTGTGCATCTGCATAAAATATTGTTACACATTTTTGGGAATGGCAAGGATGTTCTTCTCATGTTTAAATTGAGGATTTCCTGGGGCTGCTGGCTATCTAATACATCTAAGGGAGAAAATCCAGTTGAAGCTTATGGCACTCCTAGTACAGCAAACAGGTATGGCAGTAGTCAGTCCTGTTTCAGAGGTCCATTTTTACTAACTTTTA
Organism: Chelonia mydas; assembly: GCF_015237465.2. Classification (NCBI taxonomy): domain Eukaryota; kingdom Metazoa; phylum Chordata; order Testudines; family Cheloniidae; genus Chelonia; species Chelonia mydas. The sequence continues at coordinate 46,502,882 of NC_057852.1, forward strand.
AAAATATACCCTTTAAGGTTTGGTTACAAGTTTCTACTAAACTATTTGTGGATGGCACACCAAGGTTTTAAGGGGGTTTAATCTTTACGAGGGCCCAAGTCTGGTGCAGTAAACAGGTCATAAAGTTTGTTCCTTGGTCTGTAAGGACCTCTGTGGGTAAGCCCATATGAAAGCAGCACTGTACTATTTCCCTCACTGCTGTTCGAGCCATCCTTGAGCACAGGGGGGTTGCCTCTGGATACCATGTGGTATAATTGACCACTACCAGTATGTGCTGGTGTCCCCTCACACTTTTCTCCAAGGGGCCCAAGATACCAATAGCTACTCATTTGAAGGGTTTATCTGCTAAAAGTAGGGGAACTACAGGTGCATGCGCTGACCGCTTTGGTGCAAGCAATTGGAAATCAGGACAGGAAACACAAAAGTTAGCTGTTTCCTTATAAATCCCTAGCTAAAAAAATTGGGATAGTAACCAGTTCAGAGTCTTCTCCCTGCCTAGGTGACCTGAAGAAGATATAGAATGTGTGGGGTACTTGCTTTCTCACCATGCTTATATGTAATGCAGTAAAATCATTACCAGAAAGTGACCTGTGAGCTCCATCTTGAATTTAAGTTATGCTTTTTACAAATAACTATAAAACCTGTCTGTGTTTTGGAACTAAGTACTTAAGCCTCCCCCACCTTTCACCTCCCAATACAGAAAGGACTGGGATCCCAGGGCTAATCATTGCAAAAATATTCATTCTCTACAGTAGACACCCGTAGGCTTGAAGAGTAGTGTCAGGAAAGGAGGATATTATTTCTGGTGGAAAAGCTGCATATGCTTCCAAGGATCAGCTTACACAATTCTCACTTATACTGGAAACTTTTATTTAAGTGTTTAAAAAGTTCAGCAATGGAAATAGAAAGACTAAATATATCTTTTTTTAAAAAGGGGGGGGGGAATATTCACCAAAAAACAAATAGTTTTTCTCTGGCGGTGCTTGAATGTACCATCTGCTTCCATTGCATTATAAATTGATATTCAAAATTGATATGCCATGTTATATCTGGGTGGCTTCTCATTTGAATTTGCTTTATTTAGAAATGGGTCCAAGCTAAAACTATAGATGTGAACCTATGGGAGGGATGGAGTGTTCAAATCCAGCCAGGGTTTTTCCCAACCAAACTTAGATCCAGATCTAAATGTTGCAGCTGCCCACCCCGATATAATGGGTCTAAACACAACCTGGGATCTGAACATGATGGTCTATTAGGTATTTAGGCTCATGTGCCAATTTTTTCCAATCAAGTTAATGTGTTTCTTTTCTTGTCAATGAGTATTTATTTTTATTCTTATTTACTTTAAGTCTAAATAGCAATAAAAATGTCTGAACAAGAAGTTCTAGCAGCCTTAACCATTAACGTTACAGTTGCAGAATGGCACCCAGCCATGTTAAGTAACCATATTCAAATAGAGAGGCAAGATGGGTAAGGTGATAATATCTTTTATTTGACGAACTTATGTTGGTGAGAGAGACAAACTTTCGAGCTTACACTGAGCTCTTCTTCAGGTTGTAGTATAGTGGTAAAGGACCTGACAGTGGAGAGGAGAAGAGCCAAATGAAGGGGAGAGAGAGATATGCAAAAGCTCATAAGAGTACGAAAATTACCATTTTATATTTCAAACACAGAGAAAGTTTAATCCACCAAAGGAAAGGCGTGGGGGAGCGGCGTGGAATTTGTCACTTGTACAGAGAACCAGTGCAAGGTGGAGGATACCTCAGAGTGGCTGCTCTGGGATTGGCCAGATGAGTGGACATGCCCATGTGTCTGCACAACCATTGAGTTCCACACACTGGATCTTTACACTGGTCTATGAAGATCAGCATAGATCACGTTGGTGGTAGGCCAGAGTGGTCAGGAAGCGGGCTATTGATCTACGTTTATGTACCCCAGTGCCTCAGGTAACTGGCATTGAAGATCTGCTGTTCCACATCTTAAACTGAGTAGCAGTTGCATGGGACAGTTTGACAGTCCTGTACTTTGGCCCTGGGTTGGATGGTGTGGGAGAGAACAAGGGGAAGGGAAGGCAAATCTCACTTTCCCAGTTTCCCCAAAGTCAATCTGTGCAGAGCCTGAACACTTGGGTTCTAGATGGCTGTGGTGAATTTCCCTGTGATGGGTTATATGCTCCGTACTGGCAAATAAAGGATTAACGGGGAGTCTAACAGACCAGATAACCCATTCTGTAATACCTCGAGGGGAGGCAGCTCATTAACTCTTAGACCCAGCTGTGTGGTTCCTATAAAGGAAGGACTGCAGGCCCAATGTGGGAGAACTGCAGTAGGGAGTTTATAACCTGGGACTGGACCTGAAGGGAGACTGCACCAAAGGTGCAGAGGCTCCTGGCAATTGCTAGAGAAGCTAAGACACCAAGAGGAAGCTCCTTCGCAACAGCCTGGATAAAGGTGCATGGAGCCATGAAGTTCCAGAAAGCAAAAGCTGAAGAGTGCAACTCTATGACAGATGCCTGCAAGAAGGCAAAGGTAGGAAGCAATCCAGGGAACCACTGAGGGATTATAAGAAACAGACCATAGCTGCTTATCTCAAGGGCCCTGGGCTAGAACTCAGAGGAGAGGGTGGGTCTGGGTTTCCCTACCACCACCTCACAAGAGGAATGGTGGATGCCTAGGGAAAGATAAAAGATCTATTGAGCCCAGACTGGGGCCGAATCACGTACATTTGTCCATAGTAAAAATCAGCAAAAATACATAAATCTGAATAATTGATAGTCACTGCTTACCATTCAATGAAAGGGGTAAGTTACTTGGTAATGTACTGAAACTTCTTTCTTATAAAAATGTAATTCAGTATTTTAATGACTGCTTTTTAAGATTTTTAGGTCATGGTCCCTTTGTCATAAAGTTACTTATAAATTATATCACATTTTTCTTTTATAGTGTGATGCCTCCATGAGAGAATCCTGAATGTAAATCAGAGACACTGATTAGAGAAAATCAAAATGTAAAGAAATGACAGAATTAAGTGTGCTATGCAATTGTGCTGAAGATCTAGAGGTGGAGGAGTATAGAATGCACTGTAAATTAAGCATTTGCTGGGGCTGTCTAAATTTACTCCACTTTTTTGACGAGTGAGTTCCTTAGGGTACTTTATAAAAGAAGAAAATATGGCTACTCGATGTAGGGAAGGGTTTAAAGACTTCCCCCCCAGGTAACATGGTATGAATGTTGCCATCAGGAAAAAACTAGTAAATAGTCTGGGGTAAGGAGCACAAATTATTCCAGGTAACTTGGTGCTATTCACTCAAAGCAATGATTGTGACAAAGTGAGGGGCCTCAGCTATATTGCTTAGGGCTATAGTCCCTAACTGTCTTGGATCTGCTGTGCATTTTGGTGTTGTCTGTATCTGTAGAGCTCTGCAAATGTGTGGCTATCCGCTTGATATCTGCGGACAATATTTGCAGATCGGGTGCAGATACAAATTTTGTATCCATGCAGGGCTCTATGTATCTGGCACAGTTGCTGTCAGCTTTTGCAGTACATTGAACCTGCTTCCAAGTGTGCTTGTCCTAACAATTCTGCTTTGTAAAGCACTTGCTGGAAAGACTATTCTGTGTTATGGATATTCTTAACATCAGTACCACAGCAGTGAGATTGTTTGTTACTAGATAACCTTTTTTTGAGGTTGTGTAGATCTTCTGGCTCTGCTCTTGTGAAATTCACTTGAAGACATGTGCTATTTATTTTAGGGCAGCATTTGGAAATATTTCTGCCTGCTAGGACATGTGCACAGGTGCATAGGATTGGGCCTTTACTATGCTTTCCCTCAACTTGCTTGAATTTGTCTATTACAGAAATGTTGAAGGCGTATCTAAAAAGATTTAGATGGTGGAAATCATAAGAGAACTTTTGTCTTGTAGTGCCTCTCCTCCCCTGTACTCATTTAGCGTTACGGTTTATATTGTAGTTTGTGAGGAGGAGGAGAAAGGAGTTACAAACATTAGTCCACTTGTTTACCTCCTGCATTATTCACAGCTTTTTTCCCCCATGTTAAGAATACCCTTCTATGCCAGTACCACGTAGGTTAGAGACAATTTACAAATATATAAATCATCTTTGAGTTGCCTGGATTTAACCCACATATTTTTAGCCTACATTAAAAAGGCCCACATTGATTTTTGAGACCTATGACACTTTATCACAATGTTGTGTCATTCAGTATGTGATCCTTTCAGATATTTGTGAATTAGGGACACCACTTGTATATTGGTATTTTGTGAAACTAAATGGTTGCTCAATGTGCCCATTACACCTAGATAATATAGTGATACTAAAATGCCATATTGGACAGGCATATGTGAGCTCTCAGCCACTCAGTAATTAAGATCACCTATAACAACTGTTTTCTGAAGGGAATGCTATTTAATTTATTTAATCTTCATACTGATATGTTAAAAGTATGTTTAGAATGCCTGTTAACATGGCTAAGTCTCCCCCCAACCCTCTTGAAATCTGATATCTTAGACAAGGTGGCATCATAATTTCCTAAAGGATTTCCTCCAAGCTGACCAATAATTCTGTCCCTTGTAGCACAGAACCAAAGCCTGATGACCCTGTTGTATTGGCCCATTGACTATTAATTAAGATGGGCAAAAAATGATGGCACCCTACAACCTTTTCATCCCTGAATCAATCAGAAGCAATTATTGTTCATAATAATTCATAATGTTCCCTATGGGGGAATCGAAAAGGTTAAAGAAGTATACTAATTCACTTCGGTGCTCTTTGTAAGTACCATACATGCTTCCTGTATGTTCGGGCATCTAAATGCCTTTATAATTTGACCCTTTCTCTCTTTGGGTCCAGTAACAAAGGATTAAAAAGTCAGGAAATGTCAGTTTTAAGTTGACAAATGGAGAATTGTGAAAAGTAGGCAACCATTTTATGACCTAAAAATAAGGATTTTATAGAACCTGCCAGATAAGATTTTGGAAAGCTGAAATTTCATAATTTTTCCCTCACCTACTAAATGTCATCATCTTCTTCTTTTTTTTTAAAGAAGCATAGTACATTATTAGAGAGACAAAGTAATAGTTCACACCTACACATCATGCTTCATCTGAAGAGCACACAACTCTTTGCAAGCATTAAATAATAAAGCCCCACAATAACCCTTGGCAGCAACATAGGTAAGTGTTATAATGCTCATTTTGCAGGTAGAAAAACAGAAAAAGAGAGGTTCCATACGTTACCTGAGGCCACACAAAGAGTTGGTGGCAGAGATGACAATGAAAATCAGGAGTACTAATTACCAGTTTCTTCTTCTAATGACTATTCCATCTTTTACAGGTTTATTCTGATATTGTACTGAGATTATAAAATACTTGGTAAAAACCTTTCACTATAAATTCATTGCTGTAAAAATGAGAGAGAGAGCTAGACTCAGGAAGTGGATCTGTAACTAGTTAGAGATTGTTTCAAATGTATAGCTGTCAGGGTTCCCTCCCCATTCTGAACTTTGGGGTACAGATGTGGGGACCCACATGAAAGACCCCCTAAGTTTATATTCCACCAGCTTAGGTTAAAAACTTCCCCAAGGCACAAATTCCTTTCCTTGTCCTTGGATGGTATTGCTGCCACTACCAAGTGATTTAAACAAACATTCAGGGAGGGGCCACTTGGAGCCCTATCCCCCCCAAACTATCCCCCAAACCCCTTAACCCCCTTTTTTGGGGAGGCTTGAGAATATACCAACTAATAGGTTAACAAGGTGAGCACAGACCAGACCCTTTGGTTTTTAGGATACTAAAAACCAATCAGGTTCTTAAAAGAAGAACTTTATTATTAAGAAAAAAGTAAAAGAAGCACCTCTGTAAAATCAGAGTGGAAGGTAATTTTACAGGGTAATAAAAAGATTTAAAACACAGAGGATTCCCCTCTAGGCTCATCTTCAAAGTTACAAAACAGGTATAAACCTCCCTCTTAGCATAGGGGAAATTTACAAGCTAAAACAAAAGATAATCTGATGCATTTTCTTGCTATTACATATCATTTCTGTAATTTTAGATGTATCATTTTAGTAGGAGCTAGGTTACCTGCTTGGTCTCTCTTTGTCCCAGAGGGAACAAAACAAAGAGCACAAAACAAAACCTCCCCCTCCCCACCCTGCATATTTGAAAGTATCTTCTTTCCCCATTGGTCCTTCTGGTCAGGTGCCAGCTAGGTTAACTGAACTGATTAACCCCTTAAAGGTAAGTGATTCTGAACCTCTGGCCAGGAGGGATTTGATGTTACTGCATACGTAACGGTTGTTACCCTTCCCTTTATATTTATGACAATATCATTGATTCTTTTTTTTTCTGCACTAGAAACCCATAAAAGTAAAATAACTAATATTAAATGAGTTGGTGTTAAAAGTAGCATTAATTAAATTAGCGGCATTGCTCCTATTGAACAATTAAAGCTTGCATGTTTTGGTTATCTTATCAATAAATAAAATGGACTAAAAAAAGAATGTAATCCTCATGAAGGCTGATAGAGGGAATAAAAATATATTGACAAAACAGACACTCTTGCTGATCATTTTCTGAGAAAATATCTTCCAGTTAGGCTCTGAGACATCCAGTTGCCTTTCACCTCTAAGTTACAGACTTGATTTCAGGCCAGTTTCAAAGTTTTGTTGCAGATTGACAGTAACCTGTCAGTATGCCGTGTAGTTGTAGCCATGTTGGTCCCAGAATATTAAAGAGACAAGGTGGGTGAGGTAATATATTTTATTGCACCGACTCTGTTGAAGAGAGAGACAAGCTCTGGAGTCACACAAAGTGGAAGAAGACCTGCGTGGCTTGAAAGCTCTTGTCTCTCACAAACAGAAATTGGTCCCATAAAATATATTACCTCACCTGCCCTGTCACTTTAGGGAGCTGTCATAGCAGATGTGGCTCCTTGATTCTCAACTCCAGCCTCAATGCAGGTTAGAGCTACCTGAGGGAAGCTTTAACACCATCTGTTTATGGCCCCATATAGCAGCCAAGATAGTTGGAGCACCTCATAGTCAAGATACTCTCTTCCCTTGCCTCTTTCCACCCCTGACATGCTCCCTTCACAGGGGCTGCAGGAGGGAGAAAAGGAGCTCCTGTGGCAGCCATACACTTGCTTTGGACTCTTCCATGCCAGAAGAATCCCCAGTAGGGACTTGTATGGATTATTTATGTAGTGTACACAATGTTCACTGTGGAACTTTTAGCACGTGGTAGAAGGCTCCATACAGCAAGTTAGTAGGCTAATGTGCTGTACATTCACACCAGGGCTCACCACACACTAATTTACTGTATAGACAAGCCCTGAGTGTGTTCACTCCTTTCTCACCTCCTGAGAGCCACAAATGGAGTGGAGACAGGCAGATAATCTGTCCTTGAGGATCATTATTACTAGATGGTGGCTGTTAATAGTGCGTGTTTGGTTTTTTATGACCCCGACAAGGAAACCTGGTGCTAATTAGGTCTCAGCATGGAGACCAAGGAATGACTGGGCACAGGGACTGAACTCCTGTTTCACCGCTGGCGGTAATCCTTTGGAAAAAAAAGAGGTTTATTGGCGCAATGGCAGGGAAGCTTGTGTTCCTGCCACACTTTCTGTGCAGTAGCTGTATAGATTTGATTTCAATTTCCCAGGCTATCAGACTGACAGCTTTTAAAAACATTGAAAGGACACCAACTTTTAATCTAGTCAATCTCTAAAAAATAGTTACTTGCTACTAGGTGCTCTCAGCCAAATTTTGTGCAGCTAGTCACATTTTCCTATTTTTTTGAAAAAAAAAAAAATTTCCCTCTGTCGCTGTGAAGGACCCACACAAACAAAAGGGGAAACAAACTGATTATTCAGGGGAAACAGTGAAAGTGCTGTTTCAAAGCAAACAACCATTTAAAAAAATAGAGACAATATTAATATCCTGGAACCAACACAGCTTCAACAACACTGCATATTGTAAACAACTGGAGAAATATTTTTTCTTACTTTTGATTTTTTATGATACAAAATTAGTATTTCTTGCAAAAATAGTAGGGTTTTTTTTTTTAAGTTGACTCTGTCACTTTACATTCTATTTTGAAAAATCTATTGAAGAGCATTTTTTGAAAAGAAAGGAAAGTTAGGACAGTAGATCTAGGAAGGAGGTAGATAAATGAGAATCCACCATTGACTGTATAAGTAAAGTTATTACCAATCAGTTTTATGTCTTTTGTAATGTATATGATATGGGGAGTAACTCATTAAACTAAACTGAATCACCTTCTAAGGACACTTTGACAAAAGCTATCCATCTTCACAGGATAGTAATGTATGCAATACCAGCAGAGAATTCTTAAACTGGGCTACAGAAAATGTAGACAGAGAGACATCTAGACCTTCACTATCTCCTGCTGAAATGACACTTCTGAGCCATAGTAGGAGTGGGAAAAAACAATAAAAATCCATTAGGATGCTGAATGGGGGGCAGATGACATTTAGCAGAGAAAACACTGGAGATCTTGTGCTGAGCAAGTAGCAATACAGCACATATCAGAGTCATATCTTCTGCTTTTGATTTTCCTCACCTTTGTTTGACTCTTAAATGCTTGCTCAGCAATGGCTCTTTTTATCACTTACATTCACCAAACCGGGATAGGTTAAACCTCTATTTTATTTTTAGTTTGTTTGCTGCATAGTTTATCTTTAAAGGTTTCATCTGGTTATCCTATACCTCCTTTTCAGTTTCAAATGACTTGTTATCATGCTTTCTCAATGTTTGACTAAGTGATATTAACCAGAAGTTCCAAAAGTCCTGTTTTATCTATTTTATGATTCTCCAGACACTTTTTACTTAGTTTGACGAGTCCCACTGAGTACAATAGGACTACTCTCAATAGTAAGTACTGTGCATAATAGAAAATGTTTGCAAGATTGGAACCTTAGCGTTTAAGCTCTTCAGACCAGAGAAGTAGTAAAGTGCTATGTAAATCTATAGACACATTATTAATTTTATTATTATTATTATTATTAGATTTCAGAGACCGAGAATACAGTTGAAAGGTAAATATTTTTCCAGAATCTTGCAGAAAGCTTTCCGCCCTTATCTATTTCTCTCACAAATCATATTTTCATAATCTTTACTTTCTTCTCTAGAACTGAACATTTGACAAATGCTGGTTAACCATCAAGTCTTTTCCCTGCTTATTGCATTGATTTATTTTTCTACTAGCTGCTAATTCTGTTCTTTATGCTTTGTTCGCAATCTCTTTAAGTGCACTGAACTCTGACCCAGTCCTCAAACCAAATAATGTAATATATTAACTCCTTCCATATCTAATTATACATTTCATCATTCCTTTATTTGCCTAATTTGTTTTAATTTTCAAATTTTGAAACTGTTTTTAGTATCATCATCTGAGTCATTAATATCAATAATAAAAATATGGGAACTTGCCTAATTAACTTCTTTATAGTCTCAAAAAGTACCACTTATTTTCTATCTGATGTGTTTGGCCAAGTTTCTGCACTTATGAAGTATGGGTCACACTCTCACCTTTTCTACACAAGGCTAGAGTCTTGGCTCGTATAAAGTCAGTTCTATTGGTTTAAATGGAGCTGCATCAGTACACAGTAGCTGAGAACCTGGCCCATAGCATCCACCTCATCGTTTGTCTACACTAACATAAAAGTCCTTAAGCATTTGTTACCCATTTAGCTTCCAGAGACGACTGAATAGTAAATAAACAGTGTTGTTGTAGGTGTATTGGTCCCAGGATATTAGAAAGACGAGGTGGGTGAGATAATATATTTTATTGGACCAACTTCTGTTGGTGAAACAATCAAGCTTTTGAGTTTACACAGAGCTCTTTTTCGGGTCTGGGAAATGTACTCCGAGTGACGCAGTTAAATACAAGGTGGAAAAGATTGTTTAGCATAAGTATTCAACACATTTCAAGGCAATAAACAAAAATACAAGTGTTTTCACAAATGCAAGTGTCATGTTTGATTTGTTGTGATCAAGGGGGCTCATACTAGTAACTAGTCATTTATTCATGAGCCTTCTGACTCCTATTGGCTATTCATACCAGTAGTCACAAGACTAAAAAGCCTAATATATTTTAGGAAGCTTGATTTAGCTAAATGTTCTGATTGGACATGTTTTATTTATTAACTATTATTTTGTTTTGAAAAGGTTGTTCACTAATAAGTGAATGGTAACAGTGGCCACCCTTAACCCAGGAGTAGTAGATTGCTGATACAAACAATCCACAAACAATCCGCAGGCTGAAAATTCTTTGTCCAAACTACTCAGGAAATACAAATAAAGTCAATGAGGATCTGTTCAGGAACAATTTGCAAATCAAAAATGGAACTAAGTTTATAACAAATATTATTGTGATAAATGAAGTGGGGGGTAGCTTCCTTTTATGGACACCCAGCCAGTTAGCTATAAAATCCCTCTTGGTAGCTGTTCTCTACTTACTTCACCTGTAAAGAATTAAAAAGTCTGACTGCATGCATAGATAAAACGAAGTGAGTGGGCACCTGACCAAAAGAGCCAAAGGGAGGGCTAGAACTTTTTTTAAAATTGGGGAAAAAACTTTCCCTTTGTCTGTCCTCCGGAGAGAGGAGATGCAGAACAGGAACAGGGCTGAACTGTGCTGTAGGAAGCTTTAAGCCAGGTATGAAAACCCATCAAATTGTATCTAGGAATTGCTTATCTGAAACCCCAAATATGTAAGTAAATCAGGGAATGTCTAGGAAGACGCAATTAGGGTTATTTCTTTTATTTCTTATTGGCTTGTGGACTCCTCTGTGCTAACCCCCAAATGCTTTTGTTTTGCTTGTAACCTTTAAGCTGAACCTCAAGACAGCTATCTTGATGCTTAGTTTTTGTAATTGTATTTTTTTGCTAGATCTTAAAAAAAATCTGGAACTTCAGCTTCTTTCTTTTTGTTTGTAATAAAATTTACCTTTTTTAAGAACAGGATTGGGGTATTTTTTTTTGTCCTACAAGGTTTGTGCATATGTTGTTTAATTAGCTGGTGGCAACAGCTGATTTCCTTTGTTTTTCTTTCTCAGCTCTTCCCCGGAGCAGGGGTGAAAAGGCTTGAGGGTACCCCACAGGAAGGAATTCCCAAATGTGCCTTTCTGGGTTCTCAAAAGGGGGGCGGGGGGGTTGCATTCGGGTGGTGGCAGCATCTACCCATCCAAGGTCAGAGAGAAGCTGTAACCTTGGGAGTTTAATACAAGCCTAGAGTGGCCAGTATTAATTTTTAGAATCCTTGTGGGCCCCCACCTTCTGCACTTGAAGTGCCAGAGTGGGGAATCAGCCTTGACAATTATTCATACAAAGCAGACTGATAGCTCCATTAGCATCCTGTCCTGAAACTATGTAGAACGTTCTATGTCAGTTTGCTCTTCTAAGCCTATCCTCATTTGACTTTTCAAAGTAGTTTAACTTCTGTTGCATAGGAATTAAACAACCTAGTTTATAATTTTGTCATGTAGCCTTAGGCCTTTTCTCATTTTAATGGATATTTTTTGGCTCCTTGAATTATAGCAACATTCATGGAATAGTTCCATGATACCACTGTGTAAAATACAAAGGTCCTGAGAATCTCTTGTTTAATTATAGGGGCAGTCATCGGGACTCATATTTTTGCACCATGGGATTGTAAAGCCATGATGAAGATAGCTCTGTTGGTGTATGAGCAAAACTCATTTATTTTACTATTTCTCCTAGCATGCTTAAGTATAATTTGTATATTAATTCTGCCTTATCAGTTTGAATGCTTTTAATCCTTGCATAAAAATATATAACCTGTTCTATATACACACACTATATGATATTTGCAACATTTGTTTTGGTTGGGAAATTATTTAGTTGTAGTTTCTTTTTTTTCTCTTGTGTCTATTTCTATTCAAAAACTCTTCAGAGATGCAACCTTTCCTAAGCAATTTTTAAACTGTATTCATACCCTTAACTCTACTGCACTTGTTGAAATGGCTTGTGCTATTTGATGTCCAATTTTCATTGTGGTTCTTTCTAATTATGTTCTATTTGTTGTAGTTTTGCAATAATTCACTCATTCCTTCTGTTTTCCAGATTCTTGTTGTTTTGAAATTGGTACATGCTCACATTTACAGGAGCATACACTTTACATTTTAAAGGGAAAATTGTAGATTTTTGACCCATAACTATTCTTCAATAACTTGTTTGTTTTGTAGCATCTAGAAACCCCAGACATGGATTAAGGCTCCATTGTGCTAGATGCTTTGCCTCTCACTTTTCCAAAGCAAGTTTGCTGGGCACCTGAGGGCTGGAGTTGATTTTCAGAGTCATTTGTTTAGTACATATGGGTTAAACTGTGAAAACTGCACAAAGCCCAAAGTAGGGGGCAGAACTGCCCCACTCCTGGAGGGAGCTCAGGGAGGAATTCCTTCCCATTGCTTGGGGGTTCAGTGTCCACTGCTTCATCCCTTCAGGGGGAGAAACACCCCCACCATGTAAGTCAGTCCCAGTTGGCAAACCATTGTGCAGTGGGTGGGCTATAGTTTTACCCTTTCTGTACCCATCCTTGCACATTTCAGGGTGGATTACATCCTGTTTCCACACACACACTTGCAGGGCCAATAGGAGAGAGTATTTGAATGTCCATTTTATGTCTGCAGTTAATATAATTACAAGTAGTCAGGAAAATGTGCATGGACAATGTCTGCAGAGCTGTGACCCCAGTTTATGAAATCTGGCCCTAAAAGACAGATTATCACGTTTTATTTTAATCACCACCTGACTATATGAAGGAAAATGTTAACAAGACAAAGAAGTAGAGGCAATGTATGGTAACAAGGGTAAGGCTTGCTCATTGTGGGTAAAAATAGTGAGTACTATGATGTCTAAGTGGTTTGAGAGACTTGTTGCAATAGACAATTTAATAGTCTTACTCTCAACTCAGTTGTTACACAATGCAAAGCAAATTTAAAATTCACAAAATTATTAATGGCTAATCAAGGGCCACTGAGTACTGACAACCTCCTAGATGGTTACAAATTGTTCTAGTGTCACTGCCTTCCTCTCTGCTCCAATGCTTTGAAATGAATCAGTAGTCAGTTTTAATTTGTTCAGTTTAATCAAATTCCACCTGAATAAATATGATTTGTAGAGTTGAAGGAGACATGGAAATTTTCCTGGAAAATGTACAGTTAAGATCTAACCTGATGGTATAGGGGTTTAGATTTTTAGGGGCTCTTCTATCCCCGTATAAATACTAATATGACAGATTAGACAGACTTGAATGTAAAATTAGATCAGCAAAACAAAACACTTCCCTGGGGTGGAAAATAGGTTTTCCTGTGGCATGACAATTTGAGTAACAATTTGATGGCAGTCATAATGCAATCAGAATTTCATTTTACTTTCAAAGGACAGTCATGATTTAACAGCTTTTTTTTTTTAAAGTGGTGCAGCCTGTAGGGGGGGCTTTAGGTTTGTGTGTTGTGACAAAGTTCCTGCTCTACCTTGGCGGGTCTTGCGCTTATTGGCAGATTTGCTCGCCTTGGAGCTTCACAGCAGCCCTCAGCTTGGCTGTTTTTCTGAATTCACAGTCCAGGTCGACTCCTCCTGTGTCTGACCAGAAGTTGGGAGGATTTGGGGGGAACCCGGGCCTGCCCTCTACTCCGGGTTCCAGCCCAGGGCCCTGTGGAATGCAGCTGTCTAGTGTGCCTCCTGGAACAGCTGTGCGACAGCTACAACTCCCTGGGCTACTTCCCCATGGCCTCCTCCCAACACCTTTTTTATCCTCACCATAGGACCTTCCTCCTGGTGTCTGATAATGCTTGTACACCTCAGTCCTCCAACAGTCCGCGTTCTCTTTCTCAGCTCCTGGTGCACACCACAAACTGAAGTGATCTCCTTTTTAAAACCCAGGTGCCCTGATTAGCCTGCCTTAATTGATTCTAGCAGCTTCTTGATTGGCTGCAGGTGTTCTAATCAACCTGTCTTAATTGTCTCCAGAAGGTTCCTGATTGTTCTGGAACCTTCCCTGTTGGAGGACGGGACCGTCCCTAGCTAGCTCCTCAGCTATCTGCTTTCTATTCTTTCCTAAAGCCCCCTGGCCTGGATTTTTCTTACTTTTGGACCTTGCATAGTTCCCCCCGAACGGGCCGGATGCTTTTTGTGTGTGTTTTTTTTTTGGTTTGATTTTTGCCGCTTCTTGCTTTTGTTTGAGTGCTGACAGGCTGCCATCTTACAGTCGGCACCACTCCCCCCCCTCGCCTGCTTTCGGGCGCAGCTATTTGTTTTAGCTGAGACCCCCGGAGGAGGGGGGGAAGATTGCTGATTTTGCTATCCGGAGGGGAGAGTGGAAGCCCCCAGACCCAGCCGCTTTGCTGGCAGCTCGGACTATCTCTACAACATTCTTCGCATGCCGGAAGCCTTGGAACACAGCCAACATGGCCGGAGAAGAAGGATTTCAGAAGACAGGAGAAATAATTTACGAAGCTATAAATCACCGTGAAGGGGGCCGTACGATTGACTAATTTTTCGAATTCTACTCTCGTGGGGGGGAGTTTGTGTTTTAATCGCGTTTGTGGCGGCACAGGGGGTGTGGCAACAAGCTGCCCCCTGATCCATCGGTGCCCCCCTCACCCCCCCCACCACTACTACAACTGTCACGGCCCCCGCTGCTTCGTCCCTGCTGGCAATCTGCCATCTGCCTTCGGATCCAGCTGTTTGCTTTGGACTTTGCCTTTCGGACCGGATATAACAGCTGACCAAACGAGACTCTTTGGACAAACGTGCGTGGGTTTACACCCCCCCCCCCCTTTTGGATTGCTTATTTTACAGCCTGCCCCTATTACTGAATTCCCCCCCCCCCGTCCACCCCATTTGGTATTTTTCCCCCTTTCCCCCGCCTGTAGTTTAGTAGGGAGGAGTGGTTAATTCGCCTCCCCCTCTCCCCCCTTCTCCTTCCAGTGTCTCCCCGTCTCTCCCTGCTCACGATGGCAGGGAATGGGAGGGGCAAGGCCCCTTTAGCAAATTTAGTTTTTTCTCCCCCACCCCGCCCCTGCCCAACCCCCAACCTCCCCCCCACCACCACGATTGTTAAAATACTTGCCACCGCCCCCGCTGGGGCACCGGCAGCAGGAAGTACCGGAGTGCTTACTGCTGCTGCTACGCCCCCTGCCCCCTCAGGTTCTAAGCACCCCCTGCCAGCTGGCCGCAAAAACCAGGGCGGGCCGAAAGGAAAGGGCCCCGCTAAAACATCTGGGCCCTCCATGGCAGGGGCTGCCCCCACAGCCGTAGCCTCGTCATCGACCGCGACGCCCCTCCCCGCGGTTCCCTCCACCAGCTCTGTGAGTGCCCCTCCCCCGGGCCCCAGGACATATGCCCGGGCGGTGGCAGGTTCCCCCTTGCCTGCCGCCTCGTCATCTCGCCCACCCACTGCCTCCGCTACCATCACCAGCAGCCAGGGCCCTTTTTCCGCCTTGACCAGGAGGCACGGTGTCCGTTGCCTCCTGGTGCCCACCTCACCCCACGTGGAGACATACGTGCAGGCGTTGGCGAAGGTGGTAGGACCCACGGCTATTGTGGCGGCCTCCAAGATGTATGGGAAGGTCATTTTTTTCTTAGCTACGGAGGCTGCCGCCCAGGAGGCGGTGGAGAGGGGCCTGGTGGTGTGGGGGGTGTTCGTCCCCCTAGAGCCGCTAGAAGACCTGGGCGTTCGCCTCGTCCTCACCTCCGTTCCTCCCTTTTTACCCAATGCTACCCTGTTACCCGCTCTCTCCGCCCTGGGGAAACTTACCTCTGTCATCAGCCCTCTCCCGTTGGGCTGCAAGGACCCCACCCTCCGTCACGTCCTTTCTTTCCGCCGGCAAGTGCAGCTTCTACCGCCGGCGGGAGTGCGTGACGGGGAGGCGCTCGAGGGGTCCTTCCTAGTCCCCTACCAGGGAGCCCGCTATCGGGTCTTCTACTCCACCGGAGAGGCCCGGTGCTACCTCTGCCGCTCGGCTGGGCATGTCCGCAGAGACTGCCCTTTGGCCCGGGGGGGAGGGGCACCCGAGACCCCCGAGACCCGGCAGGATATCGGCCCCGTTGTTGCCGACACCCCTGGCTGCCCAGCACCTGAAACCAACCCTCCTCCTACTCAATCCATCGCTGCTCCCGCCCGGGCCCAGGAGACTTCTTCCCTACTATGCCCAGGCGAGCAAGGGAGTCCCACCCTTGCTATTACCACTTCAGCAGAGCCTATGGAGGAGGGTGCGACAAAGATATTATCGGGCATAGGAGAGGGCCCACCCCAAGGAGAACCCCCTCCCCCTCCTCATGCTGCCTCACCGCTGCCCCCCCGAACCCCTGAACCATCGCCTCCGCCCCCCGACACGACCCCTGCTAACCAGCCCCCAGACGACGCTATGGAGGGCTGGAACCTAGTCCAGGGGAAACGGAGCAAGCGGAAGGCTCGAGCTCCGCTGCATCCATCGGACGCGGAAGCCCCCCGGAAGACCAGGAAGGGAGGCACTGACATCGAGCCCTCCGCTACGACCACGAGTGAGGTCCATCCGCTGGTGTCGGGAGGGGAAGACAGACTGGCTTTGGAGGGCAGCACTCCCCGTCCACGGGAGACCCTCCCCTCCGAGACCCCTGAAGACGCCCCTTCTGCCCGGATACCATCCGAACCCCCCGCGAACCCCGAGGCGACTGCTGAAGCGGGCCCTAGAGGAGAGACCCCCGGGGTAGCAGGCGTTGGCCTCTCCTCCGTGTACGCGGAGATTGAGGCCCTAGATTTGACCCCGGTCACCCAGGGAGAGGATGATCTACTCCCAGCTGGCCTCGGGATGGGCAATTTCACCCTAGCCCCTTTTTCCCCACGCTCCCTCCCCCTGCTTGCCTTCCCGGGCGAGCACCATGCAGAAGGTGGTCCACCACCTGATGCCACGGCCGCCAAGACCACCGCGGAGTCAATGCCTAGCATTACTGGGAGCCCCCTCCCTTACCCCTTAACCCTCGACTCTGCTCAGGAGGCACCTTCCTTTAGCTGCTTGCCTCCTGAATCTCAGAGCCTTACCTCTGCCCCTGCCCCCACCCAGTTTACCCCCTCCTGTAATGCTCCTGCCACCCCTGGGGTCGCAGATTCCCCCCAGGGAGCAGTTTCTGCACTTTTTAGTTGCGACCCATTAGGAGTTGCAATTTTTCCCCCGCCATCCCCTTCCACCCCAAGGCATGAAATGGATTTAACAACCCCAGCCTGTCAGACGCCCCGTCGGTGGTCCGCACCCTGCCTACCCGCCTTAGCGGACCTCGAGGCTGTATTAAGAATCCCACCGGGGAGTACCCCGGGAACCGTAACCCCATCCCCCCATGAGCTGCGGCATGCACTACGGAAGTTCTTAGAACACACCCGTGGTGCCCGCAATAAAGTACAGCTAGCTCTTCAGCTCTGGGAGGACTTTGAACAAGTTTTTCAGGCCACAAGGGCCCTTATAAAGGAGGGCAGAGGGCACGGCAGGCGCGGTGCTACGGCCTACGAGCGGGCCCGCAACTTCCAAAGCGATCTACTCATCTATGAGATGGGTCAAGGGTTGCTGCGCAACCCGCCGAGGGTCACGAACACTCCCGCCACTGAGAAACCCCCACCCCCCCAGCCCTCCGCATGATGCCTTTTATTATTGCAACCTTGAATACCAGGGGCTGTAGGATGGCTCTCCGCAGGTCCCAGGTGCTCTCTTACCTTCGGGAAGGGGGGTACTCTGTAGTTTTCCTGCAGGAGACCCATACGGACCCGACCTTTGAGGACAGGTGGCGGCTGGAGTGGGGGGACGGGGTCTACTTTAGCCACTTCGCGACTTGGCAAGCTGGAGTGGCGACCCTGTTCTCCCCCACCCTACAGCCCGAGGTGCTGGGGGTCACTGAGGTCATGCCGGGCCACCTGTTGCACCTTCGAGTCCGTATGGAGGGGCTCGTGGTCAACCTTGTTAATATCTATGCCCCGCAAATGAGCCCAAAGCGGCCACAATTTTACCAGCGGGTGTCCGACTTTCTCGGCACCCTAGATTCGCACGAGTGCCTGGTCCTGGGAGGGGACTTCAACACCACCCTCGAGGAACAGGACCGCTCAGGGGCCGAGCCGAGCCCAACTGCTGCGAACATCCTCCGGGGAATAGTTGAGTATCACTCCCTAGTGGATGTCTGGCGTGACCATCACCCAGATGACACCTCCACGTTCACTTTTGTCCGGGTGGAGGCCCATCGGTCACACCACTCTCGTTTGGACCATATTTATTTATCCCGTTTCCATCTTTCACAGGCTCACTCCTCCACCATTCGGCCGGCCCCTTTTTCCGACCATCATTTAGTTACTATAACGGTCTCCCTCCGTGCAGAGAGACCGGGGCCGGCCTATTGGCACTTTAATAATAGCCTGTTGGAGGACGAGAGCTTTGTGACGTCCTTCCGGGAGTTTTGGCTGGCCTGGCGAGAGCAGTGGCGTGCCTTTCCCTCGGTGCGGCGATGGTGGGATCTAGGGAAGGTACGTGCCAAGCTCTTCTGCCGCGACTACACTCGGGGCACCAGCCGGCGGAGAAATGCGGCGATAGAGCAGTTGGAACGGGAGGTCTTGGAGCTGGAGAGGCGCCTGGCCGCCGACCCCAAGGATCCGTCCCTCTGCGGAGCGTGCCGGGAGAAGCGGGAGGAGCTTCGGGCCCTCAAGGACCACCGGGCCCGAGGTGCCTTCGTCCGGTCCCGCATCCGCCTCCTTCGGGAGATGGACCGCGGCTCCCGCTTCTTCTATGCCCTGGAGAAAACGAGGGGGGCCAAGAAACACGTCACCTGCCTTCTAGCGGAAGATGGCACCCCCCTCACGGATCCGGAGGAGATGTGTGGGAGGGCCCGCGACTTCTACACAAGCCTTTTCTCCCCGGATCCGACCGATCCTGACGCTTGCGAGGTGCTCTGGGAAGAACTCCCCACGGTCAGCGTAGGCGACCGAGACCGGCTGGAGCTGCCTCTCACCCTGGCCGAGTTCTCGGAAGCCCTCCGCCGCATGCCCACCAATAAATCTCCGGGCATGGACGGGCTGACCGTGGAGTTTTACCGCGCGTTCTGGGACATCCTCGGCCCAGACCTAGTCACTGTCTGGGCTGAGTCTTTGCAGGGCGGGGTCCTCCCTCTGTCATGCAGGCGAGCGGTGCTCGCCTTGCTGCCAAAGAAGGGGGACCTCCGCGACTTACGAAACTGGCGTCCCGTCTCACTCCTTAGCACGGATTACAAAATCGTAGCGAAAGCAATTTCGCTGCGGCTAGGGTCCGTGATGGCGGACGTGATCCACCCAGACCAGACCTATACTGTCCCAGGTCGCTGCATTTTTGACAACCTATTTCTAGTCCGAGACCTTTTGGAACTCGGGCGGAGAGACGGTCTGTCGTTCGCCCTCCTGTCTCTTGATTAGGAGAAGGCTTTTGATAGAGTAGATCACGGGTACCTCCTGAGCACTCTGCAGGCGTTTGGATTCGGACCTCAGTTTGTGAGTTTTCTCCGGGTGCTGTATGCCTCCGCGGAGTGTTTGGTTAGGCTCAACTGGACCCTGACCGAACCGGTCAGCTTCGGGCGAGGAGTGCGACAGGGGTGCCCCCTCTCAGGCCAGCTGTACGCTCTTGCGATCGAGCCTTTCCTCTGTCTCCTCCGCAGGAGGTTGACGGGGTTGGTGCTGCAGGAGCCGGAGCTGCGGCTGGTCCTGTCGGCGTACGCCGATGACGTGCTTCTCGTGGTCCAGGACCCGGGCGACCTGGCGCGAGTGGAGGCATGCCAGGCCATCTATTCGGCAGCCTCCTCCGCCCGAGTCAACTGGGTCAAGAGCTCTGGCTTGGCGGTAGGGGACTGGCGGCAGGCAAGCTCCCTCCCACCCGCGCTTCAGACCATCCGGTGGAGCGAGGGTCCTCTGCTCTATCTCGGCATTTACCTTTCCGCCACGCACCCTTCCCCGCCGGAGAACTGGCAAAATTTAGAAGGCGGGGTGATAGAGCGGATCCGGAAATGGACGAGGCTACTCCGATGTCTCTCCCTCCGAGGGAGAGCACTGGTGCTTAACCAACTAGTCCTGTCCACGCTCTGGTACCGGCTCAACACCCTGGCCCCGGCCCCGGGTTTCCTGTCCCACCTCCGGAGATTGATTCTAGAGTTCTTTTGGTCGGGAATGCACTGGGCCCCTGTCGGAGTTCTTCATTTACCCCTGAAGGAAGGAGGGCAGGGCCTGAAATGTCTGTACACTCAGGTCCGCGTTTTCCGCCTCCAGGCCCTGCAGAGGCTCCTTTACAGTGCAGGTAGTTCGACGTGGAGCATATTGGCGCACGCCTTCCTGCGCCGCTTCCACGGGCTCCGATACGACCGGCAGCTCTTTTATCTTTGTCCGAGAGGTTTTCCGCGAGACCTCTCCGAGCTGCCGGTCTTCTACCAGGACCTCCTCCGGACCTGGAAACTTTTTCTCACGACCAGATCCGTGGCGGCCACCGTGGGAGCAGATCTCCTCACGGAGCCCCTGCTACACAACCCCCAACTCTGTGTGCAGGTGGCGGAGTCCCGCTCGGTGCGCCAGAGGCTGGTCCTGGCGGAAGTCACGAGGGTCGGAGACCTCCTGGACTACGACCGGAGAGACTGGCTGGATCCCCTGACGCTCATTCGGCGCATGGGGCTCTCCAGCCCCCGTACTCCCTGGCGCGTACTTCAGGAGGTGAGGGCTGCCTTGACCCCCGCTGCTCGGGCTTATGTTAACCGCGCCTTGTGCGAGGGCGCACCCCGCCCATCCTCTACCCCAGGCCCACCGGACCTTTCCATTGGGCCCCTACCCTGCCGATCCCGACAAACCCCTCACCCTTTCACAGCGAGCCGGCTGCATGAACTGCAGCCAGTCAGTTTTCAACTTGCATCACGGAAATATTTGTATACACTCACGCTTCACACCCTTCACGCCCACACCCTGGTGTCCCGCCCCGACACAAAGTGGCGGGACCTCCTGCTACCTTTGGAGGGTGAGCAACCTCGGTGGGCCAGCCTGTACTCCACCCTGGTCCCGAGGGCCGTCGGGGACATCAGTTGGCGGCTCCTTCACGGAGCTGTGAGTACGGGCATGTTTTTGACACGGTTTACTTCCATCCCGGATACTTGTCCTTTTTGTAATGTGAGGGAAACCCTGGCGCATGTCTATTTAGAGTGTGCCAGATTGCAGCCCCTTTTTCGGCTCCTCACAAATCTTCTATTGCGCTTCTGGCTTCATTTTTCTCCCCACCTCTTTATCTATACACTCCCCATCCGTGGCCCCACAAAATCGCGGGATCTCCTGGTTAACCTCCTCCTAGCCTTGGCTAAAACAGCCATTTACAAAACCAGAGAGAAGAGGTTGGCCCATGAAACGTCCTGCGATTGTAGGGCCTTTTTCCGATCCTCAGTACATTCACGTATCCGAGCGGAGTTTCTCTGGGCGGCGTCCACTGACTCCCTTGACACCTTCGAAGAGCGGTGGGCGCTGTCCGGGGCTCTCTGCTCGGTGACCCCGTCCGGTTCCCTCCGTCTGACCTTTGATTGAGGGGAAGAGCGAGAGACACCAGCCCCAGCCATTGCCGCTGTGGACACCATCGTCACTGTCATCTAGGAGGGGTCCTATAATACGTGGGCGTCCCCCCCCCACCCCCAAATCACCCACCCCGCAGCCGTGCCCATCTTGCCGGGCACTCTCAGGGGGGGGATAATCGGTGATACCGGGCGCGGCACTAGGTAACTCGAGGGGGTGGAAGACCACGAGTGTCGAGGAAGCCCCCCCGCTCTGGGCCCAGGCTAGCCTGAACTCTTCTCCCTCCTGAAAGCTGCTGTGTTATACCTTCTGTTTGCGTTGTTTTGTTGCATACTTTGATTTGGTTCTTTGGTGATTCTTGTAATTGTCACAATAAATTTTTTTTTCTGTTTCAAAAAAAACAAACAAACAAAAAAAAAACCTTTCCTGTTACCTTACCCAGGGAAAAGGGACCTACTTAGCCTGGGGCTTATATATCTGCCTTCCATTACTCTCCTATAGCCATCTGGCCCGACCCTGTCACAGTGTCCCATTATCTCCTGGTGCTGGAGAGCAAGCAAACACCTCCTCTCCCCTGCCCTCCCCGCCCCCGCCTGTGCTAACCCAGCTATCAAGCAATGGCCCACAGGGCTGAGCCCAGCTTCCCCTGTTAGGTCAGTGGCCCTGTTGCAGAGCCACTCAAATTCAGCCAGGTTGCCTCTCCATCCTGATGGAGGGGTGGGCACCCTGGATTGAATGGTGTTGTGACTCCATGCACCAAGGTGTGACACCTCGAGTGGGGAGCCACTGCTGGGTGAGTGTGAAGCAGGATCAATCAACAGCTTGACCCATGACCCATCATCATCTCTTGGTTGCAAAACCTGGCTCTGCTGCTCTTTGTCTCATTGTGTCACATTAAGCTCATTACGTTACACTACACAAGTAACAGTTAAATTAGATAGTGTTTTCTGCTTAGCTGTCTTTTTTGGTAGATTGATATTTGTGAATGTTGTATTTGATCTGTGATTGGGAGACTTTAGAACCTTAAAATCTATTGGCCAGATTACTGCTCCCTCCCATCCCTGCTGAGGCAGTGCTAAATGGCCAGAAAGCTGTCTAAACAAAGCTAAGCCCCAGCTTAAAACTTTGTTTCTCTTTAATTGTCCCCAGGCATGTAAATACTCTAATATGAAGAGGATTAAAAATGTGAATAGTGTTCTAATATTTAACCTTACACAAACTTTTTTTGTTTGATATAACTGGCTTCCGTAGGATTGCCTCTGCTTACTGGCCAGTTGTACACCTATATATAGACCACAAATTGTACAATTATTTGGTGGGTTTATGTTTGGGAGAAAAGTCCACTAGTGTCTAGATTGGAAACACCAAAATCCAATACTGAATCTCTCCTATGGGCTAGGGCCCAGAAAGTTTCTGCAAAATTATGCTCTCTTGACTGAAGAATGCAAAGCACACTCTCCACATAAATCCTTCCCACACATGCAGTGTGTCAGCACTGTTATACTGCGCCAAGGACCCACTTCCTACAGAGGCTGGGAGCAGAATTTGTCCCTATGTGTACATAAGAGGAATTTAATTGTTCAACCTTTGTGCTTGTACTTCATATTTTTGCTGTTTTTCATCAGTTGCATGCGTTTTTATTCTCTCATGTGACTATACCACACATCAGTCTGAGTTATATAATTCACTTAATTGTTTGAGCATTTCCTTGCAGAGACATTTTCATGGACTCTCTTTCCTCTCTACATGTACACAAGGTAATGTTCCTTGTTGTTTTATTTCATTTAATCAGTTCTATGCCCTTTGCTCACTTTATTGATCTGTTAGTCTGTAGAATAGTCTTCCATCGGAAGTTGTGGAAAGCCCTTTGTTTAAAACATTGAAAACAAAATTGGACAAAGCCTTGGCAGGAGGATAGACTAATGACCTAACAGGTGTCTTCCATTTCCAGCTTCTATTATTCTATAATTTCTAAAAATCCCAAAGCTTAGGTGGGAAATGGGTAAGCAAGTGTTTACTTTCTTTCTTACTTTTTCCACATGTGATTGCTGGAAAGGAGTTCCCAGGCTCCCATGGATCATTAACATTATTGAATCTTTTTAAAAAACATTTGTTGAAACATTTAAAAGATCCTTTATTTTGCTAGTGCTGTCCTCTAAATCTATTGCCATACAGTAATTGCCTATAAAACAATTATACTTGTATGTATGTGTGCAGTGTGTCTAAAATGTTCACCTGTTGTTCCCAAGACCTTCATAGAATTGAGATGCAGCATTTCATGATGCTGTCCCATTGAATAAACTTTTAAATAAGTAATATCCAGTGTGGCAAGTACCAGAATAACCTGAAATTCCCACTTGACTGCAATTAACTTACACTTACTCCTGAATCAGCAGTTTGCATTTGCCTTGAAATATACAACAATTCTGTTTCCAACTCTACATTTCATTTTCCTCTCCCTTTGGGGCATCTGCCGAGGCAGGAAAATGACCCTTGTGATAATGCTTTTGAGATTTAAAACATTGAAGTAATCTCATTATCAGATTACATCCCCTGCTGGAAATCATGCATTGCTCAGCATATTGTAATAGAGCAGGGATAGGTAATGTGCAGCCCAAATGCATCCTGCTGAGTTATATATTGTGGGCTCCAACTGCCCTCTTCCTGTAACTGCACGGTGAGGACAAAGCAGATGAACTGCAGCTTGGTATTGCTAACGAACTCAAATAACAAATTCATTTTCATTGCCATAATGTGCAAAGATACAAGTACAAGCAAGTATGGTTGTGTGTTAACAGTCAACTTTATGTATGATTATATGCAAATGAGAAGTATCTTGGCAAATTACCAGTAGAACTCTCATGTCTGTAAAAGTTGGTGATCCCTCTAGTGTATCATGCAGAAAACTAGTATGCTGAGCTAGTTTCTGGTTTGTAATCTGAATTCTTAACTATTTTTTTGGTAAAGAACAAAGGAAGGGGACCAACAGGGACACCATCCAGTCACCTTCTGTGCAAAACTATTACCAGTCCAAGGCACTTGGTTGTTGGTTTAGTATTTCACCTTATGAATTCTAGATACCTGAAACCTTGGATATAAGAAACCCTGGACAGCTGTAGTTCCTGCAGTGTATCTGAGATTAAATCAGTCCCTGTGAGAGATCAGAAAATAACATTTCAGCGTATAATTTTCAGGCCCCCAAAATGTTTAATTATGCAGTATGTAAGTTGTTTCTCGGTTGAGACAGTAAACTCAATCTATAGTTATTTTAGCTGTGCAAAATTAAGTATATAGTTGGTATAAAATGCTGTTTGGTTAAAGCTTGATGGCAGGTTAAAACATCAATGTATATTTCTGTGCAAAGTTCTAATGACACAACCATTAACCAGAAATTACAGTACAATGTCCATGGGACTTACTTCATAATTTATTTTGCTGGTAATGCAGATTTTGTTGCAAGTTACTCCTGTCACTTCAGCTTCTCCAAGCCATGTTTTTCTAAACATCATTCACACAATGGCGGTGAACCTTTGCCTAGTTTAAATTAAGAAGATAATTTTGAGATACAGCTGTATAAAGAATAAAACTTTCAAGCTTTCCTCATACCCACTTTGGCAAAAGATCAGCACAGCTTCAACCACACTTTATTTCAAAGATCTCTTTTACAATGGCAATAAAGAACTTGAAATTATAGATGAGGGTTGGCTACCTCAAATACACAAGAACATTCTTTTTATATGGAAAGAAGGCACATATTGAAACTGTTATACTTCACTTTTTTTAACAAGGTACAAAGTTCTCCAAATGTCATTTTTGTGCACTCTTCTGTGATACAAGCATTACTCAATGAGAATGAGGATTTTTAAAGTAAATTTAGCACTCCTTTAAGGCATGCTAATAGCAGTACTAGAGTTCTGTCTTTTTATACCAAACTGGCACAGTGATAGAGCAGTCTTCTACACCCACTGTAGCACCAATATACCTCAATCCTGATCTGAAAGAACCACTTCTAAAGGTCAGTGGCACATTCTGAAGTCCACCTAGGACAGTAAGGGATTCCATCACCACCTGCCTTGCAACTGTGCTGTGCAGTTATGATTCGAGTCCCTGACACCAGTAGCCTGCCTAATAGCATATGGTTTTACCCTGGCTCTCACGTACCTAGTTACTTTGTAGGGTGACAGCAACAGCCCTTCCAGTCTTGGGTCTCCCTAAATATGTCCTCCCTGAGTTCTTAATTACCAGCTATTAATTTTAATTTTCTGCATTAAATCTGGTCACCCTAAAAGAAGGTGCCATCCTAGCAGTGAGCTGAGCACCCTTTCACAGGTTCACATTTTCTATCTTTTATTTCCAAACATGAGGGCTGGAAACTAATTTTTTTTTTTTTTTAAAAAAGAGAAAAGCTGAGGTTCTCATGTAATTGCTTGACACTTGGAGCAGTAGCGTCACAGGATAGCCTATTATGTACCCACTGCCTACTCTGTTCTTGTGGTGTCATATCTTCAGACACATTTGTTTCCATTTCATCATGTGTAAATTTAATCTTCACTTTCAGAACATATCACAAATATATGGCAGGAGAAGATTTCCACACAGCTTTCTTTCCAATCCCAGGCTCTTCCTCTAAATTCCCTGGGACTTCCTCTTCCTCCCAAATGTAGTCCCTCAGTTACTGAGCCCATTGTCTTATTAGCCTGACAATTGCCACCCAATTGCCCCAACAGAGACTGCTTAATTGATGCCAATTAAGCCTGCACCCTTCCTCATGCTGCAGGAACCTCAGTGACCAAGGGTGCTATAGAGTGCCCTGTCACATGGGGCTTTAAGGAACAAGAATGTATAGAGACTTTCACTAATGATGGTGTTGGTGTTTTTGTACTGTGAATATGTAGGTACAAATCCTAGGCTGTACTAAGACCCTCTTGCACTGCTGTGGTAGCACAAAGGGAATTTGAGGCTATTTTAAAAATCAGCTGGCAAGTCCCTTTCTAGAGGAATCCATGGTTGGTGTAGAATGGTACTATCTACATCCTTCACTTCATTGGATATATAATGTACAACTGAACTAGAATGTAGTTAACTTTAGACTACTAGGTAGAAGTCTCAGGTCCAGGGCCTCAATTGTAGCTTTCACTGAAGTGTTTCATGTTCCACATGCAGGAGCAGAGAAGCATGTAAATTGGACAGACATTGTTAATAAAATGGTATCTGTATCTTACCAAGGGAAGGGTGAAAATTACAACTGAACTAGAAGAGGAACTGGATAGGAACACATAGGTAAACTGGGTAAAATCAATAGGGGCAGTTTAAGGAATAAAATAAAAACAGGTACCTAGTCAATGATAAAAGATATAAATGCCTGTATGCAAATGCAAGACGTTTAAAAGCAAAAATAGTGAATTAGAATGCCTTGCAATGGATGGAGACCTTGATAGACTAGGCATTACAGAAAAGTGGTAGAATGCTCCCCCCGACCCGTGCGTACCCCCCCAAAAGAAGTGGGATACTGTAATATCATCCAATTTAAATAATACAAACTGCACAGGAAAAGCAGAAAGTCACCAGGCCCAGAGGTCCTACATCAAGCGTTCTGAAGGAGCTCAAGTATGAAGTAGCTGAGCTGCTAACACATATGCAATGTCTAGTTAAAAATAGTTCGTGTCACAAAAGATTGGAAGGTAGATAATGTACCAATATTTTAAAAAGGCCTTAGGAGTGATGTAGGGAATTCTAAACCAGCAAGTCTTACACCTGTATATGGTAAATTGGTTGAAACAATAATTAAAAGGAGAGAAAAAAACATGTGGAATATCATATGTTAGGGTCTAACAGCAGAATTTCTCTACAGAAAATAGTATCTAACCTCTTAAAATTTTGACATTTCAATTAAATAGTGGATAAAGGAAAACTTGTTGACATAATTTAGACTTCCAAAAAGCCTTTGAAAAGTTCCTGTGCAAGAGGCTACTAAAGAAGCTAAGTAATCAAGGGGTGAGAGGAAAAGTATTGTCATGGATCTGAAAATGACTAGAAGACTGAAAACATGTTCCCCTGTAGCATCTTGTACTGGCCACCCTCAGGGAAACAAAATGGACTAGATGGAACTCAGGTCTGATCCAGTTTGACAATTCCTGTATTGCTAAGTTCCTAGATCCAGGAAAGTGTCTATCACCACTTTCACTCACTCCTAAGTCACTATTAACCAGTCAGTCTTCAGACCAGTGGTGTAGAGTTGAATGGGGCTATATCCTATTGCCTGTTTGTGGATCCCTCCAGTGGCCTAAGACAGAGGCTTTTACAAATAGCTATGGGGTTTTTTTTCCCTTCTAAATTAGAAATAGAATTCTGTTGTGGTTCTTAAAACCACAGTCCATGGTGGAGGGGTACATACCTGTCATCACTAGATTCCCCAAAGCCATTCTAGTTGCCTCAGCATTTAGGGTCTGATATGGATGCATTTTTTTGCTATGCCCCTAAGGGGAAAGAGTAGCAATTTGTAAATCAAAGAATAAAAGACAGCTGCACATTTGACCAAATAGCACATTTTCCCTTTTCTATTCTTTGAGGACTTTTTTTTCCTTTGTCTTACAAAGAGCTTAATTAGCTATCAGAACTGTAGTACCTAATACATGCTTCCATGAATAAAAAGCCTACAAGTAGCCATGAGCATATAGATTAGGGGTGGGCAAACTACTGTCCGGGGGCCACATCCGGCGCTTCAGACATTTTAATCCAGTTCTCAGGCTCCATTGGGAAGCGGGTCTGGGGCTTGCCCCACTCTGGGGCTGTAGCTGGGGGATTGCCCCGCTCCACGCGTGCTGTTGCTCTGTGTGGCTCCCAGAAGCAGCAGCATGTCCCTCCTCTGGCTCCTCTGCATAGGGGCAGCCAGAGGGCTCCGCATGCTTCCCCTGCCCCAAGCACCGCCCCCACAACTCCCATTGGCTGGGAACCATGGCCAATGGGAGCTGCAGGGGTGGTGCCTGCAGATGGGACGGCACCTGCAGATGGGGCAGAGTGCCGAGCCACCTGGCTGCACCTCCACGTAGGAGCCAGAGGGGGGACATGCCGCTGCTTCTGGGAGCTGCTTGAGGTAAGCGCCAGCTGGAACCTGCCCCAGCCCTGATCCTCCTCCTGCCCTCCGAACCCCTTGGTCAAAGTCCAGAGCACCCTCCTGAACTCCCAACCCCTCATCCCCAGCCCAACTCCAGCGTCTGTACCCTCAGCTGGAGCCCTGACCCAGCACCCCCCCCATACACACACATTCCAACCCCCTGTCCCAGCCCAGATCCCCCTCCCACACCCTGAAGTCCTCATTTCTGGCCCCACCCCAGAGCCTGCACCCACAGCTGGAGCCCTCACCTCCCGTTCTCATACCCCAACCCCCAATTTCATGAGCATTCATGGCCCACCATATGATTTCCAAACCCAGATGTGGCCCTCAAGCCAAAAAGTTTGCCCATCCCGATATAGATTATGTTTTCCCATCGGAGAAAAAGGGAATGTTCTTATAGACTTTCAATTTTCCCCCCTTTTAAACAAATGGCAGCAAAATGATAAGAGACTGGCTATTGAATGTGAATATTTTTAAAACTGTAGAAGCTTTGAAACAAGTGAGTGTTTGAAAAATGACACACATGATAAAATACATTACCAGTCCATCTGTTCTGTGAAAGTTTATTGGTTCACTGAGATGATTTTTAGAAAATTTTATTTGTAAAACTGTCACTTTCCCTTGCCACATCTTACCTCAAAATAGGCTGACACACTGGAGCCCTGATAAAAAGATTGAAGTGTATGTCTAAACTCTTAATTGAATTGTAAAACAGCTTTCCTAGTCACAATGTGTTACATGATCATAAGGGTGATCCAGAATTTCAACAATCAAGCTAAGAGACATTCATATACATACATGAAGTTGAACTTCACCTTTTTATCGGGTTCCATAACACCATACATCTGAGTCTCTCTCCACTACAACCCAGAATGCATCATTCTGCGATATCACAGATACCAGCAAGCCCCTTTGTACTCTGAATCCACATAGATTCAAGTATTTTCAGTTGTTGCTGTATTGTATGAACTCTGGGTTAATCTCATTTGTGATGTCCTGTCTAACTGACTCTACTGGGGGCTCAGAACCTGGCAGGATCTTTTGTAGTGACCATAAAATAACTGGTGCTATATGTTAAGCCATGTTCCCTTTTTGAAATTTCAGTAGTGCTAACAACATGCACATGTGTAGAGCAAAGAACTGCTGGAGATAGGTGTGAGAGCCAGTCACATTAGGAAAGTGTACATCATCTTCGGTATCTGATATTAACCTGATCATATTGCCACAATCCAAATGCAGAAACACAAGCATTGTGAAAGCAAGATGTGTATCAATTTGCCCATGATCTCTAATGTAATTAGATAATGCTTATGGGACTATACTTTTCAAGAATAAATACACACTACAATTCTTGAGAGTGAAGATTAAGGCGATATGAATTTTTTTAAGCTTTCATCCAGGGGAAAAATACCTTATTGCTTGCTTTAAGTAATATTAGCCAGAAAAATCCTCTAGTGCACCTAGAAGAGAGGCTGAGTGACAGCAAACAAATATTTGAATGTGGAAAAACTGTATTGGCTTTAATTAAGTAATGGCATTTTTTTGTTGTTGAAAGCCTTAAATATTTAATTACTGGCCGAAAGCAATGGGTAAGGCATGAGTTATTTACTTAGTCACTGTGAAATACAATGCAATATTTTGTTATAAATATTTTATATAGTAACACCACAAGGACCTTACTGGAAGCAACTGTATTTTGCAGTACTACGAGTATTTCCAGTGGTGGTTTAGAGGCTGATCCAAATTCCAAGGAAGTCAGTGGAAATACTCCTACTTACACCCATGAGGATTGAATCAGGTCCTTAATGAGGGCACTTCCACATGCAGTAGTTAAAGTGAAATATTGTCTGGTGACTTTTGTGTTGGCTCAAGAAATAGTTTCCGTCATTGAATCAACACAGGGAAGTACTGAGTTTGTACTACTTACTGAGGATTTAAGTAGTCAAAAAGGCTTTAAAAGTTATTGCTTTTCCCAATGGTCCATATACAAAAGTGGTCTTGGCAAAACTCTCATTAACAGCATTGGCAGTTTCATGCATGGATGGGTGGTAGGGGTAGAATATAGCACATTACCTCTGAGAATCAGATGCATTCAGCATGATTGGGTCCATTATAATCTGTAGGTCCCATTGTACTTTATTTATTCAGGTTTCTATATACAGATTGTGTGTGTGAGGTTGAACATGTCTGGACATGTGTCCAGCTGGCACTGTTACAATTCAAGGTGCTGTTGATTTAAAGCATAAGACTGGTCTCGACCATCTGAGACATACTGATATACCCCTGGATGAGGATAAATAGCTCAAAATAATATGCAAAATTGACACCTGAAAGAGCTAAATGGATCATTAAAAAAAAATCTTCCAGCATTTTATTCCTATCTTTCAAAGGAAAAATAGAAATAGAGACTGCAAATAAAGTGCTTGAGCTAGCCGTCTTTGAATTTCAATGTCTTGTGGGTGAAGCTCAGACCTTCTCACTGAGGGGATCTTGGCTCTTGAATTCACGTTTTCTGTTGGTCTGACAGAGTCCTAGGAAGTTGATCTTTAGCATGTGGTGACAAGCCCATTTCCTCTCTCTGCCTCTTACCTGGGGGCTGTTCATTGATATTCAGGGTAATTAGCTCTTTTTTAAAAAATTAGATTGTAATCTTTGCAGAGAAAGGACTGTTACCATGTATCTAGACAGCGAGTAGCACAATAGGGTTCTGATCTCATTGTGGGGCTTGAGGCACTATTCTTATAAAATAATAGTCATGTTATACTGGTTATTTTGTCAGATATCAGCATGTGCCCAGATTTGTTGTTTTGGGGGCATTTTCTAAATAAAATAGAATGAATCATCAGAACACACTTTCCCAGTCTAAGCAAAGAAACTGAGGACTGAATGGGTGTGGAGAGTGACATATACTCAAGTAATCCCTTCAGGTTAGGGTTGTGGAATACTAGTGGGGAAATCTTCACTGCATTACCTATGCTGTACTTTCTGTGAGGTTATATAGAATAATTTGGTCTCCACAGCTTTATCTGGGACTTTACACAGCACTAAATTCAATAAAATAATTAAGGGAGGGACTGTCAGGAGTACAAGAGTGAGGCAAGGAACAGATTTAAATGTGAATATAAACCTTGTAGGTACAGAAATGGAATAGTCACCTAGATTTGTTGCACTTCACCAAGGTTTTGTAACAAAATTGCCAGCAAATGCAGCATATTTTACCCTAGATAAACAATCTTATTTCCATCATAATTTTTTTTCACATAACTAAAATAAAAATACTTCAAAACAGCATGAGGAGTTATTTTTTACCTTTACATCTTAACCAAATATGAGCCCAACTCAAAACCCCCTCACATCAAAATGCCACCAAAATTTGGATCCCAAACTGTCATTTTTTACTCTAGGCCAAACTGTAATATTAACAGATTAAAAAGTGGTGGTGTATTTATTTATATAACCCACGCAAAGCAAGAAAGCAGTTCAGATATACTAGGAGACAGTATAAATGAGAATGGATTATAAAAACTACATATCTGTCAATAATAAACCCATCTACTTACTTACTCTGCCTCGGTAACTGTAGAGTCTCCAATTCCCCCTGTGCAATATGGAAGTACTATCTCCAGTTTACAGATATGGAACTGAGGCAAAGTGACTTGCCCAAGGTTACACAGTGTCAGGATCCTTACAAGGGTAACCTGAGGCTGAGAGTAGTGGAGAAGTTCATAGTTAATTCCCAAGCCAGGGTTGATACCAAGGATCAGAGTCCAATTCAGGAGGCAAGGTCCAAATCAAGCCAAAGCTAAAGCCAGGCATTCAAGAGTAGGAATAGTTATGGCAGCTACAGGAGATGCATGCTGTTGCCTGGACAATTCCTTGAAATACCTATATAGGGTGGGGAGCCAACCAAGAGCCCCAAGGCTGCTGCTTTTCAGACCCCTTGAGCGGGACTTCACATGGTCTCTGTCTGCAGTAGATTGTGAGTAATGGAGCGCAAGCTATTTACATCTCCCACTGAGGGGCGGTGTGGAGCAGTGTTCCCCCTAATTTTTCCCACCCATGTGCAGAATGAATTTTGATATGTGCACCAATATCACCTCCGTATTGGTGCACATAACAAAATTCATGTGGCGGGGGGGGAGGGGAAGGGGTTCTGAGTGTGGGAGGGGGCTCAGGGCTAGGGCAGAGGGTTGGGGTGTCTGTGGGGGGGTACGGGCTCTGGGTTGGGGCTATGGATGAGGGGTCTGGGATCCAGGCTGCCCTGGGGCTATGGTGGGGAGGGGCTCTCTCCCTGCAGCAGCACCTGGGCTGAGGGGGAGGGGCTCCTTTTCCTTGCCTGGGGAAGCTCTAAATAGCCTGTTGCACGGCTGCACAGCTTACAGGGAACCTAGGTGTGGAGGTGTTTGCTGCCTGACAACTCTGTAGGGCCAGGTCTGAGATCTGCTGGATCTTAAGTTACCTGTCCTCCAGTGGCCTGGGTTTGTTTGGATGGGACATGTAGAAGGCTACCTCAAGGTCAGGGGAATGGACTTGAGTTGCAGGCTACCAGGATTGCTTTTCTGAGCCATAGCCCTCACAGTCTGAGTTACCTGAGGGAGCTGCATTTGATTTTTGAGTCCAGTATCTCATTGTGTCCTTGGATCCACACCAGAGGATTGTTTGTTTTAAACCTGCTACCTATTAATTTCATTTGGTGGCCCCTTGTTCTTGTATTATGAGAAGGAGTAAATAACACTTCCTTATTTACTTTCTCTATATCATTCATGATTTTATAGACCTCTATCATATCCCCGCTTAGTCGCATCTTTTCCAAGCTGAAAAGTCCCAGTCTTATTAATCTCTCCTCATAGGGTGTTAGCAAGGATACCTAGAAGACTGGGTGTACTTTGAGAGATCTTGGTAAATGAAGCTTAATGGTCACTGGGTTGATTAACTGGCTGATGGAATATGGCCCAAGGTATTGGTGATCCAGTTTATGATACAGCTGGTTGATGTGGTGGTGTTGGGCTGAGTGCCACACATTTTGCCTAATGGTGAATGTCAGACCTTGCTGGCACTGGTAGTCTGTAATTACTGACTTGTAATTTTCCTTGGTCTTGTCCAGATTGCCTTGAGTTCTTGTTGTATCTGGCATAACCAGTCGTCATTGTCAGGATTGGAGAAGGTGACAGGTATAGTCAGATGGAAATTGATGGAAGCCACAGTTTGCATAGAACAGACTCTGCCCAGCAGGGACATGATTGGCATTGTTGAACACAAACGCTGCTTGGGGTAGGAGGCTCAACCAGTTGTCCTGGGGGAAATTCGTGAATCAGCGCAAGTATTGTTCTAATCTTGATTTACTTGCTTGGCGTGACCATTGGTTTGTGGACAATAGGCAGGGATGTTTAAGCTCAGATTCCGAGCAATCATGGTGTTGTGGGATTGGTTTGAAACCCTAACTGCGGGCCCATTCGGGGGGTTGTGACTTGCCCTGGATGATGTGAGTCACCAGGAGCTGGACCATTTCTTCTGTGGTGGTATCATAAATATAAAGGAAAGGGTAACCACTTTTCTGTATACAGTGCTATAAAATCCCTCCTGGCCAGAGGCAAAATCCTTTCACCTGTAAAGGGTTAAGAAGCTAAGGTAACCTCGCTGGCACCTGACCCAAAATGACCAATGAGGGGACAAGATTCTTTCAAATCTGGAGTGGGAGGAAAAGGCATTTGTCTGTCTGTCTGTGTGGTACCTTTGCCGGGAACAGATCAAGGATGCAAGCTCTCCAACTCCTGTAAAGTTAATAAGTAATCTAGCTAGAAAATGTGTTAGGTTTTCTTTGTGTTTTGGCTTGTAAAATTCGATGTGCTGGAGGGAATGTGTAATTCCTGTTTTTGTGTCTTTTTGTAACTGAAGGTTTTGCCCAGAGGGATTCTCTATGTTTTGAATCTGATTACCCTGTAAAGTATTTACCATCCTGATTTTACAGAGGTGATTCTTTTACCTTTTCTTTAAATACAATTCTTCTTTTAAGAACCTGATTGATTTTTCATTGTTCTTAAGATTTAAGGGCTTGGGTCTGTGTTCACCTGTACCAATTGGTAAGGATATTATTATCAAGCCTTCCCCAGGAAAGGGGATGTAGGGCTTGGGGGATATTTTGGGGAAGACATCTTGAAGTGGTCTCTTTCACTGTTCTTTGTTTAAATCGCTTTGTGGTGGCAGCATAGGGTTCAAGGACAAGGCAAAGTCTGTAAATTGGGGAAGTTTTTAACCTAAGCTGGTAAGAATAAGCTTAGGGGGTCTTTCATGCAGGTCCCCACATCTGTACCCTAGAGTTCGGAGTCGGGAAGGAACCTTGACAGGTGGGCAGGCACACAATGGGGACTAAGTGGGCTATTTCTGTCAGTTGGTTGATCATAGTGATGATTACAGTGTGCCTATTAGACATGGGGAGATCGACTAAAAGTCCAGGTAATGGCTGCCTGGACAGGGTCTCAGAAGGCAGTAGGATACTAAGAGGTTTCAAGCGCAGTGACTCTGTGCAGGCACAGGTCTCACAGGAATCCAAATATGAGTGGATCATCATGCATATTCAGGGTCATCAAAAGGAATGGGCAGCCAAAGGAAGGGTCTTGAGGCAACCAAGATGGCCTGCTTAAAAGCAAGTTGTGACAAAGTTGTAATACTCTAACTGATGAGATCCAGGCTAAACTTACAAGCAGTCCATAGAGCAAGCGATCCTGGACCTGGTTTTGCCCCTGGGTTGCTGCCTCAAATTTCTTGGGAGGGGGCTTCTTCCCTGCTGTTGCATGGATCAATAACATGAGGTCTTGGGAAACTGCAGTATCCAGGAAGTTCTGGACCTTAAGAATGCATGGGGACTCAGTGTGGGTGGGCTCTTGGCTGGCAAGAATGTTCCTCTTTTTTGGACAAGGTGTGATTGCCTCCTAGGATGGGCCACACTGATAATGCTGCACTCAGGGCAGACTGCAAGAAACACGGCAGTTTCCCTCCCCCGCACCCCCCCCCCCCCAACTGGTGGTTTATTCTATAAGTAGAGTCACCAAGCCAGTAACAAAAGATCTTCTATAGTACCAGACTGGTTAACAAAAAAACAAACACAGTCCCCTTATTACCCTACTGTCTTCTCAGACCCCATCCAGGCAACCATTACCCTGGACTTTTTAGTTGATGTCCCTGTGTCTAATGGGTGCACTGTAGTACTCACAATGGTCAACCAACTGACATTGCAGCCATTACCTCCTACCTAGGGAAACAGGTCCAATATAGTAAGACGTTACTGAAAACGCAATTCACCATTTGTGAGGTTCTACTAATCCCAAAGGATCAGACACTTACCTCCAGGTCAATGTGTATTTCAGATCTTACCCAAATATCATGCTGTCAGGCAATCTTTAGTAAACTATGTAAAGATTTATTAATACAAGAAAATAGTTATTGACTGGTTAAAATTATAAATGCCTGCAGGGTCCTTTTATCAGATTTGTAGCAGTGATGGATGAGTCTGCTGGCTTGCAAAAGTCTCTCTGGAATCATCACAAAAAGTTACAATCCAAACGCAGCTTGTCTAGCCTAGCTTTAAGGAGGCAGTTTCTTCTTTAATTTCACTGATTTCAGTGATGGTCTTTTTTGTAGCTCAATTTCCAAGTGAGTCATTTGGGATTTTACATCACATTTGTCTTTAGAGGGGCCACAAATATCTTTTGAGATTGAATCCAATTGGTCTGTAAGGAATTATTTCAGTGCTGTGATATCCTGGGCTAGGTTCTGCTGTGGCCCTGAGGTCTCCCGCTTCAGTTGCTTAGGTGATTCAGGTTTGGTCTTTTGGTGCTCCCCCCCCCGGGTTTTTTTTCATTGGACTCCATATTCAACACTTTGACGTTTATGCAGGGGATGAATTTAAACTTTTATGACAAAACTTAGTGTCAGTTTTCTTGGAAAGTAATTAATAGAGATGAATTGATATGTGGAGATGAGGTCAGGGAGTAGGCAGCCATCTTCCTCATAGGTACCACGTGACCCCCATTTGAAAGCTTTTTTTATTGCATTAGGACCTTAATGTAAGATTCAATTAGTATTTGTGACAGTTAAATTTCATATGAAACATGTGTGGCTAAATAAAAACCGCACAGAAGACTTCTGTAGAGTAATGCATTATTTTATTAAAATACAACCCTGACACCTATTGATCCTGATTTTTTTTGTATTTTATTTTTTAAAATCTATCAGTGATTATTATGAATCTGACCTATGGAATAGACTAATGTAGGCACTTCCAAAGCCTTGTGGGAGTGGAATATGGTAAAGAGTTGTTGCACTCCAATTTTCTTTGCAGTGCACCCCAGTTCTAGCCTATCGTATATAGGTTATTATCACCATAGTATCTGAGTGCCCTCCAGTAATGCATTAAATAAGATGACTAACATCGGTTGCATGTGGTTTAGTCTCTCATCCTCTCCCCAAGGGGAAGAGTTGAGTGTTTAATCTGGTATGGTTTTTTGTTTTGTGTGTGTGTGTTTTATGTACATGTTGCTCTGAATTTATTAGAGAAGGCAAGACTGGAGAAGACTCTTGCATTTGGAGCGGAAAGTGGGGAGTTTTGAGACTGTTCTTAGTTCCTGTGAGAATTAATTCAACAACCTTGGGCAGAGCCCCAAGAAAGATCGGTCTCTCACAAAGATGAGCTTCTTCCTTATTGTAATATGATAGTTCATAGTGAAAGAGGAGCACAGATTATAAGGCTAGAAGGGGCCATTGTGATGATCTAGTCTGATCTCTTATATAACGCAGTCCATAGGACTTACCCATTTGAAATACTCTAGTTCAAACAGTAAATCTTTAAGAAAAACATCCTATCTTGATTTTTAAAATGATCAGTGATGGAGAATCCACTACAACCTTTGGTAATTTGGTTCAGTGATGGCCTTCATCTCAGAGCTTTAGGCAGTCTTAGGTATTCTGAGCCCTGCCATTGTGGGTGCCTTGAAGATAATCACATGGACCTTGAATTTGACTTTTTGTCCTATGGGAAGCTAAGAGAGTGGGAGACAGGTCTGGTAGCCCATATTAGTGATGGGATACTCTGCAGTGTTCTGTACTACTTGGGGTTTGCTACAGGTTGATAGCTTCATGCCTATGTAGATTGCTTTGCTGTAGTCCAGACAAGATGTCACAAAGGCACATCGAGACAAGTCATAGACTCCATTGCATCCTGGAAGACAAATTTTTCATCCCATTTTGGGAGGAGGTGGGGGTTGAAATCTCAAACTCTTGTGGGATGGGAAAACCATTCCTTGCCCAGCTTGTCAGAAGTTGGGATGGTCATTCCTAGTGGTGAGAAGCACAGAAGTCAGGGCAAGTGGTTGGAGTCAGGGTCAGAGCCAGAATCAGTAGTCCAGAGTCAGGTTGGAGTGAGGCTGGTGTGGGACTAGGAACAGGGCTGGAGCAAGAGAAAGCCTGGAGGAGTGTAAGGCTTGGGGAGTCTATTGCCATTATCAGGTTAGGAGAGAGTTCCAAGACCCGGAATGACATTAAGTAAACTGAGCTTCTGTTCCTCCTGTGAAGCTTATATACCTGCCTTGAGAGTCACCAGACCAGTTCCTGGCTTGTGGATTGGCTGGAGCCTAGCACAGAAGTGACTCATCACCTTACACAACTCTAGTATCCAGATGAATTTGCAGATTTGATCCCACAGTAGATTTTTACTGTTTATATTAGTAGGCATACATTTTTGCTGCAAGCAAGACTATACTTTACCATGGACAACGTCAGGAATGTTCATGGAGAAATGTCAGCATTTTCAGTCTGATGGCATTCAAAATGGCTTTTCTTCTCTTGTAGAGACTACCCTTAATGTAACGAAAAATGGCAAAAGATTTGAATCAAAAATGATTCAATTAAAA
Source organism: Chelonia mydas (assembly GCF_015237465.2). Taxonomy (NCBI): domain Eukaryota; kingdom Metazoa; phylum Chordata; order Testudines; family Cheloniidae; genus Chelonia; species Chelonia mydas. Next base: position 46,541,476 of record NC_057852.1, read on the forward strand.
AAAATTTTTTTTTCCAACAACTTTTTTTTCCCTCCCAGTATTGCTTTCTGTGAGAATTGTTTACACAGTCCTAGTCACAGGTTGGTTTCCTAGGTCCATTTCCTGGTGGATGAATATCCACACCACAAATGCCATCATCACAACTGGCTCTACCTGGCTCCCTTGCTTGAGAGAGATTAAGGAATAGACTTGGTAACTGCACTCCCCTTTTGTTCTGACAGACGGTCAATATTTATCATTCCTCAAGCACAATCACAGGGCAATATTTGGAAACTTGCATTGCTGCTGCCTGTGTTTACTTGTCCTCAAGGACTGCACATATAAAATCCAGCTGCCTGAGAGAGTGGGAATAAAATAAAGAGAAATAATAGAACAATCACGTTTGCAGAACTGTTGCTGCTGTTATAATGAGACAACTGGGGCATTGAGGTCTGTTCTGTTTCTCTTTGGTCTAAGTATTTGATGTATACAGCAAACAGCACTTTGCAGAGATCTACAGAGCATGCTAGAGCAAGTATTTTATGTTTACGCTTTGCAATGCATAATGATTTTTCATTTCACACAGAAATTAAAAGCTGCAGCAATTCCAAAAAGCACATACCCTTGTCTTCATTTGCCACCTCATTTGTATTGGGCTATTTTTTTCTTTGAAAAAATTAGACCTTATTAATTATGATAAATATTGAAAAGGACAATTTAAATTGTTGGTATAGCATCTCTTTCACCTCTCTTGACTGGTCACTATTTTTACCTCGTGCACTGTGTGAGAACTATGTAGTGACGGGAGCAGTGTGCATTATAATATACATGAAACTATGGGCCTGATCCAGCAGGCCTTACTCTGGCAAACCTCCTCTGGACATGAATGTGAGTTTTAACAAGGTAAAGGAGATCTGAGGGTCATGTCCTATTAATTATGGGACTGGAAGCACTGTCTATTATTAAGGTTGTCCAAGACCTCCCATAATAAGGCCTGTTTCAGTTGCTTATAACTTTGCCAAACTTTAACTGTTTGGGCTTAAATTTTCCGTGCTGGTTGTTTTTTCTCAGGCTAAATTGTTCTGGAAAATTTCAACCAAAATGGCTTAGCCAGTTCTGAGAATTCGCTTTTTGCTATGCCCATGAAAAATTGTCAAATCTGGCTAAAATATAAGCCTCTGAAAAATCACAGTGCACATAATCTCAGTAGAGATTTATGTTTTAGCAGCTAAATTCCCAGAAAATTCTATCTACACTGAGCATGCTGCATCTCCGAACTGAGCACGGCTTTCCCTGCCATTGCAGCTGTAGCCTGCTGCAGGCCATTCCAAGTCCAGGCCCCTAAAATGAGATCTGGGAGACTGTTTCCTGTCACTCAATGACCCCCTCTTGGGCCCAGGGAGCTTAGAGGAGGAAGCTGCCAGATTCAAATGCAAAGGGAACAAGAGCCTGACTGGTGTGGTGGTGCAGAGGGAGTTGATTGGGATAAGAGACCAGTGGGGTAGAAACAGGGACTTGAAGGCTGAAGGGAGGAGGAGAAATTGGGGTTGGAAGAAGACTCTCTGACTTAAGGTTGCCAACCCTCCTGGTTTGGCCAGGAGTCTCCCGGAATTGGGCACTATCTCCCAGAGGGTACTGAAGCCAATCCCAGATACTTTAGGCTGCTGAAAGTCCAGTGGCACAGTGGGGCTAAAGCAGGCATCCTACCTGCCTGGCTCCGCACCACTCCTGAAAGCGGCGACATGTCCAGCAGTGGCTCCTCGGCGGAGGCACGGCCAGGGGATCTCTGCGTGCTGCCCACTCCCTGAGCACCAACTCCGCAGCTCCCATAGGCCGGGAATGGAGAACTGTGGCCAATGGTAGCTGCAGGGGTGGTGCTTGCAGGCAGGGGCAATGCACAGAGCTGCCTGGCCATCTGTGAGCCTAGGAGTTGCAGCTAGACATGCTGCCGCTTCCGGGAGCCACCTGAGGTAAGTGCCACCTGGCCAGAGCCTGCACCCTGAGCCCCCCTCCTGAAGCCCAACCCCCTGCCGCAGTCCCCTCCTGTACCCAAACTCCCTCCCAGAGCGTGCACCCCAACTCCCAGCCCTGAGCCCTGCTGCACTCTGACTCCCTTTAACCCCAGAGACCACACCCTATCCTGCACCCCAACCCGCTGCCCTAGCCTGGTGAAACTGAGTGTGGGTGGGGGAGAGCAAGTGACAGATGGAGAGTGGCCTTGGAGAAGGGGAGGGGGAGAGGTGGGGCAAAGTTGATTGGGTTTGTGTGATTAGACAGTTGGCAACCCTATTCTGACTGTCCTTGCAAAGAGACTGGGCCTGGGAACCAAGGGCAAGGACTGGGATTGAAGGGGAGGGAAGGGAGACTGAGACTGGGAGCTGGGGAGGGAAATGGGAGCCAGCAGTTGTCTGGGGGAGGAGCAGTGAAATCAGATGAAGAGCTGGGGGAGACTGACTGAGAAGCAGTGAAGCAGGGGACAGGAGATGAAGTGGAACTGGTTTAGCAAAGAGACTAAAGGGTACTGAGATTGTTGAGGACTCTGGGGGTGGAGACTGTGACTATGACCCACTGGGGACCAGGAATGTGAGTAGGGGGGTTGGAATTTGAATAGTGTTTGGTAAATAAGGCATAGGGTTGCACATTCAATAATAAATATAAAACAAAATACTGAATAGCTGCTCATTAAGTGAGCACCAGCCATCTTGTGCATTGAATAAGGTCCAGTGTAAATAGTCTGTAACCATGTAGTTCCAGACTGGATCAAAAAGCATATGAACAAGAGGGCTGAAATAAGGTTGCATATTAATAATGTTCTTTTAATGGGGTTTTGTGTGTAATTAAAACTTAATTTTATAATAGGAAATTATTTAGGATCTTTCTGTAATTTTAATAGAGAAAAGTGTACTTCTAAAGTATAGTATATCAAATATTTCAGCAGTGGTAAGGAAATGACAGTGGGCCAAATTTGAGCCTGATGTAAATCCAATGAAGATTTGACCATGAACCTTTTTATAGTGGTGTGCTATTTACCTGTTTGATTTTATTTCCTATGTATGGTACAATTTAATTACTAAGAGCCTCCTGTCTGCACATGACAGCTGCCTTTTGATTAAGCAGAGTGAAACTGACTGCAACAGCAGAGAGAGAGACAGTGAGCTGTCTACTGAACAATTTACTTTTGGTTTGTTGTTCTCTCAACCTAAAAGGCCATTCTGACTGAAAGTGTCTGGTTGCTCTTTCTGTATGGAAACTGTGACCTATATGAAGACTTCTTTTGATATTTTAGAGGCGTAATTAAACAATTTTATGGTACTATTAATAATTCAAAAATAACCAAATTAAGGATATCCCCAGTAGGATGGTTAATCACTGTTTAGTAATTCTATAAAACATTCAGAAAAAGGAGCAAGCAAAAACATTTCACTTACTTCAAGGGCCTATAGAATAAATTATTTTAGTTCATTAAATATTAGCTTCATCTGTAAAAATTTAAGTGAATTGCTATAATCTTAAAGAAAATACTTTTTTCTTCAGGTTATAAGAAGTAAATTGTATCTTTCAGAACCAAATATTGAAGAATGATTTGGATTCTTATTCTGTTTTAACATAAATATTTCCCCTTATGAAAGTTAATAAAAATATTTTTTATTCTTATAAATAACAGATTTGTCAAAGTAAAGTATAAGTGAACTTTGCGAAAGCCATTCCAAGTAATGTGTTTGTTTTTTCAATAGACTTGCAGTGAATACTTCAATCTTGTTAGCTGTTCAATATGTAACCTCATATTTTTATCAGTCTTCCATCACAATTAAATTATGAATGCATTCCAGAATTTATATATGTAATATAAATTGCACTGTGTAAAGGGACTTACTCTTTTAAAAATATCTTTAAACTGAAAACTGGGCATTCAGTACAATAACTGGAATCAAATATTAATAGAAAGATTGGCTACTGAATTGTGTGGTGTGTACTAAGCTCTTCAGGTGCATGCCAATTAGGCATGACAACTAGTAATTGATAGTCACTTAACAGTGATGTTTATGAGTTTTAAATCTCTAGACTGTCTAGGATCTAAGTACTTGAGAGCTTGCCTCTTTCACTACGAGCTGTCATATTACTTAAAAGGACCATGTCAGGTCAAATATGGTCCCTCATTTAGGTTATATAAAAATAAGGTGTTTACATAATATAAGTCCATTATAAATTTGTCTATTTTAAAAATTCCAATATTTTCTACTTTCCTGAGGGTATGTTTGCCATGCAACCCCCTTCCTAGATGTCTGGCTTCTCCCCCTTTCACTTATATTTCAACCTGTATGGAATGGGCTACATCTGGGAGCATGGCTGGCTGCCCTACAGCTGGGAGCATGACTGACAAATTCATAATCTCCAGTTGCTGTGATTCCCTGGAACCAAGTTGTTATTGATGGGAAAGAATAAAAGGCTTATTGATTGCTCGGTGCATTTCCAGAACACACACTAGTGACTGAGATTATTTCCATACTTCTCCCTCCCTTCAGAGGAGCACAAGGGCTACATCTGTATTTGGACAGATATTGGGGCTTAGTAATATTAATACTCTTATGATCCTTGCTCAAAGAGACACTGGTTATAGAACTGATCATAGTATCTGGAATTGGGAAAGAATGTGTTATATCATGACAAATTATTCTGGCTGATTTGGATTTTTCATCGTCTCTGTTTCTCTTTAGGAAACATCTATTAGGAGAATGACTGTCATGCTTATGGCTCGTTTGTGAGGATGCACGTTTGTGTTTTGTTCAGATACTAAGAATCTGATGGTTTAGGATGAGTTGCCTACAGGCCAGGACTCCTAGTTCATTTGTGTTTGGCCACAACTGTACTTTTTTTTAACACCTGTTTGGAGTGAATCCATTTGCTTGGAGCATGAAGTGGTGATGTCACCTCCATTGTAGTGTTAAACATGAAAGTGAAATTTACAAGAAGTAGACTATACGTAAAAAATTACACTAATTGGTCTACTGAAATATCCAATCTGAGAAAAATGCAACACACAAAACAAATCTCATTTCAAGAATACTTTCATTTTTAAAATTATCTGAGGTGTTGTTTGTGACATAGATAAGGAAATCTGACTTCTAGAAATATTTTTAACCTGATAGTGTACTATAACACTGAGTTGGCTGCTCATGGTGTCAGTTCCAATAATTTCACTGTCCAGAACACAGAATGATTATTAATAATTTGTATTACAATAGTCTTTCTTCCTCCTCCTGAGTATAAGAATGTAGCACCATCAGATACTATCTTGCCACTTCCTGCCCATCTTATGTTACTGATGCCAAATATATTCAAATGATATTTCTTTCGTTTCTCATGTAACCTGTGCCAGCTTTCCCATACTACACAAAACATGTACAGTCCAGGTGCCTGCTCTTTTTACAGATTTGGTGGTTGGGATTCAGTGTCTCCAGATCTCAGCTTCCTTTCTCTGAGATGAGTCAGACTTACATTTTTGAGCTCCATCTACACCAACTGTCCTCAAGTTTTGGTTTACTGTAACAGAACTGTTTTTGTCACCTGAGTGGCTTTCAAACCCAAATGCAGCACCCTTCTCTTTTATCCTGGCTTGGGACTGGGACTGTTGGTAACAGTGGCAGAGTTACTGCTGGTAGCAGTAGAAGAATTAAGAGTTAAGTTAAAGAAGGCAGCTCAGGTGGTTGGCACATGTGTCCTATCTTCCATATGGTATATGTGGTAAGCAAACATTGAATTGGGCACTTGAGGAAAAAGAGTGAGGAAGGCCAAGGAAGAACTGGCAGAAGACCTGTTTTATGCACTGGCATCATCTGGGAAAGAAGTACCGAACTAGTGAGCGACCATAATCCGTGGAGGAACTGGATTGCCTGATGTGTGAGTGGCACAGGGGGAACTAAGGTCTAAGGTAAATAAGGATTACACAAAGGCAATTTCCCCTTGTTTATTCCCCGCCCCCCACTGTTCCTCAGACATTCTTGTCAACTGCTAGAAATGGCCCACCTTGATTATCACTACAAAAGGTTCCCCCGCCCCCCCGCGCTCCTGCTGGTAATAGCTCACCTTACCTGATCACTCTCCTTACAGTGTGTATGGTAACACCCATTGTTTCATGTTCTCTATGTATGTAAATCTCCCCACTGTATTTTCCACTGAATGCATCCGATGAAGTGAGCCGTAGCTCACGAAAGCTTATGCTCAAATAAATTTGTTAGTCTCTAAGGTGTCACAAGTGCTCCTTTTCTTTTTACAAAGGCTAATGGGCAGATGTAGCCTCCTAATTAAATGGATGCACTATACTAAACTCTCTAGTGTAATTGTGTTAAATTAAATATCATCTTGGACATGATTTTAAGGTATAGTCCGGGGGGCACCAACCACCGCCAGCATCACCCTCCACCTCAGCACCACAGCCCTTATCCTAGCCCAGCATAGAGGGGAAGACCTGACGGGGAAAAGGGCTGGAGAGTGAGCCTGCCCCACACTTACCTGACAGCAGCTCCATCCAGTGGGGCTGGGCCTGATTCTGGGTGTTGCAGCCTGGTGCATGGGGTCACATTGCCACTCAGGTTTGGCCCCCTTGGTTTCATGATTTCTCTTGATGCAATTGAACCAGGAACTCATGCTAAAGCTGCCCCTGAAAAGGCCGCAATCAAGATCAGAGCCCAGTTGAGCCCTGTAGTAACTTCATGTTGGAGGGAGGGGGTACAAAGAGGGAAGAGAGGAAATGTAAAGTCTTTAAAAATTAGTTTTTAATTTAACATGAGACCATAAACACTAAAAATACCTCAATCAAAATCTTACAGTTATTGCATGGCATCATTTCAAGGTTAAGTTTCGGTTGTTTGTGTGCCTTAACAGAGTATTTCCATGCTTCAACATGCATGGTGTTCTTTTAAGTTTAAACTTAACTGATTTTTCTGGGTTTATAAGACTTATTTTGGGGAACAATTCTGAGAGGTATTTTATGAGGTTACTGATACATACTGTGACAAAGCTCTGTCCTTGTCTCCGTGGGTCCCATGCTTCCTGGCGGATTTTGCCTCAGAGGCTCACTGTGACCCTGCACACAGCCTTTCTTTCTCTAGAGCCAAGAGTCATAGCCTACTGAGCCATTTTAATCATAAGCCAGCAAGGGAGGTGAGGAGAAGCAACCCTCCCTTGCACAGTCTCAGTGATTAATCGGGGAGGGGAGAGAGGGGAGCCCAGGTCCACCCTCTACTCCAGGCTCCAGCCCAGGGACCCATCCTGCCAAGGTTTCAGAAGATTGATGTGATAAATTTGCTCCGGTTTCTGGCGGCCTGGCTGCCACACCTTATAGTTCATCTCTCCCATGGCTTTGATTACTTTGTAGGGTCCCTCCCACTGGTCCAACAGTTTACTTTCTGCTGTGGGCACAAGTACCATCACCCAATCCCCTGGTTGGAACCATCAAAGCTTTGCTTGGTGGTTGTAATGGGTTCACTGGGTCTCCTGTGCTCTTTCCAAGTGTTCCCGTACAATGGGCATAACTCGGGCTATCCGATCTCTCATCTGCAGTAAATGCTCAACTATGTTCCTTCTGGGATTTGGCTCCTCTTCCCAGGCTTCTCTGGCTATATCCAATATGCCCCAGGGATGGCACCCATATGGTAGTTTGAAGGGAGAGAAACCCATGGAGGCTTGCAGAACCTCCCGGATAATGAACATGAGGTAAGGCAATAGGGTATCCCAAACTTTCCCATCCCGGCTCACCACTTTCCTGAACATGGCCTTGAGGGTCTTATTGAACCTTTCCACAAGGCCATCTGTTTGCGGGTGGTATACAGAAGTCCATAGGGCTTGTACATGGAGCAACGAACAGAGATATTTCATCAACTTGGAAATGAAAGGTGTCCCTTGATCACCTAGATAGTAGTCTGTACTATCTCCTTAACTATTGTCTTGGAAGCCGTGTTGCATAGGGGAACAGCTTCTGGGTACCGGATTGCATAGTCCAGTGCAAGAAGCACATGTTGGTGGTCTTGAGCTGTCTTCTCTAAGGGCCCTACCAGATCCATGGCTATGCATTCAAAAGGAACCCTATTATTGGAAGAGGTATCAAAGGAGCCCGCAAGTGCAGGCAAGGGCTATGTAACTGACACTCTGGACAAGAGGTGCAGTATCGCCGGACATCTCCGTGTACTCCTGGCCAGAAGAACCTCTGCAGGATTCATGCCTGGGTTTTCTCTATCCCTAGGTGTCCTCCAAACAGGGGACTGTGGGCGAGACTCAATATGGCTTTTTGATGTTTTCGTGGCACCAGAAGTTGTATCTCTTGCTTCTGCATTTGCACCTCGTGGTACAGGAGATCTTTCTTCACTACAAAGTAAGGTCCAGGACCCCGGACCGTCCCATCCATGGATATCCCATTGATCTTGGCCACCTCTTTCCTGGCGTTATCATATCTGGGATCCTCTGCCTGGTCCCACCAGAAAGTCTCTCTCCTGGGACTAACCTGCCTGTGCTCCCAGGGACCGGCTTCTGCTTCTTCCAACAGCTCACCACCGTCACGGCGGGGGGTGGTCTCTGGCTCACCTTCTAATGTGGAAGTTTCTGTGTTGGCTGCTCGTGTCCATCAGCCTAGTAGGGTGGTCTTCTGGTCCTGGGTCAGGATCCAGGTTCCCAAGGCCTTTGCGGCCTTCCTCTCTCTCTCTTTTTTTTTTTTTTTTGTCTTTTTTGTCTTCTGGGTCTTTCAGGGAGCTGAGAATAGATCCTGAGAAATCTCAGCAAACATCAGGGGTTGACATTCCACCTGTGACGAGTTGCTGTCCTCAGGGTCCCCACCTCCCTCCAGCCTCTCTGTGGGTAGTAAACTATCAAACCCTGGATAGTCCCTCCCAATGACTACAAGATATGGGAATTTAGGAACTACGCCCACGGTCACCTCAATGGGGTTCCCCTGAACCTCTTTCTCCACCGGGATGGTGAAGTAATGGCTCATGGCCCCATGCACGCACATCACTGCTACGTGTTTGGCTTGTAGCAGCTGACTACTTTTTACCAGCTTACCCAATATGAGGGTGATAGCACTCCCAGAGTCCACAAGCACTGTAGTCTCTGCTCAATTTATCCTCACTGGCCTGGTGTAAATATGTGGGGCCAATGCGACCCCCGCAAGGTGGATAAGGGAGCACAGGAACTCCCAATCCCCCAAGTTACATTGCATAGGCTCCTCGGTGCTGGGATGCTGTTGCTGTGTGTCCCCACTCCTCAACGGCATAACATCTATAATTTCTTCTAATCACTCCCCTATCCTGGGGGTTAGGGGATTTAGTCCCAAGGTTCCCCCCACTCAGGCCAATCCCTTCCTTCTGGGGTCCCCATTGGTTTTCATCCCCCCCCGCCCACTTCTTCCACGTAGAACTCCCTGGGGGTTTGGCTGCCCAAGCTTCCAGGGTTGGGGTTGGGTGCTTGCTTTGAAACGGGCCTTCCTTGGGTAGTCAAGTCAATTCCCTGGCTGTCATCAGTTTTTCTACCAGCGTGATCATCTCGTCATACGTGAACAGATCGTTCTGGCCTACCCATTTACGGAGATCTGGTGGCAGTCCCCGCATGTAATGGTCCATGACCAGGGTCTCCAGAAACTCCTCTGGGCTGCACACCTCAGGCTGTAACCACTTCTATGCAAGGTGTATGAGATCGAATAGTTGGGGCCTTGGGGGTTTGTTCTCCTGATATTTCCACTCATGGAACCTCTGGGCCCGTACCACTACCATCAGCCATAATCATGCTAGGATCTCTGCCTTCAGCCGAGTATAGTCAATGGCATCCATGGCAGGAAGTCAAAGTAGGCCTTCTGGGCCTCTCTGCCCAAAAAAAGGGGCTAGAATGCTGGTCCACTGCTCCTGGGGCCACACCTCACGCTGAGCAGTCTTTTCGAATGAGAGGAGATATGCCTCTACATCCTCTCCTGATGTCATCTTGCAGACAATCACTGGCCTTCAGGGTTTGTGTCCTGTTGGACCCCTGGGCCTGGGTGGTGAGGATCTTCAGCTGGTCCACTACCTCTCGCAAGAGGGCACAATCTTTGGTTGCCTGGTCCATTAATAATTGATTGGTTTCCTGCTGTAGCCAAATCAACTTCTGTTGTGCCATTGCCTGAACCTGGATGGGCTACTGCTGGGCTGCTGTGGCTTGTACCAGAGCTCTTACCACCTCCTCCATTGTGGTACAAAACAAAAAACAAAAAAAATCCCCAAAAACCCAAAACCACAGTGCACTTTTTTTAACCTTTTTCTTCCGCCACACTGTGAATGATGATCCCATCCCTGACACCAGTTGTGACAAAGTTCTATCCTTGTCTCCATGGGTCCCACGCTTCCTGGCAGATTTTTCTAGCCTCAAAGGCTCTCTTTGACCCTCCACGTAACCCTTCTTTCTCTAGAGGCAAGGGTCACAGCCTACTGAGCCATTTTCATCATAAGCCAGCAAGGGAGGTGAGGAGAAGCAACCCTCCCTTGCACAGTCTCAGTGATTAATCGGGGAGGGGAGAGAGGGGAGCCCAGGCCCACCCTCTACTCCAGGCTCCAGCCCAGGGACCCAAATAGTAACATCTATGGTAGCTGACTTTTTGGAAATAGGACGCATACAATTCCCTGGGCCACTTCCCCACAGCAGCCCCCATTTCCTCAATATATACTTCACCATTATCTCGGGGCCTCCTTCCTTGCACCTGAAATGGTTTGTACTGCTCAGTTCCTCCAACAGCACAGCTTCCTCCTACAGCTCTTGACGCACGCCCAACTGACTAACTGGGAAACTTTTAATTAGTTTCAGCCAGCCCCTAATTGGCTTCAGCTGTTCCAATCAACCTAGCTATCTTCCCTGCCTTCTGGAAAGATCTTAATTGGCCCCAGGTGTCTTAATTGACCTGGAGCAGCTGCCATTTACTTATCCTGGTAACAGGGATTTGTTTAGCCTGGAGCTAATATCTGTCTCCCACTACTTTTCTGTAGCCATCTGGCCTTGCCCCATCACATAAACTCAACCGTAACTCCATTTTAACATAGTTTCTATATGGACATTTTAATGTTTGTTTTAAAGAGATTCTAAAACATCTGACTTCCTATTTTTTTTTCAAATAATAGATAAATACAAAATAGCACTTCCATGATAGCTGACCCCTTTTTCTCCCCTCCCCAGTATTAAAAAAAAAAAAAAAAAAAAAAAAGAAGCTCCCCTGCAGGAAAATTCCATTAATGGATAATAGTGAAGTCACACAGCTGTTGAGGCCATCTTGTCTCCCTTATCAGTCACTTCTCACTAAACATTTTCTGAGGCAAGAGCAGAAGCTCAAACCAGGTGGGCTGCAGTGATATCAGAGGTTTGTGAAAGCTCCTGTGTTGGCCATCCCTTCAGCCATTCTAGTGCATCCCAAGGCCCTGGCCCCCTGTAGCAGAAAGAGGAAAGTGGAACTCTTGCTCCACATGGTACTTTCCAGTTTCTGCTGCAGGCCTAATGCCCAGCATAGCTCCCAAGTTCAGGGAGTTGTGGTTGGGGGTCAACTCTGGCTGGAAATTCACTCCCTCTGGAGGCTATAAAGGTGTGGCACACAGGAGTGCTTCCACTCCAGTCCTCTTAAGGTACTTATATGACCCTTGTTGTTGTTGTTGTATATGAGTACCTCTAACATAGTTACCCTTACAACATAACTGTGAGGAAGGAAAGTGCTGCTGTTCCCATTTTACACATGGCGGGGGGAAGACGGGAGGGAATTCGGGCCCAGAAAGGCTAAGTTTCTTGCCCAAGGACACAGAAAGCCTAAAATAAAGCAAAGAAAAAAAAAAAAGATCCCAGGTCTCTGCCTACCATCCTAAGCACTGGGACCATCCTTCCTCTAATGAGGGATGACTGGTGAGAGATTAATGTTTATTTCCTTGCCCCAGTCACCTAACATGGGTAAGGTTCACAAAAGGTTAATTCCTTGGTCACATAACGGGTCAATAGCCACTGATCCCAGTGGCTACTCTACCAAAGGCCATATGTGGTGAACTTTAGAGCACAATGCAAGGCATATTTACTTACTAATTAAATTTCATGGCAGGCCCTATAGTTCATTAATTTAAAGTGGTTGTCCATGAACAAGAGATTAATTTATGCTTGTTTTAATTGGTGGGTGCCACCACAGTAAGTGCTGCATAAAAATACATACAGCTTATAAATAAAATATGAATTAAAACAAGTGAGTAATTCTGAATACATCAGTCTAAAAGCAAGAGGCGTTTTAATATCAGAGCCCAGTAATGGTGCATGAATTAAGAAGGATTAGTTTTCCTGAGACAGTTCAGAAATATTTGGCCTTTATTTTGCCCTTATTTCCAATGTCTCATATGATGGAGCTCAGATTTTTACATAATTTAAGGTTTCAGAAAACATTTTTTTTCTCTCCAAGTGAAATTCTTCAGTATTTTGAAGCTCTCTTGGAATTCCAGTCCTGTAAGCTGATTTCCATAAATGGATCTCTGTGCTTTTCAAGGCATAGAGAATCTGCTAGTAATCTGTGTTTGTACAGTTGTCTGTCAAAGTGGGGTCCAGTTCTTGGTTGGCTTTTAGGCACTCCCATAAAAAACATAAACAGCCTCACCCCCTTTAATTGGGATTGCAAAGATATAATAGAAGGTAAAATCTGCTCCACTGTGTGTCGAATAGAACTTTCTCTGACTCTGCTTTTTGAAAAATAGGAACTGTAAATTAAATGTATTCACTTTTTGTTACAGCATGACATAAGGCATAATCCAACAAGGTGCTGTGTACTCTGACCCTGATCCAGCATAGCACTTTGCAACAATGCTTAATTTTCAGCACATGAGTAATTCCTCAGACTACTTTAATTGGAGTATTCATGTTCAACAAGTTAGGCATGTGTCAGAGTTCTATGCTGGATAAAGCCTTATACTTTTTGTTACAGCGTAACATGCGATAGTCTTGCCGGAGGTCAAAGTATATAACCATCATAAAACTCTTTGGTTGTGATTTGCTTTCTAATATATTGAAACATATGCTTTTGGAACTGATATTTTGTCATACAAGAGCTCATCTAACTCATTTGCTATTCATATAAATTAAAAAAAATCTATTCCCAATACATACTTGTTTGTATCACATAGCCGTCACATATTTTGAAATAATTCATAATGATTGGAGGTCTCTTTGGAGGAGAGGCCCAAAACTCCAGAACTGGAAGAGAGGAGGTGTTGCAGAGAAGACTGAGGTGTGCTAACAACTGTGTTCAGGAAGCTTAGACAGCTTTTGCATGCACTATGGATGGCTTGAGCAAGGGCTGCTGTTTATTTACAAACATTGCATTTATGAAAGATTTAAAACTAATATTAATATGGACATGTAATTTAGACTCATGAGAGATTTTTACACTAGTTGCCCTCTATCTCCATTTCGAGTCAGGCATAAAGGGCCCAATCCTGCAGTTCTTGCTCGTGTGCATTCAAGATACTCTAATGAACAAGCTGCATGAACAAAACAATGGATGTGTGCCCCCCGGGTGTACATGCATCAAATGTGCACTCATGCAAAAGCATATGCACACTAGAGCTGGCTGAAATGTTTCAAAATTTGAACTTTGTAATTTCAGTGTTCAGAAAAAAAATGGAAAAACTTAACAGGGGAAAAAATCACTTGTACTGCTTTTTGACCAGCTCTGGTATCCACTTCTGCACGTGTGCTTCCAAAACCTGTCTGAAAATTCTTTGCAAATCTGTCTGAAAAGCTCTTCCTCAATTCACAACACACAGGCTCTGACTTTGCACTTCATACTTATGTAAAACTCTCATTGGACCCTAACCCTGACTACAACTGCTTCTGTGGCTCCGGAGTTCACAGCTTGCCTGGGTTTGGCAGCTGTGAATGCTTCTCCTTATCTCCTGGGGAAAGTGCTACAAAGATTTTTTTCCCCATGAGAGGATCCCATGACCTAGGAAGCTCAGTTTTATAGTAAACTTTGTCTCTTAAAAGTATATCTGGCAATTCTCTACATATGAGTGGATCCCTTAGGGGATTTTGTGGCAGTCAAAGTCAAAGCTCACTCCTGCCCAATGGCACTAGGATTTTCCGCCAACTGCTCTTCAGAATTTCTTGACTTTAGGAAGAGAGAATAACATTTAAACTGCTCTTATGTTTCCTTGCTGGATGTTTAATAAGTAGGTTCTCCTCAAAAATGGGTTTTCTGGGAAAATGTAACTCTTTCTTTGTTGAAGGAACAAATTCAGGGCCATCTACATGTTGAATTTAATTGTCTCTCATAACCACAGTGACAGGGCCCTCCTGCTCATTTGCTGGGTAGCCGTTTAAGATGAAATCAAATTCTGAAGAGATTGATCCCAAAGGATAGCAAAAAGAAAAGGAGTACTAGTGGCACTTTAGACACTAACCAATTTATATAAATTGATTAGTCTCTAAGGTACCACTAGTACTCCTTTTCTTTTCGCGAATACAGACTAACACGGCTGCTACTCTGAAAAGGATAGCAAGCCTATTTTGGGCCCCTCTGCAAGCATGTCCCAGGACCACATAGCCCTCATGCTTCACAGGCCTATGTGGAGCAAATGGAATGGCAAATGGAATGGCTTGGCAAGACAAGACCAAGGGAGTCACTCGCTTCCCCCAATTCTTCTCCAGAAGAGTACAATGAGAGGAGAGCAGGGAAGTTATGTGCCAAAATCAAGTACTTACCCATGTGTATAACAGTCTGAACACGTCAGCAACAGCCACTAGACGTGAACTCCAAGACCAACAGGAGGTAAGTTCCTCTCTCTCCAGACCCATTTCCTATAGTTAAAAAATACAAAACCAAACTATTGCATAAGGCAGATCTCTTTTTGTCAGAGTGCTGAACCTTTCTTAGCAGTTGTACTGGTGCAGGAACTAAAGGGTGAACAGAGCGGTCTTATAAATGTACTAATATATGCTTGATTTGGATTAACCCAAAAAACTTGGTGAATGTGATTATTTAACACACAACCCGTTCACTTCTACAAAGATCCTGGACTTCCTGTTTCAACGTCTTGTCTTTTTAGGTATTGACTTTTAGCTTTCCCAAATGTTCTTGCTCCATGTGGGTACAGTGATATCTGTGTCTCAGCTGCCTCAGTTCACAAAAGAAATAACTCTCATTCTTTTATTGAAGAGCCTACCTGCAGCCAAGAACACTGATTGCATTTGGGATCCAGTGTTTCAACTACAGCTTCCCAGACAAGCTGAACTGTGCACTTTATGCTTTTTCCTCATAGGTCTGTTTGGCACTTCCATCACTCCTCTCCTCAGCCTCTTGTAATATACCTCCAGTTCCGAGCCCTTCTTAATTTTCCATGGTGCCTTTTCTGACAGATTTACTGACTTTTCTTCTGATCCAAGGACATCAGATCACTTGAGCAAAATAACTTTTTTGTTGTTGCTTGATAAACTTTGAGCACAAGTGTGGTTTGTGGTGTGTGTGTGTGTGTGTGGTTGTTTTTGTTGTTGTTGTTGTTTTTTAAAAAAAAGTGTGTGGGGTAGTGAGCAGACTGGCAGACACTGTGCTGTCTTCCACAGGTACCCCAGAACATTCACTGATGGATGGACCTTTTTAGTTAACTGTTTTCAAAGGCTATTGTTTTTTTCTCCTTGTTTGCATAGACAAATACATAGAGACATGGTGTATACTGTAAAAGAAAAATGTTACCTTATATAAAAATGTATTATTTGCACATAGGAAGAGTTTGCCTAATTATATTTTGCTGAGATAAACATAAGACCTTGTTTTTACTGAATGGAAAATTTATTTTAATTATTCTATCTTGACTTGGATTTTCAGTTTAAATTCACCTGTTGAGTACAATTGATGTTGGCATCTGTATTCATGCTTGAAGATGTCCATATTCATTACTGGATTTCTTTAGCTTAACAAAGCTTGGAATTAAATGCAACCCACAAAGCAAGCATTTATCATTCTGAGATACATTGAGTGCTAGTGCTGTTAAAGGAGGGTATTGTTTCAGCCATTAGTAGTCCAATCTGATTACGGGACTCAATCTGTTTCTGATGGGAACCACTGAAAGAACAACATCATTACCATCTGTGTCCTCAGCAGAGACTTTATGTCTGAGCATTTAGCATTTCAAAAATCGTACAGATGTTGATATTGCATTATTCATTTAGTTAGAGACTGCCACAGCTGTGTACTTTCCTGTATATTTTTTCAAGCAATCTGGCATCCGACTTTAATTTGAGCAGTGCAAAGTGGAGTGCAATTTTTATGCATGTGGTATAGTAAGGTTTGGGGCTAGCTGGCTAACTAAAATCTTTGAGCAGCAAGATGGGATATGTCACTGCACACTAGTCATTTAGGTAGTCCATATGACAATTTAATGGATTGAAAATGAATATGCCTCATAAACATATGGTCTGGAGGTAGTGGGACAATCTTCAGAGAATGCTTTCAAACTGTTACATGAGATTGATGGGGTGAAAAAAATGAGGTGGAAAAGAGAGATTGGAGGAAAGAAAATGAGAGAGAAAAGTAGTCAGAGGAAAGAAAAAAAAACAAAAGAAAAAAACTAAAAAGGAGGGGGTAGGGAAGAGAGAGACTGATAAGGGGAAGGACAGAAGCTGAAATGCCCAGAAAATGAACTATAGACTCTCATGAAGGAAGAACAACACATTTGCTGATGTATGAAGAGTCTATTCTAATACTGTCTAAGCCATCAACCTGTAAATGGATTAAATGCACAAAATGCAAAGTGGTAGAAAAATCAAAATACATGATGAATTACAATTTTTAATGTAGAAAAACTAATTTGTTAAAATCCTTTTTTAAAAACTCAGATTGAAACATGGTAAGGATGAAAAGGTTTATCAGAATCCATATGGCCAAATCTGAACTGAACATGATTCCTTCTCCTCCTAATTGCAGACAAATGGGTGATAAGTGGAACTGTCAATAACTGACTTTTCAGGTCAGTGGCAGAACCAACAAAATAAATTTAAAAAGCTTCAGTTTGGGCAATACAGTTTGTTCAGTTCAAAATGGAACACTTTGATTTGTTTTTAGGGCTTTTAAATTGTTTTAAGATAAAATTGAGGGGAAAATCTGAAACAAAAGTCCAAATGTTTTGTTTTAAATGCCAAAATATACCATTTTGACATTTTCAAATTTTGTTTTTAACTTTTTTCCATCAAACAATTTGCTGAAATCAACGCAAATCGACATTTTTGGGGTGAAAAAAGTGTTCACATGAAAAAGTTCACTCAGCTCTACTCATAAGACCTTTTAATTTCCCCCCTCACTCTCCTTCGCTCACATGAGTGTATTGGATGCAGGATCAGAGATTGGTGCAGGATCAGAGAGGCTGAAACCAAATTGGTTTTTATACATTGTGAGTAAGGGCCAAATTCTGCTCTATTTGGACAAACTAAGCCACAACAAACTCCACTGACTTCCTTGGAAATACTTTGGATTTACATTAGTATAACTGAAAGTAGCATATTAAGAGGCACAAGATCTACGGAAGCAGTTTCTTGACACATGTAAATGGTTGTTTGTTGGAACGACTACTTTTGGAGTGCCGAGGAAAGAAGTTAAGTCATGTGACTGAGTTGATTGAAGAAATAACTGTAGTGACCACAGTATAATTATGTCGAACATCATAGAGTGGTATTCTTCCCTTGAGTGGTCCCTTGAGATTTAAACTTTAGAAAGAGTTTTTAAAAAATTAAGAAGTTAAAAGAATTTAAGAATAAGTGGCTGAACTGCTAAAACAAAAATATACAATCTCATTAAAGTTAGCACCTGTAATAGAGGAGTGGAGGTAGCACTGGTGAACCTTGGTATTCCAGAGCAGTGACCCTTACTTTACTATCATGAAAGTGGTTGCAATGATAAAACACCTGAATGAACATGATATAATAGCATGGCCTCAGCAAAGGAGGATTTTGGTTACAATTTCAAATGTGCCTAACTCCCATTTTCAATGGTGACCTCGACACTTAGTACTCAAAGTCCCATTGATTTTTTTTTCCAGTGGACAGCATGATTGCTGATGAAATTCAGTGTTAATAAATGCAATATGTACATATTGAATTTAAACTAATCATATACAATGCTGATGTCTAAATTAATTGCAACCATTCAGGAAAAGATGCCTCCCCCTCCCCCAATTCAGTAAAAGAATGGTCGTATGGCAGCCTTTAGGGTGCTGGTGCACATGGGTATTTTAGGTAGATGCCTAAGCCTTTTCCTTCCACCAGCTGACATGTGTGTGTGTGGCAGGAGAGGGTCATAACTCTCCCTTCCCTTCCCTTCCCTTCCCTTCCCTTCTAGGCAGAAAGAATGAATATGTTTGGAGGAAGGGAGTCCTGTGCAAGTCTCTGGCCAGTTTCGGGCATGGGGAGGGGTCACAGTATCCAGTCCCCTCTTGCGATAAAAGGCCCCTCCTGAGAATGGGAGGCCATTCAGCTCTCACAGACTTGCACTCATCTATTCCACCCTGGGTGTGTGCAGGTCGCTGGCTGAGTCTTGGGGTATACTATGAACCTACCAAGACCGCTTTCTCAGGGTTCAGGAAGGGATTTTCCCACTTGACAAGTTTGACCCACTGCATCTTGGAGATCTGGCTGTTCAGTTAGGAGAGAAAAAAGGAAAACTAAATTACAGAAACAATTCCCAGAACGTTACTGCAAATTGCAGCAGGTGTCTATTATGAAGAGATGGAGTGAATGAGTTATGAGATACTGGAGTAAGCTCAAGCACAGGACCTAGGAGGGACTGGGCCCAACCTGCATTGGTTTGGGATGAGGGTGTTTCGAAAACTTGTGCAGATTGAGACAGTCTCATGTGCACTCTCATCCCCCAACATGTGGGGAGAGAGCAAGGGATTGCAACATGAGCTGAATACAAGGATCCAAGTGTCATCACCTCACCATCTTGATTAAATGTTGTATTCTTACCGCAACCACTTAAATAACTGCCTCTACAGTTAAAGGAGAGCCTGGGCAGTTTCACACCTCTGCCCTGCTGTTTTGGCATTATTTAATAAAGTTACAACCTGCCACGCTAAACACAGTGTTGTTGTTTGTGCCTTTTTTCCTTCAAGTCCAGATCAAGACCACCTGCAAGTAAGCATCTGCTCAATGCTCAGTAATAGTCAAGTCTGCAAACTTCTATACTGCAGAAGACTGGAATAGAAAATAATATACTAGAATCTTTATTTATGCCCTCACCTGGAATACTGTGTTCTGCTTTTGTTACCCTGTCTCACAAGAAGAAAACTGAAGGTAGCCAAAAATGGGTGGCAAATGTCATAAATATAAAGGGAAGGGTAAACACCTTTAAAATCCCTCCTGGCCAGAAGAAAAATCCTTTCACCTGTAAAGGGTTAAGAAGCTAGGATAACCTCGCTGGCACCTGACCAAAATGACCAATGAGGAGACAAGATACTTTCAAAAGCTGGGAGGAGGGAGAAAAACAAAGGGTCTGTGTCTGTCTATGTGATGCTTTTGCCGGGGACAGAATAGGAATGGAGTCTTAGAATTTAGTAAGTAATCTAGCTAGATATGCGTTAGATTATGATTTCTTTAAATGGCTGAGAAATTAAATTGTGCTGAATAGAATGAATATTCCTGTCTGTGTGTCTTTTTGTAACTCAAGGTTTTGCCTAGAGGGATTCTCTATGTTTTGAACCTAATTACCGTGTAAGGTATTTACCATCCTGATTTTACAGAGGTTTTTTTCTTTTACTATTTCTCCTATTAAAATTCTTCTTTTGTAAGAACTGATTTTTTTTTTTTTTTAGTGTTCTTAGGATCCAAGGGTTTTGGGTCTGTGGTCACCTATGCAAATTGGTGAGGCTTTTTACCAAACCTTCCCCAGGAAGTGGGGTGCAAGGGTTGGGAGGATTTGGGGGGGAAAGATGTTTCTAAACAACGCTTTCCTAATAAAAATAAACCCAGATAAACGTTTGGTGGTGGCAGTAGAAGTCCAAGGGCAAAGGGTAAAATAGTTTGTACCTTGGGGAAGTTTTAACCTAAGCTGGTAAAAGTAAGCTTAGGAGGTTTTCATGCAGGTCCCCATATCTGTACCCTAGAGTTCAGAGTGGGGAAGGAACCTTGACAGAGACATTCTGTATTACTGACTGAAAAGATTGAGACTATTTAGTTTAGAGGAGTGATCTTAGAGAGAGATCCAAAATTATGAATAGTACAGAGAAAGTAAACCAGGCACACATTTTTACCCTTCCTCATATTACTACAACAAATATACCTTACGTGTAGTTGACAAGCAACAATTTAAGGCTGATAAAAGGAAATACTCTTTACACAATGCACAATTAACCTGTGGAACTCATTGTCACAAGATATCACTGAGCCCAAGAATTTAGTAGGATTATACATTTATTTTAGTAACGAGTATACTGATGCTATCTAAATTACTATGTTTGTATAAATATAATAATGAATACACACCCTTATATTTCAGGGCTTAAACCAACTGTAGCAGCTGCTGGTTCAGAAGTGTAGTAGGAAGAGGTCCTGAAACATAAGGCCTTATATCAGAGGCCTGAGGCCTGGACTGAAGTGGTCAAAACTTTGCTCATATAAAGCAAAGTTAAGTTATAAGCAAGAGGCAGGCCCTGCTCTCACAGAATCTGGCAAGAACAGGGCTGCTATTGCAGAAACACATATTCTTAAGTAGTGCTAGGCATAAGAATATATACGCAAACACAGAAAGGTGGGACCAGAACACCTTGATATCAAACACATTCTGTAAAGATAACAAGAACACACTGACCCATCCTAAAGATGAGGTCAGCATGATGGATAGAGATGTTTTGATTGAACCAAGGTATTGGGTGGCACCCAAATTACATCAGAGGGTGGCACCTAGATGCGTAAGGAGTAATGCGTAAATTGTTTGTTTGTATCTGTGTATAAAGATATATCTCAGAGGGAGAGTCTTTGGCTAAGAGGCAAATGGAAAGTCCCGCCATCTACTGAGCTAATCCATTGCAACGGGCATACATGTGTTAGTGTACCTGTAATCATTGAGCCAAGGCATTAGGGCCGTGCTTCGTTGACAATGAACCTTATCAAGTTCCTTCGCTACGAACCAAGTCTGTGGATTTATTGGGTCACTCATTCAGAGCTTGCTATTTCTGCTATCTGCGCAGAACTGGGACAGCATGCTGAAAGAACACACGCAGGCAAACATCTGACCACGAGATGAAACTTCCCTCATGGGCAGGTTGTTCCAGTATTGTCTAGTATGGGTGTTTATTCCCTTTCCTCTGACGTAGCTGGTCTCGTACTGGCCACTGTTAGAGAGTGGATACCGGGCTAAATGTAGCACTGGTCTGATGTGGCATGGCAGTTCCTATGTGTACATTTTCTCTCTCACACACATAACCTACATCTAATACACTCACACAAAAAGAGCCTCCTTAAACTCTCTCTTTCTAAATTAAAAAAAACAAAACAAAACAAAAACATTTAGAGTGACTGTGTTTACAAGCAACAGCCTTATTAAGCAAAGGCCATGGAAACAGTTGTCCCTCAAGGTAAAATCCTGCTTTTCCCATATTTTAATATCTAATCTAGATGTGAAATATTACCATATTTAATATAAACATTGTGGTTTTGTGTTCAGCAGACATGCTCACTGACCTCTCTGCATGCTATCGAACTTTTGAATTTCTAATCTCCTGTCGAGCACTTTATCAAAGCAAGTGTGCAAATGATCAAATTAAATTAGATGATGATGATGATGTGCAGCATCTTCCCCCTTGCTCTTCTCTAACCAAAATTCAGCAACTTCTTTTTTAAAAAAAATATTCCTGGCTGATTTTTAATGTTCTCCTTTGATCCTTACTAGTACATTATTCTTGAAGGAAGTCGGATTTTGACCAGGGCCAGCTCCAGGCACCAGCTTTCCAAGCAGGTGCTTGGGGCGGTATTCAGAGTGGGGCGGCAGTCCGTGTCCCGCGGCGGCAATTCGGCGGCGACTGCTTGGGGCGGCAAAATTGGTAGAGCTGCCCCTGATTTTTACCAGCATTTGTGCAGTAATTTTTGGCGAGTTTTATTAACTAGGAGTGTACTTTGAACTTTTCTTTACATGTCCACACTTCTCAGCATCAAACAATAAAAAACCCCTGTGAGCCTTAATAGGAAAGGAAAAATAGAAGGGGAGTGGGAAGGTTATAAATGACTATTGGAAATCATGGACCACATCTGTTGTTTTACTTGTGAAATTATGAAAGATTTAAAGTTTAAATATATTGATATCTCATCTACAACTATAAATTATCTCTAATTCCCATGGAGGCTACAGGGGTTAGGTATAAAGGGTTTGATTCTACCACAAAACAACTACGACAATAAAAATCTTGTGGCAAAACTATTCTTGATGTAGTGGAAGACAATCTGGGCTCAGCGTAAGGCAATCTGATTCCCACAGACAGAAGGACTGCTTGTGCAGATCTGACTGCAGGATCGTGTGTATGTTGAAAGGAGGGGAGTGAAAAGGAGTTAAACCCCGACCCCACATATACTTATATGTGTATTTATCTTTCTAACCACTAGAAGACCCACTGATATCAGCTAGATTACAGTATAAAATTAAGCACATGCATAAGTGCTTGCAACATCAGGGCTATAATGGGTAAAAGACCAAGGCCCCAGTCCTGCAATGAGTTCTGTGCAAGTGCAGGGCTCCATCCACATGCAGCTCATTACAGGATCAGTGACCAAGTCACTGCCTTCCCATTGCCTTTTATCCATTATCACATTGTAATTGTTATTTCAAAAATCACATCACTTCTTTTAAGTAAAATATTTCCCAAGAATTAGAAGTGGGTAATCAAGGGAAAAGTATTTATAGCTTTCCACTACAATTATTACAATAAAAAAGAGAAAGATAGCACTCATCTAGGTTTTTTTTTAACTACTAAAGTTTTGCCTTATTGTTTTAGAACCATATTAAAAATGGGTACACTTTCATTTCATCTCATTTTCTCTTGCTATTAATAACCTATAAATATTTTCTTTTGAGAAAATATTTTATTTGCATATTAAAAGCAGACTGGGTTGAATCCTTGGCTAACATAAATCAGCATAGCTTCACTGAAGTACATAGAGCTATGTCAATTAAACACCAGCTCAGAATAGAACATAAGAATGGCCATACTGGTCATCTACCCCAGTATCTTGTCTTCCAACAGTGGCTGATGCCAGGTGCCCCAGAGGGAATGAACAGAACAGGTAATCATCAAGTGATCCATCCCTCTCGCCCATTCCCAGCTTCTGGCAGACAGAGGCTAGGGAACCATCCCTGCCCATCCTGGCTAATAGTCATTGATGGACCTATCCTCCATGAATTTATCTAGTTCTTTTGTGAATCCTGTTATAGTCTTGGCTTTCACAACATCCTCTGGCAAGGAGTTCCACAGGTTGACTGTGTGTTGTGTGAAAAAATACTTCCTTTTTTTAAAAACTTGCTGCCTATTAATTTCATTTGGTGACCCCTATTCTTGTGTTATGAGAAGGAGTAAATAATACTTCCTTATTTACTTTCTCCACACCACTCATGATTTTATAGACCTCTAGCATATCCCCCACTTAGTTGTCTCTTTTTCAAGTTGAAAAAGTCCCAGTCTTATTAATCTCTCCTCATTCGGCAGCCGTTTCATACCCCTAATTGTTTTTGTTGCCTGTTTCTGAATCTTTTCCAATTCCAATATATCTTTTTTTGAGATGGGGCGACCACATCTGCACACAGTATTCAAGATGTGGGCATACCATGGATTTATATAGAGGCAATATGATATTTTCTGTCATCTTATCTATCCCTTTCTTAATGATTCCCAACATTCTGTTTTCTTTTTTGACTGCCGCTGCACATTGAGTGGATGTTTTTAGAGAACTATCCACAATGACTCCAAGATCTCTTTCTTGAGTGGTAACAATTAATTTAGACCCCATCATTTTATATTTATAGTTGGGATTATGTTTTCCAATGTGCATTACTTTGCATTTATCAACATTAAATTTCATCTGCCATTTTGTTGCCCAGTCACTCAGTTTTGGGAGATCCTTTTGAAGCTCTTTGCAGTCTGCCTGGGACTTAACTATCTTGAGTAGTTTTGTATCATCTGCAAATTTTACCACCTCACCGTTTACCCCTTTTTTCAGATAATTTATGAATATGTTGAATAGGGACTGGGCCCAGTACACACCCCCAGGGGACACCACTATTTACCGCTCTCCATTCTGAAAACTGACCATTTATTCCTACCCTTTGTTTCCTATCTTTTAACCAGTTACCAATCCATGAGAGGACCTTCCCTCTTATCCCATAACAGCTTACTTTGCTTAATAGCCTTTGGTGAGGGACCTTGTCAAGGGCTTTCTGAAAATCTAAATACACTATATCCACTGGATCCCCCTTGTCCACATGCTTGTTGATCCCCTGAAAGAATTCTAGTTGTTTGGTGAGGAATGATTTCCCTTTACAAAAACCATGTTGACTATTCCCCAACAAATTATGTTCATCTATGTGTCTGACAATTTTTTTCTTTACTATAGTTTCAACCAGTTTGCCTGGTCCTGAAGTCAGGCTTTCTGGCTTGTAATTGCCGGCGTCACCTCTGGAGCCCTTTTTAAAAATTGGTGTCACATTAGCTATCCTATTGGTGTCCCCATTAGCTATGCAGTCATTTGGTACAGAAGATTATTTAAATTATAGGTTACAGACTACAGTTAGCAGTCCTGCAATTTCACATTTGAGTTCCTTCAGAACTCTTGGGTGAATACCATCTGGTCCTGGTGATTTATTACTGTTTTGTTTATCAATTTGTTTCAAAACCTCCTCTGACAGTTCCTCAGATTTGTCACCTAAAAATAATAGCTCAGGTTTGGGAATCTCCCTCCCATCCTCAACCGTGAAGACCAATGCAAAGAATTAATTTAATTTCTCCGCAATGGCCTTATCGTCCTTGAGTGATACTTTAGCATCTAGATCGTCCAGTGGCCCCACTGGTTGTTTAGCAGGCGTCCTGCTTCTGTTGTACTTAAAAAAAGTGTTGCTATTACTTTTTGAGTCTTTGGTTAGCTCTTCTTCAAATTCCTTTTTGGCCTTCCTAATTTTATTTTTTTAAATTCCATTTGCCAGTGTTTATGCTCCGTTCTATTTTCCTCACTAGGATTTAACTTCCACTTTTTAAGGGATGCCTTTTTGCCTCTCACTGTTTCTTTTACTTTGTTGTTTAGCCATGATGGCACTTTTTTTGTTTCTCTTACTGTGTTTTTTTTAATTTGGGGAATACATTTAAGTTGAGCCTCTATGATGGTGTCTTTAAAAAGTTTCCATGCAGCTTGCAGGGATTTTACTTTTGGCACTGTACCTTTTAATTTCTGTTTATCTAACCTCCTCATTTTTGTGTAGTTCCCCTTTCGGAAATTAAATGCTACAGTGTTGGGCCGCTGTGGTGTTTTCCCTGCCACAGGGATGTTAAATTTAATTATATTATGGTCACTATTACCAAGCGGTACAGCTATATTCACCTCTTGGGCCTAATCCTGTGCTCCATTTAGGATTAAATCAAGAATTGCTTCTCCGCTTGTGGGTTCCAGGGCTAGCTGCTCCAAGAAGCAGTCTGTGACGATGCACTCTATATGTTTATGGAAATATGCTTATAAGCGTAAATATAACATAACTGGAATATGCTTTATGCTAGAGATGCCACGTGACATATCTTTGCAAAGGTTGTCATGTACTGAATATATTCATCCTATTTGTATACATGTATCATTTTTAAATCTGTGCTTGTATTTAAAGTGTTTGCTGTAGGAAACATATAAGGGAGGTTTGGCCAGGCTATTGTAAAGGGGCTATTCAAGTAATTGGGAGTACTTAACTACAATGGACTTTCGGAGACGCCAATCCACATCTGAGCTTTCCTGGGAACATTCAAACTAATATATAAACAATGGCATCAGCCTGCAAAAAGCTGAATCATTCATGGACATGTGACTTGCCCAGGTGGCTACAAACTCCATCTTGTTGCTGGGATTTTGCACAGAAGAACAAAGGGGTTTCCGCCCACAAGAGAGAGACTATGGAAGCCTCTCCATTTTTTTCTTCAGCTAGCTCAAGGGATGGCCTCTCCACCCCAAAGTGATGCCTGAAAGAAACTGGAACAAATGACTGTAACTATGGTGGTGTGAGTGATTGCTGGACCCTTGCCATAAACTACAACATTGGTCTGAAAAGGATTGTGTGTGAGAAGTTAATATTTGTAACTAGATCCGTAGTGTATTAAGTTAGCCTTGCGTGTTTTGATTTATTTTACTTAGTAACTTACCTTGTTCTGTCTGCAATTACTTGAAACCACTTAAATCCTACTTTTTATACTTTAATAAACAAAAGTGATTTTAATTAACACAGAGTAAGTAATTAATACCTGGGGGAGCAAACAACTGTGTATTTATCTCTCTATCAGTGTTATAGAGGGTGGACAATTTATGAGTTTATCCTGTATAAGCTTTATACAGAGTAAAATTAGTTTATTTAGGGTTTGGATCCCATTGGGAGCTGGGTGTCTGGGTGCTGGAGACAGGAGCACTTCTTAAGCTGTTTTCAGTTAAGTCTGCAGCTTTTGGGGCGTGGTTCAGACCCTGGTCTGCGTTGTTGCAGGCATGCGTGTCTGGCTCAGCAAGGCAGGGTTCTGAAGGCCCAAACTGGCAGAGAAAACAGGCCCGGGGTAGTCTCTGCACATCAGGTGACAATCCCAAGGGGGTCTCTGTGACCGAACCTGTCACATAGTCATTTAAGGTGTCAAGAAACTTTATCTCTGCATCCCATCCTGAGGTAAATATGTACCCAGTCAATATGGGGATTGTTGAAATCCCCCATTATTATTGAGTTTTTTATTTTAATAGCCTCTCTAATCTCCCTGAACATTTCACAGTCACTATCACCATCCTGGTCAGGTGGTCGGTAATATATCCCTACTGCTATATTCTTATTATATGAGCATGGAATTACTATCCATAGAGATTCTATGGTACAATTAGGTTCATTTAAGATTTTTACCTTATTTGAGTCTATGCTTTCTTTCACATATAGTGCCGCTCCCCAACCAGCAGAACCTGTTCCGTCCTTCCGATATATTTTTGTACAATGGGACACAGTAATACCAGGAAAAAGAAAAGGAGTACTTGTGGCACCTTAGAGACTAACCAATTTATTTGAGCATGAGCTTTCGTGAGCTACAGCTCACTTCATCGGATGCATACTGTGGAAACTGCAGAAGACATTATATACACAGAGACCATGAAACAATATCTCCTCCCACCCCACTCTCCTGCTGGTAATAGCTTATCTAAAGTGATCATCAAGTTGAGCCATTTCCAGCACAAATCCAGGTTTTCTCACCCCCCCCTCCCACACACACACACAAACTCACTCTCCTGCTGGTGAGTTCCTGTGTGTGTGTGTGTGTGGGGGGGGGGGGGGCAGAGGGTGAGAAAACCTGGATTTGTGCTGGAAATGGCCCAACTTGATGATCACTTTAGATAAGCTATTACCAGCAGGAGAGTGGGGTGGGGGGAGGTATTGTTTCATGGTCTCTGTGTATATAATGTCTTCTGCAGTTTCCACAGTATGCATCCGATGAAGTGAGCTGTAGCTCACGAAAGCTCATGCTCAAATAAATTGGTTAGTCTCTAAGGTGCCACAAGTACTCCTTTTCTTTTTGCGAATACAGACTAACACGGCTGTTACTCTGAAACCAGTAATACCAGGGATTATCCTCATTCCACCAACTTTCTGTGATGCCTATTATATCAATATCTTCATTTAATACAAGGCAGTCTAGTTCACCCATCTTATTATTTAGACTTCTAGCATTGGTATAGTGCCCAAAATGTGTATGTTTACAGTAATAAGACATATTATTTATCTGTATCACCTTAGCACTTAGGAGCCCCAGTCATGGACTAGGATCCAATTGTGCTAGTTGCCATACAAACACAGCACAAAAAAGACAGTCCTTTCCCCAAAGATTTTACATCAAAGTATAAGACAGGAGACAACAGGTGGAAAAGAGAAGAAATGACTTGTTCTTAGGCAATTTGCACTGGAGCTGTGTGAATATTATAACATATTTTCTCTTAACAGTTGTTTGCATACCTCAACTAATTGACTTCAACATGTCTGTGTCCCACTTGCGTTTGCTTTGTGCACGTATTATTGAGTGCACACTCCATTGTTTGTGTGAATGCTGCAGGAAAAGACAGTGGCAGCTGTTCAGAGGGAAGGAAATGAATACTCAGCATTTACCCACCTTGTTTTGAAAAGGCTCAGGTTTTGCTCTGTTACCCTTGTCTTGGCGGCTGCAGGGATTGTCCTTTAATAGGTGAATCATCATTATAGAGGGAAAGGGCTCCATAGGAAAGGTAAAAAAATTTCGGGCTGTGTTAACTTTCCTTGGACATAGTTGTGGGATATTGAGGAGGGAATGGGGGAAGCAGTTTATGTCCCTGGGTCCTGTACCTGCCCTTTGCCCCACCCCTGACTCATTCTTTGCCCCTTCCCTGCATGAATCCCCATGCCAGGGAAGAGGCTGCTGTGAAGTCCTGGGAATAAGGAGAGAGTGCACTTGGAGGCAGCTAGTGAACGTTCCTGTGTGGATCTGTGGAGTGCAAGCTGCACCAATGTGTTCTTTGATTTCTTTCTCCTGTTGAGGAATAGTGAGACTCTCTTACAGTAGTGATTCTTCAGAAAATATGTTACTGTTATTCCATATACAAGCAAACCGTCCCAGAGCTTGATTATATATAAATGCAAGTCAGCCAAGCAGCAGGTGAAATTTCATGAGGTCAAGTTTGTTTCACTGATAAAACCACACTTAGTCACAGGATACTGAGATTGTATAGCTGGTATGCTTTTCTAAGTTATAAAATAAGGAAAATTATTAAGATTTGGCAAAAACTGAATTGCTAATAGCATCATTCCCTGGTGTAAGGACATTGGAAAGTCCTTAAAGGCTGTACTTAAAATGCTAATCCAGTAGGCACAAAACTGTGGCATCCCTTTAGAATTCAGTTTATATTATGAAATCCTTTCTGATGGAAAACATTTCTGCTTTCTAGTGCCAGCAATTTTATGTTTTCAGAACTTTTTTTTTTAAATTGCCATATCTTGTTAGTTGCTAGAGTAACCCTTGTCTTTTCCATTTAATTTAAAATATCAACTTTTTTAACAATATGCAAATTGCAGGGCCTGGACGGTACTGTGTGTTAATAAATCAACCTTTTACTCCAGAGACATGAGTTGCAGATGCAAAAGCGTTTACTCTTTTCCTTATGTCTTATACAGTGAGTGGACATTTGACCAAATCGGAAACCTCTCCACAAAGCCTCTCCTAAGCAAAGTATGCAAATAAGATTAGCAGGGATGTTTTACCTGTATGTCAAATATGGAATATACTGACAGAGGTTGTACAGGCAAGCTTGCACAGGGCTTGCTTGCACTACAAAATATGCTGAGTTCTTGTCAGTGCTCTTAGGCCCTGGTCCAGCAAGGAATCTAAGCATGTGTTTAACTTGAAGTAAGTGAGTAATCCCATTGAAATCACTGTTGTTTACTCTCACCAGTTTGGAGCTTTGGGGGATCAGGACCGTGCTTTACATTCATGAATGTTAGATTACCAAGGATTTTTTCCTTTTTAAAATAAAAAGGCATATTGCATTAATGAAAGATTTAAACCCAGAAACTTCACTGCAGTTTTAGATCCTAATAAGGATAGCTAAACTTCTGCAGTTCCATAAGAATTCAATTATAAATTAACACTAAATGGAATTTTAAAGTTTGAATAGTTTATATCTTTTGAAAATAATGTCCCAGCTCCTTGGCTCCTGCTTATGATCATGCAGTGGAGCTCTGGTGAAGGGACTGTAAAAGGGTTTCCAGCATTCCCTTGATCTTGGGACAGGTTTGTGCCAGGCTGATCCCCCACTATAGAGTAGCTTATATAGCTGTTCCTCTGAAAATTGCTACTACAGTGTCTGGGGACCGATGGGGCACAAAGAAGCCCCAGCCACACTGTGATGGTTTGGGCATAGGAATATTTATGCTGGCTCTTAGTCATTTCAGGATTTACCTGTTCTGAGATTTACCTGTTCTGAGATGTTTACCTGTTCTGAGAAGCACAGGGTACACTTGGTTTAAGACAAATTTGGATTGGTAACATGGCACACAGCAGCATGAATGCAGGGGAGAATTTGAGCCAATGTATCTGTGTAGTTTTGTTTAGCTAGCTAGCTAGAAATATATTTTGTTTCACTGTGAGCATGCACAGTATAGAAGTAACCTTTATTAGGATATATACAATTGCAAATAGCCAACATCTGTATTTGTAGTTCTCATAAAATTAGAAAAACTGACTGAAAAAGTTTCATTGAAATTCTTTTTAATTGAAAATGCTTTTTGAGCTACAAGTAATTGTTGTGGAACTTTTTTGTTTGTTTTTAATCATCAGTTTGGGGCAGTTTCATTAAAAGGTGAAAACCTGGGGTGGAAACACCCTCCCCCCAAAATAAATCTTTGTTTGGTTTTCAGGTTTAGATTTTCAATGAAAATCCTAATATTTTTTCATGGCTTAACCCAAACAAACAAAAAGCCACAAAAAAACAGATACTGTCTCAGAGTAGCTGACCCTACAAGCAGAGTTGGGTTCAGTTCCCCTGTGTCTGAACAGCTGTGGTCATTGAAGCCAATCAAAGAGGACTGGTTTACACCTGGTTCTATAAAGTCCTATCAGAGGACAGCATGAGGGGTGGAGTTATTGGGACAGGGTGTGTCTGGAAGAGGAATTACAGAGGAGAGGAGCTAACCTTTGTAGTGAATCCATGAAGTAAGAGGCTGGGGAAAAAGTGTGGAAGGTAAAAATCAGTTGATAATCTCAATCTGTTTTTGAAGTGTAGACCTATCCCTATTTTTACTCTGTCTTAATTTTCCTATCCATTCTATTACCTTTTCCATACACTTGAACTGAAGAAAGAACAGGAGTACTTGTGGCACCTTAGAGACTAACAAATTTATTTGAGCGTAAGCTTTCGTGAGCTACAGCTCACTTCATCAGATGCATCTACTGCATGCATCCGATGAAGTGAGCTGTAGCTCACGAAAGCTTACGCTCAAATAAATTTGTTAGTCTCTAAGGTGCCACAAGTACTCCTTTTCTTTTTGAGAATACAGACCAACACGGCTGCTACTCTGAAACTTGTACTGAAGAGTAAATGTTTAGCAGTTTGTCATGGTCCCTGGGCAGGCTGCTCCTTCTGAGATGCTTTTCCAGTCCTCAGAGTGCACCACTTCCATGTTGCAGGCCAATGCTTTAATTTCTTTTGGGGTAAGATCCTGCAATCCCACCACTCTTCCAACTGGGTCTCTGGGTTACACCTCCTTGGGTGTCAGCCATGTTATTTAGCATGCCGAACTGGGAAAAGTTATCTTTGTGGAGTCTGGAAGAGTTACATGACAAAGAAGCAGTTTCTATAGAACAAAGTATGATTTATTTGCCCAGAGCTGAGAGAAGTAGGTTTAAAAATAACAATATGCATCTGTAACTGTCTTACCTAAGCTTGGCATTCCCCTCAAGCCCTTAAGTAGACATGGCTTAGCCTTGGTGTGCCCTGTCCTTTCTTGGCACCAAGTTATAGCTAACTTGCTCCCGTCTCTCAGCTTAATTGGTCAGCCAATGCACTGCATGCTGACTGTGTCCCTCTGTCAGCTTCCAGCTAAGCTGACCACTTCTCCCTTCCTTTTATACCAGGGGGAGGGGATCTCTTTAACCTCTGAGGGTCTTTTGATCTTAGCCCTAGCTTTGGGAAATTAAAAAAAACCCTCCAATTTGGATGGTACGAATTGTTGTCCTAACTCCTTTGAAGTGGGTACCCGAGGGACTGTCTTATCTGTGTCATTGTTTTATTTTTTCTGGGTTTCTTAATCTCCCTTTACAGCCTCCTTTGATTTAACTTGTGCATTCGGTCAGGCAGAAATATAAATCTGAACAGTGACACTAAATATATTCCTAACAATAATGCAGACATTTTTCCAGGTTTACGCATGTGAAGAATTGATCTTTTTGCTCTTGGAAAACTTAGTCTGCTTTGGACATGCAGTATGCATATGTTTTACTCTGTTATGAGCATTTAATTTACTACATGAACACTTAATTAAATATACAGTATTAGAGAAGTAAATGTTGTTGTATTATCGCCTATAAAAAGAGAGAAAATTCCTCTATTCCTTTGTAACAGTTTGAACAGGGGATGCTCCTTTTTCATATATTTTGCAACAAGTGCTTTTTCTGGTGGTCTTTGAACTACCCCAACTAGCATATACCTCCTAAATGTGTGTCCCTTCTACGCAAAGGGCAGAAATTAAAATACGTTATTAATCTTCTTATCAATAGAACGTATATGCCAGTGTCCAAGTATCATATTTTGTGGGCCTTGAGCTATTCTTAATGCAGGAATTGAGGGATGAAAGTGATTTAATGGCTTACTGCCACCTTTACCCCCTCTTGTATTCTGGGCTCAGTTTGGGGCCTGACAGGCTCCTGTTATAAGAGTAGCTTCACAGCTACTCTGTTACACTGTGATGGCTATCACCCCAAGGGGCCATTTTAGCAAGTGAAAATAGCCAGAGCACAGTAGTGTCTTGGCCACATCCAGTATGCTATATGCACAGGGAACCATCACACTGGTTGTGCGCTAGCTCTGGAATCCCCTTGCGTTAGAGGCATTCCCATGTGACCAGATCTGCTGGCTTTACAGTCCCTTCTCAGTGCCAGAGTGCTTGCTGTAAAAGAGACCATAACACTATGAGCAATTGGGCCCCATGTTTGTTTCTTTATTAAAGAGATACTTAGCAAGTATAATGCCCATCACCAGGATATCTGAATACTACATAGGAAATTTCAGTCTCCTATTATTTTCTTTCAACATTAATGTTCCTTACATTTTTAGGATTCTGTTAGCCTTCAGCATCACCTTCATGT
This sequence comes from Chelonia mydas, assembly GCF_015237465.2. Lineage (NCBI taxonomy): Eukaryota > Metazoa > Chordata > Testudines > Cheloniidae > Chelonia > Chelonia mydas. The sequence continues at coordinate 46,574,544 of NC_057852.1, forward strand.
TATAAATGTGCTCAAATTTTAAAGCCCTATTATCCATCCTTTTTCCTTGTTCATTATTTTCTTCCTCCTAAATAATTGTGTGGTAGAGCTTTTCAGGAGGAATAGGATGGAGTCCTAGAAAAAAAAGCAATCCATTATTTTACAGTTGAAAAAAATTGAAGTTTTTAGCACTTTTTCCATCCTTCATACCCTGACATCCAAATACTGTAGTCTTAGTGGAATTTGCTATCAGCTTGACAGAGTTATGTGTATGGTTTAAATTCACTAGAAAGTTTTCTAGTTCCTCCTTGTCCATAGCTATTGGAGGCATCTGTCAAAATGTATTTAATGGTCAAACACTTTGGTTAATAGCCAGCTTATTCTTCCCATTGCCCCTTTAACAAAACCATCACAGTACTGGACCACATTAGACCCCTTACCTGTAAGTGTAATCTGCTTCTAAACACTCTGGGTCAGATTGTCCCTTCCACAAAAAAAACTCTTTGGAAAAGGCTTGGGGAGGGAGGAATGGAAACTTACAAGGTTCCCTTGTGACATTTTTTTTTAAATAGATTTCCCCAATAAGGGAGAAAGATTTTGTTTCTGACCCTCCCACAGGACAAACTGTAGGTTAAACCCCGCAAACCTTATGGATCCCATGAGGTATGTTTGTCTTCTGGAGCTTTATCCACATAGACATAGCTTCCAGATCCCTGAAGTGCTCCACCAGCACTCATAAGCATGGCTTGCTGCAAGGACTTTATCCTGCTAGCTGCTTAAAGAGGTCCCCCTTTAAAAGGTGATTCCACAGCACAGGAGGTTTCAGTTCAGAAGTCTATACTGAAATAGAAGTTGTTAAAGCCTCAAGCTGTGTTCACTTCTGAGCCAATTCCCAGGATGGCTGATGAGGTCAAAGTACATTTTCCCTGGCCTATGCGTCTCCTGTGGTCCTGCCCTCTCCCCATTCACAGGTCCCCAGCCCAATGGAGGACTCTCCATTTGGCCAGACTGGGAAGTGGGGGATGGTGCCATGGAGATGGCTGATCCTCCCTTTCCACCTCAGAGGAGATATATGCATGGAGGATTATTTTATTGTCGATCTAGCATGATTTAGTTCACAACAATAAATAATATGATGTGTGAATACCCTCAGCAATGTTGAATATTCAGGTGCTGGACCAACATCTATTTATCAGGTATTTTCTATTTTTTTACTGTCTTTACTCATTTACTGTGATGAATGTTGGAATAAAGGCTTGAACTGTTCATGATCACCGAAAGTGTAAACTTATTTGTTAACTGTATCCATTCAGCTTATTAGAAACAAAAATCTATAGTGTCCTGTATAACATGTCTGAGCAGAGTCTCTTATTGTCTCAAATATACACACATCTGTAGTTTAAGAAATGGGTTGGTGTAGAGATTATCCTGAAACAACAGGAGCCCTAGGGTCTATGTTGCAATTAGAATTCTAAGATCTTTAAAGATGGCCAGAGCAAACACACATTTTGATTTCTTTGTGAAAATATAGTGCTTTAAGAGTATCTTACTTCTACAAACCTTACCTTGCAGCTTTTGCTCTACTGGTAACATAACCTCATCTTGATGCACAGAGCTTTCACCGCAAATGTCCAATACTTGTTCAATTAAGAAATATAATACTAGTGCTAGAAATCTTGCTACCTATTCACTAAAGGTCAGTGCTTTAGCTGGTGCTAATCGGTGTAGCTCCACTGACATCAGTGGAGCTATGTCTGTTTACACAAGAAAGATGAGGCACTGTTGTTTCCATTGAAGTCAAGGGCAAAACTCTCATTTACTTTAATGGTGCAGAAAGAAGCCCTACATTTAGCCTTTGTTGTGCTAAACTGAGCTTTATCTCAGTATGTAGTTTCAGAAGATAACGAATATGGTGGTTTTTATTTAATGCCACTCTCATTAGAATTTGAATGCTTACAGTTTATTACTAGCTCATTTTAGTCATAAGTTTTCATCAGAGATGGGGGAAGCTCCAAAGGTTTTGAGGTTTGACTATTGAGAGTCTGGCATAAAGGTAGTATATTTAGACTCATGGCCATTTCCTGTTTGTAATTGTAGTGGGTTGGTTGCCCCACTCCTATCCTAGATGGGGCTTCAGCAGGCCAGGGAGGTGGTGCAGGTGGGCGGCCAATCAGAGAAGGCCTGCTAGGGAGCCAATCAGAGACTGAGTTAGAGACAGCCAATCAGAGCCAGACTCAGCCGTATATAAAGGCTGCCCAGTGGGGAGTCTCTCCCTCGTGGTCAAGGGAGGAGGACGGGCTCCTCTGCTGGAAGGTAGCACCTTGGACGAAGCAGTGCTGGGGAAAGCCAGAAGGAGCTGGGGAGCTCTGGCCGAGGAAAACCCCAGGCTGCTGGCCTAGGCCAGGCAGGTGCATAGGGACGAAGGAGAAGTGGCCCAGGGACAATAGCAGGGCAAGAGGAGAGAAGGAGGGCAGAGAGGCCTGGGTCCCCCCCCTTCCCCTTGTGCTACACCGGGCTGAAGAGGAGTATGGCCCGATCCAGGCTGTGGCTGGGCCCTGTGATAAGGGGCTAGACTTAGAATCTGCAGCCGGCCACTACAACAGGTGCAGATCGTGGACTGCTGATAACACCAAACCCCCGGAAGGGGGTGAGACCGGAGCAGTGGGCACTGCCGGAGGGCAGCGTCCTGAAGAGGATGCTGCCGAGCAGTTAGCAACAAGGGTCCCCAAAGCAGCAGAGCAGACGAGGGGCAAGGCACCACGTGAAAAAGGTGCTCCATGACTGGACAGAGCTAATTTCCGGAGCAACCAGCGGGAGGCGCCAGCAGTGGAGAGTCCTAACCCTGTCACAGTAATTATGGTAACTTCCAGGATCTACCCATTTTCACCTCCATTTCCACACATTTCAAGAATGGCAGTTAGATCATATTGGTTCAAAATTGAAGAAAACCAGTTACAGTTGAAGCTGAGTTAGCCAAAGGTCTCAGGTGACACTGGAAACTTCCAGAAAACTAGAGGTTTTGATAATGGTATAGCTGACTCAGACAGCTTTAAACTCTGCACTTGGAACCTCAGACTCACTTGGTTTATAGATAGATAGCTGGCTTCCTCACAGCTGCTTGGCTCAGTATGAGATTGCAGCAGCTGCTCTCCAGGATTTCAGTTCATACATCTTTATGTGATGGCCAGACTTAAGCATATAAATCTTTGTGCAGTGAAGTTTTAATGTCCTGAATCAGGCAAAAATGTTTCAGTATATAACTCTGTATGCACTTAAGCAGTGAAACCAGACTAGTGTATAAAGAGTTATGTGCTGATGTCAAAACTTTGGGGAAATATTAGACCTTTGGACAACCAATTGTTTCAATTAATCAGGATGTGGGTAATCAAAGTTTTCTCTACATTGATGCATGTAAGATGTCCAACAATTTAATCAAACCTCACTAGCGACATGAGCATGTAACCACATCACACTTTTAGCAAGTGAAAACACCTGGCCAAACCCTGGTCTGAAAAATGTATGTAGCTCTAGAAAATTGAAAATTAGTCATTCTAAGTATAGTTTAGATTTGAAAATAGACACTCCTAACTCTATCATAACAAAGACAGTATAGCAGGGGATCAGAAATAACACAGCTATTCATTCTTGGATGATGGGTTCTATAGCCCAGATCAGTTGTGGCCAAAGTTACTATCCAGTAGCTGTTCAGCGTGGTCTTTGTGACATGAGTCTTTGTTGTTTCAGTGTTGTACCTGTGCACAGCAATACCTACAAATAGGACCATTATTCAAACTGGCACCTTACTGGTCAGTTCTACGGTACCATTGACAAAATGGGAATTTAGTCTGCAGATGGACTTCAGGATCAGGAATTGTATTAGTTACTGGACTTGCTAGAGGCCCAATAATTAATATCTAGCTCTTATATAGATTAAAGTGCTATAAATCTCAAAGTTCATTTAAAAAAAAAGTATTGTTATCCCTTTTTATAGATAGTGAAACTAAGGCTACATCTCCCAGTAGGAGCTAGGGATATGGTTTCACAGCACACTAGACATATTTGTGCGAGCTCTCCTCTGAGCTGTCATGCTGTAAGTATTAGTGTAGCCACAGTAACACAGGCAGCTGCAGCAACAGCATGGGCTAACTGCTCGGAGTACAAACCCACCTGAACCCCATGGGCACTTACTCAGGGCAGCTCGCCTGGGCTGCTGCTGGCCATGCTGCCATGGCTGCATGAATATTTTCAGTGTGCAGGATCAGATGAGAGCGAGCATGATTGTTTAGTGAGTTGGGAATCGCACTCCTAGCTCCTACTGTGTAGATGTACTCTGAGATGAAGAGAGGTGAACTGACTTGTCCAAAGTTACCAGCGGGCCAGTAAAAAAGCCAGGTGTAGAATCCAGGAGTGAAATCCTGAGCCCCATTACAGTCAATAGCAAAACTCCTATTTGACCTCAGTAAGGCCAGATTTCATCCCAGGTCTTCTGAATCACAGTCCAGTGTCCTATCCACTGGGCCATGCTGCCTCCCACACTTCCTCTAACCCAGGGGTGGTCAACCTGAGCCTGAGAAGGAGTCAGAATTTACCAATTTACATTGTCAAAAAGCCACAGTAATACATCAGCAGCCCCCCATCAGCTCCCCACCCCGCTCCCAGAACGTCCAACCCACCGGCAGCCCAGCCAATCCATGCCTCTCCCTGCACCTCCCGATGAGCTGTTTTGTGGTGTGTAGGAGGCTCTGTGGGGGAGGAGCGAAGGCATAGCAGGCTCAGGGGAGGGGGCGGGAAGGGGTGGAGTGGGGACAGGGCCTGAAGAAGAGCCAGGCATTGAGCAAGATTACAAGCTCCAGAGGCACATGCGGCTCTTCAGAAGTTAATATGCGGCTCTTTGTATAGGCACCCCCTGGCACATTGGCAAGTTGGCGCCTGTAGCTCCAGCCCCGGAGTCGGTGCCTGTACAAGGAGCTGCATATTAACTTCTGAAGAGCCGCATGTGTCTCCGGAGCCACAGGTTAGTCATCCCTGGCCTAACCTGTAGCCTCTAAGCTTGTAAAAGTTAGGATTGTGGCATATAATCATGGGAGAGATGGGAGAAGCTTGGTTTGCTGGAACTTGTGCTGTGTCTGTTCAGTAGCTAAATAAAGAATTACAGATTCCAATGATGTTGGATTGATAACAAGGAAGAGCATAGTATTTCATTTAACCTCAGAACAAGTAATGCTCAAGGCATCCTTGAAACATTTTGTAATAAAGAACATATTTTGAAGTCAACTTTATTTTAATGCATAGCCTGGAAGGTCATACAATTAAATATTTTGTAAGTTGTTTATCTGGTTACTTCCTACCTTTTCATTCTAGCATACTGATGCTGTAAGCCATGGGGAAGAATAGCCATCCAATCAAATAATAGAACATTGAAAAAGGTCAAAAAAGTACAGTTTATGCCACATTTTGCATAATGTATGAGGTTCATGAATTTCCTCAAGGGTTTGATCCTGAGCTATTCAAATCAATGGAAACTTTGCCACTGACTTCAATGAATGAAGGATCAGACCATAAATGCACGCATGAATCTGCACTTAATATGGGGGGAGGGATAGCTCAGTGGTTTGAGCATTGGCCTGCTAAACCCAGGGCTGTGAGTTGAATCCTTGAGGGGGGCATTTAAGGATCTGGGGCAAAAATTGGGGATTGGCCCTGCTTTGAGCAGGGGTTTGGACTAGATGACCTCCTGAGGTCCTTTCCAACCCTGATATTCTATGATTTCAATTCAAATCCTTATAGAGATTCTAGGTATTTTTAGTACCTAAATAGCATGTCCTAGCTACAGTGGGTAGCAAACATTTTATGTCCCCAGCATTACGTTGTATTCCCTGCTTCTCAAATTAAAAGTAGAAAGTTTGTGCCATCACTAATGAAAACAGACAGTTATAAATATTGTGCAGTTGAATCATTAATATCTTTAGTCTTTTAACAAGATTGTCTGATGAGCACTAAAACTAAAGTCAAATTGTCCTTTTTGTGCTAGGCTTGTTTTCCATAAATTGCCAGAAAACAATTTATTCAATCCGTCTTTCTTCTGGTAATTGATTATGCGGGTATTATTTATCGTACTGCTGCAAGCACATCTTTGCATAAATTAGATGTGCTTTATCATTCTGTGTTACATTGTATTTACAAATGCTCCATTTTCTGCTCATCATTGATGACTTTATTGCATGGTAAACTGGTCTTCATTAGACAGTGTTAAGCATTAGTATTCATTTATCAGTGAGGGAATTTGGAGAAAAGCCCCACCATGTTTTCTATCTTTATCAAATTCTTTTCCCCAACAAATGTGCTCTCAAATCCCCAGGCAGTCTTACATTTGTTTTTCCATTTATTATATTTTTATGTAGAGAAAGCATGAATTTTCTTCTCCTTATCCCCACCCCGAGAGAGTTCTTTTAACTAGCATTAAAGTTTACAAGCTATTCCAGTTTTACTAATTAATATAAAAGAATATAGCTTATATGGTATATGGCTGCAGCCTGCTTGCCAATTTGTCTTGAGTCTTGATAACGGCTTTCATCAGGTTATCCTTGTTAGAGAGAAATGAAGTTCTCAGTGTAGCAATTTACTTCCTTAAAGGAAGATTTGATTGGGTATCTAAAATGTTTAATCTTCTTTTGATAGTCATGAATACAGACCACACAGAATGCATCAGAGTTTGGCTAAGTCTAGGGAGCATCGGTGCGAGTGTGAATCATTCTTGGACAGTGGAAAATGTTTTTCTGCTTGTAGGCTTTTACTACTTTGCTAGGAAAGCAGTATTTTGTCATGGCTTTAGTTGTATGTGATTACAGTAAGTCATCTATATTTGGAAAATCACAGGTTTGAAAATGACATGTGTGATTGCATGGGAATAAATGTTTCATTAAAAGGTTTAGTGTAAACAAAGGGCTTGACCCTGAAAACATTTCCTATGAGGTACTGAACATCTTTAACCCCCACTGGAGACATTGGGAGCTGAAGACCTCACAGGAACAGACCAATAATAGCCAAATCTTGCTCCTTCCTCCATGGTAATGGAGGGCCCCAGTGCAGAGGATCATCTGCTACACTAACACACTGCAATTATTTCCTGTGGAGGGTTGCTGTAGTCCTAAGGACTCAGATTGGGTATTGGGTGGTTTGGGGAGGGGATGTTTTCTCCCCCAATTCCCTCACCCCGAGTCTGCCCATTCAAGCCTGGTGTGTGTGCGCGTGTGCTGAGTACATCTTCACTTGAAAAGATTGTACCCATACTGCAGGAACAGCCAGCAACATGAAAGCTGCACGAGCAGTAACATGTTATGTAGACAAGGCTCAGGTATTTTCCATGGCACAGTGGTAAAAACATTTATCTATACTAGTATTTACACCACTGCTACCGCTGGTACAACTGCAGTGTTGTTGGAAGTTGCTATGATGTGGTTATTTTTTTTCAACAGTAGTTAGAGCCTAAGGCCTAGATTTTTAAAGGTATTTAGTCATACCTTTACTCAGTTTCACAAGGCCTAAGTGACCTGGATGGTTTAGAGCTTCTTTATATAAACATGTCGTGCACACTTGCGCTATCCTGCTAGATAAAAACACACTAGAGGCCTTGTAGTGTATGGCAGCAGGGTCACACAGACAGTTAGTGCTGCACACTGCCTGCCTGTGTGGACTCTGCTGCAGTAGAAAGTCCCATTTCAAAAGTGATGTTGGCAGTTCAGGCTAGATCCATAAAGCGGACTTAGACTTATCACTGCAATGCCTAACTTTAGCTCCTGGTGGAATCCACAGCCATGAGTCAGGTGCCCATATAATGGGGAGAGTTAGACACCTAAGAATTGGCTTCACAAAAGCGAGCATGCTGAGTGAGGAGCTGCCTAAGCTAGTCAATTGGGAAATGCTGAGGAGAGGACTGCGCTCTCAGCTCCGCCTCTCAAAGGGCCGTATGTGCCTAACAGGAGTGAACAATGTGCAAGAATTAGGGAGCTAAATATTTGTTCAATAACAGTAGCCCAAAATTCTATAACATCACTATAGTATACAGTATTGTTCAGAGCCAGCACTGTAGAATGATATGGTGTAGTTTTATAGGAAAGTATATGTAGAAATGATCCTATTCTGTTTTTGAGTCATCTTCTCCTCCTTTATTTCAGCCTACTGCTTTTTATTTTCTTTCACGTGAGCCTTTCACGTTCATGTTGGCCGTTTTCCTCACATATAATGGTATTTAGTCCTAATCCTGGCTTCTGTGTCTATCAGGTTGCTGTGAATTCAAGATCAGTTTCAGGTCTTCTTTTTATATCATAAAGAAGTAAAAAAGTTCACAAGTCCAACAAAGTATTTTGCAGGTCACTATTAAACAACTGTAAGACTTATTGGATGGATGCAGAGTGCATACTTAATTTTTTCTCCTTGATTTCACACAAATGAAGTGTTTATGCACGTGCATTCCTAATGTGAAGGACACAATCCTTGTTTGGCATGTTTTAATGGCTACCAAGGCTCTGACGAGGAGTTTTAGCAAACCTGGTACCCTACTGTCAAGTAGTTGACCGTCTCATATAAAATCCAGCCTTCTGACATGAATACCAAGCTTGTGTGAGTTAAAAGTCACTTTTGACTAGCACTCAGGCAAGCAACAATTGCTTGCTTGACTGTTTACAGAGAGCAAGTGAGTACAAAAGGAGCCCAGAAATGACTGGGATTAATTTAATTTTAAATTTCTGCAGGTATTCATAGAAGGTTTTTGTAGTATTCATCTCTCCTGATAAGGGATTCACCTAGCTCATGATTTGTTAAGGGTTTATTACCAATTGTAATGTAACTGTGCAAAGTCCCCAGTGGGGGAAGGAAAAATAAAGGCCCAACTACACATTTTCTTTTCACATCCCTTTTCTTTATTTCCAAAAATTCAAACTCGAAACCAGAACAAATCAACTCAAACTGCTGGGTAGTAGCCATCCCAAAGCCTCCCCCTATGACAGCATCGTCTGCACCAACTTTCCCTTTCCTTTTATAACCCCACCCAGATCAGCAAGTAACCCTTTATGTGCTGGAGTTCCTTTACCTTTGTCACGCTGTTCTTATGAAATAGCTGTGCATGGGGATTTACGTAGATAGGAAAGACACAGTACCTTCCTGTAGGAGCTCGCAATCTAAGATGAGTACAAGGCAGGACACTTTATAAAGGACATTAGGCAAGGTATGAGGAGAGAGGGAGGAATATTAAAAACCACAACTGAGGATTCATAAATAAAGTTACAGCCTTGGTTATCCAAAAATGTATGTGTCTCATTGGTGAAAGATGCAGAGATTCAGGAAGTTAGAATTTTTAAACTCTCTTGGGTGGCATTGCTCACCCGACACAATCGGGAAACTCCTCTGGTCCTGGAGGATGCTCCAGGTTTGTGGAGGCACATCCTGTGAGGTGGGGGCAAACACTTCCCAGACAGAATGATTGGGAAGGAACTCTTCAGAGAGACCAGTTGCACCTTACCTCTTTTTGCAGGGTTCCCTATGGGAGGGGGTAGTCTGGCCCAGTGTTTTGAAACTTCTTGGGAATGATGGGTGTATGAATGCTACAGAAGTCTGTATTGTTGGTCAGGAGGCAGGTGTGAGCAAGATACAGCCTTCACAAATCAAATTTCCCTAAAGCTACTTCTGTAGCAGCTGAACAAATATCAGAGAGATCAAATGTGTATTACTATAAGCGGTAGTCTAATTTCTTCCAACAAGATCTTTTCACTGAGTGAGAATGTACCCATTCAGTATAGAGCAAGTTTACGATGATGTATTATGAGTTTATTGTAAATAAAAACACCATAACTTTCAAGAAATGGAAACTGCAGTGGGGTGTTCTGTGGTGCTCTATTGCCAAACTATCATGTTAAAAACCTGCTAACATTCTCCTTATCAGCACTTTATAACTGTAAGAGGTAAAAATCCACCAAACAAGAAAGCCTTCTCTTTAAAATAAGAACATAAAATAAAATAATGGAAATCTAGGGAGCGATTAATCGCAACAGAGAAATTAAACATGAGAAAAACTATTAGAACAACAAGAAAAAATTAAACTCTGTTTGAAGAAATAATTAGATTGTATTAGCTGGCCAAGAAGCAAACTGCAAAAAATACCGCACACCACAAACAAGTTAAACAAAACATTCAGAGCCCAACCCTGACCCCACTGAGAACACTGATGAAACTAACTGATTGAATGGGAACCAAATAGGGTCCTTCACTTCACTTTAAGATCTACAAAATGTTTGTTTCCCCTTTCTCCTTCTGTCTTCAATTATTGGGGTAATTCCCAAGTCAGCCTGAGCATTGTTTAGTGCAGCATTTGATGGTATGAAAAATATCTTTGTGGCATATTTACACCTCCCCAATGGACAGGGATAGTTCATCTCCTGATGCAACTTAGAAAAGATTCAGAGCTGGTCTATTTGCTACCTATGGGACTATTCTGGCAACTGGGGATAGCTGGAGCATAATAGTGTTCTGGCTATGCCCTGTGTAGCAACCTGCATGTATCTTGGAAGGAGGATCACAGGTTACAGGAGTGAAGAGTGTGGTGAAGGTACCAGGAAGTTGGTTTGTGTGCACATGACTAGAATGCTAGCTGCAGTTGCAGCATGTCTGTAAATAGTTTTCTTAATAAAGAGCCTGTTTTGTTTTACAAGCATGGAATCCTTTCATGCTATTACCCACTATGTTACGAATGTGGTGTAGAGTTAGGTTAACTGGCCGAGTCAGCTACATATTACCTGATGTTGGAGGAATCATCAACTGGTAAACCAAGTGGACTTTATGGTCTCTTGGTAATCGTGAAGCAAAGGGCCCAGAGGTTTCCAAAGATCAGAGTAGCATATAGAGGGTATTAGGAGGTTAGGTGGCTAGCTTAACCATTGACTCCAGTGGGAGAGGGATTAGGTCATTGGTAACATACTAAAGACACATTGATCTATAACAAAAGATAAGCAAAGATTAAATGTCAAATCTGCAGTTCTGTCCCATAAGGGCAATGCAACTTTTTTGTTTGGCTTTGTGTTTCTTCTCTGCCCTTTTTAATGAACAGTATCTGATTGAAATGCATCTAGAGTTTGGAGTTGACCATTTATATTGAGGGAACAAATGCTGAGTGTCCACCACAGAAGAAAGGCTTTACCCTTGAAAGGAGAAGCACAAACATAAAGATCACCAACCCAGTAGTGTCAAAGTCTTTTGAAAACCTGAGAGCGGTTACAGTCCTTTTCTTTCCAACCCCCTAAGAGAAGGAAGATCATACTGGGGGAGAGAGGCCTTGACTTTAGGATCAGCAGGAGACAGCAGCTTGATAACCCATTGATACTGAATTTAAGGTGGCATTGTTCATATTTCAGCTTGAGCTCCTATTTTCAAAATGAGGTGTTTTTTTTATGGGTTATTTACTTTGCACAGTGGCTGCCTCCACTATTCCACTCACTAGTTTAGTGCCTCCATGAACACTAGATTAAAACACACAGTTATAAATGTTCCAAAACTAAACCAGGGGAGATGGGGTGGTGTAATGGAAAGTCCCCCTTCATTCTCTCCTTTTCTGTGTCTGCTCCAGGCCTAGAACTCAAGTACAGGTATTAGAAAGGGAGGGTTCAAGGTGTGACTTCTATTTCTGAGCCCAACATTGAACAGAAAAAAACTTCAGCCTGGCTTTTGAGTAGACTGAACGTGGGCTTGTGCAGCAGAGACTGAGTCTCTGGTGAACAGCTTGCTGCAGTTATAATTTTAATGAAAATTGAAAGCTTAAGCGCCATCGTTTCCCATATTACTTCTACCCCTAAAATGATTTATTGACCACTTATACTTGATACATTCTCCTGTCATGAATAACACACTATATATTTATTTTCCTGAATAATGGCCACCATTTTAATTGATAGTTTCAGACAGAGTAGTAGATTTATTCCTACAATGAATAAAACTACTTGCAATATACAGACTGTATAAATTATTTTAGCACTTATTCTAGTATCCCTTTGCAACCCAATATGCCCTTAATATTAACAGAAATCAATCAAACAAGATCTAATATATCACTATTCAGCAGCTTCTACAAAGTACACTAAAACATTTTTTCTATAATGTTTTTGAAATGTGTTAAATGATGTTGCCAAAAGCTTTTGCTGAACCAAGAAGCTTTTGACTTGTCTGATGTATCTGTCTGTAAGATGGCTGTTTCATTTTCCTTTAGCTTATTTGTCTTTCCTTCGCATCCTACCTGGATATGTAAGACATCTCTTTTACTTTCATTTATTATACAGGCTTTCAGAAAATCTTCCCATTAAAAACATAAATGAAGTTTCTCCCACATGGATTTTTAGATGGAAAGTTAAATTCAACTGAGATGATGATCAGATATTGATTCCTGAAATGTATATCCCTACTTGGACAAGAGAGTTCTGCATTCATTCCTTTGTGTGATATACCAAACACAATAAGCCAAGTCTGTGAGGGCTTCTCTTAATGCTGAAAATGATCATGGTTCAATACTAAAATTCCCATTTCTTGCAAATGATTTCATTCTGTAATTAATGTTCAAGGATATATGTGATATGCTGTGTGCCCCAGTTGCGTGCTGCAGCACAACAGAACTATAAAAGAATGAAATTGCACATGTTCCTCTATATAACGTAAAATCACAGAGCTCACAGTGAATCACTTCAAAACAGAATTAAAATGCTACAGAGCATACAGGAAGAGGTTTCATTAAAATACAAACAAACACACACAAAGCTTCTTGAACAAATTGCATTGTGATGCATTGACTCAAAAATCATTACAATGTGTTCACCTATCAATAATTTTAGAGATGTATTGTTTCTTTTTGAAGTCAGGAATAAAAGTCTTTTCATTTCTTCTTCTTTAATAAAATCTTTTTTTAAATTGTATTAAGGTCAACATTTTCAAATATGGGTGCCTCAGGTTCAGCACTTAAATCCATATTTAGGCACTCAATAAGGTGTTTCTAAGTATCCATCATTCCCAACTTTAGTTTCCTTAATTGGAAAATTGTGACCTACATGTAAATAAAACACTTGAATATTTTTATGAACCAACAGATAGTTGACAAGAGAAGAACATGAGGAGGTATGATGGGTGAGGGGCTAAGGAGAAGCGACAGCAGTGGGTCATCAATCAAATGGTCCAAATACAGATCCAAGAATGTGTGTTAAAACATTATGGAGGTCTTGTCAAAGACAGAGTAGAAGGATTAATGTACGGAGAGCACATGGGGTTAGAGTTAAATATTCTTTGTTCTATTCTTGGCTCTGCTACTCGATGTATGGTGTTGGGCAAGTCACTTTACTATCTGGTTGCCTTAGTTCATTAATTTATAAAATAGCAATAATTCTTAAAGGCAGTTTCTACTTTCCATTGATGTTTGTAAAGCACTTTGAGACGCTTGGATGAAAGAGACTAGAACAGTGCAGAATATTATTAGTATAATGTGTCAAAGTATAGATGCAATCACATGAGCTATCCCTTTCAAATAAGGCAATCATAGTAGATGTATAGTACAGTAGATGCACTGCAGTTCTGTGTTTATTTTATTTAAAGTGTCACACTACATTTGCTGCTATGTATATTTTACTTGGCTAAAGCTAGGTTATTTGAAAAAACGAAATACAAAATCGTATAAGGATTTGAATTGCTTATTTCTATATCTGTATTAATGTTTCTTTTCTCTTGCTTTAAATTATGCAAGCAATTTCCATGACAAAACACAAACAAAACATAGTTTGGTACCAGAGCTATGAAGTCAAGAGCTGTTCTAATAAAATACTGTAGTCAATTAAATCCAGTTTCTAAAGAAGGGAAAGTAAAGACTGCTGAAAGTCGATCAAAAGACACTACTCTCTGCAGGGGGGCAAGTTAAGCAGAGAAGAACTAGACCTAAAGCGATAGTTATTTCTATTAGGCAGCAGCAAAGTCATTTACATTCTTCATTGCACCTTGGAAAAAAATATTCACGAATAGTTTGAAAGGAATAGATGGAACCTAACGGACAAAGATTGCAGACATAAAGGAAGGGAGGGAATAAAAATCAAAAGCAAAATGCAATAATACTACCTAGGGGAGGCAAAAGAAATATGAAAGGGTTCTAGAAATACAGAGAGAATAGGAAATAAGAGACCACTACAAAAAACCAAGAAAAAAGAATATGCAAGTGAGGACTCCAAGATGGCTGAAAAATATTAAACTAATTTTTGCATAATTTTAAATGTAACGGAAAAATGAAGAAAGATAATGTTATGTGGGAGAGGAGACCACAGGCCAAAGTTTAGTTTAGTTGTACATAGTGAGTTTATTCTTCCCCCTTTCTGACATGGAATAGTGCTTTACTTTGAGAACAGTCCCACTGAAGTCCATAGCAGGGGTGGTGGTATAAGGTTGGGGTCACAGAGAAGGAACTGTAAGGCAGGCAGAGTCAGACTTTTATGAGCAAGCCACAATATCTATAGGTTAAAATATTATGGGAATTCATTAAAGTTAATAAAGATAAACATCTGTATAGCTTGATTAACATACATGAATTAAGAAAAAAGATCATTTTAAAAAGAAGAGAAATCATGCATTGCTGTTGTAGTACATGGTGAAAGGTGTCCTCCACAGTTTTAGGTCTGAATTGGTCTAACTTCAAGCCATTAGATCTTATGTCTTTGTTTCCTCAATTAAAGAGACCTCTGACATTAGAAATCTCTTCCCCATATAAGTACTTATAGACCATGATCAAGTTATCTCTAAACCTTTTATTTGTTAAGATTAATAGATTGCAGTTCTTTACTTTTAAAGTAGGTTTCCAGACCCAGGGTCATTCTTGAGGCTTTTTCTAAACCCTTTCCAGTTTGTCAATTTCCCTAATTGGTCTCCAGAGGAAACTGACTAGGGAATTACCACTAGTCAATAAATGGGGTAAATTGGATTCAAGAACAGAATGTCTGAACTGGGCCTCCAAAGAGGAGTTTGTAGTTTAAGACTACTGTGTGAAAAGCAAATGCTATTCTCTGATGTAAATACTGTTGGCCTGATTCAAAGCACATTGAAGTCAATGAGAATCTTTCAGTGGACTTCAATAGGCTTTGGATGTGGTCCTATAGAAGAGGATCATATGTAAAATTTCTGAGATAAAAGGGCTGCTTTAGAAAGCTTTGGTGCAGCCAGAACAAGAATATGCAGTTTTTCCCCCTTCATGAAGGCTATAGAAACTATAGAGAAGATGATAAAAGGAATAAAACGGGGATAAGATATACCTGGAGAAGCAGGTAACTAAAATTATACAGGTTTCAGAGTGGTAGCCGTGTTAGTCTGTATCATCAAAAACAACAAGGAGTCCTTGTGGCACCTTAGAGACTAACAAATTTATTTGGGCATAAGCTTTCATGGGCTAAAACCCACTTCATCAGATGCCTGGAATGGAAAATATAGAGGCAGGTATCTATACATACCACATGAAAAGATGGGAGTTGCCTTACCAAGTGGGGGGTCAGTGCTAACGAGCCAATTCAAGGAAGGTGGAAGTGGGCTATTCTCAACAGTTGACAAAAAGGGGTGAATACCAAGGGAAGAAAAATCACGTTTGTAGTGCTAATGAGGCCAGTGTAATCAAGGTGGCCCATTTCAAACCATTGACAAGAAGGTGTGAGTATGAGCAGGGGGAAATTAGTTTTTGTAGTGACCCATCCACTCCCAGTCTTAGGACCTAACCACACCATCATAGGACCTAACCACATCAGCCATACCATTAGGGGCTCGTTCACCTGCATATCTATCAATGTGATGTATGTCATCATGTGCCAGCAGTTCCCCTCTGCCATGTATATGGGCCAAACAGGACAGTCTTTACGTAAAAGAATAAATGAACACAAATCAGACATCAAGAATTATAACATTCAAATCCAGTAGGAGAACACTTCAGTCTCCCTGGATACTCAATAACAGACTTAAAAGTGTCAATTCTTCAACAAAAAAACCTTCAAAAACAGACTCCAACAAGAAACTGCAGAACTGGAATTAATTTGCAAACTGGACACCATCAAATTAGGCCTGAATAAAGACTGGGAGTGGATGGGTCACTACAAAAACTAATTTCCCCCTGCTGATACCCTTACCTTCTTGTTAACAGGGCTGTTCCATTGCTGGGTAGACATCTGGGCTTGGGCTGGAACCTGGGTTATAATTGCCAGCCACCTCGCAGGGTCCTAGAACCCGAGCTCCAGCCTGAGCCCAGAAGTCTATACAGCAATGAAACAGCCCGGCAGCCTGAGTCAGCTAGCATGGACCAGCCATGGGTTTTTCTTTGCTGTAGAGACAGACACTTAGTGGCTACACTTGCATATTAAGCAAACACAGATGAATGGCTATGGTGGTGAGAGGTGAATAGGCAAATTCTACATTGAATAGGCAAATTCTGTATGATAACTTTGTTAAAGCTTATGTCCAATGTTTGCAAACTTGGGTATTTAAAGTTAGTCACTGAAATCTGAATTTAGGTGAAGTGGCATTTTTTTTCCCTGGGGTGCTAAGCATATGCAGCCCCATGGAAGTCAGTGGGACACCACTTCTAGGAAGAAAAATAAGTTTTGGTGGGAAGAATACTTTCTCTTCCTCTTTCTATTCTCCCCTACTACAAGACTATGTTACAGCAAAGAGTAAAATCCAGCTCTCCTGACCCCCGGTCCTTTGTCCATGCTGTGTCTACAAGTATAATAATGTCATCTGTGGGCAGAACATCTTTAATCTAGTTTCTATTTAATTTTTTTATGGAATGTTTGATGATGAGCACGTCTGTTTGATAATGTAATTGTCATATAATTAAAATAAAGATGAAGAGCAAATGAAATGAGAATTAAATAAAACCTTTCCCTTTCTCATCTTTTATTACAGGTAAAAATATAAAGTTAAGGTGGGTTTTCAACAATTATTAATACAAGGTCCCATCAGTAAGACGGAAACTTCATATACTGTAGAAATATGTAAAATATTCAAGTCAAAATGCAAAATAAATTAAAATCAGCCTTCGCTTACAAAATGGCAGTGATTTCCCTATAATTTTTGTGTGTGGCTCTGAACATTCCATCAAAACCTTCTGTAAATGTTTGATCCACTTAGAATATTCCTGAAAATGTTGAAGCTGCAGTCGGCTCATCAACTTCAACTTGAAATGATGTTCCCTCGGAAAAATCATGTGAGTTAAATTGCACAGCATTGCTTATATGACAGCTACTACTTCCACTTCACTGTGCCGTTGACTGGAATCCTCAGCATCTTCAGAGCAAATTGCCAAATCTTCTTCACAGTAGCCTACTTATAATAACACCACTGGATAAATGAATACGCTCTCTCTGTAAGTGGTAAATTTTGGCATATTGGTTTCAACCTCTGACTAAGAAGTTCCTGCAATTCAAGGAGCACTGTAGAGACTGCTTCCGAAAGCTGGTCAGTCTCTCTTGGTGCTGCTCACAGTGCAGGGAGGTATTCATTTTGCACAAGCTATGAGGATTGGCCAGGGAAAAGGGAAAAGATGATCCTGCCTCCTTTTCCTCATTCTCTACACCATCCATCATCATCATCCATCATTCTCATCATCCAGCTCTAAGCAGCGAGCAGTATATGTGCTGCATAGAGTGCAGGGATGGATTTCATGAATAGAACTAGTCAAAACTCAGAATATCTGTTCCGCAAAAAATTCTGACATTTTGCACAAAATTTAGAGCAAAATTTTAAAATGTCATAATTTTCCATGGAAAGGAAATTCTGAGGATTTTTTTAAAAGAGAAAATACATAAGAAACAAATTAGAGCAGCAGGTTGCCCCGATTCCTGGAGTCTCTCTGAACTGTCATAACTACCAAGGACTACCCTGGGTTGCTCTAAGAGTAGTCCAGGGAGTCTCCCTGAGTCAAGAGCAGCCCATGTGGTCCCTTGAATCCTGGGACTCCCCCACTGTGGAGCCTAGGAGCCTGAGAACCTTGTCTCCTCCTGGGACTTCCAGGAATTCTATGGTCTGGCTGTAAGCCAGTCCACATGGTGAGGCTGCTCTGGACCCTGGAAGTCCTTAGGTCCCTGTCTCTGAAGCAGTCGACATGGTAGGACTACCCAGGTGCCATGATCCCTGAAAGTCTGGGTTCCCCGACTCTGAAACAGTCTGTATGGCAGGACTGCCTCGGCTCCCTGGCAGCCCACAAAGCCAACTGGCAAGAAACCAGTCAGGGTTCCGCCAGAATCTTGCCTGTTTTTTGGTGGAAGTTTGTTGGCACCATAACATTTCCGTGAAATGACTCAGTTCCAATGAACTTATATATTCTGGTATATAAAACCTATAAAAACCTCATAGTCAGAAAATTCCTGACCAGCTCAAAGCATGGTCCATGCTCAGCTGCACAAGAGTTGGGGAAAGTTTCTAACTCCCCCTTCAAACCATGTGTCTCTAGGCCAGACCCACTTAGAATCCAAGTAGCGATGTTCAGTGTTGGCAGACTAAAAGTATACGTAATATAGAAAGTGCTGAGGAGGATAAGTGAGTGAAGACAATGATGATCTTGTTTATTAAAATAGAAGTATGAAGCCTTAGGTGGGACCTCCTGGATACAAATCAGTTCAGAGTTCAGTTTTTAACTCTGCTGTAGATTTTCTTTCTAATGAAAGGTTTTTTCCTCCCAGCCAGTCTACATAAAGCAAATTACATTACTGCAAGATGGATTGGCAGTGATGTACGCCTTTATTTTTCCCTTATTACTAGTGCACAAATCACGTTGGTTTCCCAATACCTTATAGGATTTTCCCTTTTCAATTTTTTTCTCCTAAAAAATAAAAGGCTGTTGATTAATCCTCTGTGCTACTGAGCCCAATTCCAAGCCAAGTCTTATAGAAGAAAACAATGTAGTTATTTTGCAAAGTAAACTAGCTTTATTTCCATAACACAGTTATGTGAAATTAAGGTGTGAGTGAATGTTGTAGCTCACCTTCGACTGTAATCTTCTCTCTTTCTTTCACTCATCTCTTACGATAAAACAATTCTTTAGGATCAAACTTTCCAGAATTGGTCTCTAGTTTGTTTGGATTTTCTTTTCTTTTTTAAATGCTTGAGCAAAAAGAGTTCAGCTCTTCCCAAGTTAGATGGTCAGGAAGAAGATTGGTAGAGCCCCCTCAGATTGTGTTATGGGTGCCTGCAAACGTTTTAGAGAGGGAGAAGAATGAGGAAGGGTCCCTGTAGATTTTATAAGCTACTCTGCAGCTGGCAAAGGCATTTTGCGCACCTTCTCCTGGGGCGCACGGCAATGGAGCCTTCACTTCCATGTTCCTATGGTGCTATGGAAGTAGACCAGCTCCAGGTGACCCCTGAACGATTTGGGTCAAATGCTCAGCTGATATATAGCCATAGGCATTCATGGTCCTATGCTCATTCACAGCAACTGAAGAGCTTCCCCTTAGTCCTTACAATTAGATCTAACCCTATTTAACAAGAAATATGTTTGTTTGCCCTTAACACCACACATTATATTTAGTGGATGCTGCAATTTCATATGATACTGAAAAAATGTAGATACCATGTATGCAAAGGATGGTGATGGGTGAATGACAGCTTTTTCTGTATTTTAGGATAGGTTATGTTCTATTAACATACATGTTTCGATGTATCAAAACCTATTCTCTTTGAATAGATAGGGCCTGACGTTTCACTGCCTTGCACTTTGTGTAGTCTCTTACAAATGCACAATGTGGGTGTAGGATGCCAGCATTCTGTTTTGGTAGCCTTTTACACCACCACCTTTGTACAAATGAAAATGACTATACATCATACAAGGCAGTGAAGAATCAGGTCTATATTATTTAGAAAGAAAGGCCTGTGATGTGATATTTTTTTATCCTCATCTCCATTTCTTCATTCCCTACCCAGTTCTTTCCAGTTTTATCGTAGTGTTGGGATTTTGGGAGTTTTTTTCAGGGTACAGAGTAACAGCCGTGTTAGTCTGTATTCGTAAAAAGAAAAGGAGTACTTGTGGCACCTTAGAGACTAACCAGTTTATTTGAGCATGAGCTTTCGTGAGCTACAGCTCACTTCATGCATCCGATGAAGTGAGCTGTAGCTCACGAAAGCTCATGCTCAAATAAACTGGTTAGTCTCTAAGGTGCCACAAGTACTCCTTTTCTTTTTTCAGGGTACTTCACTCAGTCAGATGCAGGACAATATCACTTCTTAGGTGAAAGGGGGGCCATACAATGTCCTCTATGCTGCTCAAACCCCATTTTGGGTGAAATTAGTTTGCTTTGCTTGCTGGTGAAGTGCAAGGGGGCTAGACAAGTGGACATGGTGTAAGCTGCAGGAGAGCACCCTCATAGCCATGATTCCAGCTTATTAGCTTGGGTAGAAGGTCATAGCTCCTCTGCCACTTGTGTGGTGTGTTGGTACAAATAAAACATGTAAGCACGGACACTGTGTTCCTGTCTTGGCCGTTCCCAGGCCTATTCCCATTGCTGCCTTTTACGCTGGCTTTCAGGGGGTTGGTGCAGAGACTCCTTTTTCCCACAAAGGGATGCAGCAGCTGTTCTGTGCTGCAGCTCATCCCATAAC
This sequence comes from Chelonia mydas, assembly GCF_015237465.2. NCBI lineage: Eukaryota > Metazoa > Chordata > Testudines > Cheloniidae > Chelonia > Chelonia mydas. The sequence continues at coordinate 46,595,154 of NC_057852.1, forward strand.
CTCAGTGCAGGACTTAAATGTTTGGAAGGATGTGGCAGTGACGCTTTCTGCTATGCGTGAATTTCACTGTAAATGCAAATAGCTGATTTTGTCACCTATCTGTATCTCTATTTAGTACTTGCTTAAACTTATAGATCTATTGGCACTACTCTACAACTATAAGATCAGCTGTTCAAAAATATGAGCTGTTACCAATGAACACTTATTTACAGCAAGAATTAGTCAAAAACCTTCCACTTGCAAAAAGCATCAAAACCCAGAATACCTCAGAGTAGATCATTTATATGATCCTAATGCAACTGCCATATTCAATCAGGAGAAACTGATTCAGAATATTAATGAACATCTGCAAACTGATTTCCCTTTTGAATGCCTCCCAGTGGCATAAACTGGCATCCATTAAATGATTGCTTCCCAGATATATTTCATATTAAGAGCTACATTTTCCCACTCTTTCTCATGTGGAGTATTCTCTACTCCACAAGTAATAACATTCAAGTAAATGAATGCTATTTAACATGAGGAAAGTCGGCATAATTTGGCCCCAATTGTTATCCAGTGGAATCAACCTTATATAAACAGTTTATTAATTGATCTAATAAATTATAAACATTTCTTTGGCAAAATAAAATGCCTCACAAGTGTTAAGAAACTTGAACACAAAGTAAAGTGGAATTCTCCAAACTATTAGCTATGATATACCCCACTTACACGTAATCATAGCAGATGATCTAGCTGCATTTGAAATCCTAGTGAAAATATAATCCAACTCCAAGCTACCTTTATAACTACTTACAATTAAAATATTTCTTTAATATTTTCTCAGAGAGCACATCAGTATCATTAATTCTCACATCTAAGGAACTTTTGCAAGACCCGAAAAAGCAAGAAAAGTCTTTAATTTATCAAGTATTACAGTGAATGAATAATGACTAATAAACTGGCAAAGAATTATCAGTATAATTAGACTAGGGAAATTATTTGGGAAGGTATATGCAATACCACATTTTTACATTGTATTTTTTGTTGATTGCTGCCAACATGTGCTTCACTTTACAAACAAATATCACACATTCCCTGCCAAAGGATTTATGCTGCTGTTATATATTACCTAAGGGAAAGTCTGCAGAGTCATTATGATAGGTCTCCCCATTCCACACTCTCTCCACTCCACGTTATGATAGGTCTCCCCACTCTCCCTGGAGGGAGAACCAGATTTGTCAGTCAAGACAAGCTGAAAGTGACCACACCCCTGAAAACCCTGCCTGTTTGTTCTGCCCACAGCAGCTCCAGGCAGGCTTCATCCTGCTCACTACCTATTCTTCCTATTTCATTGTTTAAGTAATAATGTGGGTACACATTAGATGGCCCAGGTCCAGTCTCAGCACTTCAGATTGTATACTAATATGTATGTTGTCTCAGTACCCAGTATTTAAAGAAGTACGTTCATAGGAAGAAAATCTTATGTGAGTGAGTGTAACTTCACTTGTTGCAATATCTCCCTCCATAGCTTCATGTAAAGGTCCCAGCTCACAAACAATATTTTAAAAAGGGGTGGGGGGCAGGGGAGGCAGTGAAGCAAAATATCAGACCATTTACATAGATAAACAAACTAACTGTGAATAACTGGAGATCACTCTCAGGGCTCACGATAAGCAAGGCTGAATATTTTTTTGTGTGGTCATAAATTATGAAAAAGCTGCATTACAAAAAAAGAAGGCAACTTCACAAACTTCACAAAGAAAAAGAGATATGGGATATTTTATTTTATTTTATTGAACATGTTGAGTTAAATATTGATTACCTCTAATGTGCCATGATAGCTTTCCAAGAACGGAGAATCAGCTATCTCAATGGAAGCTCTTTGTTAGCATAAAACTTACTGTAATATATTAGTGATCTACATCTCATTGCAATGCTCCACTAATATTGTCTGTCAATGTCTGATAAGTAAAGGAAAGGGGGGAAGCCCGATTGCTTTAGTCATTTAAAACTGGACCACACAAGTACTTGAGGGAACTTCAAAGCATACCTAATAGATCCAGGTCCTCTCTAATTTTGATGTTTCTCTAATGCTTCCTAAATGTTGTTTTATTGCATACAAAAAATGTTATGTAGGTTGCCAAGTCAAGCAATCAAAAATCAGGAAATGCCATTTACCCATGCAGCCTTAATTCTGCCCCCTTGTGTATCCATCCTGAGCACAGTCCTGCAGAAAAAAGTATTATGGGATCATGTAATTAAAAATTCTATGATAATGCAGGCACACAAGGGGGCTGAATAAAGGTTGCACAACCAGCTATAAATCTGTCATTTCTGAACATCTGAGTGACTTTCTTTTAACATAATTTTTTTATGTAATATTCTGGGGGTTATGTGTCAGGAAAAAGGTGAAACCAAATTCTATCATGTACAACAGTAGAACTTCGCCACCATTTATGGATCAAAAGCAGAGACTGACCCTTCAGCACATCTTAAGCTACAGATGAGAGTTGTTAAACACACTTAGCTGACCACATAAGAAGGCTGTTATGAAAAAAGGGGAGATGGACTTCTGGTGCTCGGTGTTGGGTCCTAAGGATGGTTGGTGTGGGGGAGCCCAACTCATCCTGGCCCAGTTGTCTTTCTCTCCCCAAGACAGGGTGTTGGAGAACTCCAGCCTGTGTGGTACCCCATGAGATGGAGTGTTAATGTGCTGATGAGGAGAGGCCAGCTATTGGGTTGCGAGAATGAAGAAACTTGTCCTGGTTCTCGTCCCCATGTGGTGCCCAAAGAGGGCCACAGACACCTGGATCAATGCACCATGGCAAGGGGATCCCAGTGTGGCTCTCATCCCTCCTTCCAACAACTACAGCTGCTCTGGAAGCTCCCAGGTGTTCCCAGTACAGTGGTGGCCAGTGCTGATGCGGCTTTGGTACCAGTATAAGCCTGGCCGTAAAATGTTTGGGAGATCAGTTGTTATATTTGAACACTATCAATAGCTTCCTGAGGAATGTAAGTCAGAGAAGGGAAATTCCATTTCTTGAACAGTTTAGATATAAATTTTAAAGGAATTTAATGAAACAAACAAAAAAGATGCCCCTCTAGCCCAAGCACATACCTCTGCCAAATATCAAAAGCCTGTGGCAAACAAACAATGAAGATGGAAGAGCTTTGCAAAGAAAAGGTCACAAGGTTCCTTTGTAAGGGAAAGTGTTAGGCAACCTAAAGACAGAGCTTGCTACCAATGCCTCCTATAATTATGGGACAAATCCTGCTCCATCACTCAGTCCTTACTTGGTCAAAGCTCCCATTGAAGACTATGGGAATTTTACTTAAGTATGAACTGAAATCCAAAGGTCTAATCCACATCTCATTTAAATCTTTCCATTGACTTCAGTGATCTGACCTCTGATTCACCTTTCACAGGTATGTAGGGCCAGAAAGACATAGAATAAGTACAGTTCTGCTGCACAGGTTGCCAGACACAGAGAGCCTGAGCAAGTGGACTTCTTCACTTCCTGCACAGCAGAGCACTCCTCTGCAAGGGTTCAATTGGCATCATCTCACAGGTGGAAGTTGGAGTAAAGGCTTGCCCAGTGGGTCCATGAATGCAAAACCACTAGCCAAAATTGGGCGCCCCCCCCCAACCCCCACAGACCTCTCATTTATTTAGGCTTTGTTTAGGCTTTGTGCAGGGCGAGAGCATTAATATTGAACTCCTGTGTTTTCTGGTATGTGGCACTTTGTCAGTTATTTCAGCCATTTTATTTGTTAAAGTTTATAACTGTGAGTAAATAAACATAGATCATCAGAAAATAGAAATATTAAAACATACTGTAAATACTATTACTCTCTGGTATTTGGCAATGTTGTTGTAGTCTTGTTGGTCCTAGGATATAAGAGATGCAAGGTGGATAAGGGTAAGATGTTTTACTGGACCAGCTTCTGTTGGTGGAAGGGGCAAAGCTTTCAGTCTTCACAGAACACTTCCTTAGGTCACTATGTATGGTATTTAGCATTTATTTTTCTTTTCTTTGCTTCACTGCAATATTATCACAATATAAGTTTTAATAAAATAAAATAGTTACAGTAGTTACAGTATTTGATGACAAGCACATTGTCAGGCACCCTAAAATATCTGAGGTCAATGATAATTCAGAAGGAGGGGGGGTGTTACCAGATGAGTGCACCAATTAGTGACCTACGGCATCTGATGCCTAAATAGCCGTTTGAAGATATCAGTAGCTAGACTGAAGCAGTCACCCTCAAGATGGTCTAAATACCACATACTGTGTTCATTAGGGAAACCACTCAGAGCATTGTGTTGGATTCACTGGTTCTGTGCTCAATTTGATCATCTTCAGAAGCACACAAGATCACAGGCCAGATTCATCAAAGCGAGAGATTAAAGAGAGATTTTCCTTTGTACAACTTGGTGGTGGAGTTATTTTAAATTAAACAACATTTTACCCAAATTGGTTCTCAATTATTAAAAGTTCTGAATTTTGCACTGGCCTGCTTCTAAAGCAGGAAAAAATTCAGGAAAGTTGTATGAGTACAATTTTATATATAGCAGTAGTTCTCAACCAGGGGTCTGGGGCTCCCTGAGGGGCTGTGAGCAGGTTTCAGGGGGTCCACCAAGCAGGGCCAGTATTAGACTTGCTGGGGCCTAGGGCAGAAAGCTGAAGCCCCACCATGTGGGGCTGAAGCCCAGGGCCCTGACCACCTGGGACCGAAGCTGTAGCCTGAGCAACTTAGCTTTGCGGGTCCCCTGTGGAATGGGGCCCCAGGCAATTGCCGTGTTTGCTACTCCCTAACACCAGCCCTGGTTTTTATATGCAAAAAAACCCCCAGTTGTTGTGGCACAGGTGGGCAGTGGAGTTTTTATAACATGTTGAGGGGGTGGGGAGGGGACTCAGAAAGAAAAAGGTTGAGAACCCCTGATATATAGTACAAAATGATGCTAAATTGAGGCTGACCCAGTATCTGATAGCAGGGCCTTTCCTTGCAGGGTGTGGGTGGTGGTTTGTTTTTTCTTGCATACAAAATTCACTATGATTACAAAATAAGTTTCACAAGGAGAAAAACTAAAAGTGTGCACTCTTAAATTGATAAAAGGATGGATAGAGTCTTGTAGTCAGAACTGACCTTTAGGATAATGAAGCTTGTGTCCTTTGGTTCTTCTGGCCCGGAAGAACTAAAATAGATGAAGGAGCATGGTAACTTTTTCCCCTTTCTTTGTAAGGTAAGTTTCTAGCCATTTTCCTTGCAAAGATAGCTTGGGAAAAGTAAACTTGAAGGCACCTCACGATTTGGAGATAAGCCAGACTTGTTATTGTCAGGACCCACTGACACCTGGGACTGTGCAGTTTGAAGTCTGCTAACTTCTTCCTTGGAACGCCTTAGCTAGGTGGTGACTAGAGCTGGCCTGAAAAAGTTGACTTTTCAGTGAAAAAATGGAAATGCTGGAAACTGAAAATTATGATTTGGAAGTTGTTTGGGTGCCTCATATCCTCATTTTCCCCTCTGGGCTGTATTCCTCAGCCAGACTACATCTCATATAAGGCATTATAGTCTTCTTCTTGCTGAGTGACTACAGTGCCTCTGTGGAGTCTGTGATCATGGTGCATGAAACGCAAGTGTAGTCCATGAAGGAAGTGGGGGCACGAGGTAGCCAAACCACAACTCAAAATCAGACATTATGGTGCTATTTCTGTATCTTTTTTGGGGTGGGGGGAGGAGGATGGATTTTGGCAAAAAGCAAAAGGAAAAAAAAAGGGTTGACTGAATTTTTTTGTGTGTGAAAAGTCCATTTTTCCCCCAAAATTCATTTTGTTTGAAAACCCAATTTTCTGTCGAAAAACTCTCAATGGAATCTTTTGATGAGCTCTAGTGATGACAGCAGGTCTGGTTTCCATCAAGCCTTGAAATGGGTAAAAAAACCTCATCATAGCATAGTTAGACACTAAAGATAGGAGAAAATGAATTAATCAGAAAGGAAGTTTTCTTTATATAACTTCATAGCCGTGTATAATTAGACATATCCTGATGAACCACTATATGCTTCCAACTTTGCTGATGTTCAAATTACTGCCCGGCACATCAGTATCCTGAATATCACATTAAAATTCCTACCTAAAGTTCAGTTAATAGACATCTAATCTAGAAATTTTTCAGGTAAGTTCAACAAGTATCAGGGAGAAGCAATTAATTGTAAATGCTTTTGGACAGATTGTTGCCACTGAAGATATGTGTGCTTTAGTTGACGTGATCTTAGAGGCAAATGCTCACCCACATGCATCACTGCCCATGAAATGATATAAATTATTCTATCACAACTCTGATAGTTAGGTACTTTTGCACACAAAGACATCCCCCAGGAGTAAACATCTTCTAAAATTTTAAATGGAAAGGGACAGATTACCAGGTATACAATAGGCTTCCGAGGAAAACATTCCTGGGTGCTTATATTATTCTAATGGAGATAGAAAATAGACTGAGAGAGCATCATTATGGAGGAAAGCTCAGAGGGCAGGATACAACTTCATTTAAGAGGCTTTGTATAGTAGCTCCATTCTGTGTCCTTCCAGGACCAAGCTGCTAACCTTTAATTTTGAAAGCATCTCTCTCTCTCAGCTCATTATCTGAAAGAAATTTACAGCAGATACAAAAATTAAGATGAAGGACAACCTGCTTTAAAAAGGCAGAATTTGGGAGATCTCAACAGTTTAATTCCGTTCCTTTGAATACACTTGGGACCTGATTCACTGGCACAAAACTGGAGTGAGACAGTTGGAAACCAGTACCCAGAAGGTTTAAGAGCCTTCCTTTGCCAGGGGCTTTTAGTTCAAAGATACAAAAGATATAGTCTCCTAAGGTATATACATTTCAGAAGGCCACATTTTGATTCTTTCCAGCGAAAACTATTTAAAGGAGAGGTAAGTAGGTAAGGAAACCCTGCTCCATGGTCATAAGTAGAAGAGATACTTAGGGATTTGGGGATGCATAGAAAGAAGTTTTCCATGGCCCCCATCCTAAGGAGCACAACACCTGATTGTAGCTCCTCTCTGCCTCCTCCTGCCACCTTTACCTCCCTTTAGGGTTCATACAAGCTGTGTAATTGCAGCAGTGGGGAGAGGAGGGTACCTGAGAGAGTTTCGTAATATGGTATTTGTAAAGTTGTAGGTATTTTTGTTATGCTTATTGTCATGGGGTAGCCAATGTGAGAGTATCTATTTACTGTTAGAAGCCCTAAGACTGAACTGATCTTGCTGCAGGGTGTATGTATGATGAAATTTTCCAAGATAGAGGCTGATTAGCTGTCTATTTGAACCTGTATTGGCATAAAAGATCTACTTTTTCAGTTCAAATCTGTTTTGGGTTTCCATATGTTACACAATTTTATCTTCTTTGAAATCAAATTCCTTTATTTAAGTAAAAAGGGCCACATTTGCCCATGATTGGTGTGCCTGCCCTTAAGTAATTGTGGCGAAAGCCCATAACCCCAATACTGGTCCAGTCAGTTGGGAAGCTCCTTTTCTATCTTCTGCTTCTCCCACCATTGGGAGAGAGAATTTTCAGTCCAATGGGCAGGCACATTATATCTACACAAATGAAATCAATGCCTTCTTCAACAGAATTGCATAAATGGCAATAAGGTGGGACAGAGTTACTGACTCCAACAAAGAGAGGGGCAAAAGCAATTGGGTTATAAGAATAAAATCAGCACCAAAACAGAGAGAAGTTGCCATGATTGTAGAAACCAGGAGGCTTGTGGAACCTCTTCAGGTCTGGAGACAATTTGGGTGGGAGAGAGACACTGGGGCCTGTTTCTGACTTTATGTATGCAGGTACAAATCGTGAGTAACTCCAAGGTTAGTAAATCAGTGGAGTTACACAAATGTAATCTGGTTTACATGAGATCAGAATCAGACACTTAGTAATGAGTGTTTCCTTTTTAATATAATACCAGCAATTGTAAGATACAGCTGAAATTTTATGATTACTATAGGCAGGACTGGTAGTGCCACCTATTATTAAGATTGACTGATAACTCCCATTATAAGAGCCTTATTCAGTGGTTTATAACTTTTCCAAATGTTTCAGGTTGACATTTTCCATTCTGTGTGTCTGCTTTAGGCTGGTTTGTTTGTTTAATTTTAGCCAAAACTGTTCAGCTGTTTCAGAGAATGAGGCTAGAAAAAAATTCATTGTTTTGTCCATGGGCTGGGTGAGACTTGTCGTGGAGAGGGGAAGGAAATGGGAAATACAGGCGGCGATAGGGACTTGGACAGCCAGTCCAGAGGGGGAGACTAGAAATGTCTGGGCAAGGAGACTGGGATATAACTGAAGACTGTATCATAATGCGTAGGCACAAGAGGGCTGAATTAAGATTGCATGGGCCACCTTAATTCTGGTATTTTCTACTTTTGAATCCTTGACTTTGCAACCTTAATAATGTTCTTTTAACATATTTTTGTGTGCAATTTTATGTATTAGGTGCATCCGATGAAGTGAGCTGTAGCTCACGAAAGTGTATGCTCAAATAAATTTGTTAGTCTCTAAGGTGCCACAAGTACTCCTTTTCTTTTTGTGAATACAGACTAACACGGCTGCTACTCTGAAACCTATGTATTATGTGGTTACAGTCATTTTTTTCATTCCACAAATTATGTGCTATAATTCAAGAACTAAACACTTTGTAAGAAGCATTTTGTTATACACAGCTAATTAGCTGACAAGTGGAGGGCAAATGTCGAAGTCCTGAGGGGAATATTCTCCTCCCTAGTCCATGCTGCAGATCTCTGATCCATGCTGTAGATCTCACTTCTATATTTTGTGTGCTCATTCTACATGAGGTCAATGGAAGTTCTGCACATTGGACGAGTGCAGAATATGGAGCAGCAATCTACATTGCAAACAGGAGATCTGCCCTGTGAGGCGGAGGAAGATGAGGAAATCTATTATGCAGATGAGTGTAGAATTTTGCAATAATTCTGCATATGCCATAAACATGCACATACTTCTAGGTAAATATATGCATATCTGTGGTGTCCTGGAAATATCACCTGTAATAAACTTCACTGAATTTCAGTTACCACAGCTGGGCAAATCTATTAAAGTGTATCAAAAGAATCTTCTGGAAATTGTCTGAGATTGACTTTTATCAAAGAATATCAGAAGGTTCTCCCTACAGAGAATATATCCTTCTACAGTGCCAGAAGAGGAAATGATTCCAGGAACCAATGAATTCAGGGGGAAAAATCCCACTTAATTGCATTCTGGACCTTTTTGTTTCAAGATGGAATCGTTTTAAGCATAAAACATATATATTGCCCCTAGAATTCTAGGTTTAATGTTCAAGCCTATAATTTTATTCAGCTGGAAAAAGGATAAAATATCCCCTCAAAGCAAAGAAAATTCAGACTTAAAACTGAAACTCAATTCTGAGAACCAGAGAATTAGGAGGAGCTGGCCAGGCATTTAGATTGTCTGACTGGTTTCCACCCGAGGGCCTCAAAGACTCCGTTTATTGAAAGAACTATGACTCAGTATCATTTCTATTTTGTACATTTTATTAAAACTCTTAAAGAAACTAAAATAAAATCAAGGAAACCTATCACCAGAATTAAAATAAAACTGTCAAATCAGAATCAAATTGTGATCCAATCAACAAATTAGTCTCAGTATTGGCTTGAGTTAAATCATCAAATTAGTACCCAAAATAATAAATCCTTATATCAGTTCTAAGAAGGAGTCTAAGAAGGTGGCTGGCCATATGATTATAAATCCCAGCTAAAGAATATTATTAAAGTCAATCAAATCTATAATTTGAATCTGGTCAAATAGCTTAATGCTTAAAGTGTTAACTAATTATTACCTAATGTCTACCTCAGCAATCTCAGAGCCACTAATAAAGAAATTTTTTTAGACTTCAGTTGCTCTGTGTTAATTAACACTCCTTCCTCCCCCAAGATATTATAATACTAGCTTTAACATAACCCTCTTAAGCAAAAGTTTAACAGCTCACAGAGCAGCAAATTCAGATAAAGAGACAGATAGTGATGTTCTGCTGGCAGAGCACCTACAGCTGCAGGAAGAGACTGATCGAAGGCTGGATTTGCCTGTTTGTTGGTGTCATGACTTCACAAGGTCATCAGTCCCAGAGATTTTGGAATATTAGTCTTCTCTGTTTTCTTGCTGACCTGAAAGACAAGGCTTCTCTGTTTTTCCTTTGATTCTTATGGCTTATGAATTTAGCTTTCTCCATCTTCCGGTACTTCCTTCCAATGTCTTCAGACAAATCAGGTGTGAAACCTACCTTGGAACCACGGAACTTGGGCCAATAAAGTTTGAATTAGTTCACTGTGAGAAAGTAAACTTGGAAAAGTCCCATTTAAGCCAGGAACTTTAAAATTAGGTAGATTCCCTATCGAAGTGTTTTTGGTATATGGACCCACACACATACGTACTCAAATATGAAAAAGCCAGGCACACAAGACCACTATTGAGGTATGGTTTTATTGGGATCAAATGTATTAAAGACACTGTCACCAATTTACAGAAAATTCAATATAACAACCCCCCCATAAAAATAACCGATGGGAAAAACTCTAGGACAAAAAAAATGTTGCTTGACATTCATCCATCAGCAAAACTAAAATTAAGTCAGACTTATGATAAAGTTCATCATTTCCACTTTCTCATTGGCTAATCTAAAAACAGATAAATGTTCTCATTCTTCTTGCAAATAAGGCAATTACAGTAATTTTCCTATTTTGGAACACGGATATAGGTCAGCTGCTGATCCTTAGATAGCTAAAATGACAAAAGTTACTTTAACAATCATGGCAATGAAACCCATTTAAAATATTAATTTTAAATTGTATATAAGGTCTGTATAATTGGGGCTGGCTAGAAAATAAGAACTCATTATGCATCAGAACAAGACCTTTTGAAATTTATTTTGTGAAAAAAAGTGAGGGACTGGCCCATCTGCCCCAGAATAGCCAATATCATGATGGTTGGGGCACTCACTCAACTGCCTGATTTGGAGGTGGGACTTGAAGCTGGATATCTCACATCCCAGATGAATGCCCTAACCACTTGATTATTCTTGGGTTAGGGGGTCTCTCACTCTGACTTTGACTAGAAATTCCATCCTGGACATGAGAAACATGACTAAGCTTTAATTGAAGCTGACCCATCTCCTCAGAACATTTTGATTTTGATGAAACAGAATTTTTGACAGAAATAGATGGGGGCTTTAATCTCCAAGTGGTCACGTTAAGTTTGTTCCAGACCTGTCCCTTTAGATGCTTAAAGTATTCTTCAGAGCCAGACAAGACAAAGAATGTTGAATAATTAGTCTGAAAAAATCACAATATTCATCAAATAAATTAATTGTTAATAGTACTTGTGCTGGTTGAATGACATTTGACAAGAGACTTTACCTCTTTCTTCCTTGTTTGTTAATGAACTTGTAGTACATCAACCAAAGCCATCTTTCCCTTACTGGGAGAGCTACCATAGGCTCAAGGACAAATATAATGGGCTAGCTAGTAGGTTTTGGAGCCAGCTATTTAGGTTTTTTGTTTATAAACTAGCTTACAAGCTCAGAACCACCATGCCAAAGTATAGGAGACTTGCATTTTATTTGAAGGAGAAACTCTTTAAAATGTCCATGTCTTCTTTGAAAATTCTTGTCTAGTGGAGGCAGTATTTCTTATGGAGCCCATTGACACGGTTCTATTGGGTCTGACAAACATACTAAAAGTTAACTTTAAAAGTGGTATTTTGCCATTAAAAAAAAGGAAGTTTTAGTTAGATTCTGCACTATATTTATTTATTCTCACTTGTCTCCTCCAAAGAAAGAACAAGAAAAGAACTATTGTCACTCCTGGGTGCTCTCTTTTTCTGATAAACATTTGAAGTATTTTTTTCTTCCTCATCTTTATTCTCTGAATAACAGAAAAGGTCTGATCTTCACATCCCAGAGTCCCTTTCCCAGCTTGTTTGCTTCTTTCAGGGTTGTTGAGGGTTTTTTGGTGGTTGTTTCAGATTGATTTACAAGTACTAGAACGTTAAGCCTTGAATTCAAAACTGTTCCCAAAATTTATGACAAACACAAATCTCTGTGCATCTTTTCTTCAGTATTTCCCCTGTCTCTCACTGCTAGATAGCTAGAAAATGCCACTGCTCTATTTTATTTATAATATGGTTACACATTTGAAGAGGCTCCAACCTATCGGGCAAGCCGACAAACTATGGTAACACCCATTGTTTCATGTTCTCTATGTATATAAATCTCCCCACTGTATTTTCCACTGAATGCATCCAATGAAGTGAGCTGTAGCTCATGAAAGCTTATGCTCAAATAAATTTGTTAGTGTCTAAGGTGCCACAAGTACTCCTTTTCTTTTTGTGGATACAGACTAACACGGCTGCTACTCTGAAACCTGTAATAAAAAGTGTTTTCTCATTAGCCAAGGAGTTTCTAAGATATAAATATTCCCAGTATGTTTAGGAAGAATTGATCATAATGGATTTGTAAAGAAATATTTCTTGTAAATTTCATGTGCATAAAAGCAACATGTAACTGTTGAATAATAAGCCATAGGGGTTTAACAAAAATATAATTACATATCTAATGCAAGTTTCTCTATTTGAAGAAAATCTGGGTGGTGTTTTAAATCTCTATTTTAATATTTCTTTTTACATATCTTGTGCAAACAGTTTGTTTGATTGCTTGTTCCTCCCAGTGTTTCCCAAATAAAAAAAATACCAGACTTTCATTTAGGGCCAGTACATTAATACTCATTTGAATTCAGAATAACTCTACTGAGGTCAGTGCAGTTATCAGAGATTCACAAGAGAGTAAATGCACCTCGGCTTTAATAACACTGAGCTCTCTATAATGGTTTCCCTCAATTTACAGTCACAGTCACCCAGCAGGTCAGCGGCAGATAAAAGTTATTCTAACATGCAGCCTATTGCCCTGTCCACTGGATCATGCTACCACCCTCCAGCTCAGGTTTCCATAGAAGCACGACTTTTCAAGCCTTAAGGATAATGACACCTATGATGAGGCATGTAACCTCCATCCCCAACTGGAAAGGATTAACCAGCAGCCTGAGGCTTAATTAGCTACACCCTATTACATTTGGGTTGGCTGATAAGCTTGAAATGAGAGTTTAGAAAGGGGGAAGCCCAGCAGTTGAAGACTGGTTGGGGAAGCAGAGCAGACAGGCTGTTTTGTGTGGGCAAGGAGACTAGCGGGAGACAAGAGATAATCAGGGACTTCAGCCTTCCTGAAACTCTGTGTAGGGGAAAAATGTGCCAATGGGCAGTGAAGTTGAACCCAGGCCCTTCGGCTGGCTTTTTGGGTAGTTTTTGCAGCAGGATCTGGCCTGAAAAGGAGAAGGCTAACAGTTGAGTCCAGCTGGACTGAACATTTGGTTGTTTTGATATTTTCTCTTGGACATTACCTAAAGGACTCTGAGGCCTTGAAAGGGGATGACCTGTGTTAGTTGGCTGGAGGGTCAGGTCAATCCTATGGCCAGAAAAGGCACTGGTGAAACTGAGGCAGAGCTGCTGCAATACCACTTCCAGCTATGAGGGGGGATGCTGAGGTGGCACTTCTGTGATAACACCTCAGTCAGAAAAACACCTTCCAATTTTGATTTCTGCTGATGCAAAGATAGGTGGCCAACTAAATCAACCCTGTTCCCAAAAGAGGATTTTCAAGGAAAAAAGAAATTCTACTATATAGTGGATTTATGTTGTGCATTGTTACAATGTAGGAATACATTATAAATGGAGGAAATATCAACGACATGTTTTTTTAAAACCAACATGTATTATTTTCTTAGTGGTGGTATTATTGCAGGGTCTTCAATCAAGGACAGTGGGGATCACACTGTTTTCAATGCTCCTACTTTTCACTTCTTTCCTTCAAGATCTATGTGGGAAACCTTCTCTTGGTCCCACGAGGACTGAAATGGACTTCTGTCACATCTTAGCATCGTTGTTCCTTGACCAGCAAGAGAAGCACAGAAGAATGAAAGAAAGCATTGCCCTCTCCACAAGGAACTGAAGCACTCCAACCATCTGCTAGCCCAGGGAATGACTAAAATGTTAAGATGCAGATTTTCAAAGGAGCTCAGCTCCCACCTAAATGCCTAGCAACACCAATTATTGGGCTGCTCTGTTCTCTCTCTTTCCTCTCAATTTAAAGAGTCAGAGTTGCTGGGAAGAGGAGAAACTAATTCTTTATATGAGGTTCCTGGCTGCATGGCTGGTGGACTAGGACTTCCTCTAGAAAAGGGGCAAAAAGGAGTGAGGAAGCCACCATTGTTGAGCTATTGGCTGGGACTCCCGTCTCTGGGACCAGTATTCAAAACCCAGTCCTGTCCCATCCAAACAGGAGCTGTTGGAAGCTAGCTCTAGAAAATGTACTCATGTGAACAACATTGCATTTTCAGAGAGACAATTGGTTCATCTAATAGGTCTCTCCTCATCTCCAATAATTATATATATATATATATGTCCATGAAAACTTTAAAGTTTCAGACTTAAGCCATTTTTGTGAAGGGTGAAGGTTTCTTTTTTTTTCATCCTCTCCAAGCTCAAAAATAACTGGAAATATTTTGCTCAAACTTAAAAAAAAAAATCACCTTAAGGCAGAGACCAAGCATGGAAATGTTCAGCTTAAAGGGTGAATATTTCAGAATGTTATAAGCATGGGAAAATGGAATTATAACTAAAGGTGTTTTGCAACCTTAACCATAACAGGTGCTACTGAGAAATTGCTGTACTATCCTTTCCCTGTATTTCTTCTTGTATTTAGGGCTATAAGGCATAACTACAAGTCTTAATGCCAAGGAAAAATACCATATATTTTTAAACAATGCAAGCACTTAGAGGAGCTGATAGACTTTACTGTATTCTAAAGTAAGCCTATAGTCCATCTTTATATCATACACTTTTTACAGATGCACAAATTCACATGAACCAGATAGAAATATTAATGTTAGACAGCCTATCAAAAATGCATATCTGTTTCTACCATTGACAAAATAGAGAATTGTAGCTTCATCCTAAACACCATTATTTATAGCTACATTTTAAAATTGTAATTGTGAAGCCCTTGTAACATCTTTTGATTATTGTACTGTTAAAATATATATCACGTAATCTGCAACTGTTACGTTTATTAGAAAACATAAAACTGTTGATTCCTTATTACTAAGGCTGTAGCTAATTTATGAAAAAACAAAACAAAAAAGCCCACAGGGAAAAATCAACATAGATTTTCCAGCAAGTCTGTGTGTGTCTGTTTCTCTGTCTCTCCTCTCACATGCACACACACAGAGTTAGCTCTATCAACAAATGCTGCCACTTATTTTTATTTTTGATTTATTTTTCTGTTCTCTAAACTCTTGAATTTTTCACATACTTCATAAATTCCTTTTCCCTCTATGTTCTATCCATGGGGTCTGCTTTCCCTCACTGGTGTCAGTGGGGTGACACTGATGTATAAATGATGTAAGTGAGAAAAGAATCCATCCCAGGAACGTTTCCAGACAATATGGGCCAGATTCCAATGCCCTTGCTTATGCTGATGTATAACACTGTACTGCCCATATAGTCCTGTTGTTTTCGGTGGAAGTATTTGTAGAGTACATGTATCAAAATTTGGCCTATTGAAAGCAAGCAATGGAACTTGGCCATGCACACTGAAGTTATGGCAAGACAGGAAACATCAGTTCAGTTTTATCTTGTGTCTCTCACTATTTTCCTTTATCATCTGCTACCCAGATGCCAGAATGACATCTTTATCCCTATCTCAACTGACCTAAATATTTTTTTTTAATTTCAATTAACAAGGACCTCAGTTCAGGATAGCACATAAGAAAATCCTTAAGCTTGACTGAAATCACATGCTTAAACTCAAGAATGTGCTTAAGTGCTGCCCTGAACAGGGAAGCAGTGCTGAGTCAGGGCTACATATAACGGCAAATGTACAGCTGCCATTTTTTGTGTGCAGAACCTTAATTATGGCATGGAAATCAGAAAATGTGCATCCAGCTACCCCTGAACATGTGCTAATAAATGGCCATTAGTAAATTTGCACTTGGGATTTTGTGAGTGCAAATTTAGAAGATAGTTTTGAAAATTAGGCCTCTACGCTATTAAGAAACACTGCATTAAAACTGAGACAGACAGTGCAGAAAGACCGCTTATTTTTCAGACACCAGGTTGAGAGTACAGTGGTGGCAGTTATAAAAATCTTGTTTTGACTTGTAAAGTGAGAACGCTCCTATGGATGTCAGTGGGATAGAATAAATATAGAACACCAAGATGTCAGAGAAGTGGCAATGTATAAATGACCATAACCGCACATTAAAATGAGATTTCAAGATAAAGAACATTCAACAAATTACATGAAGTAAAACATCTACTAAAGATTACATGGCAAAAATTGACTTATTGGAAAGATGAGCTCTCTGATCAGTGTTAATGAACTGTACGTGAAAGCTGTGGATTTCAAAGAAATGATGAAAACCACAATGCTGAACAAATGTAATAAAGTGTCAGACTTACTGCCGTACTACTCACTTTAGCAGAAAACGAATGACTTCTGTGGCTAGAAACTGTTATTTTAAGATTATTTTTGAGGAGCTGTTAACTATTTCTGATAAAGTTATTTTGTTGCAGACATGAAAAAAAATACCCTCTCCTTTCCGCCTCTATATGTATATATGCATTGCTGAGTTCTGAAACCTGCCCTCTGTAAAATCAGTACAGGATTCCCAAAGGGCCAGGTTAAAAATAAGCCTTCCTACTCACTCGTATGAATTGAGCAATCAGATTACAGAACAATCAAATGCTTTCCAGACCAGTATTGTGTTCAGAAATGAAATAAGAATTCTGAGAATCCTGGGCCAGATTCCCTCCCTGAGGGAACAAGCGTGGGTGGTGCAATTTTGCAGAGAACGTTGTCACCTGCAAGATGGGCAGGCAGAGGATACCAATTGTAAATCCATCTGGAGTTCTATCACAGTGGGGGCTGCCTGGGATGATAGGTATTGGATCACATACACAGTTTCAGAATTCAGCTTTGGTTCAGATTCCACCAACATCTACAACTTTGGATGCTAATCTCTTATTCAAACCTCTGCAGCCCCATTCTCTCCAAATCTTTTGACCCATTCTCCACTATCTACATGATCCTCTTCCTATAATCCTCTCCATCAAAAGACAAGGTCTTCCTATTGCTGGTACCTTGCAGCATGGGAACTGAGGTGTGCAGGGGTGGGGGGTGGGGGGTTGGTGGAGGAGGGGAGGCGATCTAGTAGTCTTCTACCTGTTCCAATATCTTCAGGAGAAGACTAGCTGTATTGTTCCCTTTCCAACTTGTTTCAGGGGGTCAGATGATATCCCACTGCCTCCCAATTCCCCTCTTCCACCTTTTTGCCTTCCCACAACTCTCCATTTTTCTTTGATGGAACCTGGAAATGCTCCAGAGTTCTCTGGGCTATTCACAAATCCCCATGAGATGGGGCTGGCCAACATTTGCCCCAAAGGAGATGCTAGTGCTGGTGGATTTGGGAGATTGGGCCAACCAGCTTGTACTTAGTGAAGAGGGAGGCAGAGCTGGCTAGTTGCTTTCTCCCTGAATGTATGGGAAGGAGTGTTTATAATTCAGAGCTACTTCACCTGTATCTCCCCTCAGTGGTCCAGCAAAGACATGCACTCTGAGCTTCCAGCTGCCCCAAGCTGTTGTCTTTCTGGGTGGAGACCCATATCTCTCTCCCTTCTGACAGGGTATTATCAGCTGCAGAGTTCTCTACCTTCCCTCTATTTCCCAGCAAAGGCAGTCTGCCAAAACAGGCCTGCTTGCTTTCTCTTCAGAGACTGATAACAGAATGATTGCTCACAGATATATTACCACACAGTTCTTTCTAACTAAGCTGACTTTATTCTTATGGTACAAAACATTACAGGGAAAAAGCTTTTTTTTAAAAAAAAGCAATAAAAAACATATATGTTAATAAATTTACCAGGGTATCACCCCTACCTTAGGGATTTCTTTGCAGTTACAAGTTTATTAGATTTCAAAGTGGTAGCCGTGTTAGTCTGTATCAGCAAAAACAAAGAGAAGTCCTTGTGGCACCTTAGAGACTAACAAATTTATTTGGGGATAAGCTTTCATGGGCTAAAACCCACTTCATAAAATGCATGGAGTGAAAACTATAGTAAGCAGTACATATATTACATCACATGAAAAGATGGGAGTTGCCTTACCAAGTGGGGGGTCAGTGCTAACGAGGCCAATTCAATTAAGGTGAAAGTGGGCTATTCTCAACAGTTGACAAGAAGGTGTGAGTATCAACAGAAGGAAAATTACTTTTTGTAGTGACCCATCCACTCCCAGGCTTTATTTAGGCCTAATTTGATGGTGACCAGTATGAAAATTAATTCCAATTCTGCAGTTTCTCGTTGAAGTCTGCTTTTGAAGTCTTTTTTGTTGAAGAATTGCCACTTTTAAGTCTGTTATTGAGTGTCCAGGGAGATTGAAGTGCTCTCCTACTGGTTTTTGAATGTTACAATTCTTGATGTCTGATTTGTGTTCATTTATTCTTTTGTGTAGAGACTGTCTGGTTTGGCCAATGTACATGGCAGAGGGGCATTACTGGCACATGATGGCATATATCACATGGGTAGATGTGCAGGTGAATGAGCCCCTGATGGTGGGGCTGATGTGGTTAGGTCCTATGATGGTGTCTCTTAAATAGATATGCGGACAGAGTTGGCAACGGGGTTTGTTGCAGGGATTGGTTCCTAGTTTAAATTAATTAGAGCTTCAGCTCAGAATAACCGCACAGTTTTATGGTACTGCAGTAGGCCAAATCCTTCCAATTATCTCCTAAGGATTGAGGACCTCTGTGGACTAGGGTCCTGTCTATTTGCTGGATCAGGAAGAAGGCCCTGGGCCAACTTAAAGCCAGGATTTTTATCTAGAAGTTTTCTCTTTGTTGGTCTCTGGAGAATCCAGTTTGAACTAGATAGACATATCTTCCCCAGAGAGGATGCGTCAAAGGCAAATAACAGAGAAATTTCATAAGCATCCCCACCACTGCCTTCGAGAGAAGGTACATAGGGTGCCACCACAACAACACATACACAATTGCATTTTAATATAATTTGCCCCAAAGGCATTAACCTAATTCAATAAGGTTCATCTTAATTCCACAAAGTTTGTTCAGGATATTGTCATTCTGTTACAGGGGATACTTAGAAGGCCCCTGTAAGAACTAGGTTTCATGATCAGAAGCCAATATGAATTGGATGTCTTTAATGAAGTTCTTTCCTTTTTACTTAAATTGATCTACACAATTCAGGCTTCCAATTAATAGTTAATCCACAAAATTTCTTCTGCAACTTGATGTATGCTCATACCCACATGAACTAAGTAGGAAAACATTAAAAAATTTTCCTAAGTAATCCTGAAAGTTTCATTTTCATTTTCCCTCCCCCCCATTCAAGAGGTTCAGAATTGTTGTTGTTGTTTTGTTGCTATTATTATCATTATTTTATTTTATTTATTATTTATTTTATTTTGTTGAAATAGTTGTTTTAACTTTCTCATTTCTTGGCAGCTCAGGTGGTAGTTCATCCATTTCTCCAATGGTTTTACCACCATTTAAACAAACCATCATAAGGGTTTCTCTTTGGCCTCAGTAAAGTTACAATTAGAAAACTCCTGGCTGTGGTCCTACCAGACCAGAGATATAGAGGGGTGGGCTGTGATGTAGCAGACACTTCTAAGGTAGCTAGGATGACCCCTGAAAAATAAAAATGAATGAGAAGCCTGTTTCTTTTTCTTTTAAAAGATATATGTAGCCAGTAGACTACCAAGCTGAATTCCACATCATGGTCTTATAAATGTGTAATCTAGAGGCCTTTTGTTTTTGTTTATCACCACAACCTCGTATCAAATCTCTGGGGAATAGTTTGCTGAAGTGAAGAAGTTGACCTGCTCTTGACAATATGATCGCCGACATTCACACCTGCCTTACTATCCATGACTTTGCAGGACAGGAGATTTTTAAACTGGGCCATTTGTATATGATATTTTATGATCATTTTACATATTTTAGTTTACATGGTAGACTGGGAGATATCAGTTTTATAAGGTAAACAGTGCTCTTTAAACTGGGGCAGGAGAAGTAGCTCTTGCTACCTTTTACTACTTATGTGTGTAAATGATTCTCACAGCAGGAATCAAAGAGCATTGAATCCTGAGACTCAGCTACCACGGCTTGTTTTGCAATATGCTGTAGAATTCACAAGCCTGTCATTTTTAATTGGTTGGTGAAGGCCACTTAGACACACTGAGTGGTGAGAAGAAAATATCAGCACCATTCATCAGGACTGGTACTGTGGTAGAAGAGTGCACATTTCTGATATTCTTTTTTACTGCTCTCAGGTAATTATGGCAAGTAGTGCTTTACAAGCAGGATGCTATCTGTGGATAGCGTAGGCTCCACTTTTACTAGATAATTACCGTAAACTGTAGAGGGTAATCAGCTCTTTTATCTTCGTGCACTCTGTCCTTTAACTCTTTTTTTTCTCTTGTAAACTCTGTAGTGTATCAGAAAGAAGAAACAAACAATTTAGATTGTTTAACTGGCAACATAGACACTAAGGACAAACTTTTCAAACAGTATGCCTGAAGTCAGACACACACAAATTCAGGGCTAGTTCAGATAAACCTGCTGATGTATCTGCAGTTGTCAGAGGGTCCACAGATCATAGGTGCACCATCAATGCTAATGTTGTTTCTACTGTTCATAGTCCAAAGACACATGCTACAGAGAATGAGCTAGTTTGTTCAGAAAGAGTTCTGCGGTGAGGATAGTACCATCTAGGAACTAGGATGTGTCTGGCTCTATCATGGCCCTTGATAGCTCGCCTAACACAACCATGTTTCACCCACATTTGTGGGTCCACAACTAGCATACTGCATAACTGTGCTTATATATGTGCCTTCTGTGAAAATCTGGGTAGCTATCCAATGTGCCTCAGCAGAGGATAGCATCCAGAGGACATACATAGAAAATGGTAAGAGGAGCATGGAACAATGCACTCTATGGCAGATCATTGCTACAGCTTGTACTTCAGACCACTTCAGAAGAATTGGGTAGATTGGAGGGCCACCAGAAGAAGTGGACACAAGTAGTAGAGGGGGGAGGAAGAATTGTTTTTATGTAAGCAATCACTTTTTATCTGTGAATGTTTCAGTTCCTTGTTGTTTATGCGAACCTATCAGGAAGTTCTCAAAAGAAAATGAAAACATAGGGGGAAAATATTAAGTGGGGGTAGGTTTGTTTTGTTAACATAGTGCTTTTAACTTGACGTTGGTTGGACTCTCTTGGTTCCATACACGGTAATAAACTTTTAACAGTTTGACATTTAGGAAAAACACAGACATCTGTTTTTTTTTTTCTCTCCTTTAGAAGGAACTTGTTGAACAAAGGGTGGTTTTTTACGATGTCACTTTGTTTCAGCTCACTGGGACAGTGAAAGAACAACCTTGTATAGGAATGTAACACAAAGTGCTCTAATGGATGCCTGTAACTTAGGGGAGACAGATATTCTTAGGAAGATACAATTTTAGGAAAATAGATCTTTAATAATATTTATATAAAATAATAAGAACAATCAAAGGTCATGCTTCAAGGAGTAAACTGATCATTTACAGCAGCCAGGAAGGAATTTATTCCCCATAATTGAAGTCAGTGGGAGCTGTTCAGTGCTCAACACTCATTAATTTCAGGTGGCTTATTTAGGTGCCCAAAGGTGGATTTAGGAGCCTGACTTTAGGTGCCAATTTTTAAAAATCTCGGCCTGGGTAAGGGGTGTTTCCACATTCCTCTGAAGCATCAAGAATTTTTGGTTTCTGAAAGCAGGATATTACACTAGGTGAATAAATAATTAGGTTTTATTACAAATCCTACGACCCTAGTCATTTTTAATCAAAAAGAAAGAATTAAAGATATCAAAATACTTTAAAAAGATTCAAAAGAGAGACAACAGCCTCATTAACTACACAGCTCTGCTTCACTCCCTGAACACCATCCATGCTGTGTTCATCTCATTAAAGACTGTATAATAATGCATATGTACTGGGGGGTTAAATTTAATGTTGCACACACAATCTTATTTCTGGCATTTCCCAACATTAGAAGTCCTTGATTTTGCGACCTTAATGTTCTTTTGGTGTAGTTTTTTGTATTAATTAATATATAAAATGTAAACTAGTTATTACTGTTAAAGTTAATGAGATATAGGGCTTGATCCTGCTACCACTGAAATGAACAGATGTTTTGCCATTGACCTCAGTGACTACTGGATTCATCCCCATCTTATTTTATAAAGCATTCAAATTTTGGTAGCAAACATAGATATGGATTGCAAGGAATTAATGATCATGTACTAACACCATTTTAATAATACAAACGGATCATTTTTAAAGGAAAAGGTGCCAGTGCTCAGTATTCCATCATCTTTGGTGATAGTTGATGTTCAACAATTTGCAGTGCCCATCATCCTGTACTATCCAACTTCCCTTTGATGTTGATTAACTGCATAGCTACTTGACATGCCATGGTGACTTAGAATAATATGCTAGAAGTAATGTGTGGAAATTGGATTTGTTTGAAATTAACATGGGAGTCCACCATGGATATATCTTGCATTCTTTGATTTTGTTCAGATAATGAGCAATATAGCAGATGGTAAGAAATTTTGAGTTAATTGGACTGAGAAGGAACAATTGAATGACTTTGACTTTGTGGTTGACATTACTCTACTCTCCAGCAACTCTTGTAAACTGCATAAAGTGAATGATTAAATGGGGAGCTGGAAATATCTGTGGTGTCAGTAATATAAATCAATACTGTATGCATGTGGAAGTGTGTTTGACTTTCATCATGTAGTTCTTAATTGGGCACAAGGTCTACTGATTTTAATGGGAGATTTGCCTGAGTAAGGGCCACAGGATCTAGTTCTCTTCTGCCAAGCTGTTTTGTAGTGACTCAAGAGCATAAGTACCAACCTCAGGAGAGACTGTTAAGAAGCAGGGCACAAACCACAAATTGGTTGTGAGTTCTAGCCAACCATTTATTAAATGTAAACTCCTCAAGCACAATAACAGCCTTAACATAGAGTCACCAACCGTCCCCTTGGATACTCCAATCTATCTCGTTTTGTGATAGATGATCCCTTACATCAAAGATTACAGCAATATTCAGGTTAATCCCAGTCCCAAAGGAAAGTCACTTACCCCCGGTCCATTGCACCTTAGATCTCATATCCAAGACACTGCTTATAGCAGGGGTGGGCAAACTACAGCCTGTGGGCTGGATACAGCTCATCAGGGCTTTGAATCCAGCCTGTGAGATTGCCACCCCTGTGGCGCCGTTGGCCCTGTGATGGTGCCGGAAGTGGCTGGCACACATCCCTGCGGCCTCTGTGGGAGGAGGGGCAGAGGGCTCCGCGTGCTGCCCTTTCCTGCGGGTACCTCCCCAAAAGCTCCCACTGGCCATGGTTCCCCATTCCCACAAGTGAGGGCAGCACACAGAGCCCTCTGCCCCCAAGGGCCACAGGGACATGGTGCCGGCAGCGGTGCGGCACGGGGCCAGGGCAGGCAGGGAGCCTGTCTTAGCCCCGCTGCATGCTGCTGCCACCCTGGAACCACTCCAGGTAAGTGGTGCCATGCTGGAGCCCGCACCCTGAGCCCCTCCTGCACCGTGCACCCCAACCTCCTGCCCTGAGTCCCCTCCCACACTCTGCATCCCTCCTGCACCCCAACCTCCTGCCCTGAGCTGCACCCTGCACTCTCCTGCACCTGAACCCCCCGGCCCTTCTGCACTCCAACCCCTGCCCTGAGCCCCTGCTGCGCTCCACATCCCCTCCTGTACCTCAGCCCCCTGCCCTGAGCCCCAACCCCCCACCCTGAGCCCCCTGCCACACCCCTCCTGCACCTCAACCCCATGCCCTAAGGCCCCTTCCGCACCCCAACCCCCTGTCCCAGCCTTAAATTCATGGCCCTGCATGCAATTTCCCCACCCAGATGTGGCCCTCAGGCCAAAAAGTTTGCCCACCCCTGGCTTATAGCCAATCCTACAATAAACTATCTAAAGATTTATTAACTAGGAAAAGGGTATGAGATTTATTTACAAAGTTAAAGCAAGGTAATACACAAGTGATTTCCAGTCTTAAGTTTCAAAACGTAATAAAGGCTTTTATAATAAGTAAGCTCTATACGTCCTTTTGGGCTAACCCAGTCTAAGCAGTGAGGATCTTTTGCTTATGCTTGGAAATCTTGCTCCCCTAGAGCCCAAGCAACAAAGAGAAACAGTTCTTACTTTTTAGGGCTTTTTTATTCCTTCCCTGCTTCTGCTTTGAGTTTCAAATTCAGCTGTTGAGAGGAATTCACTTGCATGTCTCTTTTTCAGGGGGCACGATGGCGAACAATCAACAGTCATTTGTAATCTGATGTTCCACAATAGTTCTTTTCACCAGCAACCACACACCACACCACAGAACCACTAACCCAGGAACCTATCCTTGCAACAAAGCCCGTTGTCAACTGTGTCCACATATCTATTCAGGGGACACCATGATAGGGCCTAATCACATCAGCCACACCATCAGAGGCTCCTTCACCGGCACATCTACCAATGTGATATATGCCATCATGTGCCAGCAATGCCCCTCTGCCATGTACATTGGTCAAACTGGACAGTCTCTATGTAAAATAATAAATGGACACAAATCAGATGTCAAGAATTATAACATTCATAAACCAGTCGGAGAACACTTCAATCTCTCTGGTCAGTCGATCTCTGACCTAAAAGTCGCAATATTACAACAAAAAGATTTCAAACCCAGACTCCAATGAGAGACTGCTGAATTGGAATTAATTTGCAAACTGCATACAATTAACTCAGGCTTGAATAGACACTGGGAGTGGATGAGTCATTACACAAAGTAAAACTATTTCCCCATGTTTATTCCCCCCCCATTCCTCAGACGTTCTTGTTAACTGCTGGAAATGGCCCATCTTGATTATCACTACAAAAGGTTTTCTCCCCCCCCCCCCGGCCCCCGCTCTCCTGCTGGTATTAGCTCATCTTAAGTGATCACTCTCTTTCAAGTGTGTATGATAACACCCATTTTTTCATGTTCTGTGTGTATATAAATCTCCTCACTGTATTTTCCACTGAATGCATCCGATGAAGTGAGCTGTAGCTCATGAAAGCTTATGCTCAAATAAATTGGTTCATCTCTAAGGTGCCACAAGTACTCCTTTTTCTTTTTGCGAATAGTTCTTCTGATGTTGATGGGCTTCCTTTTCTGGGGCAGGACATAACACCTCCTGGTGGAAACTAGTATTTTACCTCATTAATGTTTCTCTCCTGTGCAGTGATTTACAGTTACAGAGGAAACACTTAAATATTACCTCATAACATGGGATACAGATATTACAAGTGAAACTAATGCACGTAGCACCTTATAAGCATTCCATAAAGTCTAAACAGATTCTTATCATTCTAATGCCCATTTTAACAATTCTATTACAGTGGTGAGCCAGACTGGTTCCAGCTATGTATTTGTCAGCATTCAGTTGGGTCCTAAGGGCCTTGGCATGAGCTGGCACCTGGTCTGCCAGTGTCAATCTTCTTTCCCAAAATGTTGGGGTTCACATGAAGTAAAGCTGAACCATGTGTACAGTCTGAAGCACAAGAAATAAAAACACCCTTGTGATATTATTTTCTGTTTATTTCTGCACTGCCATGATATCTTGAAAAGAAAAGTGTGATAAAAATGTCAGGATAAAAGGACACATGACAAGTTAACTGATTATATGGATTTTTAGCACCCACATGAATTATTATTGTTACAATAAATAACAAAACTTGTAGGCATAAAATGTTCTAACTTTGCTTTCCTCCTTATGGCTTGAAGCCTAACGTTCTTGAATATTTTTAAATTTTGTCCAACTCATAAAATACAAAGCTGGTATGTTCTTAAGAAATGACATTAAAAGAAAAAAATGATGCCCTGTGACTCAACCCTTCAGTTGGATCTGCCCAGGTGATTCCATAGGCCTACATGGAGCCCCCTTGATATCTGCTTGCTTGTATGCATATACTTCACTTGATATACACCAACAGTCCCAGGGAAGTCATGGGCGAAAGTGTTCGCAGGTTGGAGCCTTTGTTTTGTTCTCAAGCTTTTGTATGTTAATTATGAGATTGCTGGAAATGTGGTTCTTTGGCCATATATTTTACTATAAAAAAGTTTGTCCAAGCTCACAGTCAAGATTTAAGTCTAAAATATCTGCAATTACAGATCAATTGTCCACTATTGTTCCCATTAGAGCTATGAAGAAACCATTTCTGATTGCCAGTAAAACTGCCAAGAAAAACTATAACCCATAGTTTCATAGGTTGACAAGGAAAGGAAAAAGCTAGGATTTTGCCTCCTGATTAATGAAAGCTCTTAAGCATGCACTTAACTATAAATATATACTTAACTCCCATTGACTTTAATGGGTTTTCCTGAGTAGGAAAGCTTTCCTTAACTGGGGCCTAGCCACATGAAAGCTCACTAGGGACTTGATTCTCCCACCCCTTCACTGGTATCTTTTTGTGTGTGTGAAAAGTCCCAGGGACTTCAGTGTAACTAATTGTGTAGATAAGTACCACCCAATCTAAAGCTGGCAGAACTGGGCCCCAAATGATGATTGTGTTTCATGTGCTCACCCCAAATGTGCTCACCCTAACGTGACTATCCACCACAAGGAGAACAAGGTTAGCAAAACCACGTTATTTTAGCTTCAAATTATAGCTATTCTTTATAGCTAATTTTTAGCCTGCTACTTTATTACTGCTTTTAACATTGGCCAAGGAGACTTTCTGTTAAAATGCTATACATTGATATTAATAATATTAATGAAGAGAAACAATTATAAAGAGAAACAGTATCTTGTCTGCAACACATTCTGAGTAAAGTACCAATACTGCAAATGTAAAAGCGTAGTGCTTTCTATATTCAATGCTATATTAAAAGAATTTGTATTATCTAATGCAGAGAAGAAACTAGATGAATGTCTCCTTCCAAAATATAATATCTTTTGTTACAGTAGTATCTGGTAATATAAAGTCCTTCTGGCAATATTTATCTGCATATAATGCATACATTTTTAAAGCTATAAATTGGTCTGCACTGGGAGCAGTTCGATCAATTCCAAGAATATTATAACAATCCCCCTGCCACTATTTAAAAACCTAATAGTTCTTTAGTTTCTTTTAATCTTATTCCAGGCATTGCTATAATGCATGGGGCAGATCCTTAGCTGGTGTAAAATTGCCACAGCTCCACTGACTTTAATAACAATTGAACAAAAGTGATCAATGTGTTTAAATCACCACTGTAATCTACATAATTTGCCCTAAATTTTTTGTTCACATTTGCCATTTTTTTACAACTGCATTTAGAATATGACATTCCATTCTGTTTCCATTATTTATGTTGCTGAAGAAGTGAAAAATTTAGATTCTGAAAAAAAAAGGTATTATGTTTCTTTAATGCATTAAGTTGCCAACAAACACATTATGAATGGCATGCTAGAATTACAAACATATTCTCCCTTCAGTGGTTCAACATTTGTTATTATTTAATTTTCACTTTACAATAATGTCCACAGACTTCCAATAGAATGAAGCTGTATTGTGATAGGTATTGTACAAATATATAGCCCTGCTCTAAAGGGTTTACAGTTAGGGCTGGGCAAAATTTTTCAGAAAAAAAAAAAAAGGCTAATTTGCCTCAAAATGCAGTTTTGGTCAACCCCAAACTGTTTGTGAATTTGGCACAAATCTGCTGAATAGTTTTGGCCAGAAACTAAATAAATACATAAATTAATAAACGGAATACAAATTTGGGGGCTATATTTGTAAAACAGCCAGAGGGGAGGAGGTGGTGTCACCACCATCCTCTTTACAACTTTTAGCCCTGTCGTTACCGCACTCATGTGGGATCTAAATCTAGCTCTTTTTAAACCGGGCGTGAAACAAATGTTTGAGGTCATGTGACATACTAAACTCAATCCAAAGCAGACTTTTTTTAATTTGCTGAAATTTGTAGGGTTCTTTCTTTGTTTTGACCCACACTGAATTATTTTTTGCTTAAGTGTTGGGGATAGGGATGGACTTCAAGACATGCTTAAAGTTAAGGATGTACTTAAGTGCTTTTCTGAATCGGGCCCTTTGAGAGGTGGGAGTCTTTTCAAAGGTGATGAACTGGACATTCCTCAGAACTTCTATAGTGACTGGTTTGGGGAAAGCTTCTGTTCTGGAAATTGGTCCAAATGCCATCAAAGTATAATTACCTTCATTTGATTTTGTCTGCAAAGCAGAATGAATGCCTTTCATAGACATTAAGATATGAGAGGATAAATCAGAGCACTAATTTGACCTTCTTTATACCATCATTATGTTATACTTGTTTCATGCCTCCCTTTATTCATCTCTATAAACTGTGCTTTACCTGTGATTCACTGTATAAATCACACAGATATCGTAAGTACTGAATGCAGCTGTATACCTCCTGAATGGTTGATAAGAGCACATCACACTGGTACTATGATTCTTCAGCCGGTGCCAGTAGCTATTGGGTAAAATACCAAGTGTTAGTCAATATGATCCAGATTTCTAAATGTTGTTGTAGCCATGCTGGTCCCAGGATATTACAGAGACAAGGTGGATGAGGTAATATCTTTTACTAGACTAATTACTTCACCCACTTTGTTTCTCTAATATCCTGGGACCAACATGGCCTATAATAACATTGCAAACAACAGTGGAAGATATTGAATTTTGCTATCAGAAATAGAAACACCACAACATGAAGAAACAGGAAGCAAAACTTAACAGCACTATCTACTTTCTGAGCAATTGCAAGAAACAATTCTTGGAAGTTGGTGCAATGAAAAATATTACCTTGTCTACCTTGTCTCTCAGATTTTTCAAGGTATTTTAGGTATGGCAGCACTGAGTTCAGCAACACCTAACTGATGTAGGAGCCTAAATCTCAGTTTCAAGCCATTTTCATTGGCTTACTTAAAAGCCAAATCCTATGGATAGTTGGTAGGATTTAGGCTCCTAAGTGCCTAAATATCTTTTGAAAATGAGACTTAGGCTCCTACATCAGTTAGGTGTTGCAATTCTGAGCTCAGGAATGACTAAATACCTTGAAAAATCTGAATCTATGTACAAAGTCCTACATGGCCTAGAGCAGTAACTGTAGACTCTCTCTGCCCTGCCCCACAATCTGAACACAACTGGTGCACTTCAGCTAATTTTCCCAAGGGCAAAGCTTGTTGCAACTCATGGTAGTAAGTCTCTGCCTTTGGATTTGTTTCCATCAGAATTCACATAAGCCCAAGCTTTGCTGCCCTCAAAAATGCTATTCAATACACCTGTATGATTTGGTGGACCCTCTGTCTTTAAACTCTGATACCTGTTTGATCAGGCCTTTTCATAAATGTTGACTCATTTTTTCCTACCGTTGTTAGTCGTGGCAGATACCTAAGGTCATGCTTTTGTCATGGGTAAAAGTACAAAACTCACAGTTGTTGTTTTTTAAACTTACAAAAACATGAAATTATGAAATAAAATATTTCATTTTCAAATACAAACTTGTTATAGTGCTCATGATCATATAATTGCTCAGTCAATAATAGTTTTAAAGCATTTAGCGACACCAAAACAATTAAATACATACAAAAGTCTGGGAATGTAAAACAATAGTAACTGGCTCGTATTTATTGTTTTGATAAACATGTTGTTCTTGCCTAAATTACATGGTTATAATAGCTCTCCTGTCATCTTTAAGCACATCTTTATGCAAAAGAAAGGAAACTTCTTATAGAAACACTGTCTGTTAATAGAGAAATGCATTTTAAATGCATCTCTCTGAGCATTTTTTTTTGTCTTCCAACATTGGAGCTTATTTTTTTTTAAAGGTCTGTTCTCATCTGTGATAGGATATACAACCTTTCTGGGTCGAGAGAGAGCTGGGCTAGCTGAGAAGAGTCAGACTCAATAGTCCTTCCTTTTGTGCTTGTTGCCAGGATTTATGGACCATGCAAGAAAGGAGTATGTCTGAGATATTAAGATAGTTGGAGCTCATCAGGCAGCCTCATCTGAATGATTTATATACTGAGGAGGAAAAAGAAACCAAGGGCTAGAGTTGGGAGGAGGCTGTCCTGATACTAGGAGAAGTAGATTATGTATCAAGAGCTGTGTGTGTAACATCTGTTTACTTTTTGAGGCTATGCTTGTACTTTAGAAAAGAAGAAATGTATGTGTTCTAGAGAGGAGAATTAAGAAGGGCTAGTGAAGTAGCCTGGAAGACACCACGCTGTGATAAACCACATGCTTTATACTGCAGCATTTGATTTTTAAGTCCAAAGAAAGGGAGAAAAGCAATGGAGAGGGGACATGGGTTTTTGTTTGAATCACAAGTGCATAGAGCAGAGTAGGCAACTAAGCCAAAAGAGCCCAGAAACATCCAGAAGGAGGGTGTGACAATTACTAGACATGCTCAGTAGTGGTTTCTGAAGCTATATAAAAAGATTCCTTTAAGGGCAAGCAGTCTTGGAGGCCCCATATCTATTCATTATCTGGTAACTGAACTAATTACAGCTCAAGAGGAGAAATGTTATAAATATAGACATTAAAGACAATTCTGTGGATTCGGTGGCTGACAGATAGAGGAAGAGGAACTGTTTCTGCTGTAAAAATTGGGTCCCAATACTTGTAATACTTGGAAACAGGCTGCAAATTTTCTGTCTCTCCAGGAAATTGAGGAAAACAGTCAATTATTAGCTCAACTATTAGAATGCTGCTAGCTGTAAGGATCCCAGACTTGATTTGCTGAAAAGGCTGAAGTGTCTGAGGAGGTAAAAAAAAGAACTGAGCTGCTACCTTTCTTCATAAGTTATGAAGAATCTAGTATGTTTTGAGGCCCCGCTAGAGAGATTGAGACCAGGTCTACACTACAGACCTATATCGGTATGATTACCTCACTCGGGGGTGTGAAAAATCCATACTCCTGAGCAATGCAGTTCTACCTACTGTGGTACATGGCCAGAAAGCGTTAAGCAGCTCGCAGGCTAAATGACTCAGAGTCAACCTTTAGAGATATGTTAGAAAAAATATGTAAATGGTAATTAGGGTCATCCCATGTTAGATGGGCTAGAACAGTGGATCTCAAACTTTTTTACTGGTGACCCCTTTCACATTGCAAGCCTCTGAGTGCGACCCCCATAATAAATTAAACACACTGTTTAATATATTTAACACCATTATAAGTGCTGGAGGCAAGCGGGGTTTGGGTGGAGGTTGACAGCTCACGATCCCCCATGTAATGACCTCGCAACCCCCTGGGGAGTCCCAACCCCCAGTTTGAGAACCCCTGGGCTAGAACTTTGAAATGCAAACTTGTATTGTTAGAGAATTAGAGGCTAATAATATGTGTTTACTTATATCTTGTCAGATGTTAGCCATGTAAACAAACATTTCCCGTCTATTACTACTGCTATTGATTTGGAGATCAAAAGGGAATATTAACATTTAAATTAATCTTGGGCAAAATAATGTCATTGTCTATATGTCTCTTTTAAAGTTTATGGTAAACTGACCGGTGATGTTTGGGAAATAGAAGGTTACTTCAAAGCCTATTGTTCACCCAGGACTGTATGTTCAAGAGGCTGCTAGAAAACAGTATAAAAGACTCTTGGGATCTGATCCTTTCATCTCGGATCTACTTGATGCTTCATGCAGGGGAAGCTTAAGCCATAAGACGGAGATCTCCAGTCCCATCTGGATCACCCTGAATATGAATATTGGACTATAACCTATGGACTAATTCTGAAATAAGTCTTTGCAACTGCAAAGCTCACCATCTCTACTATGAATCTGATCTCAGAACTGTACTCATGTCTGTATGTATAATGATCTTTTAACCAACTCTCTCTCTCTTTTCTTTTTAAATAAATTTTAGTTTAGTTAATAAGAATTGTCTGTAAGTGTGTATTTGGGTAAGATCTGAAATATTCATTAACATGGGAAGTAATATGTCTGATCCTTTGGGATTGGTAGAACTTTCTTCTATGATGAATAAGATTTTCAGTAATCATCATCATACAATCATAGAACCGGAAGGGACCTTGAGAGGTCATCTAGTCCAGTCTCCTGCACTTACGGCAGGACTAATTATCTAGACTATTCCTGACAGGTGTTCGTTTAACCTGCTCTTAAAAATCTCCAATGATGGAGATTCCACAACCTCCCTGGGCAATTTATTCCTGTGCTTAACCACCCTGACAGTTAGGAAGATTCCACAACCTCCCTTGCTGCAAATTAAGCCCATTACTTCTTGTCCTATCCTCAGAGGTTAAGAAAAACAATTTTTCTTCCTCCTCCTTGTAACAATCTTTTATGTAATTCAAAACTGTTATCATGTCCCCTCTCAGTCTTTTCTTTTCCAGACTAAACAAACCCATTTTTTTCAATTGTCCCTCATAGGTCATGTTTTCTAGACCTTTAATCATTTTTGTTGCTCTTCTCTGCACTCTCTCCAATTTGTCCACATCCTTCCTGAAATGTGGCGCCCAGAACTGGACACAATACTCCAGCTGAAGCCTAATCAGAGTGGAGTAGAGTGGACTTGGGTGTTTGGATGGAGGTCTAAGGCTGGGTTGCTTTTAGGGAACTGTGTTTTGGCTTCTGGGTAACCAGTAAGGTATTAAAGAAGCTGTTTGAGGCTAGCTTTGTGGACCTAAGTAATGGAATAACCACCAGCTTTGAGAATTGTCCACCCCATTCTTTGCAGTTTGCCCTAATTAAGTAACCTCAGTGTGGCTCCCCTGGGTCCCTCGTCACACCTACGTAACCTCCCATGTAGAGAGCATTATGTAGATGGGAGAGCTTCTCCTGGCAACATAACTACCACCTCTTGGGGTGGTGGATTAACTATGCTGATGGGAAAAGCTCTCCCATCAGCACAGGAGCATCTTCACTTAAGCGCTAAAGTGGTACTGATACAGCATTTTAAATGTAGACCTGGTCTGAGAAGTCATCTCTGAAGGAAAATCAGAAGTGTTTATAAGTGTATGCTAAAGTGTAAAGTATTTTGAAACCTAACATTGATATATATCAAAGAGGTGAAAGTGTGTATAAGAAAACACTGGTAGATTTATGACCTAATAGCTTTTGTTTAAAAGTTATTTAATAAATATTCCAAATACTGTTTTAAATGTTTGTGCATAAATGTTTGTTTACAATGAATTGTGTAGAACTCTTTCGTTGAACCTGACTGGGAGCTGTTATCACCTACATTCACGGTTATGCAAACAATAACCTTGAGGTTTAAAGCTGTGTAATGCTTTCTGAAAATGCAGAACTCTAGCCTATGCTTCAGCAAGCAGTTAAACTGAGGTACAGGAAAAGGGTGTGTAACAGAGGCATACATAATAAAACACATGCCTGAATAGGCCCTACTACTTGTTACCCTGTGACAACGTAAGAGTATCTTTTGTCTTAATTTAAGACACATGCTGTGTGCCCAGATACCATATGATGGCTGTAATTAATAAAGAATAAGTAGTAGATCAGAAGGAGATATTGTCATTTAAAATACAGGAACAAAAATAGATCAAAAACAGAAACTGAAAATAAAACGCAAAACATGACTGTGGATCTGATAGTGTGATGGAGACCTGAAAGGAATTGCATGGCTACATTTTGTTCTTAATTTTGTATCTCCGTAGTCTAAATCCCACTTTCTGCTTGAGAGAATGAGCTGAAAGTCAGTTTTATCTCCCCTGGTAAACCTGTGGGGGGGAGGGGTGTTATATTGAATTTATCACCCTTTTTGTATGCAAGTTTATATTGCCATGAGTAATTGGCTTCTCCCAGGTCTTGAGGGGACGAACTTCAGTCATAGATTTTCCTCTCTCACAAATTGCTGGGGAATCTAAAGGCAAAGGCCCATATTTTGCATTGGAACCACAGAGGCATAGGGTCTCACCCTCACAATTTTGAGTGCAGCATGGGGCCTGGACTTGTGGCCATGTCCAGTTAAAGAAACACTGTTAACTAAAAATCTAGTTAATTAAAAAACACACCACAGTTACATTTAGTTTCTGGTTCAACACCTATCCCCTGCAAATTTTATAATAATGTATGTCTATTTAAAAATATGTTTTCTCTCTTCTGCTGAACTGACCTTGTTCAATTGAGAAGTAGGCAGGGACACAGGAGAAATATGACGTGATTTTCACCATGTCATTTGCCTTATGTGACCTAGAGCTAGATAGACTTCAACTCAAAATATGCAGGGAAGATGAACCTCTTACAAAAGTAGAGTGGGGGAAGGAAGAGGCACCAGAAGCTTAAATGCATCTATGGCTAGTTCATCAGCACTAATAAATGTTTTGGTTTTTTTGTGGACACAGTGTGAACTAAAACCAAAGGCTGGTTTGATACTCCTGTGGTTCAAGTCTAACACTTTTCTTAGCTCTATTCTACATTCCCCAACTTTCATCTTATTCTTATGTTCTTTTTTAGTTTATATTGAATACAAAGATTCTTAGGAGAATTTGGACTAGATCTTGAGGTTTAGCTGAGCAGTGCTTGTCTCAATGAAAGAGATAAGTGCAAAGATGGCTTTAAATCACCTTTACACTCCTGAAGCCTGGAGCTGTTCTGCACTTGTCCAGTGACCCAGTGCTATTCAGAGCATTTTGGAAGTTGCTCTAATTTTCCCCTGCTACCAGTGAATCCAAGGGGCCATTACAGCAGCTGAGGATTGAAGGGACACAGGGACACCCTGGTGGAGTGACCATATTTTTCCAATGGGAAAATGGAACACTGCATGGGGCTGGCCACCAGTGCACAGGGCCGGCCCAAGCCCAAGCCATTCTCCCGAGCCTTCCCTGCCATGCGGGGCTGACATTGCCGATTGCGCCTCCCTGCTCCCCACATGTTCCTCTGTACCTCACTAGGGTCGCAGCCCACTTTTTTGACAGAACTGCATTTGTTCAGTTGGCAAGAGCAAATGGGACAAATGCCCAGTTTTGACAAAAAAGTTGGGATGGCCAGAACAGGGTTTAAAAAGGGGACTGCCCTGGCCAAAATGGGACGTATGGTCACCCTACACCCTGGCCACATTGCCCATGTCAATAACATGATTGGGGAAGTAGGAGCTGGGTGGCATAGGAACTAACACAATGCACCAGAGATTCCAGGGCTTTCAGAGTAACTCTAAAAAATGTATACCATAATCCTTTCAATGAAGTCAGAAATCTCCATATAAGAATTCTTGCTGATAATGCTGACCAGCCTTATTTTGGTTAATATATTCAAAGATATTGCTGATGTGAAACTCACAAACACACCCACTGTTAGAGCAAGGTCTAGTTTCTTATTTAGCTTTATTAATGCCATTGAAAAAAGAACACAAGTCCTTTCTCTGTATTAATAGTAGAACAAACCTCTTGTATAGCAAAGAACAGAATGTGGTAAATTGTATTACAAAAATGTGGCCACAGATTGCAAAGGGAGTGTGATTAAAACAACAAATAGGGCTGTACATACAAAGAAGATATATAAAAAGATATACAGTTTTAATAATCAGCTTAAGATAGAAATGTTAGGCCTTTTCAGCTTTATCATCCCCCATAGTTAACCCAAGCAGCCTGCTTCCAAAGGCAGAGGAATATATCTAAAATCCTTGCTCTGCCCAACCCCTAATTAACATATTTGTCTTTGGGGGGTGGGGTTTATTAAATAAGTACACTGTCTGCCATTTTGAATTCTTTTTTTTCCTAACAGACAGCTATCTTCCTCTAAAGGGAGCAGCCAGAAAGAGGTAAGGTTAGGTTACTATGTTATACTGCCCTGTCTATTCTGTCCATTTTTCCCCCCAGCCCTTGCAAACCCAAACTCCAATTGTATTTTTATATTTCTCCTTAGTTTCCATAATGCAATAAAACATAATAGTGGTTTACCTTAAACACCTGCCTGTTTTCCTCTAGATAATGTTGCCTTTATATTTGCATTACTCCATATACTTAGGGGAACTAAACTGGGGGGCCTGTGTTTAAAGACACTCTTGTTGAAAAGTAAACTTTTTACTCTTAATGTTTGTCAAACAGTGAATTTTATTTTTTTGGTATCAACAACCTTAAGTGCCTGGTTTTTCATAGGAAGGGATAATGATTTCCCTTTGTAAGCTTGAGAGTTCCTTATTTTAATGTTACTGGGCTTTATTTTTTACTATTGAACTGCATTTGGTTTGGCGCTATTAGTCAAGTGCCATGAGAATAACTTTGGGCTGAACAGTACAAAAGAGCCCCATCTTTGTAGAGGATAATCCTCTTTGTACAAGATGCGAAGAGCAGAGTCTCAACTTCATTTTTATTCATGAGAATTTGGTTATGAGAACTGAAGCATTAATACTGCAGTGGGTTCAGGGTGGGTGGACTGTTGTGCATGTGGAGATCTCCAGTGAAGTACCTGTTTCTCTCAGCCCAATTGCAGCAAATGGGGCCTACATCCGTTTTTCCCACTTCCAAGCCTCAGTCTTATCATAGCAAAGGATGTTTTAGATATTCTCATAATTAACAATATTTCCTGCAAGATTTAAACATTACAAAGCTTAGAAGCATGAGTGAAGAGTAACTGGTAAGATAAACTGGAGATTATTGAAAAGTGTCATATTTTATTACTTGTATTTTGGAAATATACTGAAATGTGGCTGGAGACCCAATGTGTGATTTAACGGGGTAAGGACTGTAGAATTAGACCCCACACTTGAAGGACTTGGTAGTGGAAGCTAACTAGATTTTAAGCAAGATTTAAGTGGTGCATAGGCCTTGTGTTGCATGGATATGATTTTCACAGAGAATGAGATGTACTCAAGTAAGAGGTCTGACAATCAGGAACTCCTGACAGTGACAACTGACTCCCTTTGTGGCCTTAGGTAAGTTACTCAGCCTTTTTGCCACTGCTTCCTATCTGTAAAGTTGGGGTTGGTGATGATTATTTATCTACTTCATAGGGAGTTCTTAAAGTAAAGGTCAGAAGAGCTATATAAATGAAAGTTTTTCATATGTCTTGGACTCTGGCCCACTGCATGGAGGTAAATGTTACCCTTTAATGGCCCTACATAAATATAATACAAGAGAAATATTTTTATAAACTTACAGGAAAAATGCAAATAAAGAAATATAATTACCATGTATAAATCTATTATTCATTTTTCATAGTTATTTCCCCAAGTTTCTTGGTTCTAAAGGTTGTGGCCTTGCCCTGCCATCTTTTCTATTGTATTAATCATAACTATGCCACCTCCAGCAGCACGTCTCTGACAGAGATTGTTTGTTTCCTAAAATTCAGTTCACACTGAAGAAGGTTGAATCAGAGATTTCTCAGGAATTTTGATCCAATTTATCTAAAAACAAACAACTGAGCCCCAACAAGAACTGTTGTCCTGATTAGAACTTCCTTAATTAAAACAAGGAAATCCAGCCACTACCCACAACTTTCATCTCTGCTCCCATTGTGTTTGTAACCCAAATCTACTTTTAAAACACACATCCTCCCCTAATAACTGAATCTGCATTTTATATGCCATACATCTATACCGGAGTAAGAACCAGATTTTTTTTATCCAGCCAATATAGTTTCTATTGATCAGCAATTCAATACAATGTTTTTAATTCATTTTTTTCAATCTGCTCATATAATATATGTTTAAAAGAGCCATCTTTCACCACCACTGAGACACAGAATATCCAGATTAAGGAAGAAGCATCAATATGATGATGATCTTTCACTTGCAGGGAATAATTAATCACGTCTAATTAACTAAGACCTGATTTGAAAATGAAACCATAAACCCTTGTTTGCATGATAACCTAATGAGGCTATTGCTCTGATTAGGGCACAATCAGCCGATCTGGTTTTAGCTTCTTGAACCACCTTTATGTCTGTAATCAGGTGATTGTTTACTTTTTAATGAAGCCAGAGTTCTGTGTGTACTTTAAAGCTTTGTGTTTGACTTCTAGTGTATTCTTTCTCCCAGGAGTTCATCAAGTTGTTTTTCAGCACTTCATGTAAGACCTCAAGCAAACTTTTGCCCCATATTGAACCTCTAATAGATAATTGTCTTGTTTGTCTCAAATGTCCCAAAGGGTCTGCAAATCATGAGTGAAACAAACAATTGATTCACTGAATAGCATGAATATCTTGCATTCTGGTGATCTGAATATTCCTCAAGATATCCAGGCAACATTTGAATGGGGAATGTTCTTTTTCCATTCCTGCTAATGCAGATAGCGACTGGAATGTGTTTTTATCAGAAGTAGTAGTGGGCAAGAAACTTTTTATCAGGGTTCTTAGCTCAACCTTAGGTCTGGGCATGCCCCCTCTTCTCCCAATCTGGGTGTCTGAATGTGTGGGAAAGATGAAACACCTGAGTCTCTTGGACTCAGAATGGAGGGGGAAATTATGGGTCCTGTTGATGCCTCCTGAACCATCAGAGCAAGAATGTTTCACACCCCGCTATTGAGAGCAGGGTTACCACATAAATGGTGAATTCTCAGGTATCTCTCATCCCTACAATGCTTTAAAGGACAGGAAAGCAGCTGCTGAGACTCAAAGGCGTTTCTGATTTTGTTTCATGATGGCATGAGTAGGCAGGTTGTATCCCCCAAGAAGATGATAACATGTGGCATTAGAGAGGGAGTGGGTTTAGTGTCCTCTTACTCAAATGAATGGGAGGAGAAAACTGCCTCCTGAAGTTCCAGGAAGGAATTACTTGGCAGGAAAGGGGGCAAATAAAAGGACATCAAGTTACCCTCAAGACAACTAAATGTAATGGTTTGTAGGGGAGGACAATGGGGAGGGTGGAACTGAATTACTGTGGATCAGAAGGTGGTTGTTCATTTTCAAATGCTATTTTTATTTTTGGGCCAAAACATTGACATAACACTAAGACTCTAGAATATTAATGTGCTCTGAATAAAAATAATGGGTTATTGTGGCTGAGAAGTGTAACCCACATACAACCTGGTTATGGTGCTTTGTCCCCCTCTAGTGGCACCGAGACCACTTGGAGATTAATGAGTCTGCTACAGCCTTAGCTAAGATCCATGTGGCTTTTAGCTCATGCAGTAGCGGCTCATATACTAAGTTCCAGAGGTCCCAGGTTCAATCCAAGCAACCGGGGCCTGTCAGCATGTAGTGTTCCTCTTCCTATAAAGCTATTGTAGTGCCACTGAATATCCAGTGCATGGCATCCACATCCAACCCAGTTTGACACCTTCATAATGATGAGTAACGACATATTTGTAAAGCTTCAAGTGGAAGTCCCCAATTTGGATACTTATTCAGAACTTGAAACTTCAGCAGGTCAGAGTTTGAGATGGGGATGGTAAAACTGGTTCGCCTCTCCAGGCCAATGGGGGCTGCGGGAAGGGCGGCCAGCACGTCCCTCAGCCCGTGCCGCTTTCTGCAGCCCCCATTGGCCTGGAGTGGCAAACCGCGGCCAGTGGGAGCTGCGATTGTCCGAACCTGCGGATGTGGCAGGTAAACAACCAGCCCAGTGCACCAGGGGCTTTCCCTGAACAAGCGGTGGTCCACAGTTGAGAACCACTGCATTAAAGCCAATGACAGTTTTACTGCTGATTTCAATCTGAGAAGGGTTAGGCCAAGGTGAAGTGCTTTCAAAAATCCCATCCCATGCAAATGGAATTTTTTTTCCCTTCATCCAAGTCATTGATTCATTCTCTTGGGAATTTCACCACAAAGACTTTCCTTTTATTTATTTTTAATGCACCTAAATCATGTTGTGATGTCCTATAAGAAAGAAGCTATAGGAAAAGATTGTACTTTACGGTACCCTATTTGCTCAATTCAAGGCCTTCACGACTTAGGGATCAGATTTTAAAAAGTCCATGCCCATGGGTTGCTTGCATAAAATACCCATTTCACATATGCATGCTGGAAATGCACAAGCACAAAGGTGTGTGTGTGTGCTTTTTAAAGTGCAAGTCTTAATGTCCTGTTTATGTTTTCATTGATTTTATTTCTTGTATAGTCGATAACTTTTAATTTTCTCTCCTTCCAAATTAACTTGTTCAGTTCTATCTAGATAAGATCCTTATTTGTCCCTCATTAAATTAGTATTTCAGCATATAATCATTGTATTTATCTTCACAATACCCCTGTGAGATAGGGAGGTATTAGCCCTATTTTTACAGATAGGGGAACTAAGCAACTTGCTCAAGGTCATATTGGAGGTATGTGGTGGAACAGAAAACTGAACCCAGGTCTCCCATATCCCAGTTTAGGGCCCTAGCCACTAGACCCTCTTTCTGCTCTAGTTCCATAGTTCTTGTTCACTTATGAGCTTTGTGTGCAGTCATTTTATTTCTTTCTATTTTTCAAACAGTTTTATAGATAGCTGCTTTTGTTTCTTTTGGGTCCCAAAGGGTAAAATTTCAGTCCTGTACTAATGCTAAATGCTGGTAAAACGAATGTGATAAGTACTTAAGACTTAATTGAAACTTTTAAAATTCAGGGCAGGGATATTTTTAAAATGCAGTTGATTACAAGGCCAAATAAATTGGCTCATTAGGCACTTCAGATGGAAAGGCCAATCTAATTCCAGGCCAGTGCTTCTGAAGGAATTAAATGATATTCATTTGCCCCCCAAACCTCTTGTCAGCTCCTCTGCTTTAGTCATCTGACAACCATAACTAAACCCCCTCCCCCAGCAAGACTCCTTAAAAAAATACAAGTGAGTTTAATTCCATAGTATCTAATGTCAGCAAAATAAACAAATCAAAAAGTTGAATTACTTTGTTCGCAACACTCCAGGTTTCCACTTCTCTTTGAGGGGCAGAGGGAGAAGTACAAGAAGTCTCTTATTTGAGTAACAGAGCTAAGAATAGCTAATCTCATAATGTACTGTATTGTCAGTTTGACCCAAAAGCAGTAGCTTTTTTCAAAATCTAAAGTAATGAAAACAAAAAATGTCAAGTGCCCTGAGTTAATGGAAAAAGATTTGTCTATTTAAAACTGACTGTAAAACAGAATTATTGTATAATGGGTAATCCTACGGAAAGATATGTGGATTAATTTTCTTTTGAGACATAAATACTTGTCTGCCTTTGAGAATTATGCAATCCTCCCTGTGGCTTCACTGATTAAAACCTCTCTGAACTGACCCCCTGCCTCACCCTAAATAACAAAGGGGTGGTGTTGTGACAGGGCAATTCCTGCAATATCCTTGAAATAATGTACTATCTCAAGTTTATGTATTATTGTGGGATGGGACTGTATGGTAAGCTCTCCATGAAGGAAATGCAATGTGACGCCTGGGAGTTCAAAGGACTCTATTGAAAATGTGCTAAAAAGAGTGGGACTTCTGTGACAATAAGTGTTCAGTGGATTTCCTAGGGAATACTTAGGGACAAGTTAATGAACATTCTCTGTCTCTAGTTATGCAAAAACCCAGCCTTATGAAGTTTGGTCCCTGAGGAGTGAGTCATTGTCTGCTTATCACCTGTTCCCAGAGAATGGCGATCAAAAGCATGGGCACAATAATGAAATGGATGGACTTCCCAAGCTGAGTTCTGGTTCTGAATCTGAGACAGTTATGAACTTGTAACTACAGGGGAAACTCATTTGTGAAGGACTGATACCTGAAGGACTGATACCTACCAGAGCCCAAGGTTGGAGCTGGGGATGACCTCTGGTCAGCTTTTTAGCACGTGTGCAGGTTCTTTTATTGTTTTTTTTCTATAATGCTTTCACCTTAAGAAAGGGTTGTGTGGTAACTTAGAACTGCTAGCAAATACACTATTCATAATCTCTGTAGAGAAAGTAAAGAGTAGGAGCTGCCTTTTAGGCAATCTGCCTTGCTGGGGATATCACAAAATATGTAGGGAACTGTGCAGCCTTAAAGAACCCTCAGTGAGAAAGAGAGACATGGGTCTTTGCCCAAGAGAGGTGATGGCTAGAAGCGGGAAACCTTTAACCGGATTCCCTCTGACAATGTGCCTTTCCCAGTGGAATTGGTAGTCAGTCCTGTTACTTTTCCTCTGAGTTTCTTTGGCCCACTTCTGTGGACTTTTATTATGTGATCTCATCTCTCATGCTCCCTCTGAGCACAATAAACTCTCTCCACTTCTCTTATAACTATTTACTCTGCACTTTTCCAGTCCCTATTAGGTCCAACTCTTCCAGGGACAATTTAGGTGAGTAGTCCAAACAATTAATCGTGTAAACAATGGGTGTGACTAGACCAGAGCCTATAATGGTGCCAACAAGGATAAGTAGTTTTGTGTTGTGTTCTTTTAACCCGGAAACAAACTAGTAGCAGCTATATCAAAGAGATAAATGGTCCTAGCAGACAAATTGTGCATCATAATTCTGTATTTAATGCCCAGATACTGAAGTGATGCCAAAATTCCCCCTGGTTTCAGATCAGACTCCGACTATCACCACCATGTTAACTTGAGTTCTATAACTAGTGCTGATGATTCTTAGCTGCTTGAGGAGGTGGCCTTGTGGCCCAGTTGTCTGACAAAATTAAGTTTTTTGATTTCCAGTCTGGTCCAAACTGAGGATTTTGAACCTTTCACCAGCCACTAGATCTCTGTTAACCACTCTGATAAACTGGCTTCCAAATGGGATCTCACACTGAAAGTGAG
The DNA here is from genome assembly GCF_015237465.2 of Chelonia mydas. Lineage (NCBI taxonomy): Eukaryota > Metazoa > Chordata > Testudines > Cheloniidae > Chelonia > Chelonia mydas. The sequence continues at coordinate 46,638,004 of NC_057852.1, forward strand.
ACGCTGTATCAGAGAATAGCTTTCCTGAGAGCATTGTTTTTAAATAAAACCCCTCCAAATAAACATAAAGGCCCACTTCATTGGAGCTTAGCATTTAATTACTGTGTCCATAAATATCTTTCATAATCTAAGTAATATAAATCTTAAAGATATCACCATGAAAAAAAGGATTTGCTGTTTTCACCAGGAGTGACATATTAATTGCCTGAAGACATTCTGCTGGTCTAATGAGTAAAATAACCTAATAACTAATTGAAACATCATTGAAATACAAAGTCATTAGGCAAGTAGTATCATATCTAAGTAAATTAACTCAATTTTCTTTCCTGAATTATCTAGCTGTTGTGCTTTGATCACAGCTGAATTGGATCATTAACTAATTAAAAGTGAAGCTAATTAAAATTGCAAAGTCTTATGTAAAGATACTGTATTTCTCTTTCACAAAGACATTTTAATAAGAAGTCTTGAAAGTTTTCCTCTGAAAGTGCTTAGGAACTTAGCAATTGCTATACTAGATCACACCAGGGGTCCATCAGTATCAGTATCCTGTCACTAACAGTAGTGGGCGCCAGATGCTTGAGAGAAAAGAGTAGGAAGCCCTACAGTAGGTTGATATAGAGTAATCTGCCTTCAGTGAAGTGTCCTCCCAGCCCCCTGAGCACAGAAGTACTTTGGTACCTCTTAACTATTATATATCAAGGTTTAGCCTACCCATGGTCATTGTCCTGGACTCACTGAAAGAAAGACAAGAGGCAAAGGATGTGGTTTAATTAAGCTGGAAAATTATTAACTCATCTGGGAGCTGCCCAGAAATAATTCATACAGTGCAGGCCATCATTCCTTCCTTAATCATTTTCACCCGGTGAATGGCTGACATCAAAGCCAGTACCCCCACTCCTTGTCCCATCCTGTTGCTGGGATCCCATTGTGTTCCCGTATGAGGGTTACGGGACTGGGGAAAGTGGGTTGTCTCACTTTAGGAGCCTCAGCTGCATTTCCCAGCACCTTTCTCCTGAATCCACTTCCAACTCTGGTTTTTCAGTGAATCAGACCATCTATGAAATGAGAACTGCTACTGGACACCTGTCACAGAGAGGCACCAGCAGTTAGCTTGGCTCAGGGTGGAGGGACAGGGATTATACACAGTCTATTGGGTGCACAGGTTTACCTAAACCCCACTGGTCTGCCTTCCAGCTCAAGTGAGGCCACCCTCCTTTCCCAATACCGGAGAAAAGGTGGGAATCTTTAAAGGACCACTACATTTTTTCCAGGGGTTCAGACAAAGACCCTCTACCAGCCCCCCACCTTTGAGGTTCTAGAAGGTGCATTGGGTGTTTTTCTAAAAGATATTTGATCAGAATTAATTTGAGGAAGTTCAATGGTCAGTGCTATACAGGAGGTCACATTAGATGATTACAATGGTTCATTTTGGCCTTGGAATCTACAAATATATTAATTGGGTTGCATTAAGATTGGTCTCTGGTCCTTGTTCTCAAATACCATATATTATTTACAAACAACAACAAAAAATGAAAACAAATTGGCCATTACATAAGAACTAACGTAAAGCATACATATTACTAAATCAAGCTACCATACAATCATAAATCTGTAACCCTTCATTAATGACCAGTTGTTGCCTCTTGTTTTTTAAGGGAGGGAGAAGGTGGCACGCTGTTCCTATTGGATCAATGGGCATTAATCACTGTTCACCTGATAGATGAATATATTGATTCGTTATTTGGACTTTACAAGACACATTTTCTGCCTCCCTTAAAAAACTATTGATGAAGTAGATCCCAAGATTTGCCCAATTTCCTATTTACATTTCTGTGAGTTTTAAACACTGATTCCTATGCTCTATTCATCTTTAAAATGGTTCAAACACATACTAACAGTTTATAATCAAGTTATTACAAGGTTTTGGATTATTACTATTACTTTAGTGTTTTTGAAATTTTCTTTTCACTTCACTAGTTCCATTTACTCTTGGATTTTGACTTGGGCAAGGGGGCAGAAATGCTTGAAATCGTTTGAAGAAACAGAAAACTTGGTAATAAAAATCATACTTTTAAATTTTTACAAGTCAGGATTTGCCTTCATAATTTTTTTGCATCTGAGTTACGTTGCCCAGTGGAGTAGGTATTTTATATTTTGGACTTCACCTGAAGTGAATCATTTGAATCGAAGAGAAGTCAATACATGCTGGTGAGGACATAAGCATATGTTTTGGGATAGTTCATATAATTGAACTATAGTGTCAGAACTTCATGGTTGGTCACAAAATATTACTTGAATTCTTGTCAGCGTGTTAGTGGACAGACCTATGTTATAAAACTAGAAAGCTAGAAAATCACACACTAACCATCCAACTAACAAACCCACAGTATGTATCATAACAGAGGAAAGTTTTGAGTCTTCTTGGAAAGGTACCTTGGAAATACTCTAAATGCTGAGATGAAGACCATCCCACAGTCGCATGTTCTCTGCATAGAAGGCTCAGTTTCCTATCTTTTCTAGTTTATAACAGGGGGAGTTCAGCAGTTTTAGTTCTGTCAAATGTATGATAAATACCCCCTCCCCCCAGGAATAAAATGAGGTGGAGGAAAGTCTAAACCTCCATATTGCACACTTAGCTAGTCCATAGAAATATATGCTTGTATTACTGTTAGTCTACTTTCTCTCCTCCCACTACCTGTTAGTTTAAGACAAGAAGTAACAGGTGGTTGAAACACACAAAGACCCTAATCCCACAATCCTCATTGAAGTCAGCAAAACTTGGGCAAATATATGCTCATGCATGGCACATTATGGGAATGGACCCTACAACTGTGAAGTCTTTTACTGTATGTTTGCACAGAACTTGGCACAATGGGACTCCCCTCTCAGTTGGAGCACTTTGTTGCTACTGTAATATAAATAATAAATGTGACCCAGGATTATGTGATTCACCCAAAAGCTAATGGCAAGGAATCATGGATCCAAAACCATTGCAAATATTGCCTCACTAAACTGAGACTGAATCAATATTAAGCAATAATATTCAATTATTCAGCAATAATATCTGGTACTTACATGCGACTTTACCTGTTCAAAGACCTGTACAAACATTAATTAATTAAACTGAAAGCTATTAAGGACTAAAACAAATAAAAGACAGAAAAGAGAGTTATTCTTTGAGAACTAAATCCCGATACTTAAAGAGTTGTGGGCCACTTCAGACCTGTGGTAAAACATACAGAAATGACCCAGAGAAAGGAAGTTTATGTAATAACCTTCTTATGGCATTCTACCCCAATCCTTTCCTCCAGAGACTTTGTTCTTCCTTGGAATAAGTTGCAGCATCCGCCCCTTAAACTGTACAATCTTCAGGGATGTAGGCGTATCATGAGGGTCTGCAGTTATTTGAATGAGGGTCTTTTACTTCTATGCCTGTTACATCCATCAACATTCTCCTTGCTTCTTCTTGGCAGTATGGCTTTGGTGCTAATGCAGATGGCAACCTCCACTGTGAGGGAGAAATATAACCTCACTCTACTGATTTTCTTGGAAAATCTGTATGGCGTGGGTGAGATGCTATGTGCATCCCCTGCTCCCACCCAGTCCAGGGCCCTACAAAGCCTCCTCCCACCTTCTAGATGCTTTCTCCGGAAAATGCCTTCCCATACGACTGTGGGCTGGGGAATGGTGTGACAAATGATGATAATTCCCCTTCTTCTGTAGGTAAGTGTTGAGATCTATACATCAAGGAGAATGAGCTGGCCCTATAACATTAAAATCAACCCCAATAGGTGTATGTTATATACAACAAAGGAGTGAAGGCATATTACATAAGCAGAAAACAAGGTCTCAAAGTAAAATTAAACTGGTATCCATAAAAAGTTAAATTGTGCAAAGGCATATGTGCCACATAAATCTCACTTAAACCTTCAAAGTAAGGCTTAAGAGGGATTTAAATGGTGCATAAGATTTCTTCTGGCCTTCTGTAATTCCCACTTAGGTGTTAACTTGGCTTAATTGGTAGCTCAGTAAACTTGGACCCAATCTTGCTCCCATCACAGTCATAGTCTAAATGCCATTTGGTTTAAGTGGTGCAGGATCAGACTCTGTCTCCATGAAGTGCAGAAATGAATACCAGCCAAAAACAAACAAACAAAAAAAGTTGTGCAATTATTTCTCCATCAGATTTATTACTTCTTGATTTTCTGTGAACAATTTCATACCACATTAGTTGTTCCCTTTAAAAGAATGTCTAACATAATGACCTTTGTGGAAGAAACACACTGTTGCACATGGAGCTCTTATAATATAGTTAGGCAATTTAGCATTTAACAAATGTGAAAAGTAACCTACATTTATCAGGGAAAAAAAAAGGTAATTTAATGAGAAAAGATTTTTGTACGGCCCGTAAAATTTCTTCAGTATAAAATGTTTTACAGGAGCACACTAGAGTTAAACTGGCACGTATTTCTTCCATAACTCCAAAATAATTTCCCAAGGCAGCAATTTATGTTGCGTGTTTAAAATGCAGCATGAATGATTATGAGGTGACAAAGACTAACGAGACTTCATTGTTACTCAATTGGGACTTAAGATTGTGCATTATGTGAAAGACTATTTAAAGGAAATACTGTTCAAGAAAATTGGGGAAAAAATCAACGAAGGAAAGCTCATTAATTTTAAATCTGAATTAGCTATTAATTCACATGGTTCTGCTTTCAAAGCTGTAGGGACAAAATGCTGTTATCTTGTTAATAAAACTGTTGGAATGATAAAATATAAAGTTGAATTTGTTTTGGCAAGAAATAATTATTTGTACTTCCATTTACTGCTGAGAACCATGCTGTTTCCACAGCAGATAAAATTATTATAATTATATACAGTTATTTTGTACTTGTCACTTTATTTCATAAATATTCTATAGTACTGAGGAAATTAAAATATATTTTATGTGCACATACAATCTGTGTGGAGATATTTCCATGTGCTCTTTTTCCTGGGTTATATGTATTGTCATCTCATTAATCCTCCGTAACAATTCAAAAGTTATTACAAGTTTTAAAGAACTTAATTGATGTTTGCCGTTTGTAATTTTTTTAAGCTGCACTCTTTTTAATAACTCTCTTGCAAACTTGGTGCTGAAATCTCTTTCTTTACAGATATGTTTTCTCTTTCACATATAATACTGACTTGTTATTGTACGGTTGTGCATAAATGCCAGGTTGTTGATACAGATTTAAGTACTCATTTGAAAGTCTATCTAAATAATAATAAACAACTCTCTCTCTCTCTCTCTCTTTCACTTCTCCCATATGCACACATCTTCAGAAAAAAATAGGATTTTTTTTTTTAGAGATTATATGCTTATTTCACCCACTAACCCTATGAATTCATGATCCTTAATTTGACATCATACTGTTTTACTGTGGAAATGGTAACAAAGTGACAGGATTATAACTAGACCCTACTAAGAAAAACTTTGATAGGACAATTTTCCATCATAACTGAAACACTTGGCAAAATGGTGTAAAACTTGCCAAAATTTCATTTTGGAGAACAATCAGGGGGAAAAAAAACAACCAAACAATTCCAACAATGCTGAATTGTCCCATTTTGACATTTGTGCAGTGAAATGTTTCTATTTTTGTTTTGTATTGACTTCATATCCAAATGTTTTTATTTTGTATTTATATTATAAAAGGAAATAAAAACAAAGTTTAAATTGAAATTAAATGTTTTGATCCAAAACTATATTTTTTTCAGAATTTTCTTTGGTGGAGAACTTTAATTCTGACTTTAAGTGGGGAATATGTAGGAAAAGTTTTTGGAGAGAAAAAAGATCATTATTAATAAAGAGTGAAGGAATAGGATTAGAAATCTAAACAAAATATTTTTCAAAGTTTTCCGTAAGCCGCTCTTTAAGCATACACAAAATCTTCTGTTCCTGCAATTTACAAGCACTTTCATCATTTTACGTTTGTCATCTAAAGCAATTTGAAACCTAAGAGCATTGAGAGGAAAAAATATGCATTGCATATGCTCAGCATACTGTATTGGCTAAATTTCTGGCTACTGCCTGGAAACAGAACTAATGGCTTCCCAGACACATAGACACAAACATCCTGTAAAAACAGTGCTAAGATGCCCACGTATCCTAGTTTACTCAGTCCTCTGCACACACCCCTTGCACAGACTACTGCCCTTAAGAGCAGAAAACATCTGTACATGAAAGATGTGGAGGCCATTGACAGAAAAAGGAACGTGTAAATAAACGTGTAAACCACATCCCGAAACCCCTCCATGGCTCTATTGCAGAGGACCTGTGGAATAGTGTCTCTGTTGCTTCTTAAAGAGGCCAGAACAGTTGTGGACAACCACACCCTCCAGCTTCTGGTCTTGAATTAGGTATCTTGAATCAGGTGAATCACTTTCACTTTTCAAAAGATATAACTTCCTTCGTCCCATATGAAGAAAACCACAGCAGTGATCAGCTATATATTGCATTTATGCATGCACCTGTGTAGTATAAGCCTATCATTTTTACTGTCAATCCTCAATAAAAAACAGATTGAACAAAATGTTCCTCAGAAAACTAAGTTAGCTTGCTGCAATTTGGCTCTTTTAGGATGTGTCTACACTGCAGACATCAGCGTGCTTCCCAGCTCAGGTGGACAGCCATGCTAGCTCCACTCAAGCTTGTGCAATAAAAATGGTAGCATGGGCAGTGGCTCAGGCTAGCTATCATATTACGTATGCATGGGGTCTGGGTGGGTTTGTACTCAGGTGGCTAGCCCAAGCTGCCGTTCATGCTAGCCCTGGCTATATTGCTATTTTTTGTTCATTAGCTTGAGCAGAGATAACATGGGCTTGTCTCTCTGAGCTGGAAAACATGCTCGCTCCCAGTGGACATATAGATATACCCTTGGAGTTTGTGTAACATCTGTGCAATTGAAGCAGAATTCTGACATTTGGGAATATCTCTAAGAAATACCATGCACAATATTTTTCACTAGCAGGATGTTTACGGGAAGGGAGGGGGAGAGAAAAATCTATTTTTGCTTGAAAATTCACCCTTTGTATGGTGGCAATGGTGGAGGTAGTGACAGGTGCCCTACGATCTACTGGAATAAGCATAGAGTTAGGAGCCGGAGATTCTGTGTTGTTTCCAGTTCTGCCAACTATTGGTCATACTAGTACTTGAAGTGTCATTGCACTGCATACACATTATTCAGTAGAATCTTTATCCCATTTCAACCAGAAGGCAACAGAGGCTTTGAAAAGTTGTGATGTGATCAAAATCATACCAGCATTAGAACCCAATTCTCCTGACTCCCGGTATTCTACCAAAGCCACTAGATCACAGTACATCCCAGGAAACGTACTTAACTGGTCTGGACAATTTGAGGCAAATATTTCTGAACACATTAAGGCATTGGGAGACTCCAAAATCAATGAGGCAACACAATCCCACTCCATGGAGAAGGGCAGGGCATACAGAGACCATTCAGGGAAACTTCTGTGAACAGTCTCTTCCCTTTTTTCTGCAAGCCACTGGAGGGAAGATCTTGGGAGCAGACCAGGGGCATATCCAGTGAGTTGGCAAGTATGTTGGTGATCTGGCTAACCTCTAGAGGTTATGTATTGGGCTGTAAGGTGCATTAGTAGTTGAAAAGAGCCTACATGAAAGGTCTGTGTACTGCCAATGGGTTGATGGGAAGATTCCTTCCAACTCAAGCATTACAAAGAAATGAGGAAAAGAAAGTCAAAACAAGTGGTAACTGAACTTCTGAACTCGAGAAATGGCCTGCCTGATGCATTGGTGGGTAGTAGCATAGCCAGACATGCAAAAGATGATACTCCTAACTAGTGTATGATGATTGTTGTTTATAAATGTATCTGTTGAAATCCTTATGGCATTTAGCACTACATGAAGTTGATGCAAAAATTCTAAATGAAACAGAGGAGTTGGTTGCTGACTATATCCATTACACGTAATTCCAGCATGGTGGTTCTCTTTCAGGATAACTTCCATAAAATAAAAATGTCTATAATCATTGTATTTTATATTTATTGCAATTATCCTCTAATTAAATGGGACCGTTTAAGCTGTGCAGATGGCTGTTTTGGCCTTGTCTTTTATAAAAGGAGAATGGTAACTAGAGAGCGATCTGAACCACAACTCTAGATCCAAATGCTCCAAAATGTTATGGAAGGTTGACCTGAACTTCACATTTCTCCCAACCTGTCAAATGAACCAAGCTAATTCAGTAGATCTCAACATTAACTCCTTGAGATTCAGAGAAGTTTGGATCTGAACTTTATGGCTTGGGCTAGCTCTAGTTTAAACTGCATAAATTAACCCATTATGCCCTGCCCACGCATCTGTCTCTGGCTGTCTTCCACACTGCCTCCAACATCTGGAGATCACTCTCTGACTCAGTCTGTTATGCCTTCACCCTCTCCTACTTAAAGTCCTCTATGAAAACACAATTCTTCAAAAATATCTTTAAATTGTATTTTGCCCTAACTCCCTTTATCTGTTTATCCATGGTCCACTCCAGCAGTGCCCAGTCAGTCTCAGGTATCCAGCTGTCACCTTTCTCTGGGCCAAGACCCTTGTCCCACTCCCTTCTAACCATGGTGAAGTGGTGGGGTTAAGGCTACACAGCTTACGGCCTTATGCTGTCATATCTCCAGCAAGCCTGTCTGCCTAAAGTCCAGCCCTGCCCTTGATTTGCTTTCTTTTCAAAGGCTATGACCAGTGTATTACCAGCAGTTAGAAATTACCACTTTCTAAGCAAGCACATTTATTCTTAAGGTAAAAGCATGACAGAGAAAACATTAAAAAAAATTCTATATGTTAAAGCTTACCGGCAGTCACCCTAGTAGATCAGTATTCTTCCAGCCCTTCTGAAAGGGATGGGGCTCTCCTTGGATAGAAGTTCTTGTCTGTTTGCTGGATCAGAAATAAAGTCCTGAGTCAGTTTAAATGCAGTCTTTTTATGCCAAAAGCCCCTGGAGTTGCATACAATCTGTGGCCCACAGTGACACACAAATTTAATATCATATGGTCCCCAAAGATATTGCTTGGGATTGCAATATCCTGTCTCACATTTTACATTACAAATTGCACATTACATGGTAACTAAAAAGCCTTTGTTCTTCAGGCAGAAGGTCCTATGGAATTATATAATTTTTTTCATCTTACAAATTTCATGTTTTTTTCCATTAAACTATACTGTTAATCTTTAACTGGTATGTGTTCATAGGTTGGTGGGTGTGGACGCTTGGTGTGGATGTGTCTGTGTATTTTTATTTTTTAAAGTTCATATGTACGACAAGTAAAATTATGAAAATGGTGCATTCCATTACTTGAGTACTGTAGAAATTAAGCCAAATATTTTATGCAAAAATGTGAAATTAACTAATTTACTGACATTTCCAAGTTTCCTTTACAGAATGTTTATTGAGTGAAAATAGCCAAATATCAATTATCTTCCTGTTGATACATTTTTTTCCATTATATGGTAAAACAGGTAGGGTTGGATTTTACCACTGAAGTAGATCATGGCTTTTGGTACTATTGCTGTTTTACCTTTGGTATTCAATTTGTTTCTCTAAGAATATTAATTAGCAATATTGTAAAAGTCATAATATGAAAGACTTTAGACACATTATTATGTTAAAAACCTTATCTCTAGTGGATTTTAAACATCAATTCTATGTAACTGCAATCACAGTCATTGGGCATATTAGTAACACTTTACTTTAATCATTGTAGTAGCTCTGATTGTAATATACTCATTTGGGATTCATGTACAACTAACATTTATGTCCATAAAGTGTTTCAAAGTAATTTAGCATTTGTTCAGTTATGAATGCTGGATTGCTGTCTGTTCGTCCATCCATCATTTTCTGCTCCCTTACTGTTAAGTTTATAAAACCATTTTCCTGTTTCATTTTGAATGTGACCATTAAATTTAGTGCCAGACCCTCAGGTGGTGTAAATTGGTGTAGCTCCATGCTGAAGGTTTTTTTTTTATTTTTACAATTTTTTAAATTGTATTTTAGGAAAAACATAGACTACTTATTCCAGCAATAGCTTTTGTGATCAAGTAAATTATTATTTGTGTACTTTTGAGTATGTAAATACAATGATTTTGTTCATATGATTCATAAACACATAAAACAAGCTTTTTCTTTATGTGTACTCTTGTGATAATGTTGTGGATAATGTTAGATATTTTCAAGAGAATTCAATATAGAGTAAATTCTTTTGTGGAAATTTGGGGTAATACAGTACTGTCACGTGATGAGTAACATTCAGGCATGATATTACTTCGGTAATAAAATTACTGCACTGTGATAATTTAGTGACCACTAGTTATCTCCCATTTTCCATTTTGCCTGGAAACAAGAAATGAGTCAACCAGACTGCAAAGAATTAGTCAATTCTAGTTGTCAATGTAAAAACTAAAATTTAAACAGCTTGAGATGTGAGGAACACATTTGTAGATGTCTCCTAGTCAATATGAATGTATTGCATAATTTCTCTCAGAAAGGCTATCTTGATACTTATGAAAGTGAACAATGGCTCTTGGAAACAGCTTTCAGAAGATTGGAGATTTATGTTTATGTAGTTTGCATGCATAACTACTGTATACCAAAATCTATGTTCTACAAAAGGTGCTAGATTTTCAAGAATATTGGTACTGAAAAATGGATCTCATTATTGCAACACTATTCATCACAAAGATAAAAGACAAATGATTCAGTCCCATCCATGTGATTGGATTTATGGATTAGTGATCAGTATAGTCAGGTCATAAAGAATGGATCCAAGGTATCAAACCAATTATTCACAATCTCATTGTTTCTAAATACATAATGATTTCATATGTGGCATAAATATATTAAAGAAATAGAAATGCTGTGAATAGTTTTTTGCATAGAGTAGCTCATGTATCAGCGAAATTTATGCTGTACGATTGGAAATGAGAAACAACAAAATGGAAGCAACAACAAACAACCGCTGTAGCCTGCATAAAATGAAACAACAGACATCAATGACCCACACTGTTCAGGTGCATGTTGAGGCTCACTACAGTGCTATGTCAATAAAATAACAATAAAGAATTGATGATGCTGTGAAGAAGTTTTTAAATGGGCAAAGTTAGTTTGGATGTACTTTTGCACAACAAAGGCTCAGTCTTTGTATCCAGTAAACACATGAATCTCCATTGTTGTTGAAGCCATGTTGGTCCCAGGATACTAGAGAGACAAGGTGGATGAGGTAATAGATGTTACTTGACCAACTTCTGTTGGTGTGAGAGAGAAGCTTTTGAGCTTACACAGAGCTCTTCTTCAGATGAAGTTTGCCCAATAAAAGATATTATCTCACTCATCTTGTCTCTCACTTTTCCACTGACTTGAATAGAAGCAGAACTGGACCCTAGATATACAACTATTTTAATTTCATAAAGCAAAATGAACCAAAAAACCTATATCTCTTTTCTGATAACACAATCCTATGGCCAGGATAGATTCTGTTGCAAATTCCACAGATTTGTCAAAAATACAATATTTATTAAACAACATGCTCCTATGTCTAAATTCTGAAGGTACTGAGAAATCAGTTGCAGTTTCTCGACACCTCAAAGGATTTGATCTGTACTCATATTCACATGTCTTTTTCCACTGGATACACAAATATGTTGCAATCAATTTTTAAAAAGATCATTTGAGTTCATATAAACCTTTAACCAATTAAAGGGATCAAAAAGCCTCTATGAACCAGCTATGGACCTGAACCATGAAATTAGGTTCTGGAGTACCCCAGATTTTGCAGAGCAGAGAGATGGCTCAGAGCTAGGGTCCCAGTTCAAGTCCATCTCAAAATAGAACCTTCTCTTCACAAATATTAACTGTCTACACCACAATGAAATTGAGGATAAAGTTGGTGATTATTTTTGAGAACTCATGGAGAAGAGGTGAGGTCCCAGAGGACAGGAGAAGGAAAAACATTCTACCTAACTTTTTTTTTTAAAGAGAGCCACTGGAATTATAGATCAGTCAGCCTAACTTAGATACCTGGAAATATATTGTAACAAATTATTAAACAATCAATTTGTAAACATTGAGAGGATAATAGGATTACGATGAATAGCCAACATGGATTTGTCAAGAACAAATCATGTCAAACCAACCTAATTTCGTTCTTCGACAGGATTACTTGACTAGTGGATGGGTATGTGTGTGGGGGGGAGGGAGGTGGAAGTAGTAGACATGATGTATCTTGATTTTAATAAAGCGTTTGACACAGTCCCACACGACACACTCAAAAGCAAACTAGGGAAATGTGGTTTAGATGAAATTACTAGAAGGGGGGGTGCACAACTGATTGAAAAAAATATTCCAAAGATAGTCATCAGTGGTTAGCTTTTGAACTGGGGGGGCATACCTAGTGGCGTCCTGCAGGGATCTCTCCTGGATCCAGTACTATTCAATATTTTCATTAATGATTTGGATAATGGAGTGGAGAGCATAAATATAAAATTTGCAGATGACACCAAGCTGGGAGGGGTTGCAGGCCCTTTGGAAGACAGGATTAGAATTCAGAATATCTATTCAACAAGATGCAGTTTAATAAAGACAAGTGTAAAGTACTACAGGAGAAAAAAATCAAATTAAAAAATACTATATGGGGGTTAACTGGCTATGTAGTAGTACTACAGAGAAAGATTCAAAAGTTATAGTGGATCACAAATTGTATATGAGTCAACAATGGGATGCAGCTGTAAAAAAGGCTAATATCTTTCTGGTGTACAGCAACAGAAGTGTCCTAAGTAAGCTCCGGGAGGTAATTGTTCCAATCCACTCATGAGGCCTCAGCTGGAGTATTGTGTTCAGTTTTGGGCTCTACTCCTTAAGAAAGATCTGGACAAATTGTAGAAATACTGGAAGAGAGTGACAAAAATGATAAAAAAAGGTTTAAAAAGAAGAAAGGTGTAACAAAACAAAAAACTGGGCATGTTTAGGGTTGAAAAAGAAGATTCAAGGGGGACCTGATAGCCTACAAATATGTTAAGGGCTGTTATAAAAGGGGCAGTGATCAATTGTTCTCTGAAGATAGGTCAAGAAGTAGTGGACTTAATGTGTAGCAAGGGAGATTTAGAGTAGAAATAATGAAAAACTTTCTAACTATGAGGATAGTTAAACACTGGAATAGGCTACCAAGGGAGGTTGTGGAATCACTGTCCCTGGAGTTTTTTAAAAACAGGGTAGACAAACACCTGTCAGGTATGGTTTACTCTTGGCCAAGTAACAACTAAGGGGAGACATTAAAACAATCTATGAATATTTGAGAATAAACCGAAAGAATAGAGGGGCCAATCATATCAGAATATGGGACTAAACTAAAAATGAAAAAGGTAATTTCTCCTGAATACTGGGAAAATCTGTTTGACAATAAAATCTACTAATCTGTGGAATAAATTCCCAGTGGAAGCCTGTGCAACAAAACAGTAATAAGTGGGGAGCAATCCTTTACTATGAGAGGGCTGGACTGGATAATCATATCGGACTTTTCTTTCTCTAGACTTTAAAATTCATAGGAAGGGTTAAAATTGTCTAACACTGACTGAACTGATGTGTCAAAAAGACCTCATGTATCTTCAAATTAGTGCAACTCGTTTAATCTGACCACAGTTCTTTGTCCTTTAATATCAAGTTCTAGGGGAAATTAAAATGTTTCAGAGGTTTAAGATCATAAAGCTGCTTTGCCATAAAGATGACAACATAAAAAGCAATTAGCAAACTGTCAAATGAATATATGTTCGCTAAAGCTTTGATGCACTTAAAAGAACTAATTACAAAGAAAATTCCAGTGCTGAATGTAATGATTAGCAATATGCAAATCACTCAAATTCAGGCAGACAAAGCTCTACAGAGACTGAAAGTTTGCCAAAAGACTTCTAAATTCAGTCCACGATGGTTTAATAAGGTTTGTGACTGTTTTTCCTGGAGCTAATTGAGATAATGGTCATTATTCAAGGGTAGTGAGAAACAGTAATGTAGATTACATCACTGTGAAGTCTACCCTAGCAAAGCAGCCATTTCATACTGTTTCTAGGCTCTGCAAAAGAACCTCTAAGACATAAGATGCCATTTCTATAAATAATAAGTGACTGAGGATGACAGAAGTTCTCACAACTAGGTTCAAATTTATGATCTGCCTTTGCCTGCAAGAAATAATTAAAAGTCACAATGAAGTTTTCTACACCTAAAAATGTGGTTGAAGTATTAAACCTCTCATTTTCTACAGAGAGAAATTAGATATTGTTAGATATGTCCTTTCACAGTGTTATATTTTAGTCCAATTTTAAAAAGGAGATAGTGTACACACCTGGACTAAGCTGGAGTCCAAAATAATTGTACTGTTTCTGTTGGCCAGAAGGGCCAGAACATAGAGAATGTGATCCCTTGTTGCAACTAATGTTCAATCTTCCTTCTTTGTCTAAATCTGGAGACAGAACTAGAACAGGGGAATGAAGGATCACCTGGTACTCTGTGCTCATCGCCATGTGAAGAAGCAAATTATTTGAGAAGAAAAATATTGACCAATGGGGAGGGGAAGATGAGGTTAGGACGTTAGTAGGGTGTAGAAGAGAGATGACAGTAGTTAACTGCAGGAGGAACTGAGGAGGGTGTGAGGACTATTTCAATGTTTGGGAATGGAACTGGAGGCTGAAATATTGGTGCTGGAGGAGGAGCCTAAAGTGAAATTTCTCATGGCCTGATTTTGAGGTGCATTAGGTTTTTAAGGAACCTTCAGGATAGATGTTTATTTCCCAGTGAGTCTTTATTCTCTCACGGCAGAGGGAAGGCATTTCAGCCTTATTGACAGGAGTATGTTTAAAATATCTAGCTGAGATTTGGAGTAAATAGCTTGGCTGAAGAACAACAGCTAGTTTGTGACCTCCTGCCAGAAGCCAGTGATTAATACCCAATAAACTGAGCTCTTAAAAACCCCCACAAGCATTGATTTAGCCTTAGTTATGCCAGTGGTGTAACCCAGGGAAAATGTCTCCCAGCAGTGGAAATTCCAGTACTTGTGGACCCCTTGCACCACAATCCCTGCTTCATTAAGGGTCTTTCAGCTGCCCTGAATAGACCCAAATTGAGTGACACAGACTGATGAGAGGTTGTGGCCTGGAAGCACCTGGGAAGAGGGTATTCCATGAGTCATGGCTCAGGATACTCATGGTCTGACACTACCTTGTGAATTCCCTGCTTCTGTGGGGATGAATTAAATCCAGCAGACATGAACACAGGTCAATTTACTATCCAAATAGTGAAACATTATTGCACACTTTATTTCAATGGCTTTTGCACATGTGATCAGGTCAATATGCTGAAATAGCAAACTGGGATTGTCATTCAGGCAGCATAGAAACTAATAATTGTATGGTTTTGAGAATATTTAAATAGGAACTGAGGGGGAGACCCCTGGTAGCCAAAGGAAATGTTAACCAGATCAGCATGGTCAGTGCACTTCAATATAAATGCTCCTGGACATGATAGTTCCTATATCTCATGCAGATTACTTCTGCCTCTGGCAGGAATAAATTTTCCATGGAATCACAGCCAGTTTATAATACAGGTCTACATAAATGTATGTTTTGGAACATGAATGTAATGCCATCTACATACCAAAATGGAATAACACTTATTTAACCTAATTTATGGGAAATATATGGAAATGAACTGAACTGAAGGAGATATAGAAATGTTCCCATTAAATTCAAACTTTAGAAAAGAATAAAGAATCGGGTTAGTCATGAAACATGAAATTGTGCCACCAAACACTTTCCTATTAATTTTAACTTACAACAAATACTTTTATCAGAAGTGTTCATGAGACATTCCCTATCTGTATATTCGATTCCCTGAACCATGTAAAAGAGATATGGTACCAGTCATTAAATCTAAAGGTGAAAAGTGTGGATCACTTGTTTTAATTAATGCATACCTGGCATTTTAAAAATGAAGAAGCAACAAGTAAACGGCAGATTTGTGTTCAGTTAATATATTCACAACATTTCTCCCCAACTCCCACCAATCCCGTCCAGAAATTCTATACTCTAATAGGGGAGATCTATTTGTTGTCATTATGATGGATACTTCGATACATGCACATTGTTCTTTCTTTAGAAGACTGTTACATATTGTACTGATTTAGGGCCCTACTCTGTATTCCTTGTTGAACCCGTGATTCCTAAACTCCAGGATTTCAGTATTGGGACCCAAATTATATGCTGTAAATTGCACTACATATGAGTATTAGAGGAAATTGCGTATTTCACTTTCTGAATAACAACATTTAACAGGATCGAATGGTATCATTTTATGAATTAAAATAATTATTGTTAACCAAACTGCTTAATATATTTTGCTGGCAGAGATTGTGTACAATTAATAGAGCAAGATACATAGTTTACTGATCAAACTGTATTCTTTAACATTAGTACTATATAATTGTATACTTTGTAGAATGAAATACATGCATTACTGGCAGCTTATTATTTTAACATGCTTTAGTGATTAAATTGCATCTTAGCCACTGAGTTACTTTTCTTTCTAATGAAGGTAAAAATTACATGCTTTGTTAGCTACCCACTGATGATTATACACATTTAGCATACTGAGCTTCACTGCTTATATTTTTCAGCTAACTAAGTTCAGTGGCATGTTAGAGCAAGATCATAAACACTTTTTGAGATTTACTAGATAATTTGGATGAAGAAGATAACACTTCGTATATAAAGAAACAGAAGACCTTTCTTGGCAGTTTACACAAGAACTATAGTAGAACCTCAGAGCTATGAACACCTTTGGAATGGAGGGTGTTTCTAACTCTGACATGTTATATAACTCTGAACAAAACTTTATGGTTGTTCTTTCAAAAGTTTACAGCCGAACATTGAGTTAATACAGCTTTGAAACTTTACTATACAGAAGACAAATGCAGCTTTCACTTTGTTAGTTTCTGTTTAACACAGTACTGTTCTGTATTTGCTTTTATTATTATTATTATTATTATTAATACTATTATTTTTTTTTGGTCTCAACTGCTGCCCGATTCTGTACTTCCAGTTCCAAATGAAGTGTTTGGTTGACTGGTCAGTTCGTAACTCTGGTGTTTGTAGGTTCTACTGTATTGGGCTTACAAATGCCAACTTGGAAAATAAACTCTGTGTGCTTTGGACACCCATTGAAATTATTGGGCTTGTTGAAGGTTCAGGGTCTGCCTGTGTGAAAATCAGTGAATGTCTGGAGCCTTATACTTTATTTAATCTTGCCTGCTCATTCTCCTACATCCTTGTTCATCCTCTTATGCCCAGCCAATATTAACTCTCTTCCAGATCCTCAGTTTCCTTCTCAGCTGTCAGAAATTTAACTAGATTTGTAGAATATCTATGGATTCTTTGTTTACTTTTTATCCCCGTAGTCTGTTTCAATATCAGCCACTAATGGTAGTGGCTGGCTCAAGTCACATTAGAAAAAGGCAGCAAGTTAGGATACAGAGAGTGATGGAGATTATGGGTATTGCTCTGACAGTACCAACCAATGGAATTTCCTTCTCTATTTTCTAGTTTTCGTATGGACCTATTTACTCTAACATCATTTACAAAGTGCTAGTGGATGTTCTGATGATTTTGTAATTCTGAATATCTCACAATGGGTTTTGCTTGAAAAAGAACTGCATGATCAAACTTGTAGAATTTTTTTTCTTGATTAGTTTTATTTTTAAGTACACTTTACCAGGCGTATGCTAACAAGTGATGATTTATTTCCACGATAAACAAATTTACTCTATATACTTTGATTGAAACAATGGGCGGGGGGCGGGGGGGAGGAGATAGGGAAAAAGCACCCCCATAAAAATAAAGAAAATCTTCCAATTTTGTTGTTTCAAGAGATGCCTAGATTTCACCTTATGAGCATGTAAATATTATGTATCCTGTTGTTCTTCAGGAGAGTAAAGAACTGGAAATAAAGTAAAGAATAGTGATAGAGATGGGCAGAGGGATTGAAGAGCATAGTAGTGGAAGGGTCAGATGTAAAGGAGGGGTAAGGGTGATGACTACCAAGTGTGGATCCAGTGGACCAAAGATCCTGGGCTTATTTCATCAAGTGATGCTTAAGTGGACATCCTTGAGCCATCCTCTGAGATCTAGGACCTGATCTAAGGGCTTGTGTACATGGGGAAAAAAACTTGCACTAGCTTGTGCACCTTAGCTACTTTGTGCTAACTCCCCATGTGGACACCATTACTGTGCGCTGAGTGCCTTTGTGCATGTTAGACTAATGCACTTTGGAAGTGTACTAAGCTAAACTGCTTCAGGGCACTCTTAGTGCAAAGTAGGTGTGTCCACACAGGGAGTTAAATTACTATGCACTAACTTTCCGCTATACACAAGCCCTGCATCTTATAGAGGTCCATGGGAAGACACCCAGTGAATTTAATTGGCTTTGGATCAAGCGCTTGGTGAGTAGGCCTCAGTTACCCTTTCTTGATAAGGTGATTTCTTCCATTAAAGTGTAGATGCAAGTTTTATTTTCTATTCTGTGATTGAAAGAAAGCCAGGCTATTTCACCTTTCTTAGGATACTTTTTGTTTGTTTGTGTAGGGCTGCAAACCTATTTTCTGAGGTACATTGGTATAAAAATATTCCTGTCAAAGCTAAGGCGAGTATAAGTTATACAAAGAAGGATTATGGGAGAGTTTAGTATTTCTGACTATTGAAATCAGATAAGAGAGTTTTTTTGTTAAGAGAGTGGGGAGAAGCAACAGAGGGAGTGATCACAGGGGAGTTCGGATGGAGTTGGAGTTCTTTCAGGTAAGTTGTCCTTACTTTGGCTTGAAGCTTACACTCAAGATGAGAGTTTATTTTGGAGGATAAAAGCTACAGTCTGGTTTAGAGGCAATAACTATTTGCCAGGGCCACAACTGTTATAGGAGCAGTTAAATAACAATCAAGCAGTCAAACTCCAATTATAAAACTGGTTTAAGTTTAATATTAAAGGACTTTAATACCTTTACAGTTACTCTTTGAGCTAGGCATTGTACTAGGCTCTGTGGAGTCAGATTTCAGGAGATTAATTTACCAGCGATTAAGCGGGTGGAGGGAAATAATTCCTTTGAGTTTGGTTCCATGTACCTATACATACACAGCTAGTCAGCAAGAGGACCCTCTCGAGTGAGAAAAGGCCCCAATAAATTGAGAAGGTAACTGAGTGAGTCAGCCCAGTTAAGTTGGGATGGAGCTGGAGCTGGGCACTGAGGGGAAGTAGGCGCTACATTTAACTATTGCAGCCTGGAAAACTATGGCATTAAACTCCTTATAATAAAAAAAACCTTATACCTAGAGAGAGCAGTGATGTAGAGAAATGTAGGGGAAATATCCTGGAAGCTAGTTTTATTACCAGAAAAGAGAAAGGCCAGGGTAGAATCTCCCTAACAATTTCAGTGATGAAGACTGATGCAAAGACTGGTTCCTAAATCAGGGGACTAGCTGGCTCTCCAGCAGGCTTTGGAGTCTGCAACCTTTAATCTTGCTAGTGTGCAAAGAACCTGGTGAGTGTTTGATTTGAGCTAGACACGGTTATGTAATAACTCTAGTTGCCCAGTTACATGGCATTTTACATAAATAGAGATTATGGTATGAAGTAGGGAATGCAATATGAATTTTATATCCCTAATACTAATTAAAAAAAAATCTTTCAGGTATTTTCCATAAATTTAGATTGCATTAATAGGAAGTGCAGGTATTCTGAGGAGGCTAAAATAACACTTCTCAGCTTCCATATAGCTGGAGTATTTTATGTTGCATAGGAAATAGGTGATGCAAAGAAATATTGTTTTGTTTTTGTTTTTTCAGTTTGCTTGTAATAAATGACAGAACAGTGTTTGAACAAAACCTTCAAAGCCTGATTTATTTATTTATTTATTTATTTGCAATGTGATTGTTTTGAGAAGAGTTAAGCAGAAATGAGTCACTTTGGGGCTTTTCAAAATGTCATCAAATGTAGGTAATGATTTATGAGGAACTTGAACTGGACATAAAAATTGACCTGAATGTTACCAGGCTTAAGGAAGATTATTTGTTAGAAAGATGCAACAAGCTTTTTTGAACTTTACAGAAAAAATCCTGCATGACTGAATGTACTGGATTAAGACATTGGTCAGTGGAATTCTAGACAGACACCTAAGATTTTACTACAGATGTTGAATCTCACTTGGACATGCTGAAAAATGGCAGCCACCAGGATGTTAAAGCTGGAAGGGGAGGGAAGATGGTACAACAAACATACAGAAATCACATGATCCCAGCACAACGTGACTTCTTAGATGCCTATGTTTTAAATATACTTCCCCCCCAACCCAAAATGTGTGTGTGTGTGGGAAGGGAGTTATCAATGGGAGCTGAGAGTGTTCAGCACCTCTGAAACTCAGGCTACTTATATTTATGTGAATAACTTTGAGCAAGGAAGCTTGAAAATGTTGGCCAAGAATTCTAGTGCATTGGCTCCCTGAACATAGTTAAATTTAGAAGCTTTGAATTTGATTTTTGCAGAAGAAGACCTGTTCTTAGATGTCAGCAACCGTATCTGTGGATCTGATTATTATATTGGCGGTGGAAGACAACCCTAGACTATCAGCCGGTTGTAGAAAGATATGTAAATGATAATATTATACACTTGCTTTGCTGTGCCTGCTTTTATGTTATGCACATGTTTGAACAAAAATCTCTTTGATTTTTGCTAAAGAAAAGAAAAGAAAAGAAAAAGCACTTCCCCCATATTCCCTGCTCCCTGACTTTGTGAAAACATAGGACCATTGAGAGAATCCACAACAGGCAGTAATAATAAATAATAAATTGGCAGAGGCACATTCTGAACCCGCAATTGTGTGGGCCAACCAAATTTTGCCCTCAGTTTACCTATGAAAACTCTCTAGTTCTGTTTCTGACGGCACACCAGGTTTACATCAGCATAAATCCACTTCATTCATTTGAGTTATCCTAATTTACAACTGTTGAAAGGAGAATCAAGCTTTTTATCTTCAAATTAGCATTTGGACACAACTGTGCAATCCCATTTCTGATGAGAGAAGCTCGCCCTTCAAATGGAATTTAGTTAACAGTTCTGCTGAGGATATGTAAGTCAGGAAATAATCCATTTATTTCTCTCATAGTTGCATTGTGTCTGTTGTGCTGAGTAAAGTACTAAATCTGGATATCAGTTTAGTAGGCAGATCTTGTATGACTCTGAATGCACACAGAAAACAATTCTGTTCAGCATGAAGGTGCCATTTTTCTGTCATCATTTCTCATAGCAGAACTCCTTAAGGCTGGGAATAGCGTCAGGAGGACAAAGGGAAACAGAAAAGAAAGGCACAATGGAAGATACAAAAAGTCTATTGTGAAATTTCATTAAAAATAGGCAATTAGATGTAAGCAATCAATATTAATTTTAAAAGATGCATTGGTTAATGAACATATTAAGTATGATATTGAAAATTGTGCTAAAACTAACTTTTTCTAAGTGACTTCTTTCTACAAGGGCTTCTTGAAACAAATATTGGTTTATATGTAGGAAGTACCTTGACTGTTTAATTTATTTTGATTAATAGAAAGATGGGAACACAATGATTTATTTAATAAACCTTTAAGAATAGATTCTGCTGCCAATAAATTGAAGTATAAGATTTCCGTTTGATTACAAAGATATTCTCCTAGGAATAACAGTACAATCCCAGTTGTACTAATATTATTTTGCTACCCTTTGCTGGAAAAGGAGGAGATAGAATGTGGGATGAATGAATGCACTGAGGATGTGTGGAATATATTTTACTTTGCCATATCAAAGTAATAGAATACAGTAGATGAACTCAGCATGGCTTAGGATGGTGAAAATGGCTCTAAGCAGCCTTTCTGCCTTTCCTAATATTGAGGCTGGTGGAGGGGTTCAACCAGCCCCCATTACAAGGTAGAGCAGCCTAAGCTGCTATAACCTCTCCCAGCTTGTATTGGCTCCCTCAGAGCTGTCACAGTTCAGGGCAACTGCAGCTGTATTTCTGCTAAGTGATCCAGGGAGGGCACCCATTCTCAGGCTTCCAGCTCTCCAGTTGTTGCCTCTCCTGGATGGAGACATATGTTCTTCTCCCTTTTGACTGGGATATTTCCAGGCTGAACAGTTCCCTGCTCACACTGTGTTATCCCCAGCAGAGACAGGCTGCCCCAGCAGAAACTGCTTGCTTTCTCTTTATAGAGACAGTTAACATATTCAAGGCCACAGTGATAAGGTACCACAGAACACTTACTATGCGAGTCCTACTTTATTCTTAAGGTTAAAAACATTACAGAGAAAATTTATTAAAAACAATAAAAGAACCTACACACATGCTAAGAAGCTTACCAGAGTTAGCGTAGCATGAATTCTAGCAGGAGTAGAATCCCCTTCACCCAAGGGGATTCCTTGTGGTTACAAGTTTTTCACAGCTTCAGCCTGAACAAGCACCCTGTCTTACATGCTTTCAGAGGCCCAGTCCTTTCAACCCTCCCCCAAGAGTCGGGCCCTCCATGGACCAGATGTTCTGTTCATTTGCTAGAATAGGAAGAAAGCCCTGAGCCAGTTTACACCCAGGCTTTTTATCCAAAACCCCTTTCTTTGTCTGTTGGTCCCTGGAGAATCCAGTTTGAACTAGTATATGAGTACCTCTCCAAGGCAGGGCTTTCAAGGGCTGGTAACAGAGGAATTACATTAGCATACCGTTCCCTGCTAGAGAAGTTATGTACAATTCTTCAATAACACATGCACAATTGCATGTTAATACAATATACTCCAAAGGTATTAACCTAAATCAATAAAGTTTAACCTAATTCAGTAGTTTATGTTAAATGCATACAGCTTTTATGCATGTTCAGCTATACAGGCTATTTCCAGTCTTTCACAGGTGCAATTACACCAGTGAGGATTGCTAGACTGCTGTGTATTCTGCCCCACTAACCTTCATGATGCCCTGTGTGCAATGGGGGGAACTAGGATCTAGCACAGAATCTGCACACGGGTGTTATGGCAGCTGAACCTTCCCCTACGGTGAGAGAATTCTCAGTTACTCCTTTAGAACAATTATAAGGTTCCTTTATGCATGCTGGATGTCAAAGTAACTAGTAGGGCGCAGAATCTGGCCCAGTATCTGACAGCAAAACAAGAATAATCAAGATTAGTAGTAGTTCTTAGCTTTTTTCTGTTGCTGTGTAAATGATGTGATCTTTATTATTTTGTCTCTATCTTCATTTTTTAACTAACATAACATTTTAAAGAATGTTCATTAAATCAAACTTTGTACATAAGTGTTGGAATCATATCAGTTACATTTACACATACCTTTAAGAGCCTGCCACATAAAAAAATTTCTGCTAGAGATGGGCCTGAACCAAAGAACAGGTCCAACCTCTTACACTCTTGTCTCTTCTCAAGCAGCATGTGGCAGAACACACTGGTTCCACTCTGGCCAAAGAGAGGGAGCAGTATTTGCTTCCCCAGTATGTAAAACATTGTCTCTTCTTGTCAGAGATATGGTAGCTGCAGTAGGTACTCCCATCTAGTAAGAAAAAGGTAAGGAGAAGATAAGAGGAAAGTGGCATGACTGAAGCAGATGGATTAACAAACCTGACTTAGTCTCAGATAGTGAATCACAGTTTGTAGAGATTTATTTAATAAATTTGCTGCCTTTTTCTTTTTAATAAACCCTTTGTCACATTCTTCTTTCTGATCAATGTGCTTTTAATTCTGTATTAAGCAACAGTTTTAAACAAATCCTTGGTTTTGCTGTTTATTTCCTTATTTTTTCCAGCAAGGCATGTATCTTTCAGGGCAAGTGTCAGTGGGGTTTCTTTAGTAATTGCTTTTTTTTCTTGTCATTGAATAATAGCTTAATTAACATAGCAAATCCCCATCCTAACTATTCAGTAAACAAACCAGAGCTCTCCCTGGTCAGGTTTTTCACAGTTCCATCCCTTTTGTCCAGATTCCTCCATTTTTGAATAACATAATTTTGTGCTGTGAACAGGTCAATCCCTGTTTAGTCTGACATTGCCCCTTTGTGTGTTGCCTCATTTCTCCAGGCCATAACAGAGTGTGTGTCACTTCTTCACAGGGGAGAGGGCTTTAATGAATTGCAGAGGGTGTGTTCTAATTGACAGTAATGCATTCTGTACTTTTTTAAATTAAGTCTGTAAAACTCCCTCAGCTAAGGTGGATAATTGTTTATCTGACTTATGCCCTTCTATTTTTATTGATTTGTCTACTCTTAAGTGACCTACTTAATGTAAGTTTTATTTGACAATGAATGTAATTTCTTTAATCAGAGTATTATATTTAATGTTCTCTATCACTTCAAGAATAACTTGCCTATATAGAAAATATTGCTTTGATTTTATTTTACTGTTAACCAAAGAAATGTTTTAAGTAAAAATAGGTTTGAATGATTAATGTAACCTTCAAATTCATGTGTCATTATATTTTCAAACTGAAAATAAATTAATGTCTTTTCTTTACCCTTGGCCTATTTAATTTGTATCATGGTTTATTCAGCATAGCTGAAATTCACCCATGTTCGGAGGGTCAGTACAAGGCTAGGTATAAATTAAATCCTGCTTAAGCCCAGTGGTTCTGCTTTAAAGCCCTTTGAAGTCAATGGGATATTTTAGTTTTGTTCAGTACAAATAATAATTAGTAATCTTACTCAAAGTATTTCCAGGGTGAAACAATAGAATAGGATAGAAATATAACCCAGATGGGTCTAGGGAGAGAGAAAACAATGTTTAAAGTGATACCTATCAGTTGGATAATGTCGGTCATTATCTAAAGGGGGTAGGCCATTAGTGTAGCAATTTTGTGAGTATGTTGTGTGATGCACACTGATGTGACATCAAAGGATCTTTCACCTTGTTTTTATGGGCATGTGAGTGGTCAGCTCTGATTTCTGCAACATGAAGGGCTTCCATCATCTACAAAACCCTCATAAGGTTTCCAGGGTGCATCTTTCTCATGTACATTTCTTACTAACCTTTTAATTAGATCTTAAAGAATAAAATCAGCTGAGATCACATATATAAAACCCTATTGTTGGAGCCACTCCTGGCACTTTGAAGAAGCAACATGAAGTCTGAGTGGTCAAATTCAACATGGGTCTTTGCAATTCTGAAAGAAAGAGGGGTGACTTATACACATTTTTAGAATTCCATAAAGTCTGTAATAACATAAAGTGCCCTTATCCTGAATAAAGATAACTTGTTCCTGTAAGATTAAAAGAAAGCTGCACTACATCAGACCGATCAATTTATCTTGCTTTTGTTTTATATATATTAGCAAATGAAAACTTACAAACATCCTGACATTGATTATTTAGATTTGGGCCAAACCCAGAAAAGAATGATAAGACTTTAGAAACATTTCTGTAATATATATTAATTAATATATATTAATATAAATATATATTAATTAATGCAGCAAAGTCTATGGCTAAGCTTGCATTGGCCCCAGGGTGAAAATGAGCAGGAATTACTGGGGTTACAAGTGATATGAGTATATGCAATAAAAGATGAATCTTTTGAGTCTCTTTAGCAATTAAAATTAAGTCCTCCCACTTTTAAATTAGTTCTGTAACATAGACAATGTACTGTTTACATAGGGCTTAGCACACTCATCTCACTGAAATTAGTTTATTAATACTGGTACTGTATGCTCTTCATGACATTTCAATATTTATACCACATATTTGGTAATAACCAACAGATGAACTGAACAATGCATTTCAAACTATTCCATCACCTGATTTTATCTGACACTGGTGGATTCCACTAAGCTTTGCTCATACAACTGTTTCCTTAGTAACTAATGTATTTCAAAGAGGAAGAGCAGATGAGACTAAAAACTAACAAAATAGGTGGCATAAACAAAGTATATGATAGTGAGAAATGCTATAAAATTTTATTCATATTACTTTGGGAAAACATGCCACTTGTGAGTCATGCACTGAGGCCAAACACAATCCGGTGAAGTGAGCTGTAGCTCACGAAAGCTTATGCTCAAATAAATTTGTTATCTCTAACGTGCCACAAGTCCTCCTTTTCTTTTTGTGGATACAGACTAACACGGCTGCTACTCTGAAACCTAACAATAAAATATGTATATTATATAAACTGTGACCAGCTTGGAAAGTAATAGAAACAAAATCTATACTAGTGTAAGTATATGGTCCAAAGCCGTAAGGATAACGTATTTTCAAAGGATGTATTGTTTAACCAATGACATTTTATATGTATGGATATATTCCCCAGAGACTGTTACTATTAGCTGTAGTATACCTTTATTTATTTATTTTTTTTAAATAATGTGCTGAAGTCGTTAGGAGCACATAAGGTGGAATTCTGGTCCAATTGAAGTCTATGGCAAAACTCCCACTGACTTCAATGGGGCAAAGATTTCACTTATGTCTTTAGTGTGTGCAAGTGGCTTCCCCCATCTCATCTGCACAGTACGATATTGTCTAGCTATACCAGAAGAAGGACAGGAGACATTTGATATGGATTTAATCAGGCTGCAACTTTATTATTAGATGTCTGGGACTACCCAGTGGATAAAAGTATACAGTACAGGCAAATCCATGAAGGGAAGATTTCAGACACACATAAATTTTGAGTTATCATCCAAGCTTCACTGGGATTTGGGAAAGCCAGTTCAGATACACTGATTGGAATAACATCCATAGGGCTAGGAGATCAACCTGTGCAGCAGACAAAGCCTTCTCTGGCGCCATTCCTAGACTGTGGGACAAAGTAATAGGATTTAAGGAACATCACAAACCTCATCACCTTCTGCTCCAAGTGTAAGACACACTTCTCTCATATGAACACATAGCAGCATGTACATATTACCAAAAAAAACTCCCAAAGAAACAAAACCCTGCCAAAAGAGAACATGACACACAGTTCTCCCCCTCTAGAGAAGATAAGAGAGAAAGTAACCCACACATGACAGATGTTGGTCATGTTGCTTAGAGCATTAATGAAAGGTGCTCAGTTGGACTAGTTGAAATATTTTGAATGAAACATTTTCCCTTTGGATAATTGGGTTTTTGTCTGAATCAAAGTTTTCCACTCTAATGCTCAGATACCACAGTGATGAAGGCAGTATAAGTACCTCTATAGAATAGGATAGAGACCTATTTAGCAGCCAAATTCCTGATGCTGAAAGAAAAGCTGTTAATTGTAGCTAAATTATTTAACTAAATATTAATATTCCATTAGGAGTCCTATTAGTTTGGCTAGGGAGGAAACCCTGACTAGAATGCAAAATTCCTTGCTTGCACTGAACCCGGGGGAAATGGATGTGATTGCAGAACTATTGGTCATAATAGGTGCAGTAGATTTACCATCTGTCACATTTCTGGCCAAGTAATCCAGGTATAGATGCTTCACTCTTGAAAGGTGCTTTTAATACGGTAAATTTGAATGTTGTTGACTTTGTCCTCTATATAAAGTCCCTATAACCTCTGTTGTGTGATTTATTTGTTATACTTTTCCATCCAGAAAGCAGAAGCTTGCCTGTCTTTTCTTGAAATTGTGTAATTGGCAAAGACTCTTTGACAGGAAACAAATGATCATCATAGATCCCTGACTACAGCATTGGTCCTCCACTCTCCCTGCATATTGGATCACTCTATCCAGATTCTTTAAAATTACAGGGAAGTCAAACAGAAATTGAAGTAAGTGAAACCATGTTCTAAATTCCTAGTGTGGTGAGATCAATTATAAGGTTCTGCCCAGTCTGTCACCTGAGTGTAATATGCACACTAGGAGGGAGTGTGGTGGAACAGGTAATAAATTAGATTGCTGCTCATTGGATTAAGAATGCATCCTTCTTTATTGCAGCCTTGTAGGAGAATATCATGAAGAATTTCAGAGTTCTGTAAATCTGAAGGCTGGGAAACCAATGAAGTTTGCCATAGGTGCACAATCCCATTGCACGTGCCTGAATAGGCATGCTGTTCTGATTTGGGGCCATAAAGAGTACTTGCTGCTCTGACATAATATTGAGAATTTTATAGCCAGGTTGGTCTTCTGCTCTTATGTTTTTTTAAATACATATTGGTCTCTAACTCACATCCTGGAATCTGAAGGAGCTTTTCCTTCTTGTCTTGAGGCATCTGTGCCTAGACTTCCTGGAATTGGTAAATATAGAAATGATAGGGGCTTTCACTGCATTATGTTTCTTCTTCTGCACCTGAGGTCAGGTGGGGCTGTTTGTGACAAACAAAGTTTGTTCATTGTATGGAGAAATAAGCACTGGAAAGACAGTAGTCCTACTACAAATCACTGCAGCTTTGCTAAATTGTTTTGGTGACAAAGGTTGCAGATATCGCCACTTGAAACACTTGTTGATTCTCTGTTGACCAGAAAAGTGAATCTCCAGAAGTGTAAACTGAGGAAAGAGGTCAACTGACAAACGTGTAGCCTCTGAGCAGCTGTGCTATGTGCAAGATACACAGCCTTAGCTGTCCTTCTGCACAGGACAAACATCATAAACCTCCAGTGGAATAGTACTCCTTTCCAGGAGAATCTTAGGAATGAATCTGTAGAATAGATGCACTGGAATACTGATGGTTTAATTTAGGTTTCTTTATGAGAAAATCTGTTTGTTTATGCTAATTTTTAACTCTTCCTTACTGCCTATACAGAATAGTTAGTCTGTCTTAAAAAAAAAAAAGAAATTAGGGAACTGAGAGTTATGATAATAGAGTTTATTGCAGCAGGGTATGTACATGAGCCTTGTTTATGAGCCTTGTCTTTTACATCTCAAACCAAACTGCCTAAAGGCACAGTATGCAAAGCAACATTTTTAAATACAATACAGATTTCTTTTAATTACTACTTATCAAAATTACACTTTTGTCAGCTATGTTGTTCCTTCCAAAGAAATAAAGATGTTCATCAAATCTGAGTTCCATGGACATTACAATACCTTTATTTCAATATATAGGATAACTCATGTGTATCAGGAAACCAGTCACTATGTGGGAAGCATGCTGAAACCTTCCACTTTAGTTTTTGTTTAGTATTTGAGTCATGGGCTGAATTAATGGTATTTCTATACATTAAAAAATTATATCAACTCCACAGAAAAAAATAACTTTCTTTTTGTGAAATATTGTAGTAAAATATAATTATATGATTCCTGGAGGATCCTGGCTATGCAACTGAATGAAGCATTCTCTTTCTGTTATGCATTCCAGGCAGTAGGCTTGTGAGAGATCCTATAATTCAATTAAATGTACCCTATAGGAAATATAAGAGAAGTCAAGAAGACAGTGGCTACCACTTCTCAGTGATGTCAAATAATGAGTCGCATGGCCAGCCTGCTTACCCTAGAACATGTCTACCATTCACAAGCTGTGGTCAGCACATCTTTTTTGAAAAATTCAGAGTGATTATCTGTTCACACAGTCTGCTCAGTGCCCTTCGCCCCTTATTCATCAAGACAATCTGCTCATGTAACAAGAGGCCCTGCAGAGAGAGACAGACTAAAACAGATTGTCAATAATTCTAATGCCATTTCTTACAGCCATATTTAATAACAAGATGATATTTACAGAGGATGGGAAGGAATTCATACACAACAGAGAAACTGCAATCCAGTGGAAAGATTTTTCTCTTTAAAATATTTTGTTAAAATTACCTTATTTACTGGATGATAATTCATCTTAAGCAAATGAAATAATTCAATAGTGAAACCACAAGAACGAGACCTCAGAATGAAAATGTAATGTTTTCTCCTCCTGCATAGAATGGAATTTTAGGATATTTCTATTGACTGTAGAATATTAAATGATACTTCTGTCAAACCTCTTAATTGCAACTGATTTTAAATGGTATCACTCCTTTTTGACCCAAATTTACCTCTATCACAAACTTATCTCACTGTTTTTTATTGTAAGTGTTTAACATAAATGATGAATCAGGAAAATGAATGTATAGAAATATTACACATGAAAAACAAATAACATTTGCATCATTTTAAGCTTCTGCCTTTGTGTTGTGTAACTCTGTGGTTTTTGTTACATGTTTTAAAAAGCCTTAGTCACATATTTGAGACTTAGCTGACTGGGAGCCTGTATTAACTGTCATCTGTTTTAATCTATAATTCCTTAAACATCATGAGCTTCTGTCTGTCTCCCATACCGCCCTCTTATTTTAAATCCTGTGAATTTTATATGATTTCATGTTAGTTAGTTGACTAAACAAGAGCATCCAGAGTTAATACCTTAATAATAGAAAATTTGCTAAGGTATTCGATAATTATGTTCCAGCAAATTAATTTTGTTGTCCTTTGTATTTTTTTTACAGTGATCACCATTTTAAAAAGTCAACATTTACAACTTTTATGCGGTAACTCAGATGCATTGGTTATTTCCTAGTAGATGATAGCATTCCTTCCTTTGGGAAGACATGGCTATCAGTGTTGGTTAGCTGATGTACGCTAACTCATGTTCAGTAGAATTATTAGTTTTGTTATTTTGATCAAAAACAGCAGCCTGTGATCAATGAAAGGATAATTTTAATTTAATCATGATCACTCACACATGATTTTCAGGGTTAAAAGTAATACTGCTTTTGATTTTTCAATGTATGGAAAATAGAATGAAATAATGTTGCAATTATTTAATACACTGTAAAACTGGAAAGCAAATGGAGAAATCATTGGTTAAAGTAATGTTCAAGTTGACATCTCAACCAACAACAGTGGAAATAGTAGTCTTATAGTTTTATAAATTTCAATACAAGAACAGAGCATTGTGATAATCCAATCTGACCGCCTCTATAAAACAAGCCAAAGGACTTCCCCAAAATAATTTCTAGGGAATATCATGTTTCCAGTCCTGCCCTCCCTCCCGCTGTCCTGCTCTTCCTACTCTCAGATGAAATCCCACATTCCTATTTTGTTTTTAGAATAAGACGAACACTCAGAGGCTTGATCCTCTTGTGTGTCATGGAGGAGAGAGAGGATTTTCTACCACTACCCCAGTACCCGGTCTGCAGGATAATTTGGTACCTGGTCTTTTAGAGCTGCTGTAAGTTGCATTGATTTATAATGGCCCAGGGACCATTAAACCAATTATGCCTTGCCAGAATGTAGCGTGCTCCTGCCATTCTCCCTCCTGTTCTTGCCATACCCTTAGATTAGAAGTGATGTGGAGCTGGCCAGGTTTACTCTGCTTGAGGACTCCCACAAGCTGGGAAAATACTCAATTGCTCTCATAAAGCAACTTTAAAATCCCCTTTTCACTTTTTGAGTAGCACAAAAGGAATGAGGACCCATCCGCTCTAATTATATTTTTATTAGATTACTCCACATATGCTTATTGTTAATTGTATTCCATTTTTACCGCCTGTCTCATGTCAAATACTGCAATATCTTTCTCATCTTTTCTAATTACATGCAAATCAAATCCCTTAAAATACAAATCAGTTCTGTTCTAAAAAATCTAGTGGGGAACAGAACACACAGTACTAATTCATGGGTGCTTTGTTTGTAGGCTGTAAATGTAAATAGCTCACGGTTTGTTTTTTGTCAAGATCTCCTTGGGATTGAAAAATCCATCGTCTCAGAAGTATATTAGTTAGTAAGACTCCATGTGAGTGCAAACTGCACTTGACTAAGCCCTGTCTGATTGTAAATGTATTAAATGAGGGAGTGAAAAAGTTAAAAGCTGACGTTTCCATTTATCTTGCTGTTGATACAAATCAGTGTTCAGCTGATTATACCCCACAACCTCTAGATCTTTTTCAGAGTCTCTGCTTCCCAGGATAGAGTCCCCTATCATGGTCTACATTCTTTGTTCCTAGATGTACCCATTGGCATTTAGCTGTATTAAAACACACATTTTTTGCTTGAGTCCAGTTTACCAAGTAATTCAGATCACTTTGAATCATTGACCTGTTACAAATTAGGATTGGATCCTGGATTTGCTTAACTTCACAGGACTATTCTCAGGACTAAAGCTAAGCATGTAGTTAAGCACTGGCAGAATGTGACTCCAATTTTTCATTAAACCTAGTCTCTGATCCTACACTGTGGTCTGTGCAGGTGGACCGCAGTGTCTGTATAAAGAACAAGGAGTACTTGTGATATGTTAAAGACTAACAAATTTATTTGCACATAAGCTTTCGTCGGCTAAAGCCCACTTCATCGGATGCATGTCGTGGAAAATACAGTAGGAAGATATATATATATACAGAGAACATGAAAAAATGGGCGTTGCCATACCAACTCTAACAAGACCAATCGATTAAGGTGGGCTATTATCAGCAGGAGAAAAAAAAACTTTTGGAGTGATAATTAGGATGGCCCATTTCAAACAGTTGACAAGAAGGTGTGAGTAACAGTAGGGGGGAAATTAGCATGGGGAAATAGTTTTTAGTTAGTGTAATGACTTATCCACTCCCAGTCTTTATTCAAGCCTAATTTAATGGTGTCCAGTTTGCAGATTAATTCCAGTTCTGTTGTTTCTCGTTGGAGTCTGTTTTTGAAGCTTTTTGGTGAATAATTGCTACTTTTAGGTCTGTAGTTGAGTGTCCAGGGAGGTGGAAGTGTTCTCCAACTGGTTTTTTAATGTTATAATTCTTGACGTCTGATTTGTGTCCATTTATTC
The DNA here is from genome assembly GCF_015237465.2 of Chelonia mydas. Classification (NCBI taxonomy): domain Eukaryota; kingdom Metazoa; phylum Chordata; order Testudines; family Cheloniidae; genus Chelonia; species Chelonia mydas. Next base: position 46,670,786 of record NC_057852.1, read on the forward strand.
TTTTGCATAAAGACTGTCTGGTTTGGCCAATGTACATGGTGCAGTAGTCTACCACTGTGCATCACAGTGTAGGACTGAGGCCCAGATAATAATTTATATTTTGGTAAATATTGCAGTTAGCGAAGCTATCACAATATAAAATGTAAATAGTTTCTAAGATCTGCATTGGCAGGAAGAACCCGAGCTGCTCAAATTTCATAACATATTTTGCAAAACTTCAGACTTTCTCATCATTGCATGACCCAAATACAAGTTTATTTTAAAAGTTCCTCAAAACGATCACATTCACATCGAAAATATATTTAATTTTCAAAGTTTCTCATATGTTTTATGTAAATTGATTTTTGCACAAATAAAATTTTCAAAAGTTCAGTTCCATTCAATTTGTCTTATTTTCAAGTGAAATGTGTGATTTTTTGGGAGGGAAGGTATGCGGAGTCACATTTAAATATTCAAAATGAAAATCAAAATCCTCAGTTTTCAAAAATTTCATATTTTGTTTAGAATTTTTCATATAGATGGATACCAGGCATTATCTTAGCAACCTGGTAAGCCATCCTCAGACACCTGAGACTGATCAATAGATTGATTTTCTGTTCGGGAAAAATGAAATGATTACATATAAAAGATTTAACTAATATGCGTATATACACTCAGATGTGGCATGCCACTAAGTTCTGATTCTTCTGACAGTAATGGATCACCTTGTTCTTGTACACTCATCAGGAATAATGCTGCCACTGTGTCTTTAAATGACATGACCCATGCTCCTAGACATAAAGTCTTGCTCTTTCTCAAGTTCTTTTTACCTTTAGCTCTTCATTTCTTGTACTTCAGCAGAAGGGCAAAGCTGATTGGTTTACTGTAATACATGATCTCTTGCCCTCTGAGAATGTGATGAGTTCTTAGGTGTTGAGGCTTTAGCAAGAGATATTTCCAGGATTGATTTAAATCTGAATTTGGCTCAGTTAGCAGTCATTGCTGTATGACAGTTTCATTTACTTCATATTCTAATCTGTCACTTAACATGGCATCTGTCACTGCCCCCAGATTCACAGCATTTATTTATTAGTTTTACATTTGCAACAAATGCAAAAACAGATTCACCTTAATGCTGAACCCTGCTATTACATTTGAATCTCTTTATGACTGCTGATGGTTTGGGGGTGATTGTGCTCTTTTAAAAAATCTATAATTTCTAGAAGTAATTATCATTTGGTGATTTAGTTACAATTTAGCTGAATGTGTTTCACTTTCTCAAATGATTAATAAAATGATTCTTTGCTTTTGCCATATCCATAATATAATTTGCAAGGGGGAAAAACCCAACAACATCCAAGTATCTCTGTTTCTCAGTTTCTACGTATCTCACTCTTTTCCTATGTTGTGTCATGGAAACCTACATATACTGTATATGCAAGATTCACTTCAGCAGAATTTTAACATTAGGTACATTGTTATAATAATACCTAGCTCTTATAGATCTCAAAGCACTTTACAAAGAAAGAAACTATTAGTTGGTCACATTTTCTGTTAATATTTTATTTGGATGTAAAATGCAGTTTCTGTAAACAATATTTTTTTTTCTAATTTCCATTTTGATTTTGCTGTATGTTTTGATTTTTCTAATGGGGAAATTGAAATGAAATATTTCATTTTGAGTCAGCTTGGACCTAGATTGAGACATTTGGGTTTCCCAAACCAAATACAATTTTTTTTGTCTCAAGTGAATTTTTCATTGACCTGCCTCTGCTGAGCTGCCTTGCTGCCTGTGCTGCATTTATGGCCGTCCCACGTCCACAGTGCACCATGAGCGTTAGAGGCTTCCTGGGGGCCCAGCCCAAACACTCCCCTGAAGCACCTTCACAGCTCATAGGGACACAGTTCAGTGCTGAACCAGACTGAAAGAAAACATTTGTTTGGGAATGTCAGAAAGTTTCATTTTGGTTGAAAATCTTGAAACATTTCAAGATTTCTGAATACATTTTTTTGGCACTTTCTGTTCCATGAAACTATTCAGCAGTTGGACTCTAAATCCAAATTTAGGTCAAAAACAAATTTAAAAATATCAGAATTTTCTGCAGGATGGACATTCTAATTTTACACTACTAGATATCATTATCTTCATTCTATAGGTGGGGAAACCAAGCCACAGAGAGGTCAAGTGACCCATTCTCATCTGGCAAGCTAGGAATAGAACTCAGGTCTCCTGAGTCCTAGGGTAGAGCTCTTCTCATTAGACTACACTATTTCTCATTATGTAGCTGGAGAGAAAGACATTTAGTAGCTTTCCACTGGGAACATCAACGGACTGCACAGGAAACAAACATAATTTTTTAAAAAGGCCCCTTCCTCTTTCTCTCAGAATTTAATGAATAGGATGTATACAGCATTTGGGAATAATAGCTGAGGAACAACTGATAACAGCTTGGCTGCTGACACCTAAGGATATGTCTACAGTGCGTTTGGGAGGGAATCCTCCCAGCTGGGGTAGACAGACTCATGCTAGCTCAACTCCAGCTAGTATGCTAAAAATAGCTGTGTGGCTGTTCTAGCTCAGGTGGTAGCTCGGGCTCTCAAGTCTACCTGATCTCCCATGTCCAAGCTCAGGTGGCTAGTTCAAATGCAACACCCACTCTACCATTTTTAGTGTACTTGTGGCACCTTAGAGACTAACCAATTTATTTGAGCATAAGCTTTCATGCGAATACAGACTAACACGGCTGTTACTCTGAAACCTGTCATTTTTAGTGTGCTACCCTGAGCCCGGTTAGCACAAGGCTGTGCTGCTGAGCTGGGAGGCTTGCTCCCAGCTGCAGTGCAGAGGTGCCTTAAGCTGTTATTCAAGTGCCTCTTAGCAATGAAGACTCTGGAAATCAGTTTGCTTCGTGCTACAGCAAACACAGGTCAATGAGGTGTCTGTAAGACTGCTGCTTTTACAAACGGCCAGTAAACATTATAGTAAAGTCTATGTAGTGCAACTACTTCTCCTGCTTTTATCATTGCACACCTCCAGAATCAGTGCTTTTAGTTATAATTCTTCTAATAACTATTTAGTTGGAGACAGAGAGAGATTTTGAATTGCTGGTGATAATAATAATGGTGGGAAGAGAGAAACACTTTGGAATTCAAAATATTGATGATCTTGATGGAGGGCATGTGCTCTTCTATTGTCATTCTAGAGTGAACTCTTGGGATTGTTGGTGGGTTGCCAGTGCTAAGCTACCCAGGGCTTGATTCTCTACAAGCTTGCACCAGGTGAAGATGTTTACACCTCTGCAAAGAGTAAAAGGCTACCATTCTGATATGGAAGTGTTATCCACATACTTTTCATTCATTGTGCCCAGATGTGGATAACCACATGAAGTGCAAGGCAGTGGCGAATCAGGTCATCAGAGATCCACAGTCACGAGAAGAACCTTCTTGCACCTCTGGCTTGCCAGGAAGCTATTTCTCCACTTCCTGGATGTAATCTGTTTTATCACTCCCAGGATGGACAGCTCTTAGTCACTCTGCCTGGGGCTAAAGATGGGGTAGAGGGGAAGAGGAATGTGGACACTTCCACTTGATCGGATAAAGTAGACTGCACTATTCAGAAATTTTTATGTACAGTGTTGGTTGTAGTAGTGTTGGTCCCAGAATATTAGAGACACAAGGTGGGTGAAGTAAAAAAAATACTTCACCTTGTCTTGCTCTCAATTTTTATAACATACCCTCTCCTTCTTCCCCAATCCACCACACTTTAGCTCTGTATTGATGGTAAGGAGGCAGCTACTACAATTGCCACTATGCTGAGCAGCTTGGAGGCACTTGTTGAGTACTGTATTCCCTTTTTTTTGCTGCATCCTAAACAACAGAAGGAAGGACTGAGGCAGGGAGAGGGACATCAGTCACCAGCATGCTCAGCCGAGTATTCCCTGGAGGCAAGAGCCTTTTGGAGAAGAAATTCAGGCAGTGGCTGCCACAGTGCTGAGAATATACTACAGGGCCCCATAATAACATGGGGCCCTGGGTGACTAAATAGGTTGCATAGGCCTAATGCCAGCCCTGCCTGGGAAAGGATCAGAATATTTCACAATAATGAAAAGTCTCTCAAATGTGACAAAGAGAAAATACATGGTGATGTAGTGAGGTCCAGGATCTTGTGAATAATTAGAAATGGGAATCTGGCTCAGTTCACAAACAAGGCTCAGGGTTTGAAGTTCATTTCATGTTATGGGCAAAAGGATACCACAACAAAACAGTTATAGCTGCACTAACATAAATAGAAGGCAGGTACAGAAACCATGAAGACAGGACATGGTTTAAAAGTTGTATTGGTAAACATTTTAGCTGGGCATAATGCAAATTGTTGCTTCACCATTCATGAGAAAAGCGGTCATTTCAAAGTCAGATTGACAAAACCATTTTAACAAAGCTATGCCCAATATTCACTACTGACTAAACTATTTCTTTGGGGGGAAAGTTTGATCCAACAATTGTGTCTGTACTGTAGGGAGGGCCCTTACAAGAATAAACATCTATATTATCCCTGTGGCACATGTGCATATTTTGGATTCATACAATACTTCCCTCTGTAATCTCTGACTTCAGAGTTCAAGTTCTGGGTCAAGATTTAGCCCCTGAAAATATGACTTACCTGGTGTAATTTTCCCTTTAAATTCCAAACTTGGTTTCCCTGCTTTGATAGCAATATTTTCTCTGAAGTCAACATTAATCAGTTTCCTTGGCAAAAATCATATTTTTATGGTGAATACAGAAAAAAATAACACAATATATTTTATATTCTTGTAATGTCTAAAACAAGATCAGGGTTTTATTTTCTAGGCACTTTACAGATACTTAGTATATTGACTCAGTCCCTACTCTACAGAGCTTACAGTCTACATTGACAAAAGGTGAGAGAGGAGAGGCACAATGATTTGCTCAAGGTCAGACAGCAAGTCAGTGGCAAAACCAGGGATAGACCCCAGATCTCTAAACTCTCAGTCCAGTGCCCTAACTACTGACCACTCTTTGGGTGACTTCATTTAATCTGTATGTAAAAACTGGGAAGAGATAAGTCATTGGTTTCCCATTACCTGTAAAGCTTTTTGAACAGTTTTGGTTGCCAATCATTGTAAACACTTTAGATATTTCACTTTCTACAGGAAGTGCCTTTTTTTAAAATCTGAAATGAAACACATCTAAATTCTACTACTACTACTATAGTAGTTATGTCATTTAAAAGAGTATAAATGTGGATATTCCCTTGACTATTACAGCTATTATTGAGAATGGAAATGCTAAATGCTAATATAATGTGAAAAACTCACTCTGTCAGCAAAACTTTTCACTCTGTTGCTATTATTATATATTATACATTGAATATAATAAAAGGCTAATCAGGTATCATGAAGGAGCTGTCTTTTAAAATTATTATATTTGTATTGCTTTAGGCTAACATGGAACAGAATGATATAAGATGAAACTGAAAATATAGTAGCATGTTACATTGTGTGGCAAAGAAGGAGTTAGTCAGTGGGTAGAAAATGGATCTTATCTGGTCTTGTATCAGTTTTACACTAGAGTGACTCTGTGGACTTAATTGGATTTATGCCTCATTTGCAGTGGTGGATATAAAAACAGAATCAGGCCTATTGTGTGCATAGGTTTGTTTAGGCAGGATTGCTTGTCATACATTAATAATATGGGGGTGTTGTACACTTTCTGTTTAATCGTCAGAAGGTCTTGTTGAGGTTAGTAAACAAATATCCTCACCTTTTGGTTGAGGAAACTGAAAGTTTATGTGATATATCAAAACTACCTAACAATTCAGTGGCAGAACTAGGATTACCACTCAAGGGAATTTGTCCTAAGCTCCATTCTCTAGACCATGCTGTCTCTAATAAGAGCAAAAAGACATATACAGATTGCTAAACAATTGTAGAATGGAGTGATTAAACTAATGAAGCACGGCACAGTGTCTTTTTGCAACATACATTGCTAAATGAGAATAAGATGGGTTTTGAGCACCATACCATAGAGAAAGCTCAGTCATATCACTGTGGAAATCAATTTGTTTTATTGGATATTAAAAAAGATGTGCAAACATTACCTGAACTTATCCTCAGTAGCTATTTCAAACAAGCTGCTCCATCCTAGCCCTCCTAGCAATTTGGATACAGTACTATCCCTCCAGTTGAACTTAAGTGAATCACTTTGGAGCCTAAAATTACAATCTATGGGGATACTAAGAATGAGTTTTCAGTATCTTCCACTCCACCAGTTGAACTTAAGTGAATCACTTTGGAGCCTAAAATTACAATCTATGGGGATACTAAGAATGAGTTTTCAGTATCTTCCACTCCACCATTAGCCGGAGCACAATAATGCAATCTGTGACCAGGAGACTTTCCACTGCCCACTGCTCCTGATTTTGTTTGTGAGGCTGAAATTTCCCATTGGGAGAGCTGTGTAATGACATTATGCCACTGGCCTCCCTAAAAATATTTATTTTGTTTGTTTGCTAGTGTGTTATCTAGCAATCTTATCAGAAGGAGCTGAGGGGGAAGCCTGCATCACTTGTATACTTTTGCTATTTAAAATAACATGGGCCGTATTAATTTAGATTTTTAATTCTGCACTGTAGCAATATTTTATCTTTTTACCAGGTCTATTTTCTCTTAGAACAGTTGATCGGTCATGATGTTGTAAATCTTGTATTTTCTTGGTCATTTCGTACGTTGAAAATCAACAAACCAGATGCCTGGAGAGCAGCATTACTTTATTTTTTAAAAAAACATAAAATAAATGATGACATCTTAGTTATTTTTATAACAATGTAAACATTGACATCGCTATTAGGTCCTACCCTTGAGGCATGTAACTGTTGTATAATGTCACTTTTAATTTTTTTTCTCAATTCGCACATATGTAAGAAAATATGTGACTTGATGACCTTTCCAGTGATATTTATTCCTGAATTAAAATGTGGAAAGGTTAGAATTAAGACTTGCCATCTAGGAAACTGCTCCTGGATTCTCAAATTGCCTTTATTCCATTGTTCTTTTTTAGTATATCACAGATTACAATTGCAGTAGTTTTCACAAGAATAACCACTTCTAAAATCATGCCCAGTACAGTAATATGAAAAGTTATTCTCTTTTTAAAAAAGGAGTCAAGTTAACAGAAAGCACTGATACTTTCTGCATAACAGGAAAAAAAATGTAGATTAAATGCTATGAAAAAGGGTTCTAGTTATCAAAACAGATATCAGTGGATTAAGAGCCAGGGGAGTCTGTGTAATCACCTTCATTAACAGTATTCAAGCCTAGACTGGACAGTGTCTATTAGAAACAATTTAGGAATAACTGAATTATTTCTGCCACAGTGTGCAGGGCAAGGAAGTAGCCCAGATAACCCACTTCAGGATATTCCTTGCTGACCAAACTGATTCTACCATTCTGTCACTTTGTGGCTTGTGAAGTTACACAAGTTATGACATTGATATATTGCCTAGTGAAGAAGAGAATTAAGGATAGATTTTTCAATTTAACTGTGTGCCCATGGAGAATAAATCATAGTAAGACTCCTCCCACTTGTCTGCCTAGGTTTCACAAACCTTGGATCTGGTGTGCAGGACTATTTGGGACTGCACACCCCCTTGGTAGATGGGTAGGAAAAGGAAGGGGAAGGAGATGGGTATAGGGATAAATGGAGCCTTGGACCCCGCCCACCCATGCAACATGTGGTGCCAGCCAGCATAGCTGAGCCACTGCACAGGGAGTAGTATTTGCTGCTAGAAATGGCTGCTAGTAAATTATTATCCCCCAAGGGATGCCGGGGGGGGGGTGGGGAGGGGAAAGAGGAAAGACAGAGAATTATCTCTCTCAGCCACAATTCCCTGCACTCCTTACTATGGGCTTTTCCTAGGGACACAATCTAGCCCTTAAAAACAAAACAATTTATTAAATTTATTCACATTCAGTCTCTTGTCACAGACTACATATTACCTCTGTCAGTGTATTTTGGCTGCGTAACTTCTAACCAAATATTAATGTACTACATTTCAGAGTGTATTGGAAGCATTTGGGGAAGATGCTGAAAGGGAAGGAAAGGAAGTATTCAAAATGTTGCAACCTTAAAGTTATTTCACAGTAAACTGCAGATAGTAACTACTATGACTCACTTCCATTTATTATATTGTTCTCTAGTAACAGTACGTCCTCCATCCTGGTAATCTGTATTGATAAAGTAATATAACCCTTCTAGCAAGCTTCAGGGGAGTATTGTCTGAATTTTTAATACTGAATGCAAGCAAGAATGTAGTCTTCAAATACTCATGGTGGGTTTTAGTTGAAGGGACCTTGGTAGTCAGTGGCAAGAGAAGAATATGAGAAGAATTACAGGCTCCAATTATTAAGTGAATTAAGTGAAACAGCAGAAGAACAATCACTTTATAAAGACAATAGATGGGAAACATATCTACTTTTAAGAAATGGTCAGTGTCACTTGGAGCCTGGTCCTGAAATACTTGGGCAAAACTGCCAAGACCTGCAGTTGCTCTAATCCTGCATTCTTTGAAACACCCAAACTCTCACAGATTTCACAGAGAATTTTGAGTGCACAAGAAATACAGGATCTGGCCCCCTATTTCATCTGTCCAGTCACCTGGATCACAAAATCAGAAAGAAAATGACTTTAATCACCATTTTTACTGGCATTGTCCCTGTTCCTGTAAGTGACTCTGTTCAGGCTGATTGCTGCCCTCTTAATTTCAGCATGAAACATAAAAGACGGACTGGTTGGGATTTGAGTGTTCCTGGAGGAGATCAGAAGAACATAGGATTTTGAGGTATGTCTAAAATTTGAAAGATACAAGAGAGCCATAGCACTCACTACCGCAAAAAAGTACATTGAAATTTCTGGTTGGACAGCACAGTAGCAGAAGGGTTATCTTGTGTGTCTTACTCTTTATTTTCCTCTCTGGTACTAATAAAGCAGGACTTCCTTTGAATTTCTGATATACGATGTGGTTACAGGTTGATCAATCCAAATTTTATAAGCATCTGCCGAACTCTCTTGAAAATATTGCCTCACTGTTGGATTCTGTTGTTTCTCAGGGCTACACAATAACTTGTTGATTATTTAGAGGTGAGTGAGAGGGACAAAAAGGAAATTTTTAATGTTTTCCTATTAAAAATTGAATCACAGCCCTGACTTTTTGAATTGGAGCCAGGCTGAAAATCTGCTAGAGTGGATGTCAGGATATTTGGCAAAGAGAGATTTTATTTATTTGTTTAATTCATGTATTTTCACTTGTGGAAATTAGATATGGATGAACAACTGGGAGCAGATTGTTGGAAAATGGCTGCTAGGGATTTTTGGCAAACATTTTAAAATCTATTTGTGAGGATGTGAATGATACCTGGATGGGGCAGAGAGAGGAGTGTGAAAACTATACACTACAAATGCTTAAAATAGTCAGGAGGTTAGCTCCTTTCTGCACTGTCCTTATGATCCTGAGAACTGTTAGGCCCAGGGCCAGGGGAGTACATCCTCTCTTAGTTGTCTGATTCCATAGAGCAGACTGAGGAAAGAGTGGGATAGTATGTAAATCAGGTTCCCATTCACTTTCCACTTTCTCCCTCTTTTCTTCCATAAAAGACACAGAAATTACTGCCCTGGGCCTGTTATCTTCTTCACAGCAGCCCTGTGGGGTGGGAGCGTGGAGAAACCTGGGTGGCTGGGTAGGCATATGACCGTCCTTTCCGTTTAGGAGGTCGCAGCACAAACTACCTGGTCACTCCAGAAGGAGGTTAGCAAATACTTCTCAGTGTTTCTAAGTATTTGATATTCTCCCATCACTAGCTGCAAGTATATTCCTGGCTCTGGACTGTTAGTTTTCGAAGACTGACAAAACAAGATGTAGATGAGATTAGCTGTGTCAGGCAGCAAAATAATTGATGGTATCATAACACTAGTTTGCCCACTGTAAGACAAGCAGCGATATTAAAGTTTATTTTCTTAGCTCCTAAGACACTCAACATAGAGCTCCCACAGTTTCCATTCCATAGCTATATTCACTGACTGGGAGGCTTACAATAGAAATTTTCACCAGAGGCTTAAGGAAGTCCATGCCAGCATTCACACGGCTCTTAAAATACATCTCCAGTGGATGTGACTAAACTTTGAAAGCTCAGTTTATATTCAGACTCTGAATTTTCTCTTTTGGAAAATGAATTTTTAAAGATATATTTTCTGGAGTCCTAGAAGAACTCTTAAACTGCTCTCTGGGTTGTTTTCCTAATTATTGTGCACCATCATATTCCACATTTAAGCCAAAAAAGAAATCAAATCATTTTGTCTACCTTGCTGTTGCATAATGTATTGTGTATATTTTGCTGATGTCTGATTGGTTTCTTGGGAAAATTAAATGCAACATGTTTAATCTTTCTATTTGGCACAGGTGTGCAATAACAATAAAAATATTGCACCTTAAATAATTGTACACTTTGATAGCGCTCTACTGAGACTTAATCTACATGCAACATTTCTGCAGCATGTAAAAGCTTTAGTAAGAGAGAGTCAATGAGCCTCATGTACCTTTTATAAAACATGACATAAGGCAATATAATTAAAACTAAACTTATTTCCTGTAGTGAAATTAACTTACAGAAATGAAGGTGTTTATTTATTAAATAGGATGTCTGGAGCTCTTGCCTTATTCTTTCCCCTCCTGGGAAGGTTTTGATTATTTGTTTCCTTTCTTTGACCTGCTTGCTAGGTAATTTAAAATGGATACCTTCCTTTGGGAAACAAAATTTGATCGAAGAACAGCCTGCATCACCAGCTAAATGAATTACCAGTGTTTTACTCACTTTTCTTCCCCAAATCTTTTTTTTTAACCATCAGAAGAAATGTGTGCGGAGGTTTACAAGTGCTGTAGTACAGTTCAGATTGAATTTGCAGCAGCAAGGACACATTGCTCCCTTTCTTGATAGAGATGTTTGATGGTTGTAAGATAAAGACAACAGGTTATTGTTCTCTTTGGCTATAGTTGGGTCTTTGCATATGGTTTATTTTTTGGGGGGGAGAGAGAACGAGGAAGGGAGGGTGAATTATCATTGAGCACTCAATTTAAATTATACTCTATCTATCTGAGAATGAATGGAAAGATGTTTTGTGCAATAAATTAACCTATGATACTCACTTCCAGGTGATACTACTAGGGCAAACAGCTTAATACATTTTACAAACAGATACAGTTATATGAATAAGAATAGCATGTGAAATATCATTAGGTACTTAGATTAGAATGGCTATCAGTTGTCATGCTTCAAGGTATTACGTCATCATCAGATTGGATCAGGAAGAAATTTCTCCCTTATATTGTAGTAAAATATAGGTAAATTAATTAGTGGAATGTTTTTCTTCTTCCATTTTTTTAGGCCTGTGTGAGTGGGTGCAGAAATTTGGATTAAATGAATGTTATGGACATTAGTTTCTTAGAGCCTTCTGATTTCAGCAAATACGATTTATACAAATGTTAATATTTCACAATAAGTCAAGCATGCCAAGTGGAAGCCCCTAAATCTCTGGGAAAGTTTAATAAGATAGCATTTTGCATTTGAGGATCTCAAAGCAATTCATGGCTTGGACAAAAGCCAGAACATCAAATCCAAACATCTCTGAACTTTGAGGAAATTTGTGTTTGGTTCAAAATCTGGCTCTGATATGCATGGTATTTGAATTCCTTGATAATAATCAAGAATCCTATCCTTCTATTCCATATAGCACTCTGAACAATTGAGAAGTTGAAAGTATATTACTGATTTAGTAGTACTTACAAAATTGGTCACAATTTATCCCTTCTTTGCGTGAAGAATATACAGATTTTGTTTGTTTCCATAAACTTGTCCTACAATGATTAAATATTATATTTTTTGTTTACAAATTCTATATAGATTTCTGTATTATCTTTGAGATCTGAGAACTGATCTGAATGTTTATTATAAAAATTAAGTTCCATAAGAACTCCGAACCTTTGGTTAATTCATTTTTCTCTAATAATCATTGAAATTCTCTTAGAAAATTCACAACGTAAAAAAGCAAATATTATTTTGTCAGGCAATATACAGTAGGCGTTTTGTCATCTGTAGATTTCAAATTGTATTGATATCTGGCCACTCTTTTAAGTTTGAGTGAGGAGTTCTCCGTTATAGCAAATGTTGCAATATACTGCTATATTAGTACTGTAATGTGCCCATTGTAATGATTTGCTGGAAGTATTAACATTAAGAATTGTTACATTGCTCTCTGCAGCAATGCAATTCACTTTTGGTTTGGGACCGTTTCTAGCCTTGTGTCACTGTTGAAACATCCATTTGAAGGACTATAGCTGTTTCAGAGGCGATATGAAAAAAAATAGATTAACTTGAGCCTTTATTATTATTTAATATTGGTATTTATTATTTGTATTATCATACTGCCTAAGAGCCCAGGACACCGTCATGCTAAGGGCCGTGCAACCATTGAGCAAAAAGAAAGTCCCTTAAGGGGTGTTGGGAGCTGGGATTTATTCTGGGCCTCTCTCCAGAACAGTTTGTATGTATTTGTTGTAGGAGCTGTCTGAACACTCAAGAAGGGATGGTACCTGCTCTAAGAAGCTCAGAGTCTAAAGACAGATAGAAAAGTTGATGAGGTTAAGGGAGGGAGCTTAAGAATAAGGAGTTAATATACAAGTCAGTTTGACACACTGTAAGCAGCAAGAATCCAAATTAGTATTTTAAGAGCGTTGGTGCTTTACTACTACATTCCCCAGCAGCAGAACCAGGAAACTCCTCAATGTGCTACTTTACTGGGCCTTTTATACTCTGAGGTCCAGATAGAAACAGTCCTAGACATTTTGAGGCCAGCCAGCTGGGAGAAGTGCAAACAAACAAAGATGAAAGCCTGCCAAACAACAACAAGTGGTTTAGCAGTGTGACACCCCTGGAAGTTGGCACCCAGAATAAATATCCTCCTCGCTTGCCCCTAGAACTGGCCCTAGAGTATAGACACCCCAAATGCGCTAAGCTGATAGGAAAATGACCTCCTCTGCATTTGGAGAAATGAGCTAGCCGGATTCACTCTAAAGATGTTAGATGGGTTTAGAGGGAAGCCACTAGAAGGCAGCTCAGGGATGATCTCAGTCCTATTGAAGGAGGGTGAGCTCCAGTATTGAAGGGATATCATCACTATCCTTCATTCAAAAAGGACAAAGTGAGGGAGGGGACAGAATCTTCACTCTTCCAGGAAAGGAGAATTGTTGGGGGGATTTCTTGTTTCTCCCTTGCTCCTCCATGAGCTTAGAAGGAGAGCAAAGGCCTGTCAAGTCAGTTTCCAGGCACAGAGAAATGGAGCTGATAGGCACTCCTCCTCTACCACAGTTTTGCCTCATCCTCCAGCTTGGTAATTTTTTTCTCTTGAGCGCCGCAGGCCTCAAAATGGGAATAGATATTTTTAAGCCTATTAGCAGAAAAACTGTTGCTGTGATGCCGAGCTACTATGTGAGTCCCAGTAATCTTGCATTGGGGTTTGCATTTTTAATGAAATAACAGAAGCCAATAATACAAAAAAAAAAAAAACCATTTGCCATTTAATAGCCAAATTACAGTAACTAAAGGGAAACTAAAAAAATATACACAACTAGTTACCTAAATGCCTGGCATTCACTAAATTAAACCAAACAAAATGGTGACTCACCCAAATAGAGTATTTTGATTTGCCATGGCAAAGGTACATACTGCACTTTACTCTCTTAAGTTCAAGAAGGCGCCTTGGTGCAATAGTGAACAGAAAGATGATATAGGTACTGATGCTGGTCAAAAGACTATGGTAGTTTTTACCTACCTGTTTCAGAAAAAAAATATTTTTCGTGTGTCACACTATGAAAAAAGAATACATTGTTAACTCTCTATTCTTCTGGAAAGGGAGATGAACCAGTAGAGAGAGGATCCGACCTAACTGTTACCCAAAGAAATAAATCTTTTATAACAGTGATTCAAATTTGCTATGGTTGTGACTTGATGAAGAAGCACTTTGTCTTGACCTTTATATGAAGTATCAAGAGGAACAAAAATGACTTCTAAAAGCTGCCCCAGTGGAAGTTAAAAAAGCTCTTTAACCTTTAAAAAGCCTCTAAAATACTGTGCTTGTTTCCATGGCCTCAGTAGCATTTTATTTTACAGCTTTTTAACTTCATTTTTATTTTACTGTAGGTGGCAAGGGAAATGGGCTTTAAAAGATTTTTAAACTGAACAAAAATCCTCCTGGAAAAAATATTACTTGCACTTGCCTAAAAAGACATGTGTTTGTGTTTCACAAGTACTGCCTCCAATGTTTCCAATACAACTTCTAAAATTTCCTTATGATATAATTTTTAATATCTTAATTCTAACTTGTTTCTCATTTATCTCCTAGTGAGAGAAACAATAATTCTATAGACTTTAAAAATTATCCTACTATGCACCCTCTTAAACTCTGGATATTTAATTGCTGAAGAAATTAATTTTTCTCCTTGTGGAGTTTCCCATTAACAGTTTTACAAAGTGCATCCTCTTATTTTAAAACAATTAGTCGTAAGAAATGAATATGTATTGAAAAAGAGACTTCAAAGAGGTATATTTCTTATAGTATGGATTCATAATCATACAGGTACACATTCCAGTGGCTTGTCCTGCTTCCATGGCTGGTCTTGGGAATCTCATTAGTATTAACTTAATCACATGATCACCCTCTATGGCTGGTTTCCAGTGTGGATTGCAGATCAGCATGGCTCTATTTGGTGGGCCTTAGCTTAACCTAGGGAATTTTCAGGCATTCATATGGGAAATTTGGGGGAATAAGGTTTAGTCTCTTGTGAAACTTGAGGTTCTCCTACCTCACATGAGGAAAGGTGTTAAATCCCTCTACGTGCAATGGATAGACTTCTCTTCCCAACCTCAAAAAACACTTTCTCACGTGATACTTCCTTGGGCTTTGATCAGCTGAAATCTGCACTGGAACTTTCCTGTTGGGTATTTTGTTGTGGGTACGTTTTATCCCAAATTATTTTACTGGTCAAATTGAATGAAGTTGTGCCTTCTGCATTCAGGCAATTTTCTATATCTACATCTCATTGCTTCCATGTCTAAATCAATGGATATATGTTAACAAGGAAACTGAGTTTTCTCATTTATAGTGTGGATTCTGTACTGTGAAGCCATAATCATATATTCATCCATTCAAGTGACTTGTCTTGCTTCCCAGTGCTGCTTATGGTAAATCTGATTACTATTGACTCAGTCATCTGATGTCCATGTACATTTCTAAAGTGGTTTAGGATGGAAAATTCTCCTCTTTTCAGCTTAATTCGGTCATGCCTCAAACTTGGGCCAGACTATGAGCTGGTGTAAGTCAGTAGACTTCAGTGGAACTATACTATCTTATACCAGCTTGGAACTGGCTAACTTTTTTTGTATTATCATTTGTATTTATGCAGTGCCTAGGAATCCTAATTATGGACCAGGACCCCAGTGTGCTACATGATGTAGAAACAGAACAAAAAGACAGTTCTGCCCCAAAGAGTTTACAGTCTAACTGTAAGACAAGACAGAACAGATGGATTCGAACAGACCTCTGGGGGAGCACAAAGAAACAATGAGCCAGTATTGGTAAGTATGATAGGCAGTGGTCTTCCTTTATTTTTGCCTAGTCCCTGAATGACCCTGGAATCTGATTTTGTGTCTTTCTCCAGTCATTTATAACAGGCACATTTACTACAGGATCATGTTATGGATCTGTAAGTTGTTTTTTTAAAGTGCACTTTCTTGTCTTCAGTATCAGACTTATTCATACACGTTTACCTTAAAACTTAATGTAGCATGGACGAATACAATCCTTTCTGAAAGTCATAACATGATCACTGAATTCCTTTCTGGATAAATATTTCTTGTCTATCAAGGATTACTTTAATCTCGTCATGAATATTTTTCAAAAATCAGCTCTCTCTCCACTGCTATTTAGAATGAAATGGGTCTAGTGATTTTAACTGTATGAATACACAGTGAATACCTACATTGATCATGTATTTTGAGAGTATGAATGATTCCATGAACTATTTCAAAGAATGGCTAGCAAGAAATGTAGCACTTTAAATAAAGTATTTTAAGTAGCATTGTAAATAATTTACTTAGGGATTATTTCTTCAGTACCACTCCACTATATTACTGGACCCTGGGCTGTGTTTTAGAATTAGAAATGGAGATCAGTCCACTGTGTGTGTGTGAGTTTAACTAATGCTCACATGCCTTTTTTTTTAATGTTACACAGGTATCTTACTTTACTTAGTGTTGTGCCAGATCCTCAGCTGGTGTAAAATAGTGTAGCTCTATTGATTTCACTTTACACCAGCCAATTTACACCAGCTGAGGAGCTGTCCAATGTGTCTAATTTGAATATTTGCTGCAAGACCCATCACCATAGTACTGAAGTGCTGCTAGCATCTATAACTTTGATTTGGTAGTATCCGTGTAAGGGCTTCAGAGTCTATTCCATTCTGTGCTTGCTGTTATTACAGCAGGTTAAAAAAGATGATAGTGTGTAAATGAAAAATAGATGTATCTTTCATCGTTTTTAGCATGTAGAGTTATGTCCATGCACTACGTGCTGAGTCCAACCCTTCACCTTCAGTCCTGGGTGGGAATATGCAGTGGCACATCAGAGTCCTTCAGGACAACGTTGAAAGAATACCTCATCCTGCATATAAAAGGCTGGACTTATGCCATTTGACGCTTGCTTTGATCAGATTTCTATTCTGAGAAGGTGGTTTTCATAACACTATCACACAGGAAATTTATTGAAAACATCTATAAGAGCAAAGTAAGTATAGTAATGGTCTTTTGATGTCCAAGTTATTTGTCAATAATTATTTCAGTGGTTTAGCTCAAAGGTAATTTTGTTTGCCAACAACAGTGTCTTAATTAAATTATTTTGACTAAATAACATAGTGTGAAGAAAGCCTTACTTTCCTTCTGGAAAAATTGAATTTGGGAGCAGGTTCCATATTCATGTTTTATTTACAATAGTAAATGCACATTTTTATCAATATTGTCTGACAGGTTTGTATTGGATTCAGGCCCAGAAGGTTTTCTGCGATGCAAGGTTTCCAGAAGCTATTGTTTTAGTGATTTTTCATAGTGTATTATAAATGGCTTGTTTTCTTTACTGATTTCTCTTCATTTCACTCTATCTGAACACATGCTCTGCAGATAAATGAATTCCTACTGGGTCCAGCCAGGGTTAGTGTGGCCCTTTGTGAACTGTTCTTGTGTTTGATGTGGTTGGGGACTATGGCTTTGAGTTCTTCATGTTTGGAACTAAAGGTTTATAATCTGTGCAGCCTTCATTCTCCTTTCTGACATAAACACACAGTATGATTCCTCCTCTCCTGCCGATAAACAACATTTAGGATATGGCACTTCATTTTCAAATGTTTCTTAGTAGTTTACAGTACATAATAGTTATATATGAATGTGGGTTTCCTAACTTTTGACTGATGATTATCTTTGATATCATTTATATACAAGGAGAATGATAATGATATCTGTGCTTTACCAAACACAGTAATATGACTTTTGTTAAATATATTATAACCAACAAGGGTGGTGGTGGGGTCCTGTGTGTGTGTGTGTGTGTGAGAGAGAGAGAGAGAGAGAGAAAGAAATGGCCTTTCAGCTTTGGCTTTTTATTAGGGAATTGAAACTTACCAATACCTTGCAGTTAATGCAAACACTTTAACTGTGTTAACCAAAGCTGACATAAAAGTTGAGATCTCAGTGAGGGACTTCAAAAGTGCTCATGGTTGGCCTAACTCTCTTCTTATTGAAGTCAGTGTTAAATCTCCTATTGCAGTCATGTGTTAAGTGTTTTTGAAAATTTAGATGTTGATGCTTCCAAGGGGATTAATATAATACCTTTGGGGCAAGTTAATTGATTAATTGATAGGAAGGCTAGCCTTATAATTAAACCAAAAATCCCTGTGCGATCTTTAGCAAACTGTATATCTCTGTGCCTCATTTTCCAGCAGTAAAATGAACATAATCATACTTCTGTTCTTCCATCATCAATCAGTTTTACTTGTTTAACCTGTAAGCACCCTGAGGCATGGACTGTTGCTTATATACAGGCTCAAGAACAATGGAGCACTGGTTTTAATTTGAGCTTGTAGGCACTATTTTAATACAAATAATAAAATAATGGAAAGGGAAAGATGACATTTTGGCCAGCCATAATTGTTGTGCTTCAACTCCTGAGTGTGGTTGAAATGCAGTTTTTTTCTTTCTGTACTCCTGTCATTTTGCTGGTGGGCCACAGTGTTTCTGAGATGGTAATTTAGTAATATCAGAATTTCTACTTAAGGACTCAAATGTTTTCACTGTGTTTTGTCTCCCCAGAGAGTTTATGTGCTTCAGAATGAGCAGCTTAACTGCACTGTACTCAGAGGAAGAGCTACCAAATGGACCGTTTTACAAGGTATTCAGAAACAATATCAACAAAATAAATGGTAAGAACAAGAAGAAATTTCTAGCTGATATTGGAAAAATCCATCTGTGCCTTAAATACATTGGAGTGAATTGTCTTCCTTTTGTAACTGTTTCACCTGGAACGCTGCCAGGGCCAGTGTTAGCGGTCATGTAACAGCCAGTGAGGCAGGTCAAGGTTTCCTGGAATAGTATAAGATTTAAACTTGTGTATTAAACTGTTTTTAAAAGTTACATATAGATAGAAATAGATAAATAGAGAGATAATTATACAACCAGGTTGGACACTGTGGCTTGGCTGCAAAATATTAAAATGACCAGTCAAGTTACACTAATTATTACATATTAAATAACTGGTATAAATTGATTGCTCATTCTAATATTTTGCAGCCAAATCACAGAGTACTAGCTTATTCACATGGTCAATATTTATGGAATCTGTTCCAATACCTTGCTTAATCTCACATTTCTTGTGACTATAGGTGACTATGGTAGACTGATTCCTACAGCAGGATTAGAGGAAATATGTGTTCCTTAACTAAGATTTTCTTATCAGCACAAGAGCCATCAAACTGACTTGAAGAGAATATGACTACAATATTTTTCTTAGCATTTCAAATTAGTTCTACATATTCGAACTTGGGAAAGTCTTAAGGTTTATAAGGAAATAATTCAGACATAAAATAAGATGAACAGTTGTATCAGTATGTGTAATTCTGATTTTAATTAAGTATTGTCAATAATTTTTTTGATAATTTAAACACAGGGAATAGGAGAGCAAATTATTAATAAAGAGTTACCACTTTTACTCATGCTGAGTGCTTTCTTCCTCAGTGCCTAGTCCCATTGAATTTAATGGGACTATGTGACCAGTAAATTATCACTCAATGTGAGTCAGGGTGATAGAACTCAGCCCTTAATCTACTCTATGGAGATCAAATCCAATGACTTTGAACTGCAAGAATTGCATAATTACCTGGTTTCTGTTGTTGACTTTACTCTACAAAATCTTGTTACTTTTGGTTTATGACAAAAATTGTCATTAAAGAATAGCTGTGGGTAATTAAGCTAATACTTTAGTTCAGTACACTCCCCTTTCCTTGCTAATATCAATTATGCAAAAGGTCCAAAACAGTGTGCATAGCTCTTACATATATGACTCATGATGTCATTTAACAAAGGGAAAAGGTTAGGGAAGGATGAGAAAAAGGGTTTTTTTTCCCCTTGAAATGTGAGCATATTGCATTTTGTTTTAATTTAACTGCACATTTTGAAAATAACTGCAGACGTTTACACTCCACATTTTCTTTAAGGTAAGCCAGAGGTCCATGAACAAAAATGTATGTGTAAATACATGCATACAATTGCCTGATTTGCATGCACAGTAATATTAATTCTTTTCACAGATGTTTTCAATTTTGTGCGTGGATCTTAGTGCCTTACTGAAAATACGTACTGAATAATCCAGTAATGTGTAATGTTGTGGGCAAGTACTCTGAAAACCAACAAAATGAAAATCCACAGTACATTCCAAAAGGAAGACTGAATCTGTTCTTCATCTGTTTTTTATTTCTTAAACTCATTGCCTTTCCTAACCCAGTTTCCCCCTTCCAAATTTGAAACAAGGTTTACTAGACACCAAACACCTTGCTTTATAAACTCAAAGGAATTGCAATATGTGGGTATCGCAGTTTGGTACTAGCTGTACCTTTGACCTCTCTGTGTCTCTCCGAGAGTTCCCTTTCCAGTGACAAGCCTTGTCCCTTCACTTCTCTCAGGGTGCATTCTCACTGCTTTTAGACTTGTGTATGGAATTGTGTTGAAATGTCAGTTTTCAGGGCCAGGGGAGAGAGACGGGATGTTCTCTCCCTGTAAGTGACTGGATGGTCTGCCTGGACCTCAGAAACCTTCCTGCTGAAAACTTAGTCAAAAATCTCTGCATCTCCACGAATGATTTTGGCTTTGACAGAACAACATATTGTGATGCAAATCTATTTAGCTGAAAATTTTCCAACCAGCTCTGCTTTGGTGCCTAATGAGAATTTAAATGTCAGTATTAACCCTGCTGAGCATTTAAGCAGAAGCTTTGAGCAATTGTGCTCATTTATCAATGTTCAGGGAGACACTGAGATGGGGAAGAGTGGGATAGCTAGTTACTATCCAGCATTCCAGGAATGAGGAATTGAAAGAACTGAACCCTTCCAAAACTAGATAGTCTTCAGCTCTTCCCCAAAGAGAAGAGGGGAAAATTGAGATGCATTCCCTCCCCAGAACCAAAAGCCTCAGCTACCTCCTGAATACTAGAAATCAAAACCACCTCCCACATTTTCCTAAGTGCTGAAAGCCTCAGCTGTCTCTTACCCAGTTGTCACAACCTCCAGCTTTCCTCTGACAACTTATGAAATGTTCAGTGGTCATAGTCAATACAAAATCTGCAGCAATATTTGGTGTATAAAATAAATTGCCTTTAACGTTAAAATAAATGACACAAGAAATACCAGATTGGGGGGAAAATGACAGGGAGAGGATCTGTGGGAGGACAGTGCTACATCACTTTGTGGTCTCTGCCACATAATTTACATCTAAAGTACTGGACAGAACATGGGGTTTTGACGATTGTTCTTTGGGTCTGAAGCTGCAGTCATGTAATGCGACTACACTGTACCACTTAGTTCAAAATGAAATTAGCAGTTCTGATAGTGGCTAGTTTCCTAGAAAACATCCTAGTTGATTCTCCTGTATCTTCAGCAGCCTGCCATCCTAACTGTCCTTCACAGCGTGAGCCTTAATTTTACTCCGTAGAGCCAGGCTTTGTCTCAGCAGGGATGAGAAAATGTGCATGTGTAGCTGCAAAAAAAGAAAAGAAAAAGAAAAAAGAAAAAAAAATGCAGACTAGAGTCCCAAATCACTCCAGGCTCTGTAGGGTCCACCTTTATGCTTCAGTTATTTTTCTATCAGTTGCAATACATACATTGATATAAAAGAGACTTAATATACAGATTCAGAAAATGAAGTTTGAAATTAGGACGGAAAAGTGAGGAGTTTGGTGAAGGAGTCCAAAGCAAAGGGTTGCAGGACAGGTTATTTGTGACACTTCAAATTAAATGACTTCCAGTAGGCATATGATACATCTATACTGCAGCTATACAACAGTGTCATGCATACAGCAGTTTCATAAGAGGAAATATTTCTTTTGTTGTTAAAACTAGAGGTGGGTGTTTCTGGAAAAGCATAGGTTTAAAAAAGAAATATTCAACAAATTCAAACTTTTCCTGGGTACTAGAGTATATAGGCCTGTAACAAATGACTTTTCTGAGCTTAACATGATCATTCATCTGTAATTGTCAACCCTAGGCATTCAGAAATCACGAGTCCAGCCTCAAAAAAAATCATGTTAATATATTTTGGATTCTTTGTCTTTGCTGTCTGGTTTGGGAACCTTTCGAGTGTACTCAGGCCATATTTATCAGCTTTTCTCCACAAGAAATTTCCTCTAGAAGCTTAGTCTGTTTTTTTAAAATGAAAGCTTGAGAGTCTCACTTGACTTTAGAAGCTGAGGCTTTCACAGAAACACCAAATATTTTGAGAATTGTGATATAATCACAAGAGTTGGCAACACTGGACAAATTGTGTAACTACTATTGCACTCCCTTTTCTTGTGCCTCACTTTCACGATTTGCTGCCGCATAAGCCACAGTCCTGTCTTTTTTAGGACTTTTCAGAAAGCATTAAACACACTCAAATTGAGGACTATTTTATTTAAAGCCCCCTATTCAGGGTTTTTTAGCAGCTGTTAGTCAGATTCAGAAAGAAAATATCACATACTTGCTCAGAACACTAATTTACATTTACTACAAATAAAAACCCAATATTTTAATTAATGGCCATGGTAAAACATTCTATTTGAGAAGTTTGGTCTTGAGAGATACCTACCAGGAATTTTCATCATTCACCCCACCCTGGCCTACCAGACTCCACACCCTTCCTCCAAAGAGAGATTGAGGGCCTAGCAGAGGAGGAGGAAAGGTACTGGAGAGGTGACCCTACTGCGTGGTGGTAGGCAGACCTGCAAGTGGATGTTTCTCCTTCATGTGTGAATCTAGGGGTCATGATCTGGGTCACTGTGATGCACAGTTGTTTTGTATTTCATATAGCTATTTATCCACAAGGCAATCCTTCCACCCAGTTTTCTATTACCGTTTTGACTATATCATGGAACAGTCAAAAGGGGAAACTTGTCAGGCTTTGCTTTACAGACAGAGAGTGTGGTACTGATCTGCAGTACAAGTGAAATGGTCTTATTGTGAGTAAGCCTGTCCTCAGTTCATTTTGTTTCTCCCTCTGTACACCTACATTTAATATATAAAATACTGGCATTATGTTATGCTGAATGCAGTTCTCCTGAATGCTTTAAGTTGAGCGAAGTATTAGACAATCACCTTCAAAGTGTAATGAAATCCAAAAAAATGGTAATACAGGTCTTATCACGTGGACCTATTCTGAAAGAGGCAACATAAACACTTGAAATGTCACTATTTGTGGTGCTCTGGTGATATTGAAGAAGATTTTGTATTCCTAAAACTTTTATTTTAAAGAAAAATTCATAATGAAGTAGGCAGCTTTCAATGTTTTTGGAAAAAAACATTATTCTGAGAGGAAATGTATCCAGATAAAATGCCAACTTGAAGTAAGTTGTGCTACTTAACAGTAGTAGCATGTGTTCAGACATAAAACGTGTCTATCTGATGGACAAAAACGATGAATACGTATTTCTTCTGGGATAAAAGTTCTCGTGTACAGTGACCAACATTAAAGCATCTATATTTACCGGAAGTGATTTTAGAGATATTGCAGCAATTCTCTGTCCTTAGAACACAAAATGACTGTAGTTTCTCAGATGCCATAGGGTGATAATTGTGGGTATAAATGTTTATTATGGAAACATGACTTGCTTAGGCTCAATCCTATAGTCATTTTGCACATGATGTGTCCAGTGAAGTCAGTAGGACTTTTAATGGTAAGGACTGCAGGAGTGATGAATAATAGGCAGTAATACCAGTGGATGAGGGAGGGTACTGTAAAGATCAGTTATGACTGGGTTGATTGTACTATAATATGTCAATGAACTGAGCCATATAGTTTAAGTACATGTACTTGTTAGAACTAAATTAGGGTGGCGCCCAAAATAAGTGGTGGTGGTGAGTCGCCCCAACCCAAGGGGGATCCCAGGGAGAGCACTGAAACTTTCTCCAAGCATACATGCGTGCTCCTCTGTTGGTGCAAAGGAGGGGCAGAGTCCTGATAATGCCTCCTCTCTTCTTCCAAATCCCCCGGTGGTCTACTGTGTGGGACTGCATTCTGCCTGGCCTTTGCACAAGATAGCTCTTTGTGTCTGTTCCCACACACAGACTGCACATCCCCGCACCCCCGAGGCTTCAGAGCCAGAGCCACAACTTCAAAATGCTCTCTTTACAGCTAATTTTAGGGCACTAGCATGAGTGGCACTAGCCCGAGTCTGTCTACCTGGGGTACGGGCTCTCTCCTGCTTAGTCCAAAATGGCAGGTCCTTAATTGTGTGTTTCTACAGTGATTAGCACAAGGGGTGAAGTCTGGCTGTGGCCTTTATATGCTACCACAATCTAAATGTTAAATAATAACATGGATCAGAGCCACCAGAGAGCGCAAGCTGAGGCCTGCAGGTGAGCCAGGAAGCAAGAGTATGCTTCACCTTCCATCTGCTGAGTGGACCTGTAGCTACTGTGGTTTGCTGCTCGTGCATTGGGTTCTTTCCCCATACTATTGCTAAGTACCACTGACAGACTGACTTTGTCACGTCTCCTTTCATCTGTCAAGATTTTGGGCGGCCATATGCATACTACCAGAAAGATACCTAGTGGAGAAAAATTAGGAAGTGTTAAAAGTGATAGAGTTAAACACAACTGAAGTAGAACATAAAGATATATGGAAAACAGACCCATAATGAAGGTAGAGATTAAAAAGAAATGTGGTGAGTTGAAATAAAATATGGCCTTTATGCTCATTGTTCACAAACACCCTGCTTACAAACTGAAAGTTCAAATGACAGCCTGGACTTCACAAAGTCCTTTATCCAGTTCTTGCTCAACAAAGCTTTTTGATAGAATATTGAACCCTACTATGTATTAGAAATGCAGAGGATGTTAGTCGTATTATTAAAATGTAGTGTCTGTGTATGTATATCTTGTCAAAACGGAATGGATTATAAATTATCCTCACCACAGAAGCCTGGAATGGAGATTTCTGTTTTCTATTAGTGGACAGACACCTCAGCAAGAAATTTTAGATATGCCCATTTCATCAGCTAGCCTTTCTATTGTATTTCTTTACTTATTTATCTTCTTAAAAACCAACCATACTTATTTCTCATAATATGAAGGAGTATGTGAGGACAATAACACCAGGTATCAGTTTTGAACACTGAATCAGAAAGCAGTGAACAAAGAAAATATGCTCAGAGCTACTTATTTAGAAGATGATAAAGATTAGTGGAAGAAATCAGAAAAGAGAAGCAAAACAACATTTTGTAATTTAAAAAAAATCAGCTAACTACTAAAATACCCTCTACTAGACAATAATTATCTGACCTAAACACTTCTTTTCTAATAGTCTTATTAAATAAAGACTAAGTCATCTATATATGGATGTGATATCTGTTTAAGAACAGCCACATTAGTAAAAGGTCAATTTGATTCATAATTAGGGATAACTGAGCAATATCTTTAATAAAGATACACACACAGAAATAAAGACCAAGTCTGCCCTTGCTGGGTTTTGCTTAAATAGGCTATGTATTCCTTCATTCCTTGCACATCTGAAATTCTTATAGTAGTTTTCAAAACCTCACACTCCATGAGATTTGCTCATTCCTGCTTTATTATATTACTGTTTATGTAGATAAATGTACAGTATGCTATAAGATAGAAGATGTGAAACACAGACAAGTTAAGATTGTGATACATTGGGATTTTCTGGCTTTTGGATGTTTGATTTTTGAACGTTAATATCATATTTACATCAGTTGCATTTAATTTTATACAAAATTTGGTACACAGAATCTTGTAGTGAAATACTACTTTCAAAATCAGTGCAAAAATTTGCACACTCCTGTCTCTCAGTTCTCACATATATCCCAGCGTAGAATCTATATTTGCTTCCCCATGTAAAGTGGAATCTGGCATTTCAGTCCGTATGCTATTTCATTGTCCAATAGCTCATGACTTTTGGTGCAGAGTATTTGACGGGATTAATGATATAACTAACCTCTCTGTGCTACTCTCATTATCAATACTTATCTTAAAATCCACATGTGAACAGCTAATATGGACTTTTGAACAAGAAAGCTACTGACTATGCTTTTATTTAACCACTGAGCTGAAAGCAGTTATGACACATGGGAAGGATGCAGCCTTAATTAAATGCAGATCACTAGGTAAATCCAATCAATACTGAACACAGCTTTAAGAAGACTTATGCTCAGAAAAAATACTATGTAAACCAGCCTTACCTAATTTGAGTAATCAGTCTCTAAATACTATGGCTACTAATTCTCTCTGACCTTCCAATTTTAATGTATGCTTTATTCTCAGTAAAGGAGAACAGAATATTCTCCTGTGAAGCAATGCTATTTATATGTTAGAGAAGCTGTAATCAATGTGATATTTATACTGTTGTCAGTTACGTAATAGTTTTTTTTTCAGAATTATTTTTTATTGCCTTTATTACATTTTTTTCTGAAGACTATAATTTCAATAAAAACAGGAGAGCACAAATTTCAGAGAGATTTTTACAGTCAAGATCCAAATCTTGCAAGTGACCAAGGAAGTCCAATCCTAGTGTCAGGCTTATTGATATTCAGTGTAAAGATAACAAAAAGTGATGGTTTGGCTTTACAATGTTTTATGATGTGTATTACAACTCCCAGAGGCCTCATCTTCCAGGCATTAACCATGCAGTAAGAGTTAAGATGTCAGTTAATCACAATGATTGGCTACAAACCTTCTCCTTAACTACTTAGTGTCATAAATACTGGAGGGGGGGGGGAGAAGAGTGTACGTCAAAGAGACGAACAGTAAGCGCTCTCACACCATGCTCCTTTCCTTTTCTTTTCATGTCCATTATTCTTCATTGATCGCCAGCAGTCTACTACATGTAGCAATACAAACAATCCCTTTAAGCAGTCTATTGTACCTTCCCATTTAACACATGCTCTCCTAAATCAACTTATTTAATATTTGTATGCGCTGGTCCAATATTTTGACTTTAGTGGAAGTCTGTGGAGTTGAAGTCAGAATTACTTCCAGCTGCAAAAACCTTAGCACAGATTTTATTGCTCTAAGGTCCAAGCAGTAGAGCTTCTTCCCTTATGTTGTGTGTATCCCAGCTGTTTACATCCTTGTCAGACAATTGTGCAGATTGCATAGATAACTTTTGAAAACACCCTTCTCTTATCCATGTGGAAACATCAGTTGTGTGTCTAACCAGACATACAAGTGGCATTTGCTCACTTTGTTTTTGAAAGATGCTATTATTATGTGTATTACAGTACCACCAATAAGCTATAGCTGACATTGGGGCTCCATTGTGCTATGCACTGTACACAGATAGAGGGTAAAAAGCAGTGTCTGCATTGAATTGCTCAAACAATCTAAGGGTACAAAGGAGAGAAATGGTGAGAGAAAGGCAGTATTATCCTCACTGAGGCACTGAGAGATTGCGATTTACCCAAAGTGTCAAAAGGAGCCTTTGGCAGGACTGGGAATCAAACCCAGATTTCCTAGCCCAGTGCCCCATCCACAAACTCTCCTCCTTCTCTGCTGTAGGTCACAAAAATGGGTATCTGTTCTACAGAGGAGACCCAGTTTCCTTTCATGGACCTAGTCTTCTGCTAGCAGGCAAGGGCAGTAGCTCTTTCTCCCCAACCCCAGAGAACCTCACTATGGCAGAGGATTGTATGTAATAGTGACAGAGGATATAAATGTTTACTCTTCACGTTCCTGGGTTACGATAGCATCAGAATGATCCAGTGGATCATCAGCCCTTAGGCCAGGTTAGAGTATCTATTACATAAAGAGACTACACCATTCAGCAGCAAAGAATATGTTGAACTAAATAAAAGATCCAAAGACACCTCAGTTGGGGGATGTCAGATTTTATTTTTAAGGAATGTAGCTACAACTTTCAGCCTCCTGAGCTGATACTGTAGATCACAATTTAATCAATATGTACACATTCAATTAATTACCTATAACAACTTTCTGTATGTAAGGCTTTGTTCTGCATTTTCTCCAATTGAAATTACTAAGTGGTGGGTGGATTTGATCTTGAAACTTTTTGTTTAATGTTTTCTGCCACATGTATGAGTTATTCTGGAGATGGCATTTTTACCCGGTTATTGGGATACACATGCTAAAACATATAGGGTTAACAGTTTGTCAGAGAGAGACCAGTGCGACAGTGAATTTGGGAAAGAAGCAAACTTAGTTTTCCATAGAATGCATGGCCAGGGACTTATGCCTGAAGTACCTTATATATAGAGAAGTATGTCTTTTCAGTAAAGACACCAAAGACTTAAAATTGACAAAAATGTGACCACAAAGCATTGTGAGCATTAAATCTAACTCATAAATCTTGGAAATTTAATTTTGTAGAGCCAGTAGCCAAGGATCAGCCTAATGTGATTACGTTCTGAAATGCTTTGTGCAAGTGGACATTAGGAATATTGAAGTTGCAAGAAAATGTAAAAATATACTCTAGTAAAAGTCAACAATTAAAATGCCGGGGAAAGCATATTGAGTGAACATAGCACATATCTGTCACAGTCAGTAAACACAATTAAAGTTAAACTACAGGGGAAGAAAATAGAGTATTTTTTTATCAACAGTCAAGTTAAGCAATAAAGTTTAATAAATACAATAAAGTTAAAAAAAAAGAAAGAAAGAGACCAAAGTTAAACTAATGGGGGATCTTTCTCAGCACTTACCTATATTTGTGCATATGTAGATGCAATTTAGCAAACCGGAAAAAGGGAAAAAATGTGCATATCAATGATAAGTTAAAATACACTAACTTGCAGATAATTGGAATTGTTGCTCATCTCCTTTCACCTAAGTTTGATAAATTCCAATTCATGATCAAACAAAACAGTGCAAGAATAGGAGAAACATTTCCGTTAAGTATAACAAAAGTTGTTGTAAATTTGTCAATCAAATTACTTCCAGGATCTCAATGGTAGCACTCTCTGAAATGCTTCCAGTTCCATATGCACGGCCAGTTACACGGACAGAATTGCAGGGTCTCAATGCATGGATGAGACGATAGTGTACGGAGGAGGGGTTTAGGTTGGGGAAGTTTGTGGGAGGGGGGAGCCTATACAGGAAGGATGGGCTCTACCTAAACCAGAATGGAACCAGATTGCTGGCACTTAACATTAAAAAGGTTGTAGAGCAGTTTTTAAACTAAGGGCTGGGGGAAAGCCGACATGTGCAGAGGACCATGTGGTTCGGACAGATACATCCGTTAGGGCAGTGTTTCTCAAACTTGGGACGCCGCTTGTTCAGGGAAAGCCCCTGGCAGGCCCAGCCGGTTTGTTTACCTGCTGCGTCCACAGGTTTGGCCGATCACGGCTCCCATTGGCCGCGGTTCGCTGTGCCTGGCCAATGGGGGCTGTGGGAAACGGTGGCCAGTACGTCCCTTGGCCTGTGCCACTTCCTGCAGCCCCCATTGCCTGGGCACAGCAAACCGCGGCCAGTGGGAGCCGTGATCAGCCGCACCTGTGGAAGCGGCAGGTAAACAAAATGGCCTGGCCTGCCAGGGGCTTTCCCTGAACAAGCAGCGTCCCAAGTTTGGGAAACACTGTCATAGGGGATGATCTATTAAATGAGATTCTCTATGTCCTAGTAAGGAGGAGAGGATGGAAGATGATAAAATACAGGTCGGATCTGATGAGAAACAGTCAATGAAAAAAAAGTTCCATTCAATTACGTCATGTAATGGCAGACAGCTAAAAAGTGACAAGTTTTTATAGTGCTTATATACCAATGCTAGAAGTCTAAATAATAAGATGGGTGAACTACAGGATCTCATATTAAGTGAGGATACTGATATAATAGGCATCACAGAAACTTGGTGGAATGAGGATAATCAATGGGACACAGTAATACCCGGGTACAAAATATATCGGAAGGACAGAACAGGTCGTGCTGGTGGGGGAGTGGCACTATATGTGAAAGAAAGTGTAGAATCAAATGAAATAAAAATCTTAACTGACTCAAACTGTACCATAGACTCTCTAAGGATAGTAATTTCATGCTCTAATAATAAGAATAAAGCGGTAGGGATATATTACCGACCACCTGACCAGGATTGTGACAGTGACTGTGAAATGCTCCGGGAGATTAGAGAGGCTATTAAAATGAAAAACTCAATAATAATGGGAAACTTCAACTATCCCCATATTGACTGGGTATATGTCAGCTCAGGATGGGATGCAGAGATAAAGTTTTTCACGCCTTAAATGACTGCTTCTTGGAGCAGCTAGTCCTGGAACCCACAAGAGGAGAGGCAATTCTTGATTTAGTCCTAAGTAGAGGACAGGATCTGGTCCAAGAGGTGAATATAGCTGGACAGCTTGATAATAGGGGGCGGGGCACGGGTATTTAGTTTTGTGCGATTAGAAAGTTGGCAACCTTATCTATTAATGATCTGCATGACAGATGGCAAATAAAGCATTAAATTGAGGTTGTAGTTGTAAGTTATTGTAAGCGTCTCTATTTGAAGCAGGTGCATTTGTGCTGTGCATTAGGAGTTAGCAGTGACCAATACGGATGAAGAAGATATATTACTGCACAAGTGCTGATGATCTAAAATATTCATGATAAATGGTAGCCAAATATATATGAATAGAGCTTGTTATTAAGTTTGGTTTCTAACCTGAAATATTGTATTTTACATACAAATAAAGAGAATAGAAAATAAAATGAATGCAACAGGTAAAAGTGTATTCAGTGTATACATTGGAATTCCACATAAATCACAATTATTACACAAATTGCTTGTATAATTTGTTTTTATTGCTTCTGAAACAAAGTGAAAATCTTATTTCCCTGTCCACTTTTTATCAGAGTAGGTTACAGAATGTACTGTGACATTTTGCAAGAGTGGGATATAATATTCTGCAGTGCCCTGCTTTGTTGAACCATTGCATGTTCTCATTTAACACTTTTTATATATATAAAACCTAGTTTAAATTTCTTGCTGTGGAGGCAAAAAAAGGTATTCCCTTGCAAGTATTTCTTTTTTGGTAAAACTAAATTGTATTTCTGAAGTGCTAGATTAGGTCACATCTTGTTAGCTGATGACATGATACAAAGTAACTATATGTAAAAAGCATAACACAATCTGACATGTCAGAAACTTACTTTTAAAAAATAGATACCTGTTATAAATTCACAGATTTGAATACCATTTTTTCAGGCAAATTGAAAGGGGTGAATGGAAAATACTGGATGAAAAATGTGTACAGAAATTTTTGACACATCATTCTGTATAATTCTACTTGTTTCAAAACAAGAAAATTATTTTATCTTACATCACAGTATTTTTCTCCTTTCTTGTGACAAAAGAATCAAATTATCTTTGATCAAAAATAATACAATAGTTTCCAGTCATTTAATTAATAAACTGTGAAAGACTGGAATGTGAGTGGTAAGGACTAGTGATTAGAGCTGAAATCAGGTCTAGTGGTTAGAGCCAGAGTCAGAGGTCAGGAATGAGGGCTGCGGGTCAGAACCAAAGTCAGAACTTAGGAACTGGAGCTGAGGGTCAGACCTGGGTTACCTGGAGTTTGGCAAGGCTGGGAACAAGGCAAGAGCTACAACAGCCATGGGTGAATACTCTGAGCAGCTGCTGAACTTCTACTGCTGCTGGGCTTAAGAGCTGGTCTCCGGACTTCCTACCAGTCAGACAGAGAAGCTAGCCAGGCAGCTTTCTATAGACCACCTGTGCTAGTTAGGTTGCACAGAGACTGCTTGTACTGTAGGCTCTGATTCCTGACACAAATTAAATAGTTGATTTATACTGTACATAGATTTAGAACTTTTTTGAATCTTCAAGTTCACTCACCTAATGTTCAGTAGCTCTTAACATAAAAACATTTTAGGGCCAAATACCAAATAAGTAAAACTCTTCAAGCATGATAGCCACTTAAAAAATTCACTGATTGTACCATTTAGTCACAGCCCCCGCTCAGTAGGGGTTAGCAGGATGTCTTGTGGCTACACTAATATCTATATATATGTATTGCCTCCCTGATCTCCTTAGTGCACAGATGAAAGGAACCTGTTCACCATTCCTTAAGAGGGCATAGGTAGTGATCTCCTTGGCTGGTCATCTCTGCCCAACAGAAAATGTAATGTAAAATGTAAAATGAAAATGAAAAATGTAAGGTGTAAAACTGTGACGGGCCACAGCATAGGGGCTCAGGAGTAAGAAGGCTCTTAAACACCCATGCTACTGCCTGTCCCTTTAGCTGCTGAAAAACATTAAACGTAAATGGCAAGTAGAATCAAAATAATATTGCTGTGTTATAAATTACTACAGTTCTTTGACTGGATACTCACCTTCTCTAGCTCTGAGGTTTGGGTTACTAAGACTTTCAGTCTTGATTTAAACAAAGACAATAAAGACCTGGTCCAATTCCTGGGAAAGTCAATGAGAATCTTTCTATTGACTTTAATGGGAGTTAGATGGGGTCATAAATGTTTCCTGTTCTTGACACAAATATAAATTCCTTGCAGATATGTATGGCAACTATATTTGTTTGGCAACTATAATATAATAACACTAGTACTGTACTAATTGTACTGTAAAACTAACTAGGCCAACCAGGAGAAGGGCTTTCTGAAGTCTGTGAAAATAATGAAGTGGCAACAAGCCATCTAGCTATGTTACATGAAAATGGGATGAAGGAATTGGTGGATAAGCACAGATGAAACTACTTCTTCTTAGGCATGCACAATGTGCCACAGGTGGCATGTGACCAAGATTCATCACCAGATTTGGTCTGCTGATGAAATTACTTGCAAGGTAAGGAAGATGGAAAGTTTTGCAGGTTTAACTTCAGACCAGGATGACTAGTTAAGTATGAATTTATTTGAGCATAAGGTTTCGTGAGCTACAGCTCACTTCATCGCATGCTTATGTTCAAATAAAGTGGTTAGTCTCTAAGGTGCCACAAGTCCTCCTTTTCTTTTTGCGAATACAGACTAACACGGCTGTTACTTTGAAACCTGTAGTTAAGTATGATGAGTGGCTTATAGTATAATGTAATTCTGTTATCGTAATACATCATAATGCAGTTGTGCCATTATGGCTCCCCTTATAGTAGCTGCAGATAAAGTACAGGTTTTTTCCCCGATGGGTCCCACTTATCTGTCAGATGCAGGATCCCACATTTTCCCTCATTTCATACCATTTCCCCCTCCAATCCTTGATATTCTCTTCAGTTGTGGCTAATATCTGTACTAGGTAGGACTGAATAAACTCCCTTTATCGTCTTTAAGTGCTACTTTTACATTAGTCAGCTGAACAGAGCTAGTCTTATCTATGCTATCCCAAACAAAACCTGAAATGTTGCTTTCCCGGTGGCCTCCAGCCTTGGAATCAAGACCTAGATGATGAGTTTGGTAGTACCCTGGATTTGTTCTTAGTTAAACTGCATATTACATTTATGAATGAATTTCAAAGCAGAACAGTTTTGGACAAATGATGTTGGCGCAAGGGTTGAATCTATCAGCCTGTGACAAGCAGGTCTAATTTGGACAGTTATGAACTGCATGATATGTGTTATGTAATTTCTACTTGACACCCTAAGTAATCTGTAAAATGTTTTACTCTTAGAGTTGGTGAAATCAACCAGGAACATTTGATAAGGAATGTTAAGGTGATTGTTTTGGAATCATTTAGAGTGGATGATGGATTAATGAGATACAAAGGGAAGAAGAACAGGAGTACTTGTGGCACCTTAGAGACTAACAAATTTTTTAAAGAAGGGAATTTAGTGTTGGAGTTGACTGGGGGAAACAACCCCTAGACAATATTGCCTATATTTAATGCATGTTTAGGTCAGAGAAAAATGTTAACTAGCTCGAACTGATATTCAGCAAGAGAGAGATTTTTTCTTGTTCTTAAGGAGCAGGCTTCTCTCATGGAAGAAAAACAGAGCATTTCCATATGAAAAAAGAGTCTTTATAATTGACATTGAGGGCTTATCTGTGTACTCTAGAATATATTGAAAAGCAGAAGCTGACATGAAAAGGGACTGGCACTTAGAAGGCTCCACTCTCTATAGACTCTAAGTACCGAGAAAGATATGAGTGAGAAGAGGACTTCTGTGAGGTTCCAGATATTTCAGTATTCTGTAACTAAGTTTAGTGCCTGTCAAACAATACTTTTCACAGTGGTGGTGACCTTAAAAATCAGCAGGCTTATCTTTTATCTTTCTTTTTCTGTAGAGTATCAACTAAATGCTATAGTTCGGTAACTGGAATTAGATCTGGAAACTCTTATGAGAGAGTTCCCGGCTGGTACAATTGTAGAAAGTACAAATTACAGTACTTTGGCATCCCAGGTGAGACAGAGAAATGAGAAGGCAACTGGGTGGGAACCAGGGTATGGAAAAGGCTGTGGTCTTACTCTCCAAACACTGTCTCAAGAGGGCTGATGAGGACTATTGTGGAGACATGGGGAGGAAAGCAAACTGAATAGTACCCAGACACTAATATGATACATAGGTGTTTTTGAATATCACAAAGACTGAGTATGGCATATTGGTAGAAGTTTATGTTAAAACAACATGAACAATCCCTAGTTGCAATCACAGCATCATAAAACTAGTAACTATAACTAGGGAATGGATGGATGATTTAACTGGGACGTACAGCACAATAGACACCTTTAATTGATTTCATTTTCAAGGCCACTATATGGGGAAAACATCTTCTCATACTGGTACTTTTCAGCAACTCAGTAAGCAAATAGCATTTATTGTTATGGGTTCTTTAGCATGTGTGTAATATTTTGGGAAATTATTAGATAAATGTTGAAGATGATAGTTCTATTTTTCAATAGTTTCAGTTTGTAGAACACATAGTATCTTGTTGGAATTCCTTTATTTTGCCATCAAAGTAGCTAATAGCTATCACCTGGTACTACTGTAATCAGTGGTAGCAACTCCTAAAAATTAATGAACTGTGAATGAAGTGAATACAGAGTCTACAAAGACAGTAGTAGCATTGCTCTTACAGCTGTATTCATCTGCAGAGGTCTCAGGAGGAGCACTTTAACATATCAAATAGTCTTAAATGGTTTTATTAAGATTAATGAGACACTGACATTTATTAAGGGAGAAAAATAAAATTGTGAAAGCATGTTTTTAATGAATCATTGTCAACATGTTGCAAGAAAGGTAAAACCATGACTTTTTTTTTTTATTCCAGGGTGATAAAGTTAAAATACATATCAACTGGTTTAAACTTCAGTTATACTTTTGAGGAATGTTGTGTCATGTGCCTCAAACTGGGATGAGGATAGTCAGGCCTAGTGGCTGAAGCAGAGGAGGACAGGCCTAGTGGTTGGAGCAAGGTAGTCAGAGACGGGTCACAGCACCAAGGTTCAGAGCTGGAGTCAGGGATTGAGCAGGGCTGGAGCAGAATGGGCAGGACAGGAGCCAGGCTGGGAACAAGGCAGGATCAGGGCTGAAGCTAGGCTAGGAAGAGGGCAGGCGCAGGAGAGATTGCAGCAGTGGCTATATGTGTTGAACAGCCAGAAATCAAGAACAGGGCTTGCTTACTTCCTCAGGCAATCGGGCAGCACTTCTGTGGCTCAGATGTGCTGCTAGGCTGCCAGGAGACTGGGCAAGTACAGCTGCAATATAAATATTCCTGACAATATCCCCCTCATGAAGGGCATCTCCTTGGTGTGCCTGGACACTGCTTTTCAGGATGAGCTCAGGGGACTGCTCATACCATTTTGGGTGAATGAACATTTTCTATCTGTTCCTATGACCAGTCATCAGGGCCAATCCCACCCTGTTCACCAAGTAGTGGCACTTTCCCCAAACTCATTTGGAATTGATAATCTGGTGGATGATGTATTCCTCTTGTCTCTGGATCATGATGGTTGTTGGCAGTGGGTGGATAGACCCAGATAGGGTTTCAGGAGGGACTTGTGGAACATGGGGTAGATGTTCATTGATTCAGGCCGAGGAAGCCTAAATGTCGCTGGATTCACCTGCTCAGTGATCTTGAACGTCCCCATGTATTGGTGATCTAACTTGACCACAGGCTGGGGAAACTGGAGGTTTCAAATAGACATTCAGACATTGTCCCTGATAGCGTAGCTTAATGGTCTTAATCTAATCCTTCTTATAGAGCTTTTTAGTCACTTTTAGATGTTCTATGAGCTCTTGTATGTGTTTCAGGTGGTTGACCAGGTGCTGCAGGGACCGCTGGGCTCAGAGGCAGCACTGGTGGAAGTGAGGGTAGAAATCATAATTGGTGTAGAACCCAGGCTCTGCCGAATAGGGGCATGGATCATGTTATAAACAAATTTGGCATATGGGAGCAGGGATACCCAGTCATTCTGGAGGTAATTCAAGAAGCACCAGAGATACTGTGTGAGAATCTGGTTTGCCTGATCCATCTGCCATTGGTTTGTGAATGATATGTGGAAGAGTTCTACCCAATCAGTCCAACACAATTACAGTCAGTAGTCTATGGATCCAGAAGATGTGTTCAAGAATGAGTCTAGCAGTTTTGGGGGTGCTGTGTGTGACAAATCCTGCAGTATCCTGGACAAAGCTTATGGATTTAAGAAAGGCATTACTGAATTAATTTAAATGTTTTGGGGTCCATCGTATGAAAAATGCAGTTCATGTTTTATCGTAAAATTGTATGTCATTTTGGGTATGCTAATATAATTTCTCCAGTTATCAGCCTTTTGAAGCTAGCCCCTGGAGAGATTTGCATATAATAGTTCAAATTGCATTCTCCAGGGACCATCAGACAAAGAAAGGATTTTTGGATAAGAAGCCTGGCAAGCTCATCTTTGAGGGACAGGTCATCTTGTCTTCCCGTTTCTTGCACCTGGGAGATATGTCAAAATAAAATAAAATTGGCTCCCCAAAAAGGGACAAACAGATCTGGTGTGGTTTAAGTTTCTGGGTGTACATAGCTACTCTAGGTTTTGGTGGTCCAAAAAGAGCTGAACTAGGATTTGGGCTCTCTCAAGGAGATGACTCTGTTCCTGAAAAATCTCCTTAATTGCAAACATCACTGTGTTGCAAATGTCATTGTTCCACTTGGCCAGGTTTGGCTTTCTGGAATAGAAGACACAATGGTAGAGTTGGTTATGGGGTCCTAATTGTTGGGATAATGTAGCTCCTCTAGCAAGTTCAATGGATTGGCCCGCATGATGAAAGGCTAATTGGACAGTACAATATACAATAGGAAGTGGTTTTGTAAATACATTAGGAGTAAGAGAAAGATGAAGGAACCCATATGTCTTCTACTTAGTGAGGAAAGAGAGCTAATAACTGATGACATCAAGAAGGCTGAGATGTTTAATGCCTATTTTGCTTCAGTCTTCACTCAAAAGGTTTATGGTGATCAGATATTTAACACATTTAATATTAATTCATCTTAGAGTATTAGCTGAAGCAGTATTGGAACCATTAACAATTATCTTCGAGAATTCATGGAGGACGGGCGAGGTCCCAGAGTACTGAAGAAGGGCAAACATAGTACCTATCTTTAAAAAGGGAAAAGAAAATTACTCTGGGAATTATAGACCAGTTTCATCTTTGTATATTCATTGGGCCAGACAGACACAGAGAGTGAGAGTGAGTATGAATGAGATTTTAATGCACTCACTTTTGGAGATCCAGCTTCCAGTCCCTGCTCCAATGAATATTTAAGTAATTATACAATGTGGAAGAGCTTCAACAGGAGAAACTGAGAGTGCTCCATCTTAGAATATCCTGTGGTTAGGGCACTTAGCTGGCAGGTGGAGGACTTGGGTTTAAATCCCTGGTCCTAACCATTTTTTTTTCAAGAAAGGCCGGACCTAGTTTAGGCACCTAATTCCAGGAATGTGTTTACTGCCTTGAATCTCAAGTGGAGATAGGGGGCCTCCCTCTGGCTGGGACTCTGGGGCCCAACTCCCTGTAAAGGACAGGTCTTAGCCACACCCTTCTCTGCAGCATTTCCTGCTCTGCTTGTAAACCTCTGTAATCCCATTCTTGTGTGCCTAACTCTCCGCATGAATTAAATAGGGAGCCTGGGAATCTAAAATGGAGCTGTGCATTCCACTGAAGAGCAGGCACCTAAAGGTAGGCACTGCAACAGAGTCTGTCTCTTTCATGGATCTAGCCTTTAATCTTTTTGTGCCTCAGTTCACTATGTATAAAATGGGGATAACAGTATTGCAGATGTCACTAACGTGTTGTGAAGATAAACTCATTAAAGACTAAATGTTGCTCAGATACTAGCAGGGCCATATACTTACCAAAGGTAAAGATGATAATTTTTTTTAAAAAGACCCACACTATAAAAGTTTCCTGGTATGGAATGTTTTCACCCACACTCACAAAACAAAACAAAAACCCAACACCCTCTTGTGGAAAATATGTGCATACAAATGTAGAATAAACTGGATTTTTTTCTAACTTATATTTAACTGTGTTTCTCCATGAACTTTTCAGCTTTATGAAAATAAATCACAGCATCTTTTTGTGGAGAGAAACCTCATCTACGCATTTAGATTGCATTTTTGTTTGTTTTGGAATACCAACAAACCTTGAATACAGCAAAATGCAATTTACAAATGACTGAATAAATCCATTTGTTCAGACTGTATTAATTTAATGTACGGTGGAGAAATACACTGAAATAATTAAAATGATCAACATGTTGGTATTGCATGCAACCTAGAATGTAGTTTTGCATAAAAAGGGCACATAGGAAAAAAAAGTCCATACTTTATGGATTTAATTGGCAGTTTCTGCTTATTTGAATAGAGGATAATTTTCATTCCTAAGGTACTTAAAAAGTGAATTTAGCATTTGGGAAAGGTTGAAAGGTGAAAGATTAGGTAAAAGGTTGACTGTGAAAGGTTTAGCTCTTGTGGATTGACAGCTCTGGGAAACTGACATTCTTTATTCACAGAACCACATGTAGTGCAGACAGTCCCAGTCTGAGCTCCTTTACATAGCCTCACCATTATGCATCACTCCTAATCTGGAAAGACCATTTGTAGCTATACATTTGTATTCCCATTTCCCAATCATCCCTGGCATCTTTACTGAAATTTCAGGGGTGCTAAATATAATACTGTCAATGGCAGCAGTAGGCTGTTTAAAGACATCTGCCTACTGGAAACTGGATTATGAGGCCACCAGGTCATTTCATATAGGCCACTGCAGTGCCATCAGCTGATAACTACTTCAGTTCATGATCAATCTGAGCCAAATTCATTTGCTAGCCCCGCAAATGACAACATCCACTCCATTTGATTTCCTAAAAGTCTATCCCAGATGTGAATGTGAATATTCTGATTCTCTGCTCCCTTAAAAACCATTTTAAAAACAAAACAAAATCCCAGCCACACACCTTGTCCCAGAAAAGTATTTATTTCTCAGTGAATGGCCCACTTCTGTGTCTTTCATTCTAATACAAGTATGGTGCTGGAAAATGGGCACTTTCCCTCTAAGACTTGCTTAAGAAGGCTAATAAAATCTAGTTTGAAAGGTAATTCATCAAGTGTATGACTCTTATTTATAAATATATTTCTCGTCCCATATTACCTTTCTGAAAGAGCAAAACTTCAATAAATATAACAGAACTTGTTTATGATAATCCTGCTCTTAATAAAATGACCTTTAAATACTGTTTCCTAGGGCTTATGTCTTCATGGCAAATGAAAGTATAATAGAGTAGCTGAAGCCTAGTGGCACTTATTTCTCGTGAGACTGAGATCTCCAGCAAAATGAAGAAACTTCTCCCTTAGCTTCACTGAACAGAAAAATTATTTAATTTCTAATATTTTCCTAAATCAAAATAGGATACTCCAGTATTATAAGCATATATGCGAGAGTTGCATGTTTGACTTAGTTACACTTTCCACTCTTGAAACTAAGATAATAATTTGCCCCCCATAAATTAATGCACAGATACAGTGATGAACATCTTTTAAAAGCTAGATAGGTTTGAGCCTGGGAAAATTTTTGGTGAGATGATCATGCACTTTTTCCTTGTAAATCCATGATAACTAATTAGCCACCACAGTCATAGGCGCTCTCTGTGCCTCAGTTCCTAATCTGTAAAATGGGGATCACAGTACTACCTCACAAGACTGTTGTGAGGATTAAATGCCTATGTTGAAGTCATTTACTTTTGCCAGGATTTCACACCATGCTGTAGCCTTCCTGTTGCTGATCTAATTTTTTATAGGGTACAAGACACAGCTCACTTTAACCCAGGAGCTACTTTCAGCTAAAACATTAATACTGAGATATATAACTCTGACAACATTCTAGTGGTGTTCAGAAATTATGATTACTAATCATTGTAAAAATTTTGTGGCACAATTAATGGTTAGTAAGCACTAGGTTCACTAATGTATTCAGAATTCAACCTTAAAGAGATTGATTTTTTCCTATTTTTCTCCATTATTCTCTTTTCTGTGTGTATCTAGTGTAAACTGTTCAAAATATTTAGTGATCGTTCTTTACCGATACACGTTTTAAGACTTATAAAGTTGTTGTGTGGCACCATAGAAATATTAACACCAAATCAACTACACTGCAGTTAGAAAAAGGGGAGATACTATAAATAGTGTGTGAAGACTTTTTTCAAAGCATAAAGGGTGAAAACCTGGTGCCACTGACTACAAAAATTTCCCATTGACTCTACTGAAGTCAAAATTTCATTCAGAATAATTAAGAGAAATGTTCAGTGAATCAGAGAATAATTAGAGAAAAACAGTGTAGAAGATATGAGAAGACTTCATTTGTTTCAATTCATACCAGTGAGTTAATAAGTACAAAAGATCGAGTCCCTTCGGAGTTGAGTGCTCTACATATGAGCAGCATCATTAATGTGACACAGATAATAGATTAGATTAAATTAAATGTCAAAAGGGGAAAATATGTTGACAGCATAATGCTTGGCATCTACCTGTAGTAGGGAATTTGAGGGAGAAATTACTAATATGAAAAGTGGAGCATGAGGAATTGAAGCAAAAGATAGCAATTGGTGCTTATTGTAGTAGAGAGAGTCACTGAAAAACTAGATGTAATCTGATCAGGACTTGTGAGAGAATGGCTATGTAGACACATGAATGAGCAGCCTGACACTTTGTTATCTTAAATATTAAATGTGGGGGGGAGGAGCCTGCCCCCCAAAACCTTTCCACTTGATTCATAATTCAGACAACGGCTGACTTCCATCTCTCCATGTGAGGATACAGATGAGGGGTAGCTTAATCTGCAAAGACTTATGATCTCCTTTTGCCTCACAGCTCACTGGACAGCAGGCACATTGTGTGACAATATTTGACATTTATTCCCCTGTCCTCATTATTTTAAAGGATACTGTATTTTCTCCTTATTATCCCCACCTAGCAGGCTCCTAGGATGCTGTGAGGAAGGAAAAAAATTACCAGATGCTCTGCCAATCTTATCTAGATGGAAAAAAAATCTTTCAGTGGGTTAGATCCACAGCAAGCCTAGAAAGTTGATTGATACACCATTGATAAGTACACTACCTATAGAGTAGGATGGAAAGGGCAGCTTTCAACAGGCTGCTGTGTGTCTAAGAATGCTTAAAGACACAAAGATGGGGGGTGGAGTTCACTGGAGCCAATTAGCGGCTACGGTAGGTGGAGTCTTGCTCCACTTTGTACAGGCAACACCCCTATCCCATGTGCACTCTGGGCAGAGGAAGAGGGATGGAGAAGGTTCCTGATGCTAGAGTTATGTTTTTTCAGCAACCAGGGGGGTGGCCATTCCTCTGAAGGGAAGAACCCCGTCCTGCTAAGCTTGAAAGGGGCATGACAAGAACTAAAACTTCTAAGATCTGGCTCACATAATTATAATTTTTTTACTTGAAACATTCTAAGGGGTAATTTAAGTGGGCCTTAAATTCCATCTCTGTCCTAGTTAGAAATGAAAGGAATGAAAGGATTTTATAACAAACACCTCTGGTGTGTCCATATCTGGTACACAAGAACATGACAAAATGTATGATCAGCAATATTTTAGATAAGAAGGAATGTATACAAGAATTTTGTTTTAAAAGAAAACTTTTGCTGATACTAAAGCTGTTGTTAAATGTCTACTTCAAATGAAAGTTTTGCTTCAGGCAAAGATCTCAGGATTTGGCCTGCTAATTAACATATTATTAAGCCACCTTTAAATAATGAATCTGTATGATCTTCACGTACACATTAGTCTCATCCTACTAACAAGAACATAAGGTTAGAGATAGATCAAAGTTCTGGTTTTGCTTTGCCCACTCAGAATTAGAATAATTATATCTGAATGTTGGCAAGCATCACCTTTTTGAAGCAATTCATGATGCAAAGATGTGTAATATCTCCTTTCAGCAAAAAATAGATGCTCAAGGTTAATGACACAACTATTTGCAATGCAACAAGTTTGAGAGACTTAGGATTGGTAGCAGATAGTTAACAGAAGAAACTATTACAAGTTCAATGTCTGTCCGTCTTTATCATACAGATATCACCTTTTCTAACTGTAGGGAAAAACTGTGGTAATCTTAGATACCAAAAAGTAATGCTACTACAATCACTCCTGGAATATTCTTTGGCATTGAAAGTTAATGGGATTTTGGTGCCTAACTCCCATGGTTCACTTTGAAAATCTTGGTCCAGCAAAAGGAGACAAGGCTGAAGGACCTAGAAATAAAAAGAGAAAACAAAGAGAAGGCAAGATTGTAATCTAAAGTACCTTTGAAATAACAATATATTTCAAGGAAGGAACTATATACAGTTGTTAGGGCAAAGAGCAGTAGTTGGATATAGGATAAATCATTAACAGTAAGCATTTAGGCAGTAGAACACACTACCAAAGGACTTGTTTGAGGAACCATCCCTGTGATGATTAAAGAAGAGACTGGGCAAGATGTTACTGGGAATGATGTAGTGTTAATTCTGCTAATGCCAGAGGTTTAATAGAATGGCCCATGTGGTTTATTTTGGCCCTACTATGTGTAATTCTCTGAGTTTGGTTTCTTTAGAAATCCCTAAAATTTTATTCAAGTAATGTACCTTAACAGGACATTGACTTTTCTAGAGGCAAGTATCAATATATAGTGAATGGAGACGTAAATATTGACTGAGGTAAAGCCAAAGTCAATTTTTGCCTCAGAGAACTATAAACCTTGATGTTCACCAAAACGTAAAGTCAATATACGGTGTTCACCATTCAAACCTTGACAAACAGTTTTACCTCTGCAAGTAGATAACATTGTCATGGTACTCTTACACTTAGTAGAGAAAACTGTTCAACTGCTGATGTAGCATTAAATATGTTCAAAAGTGTTTGTAAAGGTTTAAATGCTGACTAATGCATATATTAATATTATTAGAAATGTTAAAATTGTGTTTCTCTGTGATGGCCACAGATTTCTTAAGAGTAACAGGGAGTTTGGGGGATTTTTTTTTTAACTAACATTTTAGAGAGGACATGAAAGTTAGAGTTTAAGGGCTTTTCATTTTTGAGATTGTCTTACCTATGTGATAGTACTTGCTGCAGCATGAGTTCAAGG
Source organism: Chelonia mydas (assembly GCF_015237465.2). Taxonomy (NCBI): domain Eukaryota; kingdom Metazoa; phylum Chordata; order Testudines; family Cheloniidae; genus Chelonia; species Chelonia mydas. Next base: position 46,714,212 of record NC_057852.1, read on the forward strand.
TGAAGAGGTAATGACTTCTGAGACCATTAGGATTAAATGTACATGGATAAACATAATTCACGTGTACTTTTTCAAATATCAGGGTTGAATTTGGTTCACTCGCTATCGGGTCATATTGTTCCCAAGTATTCAGTGTTTACAAAAATGTTGGCAATTTTTTTCCCAGTTTTATCATAAATTATTATTTGTTTGAACATTATTGCTAGCCCCATTGGCTTTTTTTAAACTGTTGTTAGTCATTCAAGCCCCAGTTCATCAAAATTTGTAAGCATGTGTTTAAAGTTAAATTCCTGTGTAAGTCCCACTGAAATCCGGAGTCAGAGCTTCAGTCACAAAAAAGCAACAATACTGTTGTTTAAACCCCAGTCATACAGGCTGATTTATATGGGTCCATAGAATTCAGTGTGTCTCCATGTTGACATAAGGGTCTACCTGTGTGGATCAGCCTGGAGGATCACAACCTTACGTGATTAGTCTCTAATCATGAACAATGAACAGGTAAATAACTTATGAGCAAGCCAGTTGACATGATCTCAGAAGCAATTTGGGGAATACTTCAAAATAAAATACATATTCAGTGTAATCTGGATTGATGCATAAGCCATTTGCAACCAGAAGAAAATGGCTGAATACACAATAATTATTATATGCAAGAATGGTTGGCCCTAAGTCAGATATAGGACTTTACAAGTTGTTCTTACTTATCACACTTGTCCCCAAATTGGTAGTGTTATTATTTAATAGCCCTCAGCATACTCTCTCTACCAAACCATGTGGACCAGGAGCGCCCCTCCTTCCAGGGGCAGACTTTCTGGCTCATTGGCAAATTTGAAAAGTTGAAAAACAATTGTTTCAGGTGGACATTTTCAAAAATTTTCAGCAAATTGAACAGTTTTGTACAACCTGAAACAAAACATTTTTTTTATTTCTAGCATTTTTTGTTTTTTATTTTTAATAAAATCAAAGGTAATTTCTAAACAAAAACTCATTTTGCACCAAAGTCATTTTGGTGTTGTTCAAATTTCATTTTTCACGGAAAAAAAAAGTTTTGGTCAAAAATTTTGCCCAGCTCTAGGTCTGAGCAAAAAATAGTAGAAAGCAGCAAAGAGTGGGAGAAAACTGAAATAAAATGATTGAGGTAATGGGATTCTAAAATTCTCCCTATTCCATAAGACTCTTAGGAGTAAAGGGAATACCTTCTCTTTCTCCCATCCCTCCTTCCTTTTTCTTCCTCACCACCTTCCTTTTTCAATTTAGGAAAGCACCCTCAACATTAAGATCAGTCACCCCTCTCCATGACACCATCCATGCCCAGACCTGAATCCCAAGGGGGAGACCCTATATGGGTCTTGGGATCTCTTTTTCTTGCACACAATCTTCCCTCAAAAATAAACACAACTTTGCATGGTGGGTGAACTATCTATATGCAGGATTCTTCATATTCTTCTGTCTTCTATCCATGATGCAACACAGCATGACTCGTCTGAACTCTAGTGTGATCTGTAAACTGGAATGGTACATTCTGATGCAATGAGAGAGTTTCAAAATTTGAAATAGAATGTAATTGTTTAATTTTAAATAATTCTAGTTTAAAAGCAGAAAAACTGTAATGGCTCCCTTATGTAAAACTGTATCTCAAAGAAATAATACCACTTCCCTATAATGTTTACCTCCTGCTGGTAGGTAAATGCTGAAGGGAGATGTCTTGTATTTTCAAAGCAAGCGATGCTGCCTCTAAAATAATCTTGTAGATATTATACGACAGAATGCTAAATAGGAGACTGATTCAAGATCTTTTGACGATGTTCTGTTATAATGACTTTACTGCTATTATACCAAATGATTGATGTAGATGTAATCATTCTGTCTGATGGATGCTAGCGTAGCAGAGTGACATTTGCTTTCTGTACCATTTGAATTTTGATTTGCTTGGAGAATAGATTTGTGCAGTGCTGTTTTTAAAAAAGTTTGCTATACTTGTGTGAATAAACTAGTGACTGACATTTATTTATTTTTATCCATATGGAGGGGTCAGCAATCCTAGCTCTTTCAAAGTTTAAAGTGAATTTTAATGCTTAGGAAAGGTACCAGATTGACAGGAGAATAGATTGAAGTCCTCTCTTTATCTATACAATAGATATAGCATAGATAGGAGGCTGTGCAAGAACCAACTATGAGAGTTCAGTTTCCATTCTAGTTCCATCTTATGTGGTTTTCATTATTATTTATATTATAGTAATGCCAAAAAACAAACAATTTGGACTGGGGAACTACTGTTATAGTCATTTTGTGACCACACCGGGATACATTGTGGCTTGGCCTGTGTGGCCATACAGGAGTAAAAAGTAGAGTAAAACCACCCTAAATCTTCCACGTAGCATCCCTGATTTTTTTTGCTGTGTGGGGGAAATAGGCAGGGGCTGCTGCTCTGTACTTCCACCTTGCAAGCAGTTGGGTGTGGAGTGGACAGAGAGGGAGGGGAATAGGTGGACCTTTGGCTACATTCCCCATAGTGTACTAGCTTTTGCATCTAAACTGGTATGGGAAGCGGTAGCTGTCTGTTACTGGTTCGGTCAAGGAGCAAATTATTACCCCTGGGCAGAGGTGCTGGAACTAGTGGTGCTAGGATTTCTGCCGCACCGCCTGGCTTGAAGTGGTTTCCATCATATACTGGGTTTACTGTTTGGTTCAGTAGCTTTCAGCACCCTCATTATAAAAATTATTCCAGCACCTCTTCTCCCAGGAAGAAACCTTTTCCTATACCCTTTCATTATATACCTTTTATTATTACCCTTGCCTGTTCTCTTTTTTTATTTCAGTCTCTTGCTGGGACTTCTGACAAGTGTTTGAACTGGGATGGTATTTTCTATAATGTGGGCATTTGTCCAATACACATTGTTTTGAGAGCACCTGCCCATTGTGCAGAGACCACCAAATAGCTATGAGACAATAACAATAAAGGATGTTTAGGGAAACGCTTTCAAAAGTTTGCTAAGGTTCAAATCCTCATATGAACACTTAACTCAGTATGTAAGCAGGAGATATGAAAACATAGGATTTTCATATGGAATGTCTGGGCAACACATGTGCAGGATGGGTGCATGCTGAAGAATGGATTTTCACAAATAGGGTGGGTTATGGACATAACCTTGGGGGCAGACTTGCAATACTTCTTTTCAGAAATGTGTGGGGGTCAGCAAGGCTCATATAGGTGTTAATCCTAGGTCAGATGGAGGAAGCCCCCACTGGCTGCTCTTCTAGCCACCGGTCCAAAAGAGTAAACTGTTAAAGGGAAAGAGAAGGCCTGCATATTAAAATCTCTCAGACATGCAGATTCAAAAGATCACAGTTCAGTCCAGTCATTTCTGGCACGTGGCAATTCAAGGAGTGAAGTAAATTGAATAGAAAAAAATAATCTGCCTGTTGTAAGTAGAGCTGGGTGCATCATTGGCTTTTTGCTTCACTGGCTAGTCTTAAAAATGAAAAAAAAGAAAAATCAGGTGTAGCCAAAAAACATTATTTTTTTTTGGTGAATAGAAAAGTAATTTAGTGAAATTGACACAAATTTGCAAATGTTTTGTTGTCACTTTTTTGCCAAAAAAAGTCATTGAAAAAAATCTCATCTTAGAAGATTGGTAATTAGACGCTAAGGTTTTTTTACCCTTATATCACTGTCTCAGCTCAAGCTAAGCTGAAAGTTAAAAGACAGATGGAAGCCCCATTTTAAAATGTATTGGCAGTACATAGTTCTAGTCTAACTTTCAGTTTGCCTGTGTGTGCTTATAAGACTTTGAACATAGACATATATGTGCCCAGAAGAGTATTTGAAAATATGACCCTCAGTCATTGCTGACCTGGTTTCAGATTCTCTAGCTTGCCTGGAGGGAATAAAACCTCAATAGTTATGTATGACTCTATTTGCTAATATCAGTTCCCTTTAATATTAAACAAGACTGCCACACTATAAGTATCTCTCTTGTGATTCACATTCTGGTTTTCAGCTTCATTAATGTCAATTTGAAAACATGTTTCGTATCTGTAGCATTGATTGTAAAATGTGGCAAAATTGTGTTCCTAGAGTATTTCTTTTAACTGTGCCAGGGCCTCATTCTACCACTCTTACATTAAGTAGTATGTTAATGAGCAATACCACTGAAATAACTCAAACACCTTGTGCAGAAATATACTATTCAGCACAAGTCAGGGTGGCTGAATCAGGCCCCAAATCAGCAGAGTCCGAAGCAAATTACTGTAGGAAAACAAAGTTCCATTTCCAATAATTCAGCTGAGAGCTAGTACTTCATCTAATCAGCATGATACTCAATTCAGTCTCACTCAGGGCCTGCAATCTTTTTAAAAATTCTCTGATTAAGAAAGACTGATTTGTTGGTAATTTTTTTAATCTCTCCTATGGAAGGCAACAGTGCTGAATCTTTCACTGAAACACATACTTGCATAGTCCTTTGAAATTCGAGATGTGTATATCGAGATATGTGTGTGTGTGTGTATATAGGTACGTAATCCAAATGTGGTTGTATTCTTGATGTAAACTCAATTCTGGTTCTGAAAGGGCAGTGGTAGCATTGGCTCTGTATTATCACTTTAGACAATTTTTTTAGTTTCTCAGAGAGATTTGCTGACATATTTGGGGAACTTTTAGGAAGAAACTCTCTCTTTGAATATATTTAAGGCCTGAAAGAACCATTTAATCTAGTCTAACCTTTTGTATAGCACATGACACATCAGTGCACTGGGAGTTTGCTGAATTGCTTTTCCATTGTGATGCTGCAATGGGGTGTCTACCCCCACAGAAGCCCTGAGCAGGTTCATGTGGGCCAGAAGGGGCCAATTAATTTTATATGCTTTATAACCAGGGACTGGTAAAGCCTAATGACAGATGAAGCCCATCTGGGGAGGAGCTGGGCTAGGATTATAAAATAGTTAGTGAGGCAGGAAAAGATTGCAGAGGTTGGCAGTCACTTCCTAGAGAGACATGGAGTTGGCCAGGGACAAGGAGAAGATCCAGAATGAGAATAATCCTGTCCTGGACTGAGGAGTCCAGCAAGAGGCCAAAAAGGGTGACGTAGTCACAGGGAACAGATGAATCTTTGGTGGTAAACCAGAGATAGGCAAGGAGATAGGTGGGGTAGGAAGGAGCCTAGGGAAACAGCAATAGTGTGCGAGGCTGAGCAAACCTGGATTAAAAATCATATGGTCTCTGAGCTGGAACCCAGAGTAGTGGGTGGTCCCATGTTCCACTACCAGCCATAGGGAAGTGACACAGGATTTGGTGACTTGGAACAGAAGATAGTCTGAGACAGCACCTGGACAGCACATCTGGTGGGACTTTGTTACCCTGGAAGGCACAGGCGCCGGCTTCCTCATTTCCCCGGGGGTGCTCAACCCCCATTCTACCCCAGGCCCTGCCCTCACTCCGTCCCTTCCCCAAGGCCCTACCCCACCCCCATCCTGCCTCTTCCCCCCTCTTCCTGGCCCCCCCCACCTCTTCCTGCCCCATTCAGCCCGCTCCCCCAAGAGCACCCCATCCTCTCTGTGCCACCCCCCACCCAGCACCTCCTGCGTGCTGCTGAACAACTGATCACGGTGAGCAGGAGACAGTGGGGGGAAGGAGGAGGAGCTGATGCATGGGACTGCTGGTGGTGCTGAGCACCCATGATTTTTTTTCCATGGGTGCTCCAGCCCTGGAGCATCCATGGGGTCGGCGCCTATTCTGGAAGGGGAGGGAAACTATATGGTGACCTGGCTGGAGGGCTGAGTCATGAAGAAGGAGAACCCCAAATCATGGAAGGAGACAGGGGGTGCAGTGCGAGCAAATGACGGAAGGGGGTGCTGGATGGGGTGAGAGGTAATGCCCAGATCTAGCCACAGGCTTTTAAATCCTTTTCAGTCACTGTTTTCCAGGACACTATCCCCCATTCTGTAAGTATGGCCCCCATTCTTTGTTCCTAACTATACGACCTTGTATTTGTCTATATCAGTGGTTCCCAAACTTGTTCTGCCGCTTGTGCAGGGAAAGCCCCTGGCGGGCTGGGCCGGTTTGTTTACCTGCCACGTCCGCAGATTCAGCCGATCGCGGCTCTCAGTGACCATGGTTCGCTGCTCCAGGCCAATGGGAGCTGCTGGAAGCAGCGCGGGCCGAGGGACGTACTGGCTGCCACTTCCAGCAGCTCCCATTGGCCTGGAGCAGCGAACTGCGGCCACTGGGAGCCGCGATCGGCCGAACATGTGGATGCAGCAGGTAAACAAACCGGCCCAGCCCGCCAGGGGCTTTCCCTGCACAAGCAGCGGAACAAGTTTGGGAACCACTGGTCTGTATCAAAACAGACTTTGTTTAAGTGGGCTGAGTTTACCAAATGATCCAGTTTATAAATGTAGAAATATTATTTAAGGATAAGAGAAAGTTATTTTTAAGGCTTGCTTGTGATTACATATTCAAGAGTAGGACTGTTTGAGCTCAGGCAGCTTTGCAAGTGTGCTTGGGGGATGGGTTTTCTTGTCATTTTAAATTCTTCCAGAACTCATTTTCTACTGCAAGGATGTTGGCAGATCTCATACTTCTGGTGGAATGAAATAAAATGGATAATAAACTGTAAGTTCATATACTGTACAGATATTTTGTTTAGTTTCTACAAGGATGTGATAAATACACTGGTTTGGTGTTTAACCCATCGTCTTGTACTTGCTCATACTCTTTCTCGGGTAGCAAATGTGAATATAGAAAATACAGAATGAATTCAGTGAATACAGAATACAGATGTAGTAGTTTGAAAAATAATGTAAAATGTATGATAACATTGGTGTTATAGTTATCTGAGATTTAAAATATAATGTTACTCCTTTGACTTGAGCAGTAAACCAAATTTTGAGGCCCTATGTGTTGTTTTTGGTAGGAGGAGAGAAAGATGTTAGAGCCAGGTATTTTTTTTTATGCAGTCTTGGGTTTTTTTGTTTGTTTTTTTACAAAGGTCATACATAAATTCGTGTTGCCCTGAATGCAGTAGGAATCAAACATCAGGAGACAGTTTATTTGCTCACTCTACCATACCTGACTTCATAGCCAGTACTCTGTGTCCCAAAATCTCTCTCTCAATTACTGTTACTGTCAGTTTGGCCTTCTGGCTGCTTTTGTGTGTTTCTGCCACACCTTTCTCTCGCACACAAACATACATGTCCCCACAAAACAATACCCAGTGGAAACCCCCCCTGGCACATAGCTCTAATTTGTGAGGAGACTCCCCTGTATTCTTGTTTTGGGTAGTGACATGTACCAGTGGATCGAAGACTGCAATTATTTCATAAAACAGCCTAACTGTTTCTTACAGCTGGCTTAATGGCACTTACACCCATCAGTTTCAATGATGTTTTCCCAACTCACTATAAGAACTATTTCATAGACACAGCTCAGTTTTATTCACTAGGGTTTGGCTTTTTCTAATTCTCCAAACTTCATGGCTTCTTTCATCCATAGTTGGCTGTACTGTTTGAATTGATATTTTAAAGCATGGACGATTCTGTTAACCAGCTTGTTGGCATCTCTTGATTTACACATGTTTCACTATGGATAGTGTTACATAATCAAAAGCTTTGTGCTACTGTAACCCACACACTTCCTGGGTGTAGTGTTCTGTCCCATCTAGTGGCACTGAGACCACTTAGAAAGAGAGATTAATGAGTTTGCTCTACAGCCTTAGCTAAGAGGCATATGGCATTTAGCTCATGCATTAGAGGCTCATGCACTGAGCTCCAGAGGGCCTAGGTTTGATTCTGCCCACCGATGCCCAGGGTCTGTCAGTGTTACACTAGCACATTTTGCACTCAGTGATAAACTGATTAGTCATGTGGATGATAAAAGCTCCTGCACACATGGCTGCTCCTTTTATTGGTTTTTTTCTTCACAATAAAAAGACATCTCATCAAAAGTCACATGATTGGCTTCATTGAATGCTAACAGACCAATCACTACCCTTGTACCTGTCCCAACCAGGACCGTTCTGAAGGCTGCAAATACCTGTGTTTGATGATGATACAATGAGTGAGTGGTGCACTATACATATGTATCTAGAGACAACGAATTAAAATGTCTTTTATAGGTTGAATTCACAATGAAATGAAATCTGAAGTTAAGATTTGTCACAACAATAGCTACTTAAAAGCATTGGTAAAAGTAGATTAAATGCCTAGAGCTCACCAATTTTGGCGGCTGTTTTCATGGATCTCAATACTATGTGGTAATGCAGCATTCCATCATCTTATGGTGATGGGATGCAGCGAGGGGAAGAGAAGGAGCATGAAAATAAATTGATATGAAATATTTTAACGTTGCTAAACAGCCAGCTAGCCAAAGGCTCGTGTGTGCATACAGTGCATGGAGCTGGATACAGGCACAGCCATGGGGCTCCCCACCATCGTTCCTATCAAAACCATTGGTCAAATTTCACCAGAATGAAGAAACTATATTAAGGTAAAAATAGAGGTCTGATCTGGCTAATTCCTTAGAAATGCTGACGTACCCAATACAAAAAAGGGAAGAAGATCCGGAGGGATGTTCTTTCTCTACCCTTGGAGGTAAAGGGAAAGCTAGCAAGTAGGACAGATCTTACTTTCTGAGGAGATGCAGTGGGTAATGGACTCATAGAGCAACTGTGTCAGCTATCTTCTTATAGGAAAGACACAGGAGTCCAAAAAAGAAAAAATCCTCAGCCGGCCACCAGCTGTTTCTGTTGCTCCTACTCCACATTCCCCTGTTTGGTGCAACCTCATTTCATCATCCAGAATAAAGGTGGGGAGACAGGCTCCCCCAAGCCAGAGAGAGAGAGAGAGTGATCTTGTAGTAGAGGAGAGGAAGCTGTGTCCCACTGCATGCTCCTACTTTCTTCTCTGTGCAGAAGTAAGTGTTAAAATGGAGTAATACTTTATATTTAGGTAATACTTTATTATTATTATTATTATTATTTATTTTTTTTTATTATATTACATCACACTTTTCTCAAAGTTAGGTATTTTTCATTCCTATAGAGTATCTCTAAATAGAGAGAGAGAGATTTAGCTCTGCAATATTTTAGTGTGACAATGTATTCTTCCTAGATCTGACTGAAAAATGTTTTTTTTCCCATGAAAATTTTGACTTTTTAAGGAAATATCAGAAATTGAAATATTTCATTTACAAAATGCTGCAGGGCTTCATGGAAATTGTAGTTTGGGTGCCTCATTCCCCCATTCTCTTCTGTAAGCCAGGCTTCCTGGTCACACTACATTTCCCTTTGATGCACCACAGTTTCCCGTCTCTCTCTGAGTTGTACCATGGAAATCACATGACCACAGTGCATCCCAGCTCAGGTAATCCAGTTGGGGAGACTTGCCCATAGAGGAGAACTGAGACATGATACAATGGAACAAAAAATCCCATGAAGCTCAGTGGAAACATATCCAATGAGAAATTTTCAATTTTCAGCTAAAATATTTTGATTTTTGGACAAAAGATCTAAAATCACTTTTTGGAAAAAAAATAAAAAGATTAATTAAAAAAAAACCCAAACAATTTCTATTGTTTGCCAGAAGCTGGGAATGAGCGACAGGGAATGGATCACTTGATGATTATCTCTTCTGTTCATTCTCTCCACCAGGCATTGGCCACTGTTTGAAGACTGGGCTTGACCTTTGGTCTGATCCAATATGGCTATTCTTATGTTCTTATGCTCAATGGAAAATGTATAACCAGCCCTACATCTATCCATGGTCCTTGCTATAAGTGATATTCCATTTCTGATGCTTTTATAGTACTTAATTACAAAAGTGGTAATTAAAAAAAAAAATTCAGGACTAGACAAAAATATGAAAAAATACTACTTTTATGAACATTTTGAATAAGTATGTGTAATAACTGAATCTTCAATTGCAAGTTTAGTCCTATTGAGGAAGTCAAGTAAGCGAAAAGGCTGCCTGCAGTAAGGCTCTAAAAAGTTGCTAAAACTTGATCATGATGTATTCTTTTTATCACAGTGGGAAGTGGTGGTATTTAGTATGCTATTATCATAATTTTTTCCCAAAGGAATGCATTAGCTACTTGTAATGCAAAAAGAAGCTGGCACCATCACACATTATATTGAAGTCTCTAGAAATGAGCTTGGTTTGAAATACCCAACCTTCTCAGAGGGATTTCCTGTTGGCTCCAAGCACTGGACCTAGAGTTCAAAACATTAATCTTGAAGGGGAGTTTAAACACTGAAGAACACATAATGTGTTGATGTCATGTATGGAAGTAGAGCATTGCTACCAATAGGTAGATGAAAAGAAGAGAGGAGAAGAGAGAGAGAACAGGGAGAAGTGTAACTCCAAATTGTTGGCTGGGGAGAGAAGAGAGACTCCAAATAAGGAATGGGGTGGGGCATCAGAGAGAAGAAAGGCATCAAACTGGGTAAGGACAAAAATAAAATACAATGTATGAGAATCTGCCAGACACAGCACTATTTTCCAAGCTTCATCCCATATATTGCTTTGAAGGTATACCTGTTTGATCTGTTCTCTTAAGATTTCAGAATAAAATACCACTTGACTTCCTTATGAAGCATACATTGGCAACATTTGCAGCGACCAGCATTTCATCTTCCACATATTGGGACTTATGCATTGACCTCTTCTCCTCCACACTTTTGGAGATTACAGCATGTAACGTCAAACTTTCTTGACCCATCTCTAATATTTGCTTGTGCCTTTTATCTAAGGATTGCCAATTACTTTTTTTTAAAGGATTTTAGCGTCCATGACAACAAAGGACTGATAACACTTGTCAGAATTAGGCACAGCACAGAAAGACACTGTATATTTCTCCACATCGCTATACCATTGCACTTTAGTTCTGACCTGGAGCAACCTTCTGCTCTGAACCTGGTCCAGTTTTAAAAGACATTTTCTTGAAGTAAGCATGTGGCATTATGCCAAATGTTGTTGTGATGTCAATGAAAAGACTGAATAATAGTAAGATCATGTCAACTGAAACCTAAATCAGATTAAAAAGTCATCATGAAAACAAAGGGATTGCAATTCTTACTCAAGCAAAACTCCCACTGAAGTCAATAACAAAGGATTTTAATACATCAAAAATTATCTAAATAATACTGAGATTATAACAAATATAAAAGCAAGGTTGTGCCACACTGAGTGAATGATGACAGAGATCTCATATCAAACTTTCATACCACATGTTCAGTAATCTCTAGGCATTGAAGTCAACGGGAGTTTTTCCTGAGTAAGGACTGCTGGTTTAGAGCCCATGCTAGATTGATAAGAGTATTGTTTCTGACATTAGAATCAGCTAAGGGTAACAGATAATAACATGGCTGATTACTAAAGTAGAAGATGTAAATTCTTTCACATTTCTATGCATTAAAAAGACTTAGAATTCCTGAATTTTAATATAAAATACAATGAAGTGTATCAAATAAGATTCCCTATCATGCTTTGTAATAATGAATTGCAATGTGCACATTCAGAGGACAAAAATGGCTTTAAAGAGCCCTTGCCTGAAAAGGTTGAGAAAATATATTATTTCACCAAATCTCTTTTAAGTCTCCTGTATCTTTTTTGTGTATTTCCTTTGTCTTCTAATTATTACCATACACATGTCTCTGGACTGTGACCTCACTAAAACCAGTTTGGCAGAAGGTGGCTGAGTAGGATTGCACTAGTGAACGCTTTTGTGTATACGTAAGCAATCAGCTGTAATGTGGAGGGAAATATACAAGTATATGGGAGTTTGTGGGGTTTTGGTGAAATGTTGTTTTGCTAATTGGTAAGATTCCCCTTCCCACATGCCCCTTCAGTTGCACATATCAGCCAGAGTTTCAAGTATTCAGCACCCTCAACCAGAACTACATTTTCAAAAGAGCTCAGCTATCATTTGGGCACCTACATGAAGTGGCTAGGTTTTCAAAGGAGCTCAGTGCCAGGAAGCTCCCATGCAGAATAACGGTTCTTTTGAAAATAGATGCACTTTAAATATAGGTAAATATAATCTAAACTAATCTATTTATGATACATGTATTTAACCCCAGTGTGTATGCATGGAAGGGTTACTGCTGAATGACTAAACAAGAGTAAATACAATATTTACCTGTTTCAGCCTTGTAAGGAAGAGGTGATGAACAAAAATGAAAACCCAAATGTTTTTTCCAATTATAATTATAAATCAATAAAACAAAAACATATTATATTCTTGAGCCATTAATTCAGCTCCAGTTTATTCCAAAGGTGGGGTGGTGGTGGTGTTGATCCTTCATTAACAAACTGTATGATTATATAAAAGTGTGACAGCCTATATCAAATATTTAAAATGGGGAAAGTATTTTAAAATAGTTTTTTAGTATTAAGTGCGATTTTTAAAATTGATTTTGAAATTATACTTGATTTTCAATTTTTTTCCATAATAAGATTTTAATAACCTGTTGACACCTGTAGACTTGGGTAATAATCGCGTTTTCAGCACATAGTCTCTGCAATTTGCAAATTTTCTGGCATTTACTCTGCTACCAGCTGTTGTTCCTGTTCTCATTGAAATGAACATGGGATCACCAAAATTGGTACCTGGAGCTTTCAAATAAATTACTGATATGACTATGCTTACTGCTTTCTTTTTTGAGGAGTAATTAACATAAAACATCCTATCCAAGTTTTGTCCATCTGATACCCATTGCCATGAGGGAAATGGCAGCGAATATCAGGACTAGTTTGAGAAGTTAGCCTCCCCGCCTAATATTTATATTCAACTGGTTCTCTGTGCAATTACTGCAGGAAGGGTAAAGTCACAGCCTTTGTAGTTTCCCTGGTCACCAGCTAATTGCCCAGTTAGAACTTTAGCTGAAACCAGTTAGATGCCTCCCTTGTGTTATAATGCATGCACCTTTTTATTCATTTGTCTGTTATATCAAATTACTGTTGTTATCCAAATAATGCACGATGCCTACTTTTGTTGGATATTGTGCATGCAGTGCAACAGAACTGCTGACATAACATGCTCTGAAAATATAGTGAATCAAATGCAAGATAAATAAAAAGATTTGGTCTGATTTTGTACACATACACACTGACGAGTGAACAGCTTTCTACATGAATTAAAAGTTGCAATACTATTTTACTATGCTATACTGTCAACATTATTCTGTCCAAATTGGGTACTTTCATATGTTTACCATCAGACAGAGATGCATGTTATATTTTTGTTTTGAATAATCTGTACTATAGAGAAAGCCTTTTCCATGGGGAATTATCTTTTCTCAACTCAAATAGCACACATTTGCATTGCCAATAGATGGCAGCATAACTCTTCAGGCGATACTATCGGCTACTTTCCTATTTAGCATTAATGTAATTATCTTGGTAAAAGTTATTTCTGAGTAAATGTTATTCTGTTACATTTTTTTGAGTTCTATAATTATTTTACTGCTATGTACTTAGAAAAGGATGGGGATGGGGCAGGGGATAGAAGGTTGCTGTATATTTAGACATATAGTACTATGATAAACTTATTTTTATCTGCAGTTCCTGTCTATACAGAAGTGTATTGTCCAGTCCCAATATACTGATTTATGAGCTATAATCTTGAAACATGCAATTTGGTAAACCCTGTACTATATTCATAAATATTCAAGTTGAAAAGAATAACGGTTTGCTTGTGAGAGTACACAAACTGATAAAAGCAAGGAAATGTAAAGTAAAAGTTGATAGAGTACTTTATCTGAACTTGCCCCTTTGTACAACCTAGAGATCACTGCATGTATGGTACAGTATGTGAGACTGCATGTATGCTACAGCATGGTGATCAGAGATATCTGTCACACCTAACCGCAGTGAAGCTCCTGCTTTGTTATTTATGTCAAAAATATACAGTCCCAAAACTACAATTGTAGAATCCTATCATACTGTTTAAAGAAAACAAAAGAAATCAGTAAAAATGGAATACTAATTATGGCCTGGTAATTTGGGATTAGATTAGCAAACTGCTAAATTCATACATGATAAAATGTGTATGTACATTTTGCAATAACTTTGTATAACATCTTCTCTAGGTCTGAGCTTTACTAAGATATCTTTCGCACTGTGAGAGAGCATGCAGAGACTTCTTGAAAAAAAGCATCCTTGAATGGCACTTAAGGTTGGCAGTAGCTGGGGGCTCTCTACTGAGATGCAGACTGTGTTAGACAAGTAGGCAATCAGCTCAGCACAAGCACAGCTAGAAGCCAGCCAATAAGTTCTTCCATTCTTGATTTTTTTGGCTGCTTTGGGGCATAGGGCAACAGAAGTTGGTAAAGCAGATCTCATCAAATGCTTCTACCTACTTCCATCTTCAAGCTTTCCCTAACCTCCACAAACACACTGTTCTGTTTTTGTCTCTGTGGCTGAATAAATATATATTTGTGACTATTATTTAATACAAAAATAGATAAGTTGTCAAATATCTTCCGTTTTGATTATTTCAGTAAGTACGTTGGGGATTTGTCAGTGGTTCTATCTGGAGGGTTGGAGCGCTGAGACCTATTTTGTACCACAAATCCACTTTTTTTTAAAGGTGGCTCTTTAGAATGCCACCTACAGCTCTAATCAATACCATCCAGGAAGTGTGTCCTGACCTCCGGATTGTTATCAGTTGAGACAGCTGCACAGCATTTTGTGTTAAGCAAGCCCATTGCTTGACTGGACATTGCACTAGACACAGGAATTCTCAACCTTTTTCTTTCTGAGGCCCTCCCAACATGCAATCCAAACTCCATGGCCCACCTGTGTCACAACAACTATTTTCCTGCATATAAAAGCCAGGGCCAACGTTAAGGGGTAGGAAGCAGTGCAGTTGCTCGGGCCCCACATCACAGCGGGCACCGCAAAGTTAAGTTGCCAGGCGTCAGCTTCAGCCTTGGGTGGTGGCTCAGGGTCCTGGGCTACAGTCCCTTGCAGTGGGGCTTTGGCTTTCTGACCTGGCCCTAGAGAGTTTAACGACTGCCATGCTTGGTGGTGCCCCAGGGGGGCCCTGGACCCCTGGTTGGGTGACTACAGGTCTGGTCTTGTGGCCATTGAAGTAATGGAAAAGCTCCCATTAACTTCAGTGGTGCAGTATCAGGTGTTAGCAGCCTTTCTATTCAGCGGTGGCTGGAAAATAGGAATTCTATTTCGTGGGGAGAAAAAGAGGGTTTTGTTTTTTTTTAATTTCTTGCTCTTAATCATGCAGCCCTTGAAGCTGGGTCTTCCACCTCCAAGGTGAATGCCGTAACCACCTTGGCTTTTATAGGATGGGGTCTCTTACTCATTATTTTTTAAGTGAAATTTTGTCCAGGACTTGAGAAACCAAATTTGACAAATTGGCATCTTCTGATGGAAAAAATGCTTTGTTGAAAAATTCTCAACTAGTTCTGTCCCCATTGACACACTATTGTGCAGAAAGCACTACAGTCAAAAATTGTACTATCGTGATTCAGGTTTTTATTGTAGCATGTAAAGGAACTGTCGAATTACAAAATTGATATTTTTAAAAAATGAAAAATATTTGTTAGCTACAAGAGATGTGCCAGGAAGTGGGGAAGTTGGAAGTGAACCAAGAATAGGGAAGGGACTGTGTTCCAGAATAGCAAGGAAACTTGAAAGAAAAAGAGCCAAAGTTAGTTAAACCACTCTATGTAATAATTATTAAATTAAAGTAAAAGCTGAGGCTGCTTTTTATTTTTAAAATCTAATTTGCATTGTTTTTTCTTTTGTAATTATATTTGCCTAAAAACAATTTATGAAGGATTTAAGGGTATTTCCACAGAAACAATTTATGATCACAGTAACATTCTGTCTGTTTAATGTAGATTCCTATATATTATGCTCATCACCGTAGTATCTGTGCTCTTTCCAGCAGTGCAGTAAGTGATATGACTAATATCTGTCATGTGTTGCTTGTTTTTTCATCCTCTCCCCAGAGGAAGAAGTGTGTGAAATCGAGTGTTTTGTTTTGGTAGGATGTTTTTTGTTTGTTTTTTAAATATACACGGTGATATGTGTTTGAGAGAGAAAGAAAAGTCAAAGAAATATGCTTTGCACTTGGGATGGAAACTAGTGAAGTGTGGAGTAGTCTTTGGTTCCTGAGAGAGATCATTCCACAGTCTCAGACTTCTGTTTCCTGTCCAGACAAGTTTTACTCTTATTGAAGAGAGTTCCATTGTGCCCAATGAGCAAAGTTATTGACCATAGTCTTGGTCTTGGGCAGTCTTTTAGATACCATGGGTCCAGGCCATGGAGCATCTTGAAGATAAGGAATGAGATCTTGAACTTGATTTGATATTCAATGGAAAGCTAGAATAGAGAGTGGAGGACAGGTATGATATGTTTTCTGTAGCCTGTGTTGCTGGAGAGGCACGCGACAGTGTTCTTGTCAGGGTTCCTTCCCCACCCTGAACTCTGGGGTACAGATGTGGGGACCTGCATGAAAGACCCCCTAAGTTTATATTCTACCAGCTTAGGTTAAAAACTTCCCAAAAGCACAAATTCCTTTCCTTGTCCTTGGATGGTATTGCTGCCACCACCAAGTGATTTAAACAAAAATTCAGGGATGGGTCACTTGGAATCCCTATTCCCCGCAAATATCCCCCCAAGCTCCTTCACCCCCTTTCCTGGGGAGGCTTGAGAATAATATACCAATCAATTGCATTTAATGTAAGTACAGACTAGACCCTTTATCTTTAGGGCACTAAAATCAATCAGGTTCTTAAAAGAAGAACTTTATTTTAAAGAAAAAAGTAAAAGAATCACACCTGAAAAATCAGGATGGAAGATAACTTTACAGGGTAATAAAAAGATTTAAAACACAGAGGACTCCCCCCTGGACTCAGCTTCACAGTTACAAAAACAGGAATAAAACTACCTCTTAGCATAGGGAAAATTCACAAGCTAAAACAAAAGATAACCTAACACATTTCCTTGCCTCCGTTACAATTTCTGTAATTCTTAGATGGATTATTCCAGGTATATTTTCAGGAGATGATGTCCCTGCTTGGCTTCTCTCTCTCCAACTGGAGAGAGAACAAACAAACAGAGCACAAACAAAACCTCCTCCTCAGATGTGAAAGTTTCTTCTTTCCTTTTTGGTCAGGTGCCAACTAGGTTATTTGAGCTTCTTAACCCCTTACAGGTAAAGTAATTCAGTACAGCTGCCCCGGAGGGATTTTATGCTACCCTTATCTCTATGTTTGACAGTTCTGTATTAGTTGGAGCCTCCTAAGTGCTGAAGACGTTGTGCCCAGGTATATTGCATTGCAGTAGCCCAACCAAGAGGTGACAAAGGCATGAGTAACAGAGGCCAAGTCATTGTCCTTCAGGCATCTCCTAGCTAACCAGAAATGATCATAAGTATTCTGCACAGATAATGCTATGTGAACACTTAACATCAGTGAGGAACCCAAGAGTACTCTTAGATTAAAGACCAAATTGACCAGTTGTGGGTGTATATCTTCATCCAAAGGAGACTGCACCATGGTTGAAAACTCTTCAGAAAGCTTTCTCCTACCCACCAGTATCACTTTTGTCTTGTTCAGCTTCAGCCAGATGTTCTTCATTCATAAGATGATTTTGGTCATCTTGGTGGTCTCAGTGTGGTCGTATGTGGTGAAGGATAGGTAGAGTTGTATGTTGTCTACATATTGCTGACACTTGTGTTAATGTTGTCTGACAATTTCACCTAGGCTTGCATGTGGATTTTGAAAAGGACTAGAGAGAGGATTGATCCTTGTGGACTCAACAAGTGAGGGCTTTGGTGGTGGAGATGCAGGTTCTCTTCACTACTTATTGGGTGCATCTCTCCATGAAGGACTCAAACTATCTTACTGCATTGCCCTGAACCCCTGCCACCTCTCTCACATGATACAACAGTATCTCATGGGTCAACAGCATTGAATGTTTCTGAGAAGTCCAGGAGAATGAGAATAGATGTCTGTACTCTATCCACTAATACCAGATCATCCATCAATGCCTGTCATAAATATAAAGGGAAGGGTAAACCCCTTTAAAATACCTCCTGGCCAGAGGAAAAATCCTCTCACCTGTAAAGGCTTAAGAAGCTAAAGGTAACCTCGCTGGCACCTGACCAAATGACCAATGAGGAGACAAGATACTTTCAAAAGCTGGAAGGAGGGAGAGAAACAAAGGGTCTGTGTCTGTTGGTATGCTGCTTTTGCCAGGGATAGAACAGGAATGGAGTCTTAGAACTTTTAGTAAGTAATCTAGCTAGGTATGCGTTAGATTATGATTTCTTTAAATGGCTGAGAAAAGAATTGTGCTGAATAGAATGACTATTTCTGTCTGTGTGTCTTTTTTGTAACTTAAGGTTTTGCCTAGAGGGATTCTCTATGTTTTGAATCTAATTACCCTGTAAGGTATCTACCATCCTGATTTTACAGGGGTGATTCCTTTACTTCTATCTACTTCTATTTCTATTAAAAGTCTTCTTGTAAGAAAACTGAATGCTTTTTCATTGTTCTCAGATCCAAGGGTTTGGGTCTGTGGTCACCTATGCAAATTGGTGAGGATTTTTACCAAACCTTTCCCAGGAAGTGGGATGCAAGGGTTGGGAGGATTTGGGGGGGAAAGACATGTCCAAACTACGTTTCCCAGTAAACCCAGTTAGAGTTTGGTGGTGGCAGTGGATATTCCAAGGACAAAAGATAAAATTAATTTGTACCGTGGGGAAGTTTTAACCTAAGCTGGTAAAAGTAAGCTTAGGAGGTTTTCATGCAGGTCCCCACATCTGTACCCTAGAGTTCAGAGTGGGGGAGGAACCTTGACAATGCCACTAAAGCAGTTTCCATTCCATACCCTGGCTTGAAACCAGAATATTATCTTAAATTAGATAGACTTAGAGTTGACCTTTAGCTACCTTCTTTTTGGACTTGCTTGGGAATGGGAGGTTTGTCGCTCAGCAGTAGTTGGCTAGAATGGATATATCCAGAGTATGTTTTGTCAGTGTTGGTTAGACTATTGCATATTTAAAGGAGGAAGGAGAGATTCCTTCTCCGAATGAGGAGTCAGCTATTTCAGTTAGGAGTGGTACTAATTGTTCATGACTCTTTCACAAACCAGGAAGGGCATGGGTCAGATTCACAAGTCTTGGGTTGAGATTCTGTTGGGTGTCCAGAACTACTTGATGAGCAAATGTATTGAACTTTGGGAATGCAGGTGGGCTGTTGGTTGGTGGGTATAGACAGGTTGGATCCATGCTGTTTGAGAGGGCTTCCCGAATGTGCATGTTTTTTTCAGTGAAGTAGGATGAGAGTTCTTTGTTGCATTTGGTGCTGGATTTTGATGCAGGTTGTAGTGTGCAGGATTGATGAAGTAGTTTACCATACTTTGGGGTGGGATTTGGCAGCTTCAGTGGACTCCAATAATAAGGTTCTCTTGGTCTGTAGTACAGCAGCAGCATAGGTTTGAGGAATTCACTTATGTTTCATCCTGTCCATATAGGCCTTTGTTTTATGTGCTCAAGTTTCTGCCCCATCTCTTCATCCAGCACCAGGGGTCAGAAAACCAAGGAGATCTGTGTGGGCAAAGGGGCGGAAGGAGCCATTTGGAGGCCAGCATGTTGATGATCAAGACTATCATACAATGATAATGATCCACCAGTTCCTTGGCACCTTGTCCTGTGAGTGGAGTGATGTTTCTTTAGCAGGCTTTGGAATGTGCTGGAGTCTGAGTCTTCATGGTCAATTCAGGATCATTGGTCTGTTGTATTGGTTAGGCTCTGGAATGTGTCTGACCACTGCCTTGATGTCCACAACAGTGTAGTGGTTGCAGTTTCCTCAATCTTGACATGTAGGCCAAAGACCAGGTCCAGGGTGTGTTTGGTTGTGTGGTTTGGACTAGAAAAGTCTTGTGAAATTCCCAGGGAGGCAACTGAGGAGATGGGGTATTCGCATCTATAGCTTGTCAATATGTATGATAAAATCTCCAATGATGACAACTCTGGGGTCTTTAACCCCCATTGCAGAGAAGGTATCAGTGAGCTACTTTATAAATTCTGTAGTCTGTGGTGATCTGGAAATAAGCATAAAATATAAGTTGACTTTGACTGTATTTTCTATTGTCAAATAATGAATTTGCCATCTCACCTGAGGCACCTGTCTTGGATTTAATGTTTGCAGAAAAGATGAATGTGGTGCTTCCTCCCTTCTTATCCTGTTTGGGTCTGTGATATATTGAGTACCCTGAGGGGATGAAGTGGGCTACCACAGGGTTCATAATGTCAGCCAGGCAGGTCTCAGTGATTCAGACTATAATGGATGCTTCATTGCTGATGAGTTCATGTCTTGTATGATTTTGTTTTGTTTTTGTTAGTGGAGTTGATTAGCATCAATTTTAGTCTGCGTCACTTGTGTTGTCTGTTTTTGGCCCATGCTGAAGCAGTATTCCTGTGCAGTGTATAGGTGTTAGATATCTGGAATTTGTTTTCTTATGTCTGTTTTTCTGTTCCTTGGACAGTTCCTCCCAACTTGAACTGTGATAGGTGACACAGTAGATTGTGCCATAGGATGATCTCAGTGGAAGAACAGTTATCTGTGTGAGCAGGTGCCATGGGAAAGGCTTATCTGTCGAATACCTTTTTGAACTGTAACATGGTTGAGTCCAAGATTATGGTTATGCTTAGAGAAATCTTCAACAAAAAAGAAAACAGCATTAATAAACATAGCTAAACGTGTTATCTCTGAGCATTTTCTCTATGCATATACTCCACCCTTCATTGTTCCAGAACATCATGTATGCTATTCAGTCAGGTGTTTCTTGCATGAAGAACAGAGTCTGTCATGTGGCAATATTCCAGCATGCCTCTCATCCTGTCAAGTTTCAAGAGTTAAATAGGGGATGCTATAAATGCTGGTGGTAGGAGGGAGAAATTCCATTTTTATTCAGTCTAGCTCGCAATTTATTATATGAAATTGTACCTGTCATACACACAGTTAACATAATGAAGCCAGAGTAGGTGAGAAAGGATCGATTTACTGTATCTTAATAAAACACATAGTGTTTACTAGATGTAAAGACAAAATTTAAGAAGGCTACAGTGAGTAATGTGTAAATTTATCTATTTGAAGAAAATCTTTATAAAATGCAGGATGCTATTAGGTATATTTTTAGTTATAGATATACAGACTCTGTCTTTATCATGGTATCCAAAACTTTAATATCATCCAGATAAAAAATGTAACCAATTTGGCCTCCTGGTTTGATCTGTGTCTGGAACTCAAATTAAAGGCTATTTTTACCATTTAAAAATATGTCTAGAAAGAAAAACATAATCACTTTCCAGAAATATTACCCCAAATTGCTAATCCCTGAGCATTTTTTCTATCCTTCATCCTACTCCACAGTTCCAAAATGAAAACCGGGAAAGACAATAAATGGTAAAAGGCTTTGGCCTCATACATCAGCCTAAATTTTACTATGATGTCATGTATTCAAACTATCTAGCCATCCATCCTATCCTTGCTGTTATCATGACTGCTCTTAGACTTCAGAGGCTCCCTACCATATCATCATGCCCACCAAATGTAATAGGAGGCAGCTCCCTGAATCATACTCTCTATTTTGTACTTTAAAACGTTCACTTTAATAATTGGGAAAGAGCTTAATGTAAAAATAACAGTTTGACAAATTGATGACTAGCAGGGAGTTGTACTGGTGGATGAGGGGGAGCATCAGTATTTAATGAGTGTAATTGTCAAGGAGCAGGGGTGCTGGAACAGGGGTGGCCAGCGGGCCATGGCCCCATCACTTTTTACAGGCTATAATGGGGGGCTTTTGGAGGGAGAGGGCGGAGAGGAGTGAGTGGCAGCTTGGGGGAAGGGGCAGGGGTGGAGCGGGGGTGGGAAGAAGAGGGCAGAGCTGGAGGTTTGGGGGGAGGGGTGGAGTGGAAATGGGGCCTGGGGCAGAGCAGGGGGTTGAGCATCCCCCAGCACATTAGAAAGTCCGCACCACTGCCTTTCCTGATAGTTCGTAACATTCTGTTTGCGTTTTTGATGGCTGCTGCACATTGAGTGAATGTTTTCAGAGAAATATCCACAATGACTCCAAGAACCTTTTGTGAGTGGTAATAGCTAATTTAGACCCCATTTTTATGAATAGTTGGGATTATGGTTTCCAATTTGCATTACTTTGAATTTTGTCTGCCATTTTGTTGCCCAGTCGCCCAGTTTTGTAAGGTCTCTTTGCAATCCTTCACAGTTAGCTTTGGACTTTACTAACAAGAGTAATTTTGTATCTTCTGCAAACTTTGCCACCTCGCTGTTTACTCATTTTTCCAGGTCACTTATGAATATGTTGAACAGCACTGATCCCAGTAGGGGACCCCACTATTTATCTCTCTCCATTTTGAAAACTGACCATTCATTCCTACCTGTTGTTTCCTGTCTTTTAACCAATTCTTGATCCATGAAAGCACCTTTCTTCTTATCCCATGACTGCTTAGTTTGCTTAAGAGCCTTTGGTAAGGGCAAAAGAACTTAACACATGAATTTCTTGATCAGATTGTCAGATATATGCATATAGCAGCCTGGGGTATTGATCCCCATTCATGTATTTCTCCCACAACTGTTTTCCTTTATTTGTCTACTCCCACTCCTAGGCATGGATTGTCTACTCATCTTAAGCCACCACCCTCCTTTCAATGAAACCTCTTCACTGGAACATAGGAATAATCATACCTGTATCAGTCCAAAGGGTGCAGTATTCCTTCTCTAACAGTGGACAACACTGTTAGCTTCTGAGGAACATGAAAGGTACCTTATAGTAGTCAGTTACAGAATAAATTGCTCATATAGAAAGTTTTTTTCTCACTCCCATTAGTTAGAGATTGGCCTATGCCCTGAAGTTTGAAGATTTATGTTCTTTCCAAAACAATTTTCTTGTTTGGTTTAATCATAATGCTTTCTAAGCTGCTATTGTAACTCTAGATCTTTTCATTATCCATACACATTTGCTTTCATTTTTTAATCCTCTTAAGCTCTTGGCCTCAATTATTCTTTGTGGGAAAGATTTTCATGGGCTAATTGTGCATTGTGTGAATAAGTATTTTTATAGTTATACATTTTCTGACTTTCAGTTTCACTGAATGTCCCCATCCTCTTGTGTTATGAGATGGTAAAAAGAAGTGTCCAAACAATGTTCTCCTTACTGTTCACTATTTTATATACCTTTTATCATGTCTTCTCTATTTGTCTCTTCTGTAATGTGAACAGCCCCAAGATTTTCAATCTCTCATCATATGGACATTTTTCCAAAGTCTCCACTTCTTCTCCTCATTCATTTCTGAACCATTTCTATTTCTGCTACCTCCATTTCAGATCTGGTTATCCTCCCAGGGAGGATACATTATTGATTCATAAAATGGCATCTTAGTATTTCCAGGATCATTCCTCATCCCATTCCATATGTATAGTAACTGTTTGCTTTTTTGACTACTGCAGCTCTTTGTTCAGCTGACCAAGGTGATGTCCAAATCTCTTTCCTGAATTATTAAAGTTAATTTAAAACAGTCCTTCCAATGTGCAATTCTTGCTTCGTCCAAAAATCAATCTGAATCCAGGCGATTAAAGTTTGTAATTAGTCATTAATTTTATATATTAAATGGTTGTGAGAAACCACATTAACAGCTCCAAATACCCTCCTTAACTACAAGAGTGATGAAACCTCTCCACCTCTGGAAGACTGGTAGAAGCAACGACAAAGACAGTGGATTTGCACCTTTTTATATTTTGCATTTGTTAACACTGAGATAAAGACAGTATTTAAGGCTCCAGTCCTGCATAAACATATGCATCTGTGTAACTCTACCTGTGCAAATAGCCCCCTCTGAGTTCAAGTGAAAGTTGT
Organism: Chelonia mydas; assembly: GCF_015237465.2. Taxonomy (NCBI): domain Eukaryota; kingdom Metazoa; phylum Chordata; order Testudines; family Cheloniidae; genus Chelonia; species Chelonia mydas. Next base: position 46,738,110 of record NC_057852.1, read on the forward strand.
ACAAGTTCTTCAGTGTTTACAGCACACTTATATTTCCTAAGTATCTGGGGTCTCAGATGATGATATTTCCCCAATTTGTTACTTTTTGCACAATTCTTCATACTAGAACTGGTCAATCTCGTTTTCTGTAGGTGAAATTAAATTTGTCTGGATTGGGGAAGGTGCACTATTAAATATTGTTTTTAATGAAAGAATCATTTGAACCATTCGGTATGCTACACAGGAAAGCATTTATGTTTTGTAGCCTGCTTTTAGCTTCTTTAGGTGTTGGGTAGGTCTCTATTCAAGCTAACAGAATTCTGGGATGATTTTTATTCCATATAAAACTTCTGATGATTTTTAGCATTATTTCAAAAATGTCTGGCATATTCACGTGTGCAATTAACTAACCAGTCTAATTTTGAAAATTAGTCTGTCATGCCAGGCTCTGAGAACCACCATTATATTCTAGTGATGTGTAGTGCAAAGTCCGCTAATTTCCATTCCTTTACAATTTCTTCCACATGATCACTTTCTGCTTGTAGCAGGGTATTATTTTTCTGCAGAGGTTTACAATGAGCATTATTAACTGGTCATGGCAAACCTTTAATTAACAGACTTTGATGCAGTGTGTATTATTATCACATTATCAAGTCATCCTTTTCTTCAATTGGTTCTTCAAGCTATTTATTTATTACAGAGGACCACAATAAGTTGAGGGACATTTTGCTCTTAATCTATACACATTAAGGTGTTCTTTTAATATCATGCATTACTACTCACACAGTCGCTTTGTCAGATCTCGCAAGCAAAGCAGTGTTGTACCTCGTCAGTTCTTGGATCAAAAACTTTAAAGGAAAACCCAAGTGATTGCAAAAAGTGGTCATGTAATTCTGTAAGTAGTAGCCTTCTTTCAGAATTACAATTGAACAACTGTGCTCTATTTTGGGGTGGGGGAGGGTAATGTTGGGTACTTTCAGATAAGAGTTAAAGTCAAGGTCATGACCATTTGTGATCATTAAGATACTATGACATTTTTAGTACGATCAGTAGTGTGACTTAAGGTCTTGACTCAGAACTTTAGTCCCCTGCACCCCCCAAGTTCTTTGTTCTGGTCTTCCCCAAAATGCCTGCACCAAAGCAGCAACAAATAAAGCAGAGTTCCAATAAATATAGTTCCTAAACATATATTTAAATAACAAAATAATCCAACCCATACAAAATCATCCCTCAAAATACTTTCCCCTACAGTCTTTTATAAATTAAGCATTCAAAGGAATCACTTTAAAATATAAAATTAGTAATAAACACTGCTTGCATGCTACTGGCTATCTTACTGTCCAAAATTGGGACCCTATTGTGCTTTACAAATATGTTGTAAAAAAGGCACTCCTGCGTTCTTTTTTAAGGTACAAAGAGCTGGCATTTTACACCTAAGTTTTTTTTTTAAACATTACATAAAACAACAATGACTACTCTGCCCCCATTTCCAGAAAGAGAGATTGCCCTGTGACCTGTGTACCCATATCTCACATCCTTACATAACAATAGTGTGTGCTTTGCACAACTCCATGCTTCAGAGACCTTACATTCATGGTCCATGACAAACTACTATAGGTGGATGAAACCAGCAAATGGATAGGGATGAGGTCAAAGGAGTATAAGGTCATAGGCAATGATACAAGCAAGTTTTAGCACAGTGTGAATAATTTAGCTTGCCACCAGTGTATATGTTTAATTTCTGTCTCTAATTAATGCTTATCTTAAGCAACCCATAACATAACCACTCACAGGAAACTAAGCAGTTTAACATGGTGTAGATTTCTTTGGGTTCAAAGCTCTTAAATTCCATCCTCAAGAAATAACTTTATTTTCTGCTCTCATCCTCTCTACGCAACTTTGAAATAAAATAGCCGTTCTATGTGTGTGACGTTCCCCTCTGGTATTATCTGGACCAGTGATCTGCTAGGCCACTCCAATCCTTGACTCTGGGAGCCAGCCTTACCCTGCTCTGCTGTGAGAACCTCCATTCCTGGGCTGTTTTGCCAGCTGCTTGCAAGTGAATGACACTAGCCAATCTCTCCGGTCCCAGAAACAACCCTAAGAACCTCAGTCTTGCAGCGTCCAGTTGTGCTCACTGGACATTGCAAGCTTATATAAGTTTGTCAATTTAACAAAGAAATTGATATGTATCAGGCTTGTTCTCCCAAGGAGAGTTTCTGATACACTGCGAACCAAATGCACTGCTTCAGGTAGAATAAACAAAGAGATTTATTAACTATAAAGGTAGATTTATGTGATTATAAGTTAAAACATAGCAAGTCAGATTTGGTCAAATGAAATAAAAGCAAAACACATTCTAAGCTGATCTTAACACTTTCAGTGTCCTTACAAACTTAGATGCTTCTCACCAGATGCTGGCTCTTCAGCCAGACTCTCCCCTTTAATCAGGGGTTCAGTTGCTTGGTGGTGGTGGTGTCTGTAGATGTAGGTGGAAGAGAGAGAGCATGGCAAAATGTCTCTCCCTTTTATCATGTCCTTTCTTTCCTCTTGGTTTGGCTCCCCTCTCCCTTCAGAGTCAGGTGAGCGTTACCTCATCGAAGTCCCAGACTGCCCAAAGGAAGGGAGTGACTCCCCCGAGGATCTAACAAATTCTTTTCTTTCTGCCTAAGCCAGTGTCCATTGTTCCTGTGAGGCTGGGCTGGGTTTGTCCCGTCCATGCCCTGATGAGGTGTGAAATGCCTCTCTATTCTTGGAGAGTTTTTGCATGGGCTTGCTTTAAGCCATGAGGATACATTTTCAGCCTCACAACTATATACATGAATTATAACCTATAACCTTACTGTAACATTATAATTTTCACTCCATGCATCTGAAGTGGGCTTTTTACCCAAAAAAGCCTATGCCCAATAAATCTGTTAGTCTTTAAGGTGCTACCGGACTCCTTGTTGTTTTTGTGGGTACAGACTAACACGGCTACCCCCTGATACTATAACATTACTGTAACAATTACTATAACATCACTATTATAACCACGCTCAGTGCATTTTGAGCCTTCCAAAGACACGCAACATGACAAACTTTTCATTGGATACCACCCAATCATTTTATAAAGATTAACATGGGGATGTAGGGTGTTCCTCCGAGGTACATAGCGTCACAGTGTGGTCTCCTGCTCTTTCTCCATTTTAATGCATTGTGGATCATTCATAATATATACATAGCCCGCTTGGGGATTGTTTTTCATTAGGGAGGATCCTTTCAAGGGTTATAGTAATATTAACTCTGGTGTCCTAGGAGCTTTGTGATCTGCTCCCACTCTCAGCTAGAATCTTGTGTGGTAGGTAGAGCTCCATCTTTGATGGTGGAGTGTGGGTGTTTCCTCCCTGCTTTTCCCACAGCTGGAGACAAAATGAAGTGTGGCTGGGTTCTTCTTGTCCTACGAGAAGCTGGTGACAGTAGAAATGTGTACTTAGTGAGTGTAGAAGGGGAGGGAGACTAAAGGAATAATTCATAAAAGCATCTTTAAAAAATCTTGTGATCTACTTTCTTCTTGTCAGTCATATAGCTTTTTACTGAGGCTATATCCATATATCCTATACTAATCAGACTACTGAAGATGCATTCAAATTGTGCTTCTTGTGCTTCTAAATCTTTTGTCATAGCCAGCTTTATGTTTACCAAAATAATGTACATGAAAAAAGGTGAACTTCAAAATATCTTTCCAGTGCTGAGAAACAGGGACAATGGTTACTTTTAAATGTCACATTCATCTGTAAAAAATATAAGATTTAAATCCCCAAACCCTGAACATCATTCAAATCAAGGACACTTTTAAGTTTAAGAAGTTCTTGTTAAGAAAGGAAAACTCATTAAAACACAACAAATGAAAAAAACCAGTTCTTAAAACAACAACACACCTTTTCATGTAAAGTGGAAAGTTCAATAAAAAACAATACAGACATTTTGCTGAAACATAGCTAAGCAATTATGTGCATTATTTTTTATGGTGGCTAACAAACACTTTCTTTCTCACTAATTGGTCTCTCACTCACATAAAACAATAGCAGTATCAAATATATGGATATTGAGACAACATTGAAATTGATAATTAAATTATACAAAAGTCAGGAAATTCAGTTGATTTTCCCTTCTGCCGTGGAGTGCATGCATTGCAGTGAGGGATATTTCACAATATCACAACATGAATGCATTAATATAAAATACTATATATCTGAAGCTACTTTCAAAAGGGAAATTGATAGAAAACAAACCACTAGTCGTTGTTCTGCAGTAAAGGCAAGAAATTCATCAATGCAAATAAAAGTAACTGTAAAATACTCATTGCAATATCAACATTCTATGGCAGATAATGGCTCTGAGTTTCCTTTATATACTATAATCACCCTTATCTATCTAATTTAATAAAAAATTGACCTTTTGTGCTTGAACTGGGAACTAAGCACAGTTGCCAGCATTTACAAATGTTTGTGGTTTTTTCCCCCAGGGGAGTTTAGACTTCAAGCCAGTGTGGTGGGTTAGTATGTGTTACGATGAATTTTTGCACTTGCAGTGGCAGTGTATAAATATTATCTAATTAAACATTACAATATGTCTATGAGGCAAATTAGTAGTATTATCTCCATTTTACAGAAGTGGAAGTGAAGGTTGAAATATTAAGCTCATTGACTAAGGCCAAGGAGGAAAATCTTTGCCAGTGCCAGGATTGGATTGTTCAATCCCTAGTGATTTGTTTGTATTGGTTTCCAGTTTCAGGGCTGTGATCCCAAGGGCTACACATTTTTATTTTTTTATTGGCAGCTGAGATAGGGGTCCCTGGCCATATACAGGTTCCATTGACCTGAACTCTAGTTTATGAGCTATGCAATATAACAGTCTTTGGGAAGTAGTGTTGTAGTCTGGTCATTTTCTGTTGCATTTGCTTATGTCTTGAGAGGGAGATATCAAACCCAACTAACGTGCATAATACTAAACAGCATTCTTTCTATGGCACAAGGCTCAATATTGATTATAATTCATTAAGGACTCAATCATGGTTCCACTGAAGTCAATCATAAAGCTTCCATTGACTTCAGGTATTGAACTGTGGCATAAGAGTAATCATTTCTCATATGGTCAACTATGTGGTCACCTGTACAAATACTAACCAACTCTATTTAACATTTAAAATTAGACAGGATTAGCGTTTTCAGATTATAAAGGCCATCATTTTGTTGCCCTAAGTAGATATTCAATGCCCCAGACAAGGATACCACTCATCTCTCCCTTAGCCCCTTTCACACATTCTTAGGGAGATCTAGGGCTGTACTCCATGTCAGACATGGATCCAAAATTTGGGTAGTTCTCACCCAGAGATGGGCAGAGAAAGACAAGGGTGCACTCCAGATCTATGGAATGTCATCTAGTGTACATACTAAATTCACTGATTTTAAACGACAGTATTTTAAAAATTTCATAATCATTTTTAAAACCAAAAAATAAAGCACTAGAGACATGCCAAGTTTAAAAACAAATGGCCAAATTCTGCTTTCATTTGAAGCCAGGAGGTTTGTACAGCTAACAATTAGGGCAGAATTTGCCCCAATCCCATTTTTAAGGTGTCTAGGCATAAGCAAATGTTTCCTAATGGATGAAAATCAATATGAAGTTTATTTTTTTCTCTACTACCTCAAACTCCTCTTTCCTTAAAATAAATTAAATAAATAAAAATGAAATCAGCTGGGATGAGAGAAAGTCTGAGACGTTTCAGCCCAAAAGGTTGTTTTCTGACAAATTTATATGCAACTGAAAAATAGAGACAGAAGCACTATGTGAGCCTTAACTATAATGTTCTGAGAACTGTGACACTATAATTAGCAGTTTTCAAGATTACTTTTTATGCCATGCCTAGTGGATTCACTTTAAAAAAAACAAACAAACAAACAAAAAAACCCAACAAGCTCAAAAACTTTCTCCAAGTGAGCCAGAGAGTTATCTTTTTCCTCCCTGTTAAATATCTAGTTGAGCCACTTGCTCGATTTCCAATGATGTGATGGTAACACAAGCCCAGTGGAAATTTTAGCCTTAAACCAAAATATAAATTTCTTTCACCATTTGAGCCTGTGAGCATCTCTCACTTTGTTCAGTGGCATTCAACCTCTACATACCCTTCAACTAAATACAATACAGTTAACTGTAAAGTTAAATGCTGACTTTAAAAAGTATTTAAAAGTTTTTCTGTTAAATGTCTTGATAGATCTACAATTACATAATAACATCTATCTCAGTATAGGCTTATTTCATGCACAGGTTTTTTTAATTTATTCTATTCTTCTGAGTCCTATTTTAAAGATTTCCCTTTAATTATAAGTGTATGCTATCAAGTTAGAGCTAACCAAAATTACTGGCTTTCCCTTTAGAGATGTACAACAGTGAAAATAGAACACTGTCAGTTTAAAATGTTCCCCCAGATACCAAATCCTATATGCCTGATATGTTCATGCATCTCTAAATTTAAAGCAAGTTAATGTAATGCATACTTAGGGGTTTAGCCCTTGCCCTGTTGTCTCTAAAGCAATGTGTGTTGGTGGGGAGTGGTGGAGAAAGTATTTATGGGAGAAGGACTGATGTCTATAAGGAGACTATCCCAAACCCAGTACCCAGGGGCTATAGAAGGTTGTGTTAGCTTGAGAAGTTGCTGGCTGTAGAGTAGGCATTCCACATCAGATCTTCCAGTGCCACTGCCACCCAAAATATCTATATCTAATCTGTATTCTTGTATGAAGGAGGTATTAAAGATCCAAGGAGAAGGAGGTAGTCTCTATATGAAATTGCTATTTGTCAAAACTGCATTCTGCCAGGTTGGCTAGCTCAGGGTGGCACAATTTTGGAAAATTGGAGCTGCAGCATAGTGCCCATTTTATCTAAGCATTCTGCATCTGGAGAATAAGTGTATGAGTACATATAAGCAGTGATGTTCTCTGAGGCTCCTTATGGCCAATGGGGACTACCCTCACATTATATATTTATTTTCAAATTGTTTGTTCTTTCTACAAAGAGAGGAATGCTCTTAAGCTGCATTGTGTTTCTTTGTGTGATATGCATGGAATGGATCAATTGATTTTTGTAAATCTGTACCCCTAAAAGTTGTGCTCAAAGGTAGCTCAGTAGAAAGATTTTGTTTAAAAAGTAAATGATCTGTACATTTCTGTTAGTGTCATGAGATTCTGTAAACAGCTTACAACAAGAATCTTTTTTTCTGTATTCCCTGATAACTACACAAATCAAAAGGTTCAGTTAGATTCTATGATCTTCACAAATCATTTGTATGAAGGCTTAGGGTGTGGGAATGACTCTTGACCTTACCTTTTATATATTCCCCTTAAGTATTACTTAATGTTCAGGGGTAACTCATTGATGTCTGTTTTCTCCTTCTTGAATTGCATGCTCACATTGCTACAGTCATGGGAAGTCACTCACCCTGACTTCTGTGACCCACACAGTTTATTCATCCTAAAAAATACCTGTGTGTATGTCATATTGAGCTTTTTGATGTTTTATATGTATTTTAAAGATGGTAACGCTTTAAAAGATGTTAAAATTAGGGCAGGAATAACATGGGCAGATTATGGCTCACAGTATAATCCCTTTTGTGTTGCTCTGCCAGCACAAAGAGACCATAAATTGGTCCTGCTTTGAGCAGGGGGTTGGACTAGATGACCTCCTGAGGTCCCTTCCAACCCTGATATTCTATGATTCTAAGGCTGCCTTAAAAGCCACCCACTCACTTCAATGGATTGATGAACTTGATGGGGTCTGAGCCCCAGCAGTGAGGGAGTCACTCGGTGGGGTATACCAGATATCCCAATGTAAATGATCAGCTAAGGATTCCCCTGGATCTGTGCCACTGCCTTGTGTCTACCAGAGGTTTGCTGAGGGTCGGATGAACCATGGGCAGAACATACTGACACCTGGCTATCCCCAGCAAGCATAATGGCACCTAGGAGACCAATACAAGCTGGTGTTGTTTAGAGCAACCCCAAAGCTGATCTAATTTACATTAAAGCTACCCCAGGTAAAAGGGAGTAGAACGGGAGAATACTGCTCACTATTACATCCTTTGGGTCCTGACTGAACATAATTTGGCCTGATATGAGAATCGAAGTCACTGTGTAGTTTCCTAGGTGTAGGTGGTAAGGTAAATGCTGCTCACAATGAATAAATGAGTGAGCCTTGTACAAAGTGTATGCTGTAAATACATTGTGGTCTCATTTAAGAAAGGTCTCTTATTCCCATATGTCTCTATATTATATTGCCAATAGCCAGAATTTCAATTTGCTATATATCATTATCCAAACTCTTATCTAGCAGTACTTTGTCCTACAATTTTTTTTCAAATGTTTCTTTTAAGGAATGTTAATGGTCTTGCAATGTCTGGTACTAAGTGCATTTCTTAGTATTCAAGGTGTCTTACAGAAAACTACAGCTTCGCGTTCATTATAGCTCATTAGATAGTGATAATAGACAACTTAATTGAATTCCCTTTATGCTTCAGACTGTACTAGTAGACTTACCTTTGCTTGTGTTTTCTTGGATTAGTTCAACAAGAAGAAGGTTTGCTTTCTTATTTTATTGCCTACAGATGCAGACTGTTCTCATTTTTATAGAATTATAGAAATGTGGGGCTGGAAGGGACCTTGAGAAGTCATCAAGTCTAGCTCCCTGCACTGAAGCAGGACCAACTATACCTAGACCATCAGTGACAGATGTTTGTCTCAACTATTCTTAAAACCCTCCAGTAATGGTGTCAAGGTTCCTTCCCCACTCTGAACTCGAGGGTACAGATGTGGGGACCTGCATGGAAAACCCTCTAAGCTTATTTTTACCAGCTTAGGTTAAAACTTCCCCAAGGTACAAACTATTTTACCTTTTGCCCTTGGACTTTATTGCTGCCACCACCAAGCATCTAACAAATATATAACAGGGAAAGAGCCCGCTTGGAAACGTCTTTTCCCCCCCAAAAATCCTCCCAAACCCTACAACCCCTTTCCTGGGGAAGGCTTGATAAAAATCCTCACCAATTTGCATAGGTGAACACAGACCCAAACCCTTGGATCTTAAGAACAATGAAAAAGCAATCAGGTTCTTAAAAGAAGAATTTTAATTGAAGAAAAAGTAAAAGAATCACCTCTGTAAAATCAGGGTGGTAAATACCTTGCAGGGTAATCAGATACAAAATATAGACAATCCCTCTAGGCAAAACCTTAAGTTAAAAAAAGACACAAAACCAGGGATATACACTCCATTCAGCACAACTTATTTTATCAGCCATTTAAACAAAACAGACTCTAACACATATCTAACTAGATTGCTTATTAGCCCTTTACAGGAGTTCTGACCTGCATTCCTGCTCTGGTCCTGGCAAAGGCAACACACAGACCGAGAGAGCCTTTGTTTCTCTCCCCCTCCCCCCCCCGAGCTTTGAAAGTATCTTGTCTCCTCATTGGGCATTTTGGTCAGGTGCCAGCGAGGTTATCCTTGCTTCTTAACCCTTTACAGGTGAAAGGATTTTTCCTCTGGCCAGGAGGGATTTAAAGGTGTTTACCCTTCCCTTTATATTTATGACAAATGGGGATTCCACAATCTCCCTTGCAAGTCTATTCCAGAGGTTGACTACCCTTACAGGTAGAAAGTTTTTCCTAATATCTAACCTAAATCTCTCTTGCTGCAGATTAAGCCCATTACTTCTTGTTCTACCTTCAGTGGATATGGATAAAATTTGATCACTGTCCTCTTTATCACAGCCCTGAATATATTTAAAGACCTGTTATCAAGTTCCCTGTCAGTCTTCTCTTCTTAAGGCTAAACATGTCCAGCTTTTTTTTTAAGCTTTCCTAATAGGTCAGGTTTTCTAAACCTTTTATCATTTTTGAACACTCTTTTAATTTGTTCACATCTTTCCTAAAGTGTAGTGCTCAGAATTAGACACAGTATTCCAGCTGAGGCCTTACCAGTGCTGAGTAGAGCGGAAGAATTCACCTCCTATGTCTTACATACAACACTTCTGTTCATGCACCTCAGAAAGATATTACCCTTTTTTGCAACTATATCACATTGTTGACAGATTCAACTTGTGATCTACTATAACCCCCACAGCCTTTCAGCAGTACGACCACCTAGCCAGTTATTCCCCTTTCTGGAGTTGTGCATTTGATTTTTCCTTCCTAAGTGTGGTACTTTGCATTTGTCTTTACTGAATGGCATCTTGTTGATTTCAGACCAATTCTCCAGTTTGTGAAGATCATTTTGAATTATAGTCCTGTTTTCCAAAGTGATTGCAATCCCTTCCAGCTTGGTGTCATGCACAGATTTTATACATATATGTGTCACTACATTATCCAAGTCATTAATGAAAACATTGTATAGTACTGGACCCAGGACTGACTCCTGCAGACCCCACTAGATACTCCTTCCCCGTTTGACAGTGAACCATTGAGTATGGTCTTTCAAACAGTTGTGCACCCACCTTCTAGTAATTTCATCTAGACCACATTTCCCTAGTTTCCTTATAAAAATGTCCTGTGGGACTGTGTTAAATTCTTACTAAAACCAAGATGTATCAGATCTACAGCTTCCCCCATAACCACGAGGTCCGTAATCCTGTCAAAGAAGGAAATTAGTTTGACTTGGTGTGATTTGTTCTTAACAAATCCATGCTGGCTGTTCCTTATAAACTCTAAGTACTTACAAATTGATTGTTAGGATATAGATATTCAGGCCTGCCTGTAAACGCCTATAATTTAAGAATTTAGGTGTATGTTTATAAGTTAGCTTGTAATAGAGGTATACAAGAAAGAATCTGTGTAAGGGCCTTCTCTCACTGTGACAGTCTGAGGTCCTGTTCTTAGGTCAATGCCTTTGGCTAAGCAGCAGAGGCAGCCATAAGCTGGGAAGAGAATGGTCAGATCCTCACATTCCAAACTAATCAATATCGGGCTGTTAGGAAGGTGATCCGATCTATCACCTCCAGAGAAAGGGAAGAGCCTAGAAGATGTAAAAGGAAATTTAGTTTGATAGTTTTCTGTCTGGTAAGAACTCACCTATCAATAGACACAGCTGGGAAACCCTTAGGTCTTTATAGATGTAGTTGTGAAATCCTCACTTCTGTATGGTTTTGTCATTATAGTTCCCACTTTGCTATTGTTTATTTGCATGCTCTCTGTCTGGTTCTGTGATTGTTTCTGTCTGCTGTATAATTAATTTTGCTGGGTGTAAACTAATTAAACTAAGGGGGTGGGATATAATTGGTTAGCTAATCATGTTACAATATGTTAGGATTGGTTTAGTAAATTTCAGTAGAATGATTGGTTAAAGTATAGCTAAGAATATTACTATATAAATTAGGGGCAAACAGGAAGTAAATTGGGATTTGAAAATAAGGAAAAAGGAACTTGGATTTAAGCTTGCTGGAAGTTCACCCCAATAAACATTGAATTGTTTCCACCTTCAGACTTCGGGTATTGTTGTTCTCTGTTCATGCGAGAAGGACCAGGGAAGTGGGAGAGTGAAGGAATAAGCTCTCTAACATACATCTTTTCCTCCTGAAAGCTGAGCTCTGTCTACGCTGCGAAGGATAGATAACCACTGCTGTTTATTACTCTGCATTTGTGTCTTATAGCTTTAAATAGCTATTATATTCATGAAGTGCAAAGTGATTTTGTATGTTTGCTGGTCTCCGTTGGAATCTGCATATAACAATGAAATGCTATTCTAACTTCTTTAAGCAACATACAAACAGATAGTAAATTAGTAAGCTGCTTATGTACTATTTGCAATGCATTTTCCATTTAAAATGCCACATTTTCAGTCATCAAAATTAGAACTGGAAAATACTTATGTAAGCGGGGGAATAGTCCCGCTATTGTGGGGAACTTTCCTGGCTTCTGCACTACCCCGGTGAAGTGGGCTAGCGAAATGATCTGAGTCCTCGCTCCCACTTCCTTTACCCAGTGACCTCCCTGCCTTTGAGGACTCCCCTTCCACTCTCCTGTCTGGCAGAGTCCTCGTAACCCCAACAAGGCTGGGCCCAGGATTCCTGGGGGGGCTCGACCCCCAACCCTGCTGTGGTTACCTAGGACAGGGGCTAGGGTGTCCCCACTCCAGGGTACTCTCTCTGCCCTGGGCACTTCTCTGACCCACTGACCATTACATACAAGTTAAAGCAAATGCAAGTTATTTAATCAACAATTAATTTTAAAAAGAATAAGGGAAAATGGGAAAGGTTAAATGAAACACATCAACCCGCTCTGTGGCAGGGAACATCACAAACAGTGTCTCTGGAATGTCAGGTCAGTTCACAGTCTGTTCCTTGTAAGTCCCAGGCCTCCTGCTCAGGCCCTGGCTGTGCTGCAGGGATGCTGTGGGTCGGACACTTGCTCTGGTGGTGGCCACACGCTCTCAGGCTCTAAGTGGTAGGACCTTTCTTCCCAGTATCGCCCCCGCCCTGTTAGGGTTGCGATCCAAGCCTGGCCTGCAGAGCCCCTTGGCTGAGGCGTCTCCTGTGCTGGGCCTGCTGCCCAGGGTCCTCCTCGGTCTCCTCAGCTTCTCACCACACCCAGCTCCAGACTGCTCCAGCTCCAGCTCCACCACTCTGTCTCTGCACTGCTGCTGCTGCTCTACCTCCAGCGCCCTGGACTGCTTCTTTGGCCCCTCTGGGTCTGGTTGCTGCAGTTCTGCTCCCAGGACAGGTCTGCTCTGCAGGCTGCTTCTGTGACTCTGCTCCCAGCACTGCCCTGCTTCATGGGCTGCTTTTCTGGCCCCTCTGGCTCTGGTTGCTGCAGCTCTCCTCCCAGGGCATGTCTGTTCTCTCTGGGCTGTGCCTCTGGCTTTGGGGCTGCAGATCTGCTCCCAGGACAGGGTCTGCTCTCTCTGGGCTGCTTTTCTGGTCCCTCTGGATCTGGCACGGCTGTGCTCCCCAGCTTAGCTTGGGCCCCTGCTTTCTCCTAAGCTCGGCCCCACTCTGTCTGACCCAGGCAAATCCAGCTCACATGGAGGACAGGACCTCCCTGGCCTCCTGACTCCCTGATTAGCCTGCTCACCCTCTCATTCAGGCTGACCTGGAACATTGGCCTCTCCCCATTGTTCCTGGGGGCTGTCAGTCTCAGGGTCCTGATTCCCCATCGACCCTTCCCCCTTTTTAGTACTGGGAGCTAGCAACTAAAACACCCCCACTGAATGTTAGTAAGGGGGCAACAGTCCTCTTACACTTATGAGGTCGTTTAGTTCACCCCTAGCAGAGCAGTATTGTTCTTTATGGAATATCTTTCTCAATGCTTTTCCTAGTTCTGTTTTAAATCACTAAAATGATGGGACTTCCATCATTTTCCTTGAGAAGCTATTCAGGAGTATAATAGTTCTCACTATTAGAACATTTGTCGTTGTGTTCGGACAAAAATCCTCTTTTGCTTTTTTTGATCCCTTTATTTCTAGATACACCTTCTTGAAACTCCCTGTGAGGAAGCACCTTTTCCAAAGTGCTTTCAAAGTCCACACACTGTGTAGTCAAAACTCATTATTGGGATTTGTATTTATTAAGAAGATATCAAAGTTATCAATGAGACTAACTCCAGTGGCAGCAGCAATGTGTTCACAACTTATGAGGTTACTCACATATTTAAAATAAGGTGACTTAGAAGCCTGAGTTAAAGCTCCAATTTTTTGAAAATGTTGGTGTGATGCTCTGTACCTCGGGGGAACACCCTGCACCCTGATGTTCATCCTTATAATATGATTATGTGGTATCCAATGCAAAGTTTGTCATGATGGGTGTCTTCAGAAGGCTTGTTATGCACTAAGCATTGTTACAGTAATGTTATAGGTTGTAATTTCATGTATATAGTTATGAGGCTGAAAATGTGTCCTCATGGCTTAAAACAAGCCCAGGCAAAACTCTCCAGGAACAGAGGGGGCATTTACACTTCACCAGGGCATGTATGGGACAAACCCAGCGCAACCTCACAGGAACAATGGACACTGGCTTAGGCAGCAACAAAGGATCTGTTGGACTCTCCAGTGAGTCACGCTCCTTCCCTTGGTCAGTTTGGGACTGTGATGAGGCAATTCTCACCTGAATCATGGGGCAGGGGGGCAAAGCCAAGAGGGAAGAAAGAACATGATAAAAGGGAGAGACATTTGCCATGCTCTCTCTCTTCCACCTCCATCTACAGACACCACACCAAGCGACTGAAGCGCTGATCAAAGGGGAGACCCTGGCTGAAGGGCAACCAGCCAGCCAGTGATGAGAAGCATCTAAGTTTGTAAGGGCACTGAAAGTGTTAAGATCAGCTTAGAATGATTTTGCTTTTATTTCATTTGGCCATATCTGACTTGTTGTGTTTTAACGTATAATCACTTAAAATCAATCTTTTGTAGTTAATACATTTGTTTGTTCAGTGCATTTGGATTGAAGTGTGTCAAAGACTCCCCTTGGGATAACAAGCCTGATACATATCAATTTCTTTGTTAAATTGACTAACTTATATAAGCTTGCAGTGTCCAGCGGGCATAACTGGACACTGCAACATGGAGGTTCCTAGGGTTGTGCCTGGGACCGGAGATATTGGCTAGTGTCATTCGGTTGCAAAATCCAAGCAGCGACTGGCCTAACGTGCTCATTCACATAGCTGGGAGCAGGTTACATGCAAGAGGCTGTGTATGTACATCCCGGGAGTGGGGGTTCTCACATCAGAGCAAGGTAAGGCTGGCTCCCAGAGTCGAGGATTGGAGTTACCTAGCAGATCACCGGTCCAGATAACAGATAACACCAGGGGAACATCATAATTGATGTATAGTTATTTAATAAGGACAGAAGACTATTTTGTCTTTTAAATTGTTTTGAAAATTTCCTATAGCCATAAGCCCACAGGAAAGATTATTTCTAGGGTTCAAATCCTTAAAACAGGCACAGAGCAAGGGTATTTTGTATTTAAATGATCAGGAATTCTTTCCATCTGTCAAGGTTCCTTCTCCACTCTGAACTCTAGGATACAGATGTGGGGACCTGCATGAAAGACCCCCTAAGCTTATTTTTACCAGCTTAGGTTAAAAGCTGCCACAAGGTACAAACTTTTACCTTTTGTCCTTGAACCTTTATGCTGCCATCACCGAAGTGTCTAACAAAAATAACAGGGGAAGTGCCCACTTGGAAACATCTCCCTGGTCCCAAATATCCCCCCAAGCACTACACCCCCTTTCCTGGGGAAGGCGTGAATAAAAATCCTCACCAATTTGCATAGGTAAATACAGACCCAAACCCTTGGATCTTAAGAACAATGAAAAAGTAATCAGGTTCTTGAAAGAAGAATTTTAATTAAAGAAAAAGTAAAAGAATCACCTCTGTAAAATCAGGATGGTAAATACCTTAAGTGACAAAAAGGCACAAAAACAGGAATATACATTCCATTCAGCACAACTTATTTTATCAGCCATTTAAACAAAACAGAATCTAATGCATATCTAACTAGATTGTTTACTAACTCTTTACAGGAGTTCTGACCTGCATTCCTGTTCTGGTACTGGCAAAAGCATCACATAGACAGAGAGGACACTTTGTCGTCCCCCCACTCCAGCTTTGAAAGTATCTTGTCTCCTCATTGGTCATTTTGGTCAGGTGCCAGCGAGGGTATCTTAGCTTCTTAACCCTTACAGGTGAAAGGGTTTTTCCTCTGGCCAGGAGGGATTTAAAGGTGGTTAGCCTTCCCTTTATATTTATGACACCATCTATAATAAAATGTAATAATTTCTGTTAGTACATCTCATCTGTATTCACTGTACAACATTCTAGTTATAGTTAACTATATCCAAGCCCAAAAAGTCACTTTGCATTTCTGTTCATGGTGGTCTAAAAGGTAGTGGACAATTAAAAAAAGTTGTGTAATTCTTCGTAGATAATATTAATTTGAGATGAGTTGCGCATATGTATACATGCGCATAGGAGATAAGGGTTGAATAAGTAACTTAATATGGAATAATTATTACAATGTGCTCATATTGAGATCCTTGCAAAGACAACAGTGTTAAAGGATTTGGCTACTAACAAACTAAGATGGCATCTGTTCTGAGCCAATGTGCCCCAGACTAGATGCACACATCAGCAGGGTCAAAGCCTGAATTCAGTGGCAAACTGAACCCAACAAACAGACTGTATTGTCAGGTTCTCAGTCTATGGGATGGTCCTAGTTTACATGCAGTTTTTCCTGAACCTAGCAAAGATACTGAGCAAAATTCAAACACCTTACAGGGATGATATAAAAGTCCTACTTGCAGGGGTGCTGCAACAATTTTTACAGTGGGGGTGCTGAGAGCCATTGAACCAAACTGTAAACTCTGTTTATAATGGAAACCACTTCAAGCCAGGGGATGCAGCAGTTCCAGCACCTAGGTCTACCTGTTGCAATTGTTCCACTTTGTATAATATACTTGAGTAGTCATTGGGACAATCAGAGTGAAAATGAGTCTATAGCCCGGGGATTAGGACACTGACCTGGGGTGACAGCCAAGTTCAAGTCCCTGTTCGATGTCAGGCAGAGAAGGAAATTGAACACAGCTTTCCCACATCCTGGATGAGTGCTCCAAAATTTAGGGTAGGCACCACTTTCTCTCCCCCTGTTTTTTGAATGGCATAAAAGTTGCCTTGTAAATCTAGCCCCAAAAAGGTGCTTTGTTGTTTTTTTTTTTTTTGTCAAAGACTATTTTGGTGAATTTACGTCAAATTCACAAATAGTTTCAAGTTCACCTAAATTGCATTTCTTGGTGAATAAATGATTTATGGGAAAAAATTCACTGATCCCTACATAGAAGAACCCTTGCTCCTAGCTTTCCACTGGACCTTTCTTTACCTTTGAAAATGTTGTCTTTATGAGACCTAACAGCTCCATGAGAAGGGCTGTGACTTTTCCTGTGTAGTCATATGCTACCAACAAAGCAAAACAAAAATGATGACAATGCAACTGATATGTGATGCAAACAGAATGTTTGGGTGACCAGCCTGAGACATTTCAGAAATGTTGTTTTCAGGAGGTGGGTGCTTTATCTCAAAATCAAGCCCCTTTAAGGTGTGTCATATCAAACAACCAAAAATCGAAGTACCCAAAATCACTAGACTTTTTGAAAATGTAAGGTTAAATTGTTCTCTTCTGGCACTGACCATTTTTTCCTATTAAACCAAGGGCTCAATGCAAATAGTTTATGGTTCTGGTATACACGGAATGAGAGATCTTAATGTACAATTTTTTCTCTGTGCCATTCAGTTAAAATCATTGCTGAATTGGTGGTCATTGTTTTTGGTTTCTTTGTGGCATTGGCTGATTCATAATATGCTTTGCCAAAAGTCTGGGAGATCAATGGTAGACTTGATCACTGAAATTGCCTGACATTCTATTTCAACTAAGTGTAAATAATACTAAAATATGCGGGGCTATCTCAGTGAGGCTGTCTGTGCTACTTGAGGGATAGTCGCATGATTTTCACATGGCGCAATAATAGTCTGTTAAGGCTGTAATTCAATACCCACTGAAGTCAGGGGACATGATTCCATTGACTTCCTTCTGTACAACTTTCCATGAGAGCTTAGTGGTCTCTGCATGGTCTGTACAAAGGGATTGGCGGTGGGAGTTGGGGGTTCATAAGTCAGTACTATAGCTAGATGTAAAAAACCTGACTCTTAAATAAAACCCTGAAGATCCAGCTCTCATTCAAAGGACTTTAGTTGAGGCTTAGTTAAACTGCTTCAAGGGGATAGATATAGAGGAGTGCTGTGGAGTGGGAATGGAGAACTGTACAAAAACTTCCAACCAGTTTTGGTGATCACATCCTTCACCTGGGCATCTGAGTTGGGCAGTGGAAGTCAAAGTGTCCTTGATTTGGGGTGAGTTCTAAGTTCCATAGAAACTGTGTGCAGAGCCCTCATTTATACTTGGGAATGGACATAATAAATCAGTTTATTATGTACAGTATGAGGGAGTCCACAAAAATTATCATCTTTAATCCTAGAGCCACTGTCAAATTATTAAAGTGTTTAGTTTAAAAAAAGTGTAAAAAAAAAAAAAGATTAGTGTTGGAATTTTATTTGTGAGAAAAAAGTGAATTGACCTGGAGACAAATTATCATATCTAATTACTTTTAACTAAATAATGAAGTATTAACATAGTATGCTTTTGAAGAAACATTCAAAAAGAGGTTTCTTTTGTTTCTCTCTTTCTCCTATTGTACTTATTTCTCAGCTGCTTAAAATTCTTTATGCAACAATATAGAGTTGATTACAGCAGAGTAGGTTATGATTTTCTGTTTGAAGGGATATTTGTGTTCATTATGTGGAGATCTTTGCATGCTTCTGATTGTCTCCAGTGGTTAGGCAATTGAACCTCCTGGATAACTGCTAATGTAATCCAGCTGTAATAAAAATGTATTTTTTCACTTCTCAGTCTGGTTTGAGGCAGTTGAGTTATTCATATTCTTTCCTCAGGAGAGTTCTGGAATTTTCTCTAATTTAAATAATGTGTTTTATTTTAGTTAGTGTCAGAAAAAAATATGGACTTGTTCCTTAGCACACAAGTGGTTCACTCCAGCTTCCCTTCTCCTTCTCTTTTCCGTTCCTCAGGTGTTCAGAAGAAAGGAAGTGAGAAGGCTCCTGGAGAGGCAAAAGGGGAGAAATGTGTGTGGGAAGCTAAAGACTCCTTCCCAGGCTCTTGTAGGCAAGGCATATCCGAAAAGTAGTGTTACTCTTTATGTTGATGGTACCTTGTAGCGATTTCTAGTTAGAAGCATTTTCTCCTGCTTGAACTAGTTTCTGCCTGTCGCTGTGTTTTGTTTCTATTCAGACTTCCCATCAGTTTACAGCACCTGTTAAACTCTTAGAAGTGCCTCTGTGTGCAGAGACCAACACACATTGAGATGTGGGATAGAAACCAGTGTTGCTCTCTAATAAAATATTTTATGAGTAAACTGACAATTGAGGGCCTTATTGGGGATGATACAATGAAGAACTGTGGATATTTTCTTTGCTCGTATTTTCCTTCCAGATACACAATTTATTTTATTTATCCAAGAAAAAATGTTGTTCTAGCTTAAGCGAATTAAGTGCTTGTGATGGACAGCACTGGAGACAAAAGTCCTCTGTCTGCAGCACAGATAAAGAACATGAAGTAATGAAACCTTTTTCACAGTCAGGGATATGCACGGGAATAAAAATTTGACTGCTTTTGGAAGGGCACTTTCTGTGTCCCGTCCTCTTCCCCCCTCCCCCCATCCCGGGCCCTGCAGCTGGAGGAGCTTCTCTCCCCTTCCTCAAAAAGTTATGTGCCCCTCCTTGCACCCCCTTGCACATGCCCCTTTGCAGTTCACCACCAATATGCCTCAGCCCTGTTCTAGAGGGACCAGTGTAGAGCTGTGTGTGCAGCATAATCTTGATGACTGGTCAGTTTTTAGCTTTTCTGCTGATTTTGCAAAAAAAAACAAAACAAAAAACCTAACTGTGATTATTTTCTATTGTAGGAACAAGCCCACTAACTCAGTTTGTTAATGCCATGACAGAACTATAAGATAAGAGTGACTTAAGGCCACTCCTGACCTGATTCATATTTGAAAACTCAATCTATAAGCAAAAGGCTTTAATGCCCCTTACTAATACCTTGAGTCATCCAATCTCTTTAACGGTAAATAAGATGATTTATTACATTCCTGAATGTGGCATATTCTACATGTTAGAGCCCAGGAAAATTCAAACTACAGGTGTGTGAGGGAGGGAAAATGGAACTCAAGTGAGTTATTATCTAGGTTTATAGGGTGACCAGGCAGCAAGTGTTAAAAATCGGGATGGGGGTGGGGGGTAATAGGTACCTATATATGACAAAGTTCCGAATATTGGGACTGTCCCTATAGAATTGGGACATTTGGTCACCCTAAGGTGTTAAGGTTTGTATGCAGGGTGGGTAAGAAGGCGGCGTAGTCTCCCCTTGAAGATGTCCCCTGTTTCTCAGAAGATTACTGAAGGAGGAGGACGGTGGAGGAGAGGGGGAAGAGAATCACCACAGCAAGTGGGGGAACAGGAAAGATGGGCAACAGAAGAGAGACTATACAAAAATTCTGATAAAGCTTCTTACCATTGAGATGATTATCTGAAATTAACTTCTGAAGAGTCTCTGATTACTATTATAAATGTGACAAGACGTGTATGTTTATAAGTACACTGTCTAGAAGATGCAGTAAATGCTTTTGTAGCTGTGCACAATCTTGCATATATATTTCCCCAAGATAGAATCTGCACACATAAGAGCCTCCCCATCATACATGAATAACTCAGTGCTTTGCAATGAGGTCTCAGTCTGTTACCCCTTAGCTTTTTAGTCCACCTTTTCAAAGAGAGTTGAGAAGTCATTCAGAGCTTGTTAGATAATTTTTGTTTCAGATAAGTACTTTAAAAAAATCAGTCTAGCCTGCGGGTATACAGATCATGTTGAAAAAGATAAGATTTGTAGTCTTCCTGCATAATCTAAAATTTAAGGAGCACTAAGGTCAAAATTTTGCATCTGAACTACAAAATGAGCGCTCTTCTATTCCATTTACCTCAGGCAGTTCTAAGAATCTGAGTGACTCCTTGGTATACTAACCAGAATATTTTCCTGGCTTTTATTTTTAAAGAGGAATTCATAAATAGTTTGATTTTTTTAAAAGATGAAATAAACCTGAGTGAATCAGTTAAAGTAAGATTTAAAAAAAAAGAAATTGCTTGGACTCTTACAGCTAGATTGCAATCTCAGATATGTGCCTTTATTATTTATATTACTATTACAACAGTACATCAGTGCTACACTGAGACCATGGCCCTTTCATGCCAGGGGCCATGTGTACATATTTGTTTTTCAAAAAGGCAATCTCGGTTCCAGAACTTTTACAGTCTAAATAGACAAGACAGGCAAAAAGCAGTAACTCCATTTTACTGAAGAGGAATTGAGGCCCAGAGAGATTAATGGTATGTCTACACTACAGCAGCACAGCTTTGATGCTGCAGCTGTGCCATGATAGCACCATAGTACAGGTGCTTCCTACATCAGTGGAAAGTGGTTTTTCCATCAATATAATTGTCCACATCTCCAAGAGGTGATAGCCAACTCACGGAAGAATCCTATCAACCTAGCCAAATCTATACAGGTGGTTAGGTCGACCTAACTATGGTGCTCAGCACATGAAATTTTTCACAGCACTGAGTGACATAGCTAGTTCGATCTATTTTTTAAGTGTATATCAGGCCTAAGTGAGCTGCCTGAGGTCACAAAGGAAATCTGTGGTAGAGCTAGAAATTTAATATCAGCCTTCTGAGTACAAATCTAGTTCCTTCACTGTAAGTCCTTCCTCCTTCTCTTGCTGCTACTGTGTGTTTGTGCAGACATACTCCATAACTAGTGTTTTCAAAAACACATCACTCACATCACTCTCAATGCTTGATTTATTTTTTTTTTTTGGAGGGGGGGGGAAGATTTTACTACAAACAGGGCAAATTAACCTGTTCCCTTGTTAGCATCAGAAAGTGAGAGCTGCATGTGGATTCATTCACTAATTATACCACGTTAGTCCCATAATATTTAAAAACTAGACAAAGACTATGTGCTAGCACTGATATTAATCCACTAAAAGGAATTGTTGGGAATCAGCACCCAGGGACTGATCAATTCTGCCTCCATCTAAATACAAGCTCCTACTCTAAAGTCCATACAATTTATGTACAGTAGCCTACATAAAAGTCTGCTTTCTGAAATATAAGAGCTTTAATAAACTACATTATAAAATAGCAAAGAGTAACCTTCCTAAACTTTTTTTAGTCCTGACTGCCATCTGTAACAGCATAAGAAACATGGGGCAACAGCATAACAATTGCTTGAAGTGACAATTTTTTTTCTGAGAAACAGATAATCCTGCCATATGAAGCCTGGAGCAAACATACTTTCTTTTCTGAGCTTCATAAATCCCACAGGTAACCTGTGTACAAATTATACAGATTAAGAGATTAAACCTGAATGGATAATTTTAGAATTGGTCTGTTCCCAAATTTTGGCATCCAGGTTTTTATTTTTTGGAGTTGGATCCAAACTTCTGAAACTTCACAGATGTCTTGTTCTGGAGTTTGTATCTGGGCCCATTGCTGCTAATAGAATTGGGTAACTTGGCCTTTTCTGGTTAACACTGATATATTGCCATTCACAATAGAGAGCAAGCTAAAGCTTGCCGGGAAACTGAATTTCACTTCTGTGCAGAATTTTGAGGTTTTCGAATTTCTTTATCCCAAATTGGTATGAAAAGCCCAAACCTTGAAATTCTACATATTTAGTTTAAGAAACACCTAAATGTTCCAGTGGCAGGAACTTTTGGTGTTTCCAAAATTAAATAAAGTGCCCCAGGATGCCAGGCTTACCAGGAGCTGGAAGCTCTGAGATCCCCAGCTCTGTGGCAGCCTGCCAGGCGAGCTGCCAGGGAGTCATCACGACTGGGAGCCCTGGCTGCCAATCTCCTGGCCAGGTGGGCTGTCTGGGAGCCTTGCAACTGGGCAGGTGAGTTGTCAGGAAACCGAGCAGCTTTCCATCAGAAAGATGCCATGGTTCTGTCAGAAGTTTTGTCGAAATTGACATGTTCTCTTGGAACATTTTGAGGAATCAGGAGTTTTCCTTTAGAAAAAAAATCTCTCATAATATCCCAAAAGAACATGCTGCTACAGAATCAGAATAGCTTAAGGGGTCTAAATACAGCATCTTTACTGGGAAATATGAGAAATGTTTAAGTCAACCACAGCTAATACAAAAGTGATTTTCATTCTACACAAAGAGTCTAATATTTTTTTTCAACTCACTCCCTTGAGCTTCCACACTGTGATCCAGTACAAGTAGGGTATTGTGTGACCAAGAAAGAGAATACCACTAATTTAGTTGAACACTAACATTTGTGTTGTGGTTTGGGGGATGGGCAGGAAAGAGATGGCACAAGGTATGTTGTACCTTTAAAAATAGTAAAAAATTGTTATTTCATTACCACTTTATATAACAATATTTTTCAGTGTGGTTATATATAGTAATATCACATCAGGCTGCTCAACAGAAAACCTAGTAAGCATTGTGGACTGATATTAGGTGACCAGATTTTTCGTGGAGGAAACGTGATAGGCCAGTAGGGGAAAGTAGAGGACAAGAACCCTTGGCACTTCTGGAACTTTCTACTGGTCAATCTTGGGTCTGATTCAAGGCCCATTGAAGTCAGCGGAAAGACTAATATTGACTTCACTGTCCTTGCATTGAGCAACCAGGGAGGTGGTGGAATCCCCTTCCTTAGATGTTTTTAAGGTCAGGCTTGACAAAGCCCTGGCTGGGATGATTTAGTTGGGGATTGGTCCTCTTCTGGGCAGGGGGTTGGACTAGATGACCTCCAGAGGTCCCTTCCAACTCTGATATTCTATGATTCTATGAACCAGAATGAAATTATTACAGTGGCTACTACAAACACAAAGTGAATGAGGTGAACTTGCTAAGTCAAATGTGTGTGACTGTGGAGGGAAGAATTGAGATATCTATTTTTGAAATATTATAAAAGTATGAGGAGTACAGCGGGCAAGTAGGGACTAAGGGATTTGGGAGCACAAACGCCTATTGACTTTCAGTGGACTTGTACTCTTAAAACCCTAAGTTACTCTTGAAAGTCTCCTCTGTGTGTGTGTGTGTGTGTGTTGCTTGTTCTGATCTCATTCTGTCTGCTTTTGTCACTTCAGTGCAAGAAACTCAGGGTTGACTTTACCTTTCTAATGTCTCACTCTCTGGATTGAAAGGCTCTAGAAGGGTAGCCTGATGAGCTGAAAATAAAAATAAAATGTTTCCATAGTTCAATGAGTAGTTGTCCCTTTAGCTGATTGAGTGGCACTAATTAGGCTCCAGAGGGAGTTCCAGTCACCCTATGTTAGCCAGAAAGTGGAGGGTACAAAGAAATGAAAAAAAAAAAATAGTGGAAAGTTAGAGATTGGGAAAAGGGGCTTCTTTAGGAGAGATGATACAAGAGCCCTCTGGATAAAATGCCATGTGGTTATTTTCTATTCTACTGAATATCTGTAAGCAGAAGTTTTCAATTTTCAAACTTAATGCATAGTTCTGTTCAGTAAAGTGACAGTAAAATATAATCTTATTTTCAGTTCTTATTTCTATATCAAATGTGCTTAAATTACAAGCCAAATCAAGATTTTCTGACTGCAAGCTCAACCAGTTATCCAAAATTCAGGATGTGTTCTTGAGTTTGGTGATTCAGCAATAAAGATTTTAGAATCAGAAACGAGCTGGAAACTTTGATGCATGAGACAGACTTTAATTCAGCTTGCTTGTTGAAATTGTGTTAGTATTGCAAGTGTGTGTGTATGTGTGTTAAATTGATACAACTCATCAGATCTGAGGCCTGATCTAATTTACACTGGAATAGTTGACATTCTTTTCCTTTGTCTTTCCTTGACTCATGGGGATCATGTAAGTACAGTACTAAAGTGCTATTTCTACAGCCACTTCTCTGGCTATAACCACATTTTAAAACATGTCTATTAACTGGAAACTGAAAGTCCTGAGGCAGAGAGTGTAAACAGCACAGCCACTGCTTTTAGAAGTGTGAAAAATCTTTCACGCTGTTGATGGGAATTTTCTTCGTAAAATGTCTGGTAGCACTATTAGATTCCTGGCCACAGTGGCACTACCTGAATAATGCCCCTTTACTGCTTTGATTTTATGGCATTTTAGTAGTATAGGGCTTATCTGCCTTTCCCTTTAGCTTTTTAGACTTGTATGTGCAGGAATCCAGTCTGTGATTTATTTGTAACTGTCATAGGGAAGCTAAGGGGAAAGAATTTGCTAACAAAATCAGCACTAAAGTGTTAGATTGACAAAGCCCTTGACCTATCTGTTCCTTCAGTCACACAAAGGTGAACGAGATTATGGAAAATTAGTTATTGCATTATGGAACAAAATTCATGCCATGCCACTTTTTTTCTGACTTAAAGTTCAGAATATTTCTGATGCTTAACGTCAGCAGCCTTTAGAATGGTTAAAATGGACAAAATTTAGGAAACTTACCATACTTTAACCATCTCAAATATATTCTTTTATTGAATTGCTCCTCTGAGAAAATACAGTGGGAGCATCCCAGGCATGCATAATTAGTGATGACAGTGGGCACCATTAAAATAGACAGTACTTGCCAGTTGTCAACTGTTACTACAGTGTTTCTTCAGGGATGATCACTATTCTTCAGGGAATAGGATTTCTCCTATTCTTAGACCAGGAAAAAATTGTAGTTGCTGCTGGGGGTTCCACTTTCCGAAAGGATCCCTCCCACAGCTGGTGTAACTGCTCTACACTGTGTTTGTAGACCCTTTTGTATGTAGTGCTGCTGAGGAAGCGTCCAAGCACTATGGCAATCCCCAGCTTTTGTAACAGACACTTTTCATTGCTGCTGATGCAGTGTAGAGCAGGCTGCTCTAAGTTATTGCATAGTGTCGGATGGCAGTGATGTAATTTGCCCCAATGGGTGTGTTCATCTGTGGGAGGAATCGGACACGTTCCCCTGCCACCAGAAATAATTTTACATGTTACTTTCTCCCCACTCCCTTAATAAGTCTCTCCTCTTCTATTTCTTCGCCTGTAGTGTCATCTTTGAACTGGCTCCAATCTAATGCTGCAGTAGCCTACAGTATGTCGAGTTTCAGCCCTCCCATCAATGCTTTTATTCTGTTCACTTTTTTCCTTCCTTATTACTTTCCATGTGATAGGCCCCCAGGTTATCCTACTTCCTCCAGTCTCCCCTCCTCTCAACTCTTCTCTGTCAGAGCCTCCCTCTGTCTTTCTAATCTAACCTCCATTCTTTTTCTTGCCTCCAAATTCCTCATTTTGTCCTACCTCTTTATAAATCCCCCACAATCTCCTGTCCAAACTACCTCACACTCCACAGATTTTTCTCCTCTCTAAAATCCTCCATCTTCTTTTCCTTTTATCAGCCATTCCTCATTCTTCCCTGAAACCACCTCCTTCCTCTGTTTTACTCAGACTCTTATAGTGTACTCATTGTAACATTCTTACTTTCTGGCAAATTCTCTGATTTCTCCTTCCTCTCTTTCTAACCCATCATTCCTTCCCTCTTAACTCTAGTGATTCCTACAACTTTCCAATGTCTCCCCAGTTACCCTGGTTTCTTCTCTCCCCCAAACCTCACATTATTTCCTTGCCTCTGCCCTCTCCCCTCCCTCATATATTTCTCTCTCTCAAAATCCCATCTTTTTTGCTCCTTCTCTTCCTTTCAAATGTGAAAGCTGCCAGCTTGGCCAAGCTACTGGAAGACCCACAGCACTAAATGTATGAGTCACTACATTACATTATGAACCTTGTAGTTGGGGGCTGTAGCATCCTCTTGTGGACTGGACACTGAAGGGGACCAGTGTGCTATACAAACTTATTTCAATTCCCTTTTACACCCCTCAAATCCTCAGTCTGTTATTCTTCTCTTCAAAATCTTTACTTTCTTCTCCATGATCCCATGTCCATTAGTCTGTTTCCAATCTGTCACACACCTGATCTTCTTATTTCTCCTCTTTCTACTCAGATCCCATTCCCCCAATCTTTTTTTCTCTCCAATTCTTTCTCTCTAAACTCAACATCCTTCTCCAGCTTGCAATCTCTCCTCATTCATAATTCCTCTCTCACCTTCTCCAAGATCCTCCCCCTGTCCAACTCTCTCCTTCCTTACCTGAATATCTCAAGACTCTTAATAGTGACTTCTCTCACTTGCTCATTTCACAACTCCAAATGCCTTGTCTTTCATCCATCATCCTTTATTTCCCCCTACTCCCAGGATCCCCTGTCTCTTCGTCATGACATCGCTTCTCATTGCCCCTACCCTTGAGCCAATGTCTCTTTCCTCTAGTGGTGTCCTCCTTTCCTGCCCACTCTAAGGGCCACTCATTCCCTGTGTCCCCTCTACTATTGTCTCCTGGCATGTTCCCTAGGTCCTACAGTTACCCTCCCCTGAAAGGTCTTTTCATCCACCTTGGCAAACCCATGATATATTCCTCCATTTCTCTCTGTGCCTGTCCCTTCCCATAATTACCCTATATTTGTTTCTCCCTTCCCCTTTGATATACATATACCTGGCAAACCAGGGATCAGACATACAGGTGTCAAATGACTATTCCTGAGGATCTGGCTTCTATATAAGCAACAGGCATATCTTTAAAGTATGCATGGTTGATGAAAACTGATATTTAGGACCCAGTTCTACAGCAGCTCCTTTCCTGAAACTGCCATTGAACTCATCAGGGGTTCTGCATGCACAGAAGCTGTGGAATTGGACTTATAGTAAGAAGTGACAAGATAATTTTAAGTGCTATACATGGAACTAAACAGTAGTTTGTAATGGGATCCCTAAAAGGCTATGAAAATTTTACAATATGAGGGTTATACCAAAAAAGGAGATAAATGCCTCTCAAGAAAGACTCTCAATTTTAAAAAAAAAGTTTAAGGAAATAAAAAAAGTGAATGGACTTTCTAATCAAATAGAAATGAGAACAGGTTTATTGTCGCTAAAAAAATCTGTCATGGAGCTTTCACTCACATATCGCACAGAGAGGACAGAACTGAGCACTTAAAATTTGAGAACACCGTGCTTAAAAGAAACAAGCGCATTAAAGGAAGATCTCCTTTTGTCAGCTAAAATTGATAAAATAAGGAACTTTTGAAAAGATCAAGCTTTTGGAATGCAGGCACCCCAGAGGGCTCAAAGCAGGATAAAATCGCAGTATATTTGTACATTTTCCAGAACATATAATTCTGTTCTTAACAGTTCTGGGCCAGATTTTTCAAAAGGGCTCAGCACCTGCAATTGGAGCCACTTGATCAAAAGAACTCAGCTCCCATTTAGGCACCTAAATTAGGTGGGCAGATTTTTAAAAGCACCCTGTACCTCCCATCTGAGCTGGAGCGGAGAATCAGAACCAGAATGTCTTTGATTACACAAGAAGTGAAAAAAGCTTTCATATTGAATTCATACTATATACAATTTAAAATGTCTGTTGCTGATAAAATCTGAGTATCTTGAACCATATTTGATATGCAGATACAGTAGAACCTCAGAGTTACGAACTGACCAGTAAACCATACACCTCATTTGGAACTGGAAGTACACAATCAGGCAGCAGCCCCCCCTCCATAGAAAGCTAATATAGTGCAGTACTGTGTTAAATGTGCACTACTGATAAAATAAAGGGAACATTTAAAAGAAAAGATTTGACAAAGTAGGGAAACTGTTTCTGTGCTTGTTTCATTTAAATTAAGATGCTTAAAAGCAGCATTTTTCTTCTGCCTAGTAAAGTTTCAAAGCTGTATTGTCAGTGTTCAGTTGTAAACTTTTGAAACAACAACCACAACATTTTGTTCAGAGTTACGAACATTTAAGTTACAAAGACCTCCATTCCCAAGGTGCTCGTAACTCTGAGGTTCTACTGTATTTCAGTGAGTATATCCTAGACTGGAAGGTGACCAAATATTCTGTGATGAAACTGAATTACATTATATTTCACAAACATCATTTGCATGTCTGCAGAAGATAATATAATTTGACCAAAGGTAACCTACAAACAAATTAGTTTCCTTTCTGTCTGTTAGGTGTACCTGAAAAGGTTGCAGGGGAGAGTGGATGATCACAGCCCATATGTCATTGTTCACTAAGCATTGAAGCGAGGAATTAATGAGGCAAGAGAAGGCAAGCAGGGCAATAAGCAGCAAGCAAATACAGGCAGAACCAGAGTGCTCTGGGAGACTGGAACACGACTACTCACCTTTTTTACAATATGGTTCGACAATGTATGTAGAGATATAAACAAAGGGGCTATTATAATTATGCATCCAAATAATCATCAAAGTTCAAAACAAAACCGAAAGGGCCACTAGTGTTATACACAATTGAAGATCAACAAACAAACAACAAAATCGGTTGACACACAGCTGTGTAGTTTTGTAAAACAAATGATTTCTCTGTAATACCATGTTGCCCTACTCTGCTATTCTGTTATATTACCACTGGGACAGATTACGTAAGGTAGTCTTTGAGAAACCCTTCCACCACAGACTGTGACCGCTGCAAGGGCTTATCAAGTTTGCAGACCATGAGCTCAGGGAACTGTAGGGACTGCTCACTTGATGTGCCCCTGTAGTGAACGCTGCCCCAAAGGGGACATGGAAGGACAGTGTTATGGCACTCAGTCCCCACCCCAACTCCCTAGGGATTGTTACCACATTATGATCTTGTAAACAGATACCCCTTTCCATCTAGCTGCTACAGAAATATTTCCTCTTTTTCTTCCAAATTTTCTCCCCAAATATTAACTTAGCTTTGGATCCAGGTTGGCCCATCAGTTTTGGACCAAAGACCAAAGATCTTGGTACCCTTAAAGATGAGAAATTAAAAGCTATACATCATTAAGAAGGGAGAGTTCTGACTTTCCAGCAGGACACACCTGCCGGTAGTCCTGGAAAGTCCCAACACACTGAATTTTAAAATAATCTCTTACAGACATACATTGTGTGCATGTGTGTTTAGAAGTTTTAAAAATTGTTACTTCCCCCCCCCCTACACAGAGGTCAGTGTAGCTGGACTTGTGATAGAAAAGAACCATTTTTTTTACAGCCAAAGTGATACCTAGATAGTCTCAGTGGTTTCTGAACAAACAGCCCTCTAAAAGATTTCTAAAGTAGGTTGTTTTTTCCCCACCCCTCTATGTGTCAAAATAAGTGATGTTTTTGGTTTTATTGGCAGTTATTTGGGCTTTGGCATTTTGAAGTGATATTTCTTTATTTATTTAGCACCTAGGAGCCCAGTCATGGACCAGGACCCCATTGTGCTAGGCACTGTACAAACACAGAACAAAGAGACAGTCCCTGCCCCAGAGAGCTTGCAATCTAAATATAAGACATGAGGCAACAGACAGACATTCCTAAATTAATGCAATGGAAAATACTGTTCGTTTTTATGTTTTGATACACACATATAGAAATAGTGTAATTCTGATTTCAGAGCTGTGTGTATCTCTTAAGATTATCTAATATATCTTTATATCTGGGATGACAGCTGGATCCTCTGTGAATTCAGAATGTTTTTCCCATTAGTGAAGTTATCAGGCACTGGAGTTCCTCTTACTTGTTTGAAGAAATGGTATATCCATACTACATCTATTCTTGGCACTCCTCAGATAATTTGTGCCTGTGATGCTAATGAGGGGAATTGACTTGACCTGGAATTAAAGAATCAAGCCTAAAAAAACTTTGATGTTTGCCCTGAAAGTGATTCCAGACAAGACATTGAGGGAAACTTTCCATGCAGTAATTCTTCAAAAACTAAAAACAAGGAAATGGCGTCTAACTTTTTCATCCTGTCAGATGAAAGGGAGCCCAATCAGGGTTAAGGAACCTATGCATTTCAGAAATTAAAAAAGCGAATACCCCTATTTGCAGAATCGTTAGTTAGTAAAGTGCTATAAAAAGTCATTGCCTCTGAGTCTTTGGTAAATCCCAGAGCCGTAACGTGGTTGCCAAAATTCTACTTAAACTGCATTACTACGTAATAAAACAGCTCAGCTTTAAAATTGGTCAGTTTATTGATTTTAGTGGCAAGGGATTTGAAATCATTCACTTTGTATGCTGCTATTTTCTTGCTTTCTGAAACTAATCTGCTGTTGCAACTAGTGAATTAAGCATGCAGATATTATGATAATCAGAGAGAAAATGAAGTGTGTGCACTAGGGATGTTGCTCTGATAAATTACATGAAGCATCTCTTCTGAAACCTTTGCCATAGCAAGGAATTTTTAGACTAGATTACAGAGCTGCTTTTACTATTCATTTTCACACACTATTAGTAGGATCAGTAAAATTAGATACTTTTAACTTTGATCTTTTTCCCCTGTACAGTATTTGTACATTTAATGAATCATGGTATTTATGTTCGCCCAGCTATTCTGTCCTGGATATATTAATCAGAATGAATAAGAGAAAATATAGACGCATCTATGTAAAACAGGGCTGGGTTATTTGGTGGTGGTTATTTATTTATTTAAGGCATTGTTCTAATGACAAAGCTAACCACAAGAGCAAATCTTAATTTGTTCATATAATTTACTAGAACTCTAATCTTTGCAGTATGTGGGACTAAATTTCTTTCCACATTGAACGTGCATGATTGTTGGGTTTTTTTCCATTTGCCAAGAGCAGCCACATATTTTTCGATAAGAATTACCTTTATTTTACATTAAAACCATATTACGACCTGCCTACTCTTTAAGTCCAAGAACTAAAGGGGTGAAAGGAGCCCCTTTACCTCTCTACGAAGGCCACCCATATCACTGGTAACAGCACACCAGGGAAAACAGCTGCCACTGGGTTGATACTTCCTGTTCATACAGGGGGTGGGGAATAGCTAAACACACGTGTGGATTGGGTGGAACATTGCCTTCACTCCTCCAGTGCTGAGCTGGCACAGCTTAACCTCACCAGGAAATGGGCTGGTGCACCTTACTTTCTCCATGGAGCAACGGGAAAGCAGGGACCAAATTGTTACTTTGAGACAGTTCAGTCCCCTCTCTGCCTCT
Organism: Chelonia mydas; assembly: GCF_015237465.2. Classification (NCBI taxonomy): domain Eukaryota; kingdom Metazoa; phylum Chordata; order Testudines; family Cheloniidae; genus Chelonia; species Chelonia mydas. Next base: position 46,769,784 of record NC_057852.1, read on the forward strand.
GGTACAGTGCAACCATGTGCTGCCCTTACTCATGTCCGATAGCAACCTGTCAGTAGCAAGACAGGTACAGAACAGAAGTAAGGCTTCTGTGAGAATACAGTGTGTGTCTGCTTTGTAGCAGGCTTTATGTGAACTGAACACAACTTGACATCTTCCATCAGCTGACTCCATAAAATGTAAAGTGCAGTACATAGAAACCAAAATCATAACAATTACATACCAACACTACCACTCTGTTGATGTCAATTGGGCCTGTACACAAATTATGCTTCTGATACAATGCAGTTATGTGCTGCCCCTTCCTTAGGCTTTGAAATTATCTGTCTATCTGTCTATCTAATTGTGTGTGTGTCTGTGTGTTTGTTTCATGCAACACTTTAGAACTACAAAAGCAAATACATAACAAAACACAAAGGTACAATATGTGGTAACCAGTCAACATTATATTGAGCAACTTAGATGATTGCTTTTCTAGTGTGGTGTTATTCTGATTGTCTAGGACACTTGTATACTTTTCAAGATATGAAATCTGCGTTCTTTTGGGGGAGGGGGGAGGGCAGAATTTTCAGTGTGATAATAAAAACAGAATTATAGCAGTTGAAGATGTAAAAATGTATTAGTCCATCAAGTCCAACCTCCTATTAGTGCAAATGTTGTTGAACATTAAAGGCCTAATTCAGCAAAGACTGTCTGATTTTTGGAGTGAGGAAGACGTATATTTGTGTGCTCCATTGTATCTTTAGAGTTCTACAGTATATATATATTCCACTGGTGTCATCTAACTATATTCCATGCCCCATAAGGTGACCAGATGTCCTGATTTTATAGGGACAGGCCCAATATTTGGTGCTTTGTCTTATATAGACACCTATTCCCCCGACCCCGTCCTGATTTTTCACACATGCTATCTGGTCACCCTAATGCCATAGCATAGTAAACTGTAGTACTTTAAAGGCCATAGTTTCAGTGTAAAAGTGTGAATAATTGCATATGTAGACTGCCATGGATCCATTTATGTGCGCACAGACTTGATAATGTGCACATGCTTGCATGTATGCATAGCTAATTTGGTGCATAACTGGCCAATTTCTTGACTGGTGTGTGCACATAGAGTACATACAAATGGGCAATATCTGCCTGTAATCATGAGCACTCAACTTTAAAATGTGTTCCTAAAACTTTATTTTATAAGGCAGGAGAGAGGTTGGTGTCAATTGTGTGGCAAGTTCAGAGCCACCGTGCTGATCTAGAGCAAGATGGCTGACAGCAGGCAAGGGGAGTACTTAATGGGTCACAAACTGGTAGGGTTGCCAACCCTCTAGAATTGGCCTGGAGTCTCCAGGAATGATTGTCATGTGATTAAAAGTCCAGGAATACGTCCAATCAAAATTGGCAACCCTACACACTGGTGTCACTCCACAACATGCACATAAAGTGACTGACTACCTGACTGTCTGCTGTGATGCCTATGAGTATCAGGGAGGATGACAGTCAAGCCCTCACCTGCTGATCTCTACAGCAGGGTCCCATTTCCTGCTCTAAAGCAGTGTGTCTGTACTAAGACACAAGAGGCTACTTCGAGTCTCTTCTCTAGTAAAGTGGTTATATAACAGATGTAAATTCAGCTCTGCATACATGTTTATGATATTAAACAGCATCTTTATTAAAGGAAAAGCAATTTAAAAAGTTGACCATTGGGGCAAATGAGTGATAATATATTTTCAAGCTCATATATTTTCAGTAATTTCTGAAAATACTCATATAAATAATCTTAAATTTAAACCATGATTAAATTGAATGACTCTGTGACTACACCACTGTAGTATGGTGGAGCTGCATGTTTAAATGTGCTATATAATATGTATCTCCTCCTATGAATGTTTAAAGTAAGTTTTATTGCATGATGATTGAGCTGCATTAATCACAATTAGAGAAGAGACTTTATCATTTTTGTGCATGGTATCTGACCTTGAAAAGACTTGTGAAATTGCCTCAAGAGAGTAGGCAAAAATGATCTATTCCTTAGACTTCTTATCTATATTCACCTTGAATAATGCTTAAAATAAAAATTGTGAAAGTATGTCTGAAATCTAAAGAAAACAGGAGCTATTATGATGAAACTGGCTGTGGCCTTTTATAGCTTTCTTTATCTTTTATGACTGCTCTGTTCCCTGCAGTGTATCTGTGAAGTGCAGAAAAAGTTCACAGCAGATGATTATACTAAGGTACCAAAGCTAGTGAAGTGTGAGATAATCTTTTGAGCTGAGAATTAGTGTCTCGGGCAACCAAGCGAGAAACCAAAGGGGAGTTATTCCTTCAGTAAAGTTTAACATCTAAGGCGCACCTGAAGCTATAGCCCTTTATTACTGCTTGAATCAATACATTTGACCATCTGCTTACATGTTAATAAAGGCTATTTTTGTTAACAGCGACATGGGTCCTTAACTTGATACAGTACAAATTCCTAAGATTCTAACAAGTACAGCATTTGATAATATTGCTCATGTTTATGGTGTCATTCTACGCATTAGACATATTTTTCCTTGAAATACACACAAGTGAGAAGGGGGAGATGTGTGGGATTTCATGGGTTCTGAATTTTCTCACTTTAGTAATTCACAGTTTTACCCTTTATCCTACTGGATCCTAAACAATACTATATTATTACTATGCAATAATTATATTAAGGAACCTCTTCACCCACTATTAAAATGCACCTACCTCTGGGGTTGAACTGGGTAACTTTTTAGCAACACATACTGCACAACCGGTTAGGCTAGGCAGTAGTAGGTTGTATTCATGAAACTAAGCTTTTTGAAGACTTTCAAGTATTGTCTTTATGATAAGGTTGCTATTGGGGGGAAATGCTACAAAAAACCCATTAAGAAAGAGTGACAATTATTTCAAGTAGCAATACCATATCCTTTTGCTGTTCTTATGGAATGGGAAGTACTGCTTGGTGTCTTATTCTTTTACCACATCATTCAGGTGTCTCTCTTGGATCCTGTGATGTGAGAGAGTAAGGTCCTGTTAAGAGGAAGGTAACATGTACAGATATTAATCTCATATATGAGGGTGACTTTGGGATTGGTAGTGTTTGGAAGAAGTCAAGAATCAGAAAGAATGGATGCAGAAGAGAAAGGTATGAGAAGTCCAGAATCAGATAGAGTCCACACACTACAATTACAACCATATTAGGGAACCCAGTAACAACATGGTTGTAATCTAACTGTGTTACATCAGACTTTTTGGTTTTATATGTATAGACATATAATCATGTTACAACCATATTAGGGAACCCAGTAACAACATGGTTGTAATCTAACTGTGTTACATCAGACTTTTTGGTTTTATATGTATGGATGCAGAAGAGAAAGGTATGAGAAGTCCAGAATCAGATAGAGTCCACACACTACAATTACAACCATATTAGGGAACCCAGTAACAACATGGTTGTAATCTAACTGTGTTACATCAGACTTTTTGGTTTTATATGTATAGACATATAATCATGTTATAACCATATGAAAACCATCATGTTATCACCCTGGAAGGATTAGAGAGGAGAGAAACCATTAAGAACAGAAGAAAAAAAAAACATTTTCCTTCTATTATTTAAATTATTCTAATTTTTCTATTGTGTTCCTCAGTTCTCTCACTCCTGGGAACATACTATGAGAAGGTTGGTTCAGAGAAGGAGACATATGAGAAGACCAGAACAATGTTACCCTAGGTTCCATTGAAATGAAATAATCTTCACATCTGCTTTAAGTAGACAAATAGTTGGAGTTATGGAAGCAGAGATAATGGGATGGTGTTTTAGAAAGAGATTGAGAAGATATGACCCTATGGTTCCTAGAAAAGAGAGAGAGGTTTAGAAAGCAGTGAGGGGGAAAAAGGAAGAAATAAATGATGACTCTAATGAAAATAAATAAATAAATAACCACTAGTGAATGATATTTTTTTAGGTAGGCTAGCCCAATCAGTTCCAGGTGTAAGGTTTCTAGGGCTGAGAACTTTTGGACAATGTCTTGTTTTCGTCATATTTATTTTCATCTTTGTTTCCCAAAACATAGTGCTGGTTCAAAAGTTTCTTTATCCTTATTTTTAAGTGTTCACATTTTGCTCTATAAATATTGTGAAATTACATTTTTCATCTTTCAAGTTTCCTCTTTTGCTTGTGTCCTTTGTATTTTCACAACAAGAATTGATATTAAATGTAGTTTCAACTGTTAAAGCATCAAGCCAAAGATGATTATAGCTGTAAGGTCGTAGTAAAACACCTGCTATTCTGAACAGCTTTCTATGGGTAACAACCTGCTTTCTATGGGTAACTGACCCATTAATTATGTGCTAGAAACTACAAGTAAGAGACCTGCTGCTATATGAATTGAGTACTTACCACTGATTAGCCTTGGAAAATCTGTCAATAGGATAATAAGAAATGATTTAAGAAAAGCATTAAAAGTTAAAAACAAACTATTTATGGTGTTTGATCTACTATTTAAATGTGTGTGATAAATACATTCTGGCACCAAATGCTCTACCTGATTCTTTCAATGTTAATAATGGCGACCACATGAAGTAGTTGGTATTTGTTAGTGTTGTTATAAAAATAATAATGCCTATTTCTTATATAGCACTTTTCAGCAGTAGATCTCAAAATGCTTCACAACTTATTAATCTGTTTATTCTCCTGGGAGGTAGGCAAGCATTTTTATCTCTGTTTTACAGATGGACAGCTGAGGCACTGAGAGGCTAAAAGACTTATCATAGAATCATAGAATCATAGAATATCAGGGTTGGAAGGGACCTCAGGAGGTCATCTAGTCCAACCCCCTGCTCAAAGCAGGATCAATCCCCAATTAAATCATCCCAGCCAGGGCTTTGTCAAGCCTGAGCTTAAAAACTTCTAAGGAAGGAGATTCTACCACCTCCCTAGGTAACGCATTCCAGTGTTTCACCACCCTCCTAGTGAAAAAGTTTTTTCCTAATATCCAACCTAAACCTCCCCCACTGCAACTTGAGACCATTACTCCTTGTCCTGTCCTCTTCTACCACTGAGAATAGTCTAGAACCATCCTCTCTGGAACCACCTCTCAGGTAGTTGAAAGCAGCTATCAAATCCCCCCTCATTCTTCTCTTCTGCAGACTAAACAAACCCAGTTCCCTCAGCCTCTCCTCATAAGTCATGTGTTCCAGACCCCTAATCATTTTTGTTGCCCTTCGCTGGACTCTCTCCAATTTATCCACATCCTTCTTGTAGTGCGGGGCCCAAAACTGGACACAGTACTCCAGATGAGGCCTCACCAATGTCGAATAGAGGGGAACGATCACGTCCCTCGATCTGCTCGCTATGCCCCTACTTATACATCCCAAAATGCCATTGGCCTTTTTGGCAACAAGGGCACACTGTTGACTCATATCCAGCTTCTCATCCACTGTCACCCCTAGGTCCTTTTCTGCAGAACTGCTGCCTAGCCATTCGGTCCCTAGTCTGTAGCGGTGCATTGAGTTCTTCCGTCCTAAGTGCAGGACCCTGCACTTATCCTTGTTGAACCTCATCAGATTTCTTTTGGCCCAATCCTCCAATTTGTCTAGGTCCCTCTGTATCCTATCCCTGCCCTCCAGCGTATCTACCACTCCTCCTAGTTTAGTATCATCCGCAAATTTGCTGAGAGTGCAATCCACACCATCCTCCAGATCATTTATGAAGATATTGAACAAAACCGGCCCCAGGACCGACCCTTGGGGCACTCCACTTGATACCGCTGCCAACTAGACATGGAGCCATTGATCACTACCCGTTGAGCCCGACAATCTAGCCAACTTTCTACCCACCTTATAGTGCATTCATCCAGCCCATACTTCTTTAACTTGCTGACAAGAATACTGTGGGAAATACCATGTCAAAAGCTTTGCTAAAGTCAAGAAACAATACATCCACTGCTTTCACTTCATCCACAGAACCAGTAATCTCATCATAGAAGGCGATCAGATTAGTCAGGCATGACCTTCCCTTGGTGAATCCATGCTGACTGTTCCTGATCACTTTCCCCTCGTGTAAGTGCTTCAGGATTGATTCCTTGAGGACCTCCTCCATGATTTTTCCGGGGACTGAGGTGAGACTGACTGGCCTGTAGTTCCCAGGATCCTCCTTCTTCCCTTTTTTAAAGATTGGCACTACATTAGCCTTTTTCCAGTCATCCGGGACTTCCCCCGTTCGCCACGAGTTTTCAAAGATAATGGCCAACAAGGGCACACAAGAAATCCTATGTTTAAATTTGTGTGTGTGTGTGGGTGGTGTTTTCCAGTGATGTTTACAGAAGACGACTTCCTTCTGACTGTGTAAAACACTCCCCAAATGAAAATTTCATCATTTGTACAAAGCCAAATAGAGTACCATCATACTCTCTCTCGTTTTCTTGCATAGCTTGCAAAGAAAGAGTGGCTTTGTCAGGGTTCCCTCCCTACTCTGAACTCTAGGGTACAAATGTGGGGACCCGCATGAAAGACCCCCTAAGCTTATTTCTACCAGTTTAGGTTAAAAACTCCCCAAGGCATAAGTTCTCCCTTGTACTTTGGATTAGGTAACACTGCCACCACCAAGTGATTTAGACAAACTCAGGGAAAGGATCACTTGGAGTTCCTACTTCCCCCTAATATCCCCCCAAGCCCCCACACCTGCTTTCCTGGGGAGGCTTAAGAATAAACAAGATGAGCACAGACCAACCTTTGTTTTTTTTAGGACACACACACACAAAAACCCAATCAGATTCTAAAAGAAACAGAACTTTATTAGAAAGAAAAAAGGTAAAAGAAGCACCTCTGTAAAATTAGAATGGAAGATAATCTTACAGGGAAATCGGATTCAAAAACACAGAGGATTTCCCTCTGGGTCAAACTTTAAAGTTACAAAAAGAAAACCAGGAATACACCTTCCTCTCAGCACAGAGAAAATCACAAGCCAAAACAAAAATAAGCTAACACATTTCCTTGCTAGTACTTACTGACTAATGGCGTTGGATTGCTTGCTTCCTTGATCTGTGTCCGGCAAAAACACAGAACAGACAGGCCAAAAACTTTCCCCCAGCCCCCAGATTTGAAAGTATCTTGTTCCCTTATTGGTCCTTTTGGTCAGGTGCCAATCAGGTTACCTGAGCTTCTTAACCCTTTACAGGTAAAAGGCTTTTGTGCCTCTGGCCAGGAGGGATTTTATAGTACTGTATACAGGAAGGTTGTTACTCTTCCTTTATATTTATGACAGGCTTATTGAGGCTTCACCTGCCCATCTTTGTTTCTTTGTAATGGACCTGTCTGCAGTATAAAAATAACAATAATTAATGATTAAATATGGCTGTGAAACAAAGGAGGTGGTAAACCAGGTTATAATATGGTTTACTTTTGCCTATGAGAATAGGAAGAGGAAAAAAGAACATGTTGGAGAACCATATAATCATAGGATAGAATCATAGGGTTAGGAGGGACCTCAAGGGTCAACTAATCTAACCCCCTGCTGAGATGCAGGATTGATTGAGTTCAAACCATCCAGAACAGATGACTATCCAGCTCTTTTGGAAAACCTCCAGTGAAAAAGCTCCCATAACTTCCTCAGGCAATCTGTTCCATTGTCCTGCTATTCTTACAGTTAGGAAATTTTTCCTGAGATTTAATCTAAATCTGCTGTGCTGTAGTTTGAACCAATTGCTTCTTGTCCTCTGTGGCAAAAAAGAACAACTTTTCTTCATCTCCAGCCTTTCTAGTATCTTGTTATACCAATAAAATAAAAACCAGCAGGATCTTATTAAAGGGGAAAAGGCAAAATACGACATTTATTGTGAATACAGGAAGAATCGTAGTAAGCAGTTAGTTATAGCTATAACATTCCATTCAATCTCATATTTATTCACACATTCATTCATACAAACACACACACAGGTTCTGCAAGGTTGTTATCATACTTACCAGCCTGCTCATGCCAAGCCACTGGCCAGGTGGCCTGGACATGAGGAGGGAGCAGGGCCTTGTCAGATGCACATCTGATGCTCCTGGAAGTTGGTTTGCAGAATCAGACCCCAAAGTTCTCACTTTCTAGAGTCCATTTTTATAGGAATTTCTTCCTATGACAGTCTGTGGGAATTGCTTCATCATGCTGTTGCTGAATCAATCAGCAGATAGCACATCCCTGACGGCTCTGGGCTGCCAGATGTTATCTTGTTCTTTGGTTCTCCCATTCTTGAGGCTGTTGGGTGGATTCCAGTCTGCCCTCCGGAGGTCCTCTGGTTATTTCCACTTGACACCTTCTTCAGCCAATGGACACTGGATTCTTAGGCTGGCACCTCCCTGATCATTCAGTTATTATCCACACCAAGCATCCATCCACATACATCCTCTATCTCTATTTTAATCACAATTGTTAATACAACAAAAGGGCGGGGAGTCTCTGGGTGCTGTTTCTGTTGTTACAGAGTATTGCTTTGAGTCTCTCTCTGTGTGAGTAGTTGTTGTTACAAAGAATTGCTTTGAGAACTGACTCTGTCTTAGAATGTACTAACGTAATTAGCAGCTTGCAAGTTTCACACATAGAGGGAGAGAAACAGTACCAAAAAACAAGAGACCTCTTAATTGGTAATACCCTGGAATTTAAACTATGGGGAATCAAACTCATTTGTGATTTTAATACAGAACTTCTTTAATATGATCCAACAGTCTGAATACTATCACATCTCCCCTTAATCTCCTCTCTTCCAAACTATACATACATAGTTCCTTCCGCCTTTGCTCACATGGCTTGCATTCCATCCCTTTGATCATCTTTGTCAAAAGCCTCTGAATCCTTTCCAGTTTTTCTACATTTTTTCTGTATATTGGTGGCCGAAATTGGATATAGTACTTCAGCTGAGGCCTAACTAGTGCCAAGTGGAGTGGTACTATCACCTTCCATGACTTGCATGCTATGCCTCTGTTAATGCAACCTAAAATTGCATTTGCTCTTTTTGAAACAGCATCACATTGCTGACTCATGTTGAGGTTGTGACCCACCACAACACCCAGATCCTTCTTAGCAGTCTGCTGCCAAGCCAGTTTCCCCCCATTCTGTAATTGTGCATTTGTTTTTTCTTCCCTAAGTATAACACCTTATATTTGCCATTGTTGAATTTCATGTAGTTGTCTATAGTCCAATTCTCCAGTTCTCAAGATCCTTCTGAATTTTAGGCCTATCCTCTGAACTTTTAGCACACACACACACACAGCTTTGTGTGACCTGCAAACTTGATCAGTATGCTCTCTGTATCATAGAACCATAGAATATTAGGGTTGGAAGAGACCTCAGGAGGTCATCTAGTCCAATCCCCTGCTCAAAGCAGGACCAACACCAACTACATCATCCCAGCCAGGACTTTGTCAAGCCAGGCCTTAAAAACCTCTAAGGATGGAGTTTCCACCATCACCCTAAGTAACCCATTCCAGTGCTTCACCACCCTCCTAGTGAAATAGTGTTTCCTAATATCCAATCTAGACCTCCCCCACTGCAACGTGAGACCATTGTTTCTTGTTTTGTCATCTGCCACCACTGAGAACAGCCAAGCTCCATCCTCTTTGGAACCCCCCTTCAGGTAGCTGAATACTGCTATCAAATCCCCCACCCCCACCCCGCCACATACACACACTCTTCTCTTCTGCAGACTAAATAAGCCCAGTTCCCTCAGCCTTTTCTCGTAGGTCATGTGCCCCATCCCCCTAATCATTTTCGTTGCCCTCCGCTGGATTCTCTCCAATTTGTCCACATCCCTTCTGTAGTGGGGAGACCAAAACTGGGCACTCCAGGTGTGGCCTCATCAGTGTCAAATAGACGGAAATAATCACTTCCCTTGATCTGCTGGCAATGCTCCTACTAATACAGCCCAATATGCCTTCTTGGCAACAAGGGCACACTGCTGACTCATATCTAGCTTCTCATCCACTGTAATCCCCAGGTCCTGCAGAACTGCTGCTCAGCCAGTCAGTCCCCAGCCTGTAGTGGTGCATGGGATTCTTCCTTCCTAAGTGCAGGACTCTGCGCTTGTCCTTGTTGAACCTCATCAGATTTCTTTTGACCCAATCCTCCAATTTGTCTAGGTCTACTCTGGACCCTATCCCTACCCTCCAGTGTATCTACCTGTCTCCCCAACTTAGTGGCACCTGCTAACTTGCTGACGGTGCAATTCATCCCATCAGCCAGATCATTAATAAAGATGTTGAACAAAACCAGCTCCAGGACCAACCCCTGGAGCACTCCACTTGATACCAGCTGCCAACTAGAAATTGAGCTGTTGATCACTACCCGTTGAGCCCGACAATCTAGCCAGCTTTCTATCCTCCTTATAGTCCATTCATCCAATCCATACTTCTTTAACTTGCTGGCAAGAATACTGTGGGAGACCGTGTCAAAAGCTTTGCTAAAGTCAAGGAACAACACATCCACTGCTTTCCCCTCGTCCACAGAGCCAGTTATCTGATCATAGAAGGCAATTAGATTAGTCAGGCATGACTTGCCCTTGGTGAATCCATGTTGACTATTCCTCATCACCGTCCTCTCCTCCAAGTGTTTCAAAATGGATTCCTTGAGGACCTGCTCCATGATTTTGCCAGGGACTGAAGTAAGGCTGATCAGTTTGTATTTCCCCAGGTTCTCTTTCTTCCCTTTTTTAAATATGGGCACTATAATTGCCTTTTTCCGATCGTCCGGGACCTCCCCCAATTGCCACGAATTTTCAAAGATAATGGCCAATGGCTTTGCAATCACATCAGCCAACTCCCTCAGCATCATTGGATGCATTAGATCTGGACCCATGGACTATACCTACATCCAAGTAATTAAAGATATTTAACAACACCAGACTCAGAATAATACCCTGTGGAACCCCACTTGAGACCTCTGTCCAATTCAACATCATTCCATTAATTGTTACTCTTTGTTTGTGGTTGTTTCACAATTATGTATCCACTTAATGGTAGTTCTGTCGATTCCACATTTCTCCAGCTTACTTATCAGAATGTCATCTGGGATTGTGTCAAAAGCTCTGTCAAAGTCCAGGTATATTATGTACAATCCACCAAATCAGTTACCCTGTCAAAGAAGGAAATCAAGCTGGCTTGGCATGATTTGTTCTTCATTAATCCATGCTGGCTACTAGTGATTACCCCTTCATCCTCCAAGTATTCACAAATTGAATGTTTTATCAAAGTCAGGCTGACTGATCTATAGTTTCCCAGCTCATCCTTTTCCCTCTTTTTAAAGATGGGCACTATGTTTGCCCTTCTCCAGTCTTCCGGGACCTCTCCTGTCGTGTTTTAGTTTAGTTATCTTCCAGAGTTTAGGCATGGCACTTTGACATGATTATGACATGTTTTGTTTTTCTGCAGCCACATCTATATGGGCATTCTGTAGCAGGACCCCAAGATTACAATTTAATCTGACAGCAGAAGACCTCAACAGAGGGTGACATTATAGATGCAGTGAGGGCTTTAAAATGTGTTCACCTTAAAAACAGTAACATCTCCATTTTTCCTGGCTTCAACTTCAGCCAAGTGTTAATCTTGGCTAGGCACTGAGAAAATGAAGTCAATAGAGTGCAATAGTGGAGGGACAAGGAGAACTGCAATTTAAGTCACTGCCTCATGTGTAACATCACCATTAAGGGCACCAAAGTGCTTTCTAAAGTCTTCTAGAAAAGAAGAGAAAAATCAAGGACCTGTCTACAAATCTATCTAAAAACAGATAAGTTATTATTATTTTAGAAATCTGTGTTTCTACTCTGTTAATGTATTTATACCATGCCCATTACTATGGCATTATTAAGTAACATAGGAACAAGGCAAAAACATTATTTTTGTTTATTCTGCTGGTCACCTTTAAAAAAAATGGCACCAGTTGGCTCAACTGCAACAAGTGACTCTGAAATATCAGTGGCAGCATGGGCAGGGGTAGGAAACAGCTGTTGTGTGCTTATTGCTTCTTAAAGAGCCTTCTCCCAGTGTACCAGATCCTGATTTGAAATAGAACTCTAAACAGTGCTGTTGTTGCCAGGAAATTTTCATTTCTTAGGTGACACATCAGCTAGACAGATAATTAAACAGAATATAAGCAAGTCTGTCCACTGTGAAAATGAAATTTTGATTCTGATCACAATTCAATGGGAAAAATATCTCTACGGCCGAAAGCAACCGAGGGTTTAAAACGCTGTATGCAGCAATCCAGCAGCCTCAGTCAGCAAATCCTCCAACTTGGCAGGACCTTAGAAAGACCCAATCAATAAAAGTTCTCTCTATTTCTGAGCATCACCACTCTATCAACTCTGGGTATTATGAATGTAATGCCATATCAGCTACAAACCAGCCACTGAGACTGGATGCCAAATGTTTGTCTATTGACAGTCCATTCTTAATTCAAATATCAAAAACTAACCTCAGAAAATTAAAAAAAAAAAGATAAAATCCCTATCTCTAAGAGGATTAACAAAATCTACCATCCTGACTGCCATAATATACTTCAGCCATTACCAGAACTAGAGACTCACCATCCCCATCACACACACAACAAAAAAACTGCATGCTGTTACAACCATGACCAAAGCATGGCTATGACCAATCCATGTTATTCATAGACTATAAAGCTAAAAGATCATATTGTCTGACCTAGTGCACAACAGCGACCCATGGACTTCCCTGAATAAATTTGTTTGACAATTGCAACTCTTGAATGTTCACCCTGTAGGACACGTGGGCAGGGCAGAAGCAGCAGACAAGGCAGAGCAAGGCAAAGCAGCAGACTCTGCTTCCAGACATTTTCTAACTTTAGGCAACCAAGCTTTAATATGTTGCCATTTGTTCATAGTACATGTGTTTACCACCCTAAAATTTCTATTTTTTTTTAAATGGGCATTTAATTTGTTTGTGAAAATTCTATACATATCCTATCTACACGGAGGTTTGGCCTTTCATACAACGAAGATACTAGATTATTTGACTTTTTTGTTTGTTTTCTGCTTTGGTCATGCTCTGTCTATTACTGTTTCAACTCTATGAATGAGTCACTTGCTCTGATATTTTTTTTCTTTCTTTTAAAGCAAATTTGCTTTGTTTTGTGATTAAAACCTACCGGTTCTGCTGCTGTTTAATCCCCAGTGGGGATTATACTTAGTTTGAGTCAGGCTTCTGACTAATTTACAATCTCCAGTTACTGCTGGGTGTTTAACTGGAAAAGGGACCACCTCAATTGCTTATTAAGAGGGAGAAGAAGTTGTTAAATTTTCAGTGGTGTTTTTGTAATTACTAGAAGAAGGATCTAGAAGTAACATCAAATGACTTCTTTTTTTCAATAGGAATTTCTGTACTGTATCAGACCAGTGGTCCATCTAGTCACATTTCCTGTCTCTGATCATGACCCATACCAGATGCTTCAGGGAAAAACCTGGTGGGGAACAATTGTGGTATGATATGCCACATACAGAAGTTTCTTCCTAATCTCTGTAAAATTAATTTGATTTATACCATGAAGCATGAGAATTTATCTCTCCATTTTTAAACCTATTTTCCACCTAAGCATCTAATCCTGTTTTGAATCCTACTAAGTTATTGGTCTCAGTGATACCCTGTGGCACTGAATTATTTATGCATTGTCAAAAAAAAAAAAGTATTCCCTTTCACAGTGTTGCCTACTCTTGTGATTTTATTGTGAGGTTGCAATATTTGGTGTAAAAATGCTAAAATCAAAACAGTGTTTCATGTTGGGTCTAATAAAATGTTTCATTCAATGCAATTTTTGACATTTTGATAAAAATTTGTTTTCAGTTTTGGCCTAAAACTATTTTTTCCAGAATTTTTCAGACTTGCCAGCAAACTGAAAAATGTGTTATTCACCCAGCTCTAGTCATGACCCACCAGTTAGTTAAAATTGCTCTAATTTTCCTTGCCCATCTCTGAAATGTCCTTCATTTCTGCTATATTCTTTTTCAGAGATTGGGTGACCTTAACTTTACATGGAATGGGCTGATTCATGTGTATTCCAACCCCTTGGGGTGGGGGGAATCTGTCCAGCAAATCTTTACAAATCTTTTAATACCTAAAGATTGAAAATATCCTCCTTCTTCTTTTAAAGATTTCATTTCAATGAAGTAATAAATCTGTTCAGGTTAAATGAGAATTTGTAAGGAAAAGTAATTTCATATGTAAATTTAGAAGTTGTATCCTCAGGTTAATTCTTTGGTGGTAAACAGGAATCATGCTGTATTAAGTGATATCAAATATTCATTAACCTGGATCTCTATTTTAAATGAATATTCCCCTCCCCAGTTCCCCTGACTTTACTAAAATGAAAGTCATTATTAATAAAAATGGGCAGAAGATCCAGCACCAAGGCATATGTAGAGCTATAGGCTAGTACTGGGGGTGCTCGTTGCCTGTAATTGACCTTATAGAGAAGTGTCAAAATGCATGTTCTCTATTCTTCATAAATGCAAACATGCACCAATATTTAAAATGTTTCTAGTGGAAATATTTTAACTTTGTAGAAAACAAGTTAGAAAAAAAAATGACAGTGAAGGTTTGTAGAATATCACTTTTCATACTATTCTAAATGATATGTCTCAGTTAAGTGTGCCTTTAAGAAATGTGAAATGTTTAATAACACTGGACTAAACCCTGAAGTCCTTACCCTTTCTGGATTTGAGTAGAATTCTTACTGAAGAAAGAGGGAATTTTACTGAGTAAAGATTTCAGGATTTAGTCCACCATTATTTTTCACTTCTGATGTGGAATTATATGGGTCACATATATAAAACTGGTATTCTAATTTAAAAGAGCAGATAATTTGAAAATCTGCAATAGAATTTCATAAAGTTTTCCCTGATGTATTTGAAGAATTTAAGATGCTATTAATTTTCTTGAGGTACTTAGTTGAGAATATTCGGAAGCTATATTAAGTTCTCTCTTTCTCTGATGTATTGATGACCCCTTTTATCATAACATCTCAGTACATCAAAACTTTAATGCACTTCTCATAATGCTCCACTATGGGAAGTGGCATTGTCCCCATTTTACAGATGGGGAACTCAGGTGCTGAGTGCCTAAGTGATATGTGCAAGATCACCCAGGTAGACTGTGGCAAAGACTCGCAGGCCTTGCCTTGTGCTCTAACCACTGGTTCATCCTTCCAGCATAGATTATTCAATTTGTAATAAAAATCAACCCATTTTAATGCCTTTTAATCTGAGGATTTTAAAATGTTTTACAGGAACTAAGTAGGCCTCATAGCATCATTATGAGGCAGGTAACAATACACAAATCCATTTACAGTGGAGTAGAAAACAGAACCGAATCAAAAATATTTGCATGCAGTATTTGGGGGTTCTTCTTTAAATTCAGGTAGGATAGTGTTCTTAATGCTTTTTTTGGAGGGTTTTTTTTTAAAATGGTGCAAAAGTATAGAAAATAAAACAGATTTTTTTGGGAGGCTGGGGGAAATATGAATAATCTTTGACTTCTTCTCCACTCAATCCCAAATCTTCCCTAACAGTCTTAATTATTTCCACTTGCACGTGTTTTTTGATTGTATATTCAATAAATTCTTTCCATTTCATATTTAATCACTGATGTTATAAAAGGATTGTCATAAATATAAAGGGAAGGGTAAACCCCTTTAAAATCCCTCCTGGCCAGAGGAAAAATCCTCTCACCTGTAAAGGGTTAAGAAGCTAGGATAACCTCGCTGGCGCCTGACCAAAATGACCAATGAGGGGACAAGATACTTTCAAAAGCTGGGAGGAGGGAAAAACAAAGGGTCTGTCTGTGTGATGCTTTTGCCGGGGACAGAACAGGAATGGAACTTAGAATTTAGTAAGTAATCTAACTCGATATGCGTTAGATTATGATTTCTTTAAATGGCTGAGAAAATAAGCTGGGCTGAATAGAATGGATATTCCTGTCCGTGTGTCTTTTTGTAACTTAAGGTTTTGCCTAAAGAGATTCTCTATGTTTTGAATCTAATTACCCTGTAAAGTATTTACCATCCTGATTTTACAGAGGTGATTCTTTTTTACTGTTTCTTCTATTAAAATTCTTCTTTTCAAGAACTGAATGCTTTTTTCATGGTTCTTAAGATCCAAGGGCTTGGGTCTGTGGTCACCTATGCAAATTGGTGAGGATTTTTACCAAACCTTCTCCAGGAAGTGGGGTGCAAGGGTTGGGAGGATTTGGGGGGCAAAGACGTTTCCAAACAACGCTTTCCTAATAAAATAAACCTGGATGAACATTTGGTGGTGGCAGTGGAAGTCCAAGGGCAAAGGGTAAAATAGTTTGCACCTTGGGGAAGTTTTAACCTAAGCTGGTAAAAGTAAGCTTAGGAGGTTTTCATGCAGGTCCCCACATCTGTACCCTAGAGTTCAGAGTGGGGAAGGAACCTTGACAAGCATCATATGAAATGATTCTGTTGTATCAACACACCTTTCTTTTAAAAGTGAGTGTTAGTGTTAGGAGTGAGTTGGGGGTTGCTTTGTTTTTTGTAGCAATAGTAGCATTTATTGTATGCTACATTGTTTGTAAGAGTGTAGGCCCTGATCCTGCCATGTGTTGCATGTGGGCAAATTTCTGTCCTTGGGTGGAGCTCCACTGACTTTATGGAGATAGCTGACAACCCATTTTCAATAAATTACAGGACTGGGGCCTAATGTTATGTTTGATCATATGTAGTAGGCACTTATTCCATTTCCTTATAATATTACTTCATTGACACCAGATATCTGCATCTCAAAATAATGTGTCATGAGTAGTGACTCAGAATAGAAAAACATTTTCTTTTTGCCTTGCCCAGACATGTGGAACACTGACAAATGTATGGGTGCTCTTTAATAATTATTAATACTCTATCTGGACCAGCTACTAGCCTAGTGTTTCTGTATTATATATGAGGGCAGGTAAGTTCTGGCTAAGGTATCTCTCTGTGCAGCAGAGCCTACCTACCAGGGCAAGAAGAAGGTCTTTTGTAACAGTGCTTAACAGCTTCCACTTACGGGTCACTAAGAGAGATTGAGCGAATGCCTAACACAGTACCCTTGATGGCTCCGGCCCAGTCTCCTGTTCATCCCCCAGGAGTCTGAACAGAGGTGTCAGGCTCCTGTACACTTGGGAAAGAACCCAGCAGGCAAAAAGGAGGAATATGTAGTTAATATAAGGACATACTCTCTCAACTGGGGGGAAGACCAAACAGAGATACACAGGAGGATATTTTCTTGCTAAGAGAAAGCTTAGCTCACGAAAGCTTATGCTCAAATAAATTTGTTAGTCTCTAAGGTGCCACAAGTACTCCTTTTCTTTTTGTTCTCTTCCTGTAACTCAAGAGGGAAGCCCATCTAACAATGATGTGTAAGATTAGATGAGGCTAAATATGCATGTGGGCTGTTTGTTGCTTTAAAATCCCTTTTCTCTAATTCTGTGTTCCAAGTGCTAAATAAAAATAGTTTGTTTTAAGAAGGCAACTGGTTACCAAATGGGATGCTCAAGCAAGCGTTCAAACTGAGATGTATCTGCCTGGTGATAAGCAGTTGGTACATAAAGAGTATCTTCAAACCTGTTCCTAAACAAAAAAGTGGGAGAATTGCAAAATTCTGTCCTTAAGCAGGAAAGGGCTAAGGCACAAGATCTCAGGAGGTGCGTTCTGAGAGACCAGAAAGTGGACAAAGAGGAGTAGCTAACCACATCAGATTTTTATGTTATGTTTCTCCTTTGGCTGCACCCCTTTCTTCTTTGGGCTCAGTAAGCATGTTTGATTGGGGTTTTTTTCCCCTTTCTTTCTCCCTTATTTGTGACCAGTTGTATCTTTTCAGCATTTCTATTACCAGCTGCTCTCTTAAATCATTTTGTAACCTAAGCCCTATTTATGTTGGTGAAATTGGCACCAGTATAACCACACAGATGATTACATGAGGCAATCCACTAATGTAGACAAGCTGCGCCAGTGTAAAGCAGGGATTATAATGGTGCGGTTTACTTTGATAATTTATTGGAATAAATTGTACCAGTGTAAGCTCTGTTTTACTTTGGTGCAATACCTCTACATCAGGGGTTTACACCAAGTATCATCATCTGTCTAATTATACCAGTGCAAATTTTCCAAATGTAGAGATGGATCCTTACAAATATTTCTAGGTGCAGCTCTGCTGCATTTCTCCAATTTTCAAGTTTCCTGAAAATTAGATGCCAATTTAAAGGGTTTAAAATTAAATTTAACATATTTTTCCTGACATAGACGATCCTAATAATGTGTATTGAAGCCTAAGAATGCCCTTTTGACATTACCAGTTCAGAAATGTTTGATTTATTTGTGTAGCTTCAATAATTTGAGGTCTAGATGCCTGATGTGCACCTTGTGTACACTGGTATAGCTCAAGTTTCTGAACTATTGCCATTTTAAAAAGAACATTTGTATGTGATAAATGAATTGAAAATGTGTTCCCTGGTCTTCACTCAGCAATTTTAAAACTAAAAGGCTTGAATTAGACAACCCTATGGTTCCTGCTGCAGCTCTAGTTCTGATGTGAGCACTGAATGTCAGAGCTCCAGTCAGCTGCTATCCTTTCCCTGTAGCAGCTTCTGAGCAGCTCCCCAAGAGCCTGCCTGCTGCATGGCAGTGGAACACAGAGAGACTATCCCGGATGCTATATTGCAGGGGTAGCTAATTATTTGTTGTGAAGGTCCAAATTTCTTGGTCAAGGTATAGTCCAGGTCCAGACTGCAGAGAAAATAATAATAATTTAAAAAGGAAAAATAGTAAGAAAATAAAAAGACTTTGGGATCCATTCAAAAGCTTCTTTCTGTCCAGATTTGGCCTGTGGTCTGCCTATTTACTACCCCTGCTATATTGTCTACTTCACAGCAGGACTGTGGGAACCCCAGAGAGAACGGGATAGGAGCTTGGCTGGCTCTGCTCCAGTTAATGGAATGATTCGCAAAAGATTATTCCCACCCCACACACAGCCACCTAATCACTTCAGAAGAGGAGAAAATTAGAAGTTGAGAAGAACCAACCAGTTATGGCTCCCTGATACTCCCTGACCCAGACAGGGAACATAGGAAGCTGAGAATAACTGGATTTCAGACTACTCCAACTATCTCCTCTCTCCACCCTTACACAACCGTCAGTGGGAGTTATATACTTGCAAAGCCTGCAAAACTAGAGTGTCTTGCATACATTTGTGGGAGTTTAACCGTTAGTGTTAAGACTTGTACATTTTGAAATGTTATAGAGGTGTTGGTCCCAGGATATTAGATAAAGTGGGTGAGGTAATATCTTTTACTAGACCAACTTCTCTTGGTGAGAGAGACAAGCTTTTGAGCTCTTCTTCAGATTTTGTATCTGTTGTTCTGGCAGGGTCTGGTGCCACTTTGAGTTGGTGTTTCCTGGTCTGTGGGGAGCTTGATTCTGATGATGCACTTGGAGAAGTTGAGGGATTGTTTGAAGGCCAAGAGAAGGGGTTTGGGAAAGATTTCTTTCAAGATGTGGTTGCCATTGAGTATGGACACACCAGGCCCTACCAGAACAGTACATGCAAAACCTGGAGACATATCTCCACTGTGACACTGATCAATACACCTTTCAAGATCCATGGGTCCTACACGTGCTTAACACAACATGTGATGTAC
Organism: Chelonia mydas; assembly: GCF_015237465.2. Lineage (NCBI taxonomy): Eukaryota > Metazoa > Chordata > Testudines > Cheloniidae > Chelonia > Chelonia mydas. The sequence goes on from NC_057852.1 coordinate 46,789,461, forward strand.
CTTATCCAGTGCACACCTTTCAAGATCCATGGGTCCTACACGTGCTTATCACAACATGTGATGTACCTTATCCAGTGCACTAAATTTCCCAATAACTATGTGGGTGAAACCAGGCAATCACTACACTCTTGAATGAACTCACCCCGGAAAATTATATAAGACAAAACCACCATATCACCATATCACACTTTTCAGGAATCAGAGTAGCAGCCGTGTTAGTCTGTATCCACAAAAAGAAAAGGAGGACTTGTGGCACCTTAGAGACTAACAAATTTACTTGAGCATAAGCTTTCATGAGCTACAGCTCACTTCATCGGATGCATTCAGTGGAAGCTTTTCAGGAAGCGATCACTCTATATCTGTCCTCATTCTCAAAGAAAACCTGCTGCATAATACCTTCAAAGACAAACTGGGGAGCATAAATTCATAACTTTGCTAGACAGTAAATCATGGACTGAACAGACACTGGATTTATGGCTTATTCAGAAACACACACACACACACACACACATGCGCGCACGCGCTGCCCTTCCCCAGCTGCCTTTCTTTTGTCTTTCTCTTTCCCGTCCTTTTCTCCCTGTGACTTCACCTTGAATGTCCCTTGAAATGTGTTTACTTATGCTAAACAATCTGTTTCACCTTGTATTTAGCTGTGAAACTCTGAGGCTTAGGTCTGAACTAGAACCTTAGGTTGGTGTAACTATATCACTCAGGTGTATGGGTTTTCCAACCTAACTCCTAGCGTAGACAGCATTACAGCAATGGGAGGGCTTCTCTTGTCGAGATAGTTACTGACTCCTGGGGAGGTGGGTTACCTATGCCGACAGGAGACATGATCCTATATATAGCATCTTCACTGAAGTGCTACAGTAGTGCAGCTGCAGCATTTTTTAGCGTAGACAAGCCCTAACTGTGTTTCAAAGATGTGAAGAGGAGCTCTGTGTAAGCTGGAAGGCTTGTCTCTCTCACCAACAGAAGTTGGTTCAGTGAAAGATATTATCTACCTACCTTGTCTCTCATATTTTGCAGTGTTGAATCCTAACTTCAGTCGCAAGATTAAAAATAGCTTTCTTTGTTCTGTTGTGATTTCCTCTGTTACTGTTCTTGCTCAGTTTCGTTATTCTCATGTGTGGGAGTCTTATTTTAACACTCATCCTGCTTGTTACTCAAAGCAACATTTTGCTAGTTCTTGTTCATTTCACTGTCTTCACTAACAAGGTCAGCTCCCAGACTGCTGCGCTGGGCATCACAAAATGGGGAAGAGATGGCCAGCCCTCTGTGGAGATAGAGGTGGTTAGGGACTATTTAGAAAAGCTGGACGTGCACAAGTCCATGGGGCCGGACGAGTTGCATCCGAGAGTGCTGCAGGAATTGGCGGCTGTGATTGCAGAGCCATTGGCCATTATCTTTGAAAACTCGTGGCGAACGGGGGAAGTCCCAGATGACTGGAAAAAGGCTAATGTAGTGCCAATCTTTAAAAAAGGGAAGAAGGAGGATCCTGGGAACTACAGGCCAGTCAGCCTCACCTCAGTCCCTGGAAAAATCATGGAGCAGGTCCTCAAGGAATCAATCCTGAAGCACTTGCATGAGAGGAAAGTGATCAGGAACAGCCAGCATGGATTCACCAAGGGAAGGTCATGCCTGACTAATCTAATCGCCTTTTATGATGAGATTACTGGTTCTGTGGATGAAGGGAAAGCAGTGGATGTATTGTTTCTTGACTTTAGCAAAGCTTTTGACACGGTCTCCCACAGTATTCTTGTCAGCAAGTTAAGGAAGTATGGGCTGGATGAATGCACTATAAGGTGGGTAGAAAGTTGGCTAGATTGTCGGGCTCAACGGGTAGTGATCAATGGCTCCATGTCTTGTTGGCAGCCGGTGTCAAGTAGAGTGCCCCAGGGGTCGGTCCTGGGGCCGGTTTTGTTCAATATCTTCATAAATGATCTGGAGGATGGTGTGGATTGCACTCAGCAAATTTGCGGATGATACTAAACTGGGAGGAGTGGTAGATACGCTGGAGGGGAGGGATAGGATACAGAAGGACCTAGACAAATTGGAGGATTGGGCCAAAAGAAATCTGATGAGGTTCAATAAGGATAAGTGCAGGGTCCTGCACTTAGGACGGAAGAACCCAATGCACCGCTACAGACTAGGGACCGAATGGCTAGGCAGCAGTTCGGCGGAAAAGGACCTAGGGGTGACAGTGGACGAGAAGCTGGATATGAGTCAGCAGTGTGCCCTTGTTGCCAAAAAGGCCAATGGCATTTTGGGATGTATAAGTAGGGGCATAGCGAGCAGATCGAGGGACGTGATCGTTCCCCTCTATTCGACATTGGTGAGGCCTCATCTGGAGTACTGTGTCCAGTTTTGGGCCCCACACTACAAGAAGGATGTGGATAAATTGGAGAGAGTCCAGCGAAGGGCAACAAAAATGATTAGGGGTCTAGAACACATGACTTATGAGGAGAGGCTGAAGGAGCTGGGATTGTTTAGTCTGCAGAAGAGAAGAATGAGGGGGGATTTGATAGCTGCATTCAACTACCTGAAAGGGGGTTCCAAAGAGGATGGCTCTAGACTGTTCTCAATGGTAGCAGATGACAGAACGAGGAGTAATGGTCTCAAGTTGCAGTGGGGGAGGTTTAGATTGGATATTAGGAAAAACTTTTTCACTAAGAGGGTGGTGAAACACTGGAATGCGTTACCTAGGGAGGTGGTAGAATCTCCTTCCTTAGAGGTTTTTAAGGTCAGGCTTGACAAAGCCCTGGCTGGGATGATTTAACTGGGACTTGGTCCTGCTTCGAGCAGGGGGTTGGACTAGATGACCTTCTGAGGTCCCTTCCAACCCTGATATTCTATGATTCTATGATTCTATGATTTTGCTACTTGCTGGCTGGAGTACAGTAGCTACTGTAAAGATAATGAATGGCTAATCAGATGTCTTTCAAGGACAGCTTTACATACAGAGGAGTGTCCTGCAGTCTAAATGAATGATGGATTTTATTTATTTAATTTAAACTGTGTCAATAAATGTATTCAGGAGGAAAAGGGTTTAACTGGACAGCCTTTTGAGGTCAATCCTTTGATGTACTAAGTGCCCTCAACAAGCATTCGCTGCGAGTTGGAGTTACTTATGAGGATTGGGCCCTTGATGAAAACATGAGGACATTAGTTGATGCATTTCTCTTTTGTTTGAGCTTATTTAAAAATGTAAATATGCTTTTTGTTGATTTGTTTTACTATTATATTGACCATAAGACACGATGAGAAGAGGTACTGATCTTTTTTTATAAAGGTTTGTTAGCAAAAGCAGATTGACATCCACACTGTTTCACAAAGAGGATATACCATAGAATTGATCAATCTGATCTGAAATGATGATATACTTCTGATGTTAGAAAGCTTTCATCTGTTTATTTACCTTGAAAAAAATCTTGCTTTCATAATCTGTTGTTTACCTTATCAATTCAGCTCTGGCTAAGGGAAATGCATATACTCAATTGTTCCTGCTTAGCACCTGCCAGGTTTTGGTCTTTCATATAGATTAAAGACCTTTGGTGGATATTTTTTTCATTTGGTTTTATTTTTTTCAAAGCGTTAGTGGTTCATAGAAACAGTAGTATTTAAAACAAAGAAACGTAATGAAATCTAGCTGTTATGTAATATAACGTAATGTCTACCCCAAAGGAACAGAGTATTTCTATTTACTTCAGATTTATAAGACATTGAATCTTCTTCTAAACATTACAAGCTATGATTAAACTTTTTAAAAGAAATAAGGAGTAAAATTTGTGTAAATTCATTAAGCTGCAATGTAATACATAATAGTGGCTAGTAGCCGTCAGTTTACATAGCTCTGGATGGTCTTTGTCAAATTCTAGATACAACTGGAATAATTTAAAACAACAATAAAAAAACTTATAGGAAATTGGAATTTGCAACAACTTTACATCTAGAACTCTTTTTTTGGCTTCACTGGAAGTTTAATGCATGAAGCTGCAACAGGATAGGTTCTTTAGTTCTTCGTGGAGCAACTCCTGAGTCCAGCACTTAGCCCAAGGTTAAGCTCTGGGCAGATGCATGCGGTCAGGCAATGACTGGGAATGGAATCCACCTCTGATTTAGCTGAACTGCTCCATAAAGATTACTAAAGCTTAAATGGTGGAAAAGACTTCACCTTGCCTTATGTAGCGCATCACAAGGCAGCAGGAAGATTAGATTATATGCTTATAATGAGTCTAATAGTGGACCCGTGGACCTAAAAATCTCCTCATTTTACTGATTCCACTGCCAGGGATCCTGGACAAAAAGCTGAAAGATGTATCCCCATATGATTTACACTCTTGTATGTACATTCTGGATTTAAAATGGAAGAGATAAAGTTGCCAGCTGATTATGCCTAACAGTTATGAAAGCATATATGAACATGTATTCAAAGAGTTTCAAACCAAATAACCACAGGTAAGTGTAAATTAGTCTATATGTCCTACAAAGAAAGAATATACCTGATAATAGAAGCCTCTTCCTTCTAGTAGACAAAGATAAAACATGGTCCAGAGACTGTTAGTTGACAAATTTAAACTGGAAACGATACAAATTATAACAGTGAGGATAATTCACCATTTAACTTGAAATCTTTAAATGTGATGGCTTTCCAAAAGATTTGCTATAGCCACTCAAACAGGTGTAATGGAGCTTGATGAAGGAATTCCTGAGATTGTATGGCCCTGGTCTTAGCAGGAGATCAGACTAGGGGATCACAATAATCCCTTCTGGCCTTAAAAATCTATGAGAGATGGAAAAAGTCCATTCTAGTCCTGCCCTATCCACCTCAGTGAAGCATGCATTTCTAAGTTTAATTGGTGGGAACATGTGGTAAGGATTTTACCTTGAACCAAGTCTAGCTTGTTAAGTTTTTTCTATTAGAAAGCATTTTGTCTTTATTTTTCTTTAATACATGATATTTGAATTCACTTAAAATCCTATCTTGTTTTGTTAATAAACTTGCTTTATTTTTTATCTAAACTAATCCAATATAGTCTTTAAACAGAACTGTTTGGTAACTCCAGTAAAGTAGTAAATTGTTTGAATATTGACCCTTTACTGGGCAACAAACATTTATATTTAGCAAGCAACAAGCAGAAAATCATACAATGATGTCCTTCAGTCCAATTTCAACAGAATGCAACTAAAAGTAATGGCAATATGCGAGCAGTGAGCTGGAGAAGGCAATAAAGAACAAAAACAAAAAAAAATAGCCTTAAAAAGTGAAGTGGGTAGGCTAGAGACAAGAGTGAAAAGTTTGTATACAATAGTCCTGGCATGTTTTGAATTGTCTATAGTAGTAGAAAGAATAAAATTAACATTCTGAAGGCAGAATACACCAGCCAAAAGTTAAGAGCAGGCTATGCAGTCTACTGTACACACAACAGTTTCTGATGGTGATGAAGAATCTAGCAGAGAGAGGAAGTTTGTGGAATTACTTAAAAAATAATCAGAAATGCCCGTCCTCCATCCATCCATTGCAGAAAAATATATAGGATGTGATCCATAATCATAACATCCAGTTAAATTTGAGAGATCCTCCATGTTTGGTACAGAAATCCTACTTTCCTCTGAGATCCACAGGTTTACTATTTGCAAAAAGAAAAGGAGTACTAGTGGCACCTTAGAGACTAACCAATTTTTTTGAGCATAAGCTTTCGTGAGCTACAGCTCACTTCATCGGATGCATTCAGTGGTAAATACAGTGAGGAGATTTATATACACACAGAACATGAAAAATGGGTGTTATAATACACACTGTAAGGAGAGTGATCACTTATGATGAGCTATTACCAGCTGGAGAGCGGGGGGGGGGATGAGGGGGGGAATGGCCCACCTTGATTATCACTACAAAAGGTTTTCTTCCCTAAAGGTCTCTAAGGTGCCACTAATACTCCTTTTCTTTTTGCGAATACAGACTAACACGGCTGCTACTCTGAAACCAGGTTTACTATTTGAATATAAAATATGCAGTGTTGTTACAGCCATGTTGGTCTCGGGATATTAAAGAGGCAAGGTGGGTGGGGTAATATCTTTCACTGGACCAATTTCTATTGGTAGTATTTCTACAAGGTAGAAAAGTGTCATTATGTAAATCTGCTGCAAAAAGATCGGAAGATCTGTCTCCTGGGAGTAGGGGGAAAACAATCTAAGCATGTAGAAAAGTACTGTGTCTTTTTCTGTATTGATTAAAATGAATTTGGAACTATTGGACATTGCTCTTACAAGAAATGGTTGGATATTGCCTAGTTAGATCTTTCTGCATACCACTTCAGATGGCCACAAGCATGGATACGCTCAAAGACAAACAATATCCAGACCTAGTCTTGCACGCTATAATATGAAGAAAAGCATTGCCGTTTTATGGTATTCCTGTAGAACCTTGTATCCACTTGACACATTTTTGTCTCTTGTGTTGGCTATTTGTTCAACAATAATAAAATAATAACTTTAAGATAAAGGTCAGTATCAATATCATGAGTTTATTTGATCTGACTTTAATTCCCAGCTTGTGGCGGGGCAGGGCTCCAGACACCCATGAATGTAGTTGAGGGAACAGGGGAACATTGCCCTCCAAAACAGAAGCGCCCCTTTTCTTGAGCACACAGCTGCCCTCTCCAGCTCACTGACTCTCCAGCTGGACACCAACTCCTGGGTCCTAGTGCTGATCATCCTCACCTTCTGTGTGTGCTGGGGACCCTTCATAGCCACTGTCCTGGTTTCTGTACAATGGTGAGTGCCCGTGGTGGGTCAGGGCAAAGAGGGCAGGGGGAAAAGCCAGTGAGGAAAGAAGGAGGTAGGATGGGGCAAGGGGAGGGGTATGTAGGAGTGAGGGAGGGGAGGGGGACAATGGAAGGGGATGGAGAAGAGGCAGTGGGGACGGAGAATGGGGGGAAGCAGTAGCCTGCTAAGGGTTAGAAGTGAATAGCAGATCTTAACATTCCCGGAGTACATATAGGGAGAAAAAATAACCATTTAAATAGCTGTTCATGTATAGTTTATTCTTATTTAATTTTTCAGTTGAATTTGGTTGACTTTGTTTTTCACATCTTGAGAAACCTTTCTTTCCAAAAGTAGGTGAACTGCACATACTTAAACCCATTAAAATATGGATGTGAGCTATTTCACTCTATTAACATTTAAATATGAGTAGTGGACTGAAATTACTGTAATACTTTACAGAAATAGTATCACTACAGATATAATTGAGAGCAGATGAATTATAAAATAAGTTGTGGTGGCAAATGGTCCCTGAAAGATATTAATTTGATCATATTCTCTATACATGATTCCTGCACTGCCTAGCAAAGCCAATGAAACGGATTCTTCAACCGTGTGGAGAATAAGTAATGTAACTTAGCAGTCTGCTAACCAATTACTTTTCATAGCATCTGGCTAGTTACTAACTACCTGTATATAAACAGAGTTTTTCCCTGTTTTAAAAGCAAGAGATGGGAGAAAAACATGTGGGATTCTCTAAACATTAGGAAGGAAGAAAAGGAGTCAATGGCTTTTGCTGAATCCTGGCCATACCTCATCATTTACGACTTCGTGCATTTGTTCCAGATAATCAGCATTGAGATTGCTGATTGGGAAATTGAAAACAGCATTGTAGACACATATGAAAAATGAAACTCTAATAAAAAGGGAAATCCTTCTATGGGAAGGACTGCCAAAGCCATAACTAATTTTATTTAGCTTTTTTATAATCAGGGAGAAAGAAAGGCCAAAGACTACATGAAGTTCTCTAGAGATCTTGCTTTGCGAGACTAGTTTACCTGGAGAAGTTAAATAGTATGGCAATGGACACTATGAAAGACTATAGAGAGAAAGATCCAGCGGATGTCTCAGCAGTCTGTCATTCCCCCTTCACCACATACATGTAACCAAGGATGAATTTTGAGTCTTGGCTTTGTTTTCTTTTGTTTAGTCTTACAGGAGCCAAACGTAAGTTAATGAGCAAATTATGGAAAAGACAAGATCAAACTGAGAACAGCAACTGTTTCCCCCTACCCCTATATCATACTAACCCTTTTAAATTGCAACCAGTCCTCTTAACTACCTGCAAAAATTCAAATTGTGTCTAAATACCTGACAGACACATTGACTACACCTAAAACATTGACAAGAGAATAGGCAAGCAACTGTGAGGAGGACATGAACTTTATTTTTATTTGAAAATATTAATTGTCCTATCTGAGGGTACATGTGTGATAGAGGATGTGGTCTTATTCAAGAGAACGTGTCAATCTCAGTGTGTTTCAGCAATTCTTCTCCTTCCGCTCTTTTATGTAAAACTTTCCAATGAGTGCCATTGACTTCTCTTTAATCCACAAATCATAAGCTAAATGAAAGGATCTATGGCTGAATTGTGCACTTGGGTACGTGCATACCACTTCCATGATGGTCAATGGGAATTTCATATACATATCCACTGGCAGAATTTGGCTTTAAGTGTTTGAACAGACTATTGTGAAGTTCACTGTATTGCACTGTAGTGTATTATACTAAACATAGTGTGATGCTGATGTGTTGTCGCTTGCCCTGTTGTAGCTGAGAGGATTTTCCAGTGGTCTTCATCTAAAGAGGAAGAGAAGCAAGATATGCAAAATATATACAGTAGGAGGTTTTCAAAATTGCTTGGATGTAAATTCAGTAACCAGCATTTCACCTGCTGCACTGAGTATATGCTATTAGCTACTAGAGAGTAGATTTTTTCAGCATGGTGTACAGAGAATCATGCTGACAGCTGTCTTTGATAATAATTGAAATTCCATATTTAATTCCCTGCATGCCTTATTGAGAATAAGCTAGAAGCTGTATGGGACTTAGGAACAGCTAAAGCTGTCTACTACACCAACTGTTCATTTCCCAAAGTTCTAAATGATTTTTCTTTCAGCCTATAAATCTATAGTCATACGAGACTCTGGTTCCAATATTATGCACGAAGATTGACCCTAACTGGATAATTTTACGTCAATCTGGGTTGATGAGAAAAGCCCCATGCTAACCATATGTTATGCTGCCTCTGAAGAGGGAGCATTGGGATATTTTGCAGTTTGTGTAGCAGTCGCTGAGTCCTTAGTTGCTTTTGTGAGCTGTGTGTTTTTAAGCACCTGAGGAAATTCTGATTATGAGTCTGTATTTCCTGAGATGCAGTGATAGTTGTCTAAATATAGAAGAGGGCCTGAAAGAAGTAGAATAGAATAGTCTGTAAAACTGAGGAGAAAAAGATTCTTATTGCTCAAAAATCAGTCATAAAATCTTATTTTCCCACGTTTCATGAAAATTAAACAGTTTTACTTCAGTTTCCACTCAGGCTTTTTTACATGGAAAATACAATTCATTTTCATATACACACATGCAAAACATCAACAATAGTAGCTTCAAACAGCTCTATTAGTCTGCATTTCCTTCCCTTATTTACAAAGAAAGCTTTCCTATATGTCTACTTTTCATGAAAGTGTATTATACCTTCTTCCATTTAAATAAAGATCTTGCATTATGGTTCACATTTTTTCCTGGCTCTGATGTATGGTGTATTGTAGCCCATAGGATTATTTTGCTAGCGTTTATATCCTACTAATCCAGCCAGTAGTATCAATTAATGTTTCTTTTTCTGAAATTAATCCATTTTCTTTTTATATTTTATTAGTATTAATTCCTTGGAATTTAGGATGTGTTGAGGCATGTGTTTCCTAATAATAAGTTTTGCTGAAATGCAAGAAGCCTACCGGCCTGTAAAATCCGGTAAGATCTGCTATATAGCAAAAAGTATAATAAGTTATAAATGTCAGCATAAAAGTTGGCAACCTTTGGCACAGATAAGAATGGTCCCTGAACTTTGGGGAACCAAAGGGAGGAACTATCCACATCACATCACAGGTTTATCTGGCTTCTACAACTGGTTGGTACCCACAGGGTACACCACAACTTGGAGGTCATCAAGAGAGCCTAGGTTGGCAGTTCTGGAATGAGATAATCCTTATTAATATATTTAGAAAGTAAGTGTCATAATCCACTAACCTGTAGGAGAAGGGTACCCATAATTTTTTTAGGGTACGGAAATAGGATTTGGGTATAGTAGGTTGGGCCTAAATTACATAGGTCAGGATCCTATAAAATACCTTGTAAGAGAGCTCCAGGGCGGCTCTGCTGGGAGTTCAGCTCTTCTAAGTTCTAAGCTCTATCTATCTATTCTATCTTCTATCTATGCTAAGCTCTATCTCTATTCTATCTTCTGTCTATTCTATCTTCTATCACGCTATCACCTCAGCTTGTGCAGTATAGTATAACTACTCAATATTCCTAACCATTGGGGAAGCCAGCACCATCGCGTAATCGGGTATGCCAAGGGTGAGGCTGGTCCTTCACTGGGTCCTCAAGGAAGGGTGTTAGTATGTTAGGTTAAGGTACTTATAATAGAAATGGTACCACCAGGAGTTTGGAATTCTCCTACTGTTTTGCAGTTATAAGTTTCATTGCATTTCTTATTTTTATGTTAATTTCAATAAAGGTTTTATCAATTTGGTATTGTCCTCAGTGTACATGTTCTTGCCAAGCACCCAGAGAATCCTCTCCTGATATTGAACTCTCTGAGTTCTTAAACTCTGTAGTCTGAATTGGATAAGAACCTATAAGTCTTCTGGTTGGATGCGATCAGTAGTGAGCCATAACAACTAACCCATCAAATTCAGGTCAACAGTATGGATACATTTTGTTTATTTTTGCAAAACACTTCATATTGCATGTTTCAAAATTATTGAAGCAGGAGAGAAAGGTAAATGATAAATATAAGCTTCAGTGTTAAAGTTGCACCAGTTGTAATAACTTCTCCCCATTGGTAGGGTAATGAAGCTGGGAATAGGATCCCAATGATTGGATGTCAGGGCAATATCTATTTGTCTACCTGTTTCTTGCTTTGGTAATCATGCACAGCTTTTGTTTTGGGTGATTTAGGAGTTCAAGTTTGTAAACACTCTAGTTCCCAGGAAGCTGGAATCTATGACCTCAAGTAACCATAGAAAGTTTTGTTGCCAAATTTCAGGATTTTTCCAACTTTCCAATAATTGGTATAGCTGACAGAGATTTTATGGGCCATTTCTGTAACACATTTTCCATAGTCCATTTCCATTTGCAACCATCTCTATCTAAAATATTATCTATATAAAATTAGCAATATAAAATCAGCAATTTCCTGTCCTTTTCTTGTCATTATAGCCAAGTTAAAGTAATAATGCAGATTGCAGGTTTCCAAGAAGCCACGAGAGCTGCTATTTTTAAATTAGTAAGAATTGAAAGAGAATTGGTGTAAGGGCAAATATCTGATTTCCCTCCTGATGGGAAGTGTCCAGACATCTGCATGTCCCCTGCCAAACATTCTGTTATTGAGCTGACATGCAACCTTCACAAATGTATCAGGATACCCAAGTGTTTTCAAAAGCTGGTCTTGTTATTCAAATAAAAACCTTACTGAGGGCAGTAAAATCCATTCAGAGAACTTTATTCCTCCATGCACTCTCTTGTAGATGGTAAATAGCAAACACCACATCTGTAGTGAGGGCCTTGCATCAACATTTGTTAAAATCCCTACTGGGTTCCTAGTTCGGTTGGGTATTTACCAATTTTTATTGAATGTCGATATCATTAGATAAAGAGGATGGTGTCACTGGATTGCTCAAAACACAACCAGTGTTTATATCACTACTGATTGATCCCACTATGATAGAATTAGGAACTGTAGCTCTGGGAAACTCTAAAAGATAATATTTAGGGAATGTGTAATATTTCTCAGGGCACCCAGGGCTGAATCACCTTGTTGCCACCTGCCTCGAGAATGAGGGATCCTTTCCTGTGCCAGCTGTGCATTAGCTCCCTAATACAAACTGGCCTGTCAGCCACTCCTGTGACTTATATCAGCACCATCCATAGGCAACAGATGCACCCCAGACCCTGAGTCCCTTTGAAGTGTGTCCCTGTGATATCCAGCGCTGATCACTGGATATCCACAGAAATCCCAGATCCTCCATTCCCAGAGAAAGAACATACCCCAGTTTACCAGTTTTACCTTGTAAAACTGTATTACACTTTTCAGAGTAGCAGCCATGTTAGTCTGTATTTGCAAAAAGAAAAGGAGTACTTGTGGCGCCTTAGAGATTAACTAATTTATTTGAGCATAAGCTTTTGTGAGCTACAGCTCACTTCATCAGATGCATAAAGTGGAAAGTACAGTGAGGAGATTTTATATACACACAGACCATGAAAAAATATATACATTGTAAGTAAAGTGATCACTTAAGATAAGCTATTACCAGCAGGAGAGTGGGGTGGGGGGAGAGAAAACCTTTTGAAATGATAATCAAGGTGGGCCATTTCCAGCACATTTCCAGGAGTTAACAAGAACGTCTGAGGAACAGTGGGGGGCGGGGGGGAGGAATAAACAAGGGGAAATAGTTTCACTTAGTATAATGACTCAACCACTCCCAGTCTCTATTCAAGCCTAAGTTAATTTTATCCAATTTGCAAATTAATTCCAATTCAGCAGTCTCTCCTTGGAGTCTGTTTTCGAAGTTTTTTTGTTGAAGGATAGTCACTTTGAGATCAGAAATCGAGTGACCAGAGAGATTGAAGTGTTCTCTGACTGGTTTATGAATGTTATAATTCTTGACGTCTGATTTGTGTCCATTTATTCTTTTAAATAGAGACTGTCCGGTTTGGCCAATGTACATGGCAGAGGGGCATTGCCAGCACATGATGGCATAAATCACATTGGTAGATGTGCAGGTGAAGGAGCCTCTGATAGTGTGGCTCATGTGATTAGGACCTACGATGGTGTCCCCTGAATAGATATGTGGGCACAGTTGGCAACGGGCTTTGTTGGAAGGATAGGTTCCTGGGTTAGTGGTTCTGTTGTGTGGTGTGTGGTTGCTGGTGAGTATTTGGTTCAGGTTGGGGGGCTGTCTGTATGCAAGGACTGGCCTGTCTCCCAAAATTTGTGACAGTGATGGGTCGTCCTTCAGGATAGGTTGTAGATCCTTGATAATGCGTTGGAGAGGTTTTAGTTCAATACACTTGAATTCAGTTATAGTTAAAAAAAGGAAATTTATTTTAGAAAAAAATAGAGATTCAAATAGAAACAAATGTGTGTGATGGAAACAAATGGTTATATACCAAACAAAATCATAACATCCAAACTAGAGCCTAGACTTATAATTAATTACCTTTCCTAGCTAATAAAGTAGATTCTCACCCCAACCCCCAACATTTTTGCAGCATTTGCTAGCCCTAAGGAGCTAAAACCTAGTCTTTCATGAAGAACCACCTCTCAGTTACCTCCTCAGTGAATGGAGGGAGAGTGTCTTTCTCCACCCCGTGATATACTAAATCAGTCTGTTGTCATTATGCATAGACAGGGCCATCCCCTCTCTGTCCTATCATTCCTTCTATGGCCATGTAGCTTTGATATTCTTTGTTTGTCTTTGATGTTTTTCCATTGACTTTTCTCCTTTGTTGCAACAGTGGACAATTTAGCTTTGAATTACATCACCAGCTAATCAGGGAAGGGTGACAACTTTCACGCTGGTGACTCACTTTCACTTCAAGATCATAAGGACATAATTTTCAAAACAGTTACAAATATACAAAAAGCAGAGTCTGATATCTAACAGACCATACATTTTACAGGACCACTGTGAGGTAATATATTTAATTTTAAAAAATGGAGGAAAGTTCAAAGAATCCAATGTGAGCTGGAAGGACCTTGCTACGTGAGATGCACTTAACCTTTTTATATGTAAAGTAGTGGGAAGAGATTTTTTTTCCTGCAGGTAATTTGGCAGATAAGTGACAGTGTGTTGGTTTGTAAAGAGCCTTTAGTAAGCCTCCCTTACAAAGGTTTTGCATTGATTGGCTCTCAGAAAGATATTTTAGTCTATAGGACATCAAATTTCTGTCTAATCTGGCTTGAGGGTGCATTGGATAAGGTTTTTATTCTTGGGCTCCTCAGTGGTGAAGGAAAGTGAATACTTCTCCAGTCTGGAGAAAGATGCCGCCTGCATGGAAGGAAGGGAATATAGAAAGATGGTGCATTTTAACTGGAGTCAAATACATCAGCTGTGATTGGCACTATAATTATTTGTATTAATTTAAGCACCACATTGTTTATAATAGGAAAGAGGTATATATGTAGGGAAACAATAAGGACATTTAATGGAGACCCTATCACTCTGATAATTGTCACCTGTGTCTTGTCTCATGGATTTGTCTAAATGTGGGAAATTGTTCAATTGAAATTAGTAGTGATGATATGTGGGTCATTTAAAAAAATGATGGTTTTCTATTATCTATGGATGCCCACATTGCAAACATTGCTTCAGTGTAATTATCATATCCCCATTAAAATGATTAGGAGTTGTTGAAGTATTGCTTTATTTTTAAATATTTTCACAGTACTCACTGGTAGAATAATTTTAGAATCAACATGAATAAACACCCAATTCAAAAGTATTTTAGTTCATTCATTAGAAGAATCTGAAGACTATTGTTCATGTAAATACATGGAATTTTAACACAACTTCTTTTTAATAATCCTTTAGTAATCTGACTACAGGTAGGCGTGATGATGGTGTCAGAATTCTGCAATCCACCAGTGCATTGCAACAACATATCCACCAGTTTTACAGATGGACTTTTGGTCTCCCAGTTAGTTTTATAAATCGTAATTTAACTTTCTTATATTAGACGTGATGTACTAGAACAATACCTATAATAGGCTGGTGGCATTATATTTCTTATATGTAAAATGTGGCAAACTTGTATCTTGGTCAAAACATAGTGGGCCAGATTCTGATTTCAGTAATACCAGTATAAATTTGGAGTAACTTATCTGAAGTCACAGTGAAGATTTATACCAGTGTAACGCAGCTCAGAATCGACCAAATGTTGTCCTCAACACACTGTACAAAACTGTCTATCTCACTGCTTCCTATCTCAATATATTATACTACTCAGCCTAAATATCTGTAAATAGTATATTAAACTGTTCTGGGCCCATATCTCAGTGCAATGGCACTGTATTCAGCTGAGATTAGAAGTGGATCCTCCCAATAATGATGTTAGTGGACCTAGTTGAAAATTTTCAAATTTAGAAATTTTTGACCAAAAAAATAATGAAAATTTTCATAAAAAAATTCATCTTATTTTTCAAACAGCTCAAGTTTTTAGGAAGATTTGTGTAAACAGTCCTGTGCCAAAACACAATTTTGTACTTAACCAAGGTACATGTGTTTTGTGGGATATGGGTCTTATATATTAGGCTTATTACAAACATTTTGTGGCCTGTTTTAGCCCATCTAGTTTATCACTGCCAGTTGGCATTGGAAATGGCAATAATGGTTGTTCCTCAGCATGCTGGCATGTCTCTAATGAACCTTTCCTTTATTTTTTGTATATAGGAGCTTAATGTTTTTTTGCACATTCTCATACAATATGGCCTTGTAGTTCTAATGAGTTTATATAATATATTTCCTGTGGTGGAGTCAGTCTTGCTATGATAAGCACTAATACATATTGGCCACCTGTGCTCTCTAGAATGCTTCACTGAAAATTTTAATGGCAGTGATACATCATTTGCACATTGCCAGAAATACATGGCCTACTGTAATATCTTGGCTATAGCTTGAAGAGATTGAAGGAAAAAAATGATTCACATTGTGAGCCCTATATCTTTGCGTGAATGAAATGATCGTCTATATTTCAAAATTTAAGGAAAATATTAGTATTTGTAGCCACTGAATAAACATGTAATGTTCATGCTATACAGGAATCAGCTTTATGTGTCTCAAATTATTTTTAAAAGTAGAAGGGGTGATTAATTCTAAAATACTTGTAATTTGCTTTCTAAACTAAGGAAAGACAAACAGAAATGCAGCTTTTCCCTCATTTTCCTTGGTAGGAAAAACTCCCTTCCTTTTTCCAGTGAAAAAATAGTTAATTTCTTTTTATACACTCCACTAAACCTCTATAAAGTGAATAGACTGTTCAATAGTCCTAGAAAGACAAGGTTGGTGACGTTTTTATGATCTTTTATTGGACCAACTTCTGCTGGTGAGAGACACAAGCTTTCAAGCTTTGATAGTCCTATCAGTAAAATAGGGAAAGGAAAACTTAGCTTAGAAACAGTGTGAGAGGAGAATTTTGAGGAGTACTTTGACTATTGTGGGTGCTTCTTATCCCAGTGACCATTCCTTGCCTCTGCAGGAGCAAGTCCTCTCAGGATAGTTGTCACAGTCGATCCACTTTGCAAGTAGATCACTTCTTCAACAGATACCCAAAGGGTGTCTTTTGACTCCTTTTTGCATAATGAGTGTTCAGCCTGACTCCCCTATTCCTAAACTTTGGTGTGTTCTCATTTGCCTCTTCAGGGGAAGCTAAACTGTTCACTCCTGCCAGTAGGAGCTAATCTTCTTGGAGGAAGAGAGGGAAGGAAGCCACACTGTCCCCGATTTCATGCTGTCGTTGTGCTTTGAAATATATTAATTCAGAGGGACTATTAAATGTTAATATAATGATTTCAGTAAGACCTACTTGTGCGGTTATTGAGTCCTGCACTATCATGATAATTTAGCCCCTCTGGCCAATCCTCACAGATGAAGGATATGCTGATCAATGCTAGATGGAAGTGAAGGCTGACTGGTTACTCCTGAAAATGAGTGAGGCTCCATGCTAAATAATTTGAGGAGTGTGCCTGCTAGCAGCAGAAGTAGGCCCAGCAGTAGTGGGTGGTATGTGGAGGATTTTGCTAGATATCACTCAAGAGGGCAACACAGGTGCATCAGAGGGAACAGGAGTGTTTGGTGGGAGGAAGGTTGAGTGGAATATCAAGGTTGCAGGTCCTGGTGGGAGTACGCAAAGTTTCAGGTAATCAGATTCTTATCAGAATTGAACATCTGAACATTTGGGGGATCATCTGTCAGTAGAATGAAGATGCCTTTCTTTTTATAAGAAGAAAATAGGCATATAGTGGCTACATAGTACATCAGACAGAGAACTTTCAACAATTTCGATGTAAAGAGGATTATAAGTCATTTTTTTATAACAATCCATGACCTCTTTTGAAAGACTTACATATGCAACAGATACTTTTATAATGGTTTATATGAATATTAGTGGAAACAGTTTAGGTCCTTAAATCTTCAAAGATTGAAGTCCCCCGCAGAGGCAGAGGTGAAAGTAAGCCGGTACACCCCAGTATGGCTTACTGGCAAGAGCCGGTGCGCCGTACCAGGACCGGCTTTCCCAGACGGCAATTTAAAGTCTGGGGTAGCAGCAGTGGGGCTCTGGCAGGGATTTAAAGGGCCCTGGAGCTCCAGCCGCCGCTACTGCACCGGCTCTTTAAATCTCTGCCTGAGCCCTGCTGCCCAAGCCCTCGGGTAGCGGCGGCAGGGCTCTGGCAGGGATTTAAAGGGCCAGGGCTCCCAGCTCAGGGGTGATTTAAAGGACCCAGGGTTCCCAGCTACCACTACTGCAGCTGGAGCCCCGGGCCCTTTAAATCAAGATTTAAAGGGCCCAGGGATTTAAGGCCCTGTCTTTTCCAGTTGAGGCCAAACCCCCTGCTCAGGACTCCGGTGTACCGGTAAGTCCTTTAACTTACTTTCACCCCTGCGCAGTGGTACCCTTGTTGTGCATTGGTAGGGAAGGACAAGAGGATTCAGTGATGGGATATGACCTAGTCTCATTCACCAGTCTGCCCTGATTAATCTGTCATCTTATTACAACCACACTTTTTTCTTCTTTCTTTTGCTATTATAGATAGATATTGTGAGCTCCATAGCCTCACTGCTACAGAGCAGCCCCCCAACCACCAAACAAAACACCCTTCCAGGAGTAAGGATGGGATCACTCAGTCCTAACCCACCTGTGCATTTTTAGAAGCTACAGACTATCCAGTGGCCTGGTTATATGATGCACAGTGTCCTCCAAAAGAAAGGTCAGCAAGGTATGAAATTTCAGTCTCTTCATCACTCACTACTTTTAAAAAGTAAAACAAAGTTAAAAGCTGTTAGTTTCTCAATAGAACTGAGATGAAAGTGGTGGTTAGACCACAATGTATTGAAAGGGCAGCTGTGGGGCTTGAGGCCAGAGAAGTGGTGGTTAGACCACAATGTATTGAAAGGGCAGCTGTGGGGCTTGAGGCCAGAGAAGGGGGCCTCTAAGGCCAGGGATCTTGGGGAAGATAAGGTGAAGAGGGTTCTTAAATTATGTACTATAAATATATTCCAAATAATACAGGAAATATTTTATAATCCTTTTCCATATTATTTCTCCATTCTTCTTCTATGATGTAGGATTTAGGATCTGATCCAAAGCACATTGACTTGAGTTCCAGGGCAATCTTTCCATTGCTTCAGTGGGCTTTCAGTCAGGTCCATATTGTATTTTAAACCCTCCAAAAATGTTTTAAAACTGTTGAAATGGAATGTAAATTAAGCATCAATAACCTAATAGCAATAATCCATCCTACGATCACTTGTAGCCCATTCAAGCATTGAAGGTGTACACCAATAGCCTACTAATGAGTGGATTCTTGATATATTTGCTTGATTATACAGTCTCTAAAGAGGCGAAGTCTCATTCAATATAATGGGAGTTGTGCCTGAATTTAAATAACAGGACTGGGCCCTTAATCTAAAATGATTTGTTTTGAAAATCAACAGCAGCAATATTCAGTGTCCTAATGATTTACCCACCATTAGCACAAAGGGAAAAAAACATCCAATGTTATGTGGACCAGGTTGTGAAATCATAATTTTTTTTAAAAAAGAGTCTTTCAGTGAGTTTATAAAACAAGACTATAATGTCTGAAGGGAGGTATATAAGATGCGAATAGTCTCATAACATCAGACATCACATTACGCGTATGATAAAAAAAAAGGAGTAGGATGAGTAACAAGGCCTTTTTTACCCTTCCTGAAATTTCATATATTCTAGTAGCAGAAATTTAAAAATAAAATAAAAACTAGAAAATAAACTTCAAAATATTAAAATCCCTTGAAATTATCAAAATTATGAGAACAGTTAAGTAAAACTAATAAATGTGCGTAGAAAAGGAAAAAACAGAAGACAGTAAGAAATGATAAATTGTACACATCACTTTATGTGTATTCTTTCTCTCTGTGCACAAACATGGCTATTTCTATCTAGGAATCAGAGGTTATAAAATTCAGAAAAAAAGACATCTTCATTTGGCAAGCTTCGTTATTTGAATTGCTAAAATAGATTAATAAGCATATTGCATTAAAGAACACCCTTCAGTAATTCTATATGAGTTTGTGAGTTATTAATGGCAGCATCATTCCTGGAGCAATCATAAATATTTAGATTCCTGTATAGAGTTTAATCAGCTAAAATATGAATTATCCTGGGGTTCTTTGCTTCACAGAAGTATATAGTTATCAATTATACCATATTATTTCTATTTCTTCTTCACTGCTATCAAGCTGCTCAATAGTTATGCTTTTAATCATTTGAATTAAGTCTCTTTCTTATGGAATATAGTCTTAATGACATTGTAATTTAAGTTATTTCAATAGTGTGATGGAACTGATTAGATGAATTACACTGAAAATCTTCTGTATAAATAAATAACACAACCTCTACCACCACAAAGTATATCCCATCCTTCTAATTACATTTTGCTAAAATTCTCTATAAAAGATTAAATGTATTTTTGTTGTTTTATGTTAAAATACTAAGTCACTCAATATTCACTTGAATTAATTGTATTTCATAGGAAAATATTTACTGTATAATATGCTGGTAATAGGCATTCAATTGTGACATAAAGTTAATGTAGGGCCTATTGACTTCAGTGGTTTTCAAATCAGCTCTGTATAGATTATTTTCTGGAAATTCTATATCAAAAGTAGGGGACTGCTCCTATCAGAATAAATGACAACATTTCCATAGACTACATTGAGAACAGATTTGGGTCATTTTTCTGAATTAATGTATTTTGAAAAATCTCATGAATTAGAATTATGATGTACACATTTGAATATCCTAAGATCAGTGTTGGGCTCTGAAAAATGTTAGAATTTTATGATTAGGGCCCTGATTAAGCCAGCTACTAGGGCAATGTGCAGGAATTTAAGTTTGAACACTTTTGGAGGGCGCACATTCTGTGCCCCTCCCATGGGCAGAAGAGCTCTCTCTCCCTGCCATGGCCCCAGGCCCACAGGAGCTCTCTACCCCCACTATGGGTCCGGGCCAGAGGAGCTCTGCGCCGCTGTTTGCCTCTCCTGGCGTATGCCCCTGCCAGCTACTGCAACGTGTGTAACTTTGAACACATGAAAGTATTCCTATTTACTTCAGTTGAATTACGTATGTTCTTAAAGTTACACATGTGATTAATTACCATGTTGGATCCATTACTTATGCTTTTTAAAACAAAGTCACAGCTCACGTTGCCAATGTTCATGTCTTCCAGATGACCAAATTCATTCAAAGAAACAAAAACCTAGGGATTAAACCAGATCTCTCTATGCTAGCTATGGCAGTGTATGATATTCGTGATTCATAATTCGTGGGACATTTTCAATTGTTTCATGTGTAGTTTTTGTTCTTTAGAATAACTATGTCTAAATTAAAGCTCCTTTTCTTTCATCCCCAGATTCTTCTTCTTTTATAGGAAAAAGATTGGTATCTTAATTTTGGAGAAACATAATCTCAAATCCTTAAAATATTTCAATGTTTTGTATCAGCAAAATAGAAATGTCAATTATTGCATAAAAAGAATGATAAAAGAGTCCATAAAAGAGGGTTCTGATATGGAGAGAAAAGCAGAGTGAACTATCTAGAAGATTTTGCAGCAGAACTAAAGAATTTGTCCCAACTTATATCCCCAGGATATATTTTTGCCAAATTAATATTTTCTAATCAACTGTCATTTTGAAAATTGTGTGAAACGTTAGTAGGAAATTAGAAAGAAACATGTAACACAGCCTGTTTTGGAGGGGATGGAGATACTGAGGGTTAGGCTAAGGTGCTCAAGTAATGAGAGACAGTAGAGCCAACTGTATGCCAATAAGCTCTATATTTAAATGCACACAAATCTTCATTCTTTAAAAAAGCCAGTTAAGAGGGAAAATCAGTCATTTCAGCTGGCACTCAATATTTCTTCTTTGACACTGATGCACAACACCTGGAATAAGTGTGTACAAGATTTTTGGGTAAATTTTTCAAAATTCATTGACATTTTCAAAACTTTTGACTAACTCTATACTAGTGCGGGACAATGTAGGTATCTGGGAGGTCAGAGAAGAGGAGTTTTAAGATGAGGGAGGCCTGGACAGTTTTAGTTTCCTGGACAGAAAGAAAGGACAGTTTTAGAAATTTTATGGAGAAAGAAGTGGAAAATTAGGTGCAATCTTGCATGTGCCCAGTGAGAGACATGGAAGGCTTGCAGCTGAACCTAATTCACAGCTATGATAGTGGTATTGTCAACAGTGACAGAATACTGGGCAGCAGAGAGAGTTTTGCAAGAAAGATGCAAGTCTCAATTTTCCAGTGTGTTCCTAGGAAATCTAGTCATGAGATGAATATTCATATTGCATAGAGTTGCCATAGCAACTCCCACACCATTCCCCCTCTGGACCACTAGAGCAGGAAGCATGTCTAAAGTGCCCCTGTATGCCTGGCTGGGACTGCCCATTTTAGCAGACACCATAGGTGAGCTCAATTTTAAGGCTTCTCTGATTTAAACCAAAACCTGGACCAATGCCTGGAAATCCTCAAGTTCAGTGAGACACAAAGGCCCCATAGCTCTCTCTGGATTCATGTCAAGTGATCATCAGCTAGTCCAGAGAATATAACCCACAACTTAAGTTTGAACATAAGTTTAAGTTGCTAGTGAGACATACAGAGGATGCCAGAACCAGTCTGAGATGAGAGAGTTGAGAGGCAGACGTGTGAGTCATCTATATACAGTTGGTAGCTGAAACTGTGTGAGAAGAGCCCACCTATAGTGGGAGAGGACGTACAGAGAAAAGTGGATGGTGCTAAAGATGGAGGTTTAGCCAACATGCACTGTATTTGTGTCACTCTCAGAGCTAAAATACTCCATAACTGTTTATCTATCAATCCTCTGAACCATCCAGTCTTCTAAGAGCTTCTTTTCTGTGAGAGGTCTTGTGGGCTGTAGCAGGAACATTTGCTGTTCCAGAACATCTTTGAAGTAAGCATATTATGACCTTGAACTAGAAAATATTTATTTATTAGTATCAACTGCATGTTCCTTGATCTATTTCTGCGTAGTGATTGTGTGAAATCTGAAAGAACCCTTGGGACACTGAGTGGACAAGAATGCATCCTTCTTGCAGTTTACTTTTGTCATCATGAAGTTAATCAGTGAGCTGTAACAGAGAAAGAGAGAAGACAGGAGTTTGAGAGAAAATCCACTTACACAAATTTGGCTCAATGCCAATTGATTTAACACAACAATAAGAGCTTTTAAAAGAGGTTCTGCAGCAAAACAATATATTTTTCATTTTATTACAATATGAAGAGAAGAACTTACAGAAATAGTCACATAAATTAAATTAGACAGCCAGTGAGAAAATCATATCTAACAAGGACCAAAAATATTGCTTTGTTTGTTTTCCGGAGAACTGAGAGTATATTTATGGAAATTACTTCTCTTTTCCAGCCTCAGAGTCTTTCACAGAAAATTACATTAAACAAAAAGACAAACTAAATAAATATTTTGTATAGATTTGTGACATTGCCAAAGATGAAGATGTCACAATTCAGGGCAACTGAACCCATATTACCCCTCCAGGGTCCAAAAGGGCATCCACGTTTAGGTTTCTGATTCCCAGTTGCTATCTCTCTTAGGTGGAGACCTGCGTCTCTCTCCCTCCTGACTGTGTTTTTTCCAGGCTTCGCGGTGCTCTGCCTACACTGTGTTATTGCCAGCCACCCAGACTGCCTAAACACCTTTTGCTTACTCTTCAAAGGCTATGAACAGCATACTTGTTAGCAGTTAAGAGTTACCAAACAATTCTTTATAAGAAGCTTATCCATATCTTGGAAGCCACCTCTCACAGACAGCTGACATTGATGAAGAAGTTCAGTACCAGCTCAAATGGGCTAGCTGAGCTTTTGGTCAACTAAAAAGTGGATGTTTGAAGATTGTGGCACAAGAATTAAAGCTAAACTTATGGTTTACAAAGCTGTTGTGAGCCCCATCCTATTGTATGGGGTGAAACATGAACAACATATAGGAGACATCTTAAGGCACTGGAGATGTATCATCAACACTGTATGCATAAGATTCTCCAAAGTAAATGGACTAATAGACACACTAACATCAGCATCCTCTCACAAGCTGATAACACAAGCATTGAAGGCAATGATTAGCTTCAACTTCGCTGGGCAGATCATGTTGTTCAGATGCCTGATTCCAGACTGCC
The DNA here is from genome assembly GCF_015237465.2 of Chelonia mydas. NCBI lineage: Eukaryota > Metazoa > Chordata > Testudines > Cheloniidae > Chelonia > Chelonia mydas. The sequence continues at coordinate 46,812,971 of NC_057852.1, forward strand.
AAAACAAGTTTTCTATTCTCAACTCAGCCAAGGCAAACGTGTTAGAGGAGGGCAGAAAAAATGCTACAGAGATGTCCTTAAGGCTAATGTGAGGAAATGCAACATTGATAATAGCTCGTGGGAATGTATAGCTCAGGAGCAACAACAAAGGAGGAACTGCTTGAGGCAGGGAACTCAGCACTTTGGAATAGATACAACTACATGTAACAGAAAAATGGGAGCAACACCGTGTACCATGGCTCAAACCATCATCTCAGGTTCACCCACCCTGCTCGGAAATACATGTCTGCAATGTGATGGAGTCTGTAGCTCTAGAATAGGCCTCATTAGTGGGCCCACATCCTTGACTTTGAGGAACCACCAATGTTGATGAATTGCTAGCAGTTAAGAGTTACCACACAGATCTTTGGGAGCAAGCACATTTATTATTAAGGTGAAAGCATTACAGAAAAAAAGATATTTAAAACAATAAGAGAATTTAAACACTTGCTAATAAGCTTATCAGAGATCACACACCCCAACTCCAGCACAGACTGTGATAGAAGTTAGTCCTTCAAACCCCAGCAAAGGCTTTTTCTGTGGTTACCATTTCATAACAGCTTTAGCTCAGAACAAGCACACCCATTCAGAGACAAGTCTTTCCTTTATGTAGCTTGTGCCTTTGATCTTCAGATCTGAGGAACAGGTAATCAGCAGACAATGGTCCCCTCTTCATGGTATAGCTCCTAAAATCTGGGGTTTTGCATAACTGGAGGTGGAAATTTGCATTTACCTCCCCCTAGAAATTTCCTTGGACACTGTCTAAAATTCCATTCTTACCCATTGTTGGATATAGTCCTCTTACGTTCATAACACTTCCTAGGACGGAAAACACACAACCTTTGCATTTAATACAGTAGACTACAAAGATGCTTAAACTTAATTCAGTAATGTTTTTCAAGGATATTGCAAGAAGTTCCCATATTTGTCACAGACTATGTAAGAAAACACTGGAAGAACCCAAAGAAGTTAAATATTTCTTTTCTCTATTGTTTTTCTTAGAGAATATGGGAATTATTTAATTTGAATTTCTGCAACTGTCATGAATGAAATGTAAGTCTTCCTTAACCATACACACTTTTTGGTGGAGTGTGGCGTGAGGAATACGCAACATAGTGGCTTTCAGTTAAAATACTTGGGCCCCAATCCCCTTTGCTTCAGTAGGTGTGGATGGTCAGGGGGATATGATACTGGACTAGAACTAAGAAGGGGTTCAATTCTTGGCTCAGCCTTAAACTTTTTGTTTGACCATGGGGAAGTCTCTTAATCCACTCTAAGCCTTAGTTCCCCATCTGTAAAATGGGAATAATATTATCGTGCTTTGCAGTCTTGTGTTCTTTCTATCTATGGATTTTTAAAATTCTTTTATTAGTACTAGATAGATACTAGGACTGTGTGAACAATGTATCCAGAACCTTACCAAATTCAAGTTGGGTACTAGTTGAACAATTTATCTACCTGGGCTCTTATATTGGCTCCCATCACTACCGTATCAGCCAAGACATACCTTACCAGTATGGGAAGGACTAGTGGATGAAAGTACTGTGAGGAAGAAAGCAAAAGACTTACTGGTATCAAGAGCAAAAAGACCCTGCAGAATATAGTGTGTACAGCTCACATGAACTGAACCTTGCAGGGTCTATTCAGCTGTAATACAGACCTGTACAGGCTTAGACAGTAGGTATGGCTAGATATTGAACACAGTTGACATAGGCACAAATATGGAAACTGCCCAAAGCTACAGCTACAGTCTGCAAAACATGACTGGAGCAGGACATGCTATAAATTGTGTTGCCTTTACTAGGGCTGAACCAAAGCTCACTGATGGCACTGGAAAGACTTCCATTGACTTCAAGTGGGCTTTGAATGGGCTTGCTGCACAGAGATATATTGACATTAAAGATTTCCAATTAAAATAATTATAATAGAGTTCTATGAAAATACATGTTTTCCAGAGCATCTGGACAGTTTTTAATAGCCTTTCAACACATTACTCAGCTTTTTATCATAGATATTTTCTTCTGTATGTAAATTTGCAATTTTCTTGTTTATGCATGCTACACATAAGCAAGTGTTGAAAATTCATGTTAAAACTTGACTTGACTCAATTAGTTGACACTTTCAGATTTTTGCATTATAGTTCCAGAAGTGATACTCCCAATTCATAAGATCCCTGGGAATACATTAGATAGGCTATTTTGATTATCTGGATGCTATTAACTGACATTTTTAGAAATGATATAACTTGCTTTATTTAGAACATTCCATCCTTTAAATAACCTTTGTAATGTTTAAGGACACAGTTTTATGAGAGATTGGCTATGAAACCTATGTTTGCTTATGTTAAGAAAATGAAATGACTTAGATTTTAACATCATCTGATTTTACTGAAGACAGGGGCAGAACTAATTACAATAGTTTACATTTAATAATATAACATAAGAGCAAAGGAAAGCGTTACATCACCTTTATGAAAACAACATTAAGTCATCCTGATAAAATTTACCCTTGGAATTACCATGCCAGTATTATTTAACCCCTCAAAAAAATCTCTCATCCTTGTTTTAGTTTATGGCATTCAAAAATAAAATTGAAATAGACTCAATTTTTGTTATATCTATACTCTCTTGTCACTTTAATTATTTTATTGCTCCTTTTCCCCAGATTAGTTTTAAATATGTATACTTGAGAATTTAGAGTAAAATAGAAACAACAGAAATAAGCCAATACATATATAATTTTGACCTATAGCCTCTTCCATGCAATTTAAATCTCTTATACTTTCAAATTAATGGTAATTTATCTGAAAAAGAAACATATTAAATGTGCCAACTATGCCTTTATTGCTAATCAAAGGAAAGTGGCAGTTTTATAAAATTGATGTTCCTGATTGTGCACCTATATTTCAATGAGCATGAAGATCTGTGTGAATATCCTGATGTTTATATAGTCTTTTGCCTGTACAGTGTATATCTAATAGGTACACATTTAAATCAGTAAGGTGACTGGTATGAATTGCATGCCCATGTTGTGGCGGTTCAATGACAAGACGGAACATGGCTTTTTGCAAGCAAGCGAGCTGGTCTGCTGACGGGCTCCTCCCTGTCAGCTTTCCACCTTCCCTTTTATTATATCTCTCCCCCCTGCGCATTACATACTTCCACCGCAAAAAGACACAACAAAGGAATATATGACTTTGATTAATATTCTTATTTACCAGCCTCTATCTACTACAATCCTAGTTCTCAGGCCTTGAGCCCAGGCCAAGGAAGCTTCCCACGGTTACTGTCCTTTAATTGACTTCCCATGGTTCATGTCTGGTCCTTGTCCTTGGATAGAGCAATGTGTGCATTGCTCCTACACAACAGTCAGGGTGTGCCCTGACTGTTTCCAGGTGGATGAACTAAACATGAACCCTTCACCATCATGTTCTTTTAATTAATTCATGTATTTTTGTATCCATTTTTCTTTTAAATGAGCAAATCACATGTTGCTCCCTGAGGACAATTTGTACTGAAACTGGAGCCTAGATGAAACTTGTCTACTGTGGAGTTATGAAACAAAAACTAACCTCTTAGAGACCAAACCTCTTTAAAGCAGTTTGCAAATCTGAAAGACTTCTTAAGAACATCAGAAGATCTGAATGATGACAGCCATGGATCTCCCTCTTCCCCACACAACCTAGGTTTCCCTATATAATACATGGTGAGAATTAGGAGCCTAAAAAGGTGTTCATAGAAGCCAGCATGCTGAGTGGGGATTTGCCTAGGATAGTCATTAGGAGATGCTGAGGAGAGGACTATGGCCTAAGCTATGACCCTAAAAGGGAGCTGGGTGCTAACTAGGGGCTGGAGGGAGACACCTCCCTCCACTCAGGATTCACAGCCAGGAGCCCTGGAGTTAGGCGTGTAAGCCAGGTCAACCCTTTTTCAAGAAAAAAACAAATAGATGGTGGCTACACCTGCTTCCTCTTATTAGACCACTCACCCACAATATAGGAGACCTGAGTTCAGATCCCAACTCTGCTTGAGAGAAGCAGGGATTGAACTCAGGCCTGCTACCTCCTAGGTGAATGGCCTAAGTACTGGACTATGGGGCATATCTCACTTTTCTTTTGGACCAGAGACAGATTCTATAACCTGGGATCAAGTTCCTACTTCTCTCAGGCAAACTGGGGCTTTGAAACCAGGATGCCTTCTTCCCAGTGCTCTCACCACTGTGCTGTTGGGTTTTGGGGAAACAACTAACATCATCTCCTCCTCCTTGTTTTGCATGGGGCATGATCCAGTAGGCATGCTCTAAGCAGGATCTGTGCATGTATACTGGATTGGGATCTGCAGGAGAGAAAGTGGGGGAACACTTAGTTTGTGAATCCCATTGGGGTTTACATGTGAGTTAGGCACCATGCTGATCAGTGATGTTGGGGCTAATGCAGCTGTTTGTGTTTCCAGTGGCAGGAATTTTGGCATCATAGAAAATTTACCCATGGACATGTAGACACCTACAGGATTACGTGGCATCTCAGTAGGGATGTTGAGAATCTACATTTCGACTCAGTTGCCTAAAATTGGCAATTAGGTAAATAAGTCCCCTTGTGACTCCCATATTGGAGTTTTAGGTTCTCTTGAACCTGAAACTCTAAGGGCACCTCAACTGGAATCAGAGCACTATCACTACATCAAGCCTATAACTGCAAAAAAATAAGTCACAATATTTTAGTCTTCCTTAACAAGCACACACTTAAATCAAGTTACCTGATTAATATTTCTGATGATCTTTCCATTTGTATAAACATAATATTTTTTCAACTAAACCCCAATATTCATTTTTGTAAAATTATTTTATTAAATAGCAATACCACTGGAATATCTACCTAACAGTAACAGACATAGAGGTAATTTAATTTGCTCTGCAACACTTTGCCACTCTGATCAAAATACTGCAACTTTACTCACTAAAATAAATACAGTAGTAGGACTTGAAAATTATTAATTCTTAGTGGCAGATGAAGTAAGTGCTGCTATAGGTATGTGAAAAAATTCATTTCGCATTGATAATCTGTCTGCCCCATTCTATTATGGTGACATTAAACATATTAACCTCTCTATAATAAAGTCCTTCTTTGGGACTGAACATTTGGATCTCAAATCTAGTTTTGGCTGAAACATGCAATTCTATATAAACATATTTTTTACTTTTCTTTACAAATGTTGATACTTTTCTAACCAATACTGGTTAAACTTTGCATGTCATTGGTCTGCAGTGATAGCGAATGCTATTTTTATTTATCACAAACTATGAAAAATGTAAACTAGACATATTACTTTGTGTGATGTAGAGAAATGACCCTGTGATTTTTAGTGTGGAGAATTATATTTCATGTTCAGATCAACAGAAAAAAAGTGTAAAACAGATAAAACAAAGAAAGTTGGACAAAAGTGATCATGACTGAAACAGTGTCTTACCAGTCACAGACAGGATTGGCTACTTGCACAGAAAAAAATGTAGGAATCAGTAGGTAGCAAAGAGACCGGATCACCTAGAAAATTGTGTGTGTTGAGGAGAAGATACTGGGGAAATGGCAAAGGATAAATAAGTAATAAAGAGAGTAGACGAGAAAGCTGGGCCAGCCTTGAGGTAGTACACCGCACAGCTGTGTGAATAATCTAACTTTCTTTTTTTAACTCAGTATCTAACTTTTCAGGCTAGCAGAGGTTAGATGTGTTGAGGAAGAAATCCAAGCAACATCTGAAAGAAGAAACATGTGCTTCATATTGCACAGCAGAGACTTCTCTTTCCAGTTTCAGAATAGCAGGGGCAAGCTTTGAAGAGTGGGATGATAGATGCTGGGTTGAAGAAGCTGGAAAGTAGAAAGATAAAGATGAGCAAATGGAGATTGAAAACAATGATGCTTCAGCATGAGTTTGGTTAGAGAAAACAGCCTTTCTTGGATGCTGAGAATGTGGATGTTGTGAGTGGAGGTTGAGGACATGGTAAATGAGACTTGTTTGTAAAGTATCACTGTACATGAGTACAGAAATCCATTACATTTTGTTTGCTTTCAATACTGGCATGTCATTATACTAAGGAAAATAGTTTCTTGTTATGAAAGGAATGCCCAGGAGATATGCCCTCTAATAGTTCCAATAACTTTGTTTCAGCCCTGTTGGCAGAAAGCTTGTTCCTTAGATCTTGCCAAAGTCCCTCAGAGCATTCAAAACATCACTGACTAAAGTTAATATGGCTGACAAATCTCTAGATCACTGTCCATAACTTTTGTACCTGAGCTGAGCCCTAATTCTAAGGCTTCAGAGTTTGTCTTTCCCATTAGAGAGAACTAGGTATTCCTACTCCACGTCAAGTGTTCTTACTTGAGATTTTTCATGCTGCTGAAAGGTTGCTATTAGCTGGGAAAATCTGTCTATCTGATATACAAATTGATCAGAAAAAAACCATCAACTTTTGAATTTAAAGGAAGACTGTTCCTAGTTCAGGAGCAAAAATAACTACATATAAAAATCATTGGAATCAAAAGGGAAAACAAAGCTCCTTTCCTAGTGATGGACAAAGTACAGAATATCTATAGTCATTCCTTCAGCCTTTGATGATGTTGACCATGAGGTTTTATTCACCTGACTGAGGACTCTGGCAAAGAAGGACAGGATACCATTTGAGTGATTCCATTCCAGCATGTTTTCCACATTGGACTTTCACCTCTGGTATTTCAATTTTGTTTGTTCAGTTTTGTTTATCCCGAGATCATGGTACATAGCCCATCTGTGATTTTGCCTGAAAAGGCAAACTATAGGGTATATTTGTGCTGACATATGAAACACAAAGTTGAATCTCTTCATATTTATGTGATGTTTATCAATTAAACGTTGTATATTTATTTTCAGTAAATTACATCCATGTGCCCAGAGACACGTGATTGATGCACATTGACATTGTAAGTAGAAATTGAAAAATAAGTGACTGGAAATCATCCATGCTTTTCCTAGTATGCATCAAGCATTTGGTTGGCATTATTTTTCATAGATATTCAATGTGATTTATTGATGTGATTTTTCTGTTCAGTTTTGTGAATGTGAGATTCTGTTCTCCAAATTACAGAATTTCACTTTTCTTTTTATAGCAATAATTTCTCTGAACCTTCTTAAAATAATCAGGTCAATATTGAAGATTTTTTTTTCTTTAGAGCAGGGAAATACTGCAAAAACTTCCCATAATTAGTCATCTCCTTATGTTAACTAATTCACTTTGACTGTGGGAGCACCTTTTGTACACAAAATGACTGTAGAAAACATAGTGAAATCCACACACACACACACATTAAAAAAAAAAAAGTTAAAAAGCCAAATGATGAACTTCAATGCTAAAACTATTAGAAATGTTAATTATACATAGAATCGATCTTAAATATTTTTGAGGCAATGTGATGATGAGCTAGCAGTGAAAGATTGGAATTGAAAAGTTCCTGGCTTATCATGACAAGTTTCAGAATAACAGCCGTGTTAGTCTGTATTCGCAAAAAGAAAAGGAGTACTTGTGGCACCTTAGAAACTAACCAATTTATTTGAGCATAAGCTTTCGTGAGCTACAGCTCACTTCATCGGATGCATACTGTGGAAAATACAGAAGATGTTTTTTTTTTTATACACACAAATCATGAAAAAATGGGTGTTTATCACTACAAAAGGTTTTCTCTCCCCCCACCCCACTCTCCTGCTGGTAATAGCTTATGTAAAGTGATCACTCTCCTTACAATGTGTATGATGGTCGGGGTGGGCCATTTCCAGCACAAATCCAGGTTTCTCTCCCCCCCAGCAAAAAAACCCACTCTCCTGTTGGTAATAGCTTATCTAAAGTGATCACCACACACACACACACAAACCCACTCTCCTGTCCGCAACAGCCCATCCAAAGTGATCACTCAGAGTGATCACTTCAGATGAGCCACCACCAACAGGAGAGTGGGTTTGTTTTGGAGGGGGGGAGAAAACCTGGATTTGTGCTGGAAATGGCCCACCCCGACCATCATACACATTGTAAGGAGAGGTTTCAGAGTAACAGCCGGGTTAGTCTGTATTCGCAAAAAGAAAAGGAGTACTTGTGGCACCTTAGAGACTAACCAATTTATTTGAGCATAAGCTTTCGTGAGCTACAGCTCACTTCATCGGATGCATACTGTGGAAAGTGTAGAAGATCTTTTTATACACACAAAGCATGAAAAAATACCTCCCCCCACCCCACTCTCCTGCTGGTAATAGCTTATGTAAAGTGATCACTCTCCTTACAATGTGCACGACAATCAAGGTGGGCCATTTCCAGCACAAATCCAGGGTTTAACAAGAATGTCTGGGCGGGCGGGGGGGGGGGGGGGGGGGGTTGGAAAAAACAAGGGGAAATAGGTTACCTTGCATAATGACTTAGCCACTCCACCTTGATTATCATACACATTGTAAGGAGAGTGATCACTTTACATAAGCTATTACCAGCAGGAGAGTGGGGTGGGGGGAGAGAAAACCTTTTGTAGTGATAAACACCCATTTTTTCATGATTTGTGTGTATAAAAACAAACATCTTCTGTATTTTTCACAGTATGCATCCAATGAAGTGAGCTGTAGCTCACGAAAGCTTATGCTCAAATAAATTGGTTAGTCTCTAAGGTGCCACAAGTACTCCTTTTCTTTTGGCTTATCATGGTGAGTGATGCACTGAATTGTTGTGTGATCTCAAGCCATATCTGTCCATGAATCTCCACAAAGAGCTACTTTTCATTCAGGAAGATAGGGTGGAAAGAAAAAAGAGGAGAACCTCACAGGGCAGACAGGCTGAGAGTTCTAGGAAAAAAGATATTTCTCTTTCTGGTGAAAAAGAAAGTGGTTGCATTGTTCCTCTTAGTCTCTTGACATGGTGGAGATAGGGAGCCAAGTTCAGCCCTGATTTACACTAGAGATGAGTTTGGCCCATGGAGAATAAATCTTCAGTATGGGTGGGAGACACTTTCCTTAAATCTTTCTTTGTGACTGTGCAAGGGATAGCCACAAACTGTGCTTTTAAAAAGTTTGCTTCCTTTCTGGAACTTTTTGACATAAGTTTCCCCAAGCACTCTGTTCACTAATAATAGAGGGAAATAAAAAATCTGTAAGTTTTGAGCTGAAATGGAATTTAAGCAGTATTCACTAACATTCAATATTCAGCAGAAGTTAACTAGAGGCATTCTCAGCATCACAGTTTCTTAGATTTCGTTGTTCACTTCAATGAAATAAAGAATATATTTAAAAAAAAATGGGCCCAATTTTTGAAAACTGGGTGCCTAAAGTGACGTTTCTAAATCCCCATTATGTAAATCCATATTAGGCTCTTAAATAGATGTGGCTTTATATTTAGAGATGCTTAGTAGCTGTAGGTCCCATCCAAAGTTAGTTAAGTACAGGTAAAGTTCCGTGATAGGATTGTGCGAACCTATGGTTTTAGTATAATAGTACATTGAACATGCTCTCAAAGCAAATTAATGAATTGGGCCTCATATCACATATGCAAGATAAGTATTACTTCCCTTTTACAGATGGTTGAACTGAGGCACAATGAAGTTAAGGGATTTGTCCAAGGCTTAGAGGAAATTGATGGTATAACTGGTGATAAATCACAGATTTACTGATTCCCACTCCTATACTTCAACCAGAGGAATTTCAGCTGTAGTATCTCATTTAAATTTTTGTATAAAAATCACCAGCTACTTAACATACATTTATAAATTGAAAAAAAGTTAAGAAATTAAATTCTGCAAATTCGTTAGTGTTTTGCAGTTGCTTTGTATGTTTACATTAGATACAGAGTGATTCTTTGCATTTATTTTTCTGTAACAGCACAAACTACAATAACACGATGATAAGACTTTAAATGTCTGTAGTACCTTCTGGGGATCACAAAGCACTTTAAATATATGAATGAATTATTACTCAGATTTCTGTGTGGGAGATATCTCCATTATACAGATGGGCAAATAAGGCACAGAGAGGACTGGTGATTTGCTCAAGATGACAGATGAAGTATATAACAGAGGCAGGAACAGGATTGAGATCTCCTGACTCCCAGTGCTGTATCCATCCTTCCTCTCTGATAGATTGCAGAAGATGAGGAGAGAAAAAACAAACATACAGTGCTTTGAGCCTCTGTAGATAATTTGAGGGTAATGAATGTGGAAATCCCTAGTTGGTAACATAAACTCAGTCAGTCTGCAGATATTACACAGGCACAGCTGATGAGCCTGTTGTTCTGTACTGTCTGGAAGAAGTTATATTATAAAATGGCAGTTATTTGTATCCCCTGTGAGAACACAGCCCCTTCTGCTGCTTTCAGCTGATAGATCATTTTTTAATTAATTTTTCTTACTGCCCTATTTTTTTCCTTTTCACTTTAAAATTCTCCATTAACTTTAATTAACTTCACTAGCCTTGCAAGCATATGTGTAAATCAGCAAAAGGCATGCCGGTTTGGAGAGCAGGGTTTATCCAGCTTGACTACGAGTAGATTAGTAGTGAGTGCTCTCCATTTCAAATTTGAATTTTAAATTAAAATTTTGGGGGGTGAGGGAGAAGGGGAGAGAGAGACTATATCAGTGGCTTTCCAAGCACCATAAAGAAAGCAGGCCATCCCACAGCACTCAGGGAGAAAGGTCAGCCTACACCTGATACCAAAACAAATCAGCTTTGCAATGGCAAGAGCCAGAGTTGCTGAAGATGGAGAAGTCAGGCAAATGAGTTTCCATTCTCTTTCATTCCAATGCCCAATTCTATGGATTGTCCCTCCCTCTAGTTGGAGCCATGCTGCCCATGGGAGTAAATTCCCTGATCAGGCATCAATGGGGTAACAGGCAGCTCTAGTCTAAGATCTGTGTGTTTAAAACAAAAATATACAAAGATGATCTGGGAGCCAAGGCGTGCCCCTTCTTCCTCTTCTGAATACCAAGGTATAGAGAACAAGAGAGTCAAGAAGAAGAAGCTACTTATTACTATTGAGGAGTGCAAAAGGATCCTCCCTTCGTTTCCTAAGAAGTGAAGTGGTAGTATGTGGGTCTGGCTCCCTCTAGCCCATATCACTGGGTCACATGGTCACTTGTTTCCTGTCCCAGGCTGATTTCTAGAATGGAACAGGTTTTTAAAATGTTTTGCAGTTCTGGCAATCCCAGCAAGGCTGACTGCACAACCCAAGGCAAAACAGAAGTGTAAATACGGACAACCATGATAGAAGGTTTTGGACTGTAAGCTCTTTGGGAGTGGGACTGCAACAACCTATATGTGTGTTGAGTACCTAGTGCAATCGATTCCAACCTGGTTGGTCTCTAGGTGCTGTCGCAGTATAAATATTTAATAATAACAAGATGGTCTGAAAAAGGAGCTCGTACCACAGCTACTACCAACATTATTCTTAAAACCAGGTGAGTTTTGGTTCCCAACATTCGAAGTGGAGTGCCTTGAACTGTTTCAATAGTCAGGGCTGGGCATGATCTTTGTGAGTCCTTCCCGTTCCCTTGGGGCCGAAATGCTAAAGACTGTGGGTATATCTGTCTCCCCTTTCCTCTGAACCTGCCCAACTGGAATGATAAATACTCCCTTAAAGTATTGCTAGGGTCTGAATTAGCTTGATTATGTTCATATAAATTTTGAATGTAGCTTGTTTTCTGTTTTCTGATGTTTTCTGAACATCCTTCAGCTGACATTGATTTTAGTCAGAACTCCTCTGTGCTCAGAATCTTTGAAGATCATTTATTTGTTTGCCTAATTATGGGTTTTAGGAGGCCAACTTTAGGTATCCATTTTTGAAAACCGTGGCTGTAGTAAGTAAAAGTACAAATGGCATTTACCTCTCAGAAACTTTTAAATTTCCCCAGATTGGAAATCCTCTTTAAGGTAAAGTATTACTCAGATTCAAATTTTGTATTTTTATACTATAATATCTGAAAGAGAACCTTGAACAATGCGCACAGTGTTAAAACAGCCTTAAAAAAAAGCATTACTTGTTTCATGCCAGCAGTATTTGAATCACTATTATCCTTGTTAAACCATAGTCTCCATGTATTTCCTCAAATGTCATTGTGCAGCTGTGGATTGTATGGAAAAGGATAATAATATGCATACAATACTTAGTAGAAGAAAAAACAAAATACATATTTTCTTTGTAATCCTAATAGTCCACTTCTTTACAAAACATCAGGGAGTGTATACTTACAATGTGAATTACAGAAGCTACATTTTCCATTAATTATTTTGTAACTGAGTTTCTTTCAACATCAGACATAAAAGTGAAGGGCTTTTTGTTTTTGTATTAATTGCTGTCTTTGTGATAAAGCACTTTTTGCTCCTGTGGCTGATAAAATAATTAACATTAGGGGTGCGTATGAGAATATTCCCTTAGGGTTCACTTCAAAGACTATAAATATGGCAGATTTTCATATGCATGAAGAATTGGTTTTAAACTGTGTGATATGTTGTTTCATAAACACTTCTGGTGCTCACATTAAAGTGCAACCTACAAACAAAATAGTATGCCCTTTTACATAGAATCATTATTTTTTTAATCAGCAAAGCACACCTCTTTTTGTTGTTGTTTTTTTATCAGCATGTCATGATTCCACATTCTTAGTATTCTTAGTCAGAGGTATTGCTGGTCTGTATATTTTGATATTTTGCAGAACGCTGAGAAAGGTTAATGTTTTCTTTAAGTTCAGTAGGCCATATACTGCAATTGTTTTAACACACACAACTCCCACTTCTGACAATGAGAGCTTTGTGATGGACTGAGAGCAAAAGGTCCCTGAAATTCTTATTCAACCAAAACTCCTATTGCCTTGCACTCCATAATGTAAGCTTCAGAAATGTTTATCTAACAACAGGTAATAATGTTTAAAACTATTTATTCATACACATGAAATCTTCCCATTTATAGTCTTCCATAGTCTTCCTTATTTATGGAAGTCAATGTGAGTTTTGCTAGAGTGAAGAGTACAGGAACATTACCAATTCTTAGGAAATACTAGGGACTATTATACAGGGCCAAATACTCCCTTTGAACCTTAGATGAATCTCCCACTGATATCAGCAATAACAGAATAATTATTTACTACTACTTCCATTTTTCTGCTGTCTGCAAACTGTATCAGTGATTTTAGGTTTGCTTCCAGGTCATTAACAAAGATGTTAACTAGTGTAGGGCCAACAACCGATCCTTGCCGGACCCCACTAGAAACACACCCACTCGATGACGATTAGCCAGTTACAGTTACATTTTGAGACCTATCAGTTAGCCAGTTTTTAGTTAATGTATGCCATGTTAATTTTATATGGTTCTAGTTTTTTAATCAAAATGTGAGGTACCAAGTCAAATGCCTTACAGAAGTCTAAGTATATTACATCAACACTATTACCATTATCAACCAATCAAAATGTTATTTTGATAGCATCTATTTTACATAAACTCATGTTGACTGGCATTAATTACATTGCCCTTCTCAAATTCTTTATTAATTGAGTCCCTTATTTCCACTCCATTGTCTTGCCTGAAATCAATGTCAGGCTGACAGGTGTCTAATTAGTAGCTTCTGTTTAACATCATCCAGAGATGCTAGTGGAATGGAAAGTGTGTTGTCTTCACCAAATAATGAGACTTCTTCATTTGTGTTCCTTTCTCCCTCTCCCTCCCCAATACAGGATAGAAATAATTATTGAATATTTTTATTGAATATTTCTGCCTTTTCTGCATTATTATTGATAATTCTACCATTTCCACTTTTAATGGACCAATACCATTGTCAGGGTTCTTCCCTCCCATCCTTATTGTCCTTAACTCCACGGACCATATATTTCTCCTTATGTCCCTTGGCTTCCCTCATCAATTTTCTACAATTTCTAACTCCTGAGTTATATTCAGCACTATCAACTTTCCATTTCTTCCATATGTTACATATTCATTTTTATTTGCATGGCTGTCCTCACATCTTCTCTAAGCCAGGTTGTTTTTTTTAATCAGCCTTCCCCAGCCATTCTCAGTTGTGGTATTGTGCCTTTTTAGTCATCTAGTAAAGCATTTTAAAATTATTCCTAATTATCATTCACATTCTTTAGATTAAATCCTTCCTCCCAGCCAACAGAATACCAGTTACCAATGACCAGTTAGAATAGCTATTGTGATACCAATTATGAGTTAGAATACCAATTTACCAATTATTTTGATATATTATAATTTTAAAATATTGAAGTAATATAAAATTAAATATAAAATGAATATATATGAAAGTCTACATTAAATCTAAATGTTTCAACTGACCTAAAACAAAAAATGTTCAGAAAATTCATTTGATAGGAAACTTAAAATTTTCATTCTTATTCAGAGCAACAACAAATTTCAAAATGTTGACTTTTCTATGGAATGGAAATCAAATTTTGATCTGCTCTAGCTTGAAGTCAGAGGAGTTGTAAGTGCAGTGTAAAGAACAAACTTGTTTTGGGGCAAGTTGATTTCAGAAAAATCTGAAAGTGGAAAGGGAAAGTCCTTGTCAAATGTCTAGTCCTATGGAATTAGGAAGAATACTTGTTTGTATAACTGCTCACCAAGTCAGAGTAAAGGTTTACTATCTGAATAAGCGTAATTTGCCTTGCATTCTGAGAATTTTTTATCAGCAAAATGAAATATACAAGACATGATTTCTTCCATTTTCATTTACACTGAAAATCCTTTCCCCACAATTCTCTACATGTTACAATGAAAACCTCTCATGAAGGACTCTATTATTCTCCATACACTATGGGTATGTCTACACTGCTCACTCCTTGTGGCAGCTTGTAGAGAGTATAAACTGCACGCCTTCCTAGCACGGGTATAAATAGTAATGTAGACAGTGAGAAACTGCTTAGGTGAATGGAGGAAATACATGCCTGAACACTTAGGGTATGTACCCTACACAGTTCTCTATATGCACAAGCTGACCCTATCTACGCTGCTGTTTTTAGCAGTGTAGTGTCCTGATGCCTCCCTGCCGCGGGAATATTTTCCCATTGCAGGGAAAGAATCTGGCTGTGCGGAAAGACTCCAGTAGCTACACACTTCAGTATGGTTCCACCTTGCTTTCACTGCAGCATGTAATCATGCATATCCTACATGCCTCTGCCAGTGGTGTGCAGTGTAGACATACCTTATAGCAAAGGAATTGGCTATGTGACAAAGCTTCCTAAAGCAAAATTAGAGTAGTATAAGAATCTTGGACTCAGAGTTGAAACCACTTAAACTTGTGTGCAGCCTACAGCTATTGCACTACACACAGAGATTAAAAAAAATCTGCTTATCCCATGCTATCAAATGAATAATTAAACCCAAGAAGCTATAATTTAGCATTTTAGAATGTAATTTTTTTCTTTCCTGGTGAGGATGTATATGAGAAAACATCAGATTTTTACTTGTGGTCAATTCAGATCTTCAATCTCAAATACTATATTTCTATCACCTGTACATATCTATTCTCAATGTACTAGTTTTGCTTTGGAGCTTGATTCATTCAGCTCCTGGAATCTAAGCTGCTGATGGCAGAACATATGTCAGAAGGGGCAGTATTATGTAGTTCAAGCTTCCTGCAATCTCTGCTTCTCTGTGACAACTGAAACTGGCCTGCAAAGCCTAGAAATTATATGCTGGGGCTCACCAAGACTGAGAGAGCCAGTGTATTGGGAGTTGGGCTGCATCATTCTGACAGCTCAAAAAATGTCCCATTGAACCCTCTCGGTTGCTATGTAACATAGTTTGTCACCAAAAAAATCCCATATTTTCCTATTTTGTAAAAGTCTCCTTCTCGCTCCCACCCCCAATGTAAAAATTTGACCTCCAAAATCATTGACATTTGAAACATATTCAAAATTCTGAAACAAAAATTCCAAAACTGATCTAGTTTTAAGTTTGAAACCAAAAGAAACAGGGAACAGGAATCATTTATGACATTTTGGCAAATCAAACTGGGTTACAGTCAATGGGCCAGATTCCCAGCTAATGTCAATTGTCATGGTTCATTGAAGAAATTGAGCTATGCCAAGTTACATCAGCAGAGGTGACGAGCTAGTGCTTTTACTGAAGTTCAAGAAAAAGCATTACTGGTGGTTTGCAACTGGTACAGTATTTACCTAAAAAGTACCTGTGAAGCTGCATAAAGATCACGCAGAATTTCAGCCCTTCTGCTCTGAAGAAAACTTAGCACTATAACAGGGTCAGGGAGGGGATTGGGTCACAGTGCACACATTCAGGTATCAGCCAGCAAAACTGCCCAGCTACACCAAGAGGAATAGGCAAGTCACATCAACTCTTCCTTCCACTCCAACAATAATATCAGCTCAGTGGCACTTTTGCATTTTCTCCCATCAAGGGTAGTCCTTGTTCATGAGAAAAGCTCCCAGCCATAATCTGTAAAATCACTATCTTATCCTTCAGTTTCTTTCTCAAAACTCGCCTCTTTTGTAATGCATGTAGTAAACTGCAATCTAATAATGATTACGGCAGGTGGCAAGCTGCGAATTCCTGCTTCTGACTGGCTAAAAGTAGTGCACATCCTATTATTTTTGTTACCCCATCTTCCACTGCCCTTACCCTGACCCTCCTTGTTTGCCTCATCTACCAGTTATGCCTTGTCTTTTAGACTGTAAACTCTGTCATTTTCTGCGTTTGTACAGCAGCCAGAATGTTGTGGCACAAGCTGGTTGAGGCCTCTAGGTTCTACCACAATATAAATGGTAAATAATAATCCTAAGAATAAGAATTGTATAGCTGCAGGCATGCTTCCAGCGAGAACGGGTAGGCAGATTGTTTCTCAGTGCTCCCCATAGGGACGGTACAGTTCTGCCCTCTCCCTATGCAGGGCTATGCCTAAATTTCACACTTCAATACTTCGTGTTCATTCTGCAGTTCAGATACTTGTGTTAATTTTACTTTCTGGTCGTCACCTTTGTAATAATTGCTACAACAGCGTTGTAGCAGTCTCTACTCTGAGGGTGAGTGAAGCTGAATTTCTAGTGGTTTAGATTAAATTTTGTGTGGTTTTCTCCTAATTGTTTACAATGCCTTCTATCTTTTGTTCTCCATCGTTCTGATGTTATTAACAAAAGCTACCATCCCACCTAAACCAGTTGTCCCACTTGCAAAATGTTCACTTTTGGCATCTCCATGGACTTCACATACCTACATATTCTTCAGCAGCAATTAACATGAAAGTCTGTTTTAATATCAATGACTAAATTATTAATAGAAATGGCCTTTTAAAATAAGTATGTCCTATAATGGTGTTAGACATGATTTCAAAATACTGCATAGAATAGTTGATGTTATAGCTCCTTTTATAAAACACTTATAAATTGGAGAACATAGTTATTCACACTTGCCTCTCTACAACATATCACAATACATTGTGTAATCATTCATTTAAAAGAGCAATTCTTATTAATCATTTATTATGATTAATAATACTCGCTACTTTCATTCAAAATGTTATTCATTTTTCTCTACAGTACTGGTCTGCTGTCCTATTTCAGATAAGAAAAGCCATTATAAGAACTGACAGCAGCTTTTCTTACTGAAACTGTGTGTCACCTTCAGTTTTCAATAAGAAGTTAGTATTTAAATGCTTAGCACCTGCACACACAATGTAGCACAATAGCATGGTGCATGGAAATGAGCAAATGATCCCCAAATGATCCCCAAGCAAGTGATTTTATTTGTGTTTACTTCTCCTAAACATTGAATTATTAATTTTATTTATATAAATGACTAATGCTTTGCAATGTTCAGTCCAAGAGCTATATGTGGTCATTAGGTTACATTCAAATAAAGGTGTGTGTAGTTTTTGAAGGTTTAAGATATGCACATATTTTGAGCCTCACAGATACTGAAGAATTGTTAGTATGAGATTTCCAAATACATACACATGGACATGAGGCACAATTCAGTATGACAGTGAGGTGCCCTTTCTACTCTCACACCACAACATCAATGTGCCCCTTTTGGTACTGCCTCAGCGGCCTTGTGGTTCATCTCTCTACCACTTCTGATGATTGATGGTGTAGTACTTAATAAAAAGTAATAAAAAAGAGAGAGAGAGAGAGAGAAAGGAGAAGAGTTTATTACTTATTTTGAAATGGTTACTTATTCAGTTTTTTGGATCCTTGTAAGAGTATAAGGGACGCCAGTCCTCTGAGGTCAAAGATCTGGAGCTAGCTAGCTGTCTGTTTAGCCCTACCTGTTGCACCTAAGAAAGAGCTGGAACTTAATTAGCTCAGGGGCTAGAGGTAGTGCTCCCAGTGGATGGGTATTGGAGCTACTGCAGACAAGGAATTACTCTAGAAAAACCCAATGGACAGGAGGGTAGACTGTTTGGAGCCCATATTTGCTGAGAGTTTGAGGTGAAATCCAGTTACTGGATTTACTGGTGTGAGAGAGTCTTAGGAAAGGGACTACTTTTTTTGCACAGACTTGGAGTGAAGAGTTTGAAAGGATTTGATTCTTTTGTTAAGAGGGCTTAAATAATGCAATTACCCCTTACTGAAAACAGCTTTTTTGGATTCCTTGTAGAAAGCCCAGATGGAATTAATCCCAGGGAGTAAACTGACCCAGCAAGAACAAAGCTGGGTCTGATAGAAGAAGGGTGCTGGCCTCTGAAAAATACAGGTTTGAGATATTTGAGTGAGACCGTACTCTGCTATTTTTATTTTTATTCTGATCCCATGTTTCACTCAGAGCATTCCAAGAAAAATATCTAGGCTCAACTTTTGTAGGCAAGAGGATCATTAAATGGTGGAGACAGCAGAGCTGTTTAAAAACTGAAAAAAACAGTGTCTGCAAATCTGTCATTTTAGGTTATTGTACCAAGTCCATTACCCTGGTTACTAAACACAGATAAGGGTCTACAGAGTAAGTCTACCATGTGATGTAGAGGGTACAAACTTTGAACAGGGTTTTGAATGAAGAGAGTGGAGTTGTTAGTGGCACAAGATAGACTGAACACCATTATACTACTAGAGACAGAAGTCCTCTCTTAAGCCACAAACCAGGAACAGTGATATGTTTAACTGTTCATGTCCCACGTGTCACTATATCTGTGTCCTTTCCCAGTGTACAATCTGGACTGATGCACAGCTGCATTCCCTCAATTCACCAACCTAGGGTGCATCTTTACACTGTTTCGCTGTGAGAGCAACCACTCCTGATCTGCTTACACACAGTTTCCAGTATGTAAATCACTCCCAGATATACCGCATGAGTGTTATAGCCAGCCACTCATGAATTAATTGTGGCTAATACCAGCAAACTCCCAATCTCAGACTTTCCCCCAGAAAATTGCATCTTTTACAGCCCAGAACCCTCCTGGACAATACAAGCTCATATAAAGTACATCATTTCATTAATAAAAAATGATATGCACAAACCTTGTTATCTCAAATAAAGTCCCCCCAAACATTTCAATTTAAATACACACAGGTTTAACTACAACAAGTTTATTAACTACAGAAAGATTTTAAGTGATGACAAGTAATGAGGCATAAACGTCAGACTTGGTTACAAAATAATAAAAGGTAAAACACAACCAACACCTAACTTAACAAGCTAAGTGAATTCAAAGCAAAGAGTCTCTCTCACCACATGGTGTAGCAGTCTTACTGGCTGAAATCCTCTAAGATAGGTTTCAGAGTAGCAGCCGTGTTAGTCTGTATTCGCAAAAAGAAAAGGAGTACTTGTGGCACCTTAGAGACTAAAAAATGCGGATAGTTCCCGCAGTTCAGTATTAATTACCTTGTGCCTCAGGTGTTGATGTTGTGAGTAGAGATAAGAGAGAGAAAGTGTTTGGGGGTCCCTGTTCTCCTTTCTGATGGCTCTTTTTCTTTGAAAATCATCTCTAGCTGAGGTTCAGGAGACAGCCAGTCTGTGGAAACAGGAACCTTCAGCTGTTCGTTGCCCAGATGTAAATTTCTCGCTATACTCTTTTTCCTGCCAAAGAATGGCAACATCCGATGAAGTGAGCTGTAGCTCACGAAAGCTTATGCTCAAATAAATTTGTTAGTCTCTAAGGTGCCACAAGTACTCCTTTTCTTTTAACTAGGTGATGGTCCATTTGATTTCATTGACACCTGACTGAGGCATCAGTTTGCCTTTTGTCTCTGAGGAATTGGCTTGTGCCTGCTTTTCTAAACTTGGACCATGTCTCAACAATGTCATACAGCAGAATCGTATAACTTTACATATAATGGTGCCCCACATATTTTACTAGGACAATAATAATCAGCAATTACGAGTTTTCAAATGATACTTCACAAGGTATACCTTGTACCAAATTGATCATAGTCTTTTAAAAAGGGTGAACATAAGGGTACCGTCTCCTAACTGAACCTTGGAAGGAACACTTCAAGGTTTGAGAGGGCGGTTCTGCAAGTCACGAGTCTCTTGCATGGTGCTGTTTATTATGATGTGGACAGTGTCTGCTAGGAACTAGAATGAAACCACCACCTTATTTAATATGTTGTAGACCACCAAGCATGCACTGAATGATGCCTGCTGAAGGCACAGCACTAAACTATTTGAATGTAGATTATGCACAAATACTTTGTTCTCAAGGGCATCCTGACATACAATTATCTTCAAATATTTCATAGTGGTTACTTGCTAATGTACTGTATCTGGATTTTTTCCCCACCAAAGAAAGCTTTAGAGAGAACTTTTTAGCAGCAAAGAAAGAAATTATTTGGAAAATATTAATAAGCATGTCTAATGTCTGATGCTTGAAAGTATAGCTTTAAGTGTTTGATCCTTAGCTAAACTGCAGTCAGTTTGAATCACTCAAAGAGACACAGTGAGTGAAAGAGAAAGGGAAAAATTAAAAAAAAAGGTTTATAGAGGGTCGTTACTTGAAACAAATGGCACTACTTGTTATTTTAATCTACTTCTGGGAATGATTGAAGATATAACCTGTTTATGTTTGGACGCATGACATTGAGGGTGAAATTCAATTGTGGTGCATTGGCACATGGCTCTTCATTCCACGTAAACCCCACAATGGGAAGGTTTGGCGTGGGTTGGGGAAGGGGCCACTGATTCCCCAGTTACACAGTTCCTGTATTGTTAATCACTTTAGCAAACTAGCGAGGGAGACTACCGCTTCTGTACCATTTGATAGGCTGGATTAGCAGAAGTGGAGGGACCGTGTTGTAGTCTGGGAGGCTGACTTCCATTCCAACAATGACCACTTAATACTCTACACTTAGCCTTCAGTTTAGTCGAGGGATGGGTGAATTTCACCTTCAGATCATAACCTTTATGCTTTCCTGCGTGTGATTACATTTGCAATTCATTAGTCCATTTTCTGATTTTTAACCTTTATTTCAAGTGAAGTTAATGCTTGTGAAAGAGGCTGAATTGTCATTCCTGGAGACTGAAATATCTTATTTATTCACCTGACATATTCAGCCTTAGCAGTGGCAGTGCAATCTTCCCTCTCTTCAACATTAACCCATCAATATGCCTGTTTCAGAGGGACCTCCCCAAAGGGTGAGAAGAATGTTCAGTCATCATTTAACTCTTCTAGTAATAATCACAAAGCTTTGCAGTGACTAATATGGGAAAACTGAGTCCCTTTCTCCCTCATGAAATAAAGCATCTAGAACCTGTGCACAAGTCACATTTAACACCAAATGGTCAAAATTATATTGATTTCAACTGCTTCACCTTGAATTTGTGCTGCTTGAAAGTAATTGAATGGTGTTTGAAATGTTCACATTAGACCCTGACGTGACAAAAAAAATTGCACTTTATAAAATCAGTGTAAAATCAATGCAGCTAATTTAAAATTGATTAAAAACTGATTAACTGATGAGAACCGATAGCTCTCAAAAAGTAAGTGTAACTGAGGGATCATTATCCAATGGAGGTATTTTTAGTGGTGGCTCCATAGGATCTGGTTCTTGGCCCAATCATATTCAATATTTTTTTCAATGATCTGGAAGAAAATATGAAATAATTAGTAATGCAGTTTGTAGATGCTACAAAAATTGGTAGATGCTGGGGTAAATAATGAGGAATACATGTCAGTACAGATAATCAGGATCACTTAGTAAGGTGGGTTCATTTGAACAATGTGAGTTTTAATACAACCAAATGTAAGTGTGTTCCACATTCTTTCTTTGTAGATGCATGACTTCCAAGGTGAGAGACTGTATCCTGGAATGAAATGATAATGAAGAGGACTATGGGGCTATGGCAGATAACCAATTAAATGTAAACTCACAGCTAAAAAGGGTGAACTTAATCCTGGGATGTATAAACAAGGGAATATTGAGTAGGCATAGGGAGATGGTATTATCTCTATAGTGAGACCAATGCTGGAATCCAATTCAGGGGCCCACAATTGAAAAAAGAAATTAGAAAGGATTCTGAAAAGAGCTACAAGAATGAATTAAGGTCTGGAAAAAACCTGCATTTCAGTAAGAGACTTAAGAAGCTCTATCTACTTAGGTAAGAGGTGACTCGATCAATCTGCTAGTACCTATGGGCAGTGGAGATTTCTTATAGCAGACAGTCTTCAATCTAGCAGAAAGACATAACAAGATCGAGCGGTTAGAAATTGAAGCTAGTCAAATTCAGATGGGAAATAAGTGCAGATTTTTAACTTTGAAGCTGGAACAGTTTACATAGGCATCTGGTGAATTTTCCATAACTTCAGGTCTTTAAATCAAGACTGGACGTCTTTCTGAGTTATGCTGTCACTCAGACAGAAGTTGTGGTCTTGATGCAGAGAACAGGGTGAGGTTCTTTGACCTGCTATGCAGGAGGTCATGCTAAATGATATAATGTTTCCTTTTGGCATTAAAATCTATGACCCATGAACTCATTCCAAACTAACCCATAGCAAACTTCTATTGAGGGTTTACATTTGGCTACTAATGGACATGATTCTGATTCAAGTCATAAGCAAAAAAATACAAGGTGCCTTATAGTCCATTTACCATCCCCTTGAGTTATCCAGTCCTACATCCTGAAATATTTGGAAATCCCTGTATATAACAGGCAATTTCTAGGCACTATGTAAAATAGGAGACATGAATGCAGTGTTTCTATGTAGTTTGGGCCTTAACTCATAATGTCCTTGCTCTGGTGGACAGTGTTTTGTAATTCAAGATATATTTCTAGATAAGGACCATTTTATCACTTTGAAGAATTTACCTCCTATTTACAGTGGATCTCTCTTTCTATATACTTACCTCCTATGACCAGTACAGAAGTGAAGGAGTCCTGTAATCCCTTTGTCATTATGTTGAAGTGAATCTTCATGAACTCTGGAAATGAATTGATGCATGTATAGCATGGAGGAGGCTGACCATTTGAGGCAGCTGAATGGAAGCAGAGAAGACACTTGTTAAATAAATTTACATAAAGGTTGATTGTGGATAACAAGTGAAACTAGGCAGTGTCAATTTCCTGGGTATATATTTTTATACTCCAGAAGTCTTGTTTAACAATAGCTTTCATTTTTGTATATTTCGTAACACTTTCTCAAGTTCTTCCATTGAGCTATCAAGACATATTTTTAGCAAAATGTTGGCTAAAATAAGATCTGTATGTTCACACTTGATTTACACACAAACCAGATATTGGATGTCCAAGGCTATTTTGTGTTGTTGTAAACATCTAATTGAATAAGCCTCTGTATAGTGTCAAGATTTATTACCATCTTAATGTTTTTGAATTCTCAGCTGTCTCCCTTGTAGTCTTCATTTTCCATACACAAGGTTTCTTTAACACCTACTTTAGTATGATAACCATCTCTTTTAAGCATTTTTCTGTCTCCTCATAGGAGAACTTTGCCTGTTGTCGATGACTGTCCCCTACCTGCCCCAGTGAATACTGAAATAATGAGTTTATTTATTTTACTGGTGTTAGTGCCTGTACTGGTGCAAGCTATTTTTTGCCAACTTTCCAAGGATGAACTGTCTCCTTCACTAATCTCTTGTTTCTTATGTATGTGGGGGGAAAAGTCTTAATTATCTCAACTGGCAGAACAATTTATTTACATTCTCCATATTTGGTTTTATTTTCACTTAATACCATCCTGTTATCTTTCTAGCTCTTGTTTCTAGTTCTATTTCATATTGTATCTCATATATGCTACATTCTTGTCCTTGATTGCATTATGCAAGTCTTTTTCATCTATTCTGGGAATCCAATCCCTACCGCCACTTGTATTGCTAGATGGCATGCAAAACCAGAGTCTATTGTACGTTCATATGCTACGAACATACACCCCTTCCTTACTAGTTTCCAAAAACTAATTACATTTTCATAATGAATTTAATTTCCCCCTTTTAATTCTCTATTTTATCTTCTTCATTTCAAATCTAACTAAATAATGGCCCCTCTTACACTTTCCCATTGTCAGTAGTCTCTAGTGGCTTAGTGCACTCTAAATTGGTATTAAGATTTTTTTCTATGATCCCTAAGAAATGACCCTATATCGTCTCCTAACTCTAGGAATTGCTTGATTTATAATTGTCCCTTATTGTACCAATTTGCATCAGCATAGTTAAAAATCAATTAATGGTATTACAGTAACTTTTCCTTTCACAAACCTGTCTCACTGAATGACCAGGCTGTATAATACTTTTCTGTTATCAGCTGGACCTATTTCATCTGTTAGGCAAGGACTGGGATCAGACTGTGCCTTTTCAATATGATCAGTAATATTCTCTTCTCATATGTTTATAGTGGTGTAACTCCATTGATGTCACTGGAGTTACTCTAGATTTAAACTGATTTAACTGAGAGGCGAATCTTAAGGAGGTGTTCCTTTGTCTCTTTGGGTGACCAGTTAAGCTATTTCTTGCATCCACCTTGCTCACACCTTTTGATGCTAGACAGGTCAATATCTGCACTCAGGAGAGCACCAGCATTGAGACTGTGGCTGGCCCTTTTTTTTATAGCAAGTGTTTAATTCTTTTTCTCAAAAATGTAAATTGATACAAATAGATCACTAGGAAAAAAACAAACCCAAAGCCAAAATCATACTTTCAGCCCCAAAGATCATCACTGTCCCTTCAAATCCTTGGGGTCTGAAAAAAAAACATAGCAATTTGTTTTCTGATTTTTGGAAAGAACCCAAATCATTTTGCAGGTGTAGGAAGCAGTGCCATGCAGGCTACTGGTAATAGCATTTGAACCACTGCAAGCTTACTACAAGATGATTGTTTGGGGCTAAACTCCCATTGACTTCAATTGTGCAAGATCAGGTTTCTGCTGAGCAGCCAGCATGATGCATGTAGATGGCTGACAATTTGAGGCAGATGAATAGAAGCAGTGGAGACACTGGGCATTTTATGTAGGTGCCTTATAAGTCCTGTAAAAAGTGGATATTGGCACCTAGCTACCACACACATTGGTGTTTGGAAATTAAAACCAAAACAAAACTCTTCACAAACATTAATTACTTAAAGTGCTATATTTATGTCTTAAAACTGAGCCAAAGCACATACAACTCCCTGTTGGCTGGGAGCCCTGGAGATTCTGGTCTGCAGTTGCACAGTTGTTAGGGTCATTGGGAAGGAGGGAAGGTGTGGAGGATATTGAGAAATCCCATTGTCCGAGATGAAAGAGAATTGCTGGACCTCAATACAAAGAGCAGGGCTGTAAGGTTTACACAGATGCGCTATGAAAGAGAATTCACCATCTTATCAGGTGTTCAGAGGTTTTATTAAGCTTCAGACAAGCATCCTAACGTTCAATTGTTTATCAGAACCAAACCTCTGAAAATTTGGGGGTTCATCCAATGTAGTGATGCAATGATCAGGAAAATTTTGTTTACACTGGATTTCTTTAGTTCAAAAACTGCATTATGAGACTGAGAGAAATCATATATTTTTCCATGCACTGCTACAGGCTGGGGACTGACTGGCTGAGCAGCAGTTCTGCAGAAAAAGATGTGGGGATTACAGTGGATGAGTGATGGATATGTGTCAATAGTGTGCCCTTGTTGCCAAGAAGGCTAACAACATATTGGGCTGCATTAGTAGGAGTATTGCCAGCAGATTGAGGCAAGTGATTATTCCCCTCTATTCATCACTGGTGAGGCCACACCTGGAGTGTTTTGGACCCCCCACTACAGAAAAGATGTGGACAAATTGGAGAGAGTCCAGCGGAGGGCAACAAAAATGATTAGGGGCTTGGGTACTTGACTTATGAGGAGAGGCTGAGGGAAGTGGGCTTATTTAGTCTGCAGAAGAGAAGAGTGAGGGAGGGATTTGATAGCAGCCTTCAACTACCTGAAGGGGGGTTCCAAAGAGGATGGAGCTCGGGTGTTCTCAGTCGTGGCAGATGACAGAACAAGGGGCAATGGTCTCAAGTTGCAGTGCGGGAGGTCTAGGTTGGATATTAGGAAAAACAATTTCACTAGGAGGGTGGTGAAGCACTGGAATGGGTTACCTAGGGAGGTTGGTGGAATCTCCATCCTTAGAGGTTTTTAAGGCCGGCTTGACAAATACATGGCTGGGATGATTTAGTTGGGGTTGGTCCTGCTCTGAGCAGGGTGTTGGACTAGATGACCTCCTGAGGTCTCTTCCAACCCTAATCTTCTATAATTCTATGATCTCTCTAGAGATTAGCTTGCTGCCTCTGAATATGAAAAATATCAATATGAAAATTCACCAAAATTTGCTGGTCTGCCAGAAAGAAGAATGGAACCTAATGCTGTAAGCTAATCAACGAACTTTAACGTTTAAAGCTCATTAGCATCAGCTGAGTCAGCATCAGTAAAGATCATCCTAATGAGCAAACCGTATTTGATTGCAATGGCTGATATTTATAAACTTGGGAGAAGGAGAGGGGAGAGATAGTGAAATTTGTTAATCTGTTAATTCTGAATCATAACTCATTCATTTTCCCTCCTGAGTGCATTGCATTTTATCATTTACAAATTAGCATCTTTCTAGCTCTTTTTCAAAATCTTGATAGAGGCGAATTTAAATTTGCAGTACAACCTTGCTACTTATGACATAGGAATATACTAATTCAGGGTAAACTTTGTAATGATATAATTAGTTTGTAAAGCAATATTTACAGAATGAGCATGTAGAATTACATTTTAAATACAAGAGAAAATTCTGTTATAATAGTGGGATTTTGGCATTGACATCAGTTGAGTGTCAATTCAATGTATATAATTCAATATTCATTGTAAATTATAGTGAGATGTGTCCATCCATTGCATGTCCACCAAACTGAACATTGAGATTTGCATGGTCAGCTATTCAGATCCAGAGTAGGGTGGTAGATAATGTGGTCACAACTCCAGCAGTGACATACTGGTAAAGTTATTTTTCAATTCAGTAGTTTTCACACCTTAATTAGACCAACAGCAAAATATAAGCCATGAAATTCAGAGTTCTCAAGCATGCACTGGGCTCATGCTTGCTGTGGAATGCATTAGTATGGTGTAGTGTACTCCTTTCTCTGCATTTGCCCAGGTCAGCTTTGGGACATCATCCCATACAGGGCCAGCCCACAACATTTTGGCACCTAAGGCGGGAAGCTCAAATGACGTCCCCATACCCCCTCGCTTGAGCCAAAACTTTGAAAGGTCTCAATTCTGCCTTCTTCCTGTTCTACTCCTCTCATGGTACTGCTCTGCTACCTACCCCAATAAAGGAGAACTGACAACTTAAAATGCCTTGTTCAAAAAGTTTAAGTAATACTTAACTTTCAAATGCCTGAACAGCAAATGTAACTTTTCTTGTCTGCATAGTAAACACTGGCATTTTTATCTGTTTGAATAATCAAAGTGTTGCTTTCCTTGCCTTCTTGGTTGCAAAGATTTGAACGGCTTCCGGAAGGTCCACAGTCTGGGCCAGATCATGCTTTATTGAGATGGTTGCAAGCCTCTCCTGTGTCATTGTGGAGCGTAGATGTGTTTTTATTAACTTCAGCTTGGAGAAGCTGCATTCTCCACGGGCAACTTTACAGGAAGTGTTAGAAGTATGCGCAGAGCAACAAAAACATAGATGCTTTGAATTACATTAAAAAATTCAGCAGCCTCACTAGAAGCTGATGTTGCATCACTGACCACCAAGTTCAATGAATGAGAACTGCATGGGACAAAAAAAGTTCGAGGGTTTAACTCTCGGATCCGTGTCTGCACTCCTCTGTTCTTTCCTCTCATGTTGGCACCATTATCATAGCCCTGACTTCTCATGTCAGCTATCGCAATTCCCGTATCTTCCAGCTTTTTAAGAAGCACATTTGTCATACCAGCTCCTGTAGTATCATCAATGTCAATAAATTCTAGAAAATGCTCTCTGACAGTCAACATTGCAGGGACATTTTCACTAGGTTGTGTTGTTGTTACAAAACGCACCATTAAAGTGATTTGTTCTGTATGGCTGATGTCAGGTGTGCAGTCCAGAATTACAGAGTTATATCTTGCTGACTTCAGATCTCCCACAATCTTCTGTTTGACTTTTATTGCCAGTAACTGTATGATCTCATTTTGAATTGTTTTTCCAAAGTAGTGGTGTGTTTACATTTCTTGGGTGGTGACTCTTCTTAGATGCTCCTGGAGTACAGCATGAAACTCAGCCATCAGCTCCACAATTTTAAGGAAGTTTCCATTGTTTGGCACATACAGTTGATCTGAAGTGCCACACAGTGCTAGGTTTTGGGTAGCAAGCATTCTCACAATGGCAATGAGCCTTTTCAGAACATTTTGCCAGAGCCTTTTCAGAACATTTTGCCAGTAAAGAGACTCCGATGCAATCTTCTCTTGATGCTGATCATCTATGGTGGCCTTTAACCTTAGTCTCATCTCAAGCTCTTTCCACCTATGGAATGCTCTCTGGTGATTTGCTGCCTTCTCATGGCATGCCAGATTTCTCACCAGATTTTTCCAGTTCTTTGTTCCTGTAGAACTCAATGTGGCTGGAATATTAGACTGGAAGAGTTTGAAACAAAAACAGTATGCGGCATTCTGGGTTTTTGAGTACATAAACCATGGCTTCTCCACTTTGTCACCATTGGGGATTTCATGCCAGTCATGTGTTGGATGGAAACTTCTATTTTCATTGTGTTTGGGAAGCATGACATTTTTCACTTGCTGTGGCCCATGCAGTACAAGGAAATCCCTCAGGCTACTGCTCAAGTGGGTCCACAGTCCTGGATCATCTAGACTTAAGGAACTAAACTCAGCAGCAGCTGTTTCTTGCACCTCCATCACACTCTTCTCTGATCTACACTTTTCTTCAGGAATGTGCATGGTTACATTAATTTGAGATGGAGATGTGGATGCTGTAGTAGCTGCCAGGTCACCTGCACTCTGACTAACGGGAAGATCAGGCATCTCCTCACCACTCACCACTGGGGCCGGAAGGCTCACCGTGAACATTTGTGTCTATATATCTCAGGAGAGCTCCTTCCTGCTTAGATATAAAAGCTTCCTTTGCTTTCTTTCTTTTTCTGAATGCTGCCCCAAGGGGCTTTTTCTTCTTTCACTCATGATTGCTGTTCTGTGACAGCTATAGTGGCTCTCAACACTCAGTTGAAGGGGACAAATACGCCAGCTGGTAGGAGGGCCTGAGTGAGGGAAGATATCAGCGTCTTAAGGGCCTAATTGGCTCCTACTACTTCAGCTGACTACCTGTTCTCCTCAAGTGGGTTCAGGGAAGCAGCAGGAAACAGGAAGCTCCCTGAGAAGCCGGTGTTAATCAGTCCAGGCTCCTGGGAGTGCTAGAGAGGTACATAAGAGGCTCCTCCTCCTCTCTCTCCCTGCAGCTCCTGCTGCTTTCTGTTATTCCCTCTCACCTTTTCTCCTGCCTGCCTGTTATGTCTCTTGTGCCCTCCTTCCACCAGCACAGCACTCCACTATCTCTGTGCATCTAGAGCAGAGAGAATACATATGCACCAGCAGCAGACACAATTTTCTACACTTTGGGTCCTAGTGGCATCCCCCTACCCCCACTGTCTAGTACCTGAGGCAGCCGTCTCAGTTCTCCTTATGGTAAGGCCAGCCCTGGTCCCATCCTTGTGTCCTCTTTAAGCATGTCTTACAGCTCCGGGGGTTCTAGGCAAGGGGGAGTGTCTGTGCTTGGGGGAGCATAGGACAGTCTTTGTACCTGGCTGCTGTACAGTGAGCTGAAGGAAATGCTTCTGGTACTTTTATTGAACCCTTTTGTACACACTGAAACAGGCCCTGTCAGGCCCATACTGTATGCTATTTAGTATTCAGTTTTACTGATATAAATAACTTTTGTGCATTCCCTCCAAACAGAGTATTTCTGGATAAAAATCCTAGAATTTCTGTAGCCAGAATTAAGATTTTTGACTACTATCAGTCTTGTCTCCTAAAGAATTGGGCTGCCTCCTAGCATGGGAGAACAAATACTAAACTCCATTTGGTTGAAATCTGCTGTTTTCCTGAGAATCAGAATGGGAATCAGAGAATGAGAAGTTGTCTTTGATTATGTGGTAGTAAGATGTCAAATGTGCTGCTTTTTGAGACTTTGACATTGAGTGTCACTTACATTATAACAATTTAATTTTTATCCTTTCCTTCTCCAACTGTAATGAACTTTTCAACTTCTTTCACCCAATCCATTAGCTATCAAAGCCTTTTTGGGACCACAACTCCCTTTCTCAGCTCGTTCTCTTCTAAGATTAAAAAACCTTCTTTATTATGTGATGCCTTAAGAAAAGGCTTTCACAGCTTCTTCCTAATGTAGGATGGATCTAAAGCAGTCCATTGGTGTAAGAAACCATCTAACCCTGCCCCATCTGCTGCAGTTCAGGTTAAAGAACCTGAAAGAAGCCATAAGTCATTACACATTCCATAGCATTCTAGTCTGGGAGTTGCTACAATAAATCTCTCTCCTACTCCTAGGGAAAGACACTCACAAGAACCCAGTCCATGGATTTCCTGGTCGATAAGGCTGATGTCAGCCCCCGTACATGTGTCTCCTTAATACCAATTAATCTGGAACTCATACTATGTTTAGCTATCATATTATTTTTGTGTATAAACAGCTAATGGGCTGCAGTATCCTAGGATCCTATCAGGAGTAAAAGTAGGGGAAGGCAGAGGTGTTTAATGCAACAGTTGCTCACTATTCTCTCACTATGAGGGAAAAAAGGTCATGGCTGAATCCCTTATTCACTTTATCTCTCTGCTAAAACAATGTAGGTCTATCAATATAATCTATCTCTATCTGCCTATATACAAAAGAAGCAAGTCAGAACAATTCAGAATTGCTTTAACTTGGTCCTTCCTCTCTCTGCACATAGGTTGCAGCAGATATTTGCATTGGCATTTGATGGGTTAATGTATCTTAGGGCTCTTGAGTACTTCTGAGCAGTGTTCCCATATATGTATGTATTTTAGATTGGCTATAGATAGTCTAAATATGTGAATTGTGGATAGATATGTAACTAAGAATAGGTATCTAATATTAAGCACCAAAATGTGAAAATTTTGGCCTGCTTCCTGTTCTAAATAATTGGTAGGTGGTGAATCTGCTAACCTACTTAACCTTGGAGATATATTTTCCCCCTATACCTGATAATAGATGTGTTTTTTTTTTAATTCCAGGTCCCCTAGGTATATTTCATTTCGCTGATAACTCAGAATGATGCTGCTAAATGATGGATCACAGACTACAAATGACTATGATTTTAATATATGTGTAAAGAGATTTCTCCAGAGATTTTTCAGCCCCCAACTAAAACCTCTCCAGTGCATCATCAAGGATCTACAACCTATCCTGAAGGACAAGCCAGTCCTTGCTTACAGACAGCCCCCCAACCTGAAGCAAATACTCACCAGCAACCACACACCACACAACAAAAACACTAACCAAGGAACCTATCCTTGCAACAAAGCCCGTTGCCAACTGTGTCCACATATCTATTCAGGGGACACCAGCATAGGGCCTAATCACATCAGCCACACTATCAGAGGCTCGTTCACCTGCACATCTACCAATCTGATTTATGGCATCATGTGCCGGCAATGCCCCTCTGCCATGTACATTGGCCTAACCGGACAGTCTCTACGTAAAAGAATAAATGGACACAAATCAGATGTCAAGAATTATAACATTCAAAAACCAGTCGGAGAACACTTCAATCTCTCTGGTCACTCAGTTTCAGACCTAAAAGTGGCAATTCTTCAACAAAAAAACTTCAAAAACAGACTCCAACGAGAGACTGCTGAATTGGAATTAATTTGCAAACTGGACACCATTACATTAGGCTTGAATAAAGACTGGGAGTGGATAGGTCATTACACAAAGTAAAACTATTTCCCCATGTTTATTTCCTGCCACACACATACCCCCCCCCCCCAACTGTTCCTCACACGTTCTTGTCAACTGCTGGAAATGGCCCATCTTGAATATCATTACAAAAGGTTTTTAATATCTCGCCTTACTTGATCACTCTAGTTACAGTGTGTATGGTAACACCCATTGCTTCATGTTCTCTGTGTATATAAAATCTCCCCACTGTATTTTCCACTGCATGCATCCAATGAAGTGAGCTATAGCTCACGAAAGCTTATGCTCAAATAAATTTGTTAGTCTCTAAGGTGCCACAAGTACTCCCTTTCTTTTTGTGGATACAGACTAACACAGCTGCTACTCTGAAACCTTTTAAAACTTTGGAACATACCAGTTCATCTGAAAGATTTCATAGATAGGGTGGTCTTGGGAAAAGGGTATGTACACCGGTGAAAGATGTTCATGAATATTTTATAAGTCTTTCCCCTCTGAAAGTAGTCACAGACTTCCTCTACTGATAAAACAAAACAAAACAAAAAAAACAACCAAAGGCTTTAGAGTGGATCCTGCTGAACGTTGTGCTTATTAGGAATCACTGTAGATGTTGTCATAATACACTGGCCAGAGTATAGGAAATATAAATAAATGGGTTT
Organism: Chelonia mydas; assembly: GCF_015237465.2. Lineage (NCBI taxonomy): Eukaryota > Metazoa > Chordata > Testudines > Cheloniidae > Chelonia > Chelonia mydas. Next base: position 46,845,987 of record NC_057852.1, read on the forward strand.
TTGTGCTAGAAATCTCCAAATGAATAATTTTAGAGCAGACATAAAGCATATAAATGTCCCTAAGAACTTTAGTGGCTGAGACTGAGTAGTGAACATCCTTCTCTATTAGATTAGTATTTGATGAAGGTGGGGGTTTTGGTGTTTTCAAAGTGACTTTGGGAGAACTGTCTCCTATGAGCAAGACATCTCTCCTTAAATTAGATATTCAAAATCAAACTGGAATTGAAGGTAACACAATAAATAAATAAATAACCTTTCACACACACACACACACACACACAACTCAAATGTAAATGGTTATGCTCCTGATGAAAGGCCCAAGAATGTAAAGTGTGTGTTTGTTCCAGCTTCACGTCATGTTAGTTAAAGCTGTAAGGGTCACACTTTCTTGAGATTGTGTTGTGATGAGATATCAGGTCTTTTTTTAAAGAACTGCACTCTTGTGGGTAAAGGAGATGTTAGACTTGGTCAAAGCTAATAATTGTGCAGCCAGACACAGCATTAATGGAACAGATTCTATTCCAATTACAAATGTATTGGCAAAATAGACTGTGGCTCCCAAAATTCTCAAAGCAAAAAAGATGACCCTAAGGATACATCTATACTTGGAGCTGGGGGGGGGTGGCGGGTGAGTCTCAGCTCCAGTAGACATACTTGCACTAGTTCTCATTGAGCTCAAAATAGTAACCATGGTAGCACAGGCAGCAGTGAGCCCTGACTTACACACCCTCAGCCTGAGTTTACAGGATGGTTGAGATGATAAATAATAGGCCAATTTTCCCTGAACACTTTATAAATGAATAAATTAAATATATATTAAATACATTAATTACAGAGATGATATTCACTAAACAGATTAGCAACCTTTTTGGTTACCTTAAATAAGAGATACATACTGTCTCTGACTAGTGAGGGAAGAAAGGCTATCTCAAGAGCAAATACTCAAGCAGAAAATTCACCTCATTAAGTTAGAGAGTCAGGTTTCTTCTTGTGTGTATTTTTTGTATTTGATTGTTTAAATTATGTAGGGAGTTTCCCTTGACCCTTAGGGCTTGTTTGCATTTGAAAGTTTTACCAGTCATACCAGTATGCCACATGTGGACATTCCCATTTGTATGTGAGTGGCTTTTTTTAGTTTAGCTTAAACCCCTTCCGAAGTGTGAGAAACTAAACCAAAATAGGAAGTTTTATATAGGAAGTTATATTTATATAACTGTATCACTTTAAATTCACACCTTAGGTTATTCCAGAAAAAAAAAATCCTATGTAGATAAGGCTTTTGAAATCAGTGACACCCTCCATCCACTGGTCTGACCTGACTGTTTTGCTTAGATAGCACAAAGCAGCATAAAGCTGCCATACATAGAAATTGTGGGGATTCCTCCTGCCTTGGGAAATCCACAGGTGATGTAAAGCTGCTTCTATATTATGCCCCTCTCGGCCTCTTACATACGGGCTGTGGCTGAGCAAATGGAGTTGTGGCTAGGTTCGATTGTAGAGGATATGACCCAGTGTTTTTTTTCCCTCTACTAAGTCATTCCACTTTAAGAATTCCTTTAAAGAAAGAGCTTTTGTACCTTGCAGGAAGTATTCTGGATATACATCTCTTTATCCTTCCCCTCTGCAATGTGCTGCGCTGTGCTAATTTTCTATTCAGAAGAATCTGAAACTAATATGTACATTCTATTAGGAAAGAGAACAGAACGGATGTCAAGACCAGACCCATTTTAATCTGACATTTAAAAAATGGGAATGGAGAGACTTCTATACTGCATACATAAATTAAACCAAAAGCAGCAACATAAAGTTAAATACAATATTGTTACTGGATCTAAAGTGTTTGTTGTGTGAATCTAAACTATATGTAGTCTCTTGCATGTTCTGCGTTGAATATCTTCTTGGCAGAGCTGCTAATGAACAGAATGGGAGGTTTGCTTGAGAATAACAAGGAAAAAAAAGCAGAAGACAATATAAAATTCCCATTGACTGCAGTGAGCTTTGGATCAGGCCCAGTGTTTAAAACGTAAAATTGAGCTCTACTCTGTAGATCTGGCAGTAGAGGTAAACTGACAGCATGCACCTCATAGACAAAAACAAATGAAACTCCCATTCAGAAGGCTTGAAAAAACCAAACCAGACTGGACATTTTTGCTTTATGAAAGATACTTCAGCTACTTCTTCTGGTATTGTCTTTAACATAAGCTCCAGGGAGATCACCTGAAGAGAGTCAAAGTAAATGCTTAAACTGGGAAATTTGACAGATGTACACTTTTAAAAGAACCACGATGAACTAAGAATACCATAGAAGAATTGTTGGGTAAAAAATCAAGATAGCTGACCTTTCAAGATCATTAAGGGATATTTTTATGACAGTTGATATTTCTTAGCAGTGAGTTTATCACCACAAGAAGTATATTTCTCAAGTCAGAAAATGCCAGTTTTATGATGAATTTCATTTAAACAGTTTTAAGGGCTGTGCTTACAAGGTAATAACTTAGAAGCTTAAAGGAGTGTAATATCAGTTAAAGATGTGCAGGTTTTAAGAAAACCGGAGATTAAACTAACCATAAATTCTTAAAACCCCTTTTCAGTTCAACTTGGTCCATTTACTCTCCTCTCATCCCCCAGTTTTCTAGAGAGGGATGTTCTTTCTTTATCATACTTATGCACTATTACATTATGTGATGCAATATACGCTTTAGAATTGTGCCATATGATTGTACAAAACAAGATGGTTGTGCATTTCTTTCTCTAGGCAAATTAAAGGTAAATATATTTTTTTAATCAAGTGGGCAGAATAGTTGAACTATCTGTCGTAAATAAAGATACACAGGGTTAAATTCATCTCTTTTATAACTTCATTGACTTGTATTCCATTACACTTGCTGGTATTCTCTGCAGTACTGGGGAGGGAAGAGAGACCCACACGTACTGGTTTAAAGAAATGGAATAGCTGACTACCTGTTTATGAAAAATAATGAAGCAAATCTTCCAGGGGTGTGGCGTTTCCAGTGAGTCTTAAGGCATCTGTCTATTCATTTCTGAAATGGATGATATTGTGGGAGACAGTCTGATTGCTGTGGGGAAGCTACTCCCTAGGCAAGACAAGCCTGGGTGGACTTACTGCCATATATATATATATATATATATATATATTTGCAGTTAGAGCAGAAGAATGAGGTGCCATGAGCAACAAAGCTCTCATGAGAGTCAGATCTTTCCAAGAAGGAAAGAGGAAGATGGTCTTGTGATACAGTGGTTAGTACCCCAGTAGGTGAAGATCTCCTATCACAGACAGGAGCCAGTGGAGTGCTATACCTAGACAGATGTCTGGTGAGGTGAAGGCCATCTAGACAAGGTCTCAGAGCCCATCCCATTATTAGAGGTCCATGGATGTGAAGTCAGAGTCAAAGACAAAATAATCTTAGAATGAAGGCTTGTCTTCTTTTATATGAATGATATCTGCTATGAGACACATCTCTTGTTGAAACATGCTTCAATGTGCCCAATACATCAGACATAAAGTGAAGATATCAGATAAGTAGGGTTGTGAAAACTATGGCGTGGAGGAAAATGGTATGTTTTGGCGTGTGTTTCTTTTTTACTTCATGTTTCTGAAATATTTACGTTCACATCACATATTTTAGAGGGATAGTCTGTTTATTTTTTTGGGGGGTGGGGCGTATAGCAACACTGAACTCTGATTTCAGTTTATGAATGAAATATATTTTAAAAATAAAGTGATGGAAGGAGGTTTCAGAGGGACTTGACAGCAGGATAGTGACACTACTGTCACAGTCTCTGTGGAAATCGGGCTTGATCTAATTAACAAAGAACTAGAGCCACACAAGGACAAAATTAGGGTGACCAGAAGTCCCATTTTTAAAGGGACAATCCTGCATTTAAGCCCTCCTGCAGGCAGGGCCGAATTAACTCTCCTGTGGGCCCGGGGCTATTATATTTTGTGGGGGCCCTGTATACAAGTCTTTTTCCTAATTTAAAACAAAATAATCATAAATATGGCATCAAGGCTATTAATGCTATATTAAACTTACCTTTTAATTAACATAAAGCTGTTTTGTGGTTACATTTCAGTCTTAAAACATGTAGAATATAGTTAATTCAAAATGGTCTACTTCTTTCCTTAGAACAAGTGGTATATTAGTTTCTTTCTGGGAGGAAGTTTGAGTACAGGAGGGGGCTCCAGGCTGGGGTGCAGGAGAGGGTGAGGGGTGTGGGCTCTGGGAGGGAGTTTGGTGCAAGAGGGGATTCTGACATGGGGCAGGGGGTTGGTGTAGGAATAGGAGTATTGGGGTGCAGGAAGGGATGCAGGGTTTGGGAGGGAGTTTGAGTGCAGGAGGGGATTCTGACCTGGGGTAGGGGGTTGTGGTGCAGAATGGGGTGTGAGGTGCAGGCTCCAGCCGGAAGGTGCTTACCACAGGCGGCTCCCGGCCAGCAGTGCAGCCTCTGGCTGGACCGTAACCCCAGGAAAGCCCAAGACCCTCCGGCCCAGGGCCCTGGCCAGGAGGAGCTGAGTCCTGTGTGTGCCAAAGCCCTGCACAGCGCTGGCACAGGGAAGCCTCTCCGCGCCTCAGCTAAGCTCTGGAGTGGCGGGGAGGATGAGATTTCCAGCCTGTTTGCACTCCAACCCGGCAGGCTCCACAGTAGCCCCCTGGGCAAGGGGTTAGCACCCTCTTAACCCCTCCTTCCCCCGGGTCCTGCCCCCTAGGCTCTGTCCCCTAGGCACCCTCCCCTGCTGAGCCACCTCTCTGGCAGTCAGATTCCCTGGGTCCTGGTGCACAATGCAGCCTTAGGGATCTATTCGACACTGGTGAGGCCTCATCTGGAGTACTGTGTCCAGTTTTGGGCCCCACACTACAAGAAGGATGTGGATAAATTGGAAAGAGTCCAGCGAAGGGCAACAAAAATGATTAGGGGTCTAGAGCACATGACTTATGAGGAGAGGCTGAGGGAGCTGGGATTGTTTAGTCTGCAGAAGAGAAGAATGAGGGGGGATTTGATAGCTGCTTTCAACTACCTGAAAGGGGGTTCCAAAGAGGATGGCTCTAGACTGTTCTCAATGGTAGCAGATGACAGAACGAGGAGTAATGGTCTCAAGTTGCAATGGGGGAGGTTTAGATTGGATATTAGGAAAAACTTTTTCACTAAGAGGGTGGTGAAACACTGGAATGCGTTACCTAGGGAGGTGGTAGAATCTCCTTCCTTACAGGTTTTTAAGGTCAGGCTTGACAAAGCCCTGGCTGGGATGATTTAACTGGGACTTGGTCCTGCTTTGAGCAGGGGGTTGGACTAGATGACCTTCTGGGGTCCCTTCCAACCCTGATATTCTATGATTCTATGATTCTATGATTAACCCATTCCTGCCCATACTATAGCAGGAGGCGACTGGGTTATGTTGGTGGCCAATAGCAGCCTGGAGGTGTTAGCTGCCTTTCAACACTGTGCGGGCAGGAAGGGACAAGCTGCTTCCAGCTACAGGGGAGTGAAGGGAGGTGGAGGAAATGAGTTCTGCAAAGATGGGGACCAGGTCATCCATTCCCCACTCCCCTGCAGCTAGAAGCAGCTCCTGTCCTTTCCCTCTCGCATAGGGCTGAAAGGCTTCTGCTGGCCACATTCTGGTGTAAACCCTGGAAGAAATCTGCGGGGGTGGGGGTGTATGTCACCCTGCATTGTCTCATATGTTGTCTCGGGAAGATGCAGCGCCAAGTACCAGGAGAGGAGGCTCTGTCCTGGGGGCCCAGCCAGGCATGGAGGGTGGAGAGTGCCAGGCAAGGAGGTGAGGGTCGGTCAGTCATCCCCGCCCTTTCCCCGTGTGAGAGAGGTGTACAGAGTGTGTCTGTGTCCCCTTCCCTGTGTGAACCCCAAAACCTAAAAGGTAAATTAAAAGAAATCAACTATGCAGTATTTCGTTTTAACAGCGGCTCAGTCAACTTGATGTTAATTTGAACATTTGTACTGCATAGTTCTGGCTGATTGCTGTTGAGTTTGCTTGAATACAAGTAATTTTACCAGGTGTCCTGTATTTAACATAGGTAAATATGGTCACCCTAGACAAAATCAAAACAAGATTTTAAAAATGTGTAGAAGCTTTCCCTGTATGCTTGTCTATATGAACACTTAGTTCGCAGCAAGCTGTTGTGTAAATACACCTTGCTCTAGCATGCCAAACGCTAACATGTGTGGACCCTGCTGCCACATACTAAAAGTCCCGTAGAGCGCTTTGATCTGCCGGGCCTTGAAATGGGTATACATTAAAGGGAAACAAGGAACTTCTATTTCCAGGTAGATTTACATCCCAGCTTGCCATAAATTGTTTGTATAAACAAGCCATTACTTAGCCAAAGTGACTGATCCCAAATATAAAATCATAGGTTGACCCTCAGAGCAGGTAGAACAGGAAATCCCAATTTCCCTCCTTCTCTTCTGGCATTTGAAATTAAAACTCTAGATTTGTCCCTCAAATGCATGATTGCAAAAAGTGGTTATGTCCCTCACTTCATTGCTTCAAAATGGTGGGGGAATGTGGAGAAAAAATCACAGGAAACAAAATCGCAGGATACAAAAAAGGTTGTATTTAAAAAAAACAAAAACAAAAAACCCCTCTCTTCCTTTGCAGCCAGTTTAGTGTGAATCCAGTATGTTTTTAGGCACATCTGGATTGGTTTATTTAAAACTCACAATTGAATACATGCCAGAAGAGCAAGAAAATTGGTAATAATGTATGGCTACCTAACGGCAAAAGCATTATGGACCTTATTTGTTAATAGACTGGAGGATCTAAGTTATTCTTTTTGTGTTTTATTTACAGATCTGTAAGCTTTTGCTTCTAGACAATGTGTGCTTTTTTTTCTTTTTGAAGAATAAATATGTTTATGAAGTAATTCATATTTTCATTTAATAGAACAATAGAAGGTTTTTTGTTATATTTCATAACACCTTTTGGGTTTTTTTCCAGGTTTATTTTTGAAGGAAGTAGAAAATCAGTATCTTTTTCTTGTTGAGGAAAAATCACAGCTACCCTAGAGATAACCCATATAAATATGGATTTGGGGGGGAGGGATAGCTCAGTGGTTTGAGGATTGGCCTGCTAAACCCAGGGTTGTGAGTTCAATCCTTGAGGGGGCCATTTAAGGGTCTGGGGCAAAAATCGGGGATTGGTCCTGCTTTGAGCAGGGGGTTGGATTAGATGACCTCCTGAGGTCCCTTCCAACCCTGATATTCTATGATTCTATGTTTCTTTGGACGTACCTTCTGCACAAATGAGAAGATATAAAAGGAAAGGTGATTATGCATATTTGAAAAGTAATGTGATTTTATTCCTTGATTTATAAACTAATTTAAAATTAGGTTGTTCTACACTTTACTCATTTCCACGCATTCCGTTATGCAGATCATTAGAGCAGCCGTGCAATATTTGCTTCACATTAGAACGCAACAAATTCATTTCGGTAGGCTACAAAAAAATCACATTCCATAGCTCACTTCATCCAGGTTTTGGATGCAACAGAGCTGGAATGGAATGCATTCCAATCAGAAAAATGTGTTGATGCTCTGGCTGCCAGAGATCAACCTGGAAAGCCAAAGAGGAGCAATGGTTGAGCCCAGAGGAAGGGCACGGTGAGTAAAAGAGATAAAAGGGAATTAGCCAAAAGAGGTACCAACTCTTGTATAGGATCCTTATGGCACAGAAAATAGAGCCATGAGTACTGAAGAGTCATAAAGGGCTATATTGTGACTTTTAAGCCATGACCCATGTTAGAAAGGGTTTGTAGATACAGGGGGCCTCTTTTGAGAAATTATGACTTGTCTGATGCTTCCACAATTCTTTCTGGGAGGTGCCATGCTGCAGTGACAGCCTCCACCTGGTGTAAACTGCATGAATTCCCTTTTGTAATCAGCCTGTTTCTTCTGCACCCTTTCCCTGCTTTCAGTAGGGGCTCAGAGATGTATTAGCAGGGAGCATATTCTGTTCTCCCCAAGAGGAGTGTGACCAGCATTTTTGTAGAGGTTCAAGGGGTGAAGGAAAATGCCCTATATATCCTCTCCACACCTTTATGCATACATACATGGTGCACCCAATCTCTCTCACAAAGTTAGTCATAGAGTACAGGCCAGAAGGGAATACTAGATCATCTAGTCTGACCTCCTGTATATCCCGGGCCATCACCACCCAGCCCTACACTGGTCTTTTTCAGTTCAAAGCTTGTAACATTTTAATTTTTTGATTAAAAATTTTGAAATAGACTCCCACGTTCTCTCTTTAAATGTTGTCTCTTTTTCCCCCCCTAAGAAAGGCAAAGGAAGGGAATTTTTTTTAAAAAAGCAATAAGTAAAAATGATGTGGCATTGGGGAATATCCACTTTTTCTTCCTGATTCTACCGCCACCCTTTAGGAAAATACATCTGCGTTGTTTAGAGTCTGTCAGCTTTTAATGCTCTTTAAATGAGAGAAACATGTTACTTTCTCTCCCCCGCCCCCTTCTAGTGGGGGCGGGGGGAGATCTCTCTGTTGAATGGGGGACTAGTAAACCGAGAGTAGGCGGCATTTTTCCACAATTTCAAAACACACAAAAACACAAAATAAAAAAAAAAAATCCAAAACCAAATATTGTTGAAAACATTTTTCAGGAAAAAGAAAATTTTTTCCAACAAAATGTCATTTTCAATTAATTATTTTTCATCAAAAACTCTTCTACTAGCTCTGTATGCTTTATAATCACAATCAACGAAGCACATGCAGGTGAGGGGGTCTTTAATGATGAGAAAGTATAATTACCAAGCATTTACAAATAGTAATTTGCTTCCCAGTTGTTTGCTAATGTTGTAATTTTATGCTGAATAATGATAAATATTAGAAATTTATAAAAGAGAAGCAAACAATTATAGGCTATAAATATATGTGCGAAGTCCATGGTTAAATCCCTGGACTAGGACCTGGGAGAGCTAAGGTTTAATTCCTGGCTCAGTTCCAGACTTCCTATATAACTTTAAGTAATTCACTTAGTATCTGTGCGCCTCAGTTTCTTATCAGAAAAATAGAGATAACAGTACCATTTGTCTGCCTTTATATAGAGTATACATTCTTTGAGCAGTCACTCTGTTACTATGTCTATGTATTATATTTGGCACAGCGTTGCCCGCCTCTTGCTTAATGCTATTATAAACATTAAGAACAGATAAGTGCAGCACAAGGTGTTTAGATGTCCTGCTGTGACTATTCAAACTAACTATCCAAGCTATGTTTTTAAAGTAGCCTTTACTAATGTTGCCACTGATAAATCTTTCGCAAGCACCTTGAGTCAGTAATTAACAGCCTCATGAGAGAAAGGTTCAATACATTTCAAATTCAACACCAGTTTTTAATATGTCCACTATTCAATTTGACAGAAATAACAGAACAGGCTCAAGTGGTTTTGACAATGATTCCTGTCACCTGGAGTGAAAACCGGATTCAAAAGTATTGTTTGGAGGAAGCTAACAGATATAATTTTTTCTAGGAAGATACACATTGTCCCAAGAAGTTCCCACCTTCAAAGTTTCGGGCCTGCGGAAGTAGTGACATGTTAATTGAATGTGGTGTTTTGTGGTATTTCCCCAAGGAAATGTGAATGCACTTTCAGGGAGGGAAAAAAACCAGTCAAGTAAAATGCATGGACATAACAGTAGATTTACTAACAAATAAAGTAAAACTTTTTTTTTTTTAGAGTGGATTAAAGTACATGAAACATTTTCTACCAACTGGATTTTCACATAAGACCTGCACTATAAATCAAACGTTGCTTGTGCTTACATACACAGAGAAAGAGATGTTTCTCACTTTTACAAGGTATAAAGGTTTAAACACATGGAAGACTTGTCATGATCCATGTACCAGACGTGTATGTGAAGCCTCAATTTACAATACAAAAGTAAATCAGACTTTTGATAGGAACTGGTGCACAGCTTTTCCCCAACACTATTTGATGGAAAGACAGGTGATTAATGGGACTAGATCCATGCCATCTAAGACCAGAAGGAAGCTATTTAAGGTTATCAGCAAGACTGTTTGAATTTCTCTAATATATATTTATTGTAGAGGGTTAGATAAGGAGCACTCAGTATTTATAGATCCATATTGTAATGGTTTTTTTTCCAGAATATAAATAGTGTTCTGTTGGTAATAATTGTATACAGTTCCCTCCTTTGAGTTACTGGCATTCGTTGTACATTGTCTTTGGGATAAATATTGCCCTTTTCCCTGTGTAAAGCCTGAGTAAACATGTCTTGCGAAATATGAACTAAGAATTGTTGGTGGGCAGCCTCTGGTTAGTTGCTCAGTATAGGGGTGTAGAGTTGAAGATCAGTCCAGTGCCAGGCCAGGTCAAAATCACAGAGTTAGTGTCCCAAGAATTGGTTTCAGGCTAGGCCAGTGTCTTGCACCAGGGGTCAACAATGGTCTAAAGCCAAAAATAGTAAAAACAGATCTGGGTCAGGAGTAGGGCTGAGGCTGACAGTCTGGGATCCAAGCTTGTAACAGCCAGAAGCAGTGAGCAGGGTCTGAGTCAGAAGCACATTGATGTTCTGCTTTGCTCAGACAGCTCCCAGAAATGACTTCCTGGTTTATATGGAGAGTGCCAGCTGATCAGGGAATCGTGGGTGGCTATTGCTAATGCCCCTTAAGGCTGAACTTCCTGGAGGGCTTAGCCTCAGTGACAGCTCTTCCTGGAGCTCTGGTGCCAATGAGGAAGTGTCGCCTGCCTCATACCCTGCATTCCCTGTTCTGGACCCATGGTTTCTTACAGGTAGGGATTTCTACCCCCAAACCATGGGGGTACCTGGGACTCCTTTCTGTTGTTAATAGGGGTGGGTGGAATTTTTCACATTTTGGAATTATAATTGTTTTTTTGTTAACATTCTGAATTTAGACAAAAAAAGAAAAAAAAATCTGAAAATGTTTGTGGTTCCCGGGCACTCCCATGTTTTCCAGTCAGCTGTACTCCTTACACACCTTGGATAGTGGCCTTTGGTGTCCCAGCACAGCTCAGGGTGTTTTTGAATGTTTTCGGCCTGTAGATCTGCATAGTGGTGTATCAGTAGGCCACTCGCCTCTTGTTGCATCAGTGCAAGGGTACCATAGAGCAGAGTTTGACACAGGGGAGTACTTCTTTTCTGTGGCACAGAACCTCAGTGGTTCCACTGATTGCAGTTAGGGCTCAGAGGGAGAAGGACAATGTTCAGCATTTTATCCTGTATTTTAATTGTCAAATGTGATAAGTATCTTTTTGATTTCCCCCAGCTTTGTGCTGTGCTAGGGGATTGAATTTTCTGAGATTCACTGCTGAAAGTCACAATAGTATTATCTCTAAAATAGAGAGTTTCATAGGTAATTCAATAAGGAAGCAGTCAGCTGGCAAGTAGATCCACCATATGAAGAAGTGACATCACTTGCTGTCAACATTTAATATAGAGAGATCACTGGCCAGACTTCCTACCAGCAAGTTCTATGGAGACAAAAATTGAAAAATCCTGATTTCCAAAAGACTGCCCTTTATAAAAAAAAAAAAAAAAAGAAAAAGAAAAAAAAGGCAATCCCAGTAAATAAAGGTAAAAAAGGAACACAATGAGACCTCTGTGGCCAGCAGAGTTGAGGACAGTAAGAAAGTTTTAAAAAACTCCTGACATTGGCATTGGTCCATTACCAGGTGGAAATGATAGAATTATCAATATTAATGCAGAAAAAGCAGAAATGTTCAGTAAATATTTCTGGTTTGTATTAGCTGGAACAACATATGATGTGGTCTCATCATATGATGATAGTCTTTCCATTCCACTGCTATCTCAGGAGGATGTTAAACAGAAGCTACTTAAATTACCCATTTTAAAGTCAGCTGGTTCAGATAACTTGCATCCAAGAGTTTTAAAAGAGGTGGTGAGGAGCTCCTTGCACCATTAACGTTGATTTTCAGTACAGGGTCGAGCACTGGGAAGGTTCCAGAAGACTTGAAGAAAGCTAATGTTGTGCCAATTATTAACATGGGATTACCCATGTAATTATAGGCCTGTTGGCCTGTTATTGAGCCTGGGAAGATAAAGGAGTGGCTGATACGGGACTTGATTAATAAGAATTAAAGGAGGATAATGTAATTAATGCCACAATCAATGTGGATTTATGGAAAATAGATCATGTCAGACTAACTTTATTTTTTTAATGAGACTATAAATTTGGTTGATAAAGGTAATTGTGTTGATATAATATGCTTAGACTTCTGTAAGGCATTTGGCGTGGTACCTCATGACATTTTGGTTACAAAATTAGAACAGTATTAAATTAACATGGCACACATTAAATAGATTAAAAACTGGCTAACTGATAGGTTTCAAAATGTAACTGTAAACAGGGAATCATCCACAAGCGGGTATATTTCCAGTAGGTTCCTACAGGGATTGGTTCTTGGCCTTGCATTATTTAACATTTTTATAAATGACTTGGCAGAAAACATAAAATCATCACTGATAAAGTTTGGAGGTGACACAAAAAATGAGTTGAGTGATAAATAATGAAGAGCACAGGTCACTGATTCAAAGCGATCTGGGTCGCTTAGTAAACTGGGTGCAAACAAACAATATGCTTTTGCAGATGGGTAAACTAAATGTATGCGTCTTATAAATGTATGCATCTTGTAGGATGGGGAAGCAGTGACTGAAAAAGATTTGCGGGGGCATTGTGGATAATCAGTGGAACGTGAGTTCCCAGTGTGACCCTGTGCCAAAAAAGCTAATGTGATCCTGGAATGCATAAACAGATGAACCAGGAGTAGGAGTGGAGCAGTTATTTTACATCTATATTTTGCACTGGTGTGATCGCTGCTGGAATATTGTTTAATTCTGGTTTCTACAGTTCAACAACGATGTTGATAAATTAGAGAGAGTTCTGAGAAGAGCCACAAGAATGATCAAAGGATTTGAAAATATACCTGATAGTGATAGACTCAAGGAGCTCACTGTATTTATCGTAACAAAGAGAAAGTTAAGAAGTGACTTGGTTACAGTCTGTAAGTACTTACATGGGGAACAAATATTTAATCATGGACTATTCACTCTATAAGAGAAATGTATACCATGATCCAATGGCTGGAAGTTGAAGCTAGATAAAATTAGACTGGAAATAAGGCATAACATTTTAATGGTGAAAGTAATTAACTACTAGGACAATTTACCAAGGGTTGTGGTGGATTTTCTCTCACTGAAAATTTTTAAACTGAGATTGGATGTTTTTCTAAAAGATATGCTCCAGGAATTATTTTGGGGAAGTTCTGTGGCCTGTGTTTTACAGGATGTTAGAATAGATTATCACAGTGGTTCCTTCTGGCTTTTGAATCTATAAACTAGATTGTGATATCTCCCTTCATGGATGTGCAAATTTACAGTGTCAATAGCCTTCACCCTGACCCAAAAGAGAGAGAGGGTAGGTCAGCTTCCAGGGCTCTTCACTAAGAGTGCTGGAAAGGTTGTGAATCAACGACAGCTGTGAGAGTGTTAGTTTTAGGGATGTGGATACTTGTCCAATAGGAATTTGACCAAAATGAACAGTCTTCTTTCATTTAGGCCACAATTAAGAACAGCCAACAGATGGAAGTAACTATCGCTTGTTACCAACCTGGGCTGGATTTGAAACAGTGTCCTGGAGGTGAAACACTCTATAATTTAACAATCCCTGAATTATGAAGTCTTTCTGTAGTCTGCCATGCAATATCTCATTTTTTTCCCATCCTCTGCTAACATTCCCTTGGGTTTTTAAGATTCTGGTAATCATACTGCACTGTAGAATTTATATTAAAATTCCTATTTACAAGGTGTTTTAATACCTCAGTTGACACCTGTTTTCAAAGGTGCTCTTTAGCAAACAGTAAAAACTAATTTGAACAGTAAGTGCTGCCATTCATAACTAGTCGCAAGCTGCATATTCACCAGGAAAGGATAATATACAATATTTGTACATAGAACAAGGCCATTAGCTTCCTATGACATTAATTTCTCTCTGAAATCCAGGTTATATATTAGAGATAGATTTCATTGATAACTATCGGGCCTCTTCTAGGTCATTCTCAGTCTGAATTGCACTTTGAATTTAAGCTATAATACCACTACCACATTTTTATTGTAACTGGAGTCTCTACATCCACTGTGGACAAGTCTGTATTTGTTTAAGAACAAGATGTGAAACACTATGACATACTTTCTTATCCGTATTCTTTTAGATTTCTATGGAAATTTAACAAAATGCTTGGCCTGAAGGAACTGTTAACCTGGTCCAAGCGTAGAAGAGAAAACCTATGTCCGTAGGGAACAATTTGCCCCGCTTCATGCAAATGGCACTCTTTTTAACAAATAAGGCCAAGAGGACTAGAGATATGGGAAGTAGATGACTGAGCCCTAAACAGAATGTATAAACATCTGAATTCTGTCCTCTACTTTCATCACCCAAATTCTATTCTTAGCACCTGTTGTTTACATCTCATGCCTAGGAAACCTACAGATACATTTTGCAACACACATAATTCTACCCACAAAATTAGCTCTTAGGAAAAGTTTTAATATTAATATAAGGAAAGTTTTAATTTTAATTTCCCATACATTCCTAGCACTGCAGGCCCTAATCCTGATAACACTTAGACAAGCAGAGTAGGAACAGTAACTTTAAGCAGAGTAGGGACACGTCTATAGTTTCTTGTAGTTAAGCAAAGGCTTCTGTGTTTGTAGCACTGGAGCCTATGTCTCAAATTATGCCTGATGTTTAAAAATAGACTCTCTAAGGTCTTGATTTGCAGAGTGCCGCACACCCTAAGCAGAAGCCCTCAGTTTGTAGTTGAATGTGCTCAGCGCATCCAGGAGTTGCTCAGCATCCTGCAGGATTGACAACTAAATCTAGATTTTCTGGTGATATAATTTATTTAATAATAAATAATAAAATCTCTTATCTGATATTTTGCCTAACCGGTTTAACATTTGCCATTCATGGCACAGTATGGTTTTGTTTTCATTCTGAGAAAAGCAAAAAAACCTGCTGAAATCTACAGAAACATATATATTTCAAATATAATTGTACTCTTTAGTTAGTATGGAAATCAGAATTTTAAACAGGGTACAATCAAACTGTAAAATATGATCTAATGATCTAAAGAAAATATATAGAATTTGTGTTTCAGAAAGGTAAATATTCTTAAGGCTCAGAACAAGACAAAAAGTTTGTGGGGCAGAAGTTTCAAAGTAGATCACTATGCAAATACTTAAATCCTATTTACATACAACAATATCACATAGTTTATATATTTCTACGGTATGGTATTCCTGCTATAATTGGGAAGTAAGCAAAATATTTTCTTGCCTGTTTCCTCAGGTCTAGATAGTGTCTGTAGCAGTGGGTGCAACTTACTGGTACGGTACTTACTTTAACGCTTACTGGGACGGTACTGAGGCCTTGACCCCGTCTCCCCCTCTCAAAAAATGTTCCGTGACTAGAGCCCTGTGCAGATACAAATTTATACCTGTGGATGCGGCTAGCCGCAGATAGAAATTGATATCTGTTGAACTGCAGGGCTCTCTCAGGTACCACAGCGGCAAAAGGAGCAGAACGTGGGAGCACCACTCCCAGGAGCCAGTGCCCCATGCCGGCAGCTCCTCCAGCACAGCTGTTCCGCCGCCAGCCCTTCCACCCAGCTGCGTCTCCTGTCTGGGGACTGTAGAGCCCCGCCGGCGGACAGGGCTGGGGGCAGTACAGCTGCGCCAGAGGAGCTGCCGGTATGGGGCGCTGGCTCCTGGGTGTGGCGCCCCCACATTCTGCTTCTTTCACCGCTGAGGTTCCCAGGAGAAACCTGTGGTTCTGTAGATACTGATTTCTATCCACAGATATCCGTATCCACGGCTATAAATTTGTATCTGCCCAGGGCTCTGCAATTCATTCCTGAAAAGTGTCTTTCCGGTACAGCGTACCGGCAATAAATGTCTTAATGGTACGGAGTACCTAACTGTACTGGCTTACATGCACCACTGATCTTAAGGCACATCCCTGAGCATGGGGATGTATGCTGCACAATCCCAAGAGGTTAACCAGGAAGAAATTGTGCCCTAAAGACACCTCTTACAGAGCTCTCTTTTCCTACTGGGTGGTAGTGTGATGTATCAACCCTTTATGAAATATAGTATACTCCTTACCTTAGGCCCCAGTCCTACTTCAGTTAACAATGCTCCATGGAACTCCTCCAAACTTGATTTTAAATGTTCAGTGCCTTGTTTCTGTATTATCCTTCTAGTCAAAATGTGGGATATGATTTATAAAGGTTGGTCATGTAAGCCTATGGCATCCACAAGAGGAAATATTGTTTTGGTAAGAAAATATTTCACATACCAGGAGGAATATAACTAACCTCTGAGGATGCCATACAAATCTGATGGTGACAGAAGATTGAGTCCTTACTTTGGCAAAACTCCCATTGACTTTAGTAGGGGTAGAAATATCTACTAACTTTATCAGTGCAAATTAGACCTGAATAAGGATTACAGAACTGGGCTTTTCATGAGGAGTACCGCTGAACTGGTATCTTCAGAATAGCATTGTACCTCCTAGTCACACAAACATGGTTATGTGCATAAGTGCACTCAGGTTCCTATGAAACATCCAGACTCGTATGGACTTATTTAAATGTAATTCTTATTATGGTAATTTGGGTCAGTCAAAATAAAGGGTGATGCGCTTATCTGTGATATTTTTACTCATACCCCAATTCAACAAAATACTTAAGCACATGCATAATTTCCATTGCAGTTAACTTCCATTGAAGTTCCCATCAAAGTTAAAAATGAACTAAACTATGTTGTTGATTGGACCCTCAGTGATTTTTTGCCACAATATGTCGTGAACGTTTTAACAAAAAGTCACTGATTGTTTTTCCTTTCATTGTTTTTGATGGTCTGTGTTTTTGTTTGTTAGTTTTATTGGGGTGGGAGGTAGAGTTTGTTTTCTTTTTTTTTTTTTTAGACTAGATTTCTTCCATTCTCCTTTTGGGGGAGATAGACAAGATTTTCTTGCCAGGGATTTTCTGATAAAATCTATTTTGTGTTTTTAGATCTTTTCCACAATACATTTGAATTGTTTTGTGTCTGAAGTTAGATGCAGAGCATGCCTAGCACTAATTGTGACTGCCCCTGGCTTGGAAGCTGAAATATCAAGTGTTTTTATTTCATGATCTCTTGGACGGCCTCCTTCCCATCTCAAAAAACAAGAATGTGAGCTGCCTTAATGCTGTTTATAAACTAATAAAACCAAAGATTAAAAGTGCCACGCAATGAATTGTTTAATTAGTGGCACTCTGAGCACACAGTAAGAAAGAGAATGTACAGTAATTAATTTTTTTCCTCCTGTGGTTAAAGGACTCATCTTTTAAACATGTTTTTGTCAGTCTCTATCTGATTAGCATGTTTTGTTTGTTTATTTTGGAAAATGGACTTTAGCGGCCTTAACTAAATCCCTAATTGGATATTTGTTTGCTTAAAAAAGCATGATATGATCCGGCACAATTCAGTATGATGATGATTTATTATTTAATTAATTTATAAGATGTCTATCACTGTACTATGTGGGCACTGGTAACAACATTAAAATGTCAATGCTGGAGAAAGTTTTGAGGTAATAGTTATTATTGCAGGTAACACTGTGGTATTAGAACAGTGCCTACATTTAGCCACAGATACAATATCAGGATTGGTGTATGCACAGACATACTCAGTTAAAACAGTGCCAACTTCTGTGTGGGGACTTATATTGGTTTAGTGGTTTAGTTTTATGTAAAACTAAGTAACATCTCAGCAAAGTCAACTAAGATCTAAACTGTGGAAAATGATTATCTAATAATGATTCTTTAGAAATTACCAGCTATGAATAACTTAACTCTAGTTTTGTTTCCATCAGCATTTCATATATATCAAATGTAAATTATTCTAGATACATATTGTAATAAATATAATAGATGAGTTTTCACATATGTGAAATCATTAAAAATGGGATTTTACGTAGCTTTAACTTAGAGATCCAAATGCAAAATCTAGCACTAGAAATGTCATATGGATTTGTGTCCATAAACTGTTTTTTTTTCTTTTTTTTTCCCTTTATCTGTAATGCAATATGGATAATATATTTCATTTAACAAATAACCAAAGTATAATCCAAATAAAGTACAGTTTTCTTCCTTTTATTTAACTGTTTTGGAATACCATGTATAGGAGAAAATACCATTTGTGCTTAGAGATGCAAATGCATGGAAAATTTATATTGATGTGTTATTTTTCTTAAGAGAAGTCATGGCTATGTAGCTGTGGCATATTTCCCTTCGAGAAGATGCAAAACTGACGGAAATTGCTGCAACCCGTTCTGCTTCCCTGTTTGGAACTAAACTGTAATTTACCCATTCCAACATGTCCTCCTCCTTCTTGATCCTTGAGGTTCTCCCCTCCTTCTCAGATCCTATGCCTGCTCCTAGCTCTTTATGACATACCTTTGTCCAAGAGTGAGATCTTGAGTGGTGATTAATGCTCCAGACCCTTGTTATCCTTCACTAGCTCCCCTTGGTGATGAGGAGACTAGCTGTATTTGGGGCAGTCTGCCTAAAATTATTCTGCAAATCAAATTTTTGTTTTAAAAACAAGATAAATACAAATAATGAGAAAAAATGGTGTTAGAACCAGAGACTTGATTTGCAGAATTTACCTATATTGAAACTTCTCATGAGTTAAACTGAATAAAGCACTCTAAACTTAATTATAGAAACGAAGAACAGAAAATATTTCGCAAAAAGAAAAGGAGTACTTGTGGCACCTTAGAGACTAACCAATTTATTTGAGCATAAGCTTTCGTGAGCTACAGCTCACTTCATCAGATGCATAAAGTGATGAAGTGAGCTGTAGCTCACGAAAGCTTATGCTCAAATAAATTGATTAGTCTCTAATAAGGTGCCACAAGTACTCCTTTTCTTTTTGCGAATACAGACTAACACAGCTGCTACTCTGAAACCAGAAAATATTTCATCGCTGAAATCAATCCATTCTTGACTTCAAGAAAAGCTCTGTGTAAAATCAGAAGCTTGTCTCTCTCACCAACAGAAGTTGGTCCAATAAAAGATAGTGCCTCACTGACTTTGTCTCTCATATTGCCATGACATTCAGAGTTACCTTCTCCCATCTGCATCTAAGTTCTCTCTCTCTCCCCACCCTCATCTGCAATGTGTCTTTCCGGTCTCATGGCCCTTTGATATTTAGGGGTTTTCTAGAGTTTGTTTTTATACCAGAGACTCCCATTTCTGTGTCCCAACTTTTCCCTGAGTTGTCCTTTGAAGCAAGATATGCACAATAGATGTTTGTAAATCTTTGCATCCTCCTATCCTGGGGAAAATGGTTGTCAGAAATGCTAATTCACCCCCTCCCCATTCAAACATTTAGCATTTTATTCAAGCAGGTAGCTTCTGATCATCTTGGTGACCTCCAATACACATCACTTTGTCTGAGCAAAGAAAAGTAATTTACAGACATCAATACATTTATGTTTCTGTAACTTTGCTCAACATTAAATATTGCTTGAATAGATACCACACAAAACTCTTGGGAAAAGCAGATCTATCAAAGTTTTAAATGATGTGGCATTATTGTTTGTAGTATTGTTGCAGCTGTGTTGGTCCCAGGATATTAGAGAGACAAAGTGAGTGAGTAATATCTTTTACCTTATAAGCTCAGAAGCTTGTCTCTTTCACCAACAGAAGTTGGTCCAATAAATTATCTCACCCACTGTGTCTCTCTAACTTGGCATTATTATGCTATCTGACATTTTGGGTATACTGTTTAACTTGAATTCATTGCTTTTAAAGCCAATAAGATACCCTTGTGATCTTCTAATCTCAAGTCCACATAATACAAGCCATACAATTTTGCCCAGTGATTCTTATTTCTAGCCAAATAACTTGTGGTTGAACTAAACATATCTTAAAAACAAAACAAAACAAAAAAATCTGAAGTGAAATCCTGGCCCCATTGAAGTCAATAGGGCCAGGATTTCATCCCAGTCTTGATTAAAGAGTACAAGCGATAAAAAAAAAAATTGCATCACTTGGTAATCTCATCCAATGGTAATTATCCTCTTGGCAAATTTTCATCTTCCAGTTTTAATTGAGCTGATTTCAACTTCAAGCCATTGTATCTTGTTATCCTCTTGTCTGCTAGATTTAAGAGCTATCTACTATCACTTATAAAGTTGATGATCCATAATAGAGTAATACAGTGTGCTAGCTTATCCACTGTGACGTTGGTCTTTCTTCACCCCCCCAGCATTTTCCACAATTTTGAGATATCTGCGTGGCTCCCCTACACACTCCAATTCACAGAGGCTATGGAAGATTTCTTACCAATGATCTCCTTTCTTCTAACAACATCTCCCACAATTCTACCCACCTTGGGCACATTTTGCCCAAGAGTCAGATATTTGATTTGTGTTGGATCATTATGATGCAGGCCATATGTCAATTACACATAGTTGGTGTGTTCCCATTGAAGTTACTAATGTCTTTCTAGGAGTTCTACGCAGATTTGGAAGGCAAGCTGGCTGCAAGCAGGAGCAAGGAGGGGCAGCCAGCCCATGTAGTGCCAGAACTTCGGACTGCCTAAGCGAGCTGCAGCGTGGAGAGGTCGAGGCTGGATGTCTCAGAAGTGTGGGAGACTCTACTAGCAGAATGGAGATAACTGGTAAGAAATCTTCCATTCTGCACACAAATGATTGTGTTTTAGAAAATGCAAATGCTAGTTGTTGAGATTGACAAAGCTGATGAGAGGCAGCAGATTAGATATCAATGTAGAGTGCTTGTTAAGGAAATAACAAAGCAAACTGAATATATGGGCACACTTGTGTGTATATATAAGTGGAGAGAGATGTATAGTTGACAACATATGGGGCAAAAAATAGTGGAGAATTTTTTTACATAAGGTGTAAATGGGTAATAGTGGAAAAGGAAGAAGTCTTTAGATATGTAATAGCCATATAGTAACTGAAAAGTGTTTGTGGACAGTAAGGGAAACCAAGGATATGGTATAAGTCTTGCTGTCCTAATAAAACTCACTTTTTTTTTCTTTTGATCACCTTTTAATTCAAGAGCACAAATCAGGGTTTGAGGCAGTTTTTAAGTTTTGTACTGAATTTAACACACATCATTAGAATACAAGATGTCTGCCAGTTTCAGGGGGCAGTTGCACTCTATAGTATAAAATAGATCACACAATAATTCTCAAACTGGGAGCATGACCTCCCAGGTGAGGCTCTCATCTTGACCAAGTGAGATGCCATGATATGAAAATTTGATATGAAAATAGCTGTCTCTTTATTTGTTTTTCTTGAGACTTAACAAAAGCGGAACCACGTTCTGAATATCTACCCCTGAATTTGAAAGTTGGGGTCTGAATAAGCCTGAATTTTTGTGGGTATTGAGATCCAGAACACTGAGTCGAGATCAGGTCTTATGTGATTTATGTCCAGTTGGGGTCATTTCTGTGTTTTGCAAATAGAAACTATGCAAAACCAGCCCCCCAAGTTGTGGCCCTGTCCTTCTAAACATTCCTTCTGACTGGAGGTCCTGCAGACTTCTAACCCTTCCCAGGATCTTTAATGAGGTGCTGGTTGGCTCTTCCCCACCCTCACTCTTTCTTCACACCAGACTGCCATGTCTAATGGCAGTCCCCTGAGTCCAATGGGAATATTTTGGCACATAATAGCTATCTGAGCCTTCCCCACAAGCTCACAGGAAGCAGGTCAGCCCATTCCCTAGTGTCCAGTGGAGCTATAGATCCTGCCCAAGCCTCTCTATTTTTGTTGGGAACCCCCCTCTAGGTTTTACATATCTACTGGAGGGGTTTCTTAAACACTTTGAACATCCTGTATAAGTGTTCAGTGATAAATATCATTATCAATTTAGAATATTGCTTTTTTGAGACTGGGAACTACTTTTATTTTTGACTGTAAAGTAGCTATCACCCTTGTGGTGCTAGGTAAATGAGACATAAGTAGTCTGTATGTCTGGAGTGATGAATGCTGTGCAACTTTTTCTCATGTGAATGTGTAAAATCCTACGTGCGAGTGAAATGGTATCTCATTTTCAGGCAACTGACTATTTATGGGAAAGAATGTGTAAAATCCCTCATAAGTATCCAGAAGAATACAATGGGCTGGCTCAATACTGTTTTCTCTCTATAAAAAGTATTCAATATATATTCAATATAAGTCCTGCCTCACTTCTGTGTGTGCTTTCATTTCCTGTCAGCTATCAAGTAAAACCAGTCTACAGAGTATGGTAGGTACAGATTTATAACAAATCTGTATGTTACACGTCTGTCAGTAATACAGGTGAAACACCCACAGTTCACATGGTTTCTATACATACTCTTCCCAGTCTACTTTGAGTAGAAAATTTGTTGTGCCCTGAAAATGGGATCCATACTGTTTGAAGAGTCTTACAGAAAAGTTCAAGCTATTTATTCGAAGTGTGGTACAGCACTTCCACATAGCATGCAAGGAACCTTTCAAAGCCCTTGCGTATCTTTTCATCTTTAGCGGAGCTGAACATTCTCACTCCAGAAAAAAATGGTACCAAAATGTCTGCCTGATTTTTTTCCCATTGAAAAAGTCAAAAAGTCCTAACTGATCCAGGTATGGTTTGTTCCACTTATTATCTCTGCTCCTCTGAAATGGGGCTGCAAAAGTAGACAGAAATTTTAGCGTATTTTTCAGACAAACCCACTAAAACAACAAAAGGCACCACAGGGAATAGAGTAGAGGCAATCAGGGGAATAGTTTATGAAGGGTGTTGCAGTAAAAAGAATTGTGAGTGTAGTGCTTCAATTAAATATGGGTTAGGAGTGCAAAAAGGCAATACAAATGACAGTGTATAGAGATTTTACAATAAATGGGGAATTGTGAAAATAAGTCTGGGAAAAAATTAGAAATGACTTGTATGATTTAGTAACTTCTGTCTGTTAACCAATATACCCAATTATTAATCTCTCAGTACCCCCACAAACTACAACTTAACATTTCCTTGGTTCCTTCTTGTCTAGTCACTCTCCTTTGCTACCTTTGGTGGAAGTGGTTCAGTAATAATCATCATTCAGGTTAGTGTCTTGAAACAATATTGACTAATTGCATACTGCTGATCAGTGCTGGGATCAGTCACTGTCTACTGCAAGTTGAAGAGTAAGTACTTCCATGGCAATGTCACTAATGCTTTTTACTCATCTTGTGCAAAGCTTAGTTCTTTTCCCAGACATCTGGGGATAAGGTGGGTGGCGGTTCCATATCAGTGTGGCTCTTTGTCTTCCTTTCATGACTGGATTACATAGAAATTTAGAGAACTTTTGACTACTTACTCTCATAGGTAGTTTACTACTAACACAAATGGCCCATTGGCGTGTTGGGCCCCTGCGTGTGGTGAGCTCTTATTGCTTGAGCTAAATGACCATATCTGTTAACTCCAGCAGTAGAGGCACATGCTTTCAGATCTTGACATCAGTAGCAGACTCATAAAATTATTTACATGGATTAGCTACAAAAGAACAAAAACTCAGACTGGTATTTAATGTGGGTTATGGAGTGATATCGGGTTAGTTAGGGGATTTGTGATTATGTTTTGAAGGAAATTAGTTGAACTAGGGATAGTCTGTTTAATGATGGTGATGAATTTGTAGTTTGATATTGTGGGTTTTAATATCTGCATGTTCTCCATGGCAGTGACCTAAAATAAAAATGTGTTTTTTCATGATTATGACTTTCCTAGACTACTGTGTTTCTGAGCAATTATGCAGCTATCAACTCAGGAGAAAATGCTTTCTGTGCAATCAGTATTAGGTTTTGGAACTCACAGCAGAGGAGATTAGAATGACCAGAGGTCTCTCTGCCTTCAGAGGAAAGTGCAAAGTCTCTTGTTTGACTTACTTTCCCATAGCCAAATAAACCGTCAAAAAGGGGGATGAAGAGAAAAGAAAAGGAAGAAGGGCAGTGAGGAGGAAGAAGGAGAAAACAACAACAAAAAACACTGAATGGGAAAATACCTGTGAAGAAATTAGTTTCACTTGCTTTTATTTTATTTTTAAAGAGAACCACACCATTAGGCTTGGGTATACAAACATAGCTAGAACTAAACAAAGAGCCCAATTAATATAATAGTTAACTTTAATAGATTTTAATTTTCCTGTTTGCTCTGTACAGTGGCTTCCTCTATATGTTATATTTTTGGTCTTTTCTTTTTTTAATTTTTGCAGTGAGCATATCAACTATACACTTCAGCTCTTTTAAATGCATTTCCTGTACTGCTTCAGTTGATCTTAAGATCACATCTGTTTTACACTTTGGGCAAGACAATGACATTTACTTGTCATTTCAATGTTTCTGGGAGCTTTGCTAATTATTCAGTACAAAGTTTTTTGTTTCATCTAAGTTGATTCGGTATGGAACTCTTGTCCTCAGAACAAGACTAAACATGCTATTTACTTACAGCATATTAGTAATGGCAATGAATGTTATCCTCCAAGCTAGTGATGGAGATCATGCAAGTGTCTTTCTGAATGTCACAGTGAATTATTTCTTTGTGTTACCAACACCCAGTGCAAAGCAGCCTGCACACCACATATGGAGTGTATCACCACTGCAACAGAAGATTTTAATAATGGTGTGCAGATTTCCTTATATGGTAGTGTACCCAGAACTGTCGTCTGATTCATGGGCCCATTTAGCAGATGGTAAATCACAACAGTTGTATTTACAGCTGTTTACTTGTTGATAGGAAAATGTTTATTAAGAAAAAATAAAAATAACAAAGTTTCTAATAATGGACGATTATTTATGGGGTGTAATGTTAAAAACTTAACAAAGACCCACTTGTTTTATTGTGATGCCAGGTCTCTTCTGATACTTGATTATACTTAAAGGTAAAAGAAAAAAAAAGTATATGCTTCCAAGTATATTTTTCCATGATGACTTCTGAATCACCTGTTCCCCCCACATGCTCCTATCTTTCAGAAGATATCTATTTACTTTGTTGCATTAAAAATTATAATAATCCAGTTCCTACAGGCATTATGCTGTGCTGCAGGGAGAGTACAGGTATGTCCCAGGCCTTCTATGGACCCCACCAATGTAGCCATTCATTGTTCATACCCCAACACCAACCCTAGCACATGCTCACTTGCTGTAGAGGCAAACTTGGGAGCAGAGGCAGTGCTAGCCCATTGTGGGCCCTAAGCAGGAGTATTCCCCCTCACACACACCCAACACATACTAAAAAGAGAATAGGTCCCATTTTGCTGCTTGGGGTCCTAAGCAATTGTTAAGTCTGCTTATGCTCTGCTTGGGAGTCAATGAGAAGCAGCCCAGGTGGGGACTAAGTAGTGGCAGTGTCTTGGCATTCTGGAGCTTTAGCTCCAGACACAGAGGGACAGCAAACCGCAATAGTTGGTAGCCCAGGAAATGTGACTTGAGGTGGGAATCGCTTGCAATAAAGCAAGTAAGAAGGCAGGACACTCCCTCCCAAATATCAAATAATTAGAATTTCCTGTCCTTAGTCTCTCACAAGGAGTGTCTGCCAGCAGTTGGTTTAAATGAGGTCAATGCTTATATACTATTCGGATTGATGCTCTATAAATAAATACCTTAGGCAGCCACAGTAGCTCCAAAAAGTTTTGGCTGACTGTCTAAGCCTGAGCTATTCTCAGGCACCAAGTGTATCTCCAGGAGACAGCATTTGCCTGTTTGCTCGCTCACTCCTTTCATGATCTGGAGGGAACACATGCATAGTTCTGACCTCTTGCTAGTGACCTTCCCAATCTGACCACCCGACATGCTTACTTTATGGTGAGAATAAGCCCCATTAACTTGTATTTGATAGTCTGAACCAGAGCTGGACAAAACATAACATTACATCTCAGACAAAGTGAAAACATAGTTAAGTCTCAGCACAGTTTTGTTAAAGTTAGTGTGGTTGCACACGTATAACTATGGGCAGAACACGGCATGGAGCGTCATTACAAGTTGCATCCCCTATAAAAGTAGTTCATGGTTCTCGGAGAGCTGGCTGGCCACATGGTGCTGGAATGTGCTAAATCACATTCAAAGGTAGTTACCAGAAAAAACAAAAAAACGTATCCAATTTATTTTTCTCCTTAACCAATTGTTGTGCCCCTGGTCATTATCTGATCACAAATGGGAAACATTCCAAAGATAGGTATCAGAGGAGTAGCCATGTTAGTGTATATCCACAAAAACAACAAGGAGTCTGGTGGCACCTTAAAGACTAACAGATTTATTTGAGCATAAGCTTTCTCAGGTAAAAACACATTTCTTCAGATGAATGGACTGAAAATTACAGATACAGGCATAAATATATATTGGCATGCCATAAATATAAAGGGAAGGGTAACAACCTTCTTGTATACAGTACTATAAAATCCGTCCGGGCCAGAGGCACAAAAGCCTTTTACTTGTAAAGGGTTAAGAAGCTCAGGTAACCTGGCTGACACCTGACCAAAAGGACCAATAAGGGGACAAGATACTTTCAAATCTGGGGAGGGGGGGGAGGGAGTTTTAGGCTGTCTGTTCTGTGTGCTTGCCGGACACAGATCAAGGAAGCAAGCAATCCAAGTCCATTAGAATCAGTAAGTAGTAGCAAGGGAATGCATTAGCTTATTTTTGTTTTGGCTTGTGACTTTCTCTGTGCTGAGAGGAAGGTGTATTCCTGGTTTTCTTTTTGTAACTTCAAAGTTTGACCCAGAGGGAAATCCTCTGTGTTTTTGAATCTGATTTCCCTGTAAGATTATCTTCCATTCAAATTTTACAGAAGTGCTTCTTTTACCATTTTTCTTTATTATAAAGTTCTGTTTCTTTAGAATCTGATTGGGTTTTTTTTTAGTGTCCTAAAAAAACCCAAGGTTGGTCTGTGCTCATCTTGTTTATTCTCAAGCCTCCCCAGGAAAGGGAGTGTGGGGGGTTGTGGGGATATTAGGGTGTGTAGGAACTCTAAGTGATCCTTTCCCTGAGTTTGTCTAAATCACTTGGTGGTGGCAGCATTACCTAATCCAAGGTACAAGGAAAAATTTGTGCCTTGGGGAGTTTTTAACCTAAGCTGGTAGAAATAAGCTTAGGGGATCTTTTGTATGGGTCCCCACGTCTGTACCCTAGAGTTCAGAGTTGGGAGGGAACCCTGACAGCACATGAAGAGAAGGAAGTTACCTTACAAGTGGAAAACCAGTGCTGACAAGGCCAATTTAGTCAGGGTGGATGTGGTCCACTCCCAATAACTGATGAGGAGGTGTCAATACCAAGAGAGGGAAAATTGCTTTTGAAGTGAGACAGCCACTCTCAGTCCCTATTCAAGCCCAAATTGATGGTGTTAAAATTGCAAATTAATTGTAGTTCTGCAGTTTCTCTTTGAAGTCTGTTTCTGAAGGGTTGGTTTTTTTTGGTTTTTTGTTTTTTGTTTTTTTTTTGTAGAATGACTATATTAAATCTGTCCAGGAAGTTTAAAGTGTTCACCTACTGGCTTTTGTATGTTACCAGTCCTGATGTCTGATTTGTGTCCATTTATCCTTTTACGTAGAGACTGTCTGGTTTGGCCAGTCTACATGGCAGAGGGGCATTGCTGGCACATGATGACATATATCACATTAGTAGATGTGCAGGTGAATGAGCCTCTGATAGTGTGGCTGGTGTGGTTGGGTCCTATGATGGTGTTACTAGAATAGATATAGGGACAAAGAAGGCAACAGGGTTTGTTACAGGGATTGGTTCCTGGGTTAGTGTTTCTGTGATGTGGTGTGTAGTTGCTGGTGAGTATTTGATTCAGGTTGGGGGGCTGTCTGTAAGCTGCCTCCCAAGACCTGTGAGAGTGGGGGATCGTTTTCCAGGATAGGTTGTAGATCGTCTATGATGCATTGGAGAGGTTTCAGTTAGGGGCTGAAGGTGACGGCTAGTGGCGTTCTGTTATTTTCCTTGTTGGGCCTGTCCTGTAGTAGGTGACTTCTGGATACCCGTCTCGCTCTGTCAGTCTGTTTCCTCACTTCCTCAAATGGGTATTTTTAGTTTTAAGAATGCTTGATAGAGATCTTGTAGGTCTTTGTCTCTTTCTCAAGGATTGGAGCAAATGCCGTTTTTGGCATGAAGAGTAGTAGGCTGTATGTCGCAACTCATTATTTAAGTATAGGGAGAATGTCCAGTGCAGGTACTCCATAGGAAAGGTATACAGTGGCCGGATAAATTGCTTGGAAAGGGACTTAAAAAGAGGTGTTCAATAAAGGAACGAGGGGTGGTGGGGACTCCTATGATTGGTACCACAGGGAGCCCACCTTACTCTTCCTATGAGGGGGGTGGATGGTAAGGTCCCGACAAATGATTTCCTGGAGAGACCTGGATGGAAAAAGAAGGGGAGCTGTTCAAAGCCCCCTGGCTAATTATGGAATAAACACGGGCTTACCTGCACTGTACGCTTTTATCTGTCGGGTAGTCCCAGACATCTAATAATAAAGTTGTGGCCTGATTAAATCCAAATCGTATGTCTCCTGTCCTTCTTTCGGTATAGCCAGACAATTTGTATGTGTGATGCTTCGCTTAGGGTTAGGAAATATCAGCTACCAAACTTTTTACATGGTACTTCATTATTTTTAAAGAGCCATTGCTGAGATCTGTGGTCATGCACTGGAATGTTCGAGATATATGATGAAAAAAGACCAAGTTCATATTGCTTATATAAAGGGCCAGATTCTGATATCCTTATTCCTGTTGATTAGTATTTTACTTCATAATTGGTCCCTTTGTAGTCAATGGATCTACTCATGTAGTAAGGTGCCATTCAATAGGACTACATTTATCAGAATCTATTCCTTTCTGTTCAAACTGAGATGTGGCTGTTCTTTGAAAGTCAGTGAGCATCCAAGATATACTGTAATGTACTTTTTAAAAATGACTTAATTAATAAAGGGATTATTTTAAATGTACAGTATTGTTTAAAGTATCCTTAAAGGAGTTTGGCAATTTAGTTCTAAGAAGGTGCGTTAGATATCCAAATGCACCATCTGCCAAAGTGAGTGTCTAAACATAAGTCTTGGGAAAGGCTGGAAGACATCTTTTGTTTTTAGTAGCACACACTTAAAAATAGTGCCTGAAGGCTATCATTGTTTATTCATTGCTGTTCAAACTTCTTTGGTCTGGAAATTAAGCTGGAACTCTTGCAAGAATAGACTTACTTGTGAGATTTCCAATGCTGTGACTGCTCAGCTGCAAATAATATCTACTGCAAAACTTGTATAGTTCTTTCCAAATACTAACAAACCCTCACAATGGCTTGGTGATGTAATAAGTAGAGTTGGGTAATATTTTTTTTTTTTTTTGGTGAATAGTAAATTCACCTGAAAATATACATTTTGGGGGGACTGAAATTCTTGAATTCTGGTCAAATTTAGCAAATAGTTTTGGCCTTAAAAATTAGAAATGGTTGGTTTAACATTTTTGAAACAACCTGTTTTGACACATTTTTTTCAAATAGACATTTCATTTTGAATTTCTTTCAGTTCATTTTGGTGGGAAAACTCAAAAAAATCAGTTTTCGTTTGAAATTAACTCTCTCTCCCGCCCCATCTCCAGTTTGGGTATCAAACTGTAAAATCAAATATTCACTAAGCTCTAATATTAAGCGTTATTAGCACCATTTTTCACAGATGATAAAACTAAAGATGATATGCTCTTAATTTCTTAGGTTTTCAGATTTCATTGTCTTTCACACCACTCTAGCTAAATACATCTAAGAACACAAGAATGGCCATACTGGGTCAGACCAATGCTCTATGTAGCCCAGTATCCTGTCTTCTAACAAGTTTCAGAGTGGTAGCCGTGTTAGTCTGTATCAGCAAAAAAAACCAAGGAGTACTTGTGGCACCTTAGAGACTAACAAATTTATTTGGGCATAGCTTCTGTGGGCTAAAACCCACTTCATCGGATGCATGCAGTGGAAAATACAGTAGGAAGATATATATACACAGAGAACATGAAAAAATGGGTGTTGCCATACCAACTGTAACAAGACCAATTAATTAAGGTGGGCTATTATGAGCAGGGGAAAAAAAACCTTTTGTAGTGATAATCAGTATGACCCATTTAAAACAGTTGACAAGAAGGGGCAAACACCTCCCTATACCGGAAACCTACTGACCACTGTACTTACCTACATGCCTCCAGCTTTCATCCAGACCACATCACACGATCCATTGTCTGCAGCCAAGCTCTATGTTACAACCGCATTTGCTCCAATACCTCAGACAGAGACAAACACCTACAAGATCTCTATCAAGCTTTCTTAAAACTACAATACCCACCTGCTGAAGTGAAGAAACAGATTGACAGAGCGAGAAGAGTACCCAGAAGTTACCTACTACAGGACAGGCCCAACAAAGAAAGTAACGGAACCCCACTAGCCGTCACCTTCAGCCCCCAACTTAAACCTCTCCAGCACATCATCAAGGATCCTCAACCTATTCTGAAGGACAATCCCTCACTCTCATAGATCTTGTGAGACAGGTCAGTCCTCGCTTACAGACAGCCCCCCAACCTGAAGCAAATACTCACCAGCAACCACACACCACACAACAAAAACACTAACTCAGAAACCTATCCTTGCAACAAAGCCCATTGCCAACTCTGTCCACATATCTATTCAAGGGACACCATCATAGGACCAAATCACATCAGCCACACTATCAGAGCTCCTTCACCTGCACATCTACCAATGTGATATATGCCATCATGCACCAGCAATGCTCCTCTGCCATATACATTGGCCAAACTGGACAGTCTTTACGTAAAAGAATAAATGGACACAAATCAGACGTTAAGAATTATAACATTCAAAAACCAGTCGGAGAACACTTCAACCTCCTTGGTCACTCGATTTCAGATCTAAAAGTCGCAATTCCCCAACAAAAAAACTTCAAAAACAGACTCCAACTAGAAACTGCATTAATGGAACTAATTTGCAAACTGGACACCATTAAATTAGGCTTGAATAAAGACTGGGAGTGGATGGGTCATTACGCAAAATAAAAACTTTTTCCCCTACTGTTACACCTTCTTGTCAACTGTTTGAAATGGGCCATCCTGATTATCACTACAAAAGGTTTTTTTTCTCCTGCTGATAATAGCCCACCTTAATTAATTGGTCTTGTTACAGTTGGTATGACAACACCCATTTTTTTTCATGTTCTCTGTGTATATATATCTTCCTACTGTATTTTCCACTGCATGCATCCGATGAATTGGGTTTTAGCCATGAAAGCATATGCCCAAATAAATTTGTTAGTCTCTAAGGTTCCACAAGTACTCCTTGTTTGTCTTCTAATAGTGGCCAATGCCAGATGCTTCAGAGGGAATTAACAGAACAGGGCAATTATCTTGAAATCCATCCCTTGTCGGCCCCTCCCAGCTTCTGGTAGCCAGAGACTTAGTTACCTGCAGAACATGGGATTGCATCCCTGGCCATCTTCTCTAATAGCCATTGATGGACCTATTCCCCATTAACTTATCTAATTCTTTTTTTAACTTTTAACTTTTTTAACTCAGTTATAGTTTTGGTCTTTACAACATCTGCTGGCAATGAATTCCACAGGCTGACTGTGCATTGTATGAAGAAATACTTCCTTTTGTTTGTCTTAAACCTACTGCCTGTTAATTTCATTGGGTAACCCCTGGTTCTTCAGTTATGTGAAAGGGCAAATAAAACATCCTTCACTTTCTCCACACCGTTCATGATTTTATAAACTTCTATCATATCTAATCCCTGGGTCATCTGTTTTCCAAGATGAACTGTCCAGTCTTTTTTTAATCTCTCCTCATATAGAAGCTGTTTTATATCCCTAATCATTTTTGTTGCCCTTCTCTGTACCTTTTCCCTTTCTAATGTATCTTTTTTTGAGATTGGGTGACCACAACTCCACGCGGTATTCAAGGTGTGGGAATACCATGGATGTATGGACTGCCACTGCACATTAAGCACATGTTTTCAGATAACTATCCACAATGACTATAAGATCTCTTTCGTGCGTGGTAACAGCTAATTTACATGT
The DNA here is from genome assembly GCF_015237465.2 of Chelonia mydas. Taxonomy (NCBI): domain Eukaryota; kingdom Metazoa; phylum Chordata; order Testudines; family Cheloniidae; genus Chelonia; species Chelonia mydas. Next base: position 46,878,165 of record NC_057852.1, read on the forward strand.
CATTTTGGATATGTAGTTGGGATTACTTTTTCTATTATGCATTACTTTGCATTATCATCATTAGATTTCATCTGCAATTCTGTTGCACAGTTTTTTGAGATCCCTTTGTAACTCTTAGTTCAGTCTAAAGTGGATAGTTTACTCAAGATTGCAATCTTGCTTGCTTGTAACTAGAGACTGGAAAATAAACAAGAAGGTAGCTATGAATATTCTTATGACTGAAATGTATTGTCTCATTTGATTAGTAACCACAGCGTCTCTTGCTCACTTAACTGCAAATCTGTTCAACAGATAATTATTTTTACAAATTTGTTTGTTACAGTTAACAGACAAATGGCTTAATTCATCAAATAACTTGTTCACAGTAAATTATTCACCAAACTCTACAAGTCAGCAACTTTAGTATTTTAACTCAGTTTATCTGCCACTCTGCAAAATCTCTGCCTCTGTAAGCCTGTGTCCAGAAACTACCTCTACAGCAGCTACATAAATTGTTACAAGCTCCTGTTAACAGTTACACTGCCTGGTGTCCAAGAAGGTTTGCCACTCACTTCAAATGAGAGAAGGAGATTTGCATATCCCCTTATTTCAAAATGTTTCCTTGGCACTATGACTTTGCATAATGGTGAGTTGCTTTGTTTCTGATGAAATTGATGAAGGAGCATGTAATAACATCAATAATAATACCTAGCTCTTATACAGCCTTTTCATCCATAGATCTTAAAAGTGCTTTACAAAAGAGATCACTCGCTCCATTTCACCAGTGGGGAAACTAAGGCATATGCAGGGAAGTGTCTTTCCCCAGGTTATCCACCAGGCCAGAGACAGAGCCAGGAATAGAACCCATGTTTTTTTCCTTCTGAGTCCCAGTGCTGTGCTCTAGCCACCAGGCCACTTTAGGTTATATTTATAAATCCAAATCAAAAAAGGTGGTGTGAAAACTGAATGCATTGCTTTCACCACACCAGAAACTGCACTGGAGGGAATTAAACATTTGTTTCCTCACAGATGGCTAAACTACAAAGCAATCAGCACCATTTAATAGGGAATATAGTTAACTGGTTATCTACTGTGTACTAGCAGGGGAAAAAAACCAAACAAGAATCTCCCCCTAGCTATGCTAAGATACTCTATTGAACTCCTAGATAATATTGCAAAATGAAAAGGAGGACTTGTGGCACCTTAGAGACTAACAAATTTATTTGAGCGTAAGCTTTCGTGAGCTACAGCTCACTACATCGGATGCGTTCAGTGGAACTGTATTTTCCACTGAAAAGGAGGACTTGTGGCACCTTAGAGACTAACAAATTTATTTGAGCGTAAGCTTTCGTGAGCTACAGTTCACTACATCGGATGCGTTCAGTGGAACTGTATTTTCCACTGAAAAGGAGGACTTGTGGCACCTTAGAGACTAACAAATTTATTTGAGCGTAAGCTTTCGTGAGCTACAGTTCACTACATCGGATGCGTTCAGTGGAACTGTATTTTCCACTGAATGCATCCGATGAAGTGAGCTGTAGTTCACGAAAGCTTACGCTCAAATAAATTTGTTAGTCTCTAAGGTGCCACAAGTCCTCCTGTTCTTTTTGCAGATACAGACTAACACAGCTGCTACTCTGAAACCTAGATAATATTGCGCAGTCACAGGTAACTTAGAAAATTCCTGTGAGAAAGGCACTGTACCTATAGATGCCCTGAAGGGTCTGGCGTTAACTTGTCTAATTTATCTGTTCATAGTGGTGGCAATAACAAAGGCAATTCTTTTTCTTAGAGATATTATGAGTTCGGCCAGTATTTCCCATTTTAAGTTATAGAGAATCTCTCTCCAACTACTAGAATCTTTCAAAATGGAATGAACTTCTTAAAAGTAACCTCTCTGTTTATTCTATGATAAGCAACAAAGTGTGGTCTGAATTCTGCCCTCAGTTTTTCCCATGAAATCTTGTTGTCCTAATTTGGGTTGTGTGGGTGTGACCTGAATGCAGAATATGGACTTTAACTGGGATGTGGGTCTGGGAATACTTTTCCTGCAATGAATTTAATAAGCTTTAAAACCAGTTTCATTGACTAACCTCTGGGACCTTGTGAAGAATAACTGGAATGGATAAAAGCAATTTTTAAAAATTTCTAAGCACAACTGAGGTGGAATTAAAGTGCAAAGGCAATTTTAAAGTGTATTCTCGGTAGAGGCTCTAAAATGGTTCTTTTCATTCACTTTCAGAGATTTCTGCATGAATACATTTGTTCCATGCAGTGCAACTTTAATTATTTTAAATAAAAATTCATGCAATAAAAGTTCAATCACAGTCCAAGTAAAGAGCTAGTACGATTTAAGTACTTTAGAAGGCCAACCTTTATAAATCTATATCTTATTAAATGTACTTTTATTTTCTGCTTATACCATATTTCTTGAAGCTTTTCCCTATTATTGGGGTTGTCTAGTTAATAGAGACTTCCCCCTTTTTGTCAGAGCAGTTTCTTAATGAATGGAATTCTGTGGTATCAAATACCATACTTATATTATTATTTATTTATTTATTTACTTACTTACTTATTAGACAACTTTATTGCAATATTGCCAAGGAGCTAATGAGATAAGGGTATCGTGCTAGACATTGTAGAAGTATATAAAACATGACAGCCCTTGCTGCAGAAAGCTTACAGTCTGAAAGATAGTACATAACAAGTGGAAAAAACAAGTAAGTGAACATTCAGGAGAGACAGGGGAAACACAAAATAAATGGATGTGTGAAATTCATAGGGGCAGTCATCAAAATAAAAATGAAATAGATTTTTAAAAATATAATCTTCAACTCTTTTAGGGTAACATATAGTATATTATGAAATACAGGCTCATTGCATCTGGGGGGGGGGGCTGGGGTTGGGAGGACATGTTTTGTCCCATTTTGTAAACATTTATTTCAAGCTTACAACCAAAAAAAAAAAAAAAGATTCATAGGGTGAAATTCTGGCTCTGTTGAAGTTAATGCAAAAGACCTCCTGATTCCAGTGGGGCCAGGATTTCAGCAAGGTCAGAAAGGACTGTTTTATCTGGTAAACTGCCCTCCTCTATAGAACAAGATGTAGAATTCCATCCAGCAATTCCTGCATCAAGCTCATAACTTCTGGTTGAGCTGGAGCGTTTATTTTAGAAAGTCAGAAGTTACAAAAAGGAACTCCATAAAAACATCTGGACCCCTATTGTATACAGGACTGTATATCAGAGCAAGTTGCCTGGTATGTCTTTGATACCTTAAAGTTAATTCTGAATGGAACTAATAGTGCTAGCGAGGATATAAAGCAGATGGGAATAGTCATGAAAACTGATAACTCAGAATATGCAGTGGGCCTCAGTGTGTTGATAAATCTCTTTTCCATGTAGGACTTAATGCCAAGGACACTCATTGATTTAAAAAAAGTGCAATGCAGGTGTTCTTCTTTTCCCCGGAGAAGCACTGGGCAGTGAAACTAATATATTTGATCACTCAATTCAGCTCCAGCAGCTTTCCTTCTCTTACACTTTGTTTTACTTGTAACCATATCTGAGACTTTTATTCTTACTTCTTATCACATAAATATCTGTTCTTTGTTAATCAACTTATTCTTGTTTTATTACAAAACAATCTCAGTGCTGTGTATTCAACTGAAAGGTTAGATCCTCAGCTAAACTAACAGGCTCTGTATTCAATTTAGAGGCTGGTGTCACGGCTCTAAGCAAAAGCTGCATATCAGAGAAGCACCCAGAGTTACATGGCAGGGGGTGACAGAACCCCTTACTGCTCTGGGTGTAATCCCAAAGCATCACAGTACTCCTTTGCCAAACATGTTTTCTCTTCCTTTTACTTCTGTTTTTCTCTTGACAGTATTTTGCAATCCTATAAAGTATATAAAGAGAATGATAGACCTGGTCAAAAATTTTCTGACAGAACAGTTTTCCATCAGAAATGCTAAATCAAATGTTTCATGGGAATATATTGACTTTTTTTCAAAAATTTTGACAGAATTATCAAAACTTTTCATTTTGATGAAGATCAATTTCTTCATTTTGACTATATTATATTAAATTGTTCAGAAATTTCATTTAGCAGGAGATTTTGTTTGGATTCAGGATAAAAGGAAATTTTGAAATGTCAGCGTGTCCCCACAAAACATTAATTCCAAGTTTTTACCAGTTCTAGAAAACAGTAACAAATCTTGGGGGTGAAATCCTGGCCACGCTGGTCAATGGCAAAATTCCCGTTGTCATCACTGAGGCAAGGGCGTCATACATGGCTGTGCTTGTTCTGTTCAAAAGTGCTCTGTATGTAAGAGGTACTGTATGACCCTTATGTTGATTTACGCATTAGAAAGCTACTCCTGTGTGGACGTATAGAAGCATGTTATGAGATAATTTCATTGTATATAGTTTTTTAGTATAGGCTGTTTCACAAAATACATAACAGTTACTGTACATAATAAATTGCAGAGCTAAATAATAAATAGCAGCACAGGGATGACAAGAAAGGATTTTTTTTTTCAGCTGAGAGTTGAAATAAAATGCAGTATAAAGGAAGACTGTAAAGAAGAAAATTCTTTTACCAAAAGTTTACAATGGTCCCATCTGCACCTAAAACATAGGTCAACTTAGCTATGTCACTCAGGGCTGTGATAAATTTTGCACCCTTACCACTGTAATTAAGTTAACTGAACCCCTAGTCTAAGTCCGTCAACCTAGATACTGCCTCTTGGAGAGGTGGATTACCTATGCTGATGTTAAACTCCTTCAGGTGATGTAAGAAGTGTCTACACTGATTGTACAGTGGCATAGCTGCAGTGTTGCAGCTCTGTGCCTGTAGTGGAGACATACCGTAGGGCTGTGAACATAAATGGCAATGACATAACAGGGAATGGGTTGCGGGAGGAAAGCTGGGGGAATCAAACAATATTATGCTGAATTCTACAGCTGGTCAAAATTTTTGAAATTTTCAAAATGTCAACCCAATTTTTTTTTTCAATTTTCAAAAATGTTCTTTAAAAATTGTTACCTGTTTTCAACCAGTTTATTGAGTGGTAAATATTTTTCAAAAAATTGAAATTTTGATTATAAGTTCTGAGAAATATTTTGAAAATGTTTTGTGAAAAATTTTCTTCATTGTTTGACCAGTTCTGTTGAATTCTACACAGTCTTTGATTGCACTGTTCATTGCATCCTTTTAAATTCTCATTTTGTGAACACAAATGCAAGCAAGATTTTACTTGTATAAATATTTGTGAGATGTTCTTATTCCTGGGAAAAAATGTACTCCTGTTAAAAGTGTTATGTAAGCATCTTACGGCTTGCCTACATGGAGCATGGCTTATCATACTACACCAGAGTCTGGAACTTTCACTGAACACGAACAGGAAGGATTATTAAAAACATAGGAGGATTGATTTCTTTGCTGAGTTTCTGAATGTTGCCAAGCAAATTGTGGAAGAGATGAGGAGGAGGAGGGAAAATAATATTATAAGCAGAAAAAGGAAATGGAAAATTGCCTTTTGTTGTATATTAAAGTATTATGCCCCTACTAATTATAAACACGGTTTTAAAGGCAAGAGGGAATTAAGTTTGAAAGCAAATATATTAATCTTAATACACAGGTGGTATAATTTATAAGCCATTATGGCCCAAATTCTGCTCTCACACTGGTGTAAATCTAAAGTAAGTCTGACTTTAGTGCAGTGTAACTATTAATTTCATTTATTTTCTGTTTGTATTATAGTAACACTCAAATGCTCGAAAGAGGATTGAGACCTTGCGCTAGCCACTGTGCAAATACATAAGAGGCAGTCTGTCAAGGTTCCTCCCCCACTCTGAACTCTAGGGTACAGATGTGGGGACCTGCATGAAAAACCTCCTAAGCTTATCTTTACCAGCTTAGGTCAAAACTTCCCCAAGGTACAAAATATTCCACCCTTTGTCCTTGGATTGGCCACTACCACCACCAAACAAATACTGGTTACTGGGGAAGAGCTGTTTGGACACGTCTTTCCCCCCAAAATACTTCCCAAAACCTTGCACCCCCACTTCCTGGACAAGGTTTGGTAAAAAAGCCTCACCAATTTGCCTAGGTGACTACAGACCCAAACCCTTGGATCTGAGAACAATGAAAAAGCATTCAGTTTTCTTACAAGAAGACTTTTAATAAAAATAGAAGTAATTAGAAATAAGAAATCCCCCCTGTAAAATCAGGATGGTAGATACCTTACAGGGTAATTAGATTCAAAACATAGAGAACCCCTCTAGGCAAAACCTTAAGTTACAAAAAGATACACAGACAGAAATAGTTATTCTATTCAGCACAATTCTTTTCTCAGCCATTTAAAGAAATCATAATCTAACACGTACCTAGCTAGATTACTTACTAAAAGTTCTAAGACTCCATCCCTGGTCTATCCCCGGCAAAGACAGAATATAGACAGACACACATAGACCCTTTGTTTCTCTCCCTCCTCCCAGCTTTTGAAAGTATCTTGTCTCCCCATTGGTCATTTTGGTCAGGTGCCAGCGAGGTTACCTTTAGCTTCTTAACCCTTTACAGGTGAGAGGAGATTTCCTCTGGCCAGGAGGGATTTTAAAGAGGTTTACCCTTCCCTTTCTATTTATGACACGCCCCCCCAAATCTCAGCTAGGGTGAAACACTGGCTGGGATTTCTTCCTGGAGCTCTAGGAAAAACAGAGTTAATAAGACACATGCATCTCTAAATATACTACCAAGTACATAAAGACTAACAATATTTTCCACATCTCAAGGACGATTTTAACCAGTTGATTCTGGGAAACTTTCACGTGAGAGTGCATCAGCCACTTTGTTAGAAGCTCCTGAGATGTGTTGGATGTCGAAATCAAAATCTTGGAGAGCTAAACTCCACCGAAGAAGTTTTTTGTTATTTTCTTTGACGGTGTGAAGCCACTTCAGTGCAGCATGGTCGGTTTGCAGGTGGAAACACCGTCCCCAAACATACGGGCGTAGCTTTTCCAGAGCATAGACAATGGCGTAACATTCTTTTTCAGTGATTGACCAGTTGCTTTCCCTCTCAGACAGTTTTTTGCTGAGGAACACTACAGGGTGGAATTCTTGATCAGGTCCTTTCTGCATTAAAACTGCTCCCACACCACGCTCGGACGCATCTGTGGTTACTAGGAACGGTTTGTCAAAGTCTGGGGCCCTTAGTACAGGGTCAGACATGAGTGTCGCTTTAAGCTTGTTAAAGGCCTTCTGACACTTTTCGGTCCACTGAACAGCATTTGGCTGTTTCTTTTTGGTTAGGTCTGTCAGTGGGGCGGCGATTTGGCTGTAGTGCGGTACAAATCGTCTGTAATAACCGGCCAAGCCTAAGAAGGATTGAACCTGTTTCTTTGACTTTGGGACAGGCCACTTTTGGATAGCATCCACTTTGGCCTGTAGGGGGCTGATAGTTCCTTGACCCACCTGGTGTCCAAGGTAAGTCACTCTGTTTAGGCCTATTTGACACTTCTTAGCCTTAAGAGTTAGTCCTGCCTCCCTTATGCGCTCAAGGACTTTTTGTAGATGTTCCAGGTGGTCTGCCCAGGAATCCGAAAATATGGCCACATCGTCAAGGTAGGCGACTGCATATTCTCCTAATCCCGCTAGGAGACCATCTACAAGTCTTTGGAAGGTGGCGGGTGCATTTCGCAGCCCGAAAGGGAGTACATTAAATTCATACAGCCCGAGATGTGTGGTGAAGGCTGACCTTTCCTTGGCAGATTCATCTAGCGGTACCTGCCAGTACCCCTTGGTTAAGTCCAAGGTAGAGATGAACTGGGCCCGTCCCAGTTTCTCTAATAGTTCATCTGTGCGTGGCATTGGATAGTTGTCTGGGCGAGTTACAGCATTTAGCTTACGGTAGTCCACGCAAAAACGTATTTCCCCATCTGGTTTGGGAACTAGAACCACTGGAGATGCCCATGCACTTTCAGAGGGGCGGATTACACCCATCCGTAACATATCTCGGATCTCCCGTTCTATAGCAGTTTTAGCTTGAGGAGACACCCGGTAAGGTTGGACTCTAATTGGGCGAGCATTACCTGTGTCAATGGAGTGGTATGCCCGTTCAGTCAGTCCTGGGGTGGCTGAGAACGTTGGCGCGTAGCTAGTGCACAGCTCCTGGATCTGCTGTCGCTGCATACGCCCAAGGGTCATGGAGAGGTTCACCTCTTCCACACCACCAGCACATTTCCCTTCGTAGTAGACACCTTCAGGCCACTCAGCGTCGTCTCCTCCCTGGGCTGTAAACTGACAAACCTTTAATTCTCTGGAATAAAAGGGCTTTAGAGAAGTAATATGGTACACCTTAGGCTTTCGGTTGGAGGTGGGGAATGCTATGAGATAATTAACAGCTCCCAGGCGCTCCTGGACCGTGAATGGCCCTTCCCACGATGCTTCCATTTTATGGGCCTGGAGCGCCTTTAAGACCATGACCTGGTCCCCTACTTTGAAGGAACGCTCTCTGGCATGTTTATCATACCAGGCTTTTTGCTCTTTTTGAGCATCCTGTAAGTTTTCTTTAGCAAGGGCTAAAGAGGTTCGGAGGGTGTTTTGTAGGTTGGTTACAAAGTCCAGAATGTTAGTTCCTGGTGAAGGTGTAAATCCCTCCCATTGCTGCTTCACCAACTGCAATGGCCCCTTAACCTCATGGCCATATACAAGTTCAAATGGGGAAAACCCTAAACTGGGGTGTGGTACAGCTCTGTAGGCAAAGAGCAACTGCTGCAACACTAGGTCCCAATCATTGGAGTGCTCATTTACGAATTTACGTATCATGGCCCCCAAAGTTCCATTAAACTTCTCCACCATGCCATTTGTTTGATGGTGGTAAGGAGTGGCAACCAAGTGATTTACCCCATGAGCTTCCCAAAGGTTTTTCATAGTTCCTGCCAGGAAATTAGTCCCTGCATCTGTGAGGATGTCGGAGGGCCAACCTACCCTGGCAAAAATGTCTGCTAGTGCCTGGCACACACTGTTAGCCCTGGTGTTGCTTAGAGCTACTGCTTCCGGCCATCGGGTGGCAAAATCCATGAAAGTCAGTATGTACTGCTTTCCTCTGGGTGTCTTTTCCGGAAAAGGACCCAGAATATCCACAGCTACTCGCTGAAATGGAACTTCAATGATGGGGAGTGGCTGGAGAGGGGCTTTGACCTGGTCTTGGGGCTTTCCCACTCTTTGGCACACCTCACAAGACTGGACATAGGTAGAAACATCCTTGCCCATTCCCTCCCAGTGGAATGACCCCCCCAAACGGTCTTTGGTCCTGTTCACCCCAGCATGGCCACTAGGGTGATCATGGGCTAAGCTCAAGAGCTTGGCCCGGTATTTAGTTGGAACTACCAACTGTCTCTGAGGATGCCAGTCTTCCTGGTATCCACCAGAAAGAGTTTCCTTGTATAAAAGTCCTCTTTCTACAACAAACCTGGATCGATTAGAAGAGCTGAGAGGCGGTGGGTTGCTCCGTGCCGCCGTCCAAGCTCTCTGGAGGCTTTCATCTGCTTCCTGTTCGGTCTGGAACTGTTCCCTTGATGCTGGAGACATCAGTTCCTCATTGGATTGTGGACCTAGGCTTGGTCCCTCTGGAAGCGATATAGGGGATGGAGCTGTTTCTGTTGACTGTGAACCGCTCTCCGCTGGTGCACTATGTTGGGATTCAGGCTCCGGCTGAGCCTCTTGTGTCGGGTTATCGGCTGCTGCCGGTTCAGGGTCGGTGGGGCCCTCTGGTGTTGAGGTTGCAAGTACTGGATTCAGGGCTGACAATGGGTCTGGTGTTGGTTGTTCGGCTGGTTCCGGTTCTGGGACTGGTTCCGTCTGGGTCTCTGGGACTGGATCCACTACTGCTGTTGCAGACATTGGCCTGGGGTCCGGGTCCATCACCTCTGACCGGGTCCTGATAGAAGTTTTCGGAACAGAGCTAGGCCTCATGGCTTGTTTAGCCTGGCTGCGGGTGACCGTTCCCACCCTCTTGGCCTGCTTCACATGATTGGCCAAGTCTTCCCCCAACAGCATGGGGATGGGATAATCATCATAGACTGCAAAAGTCCACATTCCTGACCAGCCCTTGTACTGGACAGGCAACTTGGCTGTAGGAAAATCGAAGAGTTGGACTTGAAGGGTTGAATCGTCACTTGGATCTCTGGGTTGATTAAATTGGAGTCCACTAAGGAAGCATGGATAGCTGACACTTGTGCTCCGGTGTCCCTCCACGCGGTGACCTTCTTCCCGCCCACACTCACAGTTTCCCTCCGCTCCAAGGGTATCTGGGAGGTATCTGGGCCTGTGGACCTCTGGTGTCATTCCGGTGCAATGAACTGTAATCTGTTGGGGTTCTTGGGGCAGTTGGCCTTTACATGCCCCAGCTCGTTACATTTAAAACATCGTCCAGCTGACGGGTCACTGGGTCGAGGAGGGTTGCTGGAGAACGGGGTGGTGGGACGATAAGGGGTCTGGAGGGTTCTTTGGGAGGTAGGTGGGGCTTTGGGCGGCCCCCGGTAATAGGGTGTGGTCTGGGGTTGTCCCTTCTGGTCTCCGCTCCAACTGCGACCAGTTTTTTTCTTCTCTGCCACCTCCACCCATCTGGCTCCAATCTCTCCTGCCTCGATTACAGTTTTGGGCTTCCCATCTAGGATGTATCTTTCTATTCCCTCAGGAACACCCTCTAAGAATTGTTCCATTTGCATTAGGAAGGGCAAATTTACTGGAGACTCACCACTTGCTCCTGATATCCAGGCATCCCAATGTTTCACAATGTGGTAGGCATGTCGGGTAAATGACACGTCTGGTTTCCACCTTAGGGCTCTGAACCTCCGACGAGACTGCTCGGGTGTTATCCCCATTCTGACTCTCGCCTTGGATTTAAACAGTTCATACTTGTTCATGTGTTCTTTAGGCATTTCAGCTGCCACCTCAGCTAAGGGTCCACTGAGCTGCGGCCTCAGCTCTACCATGTATTGGTCAGTAGAGATGTTGTACCCAAGGCAGGCCCTTTCGAAGTTTTCTAGGAAGGCCTCAGTATCATCGCCTGCCTTGTAGGTGGGGAACTTTCTGGGATGGGAAGTGGTACTTGGAGAAGGATTGCTAGGGTTTGTTGGGATATTCTGCTGAGCCTTTATCTTCTCTATCTCCTCCACATACTTCCTCTCTTTTTCCTTCTCCTCCAGTTCTTTGTCCCTTGCTTCCATAGCTCTCCTGTGAGCAGCCGCTTGGTGTTGTTCTGCCTCTTTCGCTGCCTCTTTCGCTGCCTCCCTTTCTTGTTCCTTCTCCTCCTTCTTCAGCCACATGAGTTCTATCTGTCTTTCATGTTCCCTTTGTCTTTCCTCAGCCTGAAATCTGGCTAATTCCAGCCGTAGTCGAGCCGCAGATTTTGTCATTCTAACCTCTCTGTTTTTAACTAACTTTACACCCGAGGTTTAGAAATAAACAAAAAAACTTGGTTGTAAAATTTTGCTGTGCTGGAATAGAATACCTATTCTCTGATAGTGATTGTCAGCCTACAGAAAAAGACAATTCCCTTGTCTCTGCTCTGGGCCCAAATCAAAGCAAAAAACTTCCAACTACTTGGAAACCTGTTTACCCAGCCCAAAGAAAAAAACAAGTTTCCTTTTTAAACTTGTGCTCCTTGTAAAAACTCAAAATCCCAAAAAAAAAAAAACCCTTGCCACTTTTGTCTCCAGGCAAATGGGTAGAACACCCCCCCTTCTATTTACTTTTAGGGAAAAAAAAACTCTGGGTTGGAAGACTGTGAATTTCCCTGCAGGAGTTAAGTACCCTGCCTCCAGGCAAAGAAAACCTGCAATTCACAAAGATAATCCCTTTTTGTCTCTGCTTGGCCACAAAGCAGAGAAAAAAAAAGCTGCTTTCAGTTTCAGCTGCTTCTGGACTTCCTTTCTAAAGGAAAAAAAAATTTCCTTTTTAAAATCTGTATTTCTAGTTCAAAAAATCTCAACTGGATCTCAAAATGATTTCAGGTTAATCCCACCGCTATGCCACCATGTCAAGGTTCCTCCCCCACTCTGAACTCTAGGGTACAGATGTGGGGACCTGCATGAAAAACCTCCTAAGCTTATCTTTACCAGCTTAGGTCAAAACTTCCCCAAGGTACAAAATATTCCACCCTTTGTCCTTGGATTGGCCACTACCACCACCAAACAAATACTGGTTACTGGGGAAGAGCTGTTTGGACACGTCTTTCCCCCCAAAATACTTCCCAAAACCTTGCACCCCCACTTCCTGGACAAGGTTTAGTAAAAAAGCCTCACCAATTTGCCTAGGTGACTACAGACCCAAACCCTTGGATCTGAGAACAATGAAAAAGCATTCAGTTTTCTTACAAGAAGACTTTTAATAAAAATAGAAGTAATTAGAAATAAGAAATCCCCCCTGTAAAATCAGGATGGTAGATACCTTACAGGGTAATTAGATTCAAAACATAGAGAACCCCTCTAGGCAAAACCTTAAGTTACAAAAAGATACACAGACAGAAATAGTTATTCTATTCAGCACAATTCTTTTCTCAGCCATTTAAAGAAATCATAATCTAACACGTACCTAGCTAGATTACTTACTAAAAGTTCTAAGACTCCATCCCTGGTCTATCCCCGGCAAAGACAGAATATAGACAGACACACATAGACCCTTTGTTTCTCTCCCTCCTCCCAGCTTTTGAAAGTATCTTGTCTCCCCATTGGTCATTTTGGTCAGGTGCCAGCGAGGTTACCTTTAGCTTCTTAACCCTTTACAGGTGAGAGGAGATTTCCTCTGGCCAGGAGGGATTTTAAAGGGGTTTACCCTTCCCTTTCTATTTATGACACAGTCCCTTCATTATTTACTGTTTATTGCTCTGATTCAACATGTGTGAGATTCTGAAGATAAGAAAGCTGATTAGACTTTGAAAATCGCCTTCTTAAGAATATGCTTAGTTAAAGGCATGTGGAGCAGTCTGATTGACTTCATTAGGTGAACTTGGGTTTAAATGGATAAGTCAGACAAAACAGTGGGAGAAAGAAATTCAACATATTGGCAGAATTATATTTGGCATATGATATTTTAGTTCTACTTTGTTTTTTGTTTTTAAAATCTACTTTGTTTTTTGTTTCTCTTTTTTTTTCAAGAGAAAAAGATGAGTTAATAGGAGCAATAGAGCGGGAAGGACCAGGGAAAGGGAAGAAGAACATTGAAAGTGGGGAGAAAGGAAGAGAAGACTGGCAAGGAGCATGGACACCAGGCAGAAGGAAGCTGAAAGCCGAGTACCTAGAGGAGATCAGAGCAAATAGCCAATTAATAAATAGAAAATAATGCCCTGAAGCAAAATTTGGCACAGATTATCCTCTTAAATTTTGCCTGACTATATATACATATAGCAATTTACACAACACATGGCAGCTTGTTGAACAGGGTCACATTGTACCACTTATATTCTGTAAATGATTGATGGGGGGGGGGGGGGGGCTGTTACTTTTAGAGTGCAGTAGTCTTACTTTAATGAAATATCTAAGGCAAACAACATCAGAGACTTTTACTTCTTAGCCTCTTAATGAGCCCTATTCCCATTCTATAATTCCTATTAAAAGATCTCCAGTGAAGAAATGGTGGATACTCTATGTTTCTTTTGCTAACACTCTGTTCTGATAATTGATCACCTGAATAGTCTGTGCAGGCTAAATTTGTCTGTATCTCAACCCTCTTCTTTATTACCACTATAGCTATGAATTAATTCTTTTCTCAGATTAAGGAATGCACTATGTTCTCAGCCCAATATATGTTACAAGGAATTGACAAGATACCGCCCCATGCATCATGTCTACAATATAACCCTAAATCATTCTAAAGCTTAATAGTTCACTAAAGGACTTTTATGAATAGTTGCCCTTTTCCATCAAACAATGTGCATTAGATCATTTGTAATTAGAGCTGGTTGGGAATTTTTTGACAAAGTGTTTTATGTGGGGAAAATGCTGATTTGTGGAAAGTGAATATTTTCACAGGAAAGGGTCAGATTCTCTCTCACACACATACACGCACGCTAGACTGGTGGCTATTGGGTCAGAGAAAGAGAAACTGGTGCTCTAGTCCAGTTGTTAGAGTATTTGCTTAGGATGTAAGAAGCCTGTGTTCAAATACTTGGTCTAATGTTCATTTAAAGACAGTAGAGATTAAAAGAGACTCTCACAAAATAGCCTATTTGGGGCATTCATGAGGAAAGTAGGAGACCTAAGTTCAAGTCTCTGTTCTAAATCAGGCAGAGCATGGGTTCAAACCTAGGTTTCCTACATCCCAGGTGAGTGCCATGGCTGTTTGTGCTCTTTCTTTCATTTTTTTTTAACGAAAAGTTACTTGGGTTTGTCCTGATACATAATGGGAATTTTTTTGAAATTTTGAAAATATTCACTGGACAGGAAAACCATGTTCTGCCTAGCTCTACTTGCTGTTAAATGTGCTCTAATTTTATATTGCTTGCCTTTCATTCATTTAGAATTTCAATGTTCAAAATGATTTCATGGATTTTATTTTTGTGTGTATGTTACTTGTTTAGTACTGACAGCCTTTTGCCAAGGAGCTTACTGTCTAAGGCCTCAACCGTACAAAGAATAACCCATGTGCTTAATGTTATGCACACGGTAGTCCCATTGAAAGCAAGGTGCGTAAAACTAAGCACATGTATTATTCTTTGCAAGATTCACTAAGTCTCTGATTCATCATACGTTTAAGTCAATGGGAATCTTTCTTTCTCCTTCTGTAAGTACGTGATTTTGCAAACTCTCTATGCTTGGAATGCCTGCTGAAGACGGTGGGATTTCCAAGTATTGGGCAGTTTGCAGGATTGGGTCCTAAATTAGAGAATACAATTCAGACACCTGGTACAATGGATGACACACATGCATTAGTGGGGAACTTTTGTACTGCCAATATTATATTGTCCACTCTTGAGTGGATGAATAGATGGCTTCAGTCTCCAGTGCTGTCAATGAGTACTCTCCCACAAGCATTAAGGGTTAGATTCAGGCCCCTTTACACCAAGGACTGGATTCAACCCCTAGAATAAACGATACTGTTCAAACTAAACCATTCTCTCATATCCTTTTTTTATAGCATTTAACATTGAACATGTATTTTCTTTAGATTTTTAATGTCTATCAGCTTTTGAACTCTGTTACCTTTTATGATGAAGATTTTCAAAGAATATACTAGAGTCAGATCCGCAGTTGGTGTAAATCAAAAAGCTCCACTGAAGTCAACATTCTCCCATAGATGTTTTCTGACTTGCAAGATAGTTTTCCTTATTACTTTTTTATGTGGAATGTTCATGGGGTTTTGTTTTTTTTTGTAATTCCATGATTCGCTGTGATTTAGGTTTTTTCTTTTTATTATGAAAAATCTCTTACAAAAAAGAGAATAAGGAAAATGTCAAAAATGGTTTGTACTAAACATCTTACAAAACTTTGCTATAAAATGGTCCTTAGACCTTCAGAGTGGAGGATCTGTTTTCCTTCAGAACATTGTAAAAGAAAACAAGGTTCATGAGAGTCTAGTCTTATAATTACATCCCTTTGTACAAGGTTGTGCGCTATATATATAATATATATTGGGTCCTAGCGCTTGAAGGGAAAATTCTAACTGTGAAATTGTAACAGGGAATCCAGATTTTCACTGATTGATATTTATTATAGTAGCGTGCTTCATCTGAATGAATATACACATTTTTGCCCTCAAGTCAGGACTTAAATGAAAAACATTTGTATTTGAAATGCAGTTCAGCTACAAGATTTTTCTGAAGACCTTATGGAACATACAAGTGAGTTTGTATGTTCCCTTCCATTCCTACCCCTCATGAAAAAACATATACTTAGGAAAATAATCCAAAATAACGCTTGATATACATATAAATGTATATAATATGGCCACCAGTGAATTCTTTTCATTATAGGGTGGATGACAACAATAAATTGGTGATTCTGAATGAGAAATAAGGTAAGGCACATTTGAACTAGTTACTAGGGAGAGCTTGTTGACTCAAAATGTCACTAGGCTATGAAATAATCTGTTAGGGAAAGCAGTTGAAACCGCAAGCACCAAAGACATGAACATGGAATGGTTGTGATTTGGGGATTTATTATTCCAGGTACCTTTTTTCTGCCAGTTCCATTTTTGTGCATCTCCTTGTTCAACACTTAATGGGTCATTAGAAATTTTGGGCACATTTTCTTGCTATTTTAATAGAACAGGTTGATTTTTTTTCAATAGTTTCCCATCAGAAAATGTAGTTTTGTTGAAATGTTTTGTGGTAACATGATGATTTCAAGAAAAAAAAAACCAGAAAAAATCTCAACACTCTTTCTACTCTATCATTTAATGTTGATAATGCTGAAAAATTTGTTTTAAGTAAAAAATGTGCTTTTACTATTGTTTATTTGAAACATATTTTCAATTTTAGTTCCGCTTTAAGGACAGGGAGGGGTGTTCATGAAAGTCTAAAGCATCAAACTAAACCTGTTGAAATATCTTTTAAAAAATTCTAACTATATAACACACACACATATTTGTGGGCAATAAAACTTAGAAAAGAATACAAAATATTTTATAAGTTTTTTTTTTTTTAAACAAGAAAGAAGTGTCTGGAGTGTTTCAGTGCTCTTGAAGTGTCTCTTCAATCTCCAGAAGATCTGGAGAGCACTTGCAATGTGAAACCACTTCATTCTTGATGTGCTGGAAGGGCCTTATGCAGAGACATAAAGAGAAGGACAAACATCTTCTTTCAATTACATATAAGCTTCTTGCATAGGTATTAGTATGTGTTTAAATTACATTTACAACCACTTTGAAGCAGTGTAAAGTGGCATTGGAGTAAATGAAACTCAGACCCAACATGTTTATGCGTGTGTATGTGTTCATTACTTCCTTGGATGTAGTGAAACTACCATGATGTGAAAACACAACAATAACAAACTTATTTCAGGGATATTTTTAAGTCTAAAATATTGCTTTGTAATTGCACAAAATATTTTCAGATGTTGTCAGATAACTTCTTTTACCTTTGTTGCTTCTCTCACCAAGGTGTGAAGGAAAACGTTATAATTTTATTTAAATATTATGTTGGTTGATTCTCCACAAATATTATAATAGCCATCCAGCTTGCATTCCATTCAGTTCACATGCTAGTTTTTCACAAGCTAGTTTTCCTTTGTAGATATATCTTGAGTTATGTTAGTTTTGAGCAGAATTATTCACATTTTTTATTTTTTCTTATTTGTTTTATATTCCTAAACCATAAATGGGCATAGCTTGGCCTAGGCAACAGTTTCAAAATAAACTATACATTGCAGGATAGACCTTTTTAAACGGTTCTATTAACTTTAGGCAGAGCTGTCTCAGGTAACTTGCGGATAGCTATGTGCTAGTTAGGGAGGGCTGATCTATTTCCAGTGACAATGTCTGTGGGGATGACAATAATTCCATCTGCAGCATCACCAAAGACTTTAAATCTTCACTTTCAGAGTTCTAAAATAATCTTACAGATGTCTTTACCTCATTATGTAGTTACTGGGGGATTGTCTCATCTGGTGTACTTTGCAACCAGGTGTACCTTTAACAAGCAATCTGGCATTAGCCTTCTGTTTCTACCACTGGAAAGCACAGAATTGTTATATATCACTGGTACTGTTAATTACACTGCTGTGCTCGGCATCATTAAAGCTTAGGATGCTGAAAGGCATATCAGGAGGATTCGTTTCTACTTAGGTGAAACAGCATTTAACAACTCAAGAAAGCTGTATTAAGTAATAACCATTTTTTGCAACAAATCTGTGCAGTAATACATCTTAATGTTGGGATATGCTTTATCTTAAAATCTCGTTCTAAAAAAACTTAGTTCTAGAAAAGTTGTTGTCTTGAAGAAAAAAAAACACCTGTTGTGATAAGAAAGTCTTACTAAAAGTAACAAGTTATACTGAACTTTCTTTTGTTTCCTCATTGGGAGTGCAAGATCATTGGTGAAAAAGGGTCACCAAACTTGGACATATCTCACATGATGATCTGACAACCATCATACTGCTTTGTTGTTACACAGAGGCTAGATGACTGCAATGCAATCTACTGTAAGTCCCTTAAAACATTCAACTCCTCGTTGGTCCTTAAACATTCCCCATCTGTTGTTCTCATCTGTCCTGCACATGACACATCGTCTGAAATAGGACCCCTTTGACTTGTGCTCTTCGACCAAAACCTCAGATGAGAATCAAGTTCCAGACACCCTTTACCCTGCATTATTTCTCCTGAGATGTTAGAGGGGTTTTGCACTCTCTGGGGTGAATAAGGGAATCACATTGTGTCCACATCTTTAATATAATAATTTCCAGTCTGCATGTGAATCCTTCACATCCTGTGCAATGTTTCTAGGGCAATCCCTGAACAAATGGTTACCTTGTTGTGGTTCTATAACATTATTAATTATTATTATTGTTATTATTATTATTATGAGGATACGTTCTCCCTACTCTGGAGAAGCAGTTGATTCTTTACCTCTAGCCTCCTCCCTTTGATCTGTCCAGCTTGGGTGGCCCAACCAAGAATTAAAGCTCCCACTGGCATAGTTCTCAGGGTCACTGGAACACACAAGCATTCTCAGTGCATTAAGGTGCAGTCCCCAGGAAAGGACTAATTTGCAAAGTACTTCAGGGTGATTTTTATCTGACTCAGTTGCACAGTTCTTCAAATAAGCATTTTTTGTTTGCTTTAAGCCTTTTTGGTAGAAAGCAGAATGAAAAAATATCATCTGTAACACGTGTTCGCCTTTTCTCTAGCATACTGAATGTTTGTTAGAATGTGTATGAATTAAAGAATTGTCAAGTGTTTCAGTGCACAAGGCAAAATTCTCCACTTTGATCCAGTCTGTGGATTGGAGAGGAGAATTTTGTCCCAAGTGTGTATTAATTATGTTATCAAGAAGAAAATAGCAGCACAAATCTAATTAACAGTCTAAGAAAGAGCTTCAAGGAAAACTGTTTTTCTTTTAAAATTATTTTATTTCATGAGAATAAAAATAGACGATAAGTAAAATGGACAAAGAAGATTATGCAAATACTTCCAAAAACTACAAATAAAGCTATATACACATTCTAGGGCCAATTCTCTAATGTAACAGAGCTCCACAGCGGGAATGGAGCATCTGGGTACTTAATCAGCCTTTTTACCAGGAGAAGAATAGAGCTGTGACGCTTTCCTTCACCACCCCATTGCGCCCCCACCCCCGACCCACACAATCCCTAGGCGGAGAAGAGGGGACACAATTGTAATTGATAACTGCACAAATGCATGAGCAAGGATGCATCCCCCACAGCCAGGGAATTCGCTGCTGGTGAAATGAGGCTGGATTAAGAATGTTTTACATCAGCTGAATGACTCAAAGGGGTCAGAAAGAAGCTTCAAAAATGTGGCCTTCTAATTCTTGAAAAGGAGTGTGTATACTTTTGTACTTGATTACGTGGATCGTATATAACTTGTGCCTGGTCATACTTACTGGCAGTTAAACCATGAGCCAGTGACAGAGGTGGGAATACAATTTAGGAGTCCCAGGACTGTACATGTGGGGTGTGTGTGTGTGTACGCACACACACAAATGCATATATAATGCTGCCTCTTTTCAACCTGAGTGGCTAGTCAAAATTTGGGATGTTGGGGATGTTCCAGGTGGGAGAAGAAATTGGCAGTAGTCAAGTATTTCTTTGATGTCATTTTGTTTACAAAGAATGTATGAAGTGCTGTGTCTCTGAATGCAGAAGGACTCAACTAGGAAGAAACACCTTATTTTGTGTATAGCACCAAGAACATGCTTTTCAGATGGCACCCCGACCCCAAAACCTCTCCCTTGGTTTAGTACAGGGTCAGATACTGGGCTTTCAGCTGCTCCTTCCAGCTCTCTATCTATCTGAGGGTCTATCCCACTTTCTGTGTCCCCTGGTGCACACAAACCCTGGTCACAGTAGCAAGAGGAACTCTCTGCCCATATGGTACTAGTTGCTGGGCAGACTCACACCTTCTTTTAGGTGTGGCCCTTAACTATCTCTTACAGCTATCTTATGTGAAGTGTCCATTTGCACATCAGTTTTAACAAAGTTTTAAAACAACCCATAACAAGGTTTCATCCAGTTCATAATTCTCTCTCTCTCTCTCTCTGGGTACAGAAGTGATTTCCATCTGATAAATTGGATCAGGTGTTAAGAACAGGACTCACTGTTCCTCAAGCCTTGTCCTTCTTTTAAAAAGAAGTCCGGTGGGTTGACAGGATTGTTTTCATGCACTGTAGGAACAAATTTAAGGACAAAAAGCCATAGGTAATATTTTCTGTCTACCACCATTGAAAATGTTTCTTTAAGTTTAACTAGAGCAGGATTCCCATATATGAAAGACCATCACCAGCTGCATGTATTTTACTGTTTCACAAAACTATTGTGAGGAAGAACATTAAATATCATCAGAATACATTACAGAATTGTTGTGCTTGCATGAAAAAATGGATCACTAGGTACTAAGGACTGAAGTTCTTCAGACCCAAATCTTTTGTTGTCAATAGAAGTTGTGGGAGCATAATAAATGAAAATTGTGGCCCAAAGGAAGTCTACAATGACTGTTGAGATGTTTATGAAAATATATTTTTACTGATAAGCTTGAAAATGTATTTGCAGTAAAGAGCTTTCATTATTACATTATTAAAATTAAAGGGATGTTATAACTGAAGGATCTGTGCAGTTGTGATGGGCTACACACCGCACACCAGCATGGATGATGTTAAGTTGGCAAGAAAGACCAATTAGCCTTAAGGTTCACCTGCTAGGGAACTAAGGGACAATCAGACTGATTGAGAATGAAGCTCACCTGGGCAGGAACAGGTGAGGCTTCTATAAAACCTAGGATCTGAGGCTGCAGCAAGGTGAGCTGCAGTCACACTTCCTGATACAAAGGGGCAGGTGGAGAATAAGAGCCTGGAAAAGGTAGGGTAGGAAGCAGTCCTGGGAAGGAGCAGGCCTGAGAGGAAAGACTTAAATGGCTGGTTTGAGGGTTCCTGGATCGGAACCCGGTACACAGGGCAGGCCAGGGTTCTCCTGCCACCCACTGTGAGAGTGGTATAATCAGCACAGTGGAGATGGAAACTGCCTCAGACTTTGAGGAAGGAGACTCTGATAATATCCTGGAAGGGGAGGATGATGGTGACTTGGCCAGGGCTAAGCCATGAAGTAGAGGCATTGCAACGCCACACTAGCAAGAGAGCAGCTGTACAGCAACTGGAGCAAAGGGCTGAGTGACCATCAAATGGGGCTTGGTCAGTGGTGAGCTAATTCTCCAGATGAGCCATAAGGAGGTGCCTCCCACTGGTGAGTATCAGCTGCTGTGCCAGCAGCCTGTCTTGGAAGGCTATTTATATTCAGTGATTAATGCTTAGTTTAACATTTTATGGATTCCTCCCACTAGACGGTTTTCTTTTTTTTTAGGTGCGAAGGGATAGATCTTCACAGATGTGAGTGGGAAGACTGCACACACATGCTGTTATCAAACAGAAGGTGTGCACAACCCCACCTCACATTTTTCCTTGGGAAAAATCTCACTATCAGTCTTGAAATCTGGAGAAGGATTATATTACAAGGGTTTAAAGAACAAATCACAGTAGCTGCTGCTCTCAACCTCTGGTCCTTCATGGGCCTTCTGATAGTTAGCCAGCCTACTGCATTTACAGTGTAGATTCTCACGGGGTCGTTACTGCTCAAATTCATTGCACATTGTGGACCATCATTATTCCTCAGTTGAAACAGACACAGATGAGAAAAATAAATCAAAGTTATAAATTAATATGTGTTATGGTTCTTTGACATACCATGTGATGGGACATTACATAGGTTTTTCTTTTTTAAAAAATCATATCATTGATGGACTGGATAGTCTGAGAGATTGGTCATGTAATTTACAGTGTTTTCTAACTTTGATTATTATCCTGAAACTGTAGAAATCTGCACAAAGCAGTTCTAACATGGACCAACAGACACTGATGATGTCATCAGTCTGCTTTCTGCAGTTTTCTTGCTGAACATTTTCCTGTGTTGAATGGCTTCTTTTTTTCAACCCTCCCACCTCCAACATTCCTCCCCTTCCCTACTTGCTTTCCATCTAGCTAATAGCCTTCCATTGTAATCCCTCTGGCAGGATCAAAAAGCCAAAAAACCTACAACTTTATCTTAACATGGGGTTTGCAGCCATCATATTGCTTCCATGTTCTATTCCTTTCCCCTGCTTTGTGTCTGTTTCATCTGTTTAGATTGTAAGCTCTTCAGAGCAAGTGCTGTGTTTGTGGGTATTTCTACAATGTAAGTCTAGAAAGTGGAAATTACATCTCAAGAAGCCATATCGGCATAGGCTGTCCTTGGGATAATGCACTAAAAATAGTGTAGTGTGGCAGCATGAATGGCAGGAGGGGCTAGCCATTCAAAATACATACCCATCTAAGGCACTAAGTATATACTAGGTCAACTAGCCCCTCGCATTCCTCATGCCACTGTGGCTACACTTTATTTTAGCACACTAGCTCAAGCAGAGCTTATGTGGAATTTACACTGTAGATTGAAGCGTAGGCATTGCCTGTCAGGGCCTAACACAATAGTTCTTCCTTCTCAGTTGACCACTAGGTATTACCATGATCATTTTGATTAACGACGATCATAACGGCCTGATCCAGTCTCCACTGATGTCATTTGAAAGATTCACATTGACTTTAATTGGTTCTGGATCAGGTCCTGTGTATAAAATCTTTACTATGTAATAACTGGTGGCTTAGGTACCCTGAACTGATGGTCTCATGCTATTCAAGAAAAAGAAATATTGATCTTTCCCTCAAATTTTTTGCACCATCTTCAAAAGATACCAAATAAAGTATACACAGGTTTATGGTAAGAAACACAAGGGTATGTTTATGTTTTACTACTTTGCAGTCTAGACTGTTTGGCACCGATGTCTGATGCTACAGGCACAGTGCAAATACTAGGATTAGATTCAGTTAAGCATCACTGAGGCTTCAGAAATGGATATGTGGCCAGCAAAAAGCATAGGGACCAAAATATGTTTATTGCCTGTGGATTTCTGATCACAACTCTAATTCTGAGAAACATGGATTTTTCTGAACAAGTGAATCTGGCACCTTACAGAAATGGTGAATTTCTGGCACTATTGAAGTCAATGGCAATATACTTACAGTAGGGCCAGAATTTTACCCATAGTGAACAGCATGAAACTCTGCTTCAAATCAGCCAGTCTATGGATGGGGATGGTATGTTCTAATGCTTAAAACAAAGGACTCAAGGAGTTAGGAGTTCTAGATTCTATTCCTGGCTTTGACACTAACTCGTTACATAATCCTGTAAATCCATTGTACTTAAGCACAAGTTTAAGTGGTTTTCTGAATCAGGGACCTGAAGGGATGCAATGGTCATACTTAAGTTTCTTCAGAAGCAGAATATTTGAAAGAGGTTCCCTATGCTTAAAATAGGTAATTCTTTAAAAACTTGTAATAACTCTGCAACTGGCAGAAACATTTGAAGGATGTCCACTGTGGTAAGATTTAATTTGCATTTAAAAACATTATGACATTCTCAGATAAAATGTACTGAATAAAGGCAAAGTACTATTTTAAAACAGTATTGACTAATAGAAATTCAAGCCAAAATTTCTTCCACAGTAACTAGCAGACTGGATGTTCCATTGTGTGCTGACCACTAGAAATGATAATCTATTAGTTTTTTTTCCTCGCTACAACAAAACTGCAGCCTGCTGAATTTTATTACATCATGATTTATGCTTGCAGAAAAACTGTTCCTAATTAATAAGATGTCTTCAATTGTTTTAATTGAAAACTATAGTATATAAAACCCCAGGTTGTTGCCAAGGCTTTGGAAAATTCTTTGTGAACATTGACAGTTACATTTAAATCTGTTGCCATGCATGTCTATAAACTATCAATAGGTGTAGTCTGCTTCATTATGATAATCAGTTGGATTTGAATAAGGAAAGATCAGAGACGTTGTTTTAAATGTCTTTAGGTCTGTTGCAAATCACTGGCAATACTTTAAATAGTAAACTAATAATATCCTGATAATACCATGTCAGCCAATATGATAATTCATAAAAGCAGAAAGGTGACCATCTGTCAGCATGACTGCAAGAAAATATTATATCTCCAGTATCGTCTTTATTGCATTTTAGTGAGGGTAGCTAATATAAAGAGGCTATCCTATTAGGGAATGTGTTTTGAGGTGGCGTAGTATAAATGTTTATCAGTTGCGACAAAGTTCCTCCTCTACCTTGGTGGGTCTTGCACTTATTTGTGGATTTGCTCGCCTTGGAGCTTCACAGCAGCCCTCAGTTTGGCCGTTTTCATGAACCCACAGTCCAGGTCAACTCCTCTTGTGTCTGACCAGGAGTTGGGAGGTTTAGGGGGGAACCCAGGCCCGCCCTCTACTCTGGGTTCCAGCCCAGGGCCCTGTGGAATGCAGCTGTTTAGAGTGCCTCCTGGAACAGCTGTGCAACAGCTACAACTCCCTGGGCTACTTCCCCATGGCCTCCTCCCAACACCTTCTTTATCCTCACCATAGGATCTTCCTCCTGGTGTCTGATAATGCTTGTACTACTCTGTCCTCCAACAGTATGTGTTCTCACTCTCAGCTCCTAGCGCCTCTTGCTCCCAGCTCCTTACATGTGCACCACAAACTGAAGTGAGCTCCTTTTAAAACCCAGGTGCCGTGATTAGCCTGCCTTAATTGATTCTAACAGCTTCTTGATTGGCTGTAGGTGTTCTAATCAGCCTGTCTGTCTTAATTGTCTCCAGACAATTACTTGTTCTCTTACCCAGGGAAAAGGGACCTACTTAACCTGGGGCTAATATATCTGCCTTCTATTACTCTCCTGTAGCCATCTGGCCTGACCCTGTCACACAGCATAATAGTGCCAACTTCAAGCATTCAAAAATGGAGTCAACCTCCCTAAAATCTTGAGATTGATTATTTTGAAAAAGCTTCTTGTTTTAAGCCATTTTTGTTTTCTTTTTATTTGCTTTTATTGTTTCTGAGCCTTTATGGTATTCACCTCACATTTTCAAAATTTTCTCTGCAGCCAGGCTTTGATGGATTCTCCATCTCTAGGAATTTTTAAATTAAAATTTGATGTTTTCCTAGAAGATATGCTCTACTTGAAACAGAAACTAGTTCAGGAAAGTAGTATGGCCTGTGTTGTGCAGAATGTAAAACAAACAAACCAACAAAACCTGTTCATGTTTGTCATGTAATGGCAGGAGCTGGAGATTTCAGAGAAACACCAAACATCATGAAACTTGTGATAAAATTGTGAGAGTTGACAACACTATGCATGATTTTTCAGATTACTCCTGAGTATTGTGGTTGTTCATGACTTAAGCAAGTTAACGCAAATGAATGTTTTGTTGTGGGACTGCATCATTTAGACAGAGGTTATTTTACTGGTTCCGGCTGAATTTGTTGATCCATTGCAAAACTAGAAATTTTCTCTTTCAGTGGTATAAAACTGTTTCTATTCCTGCAGTATTATAATATAATTATATATGGTGAAGGATTGAAAGTTGGCTATCCTAGGCTTTGGAAAGGTCTAATTATGGGGGAAATTTCCACATTTGAAGAAAAAAGAGAACCTGTCTCTGTCAAGTTTTGGTTGGTTTTATTTTTATACTTTGAACGGTGACTAAAGTGGCTCAAGGGTTTGGAATGTCAGAAGTTCCAGATGAGATAGCTAGTGGGCAGAGTACAGAGGAGGCAAAGATGTTGCATGAGCATTCCAAATTCATCGTTTTGCCACATGCAAATCACTATTACATATATATATGTGCGGTGTAGTGGATGATGCCGTGTCTGGGAAGGTGTGTGTTGAGGGGCCTTCTGGGAAAGGGTTAAATTAATCCAGTATCTAGTGGTATGTTTTTCTAGCTGTTATCTGGTGGCTCCATCAATTAGTGCAAAAATTAAACTTTTCATTTTAAAATTGTATGGTTTCAAACAAAATCTTAAGTATGAATCCACTGTCTTCAAGAGTCTGCAAATATTTCTTTTATTTCTAGGGCACTCTCATCATGGGATCTAAGCATTGAATAAGAAGACAGAATGAATATCTCTAAGGCCTGCTGTACAGTACAGTAGCATAGTTAATTCAAAATAAATCTGATTCTGTCCACACAATCAAACCGTTTTTTTCAATTTAAAGGGCTCTTTAATCCGATTTCTGTACTCCACCTCAGCAAGTGCAGTGGCGCTAAAATCGAGATTGCAGTTCCAGGTTACAGGTACTGTAGACACAATTCAACGTTATTGGCCTCTGGGAGCTATCCCAGAATGCTCCCTTGTGACCGCTCTGGACAACACTCTCAACTCCGATGCACTAGCCAGGTAGGCAGTAAAAGCCCCGGGAACTTTTGAATTTCATTTCCTGTTTGGTCACCATCAGCACAGTCCATCATCACAAGAGACCAGTCCCGGATGGAGCAGTCCCGGATTCACAGACGAGCTCCAGCATGGTCCGAACGGGAGGTACTGGATCTCATCGCATGTTGGGGAGACGAATCTGTTATGGCAGAATTACGTTCCAAAAAAAGAAACGCAAATACATATGCTAAAGTCTCCAGGGCCGTGACAGAAAGAGGCTACTCCAGGGACACAGAGCAATGTCGTATAAAAATCAGGGAGCTCAGGCAAATGTACCAAAAAGCCAGGGAGGCAAATAGGAGCTCTGGGTCACAGCCCCATACATGCCACTTCTACTGTGAGCTGCATGCAATTATGGGGGGTGATGCCACCACTACCCCACCACTGTCCATGGACACCTGCAAGAGGGGAGTTGCACAGAGCGAGGAGGATGAGTTATTGGAGGACGAAGAGGAGAAGGAAGAGGACAGTGCACAGGCGACAAGTGGGGAATTGGTTTTCCCCCATAGCCAGGAACTATTCTTAACGCTGGACCCAATAGCCTCCCCCAATCCCAATGTGAGCTCCTGGACCATGACCCTGGAGAAGCCACTTCTGGTGAGTGAGAGCCTGATCGGAGCCACGTGGTGGGGGGTGGGGAAAACCCAGCCGTGCTGGACTTTCACATTTAGTTTAAAGGACTCATCCCTGCTCAGAGCCTCATCAGAGCCACACGGTGTGTGTGTGGCGGGGGGTGTTGTGTGAAGTGATCATCCCAGAGAGCCTGAAGGCCCTCCTTTTATATGGCAAACCCACCAGGCATTGCTTGCTATGGGAAAGGAGGCCTGGCAGTTTGAAGGCATTGAAATGAATGCGGAAGAAGCAGAATCCCGCATGCACCTAGGGCTTAACATGGCTGCCTGCAAGCTGAATTCTGTTGCCCGGCCGTGTGTGATGGCTTACTAACACCAAAGTGGCAGGCACTTCATTATAAGAGGCAAAATGCATCCTTGTACAGAAAGAACATGTGCTGTGTACTACGAATTGCCTGTTGCACTGAGAAAGTGTCCCCTTTGTTCTCTAAAATGTATCTTTTAAAATACTACCCTCCCTTTTTCTCTTCCCGCAGGTGCAAGTGTTTCAACATGGCCCCTATCTACTCCATCCCAGATTAGACGGCTGGTCCAGATTAGAAGGCAGAAAAAATGAATTTGGGATGACATGTTCACCAAGCTCATGCAGTCCTCCCACACTGATAGGGACCAGCTGAATGCATGGAGGCAAACAACTGTGGAGTCCCATAACGTGTTAAATGAACATGAAGAGAGGAGGGACGCATGTGATGAGAGCAGGCAGGATGCTATGGTCAAGCTCATGGGGAAGCAAACTGACATGCTCCGCTGTATGGTGGATCTAATGCAAGAAAGGCAGCAAGACCACAGACTGCCGCTGCAGCCCCTGTATAACCGCCCTTCCTCCTCCCCAAGTTCCTTAGCCTCCTCACCCAGACGCCCAAGAACATGGGTGGGGAGGCTACGGGGACCCACACACTCAACCCCAGACGATTGCATGAGCAGCAGAAAGCTGGCATATCCGAAATTTTGATTTGGTTTCTGGATTTGTCCCTCCCTCCTCTCCCCCGGTCTACCTTCTGATTTCTCTCAATGTGTTGTGCAACAAATAATAAAGAACGTTTTTTAAACAATTGTGACTTTATTTCCTTTCTTATATATAGAGGACGGTTAACTTCAAGAGAAACAAACACAATTGTCACACCGTACCAGTCATGAAACTGGCTTTTAAAGCTTCTCTGATGTGCAGCACTTCCTGCTGTGCTCTTCTAATTGCCCTGTTGTCTGTCTGTGCAAAATTGGCTGCCAGGCGAGTTGCCTCTACCTCCCACCCTGCCATAAACATCTCCCACTTTCACAGATATTGTGGAGCACACAACAAGCAGCAATTACAATTGGAATATTGGTTGTGCTGAGATCTAACCGAGTCAGTAAACTGCACCAGCGTGCTTTCAAACATCCAAAAGCATATTCTACCATCATTCTGCTCTTGCTCAGCCTATAGTTGAACTGCTCCTTACTACTGTCTAGGGTGCCTGTGTACGGCTTCATGAGCCATGGCACTAAGGAGTAGGCTGGGTCCCCAAGGATAACTATAGGCATTTCAACATCCCCAACAGTAATTTTCTGCTCTTGAAAGTAAGTCCCTTCCTGCAGCTGTTCAAACAGACCAGAGTTCCTGAGGATGCGAGCGTCATGCACCTTTCCCAGCCATCCCACGTTGATGTCGGTGAAACATCCCTTGTGATCCACCAGTGCTTGCAGCACCATGGAAAAGTACCCCTTGTGGTTTATGTACTGGTTGCCGCAGTGTTCCAGGGCCAAGGTAGGGATATGCGTTCCAACTATCACCCTACTGCAGTTAGGGAAACCCAGCGCATTAAAGCCATCCACATTTCCCAAAGTCACTACCCTTGATAGCAGCTGGTCAATGATTGTGTTGGCTACTAGCAGCACAGCAGCCCCCACAGTCGATTTGCCCACTCCAAACTGATTCCCAACTGACTGGTAGCTGTCAGGCATTGCAAGCTTCCACCGGTCTATGGCCACTCGCTTCTCAACTGTGAGGGCTGCTCTCATTTCGGTGTCTTTGCAGTCCAGGGCAGGGGACAGCAAGTCACAAAGTTCCATGAAAGTGCCCCTATGTATAAAAAAGTTTTGCAGCCACTGGGAATCATCCTATACCCGCAACACTATGCGGTCCCACCAGTCTGTGCTTGTTTCCCGGGCCCAGAATCGGCATTCCACGGCATGAACCTGGCCCAACGCCACCATGATCTCCCAATCGCCACATGCTGTGCTTCTAGGAACATCTGTGTCCATGTCCTCATCACTATCGTAATCGCACTGTCGTCGCTTCCTCGCCCGGTTTTGCAGGTACTGTACATACTGCTGGATAATGCGTGAGGTATTTACAATGGTCAAAACTGCAGTGGAGATCTAAGCGGGCTCCATGCTTGCACAGCGCCTGCATGGGTAATCCTTGAAAAAGGGCATGAAACGTAGGAGAGCAGAGTGGCAGCGGAAGAGGTGCTGTTCGGTTCACGATAGCCAAAAAAAGGCGGGAAATTGTTGTCTTCTGTAGCTTTCATAGAGGCAGGAGTGCAGGACAGACAACATGGAGAAGCTCAGTAGCGTGACAAGAGTGGGAGAGCAGAGTTGGCGGCGGAAACTGTGCTGCTCGGTTCATGATGGCTGAGCAGAGTTGGCAGCGGAAGCGGTCGATGAGGAATAGAAAGAGTAGATACTTATAGAGATTACACAGAAAGACGAGAGGAAATGTGAGGTGGATTCATAGTACCAGGAGAGAAGTGGTGCACCGTACTGCACCGTCTGCTGAACGCAGTATGGCGTCTGCACTCCAAAAAGGCGCGAAACGATTGTCTGCCATAGCTTTCACGGCGGGAGGAGCAACTGACAACACACACCCAGAAACACTCATGAGAATGTGTTTGCCCCATCATGCACTGGGAGCTTAACTCAGAATTCCAGTGGGCGGCAGGGACTGCGGGAACTGTGGGATAGCTGCCCACAGTGCACCGCTCCTACATTTGATGCTACCCTCAGTACTGTGAACGCACTTCGCCGAATTCACGCACTTTAGGGGGGACACACCAGACCAAATGTATAAAATTGCTTCCGAAAATTAGAATAGAATAATTTCGAAATAATTTTGTACTGTAGACGTACCCTTAGAAAGATAGATCTAAGCCCCATTCATCTCCATGGGATGTTAGTTCTGCAGCCTAACTATACCAGTTTATGATGTCAAGTATTTCATTACTGATCATTTCACTAGAAACAATTCAGATGCTCTGGCCACAACCCCAATTCTATGAGTGTTCACATATGTGGACGTTCCTTTTGTAGAGCTTTAATTCTTGAAAGAATCATATATTATTTCATCTCTAATGTTTAAAAAAAGAAAATTCTAATTACATTTTAATTACTATAATAAATAGTAATAATAGAGAAGGGGAGAATGCGGTTCGTCCTCAGAAAAGAAAACATTCCAACCAGTTGCATACATTGTCACTTTTTTAAAGTGCTGATAAGTGGAACACAGCAAAATTTTGCAAAATGTTCATTTGTGACAAAGGCAATTTGCTTTACGGCATCAGAAAATGGGCATGGAGATAGGGGAGTAGTGGCCCAAGTAAATGAACTGCCATAAAAGAACCTTCATATTTTAGCTGAATGAATAAAAAAGTACAGTATTACTGAACTGACTAACTCAACTACTACCCAATGACCTGTGGATCCAATTGACTATAGAGAGAGATGTCAGACTTAATTCAGGTCATTAAAATTTAGAGTATTTTTCATTAAACAAGAATGCACCTTGTGTATAAATTGCCTCATTAGTGCCTAGCGTACAGCATGGTCCATTTGTTTTGCCTACTGTTTATCCTCTGTACTGTAGTTTATTCATCTGGCTGTGTGGTATAGGTGATCCATTCTTATGCATAATTCTTCATACAATGTAATTTTCTTATGGCTTGTGCTGTGTATCATCAGACTGTAGATATATTATGTTTTGCAGGTTCACTCTTAGATTTATCCTTTCTCTGCTATACAAGCTTTTCACTTCTATAATATTTGATAGACATTACAGAGAAGAAGAAAAAAGCTTGTGTGGTGTTTAGAGCACTTTATATTGTACATATCTTTTATCTGTCCTACATTAAAGTCTGTAGCTTTGAGTAACTTCAAAATTCCTGGAGACCAGATAGAGTGAGCAACTCTTAGCAAGAGATTATAAGCACCTTACTTGGAGAACTGTGTTTAAATCACCCACCCCACAGTGATTAGATGATTTTTGATGGAGAATCATTGGTGGGATCATTGTCACAAACTCATTGGTGAGTTAACCCAGAGGTGGTAGATGAAATCTGTTTTGGGGTTTTTTGTTTTTGTTTTTAAGATCCAAAGAAGAAATCATCCACAGCAATGATTTTTAGATAGTCCCAGCTGATGGTACTTTTTAAAAAGTATATTAATCTTTTAGACATGGAGTTTCTCAAACCAAATGTTCATGTTAAAAATAGTGCTGGTCTGAGGAAATACAGCCTGTTCTTTCATCAGACTTCTAAGTGGGACAAGCAAGCTTTGGGTACTTCATTTGTTCATTGTCACATGAAACAAAGATTTTAGCAAATGGTTTGTGACCTATAGAAATTTAAATAGAAAGGCATGTCTACAAAGTTACTATTATATTAAAGGTGATAACCTTATATTGCATTTATAACCACATGTGAAATAAAAAGCCAATTTAGAGAAAAAAATGAAAATGTTTTATGTATAGGCAGTCTTTTCTAAGCATAAGCAAACAAAAGATTTTTGAGCAACAAGGAAAAGTGTTGATATTCTTGTAGGTCAACACTGTTCAAATGTGGGAGAAGTAGTTAATTATGTTAACATTAAAATGATCACAATTAGGTTTCAGAGTTAACAGCAAATTGAGGAGAGTGGGTGCACTTCACACTTCTATCCACATTACTTCTATCCACAGGTAAAGGCAAATAGGACTGTACTGTTACTGTGCAACTACAAGGACTTGGCTTTTTTAACGCAAGTTAAAATTCTGCCCTAACTTATTGACCTGCATGAGAAATGCTGGCCTAGCAGTGTAACATCATTTACCAGCTCAATCTGCACACATACAAAATCACACAGAGCAGAACTGGACCTTTGGAGGATTACACTTTAGTGCTGTTAATGGGGAATTAGCTTCATGTTTTGAAACTTTGGCTCTTTTCCAGGAGCTGTCCAGGCCCTTAATGTAGCCAAACTTCCATAGGCCATAGAAAGGAGGACTTTGCAAAGGGGACTGTGCTCCCCTAGCATTTAGAGTGGGACTGGTGCTGGCCATAGGTGGGGCAGGGCACCACTTGTGGACCTTTAACTCTATGAATGAGGTCAGTAAAAACTCTTTTGGAGTGTAGGGAGTGAGCTGAAGCAATTACTGTAGGTCCAGGTGTACCTGGAGGATTCTGTTCGCTATGCTCACTTACTCCATAATTTGGTCGATTAAGAGGAGATGATGTAAAAATATTTGAATGAGATAAACTCCACACTGTAACTGGTGTTTAATTGGTGTGGAGTGTTCAACGAGACAGAGCAATGAAGAATAGGATTAAATTGAGAAAAGGAAAATTTGGACTGAATATAAGGAAACAATTTTTAATGATGTTTGTAGATAAGTCTGTAGCAAGTCATTAAAAACAACAACAAAAAACACTCAAAGGTTTACTGTAGGGGGTGATTTTGTAATGGCCAGGAGACATTCAAGATGACCTATTACATTTTTTTACCTCTCTTGTGTTTACCACTGCTTTAATCTTGTGGTTTGGAAAACTGAAAACAGAATTGCAAACAAGATTAATATTAGTCTGAATTTGGTTCATACTTTTTCTGTTACTTGAACATGGAACAACTGTATTTATGTTCTTATGCATGTGCTGAGAATGTACACCCCTTTGTCAAGTATATAGTAAGGGTACTGTCTTATTTCAATCACAAAGTACTCAGTCAGGCCTTTAAGGCACAACGTGGAAGGGGTAGCAAACAAGTCTTTCATCCCAGGGGAAGCACTAGAAGGAATTTTGAATCCAGAGGTCCGGTTTATCTGCTCCTCTTGTGTGACCTGGTGATGGACACACATGAGAAGTAGGAAAATGACAGTCGTTGCACTCGTCTGAACACAGGGACTTCAGTTGTACCTGGCCTTTATGTGAACTTTGCAACAGGAAAAGGCTCCTTGTGCACTGCCCCTTTTGCATCTGTGCAAGGGTCATGTACAGACTTGTCCAAAAGGCACATAGAGTATCTCAACTGCTGTTCTGGGGACTCCCCTCTCTGCTAGATTGTTCCAAACTCCTACCACTTTTCAGGAGGCAGACATTTATCCAGGAATTGCTCCAATTCACAGATATATCCCCAAACATTTATTAGCATGGCCCGAACCTTGGTATCACTGTAAAGAACTACTAGTGGGAGTACAACACAAATCCAAGATGGTTAAAGGAATTCTAATTCCCTCAGAAACAAATAGTCTTGACAGCCCTTCCAGCTACGGTACCTTGGACCAAGATTAAGGCACATACTTTCTTTTCGGACCATACATTCAATCCAAAACTTGTATCCATCTCCCTCCACTGAGTTCAGGTTCTGTTTGGTCCGATAAAGAACAGCTTTATAATGTGGCCAACTTTTAGGATAGTCAGTGTGATTGTTTTCAGGCAGTGACTGTGAAAACATACTGAGAATATAGATGGCACTATTTGCTCAGAAACAGGAACCTGCAAATGGATGCTTTATTAGCTAGGAGGAAAAAGAGCGGTAAGCAAGTTTTTACAGAGCAGAAAACACTGAGGTATAGGGATGAATGTGACAGCGAGATTTAGAGTAAAGAGGTATTGTGATCACCTTGCCTTGCCTGTGAGAGTTATAAAGACACATTATCCTTTACACATACATTATCATTTGGGCTTTTAAATCACATCAGGTGGGGAGAGGGAAGAGCGGGAGCAAACAGTTAACTTTCATGCCTAAGAGAAAGTTTTAATCTTATTGTGCTTCCTGTCATGTTCAAATTTCCAGTCATTGTTCATAAGATCTTACAGCCCTGACTTGTAGAGCCCTGTGCAGATACAAATTTTATATCCATAGTTAAGGATATCCATGGCTATAAATCTGTATCCGCGGAGCTGCAGGCCGATACCAGGAACCGCAGAAGTGAAAACAGCAGCATGTTGGGATGCCACTCGCAGGAGCCAGGGCCCTGCACCGGCAGCTTCTCCGGCATGGCTGTACTGCCCCCAGCCCCGCACACTGGGACAGGTGCCAGATTCACCCGCAGCTGTCCCTAGTCATGCTAATGTGTTCAAGCAGCTCGCATGCTCCCAGACCCTTCCACACAGTGGTCTCTGTCACTTGTCCGTGAGCGTTTGAACTGCTTGCAACTGCTGGAGAGGCTAGTGCATGTCTCTGTGAGTGGGGCTGAGGGCAGTACAGCCATGCCAGAGGAGCCGCTGGTGTGGGGCGCTGGCTCCTGCAAACAGCAGCCTGAAATTCTACTGCCTTTTCTGCAATTCCTTGTAGACCCCTGCAGCTCCACCAATACTGATTTATATCCACGGACATAAATTTTGTATCAGAGCAGGGCCTCTACTGACTTGGTCCCCTGGTATATTCAACTCACTATCTTTTTGCACTTCACTGATGATGGGTATGCCATTTGTCACCTCTCTCAAATTTCTCTGCGCCGCCTTCCGTGGTGGCACTTATGGTGGCAATGCCCTTCCAAAATCCACTGCATTTGTCAAGTCTTCACCCAGTCAAGTCTTCATTCAGATTACTCCCCAAAACTCAATTCTGCAGAATTGCCTATAAAATATGCAGTATTATCCTGAATCTGTTACCTGTTGTCTTCTACCACATCTCTCTCTTCTGCCTCTTCACAATTCACCCTTCACATGAAGGACACTTTCATCCTGGGCCCTGAGACCAGAGTAGGGGTGTATCAGAATCCAGAACTTCTCCCTTTCAGGTCCCCTTTTGTAAGGTAGTCTGTCTGTTTTCTCTTCAGAGATGGAATAAATTCCAAGCTTATAGCTATATCCTTTGTTAAATTAGTTTTAATGGTAGATAGAAGGTTCTAAACAAAACTGAACAATTTCCTAATCATAGCTAGATGTTATACTTTGGTAAAAATGGAACTTGAACTGGCTGTTTTATCTTTAATTACAGAAGGATAAAATTATTCTAATCCCAGGATAAGCAGGATCCTACTGTCATGCATAGCTTTAGTGATCGAAATGCCACAGTGCCTTAAGAGTTCCTGTTTGTCCCAATCAGTGTCTAAAGACAGTCCTTTTTGTCCCACTCTGGCTATGTCTACACTGGCAATCAAGGAGGATTTTTAATATGTTTTAGTTAAATATATGTCCACTAACATATTAAAATCCTAGTGTAAGGGAGATAATTGTCATTTTAACTAGTTAGGGGGTTGAGGTAAACTCTAGGGTAACCCTAAGGGTTACATCAGCCAACTAATCTGCTGTAATTACAACTCGCTTTGTCCAAACTAGATTTTAACATTTAGTTGACATGTATTAGCTAACATGTTGAAAATACTCCTTTTTTCCTAGACAAGACAAGACAGACTCACTTCCTGAAATTTTAAAATACACTTGAGATAGCAAGACATCTCTTTTGACCTATGTTTGTACAACACCTAGCACAATGGGGTCCTGATTCATGGCTTGAGTGTCTAGTGGTGTGGTCATAATAATAAATAAAAAGTATAAACTACATTTCTCCAATAATTAAAAAGGATCCCATGCTACTACATATCTCAAATAAATTTGATAATTCATCACCTTAATTTTTCATAAGGAAGTGTGTGTGTGTGTGTGTGTGTGTGTGTGTGCATGGTGTTTTTGTTTGTTTAGACATATGGCTGTGGAGATAACCATGAAAATGGGAACCAGTTGCATCTGCAGACAGCACAAAACAAGACATGAGAGGTATGGAACTTCCCCTTTCATCTCATATAATTTGATTCCAAAATTACGTAGTGTAAGTCCCCAGGTATTCATGCCAAGGTCCTTATATTCTGCAGCATTCTGTGAAGCTGACTGGAAATTCTGTGCCAACCTTATTAGAATTAAAATAGCTACAGATTTTACTGAATTAAATATGAAAGTGAGTAACACAATCAGCACAGTATTCCTTGTATTTAATTTTGGTACTGAATTCAATTTATTTTGTGCTATCCACACAGTTGCAGTTGTCAGTATGACGTTAACTTCCCTGTAGATTTTCTCAAGTATCTGAGGAGTGAGGAGGTTTACTTGGGACTTCTGGCACCTAGGAAGGCATGGGAAGCGGTTTTTAGGATAAGCACACTAGCCAGAGTTTCTGCTAAAATGATCAGTAGTAAGTGACAGTTGACGTTTAAAGTGTTATTGCTATGTTTTAGCGTAAACAATTCATTGTCATACAAGATGATCTAGTATAGAGATGGCAATACTTTATAGGGTGAGACAACCCTCTTAAGGCTGAGAACAAAATTAGGTAACTTACACATCAGGGACATCAGATGGCCAGGAGTATACTTATATATTATGGTCACACAGAGAATCTAAAGACTGATCCTGTATCAGTTTTGCTATTGACTTCTGTGAGCACAGGATCAAGATCTAGAGAGGCAGGATGGTTAAGGATGGCACTAAAAACTGGTTTCAGGTGATATGCAACTTAGCAGGTGATATGCAACGTAGGGTAGCTCACTTAAACTGTCTGTGGCTTGTGCCCCCATCTGAAAAATGAGAAAAGCAGTACTTCCTTTCTCCCACACCTTGTTGTTTGTGTCTATTTAGATTGTAATTTATGTGGGACATGGACTATTTTTTATCTAGTCTATATATCACACCTAGGATAATGCATCCCAAACTTGTTTGACCTAGTGTAGTATAAATAGTATGTAATACAGCCATATACTCCAGAGTTCCTTACTTCCAATGGCTAGCTTTGAAAATTATTGGATATTCTGTTGGGGTGGGTAATCTAGATATTTCCCCCCTCAGATATTCCAATAAATGAATGTATTTGCATGCGATACAAACAAAATGGATTTTTAAAACTGCATACTATGGAATGCTGAGTGCCCTCAACTTCCATTGACTTCAGTTGATCTCATTATTAGAGGTGACCAGAAGATGACCATTCAGTTTTCCAGTAACTTTCAAAGTTTTAAAATTTGTTGTTATCCCATATTGAAATAAAAACAAACCCTATCAAATGATTTTTGCAAAAATGGATTTGTGTCAAAATGTCTGTTTTCCGGTAGAAGGTGGGTAGGTTTCAAAGTACTGGCTTGAGATGTGGGAGACCCAGATCAAGGTCCTGCTCTGCCTGATTCAGAGTAATCTGGCATGAAATGCTCTGCTCTGAATCAGGCAGAGCAAGGACTTGACTTTGGATCTCCCACATGCCAGGTTGTTTTTCCTAATTACCAGACTATAGAGTGTGAGAGTCCCATTCTCTCTCTCTCTCTCTCTCTCTCTCTCTCTCTCTCAAGTTTAATCAAAAAGCATATTTTGGAGGAATTTCAGTTTGTCAAAGATGTTCTGAAGAACTCTTCTCAGTACCCTAGATGGGGCATTCAACCCCACCACACCAGACTGGATTGTATAGAACTTCTTAAAGAGGGCTGTTCCAACTGCCATCAAAAACGACAGAAAGAGTTCCTGTTAGCTTACAGAAGAGTTGGATCAGTCCCAACGTCTTTATCAAGATCTCCTTTATCAGGGCAGTGATAAGAAAATTGTGGGATAGAGAAAAAGCTGGAGGAGGGGGAGAGAAGACAGCTAAAAGGTTCTTCTAAGCATTGGATAAGCAGTCAGACTTTTAGGGGTATATGAGTCGTTGACCCATTTGAAATGTGTTCATTACTTGTACATGAATGTACAAGTAATGATACATTTATTGATATGTTATGTTTAAGTATCTCCCAAGTCCATTCAGGCACAATTCACATAGGCAAAATTCCTACAGAAATCACTGTTCCTTAGT
The DNA here is from genome assembly GCF_015237465.2 of Chelonia mydas. NCBI lineage: Eukaryota > Metazoa > Chordata > Testudines > Cheloniidae > Chelonia > Chelonia mydas. The sequence continues at coordinate 46,916,298 of NC_057852.1, forward strand.
ACTATTAGTAATATTTACCATGAGGGATATTTTCTAAGGTACAAATAGTGGTTAGATTTTAACTGTAATTTGTGCCTTTGAAAATCTTTTCACCCCTTCACCCTTAGCATCATTCTCCATTAGCAACATTCTCTAAACTGTCATGCATGATTTTCAATCAGTGGTTTGTGTGCATGTATTTTATTGCCTGAGTATTTTTCTGAAGTTGAGCTTCTTATTTACTTGCAGAACAAAAATGTTAGAGCCTCCATCCACTCCTCCTTTTCATAAATGCCATATCAAGTCACCTATTTTTGTTGTACTCTGTATAAAGTATTTTATGTCATTTTGAACTACATATTCTGTTTGAAAAAAATATTTTATGTCTAAATGAATTTATCACCGATTATGGCTGCTTTTTTCATTGGACCACCAGCACAACTCTTGTGGAATTCCTAAATTAAATTGAATTTAGAGGTGTCACCTCTGATCAGTACTGTTTCATTTTAGTGTAGCTGATGTTTAAATCTCCATGATATAGCAGAGAATCTGAGTGAAAGCATTTGAGAATTTATGTACAGTTATATATTTGCTTGCATGTCTGGTTTTCTGTGTGTGAGACAATGCCTTTTCATATTTGGGTGGCTGTGCCAATAGATTTTAATGAAAATGACATTTGATTTGATTTTTAGTGTCTTTCTTCCTGAATTATACACAGCTCTTTCTACTTACATATCAGAGAATCTGAACAATGTATGGCTTTTCAGTCTGCAATAGAATTTGATTCTAAGTGCTTACAGTATGTTGCACAATGGTCTTTAACAAAATTTAGAATACATTCTTCAAGCTGTGTTTGTAAGTGCTATTAGCGTTAATGGAAGTTAAGCACATGCATCAGGGGGAGAACAGATCTCTATTCAATGCTTGTGTGTGGGTAGGTTACCAAAATATGCATTCATATAAATTCACAGTAGATTAATTGGCAGAAATATAATGCGTACGTGCACAGATCACAATTTTAAGTAATAATAAAGATGCTAGTAAGTTTTAGACACAATTATATGCAAAAAAATTAATGCAACATCAAGTTCAAAAAAATTAGAGTTAAGGTTCCTATGGCAACCTTAACTGTGTGCATTACAAAATGGTTTTTCCTTTGCTCACTGAGTTAAGAAAAAGAAACTCTTTAAACTGAATTTAGGTTTTGTGTCTGAAGTCTAGAAAAGTTTCTGTACTCCTCTCCAAATAATCTCATTAAATACCTAACACTGCATATTTAGAGATTATCCTTCGATAGACTTCACAAGCTCTATGTGCTATTTTTAAACACACATCAGTGTTCATTAAAGAAACTTAGTTTTGGACAAGGTAAAAGTCACTAGTTCATATTCAGGACAGTGTTCATGCCAGGTAGGAAATTTAAAAGAAAGATGTTTCAAAGTTTTTTGTAGTGAAAACCAGTATCTGAAATTCTGAGGTGAAAATAAAATATTTTAATATATTCAAATAACACAAAAATAGCACAACAATGCTATTGTATATACATTATTATGCCTGTGAAATTAGAGGTAATGATTATTTTAAAATCACTTTCCATATCCAGTGTGTAATTAGAAGTGAGAGAATGCCCCCCATCTGCCTCAACTAGTGGGGGAACTTGATGGGGTCAACAGCGAGGGAGGGAACATTAATTAAGAGACACAAGGTAGCTCTTCCCCACTCTTAGAGTCTCTGGCACCCATTGCCAGATGCTGATTGGCCAATGTTCCCCAGCTCTCAGCATTTAAGAGGGAGTGGGAGCCACATTGCATCTCTTTTTGGCTCTGTTCCAGCAGTTAAGAGTTACTTGTGGCTCTCAGCAGCCCTTATCAAGATTCCAAGGAATACAGCAAGTAAGAATTCCAGAGCCCCTCTCCCAGGAAGTGGAGGGTCTGCCCTGCTGTGGGGGTCCTACCTCTGGCCTCCAGCATGGGGGCTCTGCCTTAGGGAGGGATTGCATGCTGGCTCCACACTGCTGAGGGCCACTGGTTCCAAAAGTAGTGTGACTCAGGTCAGGCCTGAAACTACAGTCCCCCCCTTGCTTGCATGTGGGAAAGTCAGAGGTCACAAAGTGCCGGTATGACAGCCAGAAAAGGTGCTTGGTCCCTGGGCGGCCCCCCTGGAGCTGAGCTTTTTTGCCAGTTGCTGGTACGGGGGTCATGGGAAGTTACTACCACAGCAGGGAGGGGACCTTTATTTCCTGACAGAGCTGGGTCTGGCTACGGACCTCATCTTTCCCCTTGCATGCGGGAAGAGAGGCTGTGGGCACTCACTGCTCCTTGTGTCCTGCTTTCTCCTGCCCCCCCCCCCAACCCCTTCTGGCTTCTTTTGGGAGGGGCGGGAAGGGACGGACTCCTGGGTTTGGGTCAGTGTTCTGCACATACCTGCTCCCGAAGCTGCTCTGAGGGAGCTAGGAAGAATGCCCAGTCCCTTCCCTGCCTCGCTTGGGTGAGGCAGCAGGAGTCAGGGCATATGTAGTCATATTGGAAAATCTGGGAGGTGGGTGGGCGCAAGCCCGCCCACTTCTAAAGGCCCCTCCCCCAACCTAGCGGGAGGGACCACTGGACCCAGAGACCAAATGAATGCGGGGGACAACTAATGAAAAACAGGGATCAGAGTGAAGGTCATAGGTTCAAAACGAGGGTTCCGGATGAGGATACTGAGAAGAGAACCCCAGACAGCACCCACTGCTCCTCAAAGCTATCAAGGGAGCCAGCGGACACTGCCCAGTGGAATTCTGACCGGATGTGAAAGACGAGGGAGGAACGGAAATAGGCCCCACAGTCGCAGAGCACCCCCCTGTCCAGCATCCTCCTCCTGGTGTTATATATGGAGACTTCAGTCAGAGCCAGGAGGAGGCTGACAAGGAGGTGTTCTGACTTCATGGGGCCACGGATGGGGTGTGCAAAAAGGAACAAGTGCGGGGAAAAGTGCAGCCAGAACCTCAACAAGAGGTTCTGGAGGAGCTGGAATAGGGGCTGCAACCTGGCGCATTCAAGATAGGCGTGCTTCAGGTTCTCCCTCACTCCGCAAAAGGGTATCGTGTATAGGCCTTGGGTATAGGGGTGAACCATGCCAGGTGCACACCCGAGTTCATGGCTCCATGAAGGAGCTGCCAACCGATGTCCTCGGTGGGCCGTGAGACCAAGGTGGAATAAAGGCTGGCCCTCCGGGGCTCCTCACCCTCTTGAGGTGGAAGATAGTCCCACCATTTGGTCAGGGTGGGATGCGAGGGTGAGGAAATGCAATATGTGGAGCATGAGCATGTACAGATGGTTTCTGGGTGCGGTTCGAAACCGGACCGGCTGCAGGGAGTGCAGCTGACTCGGAGTGTGGGAGCAGGGAGGCCGGGGGGGCTAGCAGAACAAGGGCTGAAGAAAAATGTCTGGTGGGCAGGGAGCGCCCTCTCGCAGGGCCTGCCGCAGGAAGACGAGAGAAATGGGTGACAAGGGCATATGTAGTAGGGATGCCCTCCCACAGGCAGTGAAGAGATCCAGCCCTGCCCTAATAGAGACTCTGAGAGTGATGACCTCGGAGATGGGTGAGGGTTCCTTTAGGCAGCTTTGCTGACGAATTGAGGGCCTGGGATTGCCACCCTAGGGGAAGGATGTGCTCAGTCTTCACAGAAATGGAGGGTGATCTCCAACGGATGTAGAGGGAGAGTCACAAGATGAGGGGAGTAGCTGAGTGGCAGCAAGGCCTTTGGCTGGGACAGTTCACTGTGTGGATTGTGGGGAGTTAGAGGAATGCATTCCTCCTGGAAGGGATCCTGAACCCTTTATTCAGGATGTCCATGAGATGGATTCAGGTCTGGCCTTAGGAAAAATGGCACCCTGGGTGAACGTGTATTTTGGTGCCTTAAACAATAATTGCCCCGCCCCCGCTTGCAGGTGGGATGTTGCTAGGACTCAGAGAGAGCTGAGTCCTGGGGGCAGGCTGAGGAGAGCCTTCTCCAAGTTATGGGCTATATGGTAATGAGCCCTTAAATTTCCACACTAAACCAACTAAATGCCCGGTATAGGGAAATGAGTGTGGGTAGATAGTGCCGCTCCCCTGTGCTAAAGTTAAAAAAAAAGTTCCAGCCTGCCACTTATTTCCATGCATGTGTCTGTTGTCATTTCAAAGATATAGGTAGTGAGTAAAGAGAAAACATAAATAACTTTGCTGTAGGACATGGCTATATCATCCTTATTGCCTCATCTCAGTTGATGTCAGTGAAAAATTAGGTAGCTGATAGAAAAGGAGTACTTGTGGCACCTTAGAGACTAACCAATTTATTTGAGCATGAGCTTTCGTGAGCTACAGCTCACTTCATCGGATGCGTACTGTGGAAATTGCAGAAGACATTATTATATACACAGACACCATGAAACAATACCTCCTCCCACCCCACTCTCCTGCTGGTAATAGCTTATCTAAAGTAATCATCAAGATGGGCCATTTCCAGCACAAATCCAGGTTTTCTCACCCTCCGCCCCCCCACAGACAAACTCACTCTCTTGCTGGTAATAGCCCATCCACTTTGGGTTAGTCTCTAAGGTGCCACAAGTACTCCTTTTCTTTTTGCGAATACAGACTAACACGGCTGTTACTCTGAAACCTGGTAGCTGATAGAGTTACTGCTCATGGAATGCAGGAATATCTTGGAAAATGAAGCAAAAATTGGTTTATGGGTTAAGATTTCCTCCATGCTTGTTCTTTCTCTCAGTATTGAGAGCTAAATAGTCAACTGTTCTATTTGCACACAGTGTTTGGAAGACTCCATTTTCCAGTTGTATTAGGGGCTGTGCAAAGCATATAAAAGAATGCTATAGTGTCCTGCCACCTTGTGGTGCATAATCAATGTTATAATAGGCAACAGAAGTTTATTGTGGATGATGTAAGAAAATAGACATCTTGCCCATTTGAATATTCATATGAACAAATGACAAATTTATACTAATTTCAAGTTAACAGTAGTGATGTATGTTTTTGAAGCATTTATTATTCTTAAGTATTCAAAGAATTTGCTTGAAAACCTTACTAATTAACTCTAAATTCTTGGCTTTGGGTAAAATTGGCATAAAAACTGAAGTCCAAAACATAAGCCACTTCGGACTCTTTATACATGTTGGGCCAGATTCTGACCTGTGCCACCACTCTTCTGAACATAGGAAGGTGTCTATGTGTCTGTCTCTGTCAATCTCTTAGACGCCATGATTCTGAGGGCCAGCCCTAGGCAGACAGCTTTATGTTGCACTATTGGCATAGGCAGCTTATGTCAATGCAGGCTACACACACTCCTGATTTCTCACTGTCATCACTCTTACCATACTTGCACTAGCAGGGAATTTTCCTATGTCAGAGGAATTCTCTGATGAGTACTTGGAACCAGTTTCCATCTACTTTGTGCCTCCTAAGTAGTGAAAAAGAGTCAAGTGTCAAGTGAGAATTTGTCCCTTGTTTTTTGTGCTTTGGTTCCACTTGAAAATGCCTATTTGTGCTGAAGCTATCCCAAGATATGCACAAATGGGCTCTTTCAACTGAAAACAGGGCTTTTAAACAGTCATGAGAAGGGTAAATCCAAAATGGCAACCAGAATTTCATAGAACTCTGGGATCCTTCAGAGCTCTCGTTTGTCCTCTGAGACAAAGACACATTTAAAGTGGTGACATTGTGGTACAAGCAACCAAAGTCAGCACCACTCTGAGGTTATGTCTACACAGCAGCTGGGACCATGTTTTCCAGCATAGGCAGACAGATGCCCTCTAGCTGTGCTTGAGCGAGTACACTAAAAATAGCAGTGTGGCTGCAGTGGCTTCGCTTAGCCACCCGAGTACAAACCCACCTGATCCTCTGGGTACATACGTGTGTGGCTAGCTAGTGCCTCTGCCTGTGCTGCTGTGGCCACACCACTGTTTGAGCGAAGATGTATCTGGCTACCCATGTTGGGAAGCACATTCCAAGTTGTTGAGTAGGCGAATCATGTCTGTTTAGTAGTCTGGTAGCTTGGTGCACTTCGGCAACAGATTATATTGAATAATGGAGCAAATGTTTCATGCATGAGTTTGAGACGTATTCCAAAGATTATTTGAGGAGCATACATTAAGCAGCATCTGAAAACCTTAATGTATGTTGGTATAGCTCCCAGTAGGCATGCACAGTAACTCTATTCAAGGAAGGCTCTTAGCTGGAGAACTAACACTGGCAGATGACATTAGTATAGCAACATCAATGGAAGTTGCAGCAAAGGACTTGAAAAAAAAAGCTGTCAGTCAAGTACAGGTGGAAAAAATAGGGCATATGCCAATACAGAGAAGAAAAGTGTGGTTTAGATCTAAAAGATCAAATAATGCACAAATGTGACAGACAATGCAATAAAAGGGGACATACATAAATGCTCTGGATCAATGTGATTTGAAGAAAAAGTTACCTTGTTCTGGAAAAAGTGTCCCAGTAAAGAGAGAAACAGTGGGGATGATTTGATTTGTGAAAGTCACTACTAGTGATGACCTTCCCGAAATACAATAGAAAAGGCAATAGGAGTTCAGGAGTTGTAGGTAAATATACCATTTACATTACAGTTGGATATGAACTTAATCCATATTCAATTTCTGGAAAGAACAACTTAAAAACAAGGAGTGAAATACTGTCCCTATTGAAGTCAATGACAAAGCTCCCATTAACTCTGATGCCAAGTATAACCATAGATGATCACTGTTCTGTCCTTAAAAACTATTAAATAAGTCATCTTAGTCAAAGCACGAGAGCAAAACCTAACACGAACAGTGCATATTATGTAAAAGGCTGCAAAATGGAGACTGCAGATGAATCTGAATGAAGCCTGATAGAAAGGATGTGGAATTTATTAAAATGTTTATAAAATACATGCACACATTCTGTGTGTGTCCATCTATCCATCCATAATGCATACGCACATTAATGTGTGCATGCACACACTCAATGTACATGTATCTCCACTAATGTACTCCCTGTGTTGTCATTTATGCCTGTGAACAGTGGATATAAATCATTACCAAATGAGAATTCTCCACTTGTACTAGTGATATAGTTTTACATTCACTTTGCACAGTCTAAGTGACAACAGTGACATACATCCATACATTCATAATGAGTATCTTGATAATTTCTTCATCCATCTTGTCTACAAGTCTTCATTTAGACCTGGAGTCAAGTTAAAGCTTGACTTTGTAGAATTGGAGCTATTAGGTATACTTGAGCACATGAAACATTCATATTCTAACAGAACATGCAAACATTCAATGGTAGTGTGACCATTCTCAGGAGAATAACCATTCTCAGGAGAATAGTCCTTTCTTCTTGCTCCAACAGTTACTTATTTTGTCAAAGTGTTTGCACTCTATCTTTGTTTCATGCCATAATTATATCATATTTTAAATAAAATTATCCTCTCTAAAAGAATAGAACTTACAGACTGGCCAAACTCATTACTTATTATACATGGAAGCTAGAAAGAATAGTATGGTATTTTTGTATCTGCTGTCTAGCCTGCACATATCTCATACTTTAAGATATTCAACTTTATAGGTAGATGGAAACTTACTGGTTCATTGAAGTAGAACTTCAGGTTCAGAGCTGTAGGCTATGTTCTCTGATATAATATTGATTTGGGTTCAACTGACAAGGGTAGATGTAACAATCTGAGTATATGCCTAGACCTAAAAAGAGATCAGCAACTTGGCTTGTGCATGTCTTATGACTTTCCCAGGCATCTTTATCAATGAAAGGGTTGTTGAGATGGAGCAATGTTTCTGAACTCATTTATTGAAAAGTAAAACTATTGACTGGTAACATATAATGCCTTATTTGGATTGGGTCTTAATGGTCTCTTACCATTTCATTGCATACTGCATAACCAGAATGTTTAATGTTGAACAGCAAAAGGGATGGGAGTTTTCCCATGCCCTTTACTGCTCCCTTACAGGGTACAAAAATAGTCTCAACATTTATTGCAATTTATTTTTTTGGTGTTTTTTTATCTTAAAATCAGAAATATCAAGTGTCCCAATCTTACAACTTTCAAGAAAATCCTCTGGAGATCTGGACAAGTAGTAGAATATTCATTTCCCAGTAGGCTGAAATTTGAGTGCAGTGGAAGGAGAGAGGTTGTTGACCCATAGCAAAAGGTATGAGCAAGCCACAGAAACATATACATAAATTTAAGCAAGTGAATTGTCCTATTGATGTCAGTGGAACTACTCCATGTATTTAAAAGTATGTACATGTTGCTGAATAAAGGCCAAAGAGAAACTTTTGTCTCATTTGTCAGGAATTGTTATTATACATAAATGAAAGAAGCAAAGAGTTTTAAACAGTCTCACTCAACATATTCTCCAGACTTAACAGAGCTCTATGAAACTAAAAATCCTTTGCTATTGAGAGGACTTTATGGTGAGAGATAATGCAGAGTGAGGTCTTTAGTGCAAGAGCCATTAACAGAGGTCTTCAGAGTAGGAGATGATACAGAGCTGAATGAACTATACTGACACCTCTCTTATCCACCCAACAAAAATCACCATAACCTAATTAGGTAGTGGAGCCCCAGGATAGGGCTAGGCAGCATTTCCACAGGGTGTGGAGACAGATCTGCTTGAGTGCACCTCCGGATAGTGGGACAATGCTATCCATTTACACAAATTGGTGAATAGGGTTTAGCAAACGGGGAAGGGGGAAGTGATGTGATAAAGGGACATTTACCTACGGAACATTCACAATAGTGGTTGGGGAACCTAGTTAACAAATTACTTCAAAAATTACCATTGGGAAGTGTTTTACTTATAATTAATATAGATATATTTTTGCAATATTTTCCCTAAATTAATGTCATTTCCTTTCCCGCTAATAAAGTTTTCCTTGTTTCGTACAGAATCAGTGATTGTGAGTAGGGAATTATTGTCTATGAAGGGTGCCCACCAAAGGTATTCAGTGATTCCAGATGTTCTGGGTGGGGGGGGGGGGGGTAGTTTGAGGGACTGCTGTTAGTTTTAAGAGGGACCCCCTAACTATTTGACACAGCCCTTGTTGCTACCAAGGTTATATCAGTAAAAATTCACATCCTGACCAACATAGTTAGACTGGTATGAAAACTGTGTGCAGGAAAAGGCTGAATTCATGCTTGGGCACTTCCACTTGTAACTGAATTAAGTTGTGCCTTTTCGAAAATCTTGGGCTCAGCTGAGGTACCTGCATTTTCTTTTTTCATGGAATTTATATGTAACAAAAACCAATTTTGCTTTTGGAATCCCATATATTCCACATGTATCAAAAATCATGTTTGGTGCCATAACAGCCACTCTATTGATACTGTTCCAGGTGTGATAGACAAGGCCCAGTGTACTTTACAGCAAGCCAATTCTGAATACACAGATAATTATCCTGGCTTCTGAAACACTATAATGTTGAATTTTGCAGCAAACTAGAAATTCAGTGGCAGCTTTAAGTAAATGAAAGAGGATGTTGGTACTATATTAACAAATATTATGACTGGCATAGTATTCCTTGTGTTATTTATCTTAATATTATATTCCATTTATATTGTGCTGACCTCACATTCTCTATGTGCCACAGATTTTTGTATTGATTTCACACTCACATAACGGCATTGCAGAGATTGTCAAGAACAAGCTGGAGAAGATTGTGGCAGCACAGTAGGGTGCTAAAATATTTGTGAGAAACGACTGTGGCAGTGTGACTAACCCCAAACATTTAAAAATCACGAGTCAGGACCAAAGAAGTCATGAGTTTGGCTTAAAAATCATGAGTTTTAGAAAAAATAAGTGTTGGCTTTTTGTCGTCTTGTTTTTGAGCCTTTAGGGTTCACGTTTTCATACTTTTCTTCACAACCATGAGGGCTAGACGCTGCTTTAAAAAAAAATAATGAAAGCTGAGATTTTCATGTAGTCTCATGAAGTACAGGAGCTGGAGTTTGAAAAAAACAACAACGACATATCATGAGAGTCACGATAAAAATCACAAGAGTTGGCAACACTGCATGGTGAAGGGTGATAGTGAATAGAAATGGTGACCAGTATACTGAAAAAATGTCCTTGGCACATATATATGAAACATGTTATGGCTGAGATAGAAGAGATACACTAAAAATAGTTTCCTCAAATATACCTGGCCAGAGGCCTTGCACTGATTCAGTTAACTGAATGAGAGATACAGAGATGTGTGACCATGACTTTTCCAGCTAGCATCCTGGGCATAATCAGATTACCAAAGTTATTGTGACAGAGAATGAGGTAAGTGGTGCTAAATGGCAGAAATTGGAGATCAGTATGTTCAGTTAATGAGTTTAGCAGATATATGAAATAGCACTGAATATTGGATGATTGGAAACCTGGGACTGAGTGCATGCACACCCCCCTCCCCAACAGTTTCTAAATTGTTTGTTCAATGACAATTGCAGTGCAGGCAGCTCTATGATACATTGATAGTGTATGGTCTAGGGAGAGAATGTTTAACAATAAATGATAGTTCCCCACACCTCCCTGTCCAAAGACCTCGCAAACAGTCAAAAAAAATGAAACAAAGATGGGTGCCTTCACCCTTTGCAAATAGATCTGTGTATGTATTGTATGTACACACACTCAGTGACTGTGCTTAGTGGTTGATGAAAGAAAGTTCATACAATGGATGTACTTGGCAGGTCTATGAAATAGTACATGTCGTATCTGGAAAGTAGGAATACACAGAAAAGCTATTTACAAAGCAAACTATTTTGTATGCAAAAGGTCAGAAAAAGGTGTTCAATATTCAAAAATCTATTTGGTCTGCTATGTCTCTCTCTCTCTCTGATCTGTTGACATCCAGGCCCACCTCCTGTTTAGAAAGTTTAGGTCATCCACTCGGAAAACAAATTACTACCATGTGACTGAAGTGACCAGTCTCATGATGTATTGAATAACAACTCATAGCAGCCAGTTCCTGAGAAAGCTATAGGTTGAAATTTGTTTGCACAAATGATTTGTTGGACATTTACCAGTAATGAACAAATACATTTCAAATCTCAGCCTTTTCATGGATAATTTACTTTAAGAAAAAGGGTCTGAATTTACTAAGTACGTTATTTGTTACACATTGTTTTGCCCAGTCTTGTAACTTACTGAACTTCTAAATGCACTATAAATAGTTGTCCTCTGCCACCTTGAAGTTTAATGCATTAAGTAGATTGATACTGTAGAATGCAGCATTAATTCAATCTATAGTAAAATACCTCGAAACTTTATCATACTTCAAAAGAGAGACACTAAATGAGCCTCTTTTATAAGAGGCTGAGGTGACATTGACTTCATTCATTCACATCTGGAGGCCTACAGATGGAAATCATGTTATGAAATTACATATAACCAATATACATCTTGAAGGATTTCTCTTTCAGCAAACAGCAGATTTTTCTGTGGCAGAGGAGAATGTATCTTTTGCTTGCACTATAGTTTCATACATGGAAAAGATTGGGCATTCCTTAGCTAATATGTTGTCTACCTCCCCAGATAAACTTTATGATATTTGTTCTATTGTTTGAATTTTGTACTTTAATCAAGACTCAACAGTAAAAGAAGGCCCTGGTTTTTCACAGTTGACACATCCCAATAACAAAAATGCAATACATATGAGGCTGCAAAGGACAGTTCCTAGAAAATTCACATGACTTCGTTGAACTTGCGCTGTTATTTCTTGATGGTTTAAGCCAGATATGCCAAACCTATGAAAAAAATGCAGAAATTGAGCTTGTTTTTGGCTTACCTGACTTGTGAGTTGCTTGTTGGCTAGTTTTTGGCTTGTAGCTTGTTGCTTGTTTGGCTTGTAGCTTGTTGCTTTTTTTTTTTTTTATCAGCTCCTGGCAAGAGGGGGCAAGCAGGGGAAAGGGGGGCGGGAGAGAGTCAGGGGTTCACAGCAGGCCCACCACAGTCCCAGACTGCACACTCTCATCACATAGAGTGTTGGAGTTCTTAGGGATTGGCTTGTTTTGGCCTTGTTTTGAAATGGGATTAGCTTGATTTTGGCTTATTGTGAAAGTTGGGGTGCTTATTTACTGCATGAAAGTTGGCAACTGTGATTTAAACATGAGATACAATAAAGCAAAGCAGTATTGATTGGTGATGGTAGCACTAGGAAATCTAATAGGATTTCCACAAGAATTCATCTTGAGAGTTCAACTGAAAATTCACCCATCACAAAAAGTGCAGTGTGGTGGACCAATGGAATTACAATAAAATGTATATTCAGTTTCAAATGAAAGAGTCCCTGAATTACAATACAAGATCAACGACACTGAATGCCTTTTATTCATGAAATGGAGAAACTTTGGTCCCCAAACTCTTGCAGTGCATTATGGCTGAATAAAAGCATACCTTCCGGGAGCTATGAAATTATTTGTTTCCTGCATTACATAAAAAAATAAAAAGTTATTTAAAACAATCATGTTCAGATAATAGACTTTCAAGAAGACCATGTTGATATAAGGCTTATTTTAGATGAAACCTTTAGAAATAAAATGATGTGATGAACACAGGCTGAATTTAGATCTGCCCAAAATAGGGGAAATACCACTGTGGTTAAACCTCTTGGTGATGCTGGCTGCATTTAATATTTTCTTCAACAAGGTATATCTGCCTTTGTAGAAAAATAAAACTTCCTTTCAGAAAGATTTGAAGGAGTGTCTTGTGATGAAAAGTTCGGCTTGTGCTTTTTAGGATCTGCCCTGTGTTGAGGCACTTTTAAGAGAGAGAAGCATATTGTCCCATCCACAGCTAGCCAGGTCCACTGTTTCTGTAGTGATTAGAGTCAGTGACGGTGCTAGCCTTCACCTGAGCACAAGGATTGTGATCATAATACGACGCTGTGCTGAAGTGCAAAGATAGGGATGTATATGTTTTCCTGGTGCACGTCAGTTAAGCCCAAGTAATAAGACTTCCATGTGCCTAGGTAATGTGTATTACTACATTGTAACTGTTTAGCAACAACAATCTTGCATGAAGTTTACAGGCATAATGTTTAGTGTTTTTTATTTAAAACACACATTTCAAATATATATTTAAATATGTGATTTGTGGTTTTTCTGCATTCAGCAATAAGTTATGTAGAATTCATTTAGGGATGGAAATACTGTCTATTGTGTTATAAATCAGCTCTGAATGGATAAACTCCTACAACACTGCATCTAAACAACGTTTTGTTGTGTGTATACAGTGTTATTTAATTTGAATAGATTTAACTCATTATAAACTCTTTAGGACAGGGGCTCCATTTCTTTGTTTCTATAAAGTGCGATGCACATCTAAGGTGCTGTATACACTATGTAGTATTGAAAAGTGTCTAATCAGTGCTATCACTACTGAGAAACTTAGACTTACTTTCTGTAAAGTTCCCAGCACTTCAAATTTTCAAAGAAGTTGCTGCAGGTGCATCTGGAAAAAATAGTATCTGAGTGTTTAAACAGATGTTTGCATATACAGCTCAAGTACTTGTTTGCCAAACCTATTGATTTGCAAATGCAATTACACAGTATATCTATGCAAATTCCCATTTGCACATACAAATGTGGGGTATATTTTGGGGGGTTGATTTTTATTGATTTTCATAAAGAGACAGAAAATGAAAAGTACAAAAGGGTAAATGACTTACAGCATGTATATTTCAAAATGCCAGATCCTTCATAGGATCTCCACTGAATTATTCAAATATGCAATTTTAGAACTTGGCAAATCTGAAAGATCAGACTATAAAAAACCAGACAACACTACACAGACATCATCTTATGAGGGCAGGGGTTTTGCAGTTGTCTGTTGCATCCCTTTTTAAAAAATGTTCTTAAAGTACTGATTATTATTTAAATCTGGAGATGGGTCTCAGCCAAATTGCTGGATCCAACACTCCTAAACTTTGAAAAAGCTTGGATCCAGATGTGAAGTTTGCCACTAGCCGCAGCCTCTATACTGGACCAAGCCTAAAAGCTCAGATTCAAAGCTCTGTGGGCTTTTGTACAATTTGGATTCAAATTTTGCAGTTGGAGTCCCTCCCTGCTTCTATTTCTGTAATAACGGATATCCTCTTTTATTTTATTATCATTTTGCTACACTTCACTGTGTTTAATTCATGAAATGGTTTAAACAAAAAAATAATATTAAGATCCCTTGAGAGGCAATAAAAGGATCTCTGACATCCCTGAATGCCAGATGCATGCATGCTTGTTAGGTATATTATGTTTATTTGTGTATCTTCCATATAGAAACAATCTAATACCTGCAAAAGTCACAATCAAATGGATGCAAGCAGTCCATTTGAAGGGAAGGAAGTTCAAGAATGTTTAAAAAAGCCAGTGCCTCACAACACATGTGGAAAAAGAAGTTATACCCTTCTAAAGTACACCCTGTTGTAGCTAATTGCTGTATTTGTAGATTGAGTTTTAATAAACAGCATGTAGCAATGGTTGTGCTTGAAATATTCTACTCCTCCCTTTTCTTCATTAATATTATGTCTATTTATAGACATTGATATTTAACACTTTTTACAATAGAGTGCAATAGATTTCTTTTAAAAATGATAATGATGCTTCCATAAGAGCAAGAACAATTCCAAAAAGCACAAAAGCATAAAAAGGCAGGCTAGCTTTGAACTTGGTTGCCAAGTACCAGTGCAATTACTGTCAGACAAAAGAAAAAAAAAATCAAAAGTTGCCAGTAAAATCAGTTTAAAATATGCATATCAGCAAAAGTGCCAGGGTAATTTTTGTTAACACTGTTACAAAAACTTATATCATTGGAGAACTTTTAATGCTGGATATCTGAGCATTTTTGATTTAATAATTTAATTTTTATGTAGCTGGCACAGAGTGGCCCCAATTAGGATCAGCTCCATTGTACTAGACATTGTATCCAAAGTTTTTTTTTGCAATAAATAACTAAATTGCCATTTTGTGACAGTGCACCCTACTGATGTCCTCCTAGTATGTTATTCAACACCAGTTCCCTGTGACTGGGACTTGTAATAATTGGGCCTACACATTTATGCTAATTGGGAGCCCAACTGTGGGAAAGTGGATAAAAGTATACAAAATGTTCCAATCACACACCATGATAAATGTTGATGAGGAAAGGTGCAAAAGGAAGTCCTAGGCACAGTGAGGAGTCACTTTGGGTGGAGGCACTGAACATCACAGAAAAGAACCTGGAAAGCCTGAAATAATCCAAACAGAAAGGCTAACTAATATCACCCAAGGAGTACGTTCAAGATCATGGCTCATAAACAAGAAAAGTGTGGGACTGGAAATAAATGACCCACAGTTGGTCTGTCAGAAATTAGGCCTACTTGGTAGACTAAATAATGAGAGGACAATCTATTCTTCCATCATTCCCTTTTGGGATCCTTAAAAGAAAAAATGTTTGAGGTGAAATCACAAACAAACGGATACATTGTTTGACTGAAAAATAGGAGAAGGAGCGAGCTTCACCATCATGGCTGCCACCTCCACTGTCTCCTGGGACCACAGACCTTCTTCATCCTAATCCTGAGAGATGTCCTGACCTGACTGGGCCAAGAAAGTGACTCCAGATGACACTGCCACTTCCACTGGTACCAGCTTAATCCCAAATACCACCTGGGATGAGATACCCAAATACCACCTTGTCCGTCCTTGCCAGGTCTCCTTTTTCTTTTCCCATTATTTCTTCTCTTCCCTATCCCTCTTCTTTTTCCTTCTGTCTAATAAGAATCTGGCTTAGTTTTCCAAGACTCTGTACTGCTGTAATCCTGTGATCAGAGAGGAACTAAAAACAATGCCCTAAACTACCAACGCTGATACAAATATGCTAGGTTTTGGAGTGACTGATAAGATTGTGTCCTGTGACTTTTTTTTTTCAGCAGTGGGGTTGCAAGTGAAAGTCACCACCAGAAACACAAGATGTATTTTCTATCTTTGCTCTTCTTTTCTCTCCCCTCTTGTGTGTGTTTATCTTGTTCTCGCTTCTAGTAAAAGGGGATTGGACTTTAACAACAACAACAATAACAATAGTGCCAGCCCATCTCAACTCGTTTTTTTCTCTTTTGCCCAGAAAGTTCAATTATTACCATCTAAAAGGCAGTCAAACAAAGGGACTTTTCCTTCAGCTCTCTTCAGGTAGAGAAACAGACCAAGAAGTATTCTTGGAATGAAAGCCTTATTTAATGTTTACATTTCAAATGCTTTAACCTTTTTTCTTCCCTTCTTTTCTATATGCTTAATAAAAGGTTTAAAAGATCTTAATGGCATGTTTGCCATAGTAACAGGCAGGCTGAAGTCACTGCAACCCAAACCTCAAACCTTGTTTAACACTGTTTAATGCTGGACAGTGTCAGGGTCATGTTAACCACTTTGCCTCTTTGAGTCCATATATGCCATCTAAAACAATACAACAGACTAATTTCAGAGGAAGGTACTATTAAGCTTGAGGGTTCACAATCTGGACTAAAATAAAATAAAGGTATATTTTTAAATATGTCCAACTGTGACTTGGTGGGAGGTGAAAGGTAGGCACAAATAACTGCAGGTGGAAATACTTAGCAATTATGTATCTGTGATAAAAGGATATATGGTCTGTCAATAGCTTGTTTTATAGCAATTAAAATTAATTTTTTTAAAAGGCTCATATCCAAACTATTTTTCTGTTCAACAGAGATGGAGACTGAATATATTCAGCCCAGAGGGAGTGAGCTAGGTCCTACAGCACAGAACAGATCAAAAGTTGACCAATATAGTATCAAGAAATGGAAATTGTTGAGGCTTTTGATCCACTAACCTTCAGAACAAGAAGGCTGAGGGAACCTTCCCATGGTAACGGAGACAATAATCATGCAATCTTTCTCTGAAATGGTATTCTAATCCAACATCCATTTATATAAATATTAATGACACCTCAATTCTTACACATGAGAGATGTATGGAGATCAAGGAGAGGCAAGTCTGGGTACATAAATTTACCTAGTTGAGTGGGATTTGATAAGCAGGTCTTGGGAACAGCAAAGACAGGCATTTCTGGGATATAGTAGAGAATTTGCCACTGGACAGCAAGTAATGCTGACAGTCTGACCAGAAGAGAGTCAGAGAGTAGATTAAAAACAACGAGGAGTCCTTGTGCCATATTAGAGACTAACACATTTATTTGGCATACGCTTTCATGAGCTAATGCTTACTGTATTTTTTACTCCATGCATCTGATGAAGTGGGTTTTAGCCCATGAAAGCGTATGCCCAAATAAATGTGTTAGTCTCTAAGGTACCACAAGGACTCCTAGTTGTTTTTGCTGAAACAGACTAACACAGCTACTCCTCTGAAACTAGAGAGTAGATTACTTTAGAAGGATGTAAACTATTCATTTATTTCTTTTTCTCTATAACTCAGTTAAGAATGCCTTACAAGTCTAGCTTACTTGATATGTAAACATAGATATGTTAAACTGTCTTATTCTCTCTTTGCTTTTAATAAACCTTATTTTGTTAAGATGACTATTTATGGGTAATTTCACACAGACATCTCCCAAAAGGAGCACCTGCCTGTCTCCAAGATGAGCAATTAATTCTGTCTCAACCCCCAAATAAATCCTGGCCAACCAATCCCCACATCAATTCTGTCCCTCATGTTCCTCCCCCTTACTCCTCATCAATTCTGTCCCCATATCTGTTCAGCCTCCGGCGCCCACCAATTCTGTATCCACATCTGTTCTGTCCCCCATCCCCTCGTCAGTTTTACTTCCAGCCTCATATACGCTCCTTCTGCAGCTCCTGGAGTTGTCATTCCCCTTTAAGCCTGAGGGGACTGCAGTGGGGTCCCCTCTCCCACTTTCCAAGACAAGTGTTGAAGGGAGAGATGAGGAAGGAGCAGACGAGCCATCTTGTTGCTCACAAGAGGAGATGGTAGAGGAGAGACAAGCTTTTTTCTGCTCCCTTCTTCCCCCTCGCAATTTGTGAGGGAAACTGTATGCTTCCTTCAGAAGCCCTGATTAGCTGCTCTTCCTTATGAGGTAGGCAAGTGGGGAAAGCAACCAATCCGCCCCCCCCCCCGGCGGTGATACTAAAAATGTATGACCCTCAGCAACCCATGACCCTCAGCAACCTGGCTTGTTTTTTAGAAATTGCATTCCCGGGAATGCGACCTGGTGCTCTGCAAGCACTAAGTGGATGCTGGTGTTGATCTCAGTATCTAATTAGCTGATTTGCAGACCCAGTTAGGCTGCTAGATATTGAAATATAGTATTTGCATGTGCAAATAATTTTACTAACTATTCTATATAACCAAATCAGAAAAAAACCTTTTGAAATGAAACATAAAATGGATGCAGTTAAGTTGTTAAATTAAGAGGAGGAAATGCTTCTTCATAATTCAATAAATCAGAACAACAGTCTAGGGCTTATATGCAGGGTGCATTAATCTGCATCAGAGAGGTGTAAATTCTTGTCTGCACCAGCATCCCAGCCACTGACTGGCTGGTATGGACCCTGCTGGCACACACTAAAAGTTCCCTCTAGTGTACATTTTTGAACTATTGTTTGAAACTGGACTACATTAACATGCACAAGGGTGCTTTTAGTGAGCCCTGGCAGGGTCCACATGAGCCAGTTATCGTGCGATATGCTGGTGCAGCCTACAGTTTGCACCCCACTGGTGCTGACTAACACATCTTGTAGAAAAGTCTGTAGATACATTTAAAGATTCTCCTATTCATGGATCCCCAAAGAAGAAAACAAAGCAAAGCAATTACTTTGAGTATGAAATATATGTATATAAAATCAAAATCTGTATTGTTTAATGCAAGCCCATGAGTTAGACAATTTACTTGCAATATCTAAGGTGCCAAAACTGAGAGAGTGGGTATTTTTTGTTTCCCCCCCCCTCTAATTTAAAAAATTACCAGAAGGAATTTATTGACATTATTTCCAATTTTCCTATGGGGATAGTTGCTGGCCTGGATGGTTTTCTAGGAACAATCTTTATAATTGTCAAAATTAAACTTGCTCCTTTACTCAACTGGGTATTTTACAGACTCACACCTCCACCCCCTGCCTGAGAGGAAGACTGCATAAAAATTGGGCAGACATCATATTAGTTGGTTGGGAGCAAAGGAGGCATAGTATCTGTTGTTCTGGAGGTCTCAGAGGAGGCAGATGATCAATTGGCTGAAGGGGATGGGACAGTGCCAGAGAATCAATGGATGTGGGAAAACAGATGATCACATAGTTGGTGAATTGGGACAAGCAAAGTATCAAATGAAAGGGCTTGGTATGGAGGCAGAAGGTGGTTTGTATGGAGGTATGAAAGAGATGGGAAGAAGAAGGGTGGAGATAAAAAAAATTGGGATGCTACAAGTGAGCAACCAGGATATGGAGAGTGGTTGAAGCAGGAAGAGAGAAAGGGACATGAGGCCACTGCAATGTAGCAGAGAATGAACCCTGTGGTGTTAAGAAAAGAGGGGAGAATAAAACCAGGATATGGAGCGTGGTTGAAGCAGGAAGATAGAAAGGGACATGAGGCCACTGCAATGTAGCAGAGAAATGGCCCACCTTGATTATCATGCACATTATAGGGAGAGTGGTCACTTTGGATAAGCTATTACCAGCAGGAGAGTGAGTTTGTGTGTGTGTGTTTTTTGGAAAAAAGCGGTGGGGGGTGAGAAAACCTGTATTTGTGCTGGAAATGTCCCACCTTGATTTTCATGCACGTTGTAAGGAGAGTGGTCACTTTGGATAGGCTATTACCAGCAGGAGAGTGAGTTTGTGTGTGTGGTTTTTGGAGGTGGGTGAGGGGGTGAGAGAACCTGGATTTGTGCAGGAAATGGCCCACCTTGATTATCATACACATTGTGAAGAGAGTGGTCACTTTGGATGGGCTATTACCAGCAGGAGAGTGAGTTTGTGTGGGGGGGGGCGGAAGGTGAGAAAACCTGGATTTGTGCTGGAAATGGCCCAACTTGATGATCACTTTAGATAAGCTATTACCAGCAGGAGAGTGGGGTGGGAGGAGGTATTGTTTCATGGTCTCTGTGTGTATATAATGTCTTCTGCAGCTTCCACAGTATGCATCCGATGAAGTGAGCTGTAGCTCATGAAAGCTCATGCTCAAATAAATTGGTTAGTCTCTAAGGTGCCACAAGTACTCCTTTTCTTTTTACAGTAAGTTCAATAATTAAAAAAAAATCACTTAAGGATTATTGGTACAACCTTATATATTTCAAATCCTATTCCTATTAAAGATAATGGGAGATATTCATTGATTTCAATGGCTTATATATATGAACCCCTATAATAGCTATCTGCATTTGACCTAGTGTGTATCTTTTATGATGGCAAAGACTAGCCAGGAAGATAAGATTTTTTTTAAAAAAAATATTATTTTGATCTCTAGCACATAATATATTTGTGGGGGGAGGGGGGTTGGAGGGTGGAGGGAGAGGGGTATAACAAATGAAAAATGTATACATGATAAAATAGCAATTTTAATTATTATTTTTCTCCCGACAATTCCACTTCCCAAAAACAAAATAGCTTTAGGAGCCTAAAAGAAAAGTAAAATCTCACAATGAGCACTTGAATGAGTTTGTTCTATGATATATCTATCTATATGTAAAGATGGGGATATACGAACACACACAGTGTGTGTATGTGTGTGTGTACATGGCTGTACATTCATATACATACTGAAATATGGATATGCATATATAGAACTGTCACCTATATAGATAGAGATCGAAAAGGTATTTCAACCATCAATCGTTCGTTCTCTCTCTCACACCACGTACGGTGATATAACAAGGCTCTTATTGAGCCCAAATACTAGTGGAAAAAAAAGACAAAGCATGCCCTGTCCTACATATTTCCCAACACTTGCATCAATAATGAGTAGTGTTCTTTTAACACTTGTTTCAGATACAACTAGCATTTTATTTTATATCTTGCATCTGTTTATCTTTATCTTTGTTTAGATTCCTCTAAGCTAAAAAACCAGACAATCTTTCATTTTAACCTTCCTTTTTATTTAAGAAAATGTGTCACAATAAATTACGGAAGAAAGTAAAATAAAATAACTATATAAGGAAGTTGCCAGGCAACAGCACCAAATACATAAGCACAACATGTAATACAATACATAAATATGAAAGTGGCAGAAATTATATATTACTGTCTAGCCAGTCTTCTAAATCCATCTAAACATGTCATGCTTATGCCATCCCACTTCAACATAATATTAAAACAAGCTTACAACACCCTTGATCCCAAGAGCAGGAAAAAAATGAGACAATGCAACTCTAGGCACTGATAAGTAATAATTAGATAAATGAAAGAGAATTAGAAGTCAGGCTGTCTCCTCTTCAGACCACACTCCTGTTTGGCAAGAGTGGCTGTTCAGAGCTGAATGATAACTTTTTCTTTTGCCACCCACTGGTTTAAAAAACAGTGAGTACCTCTCTACTATTCTGAAGCAACCATGTCAACACACATTCCATGTTCCATTTCAGCACTAGCAATTACTTTGAAAAGTAAATATTTAGGAGACTAATAATTATATATTACGTGAGACTACTGTGTAGTGTGTAGTGTTGCTGACACTGATTATGTGCTCTGTTGCAGGTCATCAAGTGCTGGAACACTTGCACTACGAGTTCACTGTCATGGCTGAAACCATTATACCTGGGAAGTGAGTGTGAGCCCTTTCCCTCCCCCCTCCAATCCTGTGGTATCCTAGAAAATATAGTTTGAGTTGTTGTCATTATTATTGTTAATTTATTGTTTGTGTTGTGATAATACCTAGAGGCCACCACTCAGTGATCAAAATCCCAGTGTGCTCAGCACTGTACATGAAAAGATTATCCCTGCCCCAAAGCATTTATGGCTTGTTGTTTCTGCTTGTTTCAAAGAAGGGACAGCTGCATCCATGTAAGTCATAATTTACATTGATGCACCATATCTAAGCAAGGGGATCACACCAATGTGATGACATTGATGGCTAAAACTCCAACACAGACAAAGCCCCAGACTTGGTGCCCTTTCATATTTCTATGGGGGGCAACTTTCAGTGGGGCTCCAGATGCTGCTTAGCTGTACCACCCAACAGAGCTGCTTGCTGAGCCTCCTCTTTGCCCCCATCCACCTGAGGAAGATCCTCTGGCAGCAGTAGCTGCAGTTCCTGAAGCCCCTGAGCTTTTTTACGTGGTCGATGATCATCAAAGTGGCTCAGCTGGGCAGTGCCCTGCACCAGTCCTTCACTTGCCCTGCATCAATGTTGATAGAGGAGGAGAAAGACTGGGTGTGCTGGTCAATCTCAAGATGACTATGAGCCACCAATGTGATGTGACCGTGACAAGGCTAATGCAATCCTGAAATGTATCAGGCAAGGTATTTCCAGTAGATATAGGGAAGTGCTATTACCATTAGATAGGAGACAGGTCAGACCTCATCTGGAATACTGTGGGCAATTCTGGTCTCCCATGTTTGAGAAAGATGAATTCAACCTGGGACTGGTGCAGAGAAGGGCGACTAGGATGATCAGAATGGAGAGTGAACCTTATGAGAAGAGACGTAAGAAGCTTGGCTTGTTTAGCTTAACCAAATGAAGGCTGAGACAAGATATGATTGATCTCTACAAATACATCAGAGGGATAAACACCAGGGAGAAAGAGGAGATAGTTAAGTTAAGGGCCAATGCTGGCACAAGAACAAATGGATATAAACTGGCCATCAACAAGTTTAGGATAGAAATTAGACAAAGAAGAGTGATGTTCTAGAACAGTCTCCCAAGGGGAGCAGAGGGGACTAAAAATCTAACTGGTTCAAGACTGAGACTGATTAGTTTATGGAGGGGCTGATACAATGAGGTTGCCTACAATGGCATGGGGCCCATCTGAGAGTGCTAGTAGCAAATATCTCCAAAGGCCTATTGGACGCTAGATAAGTAGAGCTCTGAGTTACTATAGTGCTTTTTTTCCCAGGTGGGTCTTGTCCATGTGCTCAGGGTCTAATTTTTTTTAAGGTCCAAATATCTTGGTCAAGGTCCAGACTACAGAATTTTTTTTAAAAAAAAATAACAATAATGATAATAATAAGTAAATACAGAGATTTTGGGGTCCATTCAAAAGTGTTTGGAGGTCTCAATTGGGCTTGTGGTCCATCTATTGAATACCCTTGGTCTATCTGATCACCATATTTGGGGGCAGGAAGGAATTTTCCTCCAGGTCAGATTGACAGAGATCTTGGATTTATTTTTTTTTCCTTCTTCAGCAAGGGGCACAGATCACTTTCTGGTTTGAACTAGTGGATGGTGGATTCTCTGTAACTGAAGTCATTAAATCATGATATAAGGACTTCAGTACTCCCACCAGAGGTTATGGGTCTAGTACAGGAGTGGGTGTATGAGGTTCTGTGGCCTGTGTTGTGCAGAAGGTTAGATTAGATGATCACAATGGTCCTTTCTGGTCTTAAAGTCTATGAGGCATGTTCCAGCTACTGGCCCACAATGATCTTGAATGGGGAGTGCACCTTCCTTTGGGCAGTCATCTTCCAGGGAGCAGCCTTTGCAGGCCACCTGCCCTTCCTCTCCTTCCAGCTGGTGTCAGGGGGTGGGGGGCAGATTCTGTTGTTTGGCAGTTACCCCAAGCTCTCAAAGCTGTACCCCTGTCTGGTGCACTCCATGATACAGGCATTGTCATCTGGTAACCCAGCCATCCACCTCCTGCTGGAGCAGCACCTACTAGGATAGGTGAGGGAGATGGTGCAGTTGCTGGTGCAGGGCAGCATTAGTGGTGCTTTCCTGGACCTGTTGTGGAGTCTGGTTGTGGCTGTGACCAGCATGAGTGCCCTGTGCTTAGGTGCTGCTACAACCACAGCCTCGGTAGGATCCTGCGGCTGGTGGTGGGGTGCTTTTTAGGTAGTGCAGGGTTAATATGTAGTATGAAGTAATCCCAATCCAGTAAACTAGTTTGAAGCTGCATAGAGGATTTTTAATGATCCACTATTTTCTGTGGGATGTTGGAATGTCTCACTGAAGAACCAGATGTTATTTTTTATTAAGCTTCTCTTTACTTAAATGTAAGCTAAAAATAAGAATGGCAAAATAAAAACACAATACATCTGGAATATCCAATGCAAAGAGCTCTTCATCCAAAATCGAGTAGTGCAAAGTTCATGGCCACAGCCAGGTTTTTGCTTCCTCCTACTTTCCTTCCAGCTGTGCCAGTGAAACACCTGATTGTCTATTATCCAGTGTTATAAGAGAAAATTACCCACAGCCTTCCAACAAAAAAGGCTAACAATTTCCTGTTTATTTATAATGTATATTTATTCATAGCTGGTACAAGCTATTCAGGTAACTTTATTTGACAGAATATACAAAATGTATTCTGATAATCACTTTAATTTAACCAATTAGAAACAGAAACACCAGGAACAAAATGGCCACCCAATTCCAATCCAGCTACAGAAGCTCTAAGTATGCAGTGAATTCCTAGCGGAAGTGTTCCATCTCTTGCTGACCATTCTGTGGTTCAGTAAAAGCACATCATCACCACCACAACACAGGCAGGTACCATTCTGACAAGCAAGTCATAGACTGGAATACCATGTATGTAGTTAGCCTCACACTGAACCTTTAAAGCAATAGCTCTTTGATACTCAAACATCCATAAGAGCACAGCACATTTTTATACATAGCTCTTTTCTCCAGTCATTCTGTGATTCAGGTAGCACATGTATCTTTCAAAATGACCCAGGTTACAATTTAAAACAAAAACCCTGGCCTGTGAAATAAAAGAGAATGAACTAATACAAACCCTTTTATACCATATGCTCTACATGTAACCGGAGAGCTCAATATGTGTCCAGTCACATGCATCTCTCCCAACCTATATGCCCTCCAATGACAGCAAGTTTTGAAATCCCAATAGATGTTACTTGATTAACTGTACCCATGCCTCACACTCTGACTCTTGAAATTATATAAATTTCCCGGCAGCTTAGTGGCACTATTTACTGTGAAACATTTTTCAGGGTCACTCATCACTGTAAGCCTAACAGACAGTTTCAGTCTAGCAAAGAAGAAACCTACTGAGAGAAGGACATGGACATTACCTCACAAACTTAGGAAGGATTGTTTGCCATAGCTTGAGAGCTAGCCAACAGCTGACAGCAGCTCTGGTGAGTACAGCCTGTTCACTGAACTCAAATTTTGAATGGTTATTTTAATACACTTCTACTTCCTGCTTTTAAGTGGCACAATATTTAATGACAACCTGTTATTTCCTACAGTCTGGAATGCAGAAGGATAGCTTGACCACAAAACTATAGTTACAATGATCATGTGTCCTTTTTCCAAATGATGTTTTTGTAGTGAATTATTTTGAAAACCTGCCAGGCCTCTTGGACTCCCATACGTGCAGGATGACACAGATGTCTGCATGCCATTTAACAGCTTTCAAGTGAGATAATGTGGTAGGCGAATACTGGAATTGACATCCAGTGCTCTGGTGAAAAAGCTTGGCCCCCATCATCTGGTAAATAATGTTTTGAACTAGAAGCCTTTCTCCCTGATTTAAATAAGCAACTGTATGTGCATTCATGGGTCAGATAAAATATTGTTCATAGTGTCTTGTTTGTAACTGTTCTGCACTTGGCATAACTATGTACAAATCGTGTTTTATTTGAATGAAATTAATGTGTTACATTGACTTTATTTCTCTCTCTCTCTCTTTCTCTCGTGTGGTGAATTTTGTTAGTTTTTTTTCACCTTCTAACTGAAAACCTTATTTTTGCCAATCTACTAGTGCAACACAGCAGCAAGCAAAATCATATTATTGTTGATTGCATTCAAAAAGACAGAACATTCATTTCACCTCTCTTAGCACATGTGCACAGTTCCCATATACCAGGTGGGTATAATTAGTCTGTAATGTGGTTTGACTGACAAATTACTTCCTATTGGTTGGATAATTTTGCTACTGCATCCTCAAAGAGAAGAGGAAAAAAAAGAACCCCAAACAGCATCCACCTATAGTAACTCCACTGGAAAAAAAAAAGATAATTTGCCATAACTAGTGTATGCAAATGGATTCTTTAAAAACTGAAATAACTCAATTTCCATGCTTTCTAGTAAACAGCATATGACTTTTATGACTTAATTCATGTTATAATGGAAGATCCCTAAAGACAAAAACAATACTTAAAATAGTTTTTTTAACTGCATCTCATGAAGAAATGAAGCATGCAAAAACAGGTAATAGGGCAAAGTACAAGGTTTGTAGCTAAATAAATAAATAAAAATGAGCTGTACATAAGCTCATCTTCCATTGTATTCATTTTTTATCACATCTGAGCTAAAGAATCTCTTTCTTCACAGATCACTGACAAAGCCCGGAGAGATGGATGACGTGGGAAACAATGAACTTCAAAGAAACTTTAGCATTGACTGAAATATTAATGAAAACCATTCTGAAAATAAGGAGAGAAGTAGGTGTAACTCAGAAGTGATTAATCCTTCCAGTGCCTGTATGGTAGAACTATATGGTACATTATCCACAATAGTGGCATCCATGTACATATGTCATATATCTTAGCGTTACAATGATAATTTGCCATTAGAATTTCTTCATCTCATGTGTGTGCAAAGTAGGTGATAGCTGAAGGTGAATTTCCTCTAACAGTTAATACCTTTAACACTGGGATACTTTCGGACCCACTTCACCATGTCCCTCTGCCCTGCATCATTATTCCTGAATAAATATCCTCCATTGCAGAAAATGCTAATGTGCTGGCTCTGAAGCTGCGTTTAGCAAGATATGGTTTGTGGAAGCTATGCTAGTATGAATGATGTGACAGCCTTACGTGAAATCTGTGAAACATCTCCCGGTCCTCCACCATTCAAGAAGATAGAGATAGAAAATATGTGTGACTTCTTTTGCGTATATTCAAAGTGAATATTTTAATATAGAAATAAAATGCTGTTTAATACTTAAGCCATACACCACCATGATTCGGGGGAAATGCATATAAGGAAATTCAGCATATCATGCATAATAACTATTTGTATAGCAAGAAAAATATATAATGATGGAGTAACATTAAGTTAACCAGTCTCTATTGAGCCCTGAGAACTGGGTATTTATTCTGCCAAAAGGATATTGTAAACCCTCAGGTGGTGTAAATCAACATAGTTCCACTGAAACAAATGCCAACTTATAGCAGTTTATACCAGCTGATGATCTGACCTTGATTCTTGAAAATAAAAATAGATTAAATGCACTTACAGGAGATGAGTATCATTGCTTGATAGTCTCCTGTAATCATAATACAAGGAATAAATTGTGAAAGAGAGAGTGTATGTGCATAGAAAACATACTTTTACTGGGAAATATTGTTGTGTGGAAGTGCTCTACCACCAGATTATTGTCTGCTTAAATTTGTACGAAAGAAGTGAGACTGAACTGAAGGCTGAAATCCTCTCTTCAGCCAAAGAGTAGTTCATTGTTTTGCCTAGTCCTCCCTGTTCTTAGCTTCTTTCCTAAGGCTTCAAACTAGCATGAAAGCAACTGCTACTAATGAGTCAACCTGCCAGAGGATTTTGTGAAGGCCAAAAGTATATCTGGGTTAAAAAAATTAGATAAGTTCATGGAAGATAGGTCCATCGATGGCTGTTAGCCAAGATGGTCAGGGATGCAACCTCATTCTCTGGGTGTTCTCAGGCAGAATCTGGGAGTGGATGACAAGGGATGGATCACTTGATAATTGCCCTGTTCTGTTCATTCCCTCTGAAGCACCTGGCACTGGCAACTGTCAGAAGACAGGATACTGGGCTAGATGGGCCTTTGGTCTTACCAAAAATGGCCATTGTTATGTTCTTATGGGGAATCCTGTCATGTAGGATGCAGAAATACTCAAAAAATTTCACTCAATATTTTTCATTGAAAAATATCTTTTAAAAAATGTCTTTCATGGAAAAAATGTTGACATTATCAAAAATTTGTTTTATTAAATTTTCCACAGTTTTGTTTTAATATTTACTGATGTTTTATCAAATTCCATAAGAAAAAGTGTTTTCAATAAATTAAAAATGTCAAAGATAATTTTATTAACATTGTGACAAAAACATTGGTTAAAAATTGTCCAAAACCTCCTCTGTCTCTCCACCCTCCCTCCCCCCCCACCCCCAGTAAATTGGTCACTTTTGAACCCTGCAAAACTGATATACATTTGAAATCTTTGGTGAAATCCTTTTTTGACCAGGTCTACTTGGTCAAATGAATATGATGACTCATTTCACATCAGCCACCAAAAATGTTATCAGATAGTGATGATGTATAGACCTGGAGGAAAGGAGCTCCCAAGCACAACAGCTGGATAAAGATTTCAGTGCCAAATATTTTTCTCCACTAAAATTTGCATAAAGTGAAGACTTTTCTATTTTAAAAACTTTCTGTGTAGACATAAGCTATGATGCAAACCATTAAAAATGCTAAATAGTATTGTAGTTCCCAACATTTTCAAAAAATTACTACTCTGCATGAATAAAACCAATTTTTAAATATATAGAATTCAGATATTTCCTTTATTTAAAATAATAAACCTATATAAGTCCTCTAAGGCTGAGCAAAACCATGTCCTAAATGTCACTTAAAATGGGATAATACTGTACCCTTAACTCAAAAATGGCCAGGCATATTTTGGTCAGACTTTTAAAAATACATATTTACCATTCATCTGTGAAAAAATTATGAAAAATTTCATCCAAAGGTGAAATTTTTAGAAACATTGGAGAAAATGAGGAAAGCAACAAAGGTCTTGCTGCAACCTTATCTATACAAATTTGGCTCTTAAAAACTTGCCAGTTGTCATAATGAAGGGGAAGATTGTAGTCTTTACTCACCAAGTCAGTGGGACTGTTTGTGTAAGCGCTCATCGAGGTGAGTAAGGAGTCCACAGGCTGGTCCTATAAAATTGTATCTTGCAGCCTTATCGAAGTCCAATGGAAGGTCAATGGAAGTCTTTCCATTGACTTTAATGGGAGCTGGATCAGGCCTTTACAAAATTACAGTCCAACACAAAGTACAGCAGAACACAGCAGAGAGTGAGTAATATCTAGATGTCTTAGGGAAAAGGCACAGTTTTTAATGGCCCCCATTGTATTGTATTAACCGGAGACTCAGCTGACCTCCTTATTTAGATTTTCAAAAAACCTTTGACAATGTATCTTTCAAAAGGCTACTAAAGAAACTAAGTAGTCATAATGTGAGAGGCATGGTATTGCCATGGCTCAAAAACTCTCTAAGAGAAATAACCCAGGGGGAGGGCTAGCCTATAAATGCCAACTGCAGATTGCTTACATATTCCTCTGAAGCATCTTATACATATTGGTGTTGGAGACAGGATACTGAAACTGGATGGCACTCAATCAGATCCATTATGGCAGTTGCTAGGTTCCTACTGTGGGCACTACTAGCCACCTACTGGATGGTAGGTAAGTCAATCCTGAACGCAAGTCGATATACTCAATTACATTATATAGTGTGTACAAATGTACAATAAAAAGATTATTTGAAAAGATTTGGCAGAAGCAGCATTATGGAGACCCCACTTGCAGCCCATTTGAATGAACAGAGAGTCCACAAGGCACTAAGCACGACTTAAGCCACCCTTAGGGGCCCAATTCACCATTTACCTATTCTTTCCATAATTATTGATGCCAGCAGAAAGTGGATATGAAATCATAATAGTGAGATTGTTAAGGGTACGTCTACACAAGGGAAGTTGCTTTGATAGCATTTTAATTTAAAGTTAAATCTCTTTTAAAATACAAAGTATGAAGTCTGTGTGGGCACATTTATGTCATTTTAACACTGGATTATGTTGGGTTAATGGCACCTGTAAATTAGAGGGAGAAGCTATACTGATATGTCAGGTTTAAATTGTTTTCAGAGTGTTGACATTCAAAAATGCACTAATGGAACAATAACTCTTTAAAAATCACTCTTTTCATTAAACTTTGGGCCAGATTTTCAAAGATATTTACTCACCTAAATATGCAGGTCGGATTTTTAAGAACACCTAAAAAGTTAGGTGCCTAATTTCAGTGGGAGTTAGGTGCCTAAACAGATTAGACTCTTTAGAAAGTCCCATGAGTTGTCTCCCTGCATCTTTAGGTACCTAAACATTTTTGAAAATCTGGCCCTATGTCTCTAGACCAAGCCTTATTCGCTTTTCTTACACTTTGCAGAGTTGTAAGTGACTTCCAAAAGTGCAGGGCAATGGGGATCAAGCCCTTAGTGTTTTATGGCACCCCTGCATTCTGGTGAATGTCAACCAAAGCAAATAGTCATAATCAAAGGATACATATTTTTCAGGTTTTCACCAGTAGTCACATTATATTGCTGTTCTTAGGAAAAGAAAGTACTGTACAGCAATAATTTAATCTCATCAGTGAAAAATGGAAAATCCTAGAAAAATACTTAGCAACGTTGCAGTCTTACATTTTTGTTCAACTGGAAGATGTTTTCATCACAGAAATCATGAGTTACATCAGTAATAATTGTCAAGAGTATTAATTGTATTGACAATATTTAACTACAAAAACCTTTGGGAAAATTATTCTTTTCTCTGCTTTCCTCCTAATTGGACAATTTTATGTGAGCTAATATTTGTGATCTCATAAGGTTTTCAAGGGAGCCAATTACATACTTTTCTCCCCATCAATATTGCAGCATTATAGGTTTTTCTGAGGCCCTTAGTAGCTTATTTGTTGTAAAATTGAGTTAGGGTTTGTTCTTTGGGGTACAACATTTATAGTCTTGCTGTAGTCATGACTGTTACTGCTGCTGATACTCAGAGATTGTCATCAGAAGAAACCTTTTTTAAAGCAAAAGAGATGTATCTGCTTAGCGATGTTCATGTCCTGCTTCATAATTTATTAAATGGAGTTTAATAGAGAAAAGTTCACATAGTAGGGTATCCATAGTGAAACTTCACACCTGTCCACTCATTGTCCTCCATTTAAAAATCAGTTTCAGTGAGCTGTTTCCTTGAGTGACCAGCTTTGACCAAAAAAAAAAAGAAAAAAAAAATCAAACTCATAAGCGTCTCCTATTTGTGCCTGATGACACTTAAAAGTTGATGATCTATGTTGGTTTCACTACCCCCAGAAGTAGTGCTGACTTTTGGTGCCACTAAGACATTATTACTAATAAAACAATTGTCTCCATTGCTATTCTATTCACATTCTTATGACACCCACAGTATTTGAGTACATTCCAACAGTGTACTAAGTGACATGATTAACATCTTTTATATATGGTTCTCTCTTCCTTCCTTCCTCTCCCCAGAGAAGAAAATTGCATACAAGTTTGTTTCTGTATTTAATTTATGTACACTGTGTTATGTATATTAACGAAGACAAATTCAAAGAAGTGCTTCTTGGAATGAGAAGTGGTGAGCCTTGTGACAGTTCTTAGATTTTATGTGAGTTCTTTCAAGAGACTTGGACAAGCCCATAAGAAAGCTTCTGGCCAATTAACTTTACTCTTGTGGTAGACCAAAGCAGGGGAGTTGTTGACAGTAGTCCTCTATTCAATGCTTCATGTGATCTTTAAATTAGTCCATGCCCAAATCATTAAGTACTTTAAAGAGAAAGGTTAGTGCCATCTCTGCCTATCTGTGGTTCTTACTACTGCTTGCACCACTGGGAAAATTGCCTGGCAAATCTTGCAATGAGAAGTGAAACACGAAGCTCTTCCTGCTGCTCTTGAAGTCCCTGAAAAACACTTTTCCCTATCATATTAATCCCACTGAAAATTATATTCCTAAACCACCAGAATATTACAGGCCCAATTTTTTGTAAAATGTGAGTGCTAGGCAAAAATAATAAACAGTGATTTTTGCTGTGAGATTTTTAATTGATTATTCACTGCAAGAAAGGAGGATGGTTTAGAGGAGGATTTAAGATTTGCATACAATAATATCTGGAGTATCTAATCAGGTTTAGGGCCCCACTGTGCTAGACAAAGAACACAGTCCCTAACTTGAACAGCTTTGGATCTAAGAAATTACTTCCTGTCCCATCAGCTCCTCTTTTGCTAATCTCCCCCAAACCATCCCAAGAACCATGCCTCATGGGTTTTGTTGGATATTTTTTTAAATATTGTATTTATCTGTTAATTAGAATATCCTGCTAAATACCAATTAATTGTTAGTTCTGATTTGGGCTGAAGTTCACTCCGGTACAGGAGGTGCACTCAAGGCTCCCTGCACCACTTCCACCTTAAGTCATGTGGAACACCTTGGGTTGGAGCTCCTGCACTGAAATGAAATCCATGAAGACAAATAGGCCATGGAAGGATAAAAAGAACATAATACCCTGAATAAAACTACTTGAATAAAAATATTCTTCTTCTTCTCAAAGAAATAATTTACATACAGTTAAGAGCCCCAGAGCATCTTAATGTAAAATGAGAATCAGTCCCACAATGCTGGGTTTTTTCCATGTTTTTCTGATTGCATGACTAAAACTTTTTAAACAAAAGAATAATGAATGCTAATAGTAAATGGTGGATACTCTTGTTC
The DNA here is from genome assembly GCF_015237465.2 of Chelonia mydas. Classification (NCBI taxonomy): domain Eukaryota; kingdom Metazoa; phylum Chordata; order Testudines; family Cheloniidae; genus Chelonia; species Chelonia mydas. The sequence continues at coordinate 46,948,902 of NC_057852.1, forward strand.
AGACACATGGGAGAACTTCCCAAAATGTTCCTTGCTGATCCCATTGGACTAGGTTTATTCATTTATTTGTGACACTTACCTAAACTCCACTTAATCCTTGGAACTGCACAAATCATAGAATCATAGGGTTAGAAGGAAGTACAAGGGTCATCTGGTCCAACCCCTGCCAAGATGCAGGATTTGTTGTGTCTAAACCATCCAAGACAGATGGCTATTCACACTCCTCTTGAAAATCTTCAGTGAAAGAGCTTCCTCAACCTCCATAGGCAGTCTGTTCTTACAGTTAAGAAGTTTTTTCCTAAAATTTCATCTAAATCTGCTATGCTGTAATTTGAACCCATTGCCACTTGTCCTGCCATATGTGGCAAGAGGGAACAACTTTTCTCCATCTTTTTTTATGGAAGCCTTTCAAGTATTTGAAGACCACTATCATATCCCCCCTCAATCTCCTCTTTTTCAAACTAAACATACCCAGTTCCTTCAGCCTTTGCTTGTATGGCTTGCATTCCATCACTTCGATAATCTGTGTCACTAGCCTCTTGATCCTTTCCGGTTTCTCCATATCATTTCTACAAATTGGTTACCAAAATTGGATGCAGTACTGTATCATTATTTGACATTTATGTTTTATTCTAAACTGGCATCAGTCTTTGGTGTTCAAAAATCACTAGCCTCATTTCCTTCCCTGAGAGGGATCTTAAGAAAGAAGTCATCTCAACGTGACCTCTGTAAGTGAAATGTAATGCATTTTAAACATGAAAGGGCAAATATTCTCCTACACCAGAGCTCTTCTGATTCCCAACATCCAACCCCTGTCTCAGTCACTCCTATCAGGCTGTTCTAACAGGTGACACAGGCTTAGAGTCATGACTAGACATTACATCAGTGGACAGTTAGTGTAGCAGACCTCTGCTCTGCCACTCTCAATGCTCCCACTTCTTCTCCTGACAAGTTCTCTACACTGCAAGTGTGGATGTTCATAGGTATAGGACACCGTTCCAGCATTCTTGTTCAAGCGCACTGTGCCTCATACCGGTGATTTCTCTGTTGGTGACTAGTGAGGCCGAGTCGCCTCCCTCCGAGCGGAGAGCAAGGGTCCATTACACGCCCCTTGGTGGGTGGAGCATAGCCTGCCTCCCTTGATGGAAGTGCCAGGGAGGGGCCAGAAGTATAAGACGAATGCCCTGCAGCCCAGTTGGGGCAGAATCCCTGGAGGAGAAGGACGCTCTGGCCATACTTCCATGCCCAGGAGGAGAACCTACTTCCTGCTGTCTGACAGTCGCAGAACTGGGAGACCCTGACGGGGAGTGTCCTGGACTACCGACCGCAGAGGACCCCAAGGAGCCCTGGAAGTGAGAGGTACCAAACCCCAGGGAGGTAGAAAGTGACCCAGGGGCAGCCACAGAGCAGCCGGCTGTGAAGCCAGGGGTGGCTCAGTTGGCGTGTTGCAGCTGGATCCCCACCGACGCAGGGGCAGCCAATCCTGCACTTGCCAGGGCCCTGGGCTGGGACACGGTGGAGTAGGGTGGACCCGCGTCCCCCTGCCATGCCAGCGCGGGGTGGCCGACTCCCTACACTGTGCGGGGAAGCTCCCGCTCTGAAGAAGGAGCCTCCCTTACCAGCTCTCTTATAGACTGTTGCCGGCTGCCTGAGCCCCACCCAGGCTAAAGCCAGCCTTGAGCCTGTTTAACTGCTGGCAGTTTAAGCATCACCAAGCCCAGGGGACTGTCTGGTGAATGACTGGTTGTGACTGTTTGGTGCCCAGCCCTGTTGTGGGGCTGGAAACTAGAGGACCTGGGAGCCTTGCTCTACCTCGGGTGGAGACAAGGGCCCTAGACTGATCTGCGGCTTCATGCCTTGGCCGGACAAGCCGAAACGCAACCAGAACAAGTGGCCTCTCTCCAAGCGGGAAAGCGAGGGTCCACTACAGTGATTTGCAGCTGAATTATGATCTCTTTATACCATTTTGTTTTCTCGTCAGACACTGATGAAAGGGAGAAAATTGAAAAATCTAATAAATATCAACAAAGATCCCAGTTTTGGACCTTTTATACACCTGAGAAAAAATTACAGGAACATCAGTAAAAATCTGTGTTGTGTGTACTTGTACTAACATCTAAGAGTACAAAGTGATCTCAATAGAAATACAAGGCAACGTGTGCAGGACACATTGGCTACCTCCAAAGGCAGCGTTAATTTCTGATAGTTTTTTATTAACTTTTATGTCTTGAATTCTCCATAGATTTCAATTAATGCTTCTCTTTAGGCTTGTGAGCAAAGCAAGTTAGCTTACTTGGTAAATTTTTCCCAGAACTCTTACAACTCTTCAGATGTATCATCTATTCAAGTGGAATGTGTAGATCTTTGAAAGGAATAGAGTGAGGATAAGGTTCATTCCTGAAAGCAACGTGAGACCTCTGATCTCAGGAAAAATTGTTTTTCTGAGATTGGAATAATTATGAGACAAAAAATAAAATAATCAGTTTCCAACAACTATGAGAATTAATGCTTTTGCACTATCTATCTGACACAGGCTAGTGCAAAACCACTATTTCTGATTTTTCCAAATGGATCTTTACTAAAATGAAAGTCAGTGGAGAAATGGAGTTTGCTACGCTAGCAGAGTCCTCTGTTTGTGTGTGTTTGGCTTTGCCAGTGCAACCTATCCCAATGAACCGATATTGAACTCTAAAAACACTGTGAAAGCAGCCTAGTTCAAATATACAGGTAACAAAGGGAAAAAATGCAAAAAAGGTTCTAAGAACAGATCTTGAACACAAACTCAAGCACACAATTTCTTGTTTGAAATAGTTTACATGTAGACTTTGAATATTGTTGCTGATTGAGTTGAAGAGTTCACACAGCTCAAGATTTGACAGAAAAAAATCTGGTATATTAATCACTGATGAAGCCGGGAAGGGTACAGAATTTGTAATCTCATATATACTATACAAAGATGAGTTTAAAGCATGAAATTCTGAGGTGTTTGAATCGTATGAGCATATTCTAATTAAATAAGAACATAAATATATAAATTATGCCTTTTGGGGTGTTTTTTTTTAATAGTGGAAATGTTTAAGAACAATTCCAGGAGTCAGTCAATGCTATATAATGGTTAGAGGACAGAGAATCAAGATTTCTGGATCTATTCCCACCTTTTCCACTAATTTCCTCTGTAACCAAGAGCAACACACTTACATTTCTTAGCCTAAATTTACCAAGCTGTAAAATTGACATAATCCCTTCTTCACAGGATCAGTGTTAAATACAATTTTTTTAAAGTGTTTTTAACACCCTCAGATGAGTGCAGTTATGTAGACTAAAGCAATTATTCCTGGCAAATATTTTCTGATGTTTGTCCTTTTTCCTATTTGTATTATATGAATATATGAATTATCCACAAACGGATTGTGGTTTTTACCAGTTTGTAAATTGTAACTGTTTGACAAATGATATAGGTAAACACATATTTAACCCATGGACTGATCCCAAATTTTCACAATGAGAATTCACTATTCATGATTTGCTACTATCCCATGTGATTAGACATGAAGAGGTTGTGTCTATGTTCCTACTTTATATGACCTCCTCAGCCCTTTTACTGTTCACAACTTATCCACAAAAAGGTCTGGAGGTTTACAAATTAGTTTGATAGTCTTCTTGTCAGGTGGGGAACCAACCCAAATGGCTGTGAGAACATTTTCAGTGTGAATTCTCCTACAAAATATTTTATTTGCACCAGTATTCTTTGCTTTCTGCAAACATTCTTACTAAATAAAAATTTCTTACCTGTATGCTTTCAAATAAGTAGTGCTGAGAATAGTAGCAAAGTGAATCAGCAGGTTTTAATTCCAAGACTATCCACAAATGTTTTGACTGTTTTATTTTATTATTTTTATTTTATTATTTTTATTTTTATTATTTGCATTAACATAGTTCCTAGGAGCCCCCACTGTGCTAGGCACTGTAAAAACACAGAACAAAAAGGCAGTCCCTTCCCCAAAGAGCTTAAAATTTAATTATAAGACAAGAAACAACAGATGGACACAGAAAGATGAGACAATGAGATGATATTGGTTAGCATGATAAGCAATGGTCTCTGCACACCAGCAGTCTGTTGTCAATTTTTTACGGGCATAATGGAAAAAGTAGAATTTTGAAAAAGGTTTTGAAATTTTCAACTAGTTTTGTTAATTATTATTATATTAATAACAATGATAGTACCTAGAGGACAGCAATAGGGAATCAAGACCTCACTGTGATAATAGCTTTATAAGTGTTTTAAACATAAATTGGCCCTGCCCCAGCAAACTCACAGGCTAGATTTGTAAGACAATGCAACAGGTGGATGAGCAATCAAGGTTGGAGGGACAGATGACAGTGAAGATGCACAGATTAGTATTGCACATATTTCTGAATTTCCATACGAATGATGAAATTTATAATCATATATATGTACATGTGTTGTAATTTATGGAGTTTAGTGAATCAGACCACCCTATCCTCCAACCATCTCCCTGTTTCCCCCTCCACTGTTAACATGTTAAAATTGTTCTCCCCCTCCTTTTGGAGCTTTTATTAATATAGTTAAGTATGATACAATTTGCTGTTTTTATAAAATCCTTTGGGGGGCATTGGTGTTCTGAATGTATAACTATTTGTGGAAGTAGCAGTATAGCACCAAAATCAGCCCAGCGTCTCTTAGTAAGGTATTTCTGATCTTTGTGGTTTGTTTTTGTGTTTGTTTTGTTTTTAAAGAGAAAAATGCTGTAGTAGATTGCAAAATAGTAGTATGTGTGTGCGGGGGAGGTATGTATGTTATATGTGCCTATAAAGATGAAGTATTTGAGATTGTCTTCAAATAAGTTCTGTAGGTGGTTTGCAGTGCAGATCAAATTGAAAAGCAACTGAAAGTTGGTTATAGTAATTCTTGAAAACTTTTATATCCCGCTCACTTTTCTAGCTTTAGAGTAAAGCTAATAGTGCAAAAAGCCAGACAAAGCATCCATTATCTAAACCCCGTGTTACGGGCTTAATCGGGAGAGGATTTAGTAGATGCTCTCTATGGGTAGAATTTAACTCAGAAAATATGATTATGTACGATAGAAAATATGCAATGATGGCTGTGCACACAGTCTAGCTTCATTAATTAAATAGAGAAAATATAAACAAGAGAAAAAAAATCTACTTATTTGTCACATTCTTCCTTTTCCTCCCACTTCAGAAAGGAAAAATTCAAAACAGCAAAAGTTATGTCTTTACCCATAGGAAGCAAGGTGCCAAAGAAATAAAACTAATCACCATTACTAATATGTGACTGTTACTTAAAACCTGTCAGTTTGGCAGTGGAGAAAAGAGAGCAAAAACAGACAAGCTGGTGTTTAGAGGGGGAAGTAAAATAAGAGCAAGAACAACACAGTTAAGAACCCATATGTAATTTCTGTTGTCTTGTTTTCCCTTTTTCTCCTCTACTCCAAAGAAACAACAGAGAAGAGAAGGGTAGAAATGATGAGCTATAAAAGAGTGAAAGGACATAGGCTTTTATACTCTGTCAAAAATTTGTCCAGACTGCAGTGGACGGATTCATTCAAATTAGATTGATGGAGTACAAGGAGAACTATGTGGCAGCTCTGAAAATGCTTAATCCCTCTCCATCCAAGAAATAGAAGTATTTTGTATAGAGTGACTCCTGTGAAAAAGTCCACTGAGGACAGGCTGCCAGACTGGGGAACACAGCAATCCCATTCCCTGGAGTTACTGGAATTTGACTAAGATAACTAATGCACCCATGCATAAACACACACACAACAAGCGATCCTAGTGGGAGAATCAGTCTCACCACTTAAAGGGGGAAAAGTGCAGACACACTTTAGAAAGAGGAAATTCCTTCTAATCATTTCCATCAATCAACTAGAGATGTATAGTAAAGGCCCCAGTAATCAGATGTCTTTCTCTTTTTAAGAAGAATTCCTGTAAATTTGGACTTTCTAAATTGTTTTTAAATCTGACCCCAAGCAACAAAAATTAAATGTGGATAACTGCAATGCTTATTCTGCTTTCACTGTCAAATCACGAATTATTTTAATTTATACAGCAATTCCCTTACTCTCACTATTGAAATCATTGGTTCCCTCGCATTAACTCTGCATTAACAAAGCAAACAAAACACTCCTCAGTACAGTCATCAATCCTCCCTACCAATAAATTCTGGGCATATATAATTAAAAGTACATTGAAAAACTCCTTCACTCAAAAATGTGAGTTCTCCCTATAAAAGGGACATGGAAAAATATAAACACAAACAAAGAAAACAATACTTTAGAAAGACCAGATGTGTAGTGTTTTTACAACTTTTTAATATTTTCAAATAAAAAATTAAGAAAACTAAAATAAAAATAGATAACTCTGAGTTTCTGTTCATCCAAGTTTGCCTCCAAAGCCCTGAAAGAGGCTGCCTTGCAAAAGCAGGCACAAGGTGCCACAAGAGAATTAGGATTCCAGTGATCATGACCGGGAGCAGCATCAGAGGAATCCTACTGACCAGTAGCAGCAGCTTCCCAACCAGCCAGAGGAGAAGGAATAGGCAGAACAGCACAAAGTGAAGTCCAGGATCATGGGATATCATCTGCCAGACAGTCCAACAGAGAAAAAGCTGGAAGAGGCTGGTGGCCTCCTCAAACTCCTAACCACAATCTTGTTCTGTGAAGATGGCTGCTCAGAGGCAAGCCACATCTTTCACATATGCCACTTAGTGATCAAACACACCTCTCCACTCTCTTGCTACTGCATCTGGGACTGCGCCCTCACCTTCCCCCCCGACTGGTGCTGTCTTCTAGTCCACTTCTTGTTCTCACTGTTAGTGGTGGGACTGATGATCTTCCAGTCCAGCAGGCCATTCCACATTATATCAGTTACTGCCCATCTGGCCCCAGGACTACATATATCTTCCTGCCTTGTACAAAAGTGGATCCAGAAGGCAGTTGTTTGGTGCAGTGATACCCTGCCACTGTAGACACCTTGGACAATGCTTTAGGGCTGGAACACTGGCAAAGTGTGTCCAAAAAGAAGACCTTTCTTCTGCTGTAAGATTCATCGTCCTATTCCCCATCATCTCCTCACTGCTGTTTAAGATGGTTAAACAGTTTCAAACAATTATTTCTTTAATGTTTCAAATTTTAAGACTCTCCTTTCTATTCTCCATCCTTCTTCCCCTCCAATCCCATTTTGGGGACCTGTTTTCCAAAGGACAGTCTTCCCTCTAAATTCTCCATTTTACCCTCACCAAGGGTTGATGTGAGTGTGGTTTTGCAGATAGTAGAGTATTTTCAGCAGCAATGACCCAGTTGTGTAACAACTTGCCAGAGGACCCCAGATTGAACTTGACATTGATCTTTCCAGGTCTAAATGCCTCTTTGAAAAAGCCTACTTGCCCAGTAGGAAACATCTTCACAGGATCAAGACACATACAGGGAAACTGGAAAAAAGGCAGTAGGAAGGAACAAAGATGAAATACAAAATAATTATCCCACCCAAACACAACCACAGATGGTGGTAAGAATTTTGCTGTTGTAGGCGTTACTTACTTGTAGAGCCCCCACTTCACATGTCAATAGTGTGAAAGGGCGAGCACCTTAATCCAAAGGCCCTGGTTGGCAAGAAATCCAAATCCAACTTCCTGTTGACGGATGTCCTCTGGCTGAAGGATTGGGGATACTATTTAAGAAGGACTTGTGCAGGTCATAGGACAGGGCATGTGCCCTGCAGGCAGGGACATAACAAGATGAAAGTCTGAGTCAGAGCTGGGGGACAAGTCAAGGGAAGAACCTGTCTGTGTGCCCACTATGGGACCGTACCATATGCAAGAATCAGCCAGAGCCCAAAGGGAAGCTAGCTTCCTGATCGGTGACTGAGGGACTGATGCTGGAAGGGCACCTGGATGCTTGCTAAAGGTGACTGTTTGCAGACAAAAGTGACTGTTGCTGATAAAGGTGATTATTTCTTACTGATAGTGGTAATGGAATGATTTGAGTGAATTATTGTCTCCTCAAAGGTTGTGGAAGGGTGTTTTACACCAAGGCAAGCAGTGGGAACTTGGAACTAACTGCCAGAGAAGGGATTGCCCACAAGACAGTGGTATCTTCAGTTATAAAGCACTTAGATACCAGGGTGATCAATGCATTAAAAAAAAAAAAACTAATACGGAGGGAGAAGCAGAATTTCAGGTTGTCCAGCTTTTCACAGGTAACTAACCCAAAGTAGTCTCCCTCCACAATAACATTAACTACCCTGTAAGGATTCATTTTCCCCCGTACTGCTTCCTGTCCTGGATCCCTATCTCATTAAATGCCTACGACCCCACCTTACTCTTCCTATGTTTCCCAGATCCCTATCTCTTTCCCAATGTGTATTGCTCAATAGAAATTTAGATTTAGAAATTTAAATTTAGAAATTCTACAAAGGGAGGAAACTGATCAGCTGAGGTAGGTTTATAAAGAGCTGCATATCATTTTATGTTACACAAAGGAGCTTGCCCACTGTCACTCAATAAATAGGCCTTAACAATAACATAACCACAGGACATTTTCACTAGACACTTTTTAGACAAAGTCCTCATTAGGTTAATGTAAGATCACTGGCTTTAGCTTGCATTTTATTTCATATAACTCCCTTTTTAAACAATAAGGCTTATAAAAGGAAAAACTGGCGGCTCATAGGGAAGAGATGAATGAATATAATAAGGCTTCTGTTGGAGGGATTTATGATGTATATTTAGCATCACAGACAACATAGTAAATCACTGCCACAGCCAACGTGAAAGATACATTAGTTGCCATTTGTTTTTCACCAGCCTATCTGGGTCCTTTTCAGGTGCCATTCCAAAGATTTATACATCAGTCTCATTTCATATTATTAAAAAGTCTATTACACATTATAATGCAGCTCGAAAACATGGCAAATTATTTCACTTTTATTGGTGGTGGTAGCTTTAATTTCTCCACCAACACTGCCTTTAAAACCAGCTGCAATTGCTGCTGCCAACATTCTGAAAACAACACAATGACTGGGAATCCAAAGAAAATAGGTGAGAAATGCAGTTGTCAGATGTTCCCCCAGTTGCTTGAGACAGCCACCCAGTAACAAAAAATTACAAGGCCTTTAGGTGTGATGTTCTCAAAAATCTTCTTTCTACGTGGAGAAGAAACTATTCACTGTTACATAGTTTACAGAAAAAGTTAGATATGTAATTAATACTAAACAATGAAATGTTGGAAAACTAAGGAGGCAGTGTCAGCTGAACAGATGTAATCTTATTTTTAACGTATACGCTTCTAGAGAGGGACACTTGCTTGCACATACTACACTAAACCAGCATTCATATATGTGTAGATTTGTGGAGAAATGTTACACTCTTAAGATCTAGTGGGAAAACTGTCCTTAATATTTGTATAGTGCCAGCACAATGGGCCCTCAATAATGAACTGGACCTAGAAGCACTAGTGTAGTACAAATGATTAAGTATCTGCTTAGTTTTTCTTGATAACATTAGGGTGGGTAAAATTTACCTATCTAGATACATATATGCAGTGGACTATGTAGACTAAAATGCATGAGAAAGTTTTAAATTACATCTGTTAGCCACATGTCTGAAGTGCAATGTTATAAATGAAACTGAAAGCCAAGTGCCTTTTACAAAGCCAGATTGTGGATATCCAGTATATGATATTTCTTAATTTAAGTTATTACTTTATCAAGTGAGTTCCATTGCCCTTTAGAGAGAGAGAGAGAGAGACAGTGTATATATATATCCCACCAAATAACCTATGTTTAAAGAACATTAAGGTCATCTTCCTGCATCAGGATCTGCTAATACATGCACCATCCCACTGGCTTTAATGCTACCCTTTAGTGACATAGGGTAGACATTACATCAAGGGATCAAAGATTGCATGGGCAAAAATTCAAAAGTCAGGAAATGCCAGTTTTAAGATTGCCTATACAACATTAACTCTGGCCCTAACCACTTCATAAATTAGCAATAAAATGCAAGCCCAGATTCTCTCCACAGTTATACAGGTCCTTTGTTCCACACAGGTAAGACACAGAGGTTGTGATTTAGCCTCAAAAACTCATAAGAGAATTCCTTCTTTGGAGGGCAACTCCTACTGATGCAAGAGTGCCACAACTGGGCCTTACCTATGTCCCCTATATAGGGATATGTCAGAGGTTTATGGAAGAGTTTTGATATCCCTTTCCTTCACTGGGGTAGGATCTGTTAAAGATCCTACCTATTAAGGACCCTATACTAGTGGTTGAACTTAGCACTTGCAGGACAGACCCTGTAAGCCACCCCACACAAGGAAGAGTAAGTTAAATTAGGTCAATTAACCTTATATGCTCCAACTGGAGGAGAGCCAGGGCTCAAAAAAAGCCTAATGGAAGATGAAGTTCAGCTGGGAAGGAACAGGTTGGGCCTGTATAAAGGGCTGAAACTGAGAAAAGGAAGGGACTGAAGGGCAAGTTGTCTGCAGTCACTTCCTAGGAGAATGGAAGTTTGGTTAGGGTTACTGGGTCTGACAAGAAGTTGAAGAGCGTGAAATAGTCAGTGGGAGAAGATGAAGCTTGAGCTGGTAAACCCAGAGGTGGAACAGAGATAGAGAAGTGTGGTAGGAAATAGCTAGGAGAAACAGCAACAGGTTCTAGGAGCAAGCAGACCATAGCCCCTGGATATATGGTTAGTGGGCTGGTGCTCAGGGCAGTCAACTGGCCCAGTTTCCCCTGCTAGCCACTGGGAAAGTGGATCAGATCTGGCCTTGGACCAGAAAACTGTCTGATCTAGCAGGGTTTTGATACCCCAGAGTGGGGAGGACTATACAGTGACATGGTAAGAGGGCTGAGTCACAAACAGGGACAGTGAGTATTTGAGAGTGAAGGGGGATGTGGTGTGAGCAAGCATCTGAGCTGAAAGGAGCTAATCACTAGATGTGGACACAATAAGATGGCCCAACAGTGAGTGAACCCACAACAGACCTTCAGAATCACTGTGCCATCACCACCTCCCTAATGACTGCCCAGATAGAGCTCTGATGAAGGAGAGAATTTAGCCCCTAGTAAGCCCTTAGCCTCTTGAGTAAGCAGAATACACCAAAGAGAAGTTATCCAAGAAGGCTGTGATTCCCACCTAGGCAGGGGATTTAAAGCATACAGGACCATATGCAGATCCTGGTGCCAGAGGTAAACCAAGAGTGGACATAATCACATCTCTGTGGGAATGTTCAGGGAAGAAGGGAAAAACAAATCAAGATAAATGCCCTCAAATGGGAAGCTGATGCTGGGGGTTGTCCTACAGCAGTTGCATAAGTTTAAGCTTTCCCCATTCGGCACCATTTCCAACTTGTGGAAGGATCATGACGGTTCCAAATGGAGAAAGCTTAAGCTTATGCAACTGCTGTAGGACAATCCCCAGCATCAGCTTCCAATTTGAGGGCATTTATCTTGATTTGTTTTCCCCTTCTTCCCTGAACATTCCCACATTCTCAAGGTGATTTTTAAAAGAGAGCTGTCTGAGCACAGCTGATGTGAATAGTGAGACTTAAAATTTATTATCCATGAGTACTTGAGCATGCAAGCTTAATGTTTTCTTTATGTGAGTGAAACTCAGTTATTCAAACACATGTGAAAAGTGAGCACAAAAGCAGAGCAAGCACAACAGAAGGGAGCTCATTTTTAAATTTGAGTGAATACTCAGACAACATTTAGCAGTTTCCACCCAACTCTAGTAATAGAATATTGCATCTTAATGTGATCATTAGTCTAAGAATGAATTAATCCATCCTGAACCACTGCAAATTTTGGAGGAAAGATGGAAACACTTATATGGCAAACTTGTAAGTATGGCAACTATTTTAGATGACTCAAAGGCTTAGAATATCCGGAGTAGACTCAGCAGAGATGGACTAGTGAGCAGAATGCTGGTGAAATGGTAAGGAAGTCCTTGGCTGAAAACTAATACAAATATAAAATAGTTTTTTGAGTTTCAATTATACCAAGCTCAGTTTACTGTGTTAAGTGCAATATTTTCTTCTACAATAATAATGTTCTTTTTATCTGACAACTCATCTGAACTTACATTCTCTTAGGTATACAGATAGATGGCTGGAAATCATAGGTAGACAGATAGTTTCTACTTTTTCTGTATTCCTGTCTTCAATATTTTTAAAATTTCTTTAGCAATATAATGTCTTATTTTCTTAAAACACCATTCAGAGGAATGGCTTTTTCCAGAGCCACCCAACTCCTCCATGCCAATCTTGTTGTGATAGCTAATCATGTAGTTCTTGACTGCTTGTTGTTCAAGATTTTCCTTTGATTCATTTTAATCAAGCCTCTGTTGAACATGTTGTGTGGACTAGCTGAAGTGATAGCTATATACTCCAGGCCAGTGAAAGATTTGCCTGAATGACAACTACAGGAAATGATCCTTAATTATTTATTTAGTAGTTTTAGCTGACTTTTGGTTGTCTCTTAAAATGTTCTCAAGTACTGAATTTGGGAAAGAACCTTTTACTTTCATTTCATTGTATAGGCAGTACAATAACTCAGAACAGAAAGTAAAAAAAATCTTACACAAAATAAGAATAATGAAAACTGACGATAGCATTCTGGAAATTCAGTATTTCTCAACATCTTTTAAAGAAAGTCCTGTCATTATAGAGTGAACAAAGTAAGTTGAATCTACATCATTATTACCTCACTCTGAAGGTAAACTCAGAGTCTCTAAATAGTGAGTTCCTTTCTAAATTTTGTTTTACAGTAGCATATGTACTGTAATTAAATATACACTTGTGATTATACATCTCATTAAGTTACAGCATGAGCCTGTGCTAATCTATCCTTCTTCTGGAAGTCTCTTCTCTCTGTCTTACAAGACCAAAGGAGCCAAAATGTAGTCCGTATTTTTCTAGTGGAGATGCCAGGTCATGCCTCTGCCATAACAGTGGTTTCCTTTACCACTCCTTAGGTTCTATTGAATGTGCTTAGTAACCACTAATACTAAAAATGCCCACAACCCTCAAACATTTCTCAAGATGTTTCTTGGTACTGAAGTTCTTGCCCTTGTCTATACCATACCTTTTCTGGGGAAAATCTTTGAGAAAATTCTAACAGCTATTGCATGAACCCCAACAGCTGGACTTCAAATGTGGATATGATCTGGAAAGGATATAGGTGTTAATAATCAACACGCTTCCCAGGCCAGTGGTAGATCAGACAACCTGCTGTTTGTGTGTGTTGATACCACTGACCATGAGGTGCTGTTGACACAACAGCAGCTTAATTCTGCTTATTTCTTTTGGTTTGATCCCAGTGGATGGTGCCAGGCATCTTTTTCTTATTTCTGAAGGACTGTCAGAGTCTCAAAAGGTTCAATCTTGTCATTGCTTTCATTCAAACTTTGTGAGATCATTGAAGGGGATCATGAGGTGATAGAGGCTGCAGTTAGTCTCATTGCTATGCTGATGAAATCAATTCCAAATGTCTTTCTTCATACCAGACCCAGCAGTAGTGTCTATGATTTACCACTGTCTGGAAGAGATTGCAACTTGGCTGTAAAGAACAATCTTAAACTCAATCCAGAGAAAAGAGAGGCTAAGCTGATTGGCAGAGGGAAGCATTATGAGGAGGTGGCAAAGTTTCCTAAAGTACAGGGGGTCTCCTGTCCATTGTCAGAGTTGTTTGGAAAGTTAAGGGGAGCAAAAGTTGCCAGGAGCAGATTTTTTTCCCCACCTTCAGCTGGCCAGAAGATGGTATCCATTCCTCACATATGCAGACCTTGCCCTGGCCATCTATAATTTGTTAAGCAAGCTAGACAACAGTAATGTGTTTTATGTTTAACCATGTAGGCCAGTCTAAATCTCTGTTACGCAGGTAGCTACATTATGCACCATCAGCAAGATGAGCTGACCAGAGTCTTTCATCTATGCTCTTCTGTGTGTGCAGCTGCCATTCAATATTCAGGTTATAATGAAGAATCTGGTTATATCTACAGTAAAAATCACTGACTGGCCTAAGGATAACTTCTCTCTTTCTAATCCATCGTATCATATCATCTGGAATGTTTAGGATAACTGCCCCAAGTGTGAGACAAAGCTTCAGGAAGTCATCTGGTATTTAATTTCTAAACTTTGGAAATGCTTTTTGTGTTTATTTTAAGCCTTGTAAAGTAGACCCAGGCAGTGCTAAAATGAGTGCCTTATAATAATGCTTGTAATAATAATATTAAAGAATATTAATATTCTCTTTACAGAAACAATGGCTTCAAAGGGGCAAAACTCCTCTTTAACCTGATTGCTAAGCAAGATAAGAAATAGCTGCAAATCCCCCCCGTCCCCCAAAAAAGAAGGACTTGTGGCACCTTAGAGACTAACAAATCCTTTTCTTTTTGCGGATACAGACTAACACAGCTGCTACTCTGAAACCTGCAAATCCCAGAAATTTTAATCATTATAAAACAAGCATTATTTGTAATGCATTCTGAAAATGATGTAATGCCTGAGTCCAAAGTCACACTAAAATCAATATGCCACATCATTAGTGATATGTATTTTGAAGTATGAACGTGAAAGAGAAAGAGATTACAAGATTGTATTTATAACCTCTGAAATTTCATTTTAAAATATAATAGATATGACAGTGTAATACAAAGAAAATTTATATATTGTTTTCTGTGATCTGGTGACAGGCCACTTGAGTTGTGCTCCCATGGTTTATGATGTAACCAGGACCCACTGAATAAATTATATCCTTGTATTTCATTATTGCTTTTATGTATCTTTGTTAATATTTTCCTATCACTTCAGGGCTACTTTCACACTGGAAATAAATTGTGGCTGTTTTCAGTGGTTGTAAAAGTAAAATGAATGTTTTTTTAGTTCAAATAATGTATTTTAACAACAGAATAATTCATTTCACTGTAGAAAAATGTTAGCCCAATAAATCTGGACACTCCCATCAGCAGCATAACTATGATTCACTAAAACTGAAAGCACTGACTTAAAAAAATCATTTGAAGCAGATGTATTAAATCTTGCCAAGCTTCTTCCATTAAACGAAACCTTGAGGGGAAAAAAAAAGTGCAAATGAATTTTGCTTTTTGGAAAGGCACATAAAAGGCTCTGAAATTGATATATTTTAGTGAATTCTAGGGCTCTCTAGATATCACATTTCTACCAACATTGTTGAAAATGTTTATTAATGACCTGGATTTGAGGATGAATAGTTAAGTAACAAGATTTGGGGTTGATACAATTTTAGCTTATTCAAAACTAAGGAGCATTGTGGGGAACTCAAGAAAGAGGTACTGTAATTAGTTAGCATAATGGCAGATGAAATTCAATGAAAACAAGCACAAGTAATATGTAACAGAAGAACTAAATTAAACTATTAAACTATTAAAGAGTTGTGAATTAGTTGCAACATGATAAGAAATTAGTCTAAACACAACTGCAAGCATCTAGCACAGAATAGCCTACAAAGTCCCCAGTATGATTTTAAGCCCTCAACTAAGACCCAGTTACAATGGGGAGAAGTTACTTGCACCCTTCTCCCAAGCTTGTACTCCTGTGCATGGTAAGACACAATCTGGATCAAAACCTATAAAAGAGTTGCCTGCCACTAGCTGTAATGAAAGGGCATATAATTTAATGGAGATATTGTATACCATGAATTTTCTGAAAACATTCATAATTAAATACTGAAAATTTTGTGCCAGAGCACTTTATTTTCCTGAATGGTGCCCCAAAGCTTTCCATTGTTTTAATTTATTTCCTGATGGTATGAAAACCTGCATTCATTCCTTACTCCACATTCATAGCTTTTCAAAGTAAATCCTAGTATAGCAGTGTTGTTGTTGGCTTATTATTATGACTGGAAGAATTAAATGAATGTATTCTTTCTGCTGGCAAATGACTTAGTGTTACAAAGGTGTTTTTTTTCCATGACTGAATTCTCTCTTTATTTAGTCAAATGGTTTCCACTGAAGAAGTCTTAAGATTTACATAATACATCTTCCCAATGACATTACAAGAACAAATCTAGACATAAAAGCACTTGAAATAGCATTGCATGGAGAATTCAATTTGTACAAAATGCAGTATAAACAAACACCAAACTAATATAATAAGAATAATACTGTTCACATAAATAGCCATGCAGTGATCATGAAAATATCTTGCGATTAACACTGCTGTATGTATGCAAAAGGCTCATACAGATATAATTTCTTTCACTGTAAGACACATCCTGGTACAAGTGCTAAAATATTGGAATCCAATCTGGTATCCCTTACTCACATGAATAATCCTTAAACATGAAAGCAATTTCATTGTCCTCTACTCAGTGAGAGTTGCAGAATCAGCTCCTTAGATCTTGTAAAAAGATGACCTTCCCATAGTACATATTCAAATACGAATCTACATTTTAGAATTAGGTGTAATATCTTTAATTTTACTCCATACCACCCAATTTCCTGTTCCCATGAATACCATTTCAGCAGCTTTTTGTTCTCTACTAGCAATACTGATAGTTAATCCCAATCCCAGACCAGATGCCTAACTATTTCCATCTGTCCTTTAGGACACATTATTTTATTTTGCCATCAATTTAGGTCAGAAACCCTGGAAAGCAGTGTCTCTTCCGTGCCACTTTCTGCCACAAGCATGGAAAACTTCTTTAGTAATTTCAAGTAGTATATGTCTCATGGTTGTCCTCTCTTGGGTGCAGAATACCTAAAAATGTGACAATTTTCTTCTCAAATCCTATTATTTACCTAATTTATTTTAGGTAATCTTCCTGTTCACCACACATACATTGCAAAAAGGTTTGCTAATGCAATATTAAGATTGCAAATTTGAAACCAACTGTTAAAATGCCCACACCAATTTAAGCTCTCCTGGATGTACATATGTTGCAAAATAAGGAATTTCACCCTACAACTTCAGTTAGTAATGAAACATCGTTCAGCTAAGGCTCCAGCTCCTCTGTCTCTATTGTAATATTTGCTCACAATGATGATGTCACATTGCTATACAACTTTATAGGGTAATGTGGTGACTTATTTGCATTAAAGATGGGATAACCACATAAGGTTTAGAAATTCAGTTTAGTTTTGATAAGAGATGTAATACAGCCACAAAACTCAGATGTAGATACATAACTAAGCCCTGCCCTTCAACCTCCCTCCAGTGTTATAAGTTCCACCCAGGATGGTGAAAGGGACGAGCATGACATTTACATCTGAACCCAGGTTTGCATTTCAGCAAGAAGAATGCTGGTGTGGAGGTGCTAGATGAGAGATTCTGAAAACATTCAAATATATATTATCTAAATTGATAATTTGCATGGCAATGTGAGCTGTAGTGAGTCCCCCTTCCCTTTTGATAGGAGTATAGTTTGAGAAGGCTTGCCTTCACCTTTATCCCCCCACAGTGGACTTTTAGTGATAAAGGGATGGTGCCATCTTTACTCCAGTGCCAGAAATGTTTCAAGCAGGTTAAAACCATTCCTTTACAGGCAGTAGTGCTGGGGTGAGGACAGATCTTGTAAGCCTCTCCTTGACACAAGAAAGTGCCACTGAGACAGCTCCAAGGAACAGCTGCCAGTTGAATTGGGAGCTCTCTCGGGGGACATCCATAGCACCGAGGCACCAGAGTGTGCAGCACATGGAACACCAGAGAGCATGAGTGATTTTTGGACAACTAAAGTGAGTTATGTACACTGTGATTGTCATTTCAAGGTTTTATGTCTAAATGCTTAATGGCATTCTTAATATGGATTCTTCCATAGTTACCTATTAGCTGGTACATGAAAAGTGCTAGTTAGGCTATTTCAATTAGTGTACACAGTCCATAAAAAAATCTGCATACATTTCCTACTTTGAAAGGAGAAAACTGCAGTGTGAAATGGATACAGGGGTTTACCTTATGTGAAACAATGTTCATCTGTGTTGCCAGCCTAAGTATAGTAGAGATTTTAGCTGAAAGCATTAGTCATTTTAAATTCTGGTAGATGGTAATTCTCAATATAAATGACATACATAATCTGGAAAAATATGTATGAACAATTAGACATAAGGGCACAGTGCAGATCAGCATCAGTGATATTCTTGCTCTGAATGCTTCTGAAATGACTTTTCAGCTCACAGTAACAATTTATCATTTACATACATCATGCAATACAGGGTGATTTGCAATAATATGACACAACTCCATGTAATTTGATACACTACCTTGGATACAGACAAAAACAATGAGAAATATCTTGGCCCAACTGAAGTCAGAGGGAACTTTGCCAGTGACTAAAAAAAGAGGCTAGGATTTCACCCAATATGCTTTTCCTGCTACAGTTCTACTCTAAATTTAGCCATTTAGATCATAACAGTCTATTTAGG
Source organism: Chelonia mydas (assembly GCF_015237465.2). NCBI lineage: Eukaryota > Metazoa > Chordata > Testudines > Cheloniidae > Chelonia > Chelonia mydas. Next base: position 46,967,344 of record NC_057852.1, read on the forward strand.
TTTTTCCACCATCACTGTAGTAAAAATCCTTCAGGTCCTATAATGTCTTCCTCATATCCTTCCCTAATTGTAAGGAGATGGCTAACTTAGACCAAGTATTTATTTTTCTGACCTACTGCACTTCAGATATACCTGAGCAGCACAGAAAACCACCATTATTCAGTGAAAAATTATCCCCCGGTTGTAAAAAAGTGGCTGTGATACTTATTTGACCTCTTCGTTCTGCTAATCAACTTACCTTGCTTATCACTAGAAGTAACTGGGACCACACTAAGCAAAGTAGTTGTGGCATGGGATTATAGGTGTATTTAGTGCTTCTCTATGGATGGTCTCTCTGAACCAAACTAAATATATGAAAACCCTCTTATATTACCATTATTTGTTTAATTTAGAATTTCTGGGGAAGAACTTAAGTTACAGGGATGAATTTGGCTAGCGACATTGTTTCTATACATGTTTGTGTTTTGGCACTAACATTTGACTGTCAACTGCTGGTTGTGTCAGCTGACCCCTGAGGTATGCCCCAGCTGCTAGTATTCTACTAATTCATGCCTGTGTCTCAATGTTATGCTTCTTTTTTTTCCAGATGATATGACAGAAATCAGTCTTCACTGTAAGATATCAGTAGAATATCTCAGTAGATATCAGTAGATATCTCACAATTTTAAAATGAAATTAGTCAAAGCAAAATAAATAAGAAGAAAATACTAGGGTAGCAAAGCAATAGTCCAGCAACCTTTTATTTTTGTTATCTTTGTCTGCTATAATGAACGACATTACTTTTGTCTTTTGATTTGTTATGGCATAAGAATACAATTTATCAAGGACCTTTTCACTAATGCTGAATTAAATATTTTGCCCTAAACAAAATAAGAGGCAACTTCATCAAAGGAAGAGGTATTTTAGACCTCACAAGAAAGGAAAATAAACTATCACAGATTCCAGAAGGGAAAAAAAAGGGTAATTTTGAACCAAAAATGCTAAATTGACCATAACATTCCAGGAACAGTTTAAAATAATAGAAAAAGTAGAATGAAGGAAGAAAGTAGTAATTAGTGTGTAGAAGTAGAATGGTCATTTATCATAAGGCTGGGATCTTCTGTGTTGTCATTTAATTTCAATTACAGAGTTGTAATTAAGATAACAATTCATAGTTTAAATGCTTAGTCACTGAATAAAGCCCTCATGCTGATATCCCATATGAATTCATGATCATTTTATCCAAGGGTTAGAAGTGGCTTGATGTCCATATTTTGATTTTGTATATATCTTTCTATTTTAGCTGAAGTCTTGTCCACATGGCCTTATTTGAATTCCTATAATGCAATTTGCAATGAAAGTACTGAAAAACAAGTTTTACTCAGATGTAAGTTCATAGTAACATTGCAGAACACTAAGCTAAAAAACACAAGCTATTTTTAAAAGGGATAATTTATGCAAAAAATGTGGTTTAAAATGGAGCCTGACATCCTCAATTTCAAATGTTCAGAAAGACCAAGTATAACCATTGTACAGTAATGTAAATTAGAAAGGACATGCAACATACTGGATGTTAAGTGTAGAATTTGGACTCAAAGGCTATATTATAAATTTACCAAAATTCTGAAGAATTTTAGTCACTGACTAAAGATGAAATCTCAAGGTACAATCACTGTTTACTAGTTTTAATTACATTCTGTTTTATGTAGAAAAAAAACCCAAAATGATTATAAAAAGCTTAGCATTGTTTTAATCCTATAGATCTAGATCCTGTTTTATGTTCACAGCATACACACAGAAGTTACATAAAACCATGAATACTCTTTCATGGCTGAAGAAGGAAGGCTGAAATATAATACTGCCGTATTCCCTGGAATTCAGAATGACAACACACAAGAACCCCCCCAAAATGGATAGAAAAAATAAGCTGCTCCCTAAGACAAGAAGGCACAACTCACTCCACCTTGCTTTAAACTGGATCTTTCCAGATCTTTCTCAGATGTTCCAGATCATATGGCTTCCCTCCTAGCCTGCGAGCAGGACCAGGATATCCCTCACACTTAATGGTCAAGTTGTGCCAGAATGCTCCCAATCAGCATTCTGGCAGCTTTTTTAGCTCTTTGCCTTCCCCACCTGCTGAACATCCTCAGAGCTGGCACATGCCAGTCCTGGGCCAGCCAGTTCTTTTCCCTCCTTGGCTGTGGAGTCTCTTTCAAGCTGGCAGAGGTCATGACTAGGCCTGAGAAGAGGGTGCACAACTGTGGGTTAGTACGGCGAGCCGGGGCCACTGCAACCAAGACCAGGCATGGCAGCGTGGGGGCCAGAACCTCTGGGAGCTGAGACAAAGTTCCTTCTCTGCCTTGGTGGATCCTGCGCTTATTGGTGGATTCACTCACCTCAGAGGTTCATAGCAGCCCTCAGTTTGGCCACTTTCGTGTCTCAAATCTGCCATTCACTCAGTTAGCCTCATCACTGGCCAGCATGGGGAAAGGAAGAAGAACAATCCCTGCAGTCTCTGCTGATCCACCTAGTGGATCGGGGAACAGGCCAGAGACCTTCCCCTCAGGTGGAACCTACAGTCCAGTTCAACTCCTCCAGTATCAAGTAGGGAGTTGGGGGAGATAGAGAGATGGGGAGGAGGACCTGGGCCCAGTCTCTACTCTGGGTTCCAACCCAGGGTCCTGTAGATTGCAGCTGTCTACAGTGGCTCCTGTAACAGCTGCATGACAGCTACAACTCCCTGGGCTATTTCCCCATGGCCTCCTCCCAACACCTTCTTTATTCTCACCACAGGACCTCCCTCCTGATGTCTGATAATGCTTATCCTCCTCAGTTTTCCAGTTGTATGCCTTCTCACTCTCAGCTTCTTGCACCTCTTACTCCCACCTCCTCACACACACACACACCACAAACTGAAGTGAGCTCTTTTTTAAAGCCAGGTGCCTGATTAGCCTGCCTGTCTTAATTGATTCTGGCAGCTTTTTGATCCGAGATCTTTTGGAACTCGGGCGTAGAGACGGTCTGTGGTTCGCCCTCCTGTCTCTTGATCAGGAGAAGGCGTTCGATAGAGTGGACCATGGGTACCTCCTGGGCACTCTGCAGGCATTTGGATTCGGACCTCAGTTTGTGAGTTTTCTTCAGGTGCTGTACGCTTCCACGGAGTGTCTGGTTAGGCTCAACTGGACCCTGACCAAACCGGTCAGCTTCGGGCGAGGAGTACAGCAGGAGTGCCCCCTCTTGGGCCAGCTGTACGCTCTGGCGATCGAGCCCTTCCTCTGTCTCCTCCACAGGAGGTTGACGGGGTTGGTGCTGTGGGAGCCGGAGCTGCGGCTGGTCCTGTCGGCTTACACCGATGACGTGCTCCTCGTGGTCCAGGACCCGGGGGACTTGGCACGGGTTGAGGCTTGCCAGGCCATCTATTCAGCAGCCTCCTCCGCCCGAGTCAACTGGGTCAAGAGCTCTGGCTTGGTGGTGGGGGACTGGCAGCAGGTGAGCTCCCTCCCACCCGCGCTTCAGACCATCCGGTGGAGCGCGGGTCCACTGCTCTACCTAGGCGTTTACCTTTCTGCCACGCACTCTTCTCCACCGGAGAACTGGCAAAATTTAGAAGGCGGGGTGATAGAGCGGCTCTGGAAATGGACGAGGCTACTCCGATGTCTCTCCCTCCGAGGGAGAGCACTGGTGCTTAACCAACTAGTCCTGTCCACGCTCTGGTACCGGCTCAACACCCTGGTCCCGGCCCCGGGTTTCCTGACCAACCTCCGGACATCGATTCTAGAGTTCTTTTGGTCAGGAATGCACTGGGCCCCTGTTGGGATTCTTCATCTACCCCTGAAGGAAGGAGGGCGGGGTCTGAAGTGTCTGCACACTCAGGTCCGTGTCTTCCGCCTCCTGGCCCTGCAGAGGCTCCTTTATAGTGCAGGTAGTTCGACGTGGAGCATATTGGCGCACGCCTTCCTGCGCCGCTTCCAAGGGCTCCGATACGACCGGCAGCTCTTTTATCTTTGTCCAAGAGGTTTTCTGCGAGACCTCTCCGGGCTACCGGTCTTCTACCAGGACCTCCTCCGGACCTGGAAACTGTTTTCGACGACCAGGTCCGTGGCGGCCACCGTGGGAGCAGATCTCCTCGCGGAGCCCCTACTACACAACCCCCAGCTCTGTGTGCAGGCGGCGGAGTCCCGCTCGGTGCGCCAGAGTTTGGTCCTGGTGGAAGTCACGAGAGTCGGAGACCTCCTGGACTATGACCGGGGAGACTGGCTGGATCCCCTGACGCTTGCTCGGTGCATGGGGCTCTCCAGACCTCATACCCCCCGGCATGTACTTCAGGAGGTGAAGGCCGCCTTGATGCCCGCTGCTCGGGCTTATCTCAACCGAGCCCTGCATGAGGGCGCACCCCGCCCACCCTCTACCCCAGGCCCGCCGGACCTTTCAATTGGGCCCCTACCCCGTAGATCCCAACAAACCCCTCACCCTTTCACTGCGAGCCGGCTGCATGAACTGCAACCGGTCAGCTTCCAAATCGCGCCACGGAAATATCTATACACACTCACGCTTCACACCCTGGTGTCCCGCTCCGATACAAAGTGGCGGGACCTCCTGCCACCTTTGGAGGGTGAGCAACCCCAGTGGGCCAGCCTGTATTCCACCTTGGTCCCGAGGCCCATCGGGGAGATTAGTTGGCGGCTCCTTCATGGAGCTGTGAGCATGGGCGTGTTTTTGACGCAGTTCACCCCCATCCCGGATACTTGCCCTTTTTGCAACGTGAAGGAAACCCTGGCGCACGTATATTTAGAGAGTGCCAGGCTGCAGCCCCTTTTTCGGCTCCTCAAGAATATTTTATTATGCTTTTGGCTCCACTTTTCCCCTCACCATTTTATCTACACACTCCCCATCCGTGGCCCCACAAAATCGTGAGATCTCCTGGTTAACCTCCTCCTAACCTAGCTAAAACAGCCATTTATAAAACCAGAGAGGGGAGGTCGGCTAATGAAGCGTCCTGCGATTGTAGGGCCGTTTTCCGATCCTCAGTACATTCACACATCAGGGCGGAGTTCCTCTGGGCAGCGTCCACCGACTCCCTTGACGCCTTCGAGGAGCGGTGGGCGCTGGCCGAGGTTCTCTGCTCGGTGACCCTGTCCGGTTCCCTCCGTCTGATCCTTTGATTGAGGGGAAGAGCGAGAGACCCCAGCCCCAGCTGTTGCCGCTGTGGATACCATCACTGTCACCTAGGAGGGGTCCTATTACGCGTGGGTGTACGTCCCCCCCCCACCCCTAAACCGTCACCCCACAGCCGTGCCCATCTTGTCGGGCACTCTCAGGAGAGGGATAATCGGTGACACTGGGCGTGGCACTAGGTAACTCGAGGGGGTGGAAGACCACGAGTGTCGAGGAAGACCCCCCGCTCTGGGCCCAGGCTAGCCTGAACACTTCTCCCTCCTGAAGGCTGCTGTGTTATACCTTGTGTTTGCCTTTGTTTTGTTGCATAGTTTTGCAACTTTTTGGTGACTCTTGTAAGTGTTACACAAGTAAAATTCTTTTCTGCTTCAAAAACAAACAAAACAAAATAAAACAAAAGCTTCTTGAGTGGCTGCAGGTGTTCTAATCAGCCTATCTGCCTTAATTGTTTCCAGAAAGATCCTGATTGTTCTGGAAACTTCCATGTGACCTTACCCAGGGAAAAGGGACCTGTAGTTCTCTGGCCTAGAGGGAGAGGGCTCCTTCTCCTCCTCCTGCCAGGCCCTAGGCTCTCCCTGCTGCTACTGTTGTTGCCGCCGCTCTAGCTGCTCCCGTGGCTGGGCCAGACGCCATCCCCCTTCTCTGCTTCCTGGTTGCTGGCTGGCTGCTGAACCCCCCACCCTCGGGTGCTGCTACTGCTCTAACTACAGCCCCTTGTGGGGGCTGCTGGTCTGCTCCCCAGAGGGGGGGAGTGAGGGACCCCAGCCCGAGCTGTTGCTGCTGTGGACACCACCACCACCACCACCTGAGAGGGGTCCTTTCTGCCTGCCTGGACCACCACCTGGAGCTGCTGCTACGGAGCTTGCTGCTTGGAGCTGCTGGAACCTGAGAGAGGAGGACGAAGAGGACCATCTACCAGTGGGGGAGCGCCTAAAGATTTTGCAGACCACCGTGGAGGGAGCCATCATGGACTGAGTATCTTTCAAACTGTGCTCTTGTGGTGGGGGTTTTGACTGTGTTTGTGCGGACACAGGGGGTGTGGCATGGAGCTGCCTCCAGATCCATCTGCGTCCCCCCAATTGCTCCCCACCACGACTGCTGCCCCCTCCACCACCCCTACTGTTTACCATCTGCCTCAGCTCCTGCCTCTGGACTCGACTACTTGCTTGGCTTGCAACGCTCTGCTTACACCATTTGGGCCTGAAGCAGCAGCCAGCCCACACTGACTTTGTGCAGGTGCACGTGGGCGCACGTTTCCCTCCCAGAGCTTTGCCCCTTGCTACCTGCCCCATTTACCCCTTGCAGCCTTCTGCCCCTCCCCTTTGCCCCAGCCCCCCTTACTAGCTTCAGTTTGCTTGCCTGCCCCGCCCTTTTCCCTCTAAAGCTTTTGTTTGTTTGCCCCGCCCCAGCCTTTGAAGCTAGCCCCTTGGTTTCCCTGTCCTACCTCCAGCCTGATTAGCTCCTCTCTCAGGGCACCCATGACCCCTCCCATGCACTTGTGCCCCTCCCCATTTTAGTTTGACCTTAAAAACTTCTAGGGAAGGAGATTCCACCACCTCCCTAGGTAAAGCATTCCAGTGTTTCACCACCCTCCTACTGAAAAAGTTTTTCCTAATATCCAACCTAAATCTCCCCCACTGCAACTTGAGACCATTACTCCTTGTTCTGTCATCTGCTACCACTGAGAACAGTCTAGAGCCATCCTCTTTGGAACCCCCTTTCAGGTAGTTGAAAGCAGCTATCATATCCCACCTCATTCTTCTCTTCTGAAGACTAAACATCCCCAGTTCCCTCAGTCTCTCCTCATAACTCATGTGTTCCAGTCCCCTAATCATTTTTGTTGCCCTCCGCTGGACTCTTTCCAATTTTTCCACATCCTTCTTGTAGTGTGGGGCCCAAAACTGGACACAGTACTCCAGATGAGGCCTCACCAGTGTCGAATAGAGGGGAACGATCACGTCCCTCGATCTGCTGGCAATGCCCCTACTTATACATCCCAAAATGCCACTGGCCTTCTTGGCAACAAGGGCACGCTGTTGACTCATATCCAGCTTCTCCTCCTCTGTAACCCCTAGGTCCTTTTCTGCAGAACTGCTGCCAAGCAATTCGGTCCCTAGTCTGTAGTGGTGCATTGGATTCTTCCATCCTAAGTGCAGGACTCTGCACTTGTCCTTGTTGAACTTCATCAGATTTCTTTTGGCCCAATCCTCCCATTTGTCTAGGTCTCTCTGTATCCTATACGTACACTCCAGTGTATCTACCACTCCTCCCAGTTTAGTGTCATCTGCAAACTTGCTGAGGGTGCAATCCACACCATCCTCCAGATCATTTATGAAGATATTGAACAAAACCGGCCCCAGGACCGACCCCTGGGGCACTCCACTTGATACTGGCTGCCCACTAGACATGGAGCCATTGATCACTACCCATTGAGCCCGACAATCTAGCCAGCTTTCTATCCACCTTATAGTCCATTCATCCAGCCCATACTTCTTTAACTTGCTGGCAAGAATACTGTGGGAGACCGTGTCAAAAGCTTTGCTAAAGTCAAGGAACAACACGTCCACTGCTTTCCCTTCATCCACAGAGCCAGTTATCTAATCATAGAAGGCAATTAGATTAGTCAGGCATGACTTGCCCTTGGTGAATCCATGCTGACTGTTCCTGATCACTTTCCTCTCCTCTAAGTGCTTCAGAATTGATTCCTTGAGGACCTGCTCCATGATTTTTCCAGGGACTGAGGTGAGGCTGACTGGCCTGTAATTCCCAGGATCCTCCTCCTTCCCTTTTTTAAAGATGGGCACTACATTAGCCTTTTTCCATTCATCTGGGACCTCCCCCGATCGCCATGAGTTTTCAAAGATAATGGCCAATGGCTCCGCAATCACATCCGCCGACTTCTTTAGCACTTTCGGATGCAATGCATCCGGCCCCATGGACTTGTGCTCATCCAGCTTTTCTAAATAGTCCCGAACCACTTCTTTCTCCACAGAGGGCTGGTCACCTCCTCCCCATGTTGTGCTGCCCAATGCAGTAGTCTGGGAGCTGACCTTGTTCGTGAAGACAGAGGCAAAAAAAAGCATTGAGTACATTAGCTTTTTCCACATCCTCTGTCACTCGGTTGCCTCCCTCATTCAGTAAGGGGCCCGCACTTTCCTTGACTTTCTTCTTGTTGCTAACATACCTGAAGAAACCCTTCTTGTTACTCTTAACATCTCTTGCTAGCTGCAACTCCAGGTGTGATTTGGCCTTCCTGATTTCACTCCTGCATGCCCGCGCAATATTTTTATACTCATCCCTGATCATTTGTCCAATCTTCCACTTCTTGTAAGCTTCTTTTTTGTATTTAAGAGCAGCAAGGATTTTGCTGTTAAGCCAAGCCGGTCGCCTGCCATATTTACTATTCTTTCTACACATTGGGATGGTTTGTCCCTGTAATCTCAATAAAGATTCTTTAAAACACAGCCAGCTCACCTGGACTCCTTTCTCCCTCATGTTATTCTCCCAGGGGATCTTGCCCGTCAGTTCCCTGAGGGAGTCAAAGTCTGCTTTTCTGAAGTCCAGGGTCTGTATTCTGCTGCTCTCCTTTCTTCCTTGTGTTAGGATCCTGAACTCGACCATCTCATGGTCACTGCCTCCCAGGTTCCCATCCACTTTTGCTTCCCCTACTAATTCTTCCCGGTTTGTGAGCAGCAGGTCAAGAAGAGCTCTGTCCCTAGTTGGTTCCTCCAGCACTTGCACCAGGAAATTGTCCCCTACATTTTCCAAAAACTTTCCGGATTGCCTGTGCACCTCTGTATTGCTCTCCCAGCAGATATCAGGGTGATTGAAGTCTCCCATGAGAACCAGGGCCTGCGATCTAGTAACTTCTGCGAGTTGCCGGAAGAAAGCCTCGTCCACCTCATCCCCCTGGTCCGGTGGTCTATAGTAGACTCCCACCATGACATCACCCTTGTTGCTCACACTTCTAAACTTAATCCAGAGACTCTCAGGTTTTTCTGCAGCTTCATACTTGAGCTCTGAGCAGTCATACTGCTCCCTTACATACTGTGCAACTCCCCCACCTTTTCTGCCCTTTCTGTCCTTCCTGAACAGCTTATATCCATCCATGACAGTACTCCAGTCATGTGAGTTATCCCACCAAGTCTCTGTTATTCCAATCACATCATAATTCCTTGACTGTGCCAGGACTTCCAGTTCTCCCTGCTTGTTTCCCAGGCTTCGTGCATTTGTATATAGGCACTTGAGGTAACCTGCTGATCGCCCCTCTTTCTCAGTATGAGGCAGGAGCCCTCCCCTCTCACGTGCTCCTGCTCGTGCCTCCTCCCGGTATCCCACTTCCCCACTTACCTCAGGGCTTTGGTTTCCTTCCCCCGGTGAACCTAGTTTAAAGCCCTCCTCACTGGGTTAGCCAGCCTGCTTGCGAAGATGCTCTTCCCTCTCTTCGTTAGGTGGAGCCCGTCTGTGCCTAGCACTCCTTCTTGGAACTCCATCCCATGGTCAAAGAATCTCTCCGACACCACCTGCGTTGACTTCCATGTTTCGATGGTCTCTACCCAGGCCTTTTCCTTCCACAGGGAGGATGGACGAGAACACCACTTGCACCCCAAACTCCTTTATCCTTCTTCCCAGAGCCACACAGTCCGCAGTGATCCGCTCAAGGTCATTCTTGGCAGTATCATTGGTGCCCACGTGAAGAAGCACGAAGGGGTAGCGATCTGAGGGCTTGATGAGTCTTGGCAGTCTCTCCGTCACATCACAAATCTTAGCTCCTGGCAAGCAGCAGACTTCTCGTTTTTCCCGGTCAGGGCGGCAGATAGATGACTCAGTCCCCCTGAGGAGAGAGTCCCCGACCACCACCACCGCCCGCCTCCTTCTCTTGGGAGCGGTGGTCGTGGAACCCCCAACCCTAGGACAGTGCATCCCATGCCTTCCAATCAGCGGAGTCTCCTTCTGCTCCCTTCCCTCAGACGAATCATCTGGTCCACTCTGCACATTAGTACCTGTGGAGAGAACATGAAAACGGTCACTTACCTGTATCTGCCCTGCTGGTACATGGACATTCCCCTTTTTTCTTCTCGAGGTCACATGATGCCAAATTTCTTCACCATCCTTCTGTCCCCGATGTGTAACCTGCTCTGAATCTTCAGAACCTTGTGCCCGTAGAAGCCTATCCTGACATCCGTCTAGGAAATCTTCAGTTTCTCTTATTTAAAGCCCCCCCCGCCTGCTGCTAAGTCATCTCTCCCGCCCACCGCCTCCGCTACCATCTATAGCGGCCAGGGCCCCTTCCCAACCTTGACCAGGAAGCACGGCTTCCGTTGCCTCCTGGTACCCACCTCGCCCCACGTGGAGACCTACGTGCAGGTGTTGGCCATCGTGGCGGCCTCCAAAATGTATGGAAAGGTCGTCTTCTTTTTAGCATTGGAGGCTGCTGGTGGAGATGGTGGAGATGGTGGAGAAGGGCCTGGCGGGGGGTGGAAGGTGTTCGTGCCCCTAGAGGACCTGGGCGTCCGACTAGTCCTGACCTCTGTCCCTCCCTTTCTTCCCAATGTCGCCCTGTTACCCGCCCTCTCTACCCTGGGGAAACCCATTTCTGTTGTTAGCCCTCTTCCATTGGGCTGCAAAGACCCCGCCCTCCGTCATGTCCTCTTGTTCTGCCAGCAGGTGCAGCTTCAACGGCGTGCAATGGAGAGGCGTTCGAGGGGTCTTTCCTGGTCCCCTACCAGGGGGTCCATTACCAGATGCATTATTCTACGGTGAAGGCCTGGTGCTACCTCTGCCAGGCGATGGGGCACGTAAGGAGGGACTGCCCCTTGGCCTGGCAAGAAGGGACATCCAGGACCCCTGAGCCCTGGCAGGGCACCGGCCCCCTCATTGCCGGCGCCCCTGGCTACCCAGTGCCCGAAGCCACCCCTCCTCCTTCCCAGGCCACCACTGCTCCTGCTCGGGCCCAAGGGGCACCTCCCCTACTACGCCCAGATGAGCGGGAGAGCCCCACCTCCGCTGCACGCAATCTGGCGGAGCCTGTGGAGGAGGGTGTGGCAGGGATACCGCCAGGCATGGGAGAGGGCCCGCCCCAAGGGGAATTTCCCTCCCTTGTGCTGCCCCACCACTACCTCTCCGACTCCCTGAGCCAATGCCCCTGCCTCCCGACCCCTGCTAGCCAGCCCCCAGATGATGCCATGGAGGGGGAAGCGGGACAAGCAGAAGGCTCGAGCTCCGCTCCTTCCATCAGATGCGGAGGCTCCCTGGAAGAGCAGAAAGGGGGGCACCGATGCCGAGTCTTCTGCCTTGCCCACAGGTGCGTTCCATCCACCAGTACTGGCTGGGGAAGACTTGGCAGCACCGGGAGGGCAGTATCGCCCCTCCATGGGAGACCCTTCCCTCCAAGGCACCTGATGGAGCCCCTCCTGCCCCGGTACTATCTGAAGCCCCTGTGAGCCGCAAGGCAACCATCACTTCAGGTGCAAGTGGGGAGAACCCCGGGATGGTGGAAGGCAATCTCCCCTCCATTTATGAGGAGATCGAGGCCCTGGGTCTGACCCCGGTCACCCAGGGGGAGAACGACCCTTGCCAGCGGGCCTCGATCTCTACAACCTCACTCCGGCCCCCGTTTCCCCAGGCTCCCTCCCCCTAACTGTTGCTTCCGCTCCCGCCTCCGAAGAGCCCCTGGACTCTTCCGTCAACCCGGCCGCAGATGGCACCCCACTGACAGCTGCCAAGCCTGTTGAGACAATAGCCGGTGCCACGCGGCCGGGACCTCAGCCACCAAGGGCACCCCTCGTTGGAGTGGAGCAATCGACCTCCTTCCCAGGCAGGGGCCCTACAGAAGCCAGTCCACCTTCTGATGCCATGGCTGCCAAACCCACCATGGAGCCTGCGCCAACATCACTGAGAGCCCCCTCCCCACCCCCCGAACCGCTGAGCCAGACTGGGAGGTGCAACCGCCCTGTTGCTCAGCTTCTGGAGCCCAGAATCTCACCCCTGCCCCTGTCCCTGACCCCAGCCCTGCCCCTGATGCCAACCCTGTCCCTATTCCTTCCACCTCCTGTGATGTAATTGCCACCCCTGGGGCTGTCTCCTTCCCTTTTCCAGCAGATGACCCCCAGGGAGCAGCTTTTGTGTTTCCCTGTCCTGACTCACTAGGGGCTGCTATCTTCCCTCCGCCGCCCCCTACTGAGCAAGGGTTTGAGGCAAGCCGAGTGGCACCAGCCCATCGGGCATGACATCGGGGGTCCGCACCTTGCTATGCCAGGGCTCCACCAGAGGATGGTCAGGAGCCAGTAACCCCACCCCACCATGCGCTGCGAGAGGAGCTGCGGGAGTTTCTTGAAGATGCCCGCATCTCCTGCAACAAGGTACAGCTTGCTCTCCAGTGCTGGGGGGACTTTAATCAAATCCTGCAGGCCACAAGGGCCCTTATGGGGGAGGGTAAAAGGACCAGGAAGCAGGCCACCACAGCCTACCAGTGGGTCTGCGGCTTCCATGACTCCTTGCTTATCTACGGGATAGGTCGTGGTTTGCTGCATAACCCAATGGGAGCCGCGAGCATCCCTGAAGGTGAGGATCTCCCACCGCCCTCCTGATGGCACCTATCATCATCGAAACATTGAACACCCAGGCCTGTAGGATGGGTCTCCGCAGGTCCCAGGGACTCTCCTTCCTTCGGGAGGGGGGGTACTCTGTGGTTTTCCTGCAGGAGACCCATACGGATCTGGCCACCGAAGACAACTGGCGGCTGGAATGGGGGGACAGGGTCTACTTTAGCCATCTCACAGTTTGTACGGCTGGAGTGGCAACCTCGTTCTCTCCTGACCTATGAGGCTGTGCCGGGGAACCTGGAGACCCATATGGAGAGGCTCGTGGTCAACCTTATTAACATCTATGCCCCGACATCGGGCCCGGAGCTGCTGCGATTCTACCAGCAGGCGTCCGCATTCCTTGGCACCTTGGATCCTCGCGAGTGCCTGGTCCTGGGCGGGGACTTTAACACCACCCTTGAGGAGCAGGACCGCTCGGGGACCGAGCAGTGCCCAGCCGCCGCGGACGTCCTCCAGGAGATGTCCACCAGGGAGTGATGTTCGACTATCTGGTGCAACCACCACCCGGATGACATCAACGTTCACCTTTGTCCAGGTGGAAGCCCATTGGTAGCGTCACTCCCGGTTGGACAGCATCTATTTATCATGCTTCTACCTTTCACACCTTTTCTTCTCAGACCCCCTGCTCCAATTCAACAGTACTGACTCTCTCTTCTGCTGGTATCACAGATGTATGTGAAACTAAAGATATGCATTTTATATGCTGACAATTATATCATTAAAAATTCTATTGCCCGTATTTAGCTCATGTCCAGGCAAACATATCCTGACAGTAGAAATTTGCAAGCACAATATAGACTGATGAAGGGCCCATGTTTGGTCCATCCACCTGCAAACAGTCAGGGCACACCCTGACCGTTGTGAGGAGCAACACATTGCTCCGTCCAAGGACGAGGACCAGATATGAACCCTGGGAACTTGATTAAAGGTGGGAACTTGATTAAAGGACAGTAATCGTGGGAAGCTTCCTTGGCTTGGCCTTAAGGCCTGAGAATTAGGATTGTAGTAGATAGAGGCTTGAAAAATAAGAATATTAATCAATGTCATGCATTCCTTTGCGGTGAAAGTAGGTAATGTGCAGGGGGAGAAATAGAATAAAGGAGAAGGTGGAAAGCTGACAGGCAGCAGCCCATTTCAGCTGACCAGCTTGCTTACTTGAATAAATCTGTGTTCTGTCTCATCATTGAACCGCCACAGACTGAGAAGGATACTCTCCTTATTTTCCCAATAGGCTAATTTATGTTTTGTAAATGCATGTATTTGGAAGACTGTTTTGCTATCTTCCTTTGCTCACATTTGCAAAGTCATTTCTAACTTCTTCACTTTCAGTAATTAATATAGTATGTTTCTCTCTGATTAAGGGCCTCTCGTGCATTTCTGCATTTTTCTTTTTTGAGGGATTTGATTACTGGTTGTAAGATCCTGAAATGCAACCTTTTGCCTACAAGGCAGGGGGAATGGGGAAAAACAGACAATTGGTGGGAATTTCCTGGTAAATTGTTCCCCCCCCCCCCCCCCCCGCCATAGCAGGGTCTGAAAAACCAGTCTACTGGGAATAAATACAGTATTGTCAGTTGTGTGGATGGAATTACATTTGTGTCTATTTCCTCAGCTACTACCAATGCCTTTAGTACCAATAGCAGATTGTGGCCCTGAGAACATGGTAGTACTCTCTAGGCTACTGTCTTTATCAAATAAAATCAGAAGAAATGGTCCAATAAATCTATATTTTGACCAGCTATCTAGCAAAGATAGAGTGCACAGTGTAACTATTAAAATTATAGTGAGGTCTTTAGAACTGACTAACTTTTCTCTTATAATAAAATAGAAATTATGACTTGCATAATTGCATAGGGAAATGTTTTCAATGCCTTAATCACAATGAAACTGACTGAAAACTTTGAATTCCATGTGTCTAAGTAAGAATTTAAATAGAAAACATTAGGGCGGGGGAGAGAAAGAGTGGCATAGTCATGACCAGCTGCATGAAAGCCTGAGTGATGATAGCTCCTTCCTCCTGTTCTTTCAATATCCAAGAAAACAGCAGTAAGGACAGGAGCACTTTCACAGTTCCTCCTCATAGTGGGAACCTGCCCTACCCCAGTAAGTAAGGGGTTAACGAATGCCTCAGGACACAATCAGCTCCAACCCAGTGCACCTGTGGGTACATCTACACAGCCTGCAGCAGCAGTCCTCCCAGCCCAGATCAACAGATTACGGCTTCTGCTACTGCTATAAAAATACCAAGATAGGTGTGTATTATGCTAGAGCTCAGGCTCTGAAGCCCACTCCAAGCTGTAACTTCAAATCACAGTCTACACAGCTCTTTTAGAACTCTAGCGTGAGCCCTACAAGCCTGCGTCTGACAATCCAGGCTGGGGGCGGGGGGCTCCCTGTTGCAGGCTATGTAGCTATATCTTATGAGTTCTGCTGCACCTGCACCTTAAAATGGAGGATCCAAGCACTATGAGGGCTGGTACTCAGAGGGAAGTAGAGCTAGTTCACAGAGCTCTCTGAACCAACAGGGCTTGGGAAGTGCTGAAGATCCTCTGATGCCTGGGTGCTGTGGACAAATAAAGGGATCTTCTTTACCTTGTCTTTCTTCTTTTCCTTGAGTCCAAGAAGCTTGGATGGGACTTGTCAGACTGATAAGGGGTTAGAAAGCCAGTCCAGCTCAGGGACTACTGACCTGGTTACCTTGCAAGGAAAGAGATGAACCTGGATTGCTTGTGGGCTGCAGGATTGTTCTGTTTTGCCTTTTGGTTTGGGACTATTGTTAACCCCCAGAATGGGGAGCAGGAACTGCTACCCTGATACTTGTAGCTGGTGGGACAGAGCCTCTCAAGATCTAATCTACAGCAAGCCCAGCAGCAAGCGAAAGGCACTCTGGACAAAAGAAGCACTCATACTCTTCCTGCTGCCCCACATAGGGTTCCAAAGGTAAAGCTTATGGCCTCCTTTTCATTTTACTATACTTTTACCCTTACCCCAGTGCCTGAGATTTCAGAAGTCATTCTCTTAAAGAGAAGCTTACAGGCAGACTGTGAAATAGGCACTAGAAGAAGTCCACCTGACTTCTCACATGAGGTCAAGAGTCAGAAAATTCATGTTTGATTCCCATCAAAAAATGGTTTCAAATGCAATAAACTAAATTAGAGCTCACGCAAGTCACTGAGCTGTACAGAATGTAGCTGACTGAGGGCTCTGCAGAAAAGTACCTACCCATTACATTCCTCTTTCAGACTGACTCCTAACATCAAACCCAGAGCAACACATAATCATGATTTTGAATGTTGCTGAGGGCCCACTCAGGAACCCAAAGAAGTCAACACACACTGGGAAAATAGTATTTCTAGGAGCTCCCCTCTTCCCACTGTATGAAGGAAATTCCAGGGAGGCCCCATTGAGAATGCTGCCTTAACAAAACAAGGAGGTGGGAGACTGTTTTTTTTTTTTTTTCTTGAGGCATAGAACATAGGATTTCAGATGAGCTTCCATTTGCATACAAAATGTGGGATATAAAATAGGGTTTGCTCAAAGTTCAAGAGGCTAACATTTACGAAGGCTGTCACTTTACTCACCATGCTCCCCTAAAATTTCCATCAGACAAAGGAAGTAACTGCTTTGGCTCTAATTTTGTTGTAACCATTTCAGTTAGCGTTTGGTGGTTTCTTTTATCAGATCTAACAGAGTGTAGAGAGAAAAGGAGTACTGGTGGCACCTTAGAGACTAACAAATTTATTTGAGCATAAGCTTTCGTGAACTACAGCTCACTTCATCAGATGCATTCAGATATGATTTTGGAAAAAAAATACAAATAGAGAGGAAATTCAACCCCTGCATGAAGTCTGTAGATTTATAGAAACTTCTGAACAAGCTGGCACAGATCCACTGAGTCTCCATCTTTAAGATTTGTTTTCTCAGCGGAAGGTTAAAAGGCTTACTAGGAGTATGAGCTTACAAATGAATACATTGTAGGCTGCTGCACCTACACTAAAGAAGGGACAAATAAGTGAGTTGTAGGCTTAGAAAAGGAGAAAAAAATGTATAAGCCTGAATGGTTCATTGGTCGTGTGCCTGTTAAACTCAAATCTGTGCACAGATTTGAATCTTTCCTTCTCATTTCAAATCTATCTGCACAATTGTGTCCAGATCACATTAAACTTTTCCTTTAGTATTAATTGAGAGTCCTTCAGAAATGATGAGAAATATAAAGGGAGAGAGAAATGTGAAAGATTATTGGTGCTATTGGTAAATTTTTTCAGCCATGTACTTTATTATAAATGTAGCTTTTGCTTCAGTATATTTTCACTTTGAAAGGTGTAGTAGTGTTTGTATATATTATCTAGCTAGCATTCACTGCACAAGTCTTGTACATATATAAGCACAGTGTATTTTTACTTTGAAATGTCTAGAATCTTTTTTTTTTGGAATCAAAATGTATTACTTGTGAGATTGCTACTAAATTCTTCACCTTCAGTGTACTAATCGCAGTAAATTAAGATATCCCAGGCTTCCTTCTGTTTTTCTGCTAAGGTTTTGCAACATCAGCCCTTTTGCATATGGGACAGTTTTGCAAACCCTTATTCATTTGAGTAGTCCTTACTCATGGAAGTAGGATGATCTTGTGGTGAAGGTAAGGAATTGGGGGTATGTCTACATGACAGAGCCTGTGCCAGCATAGCCCCCTTGTTTAGACATAGCCTAGACCAAAATAAGGAAGTTTTTGGATCATCTCTCTTAACAACCAGAGCTAGGTTGACAAAAGCGCTCATCCACTGTCATAGATGTATCCACAATGGGGATTTGTTTTGTTGGCATAGCTATGCTGGTCATGTTTTGTTTTTGTTTTTTTTTTCACACTCCCGACTGATGCAGATATGATCATATAACTTACTTGTAGGCCAAACCATGAACTCAGGAATCTGGGCTCTAGTGTGAACGAGGAAGTTAATTATGTCATACCACTGTTATAATGATTTCCATTTATATTTGTGTGTATGTATGTGGGAATGAATACATGTATTTGTATATATGTGAGTCTTTCTAATTTTATGAAATGCAGTAACTACTTTCACCCAGGAAAAGAGGAGACCGTGTCTAATGAATAATCAGATCACTTCTCTTTAATCTTAGTATTTTCCAAGGAAATGGAACTGAAATATTTATTGTAGGGCTTTAATGATATTTTTAAGAACTTGGCAACAGCATCTGCTTGCTTGCCCTAGTGCTGGGAAGAATCCTAGATATATAGTGCTAACTAATATTTGTGTTCATCTACTGTAAAAATGTGTAAAATGTTAATAAAAAATTTGCTTTTCTGTACTGTGGTAGTCTAACAGATGCACATAGGGCTGCAGCAAAAAAAAAAGTAGGGACACTGGTTAAAGACTTAAAGAGCCATCTTTTCATAATTCTGCAACAGGAACGTTTGTATTTCCTGATCAGAAAATAGCAGATTTATCAATATTTGGATGCATATATAAATAAAAACATCTATATATAAATCATATTTCTCAGCATTAAATTTTGCTGGTTATGTTTTGAACACAAAATTCAACATAGTTGAACTTCACGGATGAAGGATGGGGAGGAATTTGAGCGATAGTTGGTGCATGCTACTTTCATGACTATGGTTCTCCCATGTATCTGTTGTTAGTTTAAGTATTGTTTTGTGAACGCTTTTACAGATATTTAAGTGAGTGTTTTATTGAAAAATATTACTAAAGACCAAATATCAAAAAGTGGATATGAAATTATCTGATGGGAGAGATGGAAGGTTCATTTTATAAAGAAAGAAAACTATGTGGTTAATTCCTCTCTCTCCCTTAAATAAGGGCCAAGAAGCCTGCAAATCTGTTTGAAACATCATGAGCTTCAGTATTTGCTATTTAAAAAATACATCAAAACATAAACGATACATCATTTACTACAGGTGAATTTTGGCAATGGTGAGGCTTAAAAACTGGAAGCTTTGCAACTTGTGTAGACAAGATCTGTCTGTTTTTTTCCCCCCGTATTTTTTTTTTCAGTGTCACTTTCATATTTGTGACACACAGATTAGGAAACCCCAGAAAATCCTTGAATTTTGGAGACCTCTTTGAAGGCCTGAGAAATTCACTGCAAATCCTGAGCATAGGCAGCTATGTACACTTGATTATTCTGTGTCCTCTGATTTCCTAGTAGGGTACTTAGAAGCATGTATTGTAAAGACACAGGATTTTTCTATTTGCCAATCCTTTTAAACATGTCATACAGGGGGTATAATTTGTACATTACCACTTGAGTTGCTATGTACAGTTAAATAGGATTTCAAACAATGAAAAGACCCATTATTTCTGTCTTGGCACCATATATTTTAAAGTAGAAATATAATTCAAGAATGTTGACACAACAGTCTATATTGGTATCTTATTAAAAGCAGTACAGTTTTCACATTTCCTTTAAAAACATTCAATTTGAGTCTGACAGAAACCTAAGAAATAGATTTAAAAACTGAAAAGCAGTCACACAGTTGCTAGGTATGACTTTTTTTTCTGTGCACTAGACTTTGCCTCAACACAATTGAAGACTATTCAGTGAGTGAAGTCGTGAAGGAATGAAGTGGGTGTTTCCCAGGTACCAGTCCATAGAAAAATGAGAAAAATACTAGCTGACTGCTAGTGTGTAGGAGTGAAGGATGGAAGAGTGAAAATGAAATGGCAATATACATGGTGTAAACATCTGCTAAGGTTGTTAAAGTAGTTAAAATACTTTTTTAAATCTTATGCTTTATAAGAGCAAAAAACTGCGTGAAGTAGACTTTTTTTATTGAACCACCTACAAAATATTAAACTCCACGTTTGTAACAAATTCTTCTTTCATATAGTCAATTTGTAGCATCACAGTATATATCTGATTGCTGTAGAGCTGAAATGCATTCATGATGTTATAAGGTTGGCGTTTTAATGGACAAATTTTGAGAAGCTTGGAAGGCCACTACAGTACTGGTGCCAACTTTCTGATTTCCCCGGGGGGTGTTCTGCCATTGCTCTGCCCCAGGCCCTACCCCCACTCCACCCCTTCCCACACCTGTTCCGCCTCTTTTGTCCCTGTCCTCTGAGCATGCCCCACCCTCACTCTGCATCTTCCTGCCTCCTCTCCACCCCCTCTTTCCCCAGCGCCTCCTGCCTGTCACTGAACTGTTGATCAATGGTGGGTGGGAGACACTGGGGGCAAAGGGCTGGAGCTGACTGACGGGACCCCCCCGCCCGTGAGTGCTGAGCCCTCACGGAGTCAGCGCCTATGCACTAAAGCAGGGGTCAGCAACCTTTCAGAAGTGGTGTGCCAAGTCTTCATTTATTCACTTTAAGGTTTCACGTGCCAGTTATACATTTTAATGTTTTTTAGAAGGTCTCTCTCTGTAAGTCTATAAATTATATAACTAAACTATTGTTGTATGTAAAAAACAAGGTTTTCAAAATGTTTAAGAAGCTTCATTTAAAATTAAATTAAAATGCTGATCTTTCACCGCTGGCCCGCTCAGCCCACTGCCAGCCTGGGGTTCTGTTCACCTAGGCCGGCAGCAGGCTGAGCGGGGCCCTGGCTGGCAAGGGGCCGGCAGCCAGAACCCCAGACCGGCAGAGGGCTGAGCGGGGCTGGCAGCCGGGACCCCAGACCGGCTGTGCACTGAGTGGCTCAGCCCGCTGCCATTCAGCCTGCTGCCCGTCTGGGGTTCCGTCCGTTGGCTCCTGCCAGCCAGGGTCCTGGCTGCCAGCCCCACTAAGCCCGCTGCTGGTCTGGGATCCTGGCCCTGCCCACATAGAGTGGGTACCTACCTTCTCCCTGGTTCTAGCCCATTCTCTTCCTCTCTCTCTCTGCACTGAGCTGAGGGTGGGAGTGCACTGAGCACAGGACTGGGGGTGAAGGCGCAGGCTGGGGGTTGGGTGTAGGGTCTGGCCAGGGGCTAGAATGAGGGAGGGAACTCAGGGTTGGGGTGGGAGGTTTGGGGGTGGAGTGCTTACCTGGGCAGCTCCCATTTGGTGCGAGGGGTGCAGGTGGGAATGTGGGGGGTGCAAGAGTCAGGACATGGGGTAGAGGGGCTGGGTGTGTGTGTGTGGGGGGCGTGCAGGAGTCAGGGCAGAGGTCTGGGGGCATGTGAGGGGGGTGCAGGAGTCAGGGCTGGGTGTGTTTGAGGGGGGTGCAGGAGTTAGGGCAGAAGGCTAGGGTTGTGGGGTTGTGGGGGTGCTCTCAGCCCCCTGCCCTGATCAGCTCACGGCAGGGGGCTGGAGGGGATATGCCCTGATTCCACCCCACGGCCCGTCCCCACCTCTTCTCCGCCTCCTCCCCGGAGCAGTGAGCTCGCTGCAGCTCCACTTCTCTCCCCCCTCGCAAGGGCCATCAGCTGATCGGTGGCAGGGAGGGAGAGGAGGAGGGGCAGGAACCCAGCATGCTGGGGGAAGAGGTGGAGGAGGGGGGAACTTGCCTGATCTGCAGCAGGAGCCGGCAGGACCAAGCTTCTTCACCCTGCCCCCCGGGGGCACAGGATTTTTAATGGCACGCTGCTGCCTGCCGGTGTCTCGGCCTGGGTTCGGCAGCGGGCTGAGCTGGGCTGGTGGCTGGGACCGGGCTGGTGGCTGGGACCTGGCAGGCAGCAGCGTGCCATTAAAAATCTGCTAGCGTGCCATCGGTTGCTGACCCCTGCACTAAAGATTACATGCTTACCTGAATCTATGGACTTAAGTGAATTGTAAAGGGCCACAAGATATCTAAAATTTATTATTTTGACATTAATAAGTAAAACAAGTGCAGGAAAGGCAGAGCGACGGGGGACTTTAAATAAATCTTCCCACTCATTGCTCAAAGGCTGATGCTAGAAACAAAGCAGGGAGATTAAGTTTCAAAAAGGGGAGTTTTTCCACATTTAGCGTTAAAAAGGAATTCACGATTCAGCCTGCAACAGCTGACAACTGAACTGGAATTCTACTACCTTCTCCTCCTTGAAGCCTATGTCTTCCGTAGCATGTACAAGGAATCAGCCAACCAATGATAGCCAAGTTGTGCAGCCATCAAGGATATTGTTTTTATTAATATAAAAAAAAATAGGGGACAGGTCTTAGAATCATAGAATATCGGGGTTGGAAGGGACCTCAGGAGGTCATCTAGTCCAACCCCCTGCTCAAAGCAGGACCGATCCCCAATTAAATCATCCCAGCCAGGGCTTTGTCAAGCCTGACCTTAAAAACTTCTAAGGAAGGAGATTCCGCCACCTCCCTAGGTAAAGCATTCCAGTGTTTCACCACCCTCCTAGTGAAAAAGTTTTTCCTAATATCCAACCTAAATCTCCCCCACTGCAACTTGAGACCATTACTCCTTGTTCTGTCATCTGCTACCACTGAGAACAGTCTAGAGCCATCCTCTTTGGAACCCCCTTTCAGGTAGTTGAAAGCAGCTATCAAATCCCACCTCATTCTTCTCTTCTGAAGACTAAACATCCCCAGTTCCCTCAGCCTCTCCTCATAACTCATGTGTTCCAGTCCCCTAATTATTTTTGTTGCTCTCCGCTGGACTCTTTCCAATTTTTCCACATCCTTCTTGTAGTGTGGGGCCCAAAACTGGACACAGTACTCCAGATGAGGCCTCACCAGTGTCGAATAGAGGGGAACAATCAGGTCCCTCGATCTGCTGGCAATGCCCCTACTTATACATCCCAAAATGCCATTGGCGTTCCTGGCAACAAGGGCATGCTGTTGACTCATATCCAGCTTCTCGTCCACTGTAACCCCTAGGTCCTTTTCTGCAGAACTGCTGCCGAGCCATTCGGTCCCTAGTCTGTAGCGGCGCATTGGATTCTTCCATCCTAAGTGCAGGACTCTGCACTTGTCCTTGTTGAACTTCATCGGATTTGTTTTGGCCCAATCCTCCCATTTGTCTAGGTCCCTCTGTATCCTATCCCTACCCTCCAGCGTATTTACCTCTCCTCCCAGTTTAGTGTCATCAGCAAACTTGCTGAGGGTGCAATCCACACCATCCTCCAGATCATTTATGAAGATATTGAACAAAACCAGCCCCAGGACCGACCCCTGGGGCACTCCACTTGATACCGGCTGCCCACTAGACATGGAGCCATTGATCACTAGCCGTTGAGCCCGAAAATCTAGCCAGCTTTCTATCCACCTTATAGTCCATTCATCCAGCCCATACTTCTTTAACTTGCTGGCAAGAATACTGTGGGAGACCGTGCCAAAAGCTTTGCTAAAGTCAAGGAACAACACGTCCACTGCTTTCCCTTCATCCACAGAGCCAGTTATCTAATCATAGAAGGCAATTAGATTAGTCAGGCATGACTTGCCCTTGGTGAATCCATGCTGACTGTTCCTGATCACTTTCCTCTCCTCTAAGTGCTTCAGAATTGATTCCTTGAGGACCTGCTCCATGATTTTTCCAGGGACTGAGGTGAGGCTGACTGGCCTGTAATTCCCAGGATCCTCCTCCTTCCCTTTTTTAAAGATGGGCACAACATTAGCCTTTTTCCTGTCGTCTGGGACCTCCCCCGATCGCCATGAGTTTTCAAAGATAATGGCCAATGGCTCCGCATCACATCCGCCAACTCCTTTAGCACTCTCGGATGCAATGCATCCGGCCCCATGGACTTGTGCTCGTCCAGCTTTTCTAAATAGTCCTGAACCACTTCTTTCTCCACAGAGGGCTGGTCACCTCCTCCCCATGCTGTGCTGCCCAGTGCAGTAGTCTGGGAGCTGACCTTGTTCGTGAAGACAGAGGCAAAAAAAGCATTGAGTACATCCTCTGTCACTAGGTTGCCTCCCTCATTCAGTAAGGGGCCCGCACTTTTCTTGACTTTCTTCTTGTTGCTAACATACCTGAAGAAACCCTTCTTGTTACTCTTAACATCTCTTGCTAGCTGCAACTCCAGGTGTAATTTGGCCTTCCTGATTTCACTCCTGCATACCCACGCAATATTTTTATACTTATCCCTGATCATTTGTCCAGTCTTCCACTTCTTGTAAGCTTCTTTTTTGTATTTAAGAGCAGCAAGGATTTCGCTGTTAAGCCAAGCCGGTCGCCTGCCATATTTACTATTCTTTCTACACATTGGGATGGTTTGTCCCTGTAATCTCAATAAGGATTCTTTAAAACACAGCCAGCTCACCTGGACTCCTTTCCCCCTCATGTTATTCTCCCAGGGGATCTTGCCCTTCAGCTCCCTGAGGGAGTCAAAGTCTACTTTTCTGAAGTCCAGGGTCCATATTCTGCTGCTTTCCTTTCTTCCTTGTGTCAGGATCCTGAACTCGACCATCTCATGGTCACTGCCTCCCAGGTTCCCATCCACTTTTGCTTCCCCTACTAATTCTTCCCGGTTTGTGAGCAGCAGGTCAAGAAGAGCTCTGCCCCTAGTTGGTTCCTCCAGTACTTGCACCAGGAAATTGTCCCCTACATTTTCCAAAAACTTCCTGGATTGTCTGCGCACCGCAGTATTGCTCTCCCAGCAGATATCAGGGTGATTGAAGTCTCCCATGAGAACCAGGGCGTGCGATCTAGTAACTTCTGCGAGTTGCCGGAAGAAAGCCTCGTCCACCTCATCCCCTGGTCCGGTGGTCTATAGTAGACTCCCACCACGACATCACCCTTGTTGCTCACACTTCTAAACTTAATCCAGAGACACTCAGATTTTTCTGCAGTTTCATACTTGAGCTCTGAGCAGTCATACTGCTCTCTTACATACAGTGCAACTCCCCCACCTTTTCTGCCCTGCCTGTCCTTCCTGAACAGCTTATATCCATCCATGACAGTACTCCAGTCATGCGAGTTATCCCACCAAGTCTCTGTTATTCCAATCACATCATAATTCCTTGACTTTGTCTTGTAGCTGAATAAAGGAGACAGAGATATGCAATTCTTTTTTTCTTAACAGACCATGTTATCCCAAATACTGGTGGGAAGGCTTGGAATTTGTAACAGCCTCACTTGCCTTTTAAGGCAAGCTGGGGTCAGTCTTGCTTTGCCTGTGACCTACTAGCTAGCCACAAGCTGATGATGTTATGGCAACTTTATGATTAGTGACCCTCTGCTGTGAAAGTCAGAAAAAGCTTATATAAACAGACTGGAGAACTCAGTTAGGGAGAGGAGACCCAGGAGATAAGAGTCAAAAGAGATTTTTTGGGAAGGGCCTGGGGAAGTCAGGCTGGAAGAGACCTACAGAGAGTACGAGTGTACGCTGGGAGGAGCCCTGAGCTAGGGCTTGTAAGCATTAGGGAGATTCCTGAGGCAAACTGCCAGAAGCCCTCGAGAGGGGAAGCAGCAGAGAAGGAACTCTATAGGAACAGGTTACACTCCTCTAGCGGAAGCTCTGAGGTGGGGCCTACAGGAGAAGGGAAATTCCAAAGGGAAACTGCCACAGTCTCTGGGAAGGGGAAACAGTAAGAGAACCTGCTAAGAGGAAGGAGCATAAGTAGGGGCCAAGAAGCAGATCTCTACTGTAACTAGAGGGGGAAAGAACTATTATTTGGATATTTGTTTGGATGTTCAGTTGGACTTTCTGTTGCCCCAGAAGGGGCCTGAACTTTTGGATGACTTCGCTAGAAGGCCATACCACAGGACACCCCGAGGGAGACCTGGGAGAAAACACAGACTGGAAAGGCCATCACAGGGCCAAGGAAGTGGTTGCTGAGGGCATCAGAGATGAGGACCCCTGCATTGCTGCCTTTAGGCATGGGGGCACACTATAACTGACAATACACACACACACACACAATAAATGCCTCAGTCAGGAACCAGTTCCTTTTGATACTCCAACATCACATTCTCCCACCTCATACGTTTTATTATACCAGTCAGACATAGGCACGAGGATGAGGCTTAAAGAGGACTGAGTTCTCCCAAGCTAAAAAGCACAGAAGGGGGAACTCCACATATTCTCCATCTTTGTGGCTGTAAATTAATAAACAAAAGGAAAGGTAGAACAAAATGTAGTTTTGGTGGAAAAGAATAAAATACATTTGAATGAAATTTGAAACAGCTGAGCAGTTAATGAAGCAGAGTGATATAGGAAAGTTGATCCATATCACAGAATTTGCAGAGCAGAAATTATTTGCATCTAGAACTGAGCAGGGCGCTTCTGCCTAGCAGCAGCAGTCTACCAGAAGCTACACATAGTGGTTATGGGGTGGGGAAGCCAAGCCCTCCCATTCCAGGGGCCCTCTTGAGCACTGTAATGCTGGAGTCAGCTACCCATGGCTGGCTAATGCTCTTCTCTGGGTCTCTTCATACTGCTCTGTTCCTTCCTTTGGGGCATGTCGTGGCTGTTTTCCATAATGACCTGGTCTGCAGGTCTCAGAGGGGTAGGGAGCCTCAGCTCTGTGCAGCAGCCCTCCCTCTGGGAATGCCTTCCTGACATAGTTCCTTTGCAGCAGCGAGTGGAGGTCTGCCTCTCTCCACCCACCAACCTGCTATGCTAAAAAGACTCCTTTTTAAGTCCTTCTACCAACAGGAGCATGCCCAGCAGGCCTGTCAGGGTGGGGCTTCTTGAGCCCAGAGTTGTTCCTGCACTCTTAGCTCTCCAGTGTATGGTTCATCCACCCCCTTACAAGGACATAGAGGATTCCAATGCTAAGAAGAGTAGAGTGAAAAAGTGTAAGACATGGGCTGGAAGAAGTAAAAATATTGTTTTAGAAAGAAGGGCAGTAATTTTAAAATGAATGGTGAGCAGTGGATTTGTGCTAGCATTGGGCAATGTGACCATGCTTCTTAGTAAATACTAACTTCTGAGCTGAAATTTCTTTGCACTTTTCCTAGAGACTATTGATCTTTAGCCAGTCAGAGGTAATTGAGGTTAAACAGCAGTTGTACATTCACAAAGTAAAGCTTTCAGCTGACCCATAAAATTGTGAATCAGATCATCCTGATACTGGTTTTAGTATATTTCTGTATATCAATAGCTCCCCACTTAGATATTGATAAAATTATTGAAAGCAGAAGAAATCCCATCTCATTTCAAATGAGGAGAGAGCTGCAACTTCACTCTCACTGATAGTGCTATCTATCTTCTGTAAGCTCTAGGACCAGTTGCCAGCACTTATCTTCGCAGCAACCACCCTCCTAACAGATCCACAACAGAGCCAGCCTTGCCACAGAGAACTTTCCTACAGCAGTGACTGGCAGCGCTTTTTGGTACTGAGTCCTAGTGAGGTTGTCCCTGAACCAGTCCAGGTTCTCTAGAGTGCAGCCTGTCTTGTATCTGTGTAACATCCTCAGCAGATAGACATCTCTGCCAAGTGCAGCAGGAATAAGTATAGGAAAGATGTGATGTTTCCTCACCTGGTAAACTAGTATTCACATCTATATGTGACAATGGTGAGACAAAACAATGAAAAATGGTCTAAGAGCTCTTTGTCCCCCCACCCCTTTTTCATAGGAAGACAATAGTCTCACATCCCAATTTGAGCTGAACTGCAGCCATGCTGCACTGCTTAATCATCCTCCAAATCTTCAGCCAGGGAAAAGTAAAAGGACACTTTCCTCTCTGCTCTAGGAAAGTGTTAAAAAGACAGCAATTTAAAGACGAGGAAAGGAGGCTAGTTAAGTACACATTATTCATACCTTATCACATGCATTCACCTATTTCTTTTTTTTTTTTTTCCAGGCTGGGAGAGACTATAACATTAAATGAGACTGGCCCAGTGTCATAAAGGAGTAAGAACTGGATTTTTGCACCCTCCCTCTCCAGAGTTCCCTTAAGTCCTTCCCTTTCTAAGAGGTAAAAAGGAGGGGGGGGGGATAATATTAATTTGAAACAATGTCATACTTCCATTTATTAATTTCATCTCATTACTCCTAGTTTTCACCGATCTGAATTAGGAACTTTTGGAACACAGAGGCCAAACACAACTCTAAACTCAGTGGTCTAAGAATGACCAACCCATTCCTGTTCTTAAAAGTGCTATTGTTCAATTTCTGCTCAGGAATAGCTCTAAGTCAAAACTTTAGGTGAGGCTTTAGCCCTCTTTAGCTACCCCTGAAGGGTAGATCCTTCTCCTATCAAAATAATGGCAAAAATCCTGTTGATCTCAATGGGACAAAGATTGAGCCTTCACTGAATTAACTGATGAAGATCAATTCTGAATGTCTTTCAGTTCTTTGGTTGTGGCATGAAGGGTAGACCCCTGATTAGCCTCTGCTTCTTTGGAGCTCTTTTTTCTGAGATAAGCACTACACAGTCTGGGATACATAGATCATTCATGACACTGACAAAGTGTGACATGTTCAGTAAACAGCTATGAATGACAGGCAGAATTGGGATGATGATAGATGTATTGTGTCCTGATCTTTGTCATTTATATTCTTTAGTGAGGCAGTAACCCAGGTGCCACAAAAGCAGAATTACCACTGCTTCTAAACTGCACTTACCTATGCAGCTGCAGTAAAAGGAAGAATTAGCAACAGCAGGAGTTACCAGGCAGAATGTGCTGGATGATTGTCACTTAAAAGCTTCCATCACTACCCATAGGCAATT
Source organism: Chelonia mydas (assembly GCF_015237465.2). Classification (NCBI taxonomy): domain Eukaryota; kingdom Metazoa; phylum Chordata; order Testudines; family Cheloniidae; genus Chelonia; species Chelonia mydas. The sequence continues at coordinate 46,995,610 of NC_057852.1, forward strand.
GGGGAGGAGGAAGCATGCCAGGGGTCAGAGTTTTGACTAGGATTGCAGGTGCTAATCTGCAGGAAAAAATGAAGGTCTCATTCACAGAGCAGCCTGTGTGTGTAAAATGAGCAGATCTAGAATACAGTATATATTGCCAGTGGGAAACTTAACTGGCCTACTATCATAAGAGCATCGCTTCAACATTACATTTTTGGGTCAAATGATTGATGGATTTTAAGCTTTAAGTATTCTCATTGCAAAATAAGTATGTGTCAAGACAGACCAAATCTCCTCCTCACTTACCCACTACATAAGCTTTCATAAATTTCTATTTTTCCAAAGGGAGGGTTTTGTATGTGTGTATATTATTATATATATATATATTATATGTGTACACATTATTAGCTTTTTTTAAAAAAAATGTAAAAACTTTGTTACACAATTATTAGGTTGAAAAGTCTAGCACTTAAGTTAGGAAATGCCAGAATTAAGGTTGCCTGCACAACCGAAAGTCAGCCCCCTCCTGCATATGCATTATGATACAGTCTTTAATTACATGATCACATACCATTTTTCACCTTTTCAAACATAATGTTCTTTTAATGTAACTTCTTATGCTTAAAAAAGTGGAACAAACTGATTCCGTCATGTGGAACCATATTGGCTTCCAGGTTGGGTGATCAGCAGGATTTTGAATTTAAGATTACAGCACAGACAACCACCACTCAATCTAATGAAGTAACTTGTAGCAGTAGTAGGATGTTATCTGCTGTGCTAGCTAGGACAACTTTTACTAATGGGTTTCACAGCCATTTCTGACCACAGTGGAATATAGAGACCATGGACTCTGAGCTCAATTCCAGGTTCTGTAGGGCAGTGTGCTCTAGTGGTTATAGATAAATCTGACATCTTGTCTGTAGTCTGTAACCTTCCCCTTTCCAAACCTCCCGCATCTCTTGGCTTCTGCCCCCATCTATCTAACTATGTGAAGTTCTTAGATGTTCGCTATTACTGAGGGTCTCTCAATCATTAATTCATTTCTCCTCTCAACACCCCTGTGAGGTAGGGAAGTGCTATAGTCTGTCTATTACTGATGGACAACTGAGGCACAGAGAGGCAAAGTGACTTGTCCAACATTACAGAGGAGGTTTGTTGTAGAGTAGGGACTCGAATCTGGCTCCCTGGGTCTCAGGCTGGTGCCCTAACTACTGCACCTTCCTTCCTCTTCCCCTCCCCTTCTGCTCCTATCTGCCCTAGTTATTGGTGTCCTCTGCACCTGTATGCCTTCCCAGACTCATTTGCTCCTACCTACTGCATCCACCAGCTCCTGTCGCCCCCGCCCCGCCTTTTTCTGCTTTCCTTCATCCTCTAATTCCTGTAATCTCCTCCCCCACCACTCCATTCCTCAACCCTTTGAATTCCAGTGTGACTAGCTCCTTCACCTCCAAATTGCCTGGGCACCAGCTGTCAGTTACACTGCTGTATGCCAAACACAACAGTCGGGAACAGCAATTGCAAGGAAAGTTCTGTTCAGTCCCTGCAGGCCCAGACTATGGCATGCTCATACCTGTCATGCGTAGGCTCTTGGAGGTAACCTGTAGAAGTTGCGAAGGGCTGGAGCATGCTCAGTGAAGATGAGCTCTTCAGGAGAACTTCTCCTTACAAACTCTAACATGTCTCTACTGAGCATGTGCAAACTCAAATGTTTCAAAAGGCTTATAACTTTGCCAAATTTGGGCAGATTTTTGCAAGGACAGCAAACATCGACTGAACTTCAAATCCCGGCCCCCAGACATGCGGGGCACTAGAACTTCTCAGTGAAACAATTAAAGATTTTTTTCATATGGGCAAAATAACGTTTTCCTCTAGTCTTAATCTTGGAAATGATAAATTATTTTAGCTGACACTTCCCCCCCAAAATGTTACATAAAACAGACATGCAGTGTGGAAAATTTTAGCCCAAATGTTTAAAACTTGGTAATGTTATAAACTACTTAATCACAGTAGAGACAGAAAATGTTGGGACCATGGGTCGAATATCAAATTTAGAGTTAGGAGACCAGGGCTCTGTTACCGGCATTGCCACTGACTTTGCGTGATCTTGGACAAGTCACTTTAACTCTTTCTCAGGTATTCATTTTCTAAAATAGGAATAATAGCTATCCATCTTTGTAAACAATGAGATCTCTAGATGGAAAAGACAATATAAGTCCTAAATATCATTATTGCATTAGTAGTTCCCCAATTAATGGGGAAATCCAATATTTTTTATTTTTTTGGAAGATTCATTGGAATCCTTATGCTTCGTATGAGATTCATGTCCCACAAACCATTTGTCGCTTGTCTGAGTCCTGTATTTTTTGTAAGGAATTTACCTGGAAATATGGATGTACTTTCTCCACCCCTAAATGGAAGAAGCCCCCAAAGAGGGGTTAAATACATATTTTTCTCCTTCTAGTTGTAGTCTGTGTCATCAAAGGAGGTTGATGTTTTGCCATTTTCACTTCTTGTTACAATCTTTGTCATGAGAATGAGTTGTCAAAATTTTAATGTCATATACCCTGTGAATTATAGTATGCATGCTCAGTTTCTTTTTTACTGTATTTTGATTGACTCTGTCCATTCCACTCCTTCTCCAGGTTAAAGCCTCACTAACCTGTTGGGTAGGGGTGAAATATACAGCCACAAAACACAAAATATTTAAAGGTCAAAGTAATAAAGCTCACAGTTATCTTTCAATAAACTGTATTAGGTATTACAGCTCAGGCCCTACCTAAGATTGCATCAAGATACGGGAAATGTATAAATTTAATGCATTCTTAGTATAGTCGTGCCAACTTGGGATTCACCTTCTATACTGTATTGAAAGTTAATGACTTGTTGCTTTGTAAAGCTTTTTTGAGGAAAAATGTGTTTGGCATCTGTCATGGAATTTTTAAGGATCGTGTCTATATTTAAGTACTCTATCTTCAATTTTAAAATCCCACATCACAGCTATCATTGTTCAAACCAAAATAAAGACTTCTTCCAGAGCTCATTGACAGAAATTTGTGTCACAACAGTTTTGGTTTGTACTGAATAGTGCAAAACAATGCTCCTGCTGCAATTGAAAATGTTATGTTAATGAGGTATGGTCAACAAATGTAGGTTATAAGTGACTAATTTTTAGAACCCTTGGAATTACACTATTCTTACTGAAGACTGATGGTCACTGTTAACCCTAGGTATTTGCATATGTACTGACATTTGTGATGTTTGCATAGGGGTGGTGAAGCTTTTAATCTTACAATCTACCCCATAATTTGTAGTTAGTCTATATCAGAGGGCCTGCCATTTTGTTTTTATCTGTACTACAAAGAGGAATGTGAATATTGTATTCAGAAACAGGGTTACTTCCCAATCAGTGTAAAAGAACTAAAATTACAATTTGTTAAATCTCTGAGCTCAATCGAACATTGAATAATGCAAGGTCAGGTTTCAGTTGAAGCCTCAGGAAATTAGATATTTGTGCAACTATGGTCTGAAGTGCATATGAATTAATTGGCTTATACAGTCCAAGTGATTCAAAGACCTAATGTGCTTTATTTAAAAAAAGCAAACAAACAAACCAAAACAAAGCAAGCACCCTAGTCATTTTGGAAAACTTTTCCAGCAAGTTTTTTATTTAAAAAAAAAAAAAAAAAGCGCCTTCTAGCCATAAATGTTGGCATTCCAAAGTTCATACAAATCCTGCTATTTATCAGTTCAGTTTGACCTTGAGATGTTATCCTGAGTACAGCTAAAAATATTGTAGGCAAATAAAAAATAAAATGGAGGAAGCAGTGGAAAATGCGTAAGAAGAAAAGAAATAAGAAAAATGTTTTTTTTTTTCCTGGAGAGCTTGAGTTATAAGATTAGATTACAGCCAGCAGAATCAAGGGTACATAGGCCTGGCACATGATGATTATGATTTATGGGAGCATTATAAAGGAAGAAAATCAATATATATTTGAAAAGTTCTATTTTACTCAGATTAATCTAAATCCCCTCCCCAGATACATGAAGACAAAGGAAGGCTGTGTTAAAAACTCCCCTTATCCCCCCCCAATAGTTTAAATAACCGTTAATGTATAAACCCTGCTTTAGAAAATGAAACTCTAAACATTTATAGCATTTTCATTGTTTAAAAATAAAAATCAGAAGGCAGACTGTTCCATAAATTGCATAAACTGTCACAAAGATAGGCTGTGGCTTTAAACATGCACCTTATTAATGAACATTGTGATTAGCTACATAAATGAAGTATATGTTGGGTGAAGGCATTATTCCTTCAAACGATTAATCTCTTTGCAAAAAGAAAATTTTCCACTTCAGGTATTCTATCTAAATATTCGTTTTGTTGCAATGCATGTTGAAAATAAATCTTTTCAACCAAAGGTCTATTTGTTTTTGCACCTATGTTATACCAGGTGAGTCAGCCTACTGTATATCTAATACAAGCTTGTAGCAACTTTAGAAATAAATTATAAATAAGTTATAAAGTGTGTCTTTTTAAGTATGGTATGCATTGATTTGATACAGTTCACTAAATTGTTGTCTGGATATGATTATTAGAAAATTAGAAAGGTCAAGGCACAAAATTAAATTAGCTAGAGACAAAGAATAACAAGAAAACATTGTACAAATACATTATAAGCAAGAGAAAGACCAAGGTCAGGATAGGTGCATTACCCAATGGCGGGGGGTTAGCAGGGGGAGAGACAACAAAAAATGTGGAAATGGCAGAAGTGGTAAATTACTCTCTTGTTTCAGCTTTCATCAAAAATTGTAGTAGCAATTGGACATCTACCTTTGTGAATACCAGTGAAAATGATGTAGAATCCAAGGCTAAAATAGTGCAAGAACAAGTTCAAAATTACTTAGACAAGTTAGATGTCACATCACCAGTGCCTGATGAAATACATCCTCGACTACTCCAGGCACCAACTGAGGAGATATCTGAGCCATTAGCTATTATCTTTGAAAAGTGATGGAAGATGAGAGAGATTCCAGAGGACTGGAAAATGGCAAATGCAGTGCCAAACTATAAAAAGGGGAATAAGGGCAACCTGGGGAATTACAGACCAGTCAGCTTTACCTGGAAAGATAATAAAGTACATAATTAAGCAATCATTTTGCATACACCTACAAGATAAGGTGATAAGTAACCATCAGTATTGATTTGTCGAGAACAAATCATGTCAAATCAACCTAATAGTTTTCTTTGCCAGAGTAACAAGCCTTGTAGATGGGGTGGGGTGGAGTGTAAGGTGTGGTATATCTTGACTTTAGTAAGGCTTTTGACACTGTCTCCTATGATCTTCTCATAAATTAAGTTAAATAAAACCTAGATGGAGCTGTTATAAGGTGGGTGCATTACTGGTTGGTTGGAAAACTGATCCCAGAGTATCAGTGGTTCAAGCCAAGCTGGAGTGATCTGGACAAACTGGAGAAATGATCTGAAGGATGAAATTCAATAAGGACAAATGCCAATTACTCTGTTTAAGAAGGAACAATCAGTTGCACTATTAAAGGTCTAGAAAATGACCTATGAGGGAAGATTCGAAAAAATTGGATTTTTTTTTTTTTTAGTCTGGAGAAGAGAACATTGAGGGAGGGGACATAAGTTTTCAAGTATGTAAAATGTAGTTGCAAGCAGGAGAGATAAAAATTGTTCTCCTTACCCTCTGAAGATAGGACAAGAAGCAATGGACTTAAATTTCAGCAAGTGCAGTTTAGGTTGGACATCAGGAAAAACTTCCTAACTGTCAGGGTAGTTAAGCACTTGAACAAACTGCCAAGGGAGGTTGTGGAATCTCCATCATTGGAGATTTTTAAGAGTAGGTTAGACAAACATCTGTCAGAGATAGTCTAGACCAGTGGTTCTCAAAGCCAGTCCACCACTTGTTTAGGGAAAGCCCCTGGCGCGCACCGGTTTGTTTATCTGCCGCGTCCGCAGGTTCGGCCGATCGCGGCTCCCACTGGCCACAGTTCACCGCTCCAGGCCAATGGGGGCTGCGGGAAGGGCGACCAGTACATCCCTTGGCCGGCGCCACTTCCTGCAGCCCCCATTGGCCTGGAGCAGTGAACCGCGGCCAATGGGAGCCGCAATCGGCCGAACCTGCAGATGCGGCAGGTAAACAAACCGGTGCAGCGCGGCAGGGGCTTTCCCTGAACAAGCGGTGGACCGGCTTTGAGAACCACTGGTCTAGACAACATTTAGTCCTGCCTTCAGTGCAGGGGACTGGACTAGAAGGCCTCTTGAGGTCCTTTCCAGTACTACACTTCTATGATTCTCTACTGTGGTTTGTTTATGCTTAAATGACAGTATAAAAGTCCATATTTCTAATGATCTAATTTCAGTGTTTTATGAAAAAACTAATAGAATAATAAATAGCTAAACTTAAAGTCAAGAAGCCTAATCTGTGGTCCCAATCCTACAAACTGATGTCAATGGGGCAATTTATATTGCAGGACTGAGGCTTATATGAGTAACAGCTAATGCTCTTCTTACATAAATAGACTTGAATGCTTTGACCTAGGAACACTGAAATACAGTATTTATTTTTTGATGGTGCTTTGATAATACTGTGTTGGGGGAGGGGGGAACTCTAGCAGCAATATAATAAAATAGACAGACAAATGGCCATTTCACTGCAGTAGTTTTGCACCTGTTGGACTAACTTCTAGATACTCTGGAGTTTACAAGGAAACATCTGGCTGAGTATCTGAAGAATTACTTCCTGCAAGGCAGTAGCCAATTAAAGGAAATTTCCAAAGGACAAACAAATGTCAGTCATAAATCTACTAAGAAAGCACTGCTATAGGATTTCCTAGCAGAATAGAATTATCACTCTTCTTACATTATTCATAGAATTTAAATTTTTGTTTATTTTTGTACATTCTGTTAATGTCCTATTGACTCCTCTCTTCCTAACTATAATAATTATAGAAAAACCCCACTAACAAAAAAACTGAAATCTAAACTGTTTGCTAAATAATTCTCCACTTCCAAAAACAAACAGCTCTGAAAGAATTATCTAATTGCCAATGCTTGAAAATGAAAAGACTGAGAAATTCTCACAAAGTGTCAAATTCCATTGAAAACTCTTAGAATACAAAAACAATAATAGAGTACTTTGAACTAAATGATATAGCACTTTTCATCTGTGGATATCAAAGCATATCATAACATCAATTATTTAAGCCTCTCAACACTTTCTTAAAATAGTTTATTTTGCTATTTCTCCATCTTACCTAGCACATTGGTATCAAGTGAATTGCAATATGCAACATGGTGAGTCAATGGCCGAATAGGGGCTAGAACCAATGGGTCCTGACTGCCAGTCCACTCTCACAAAATAATAGTTCTTAGATGCAGAGAGTTGCCATCTGTTAGTAAATTTTACAACTTAACTACTAAACTGTTAAATGTCAACCAGTCATGACAAAAATTAACCCTAGTTGTATGATTGTTTTATAATTGTGAGAGATCAATTATTTGAAGCATTTTTTTATTTTTTATCCATGTTAATTTTTGGTTGTGTGATACATTGCAATTCAAAAAGTTAAAGCTTTATAAACTGCTAAAAACAGATTTTCAAAATTGTAAAGTAAATATCCTTATATCAACAAATACATGTTCTTACTATTCTTTCACTATTCTGTTTGTAACAAGCCTAATTCAAAAATCTAATTCACTGGATTGTGTCCATAAAGTCTTACTTTGCCTGCAAGTAAATTTCCATTATTATGGAAAGAAATATGTTTCAGTTGGTTTGTGTGTGGATCGTGAAATTGTCATAAACTGATAAAAAAAATTAATTCCTTTGAACCTACATACATTTTGTGATTTCACGAGATTACAAGTTGTAATGCTATTGTATACCTTTACAGTAAAACATGAGCTGGGGTGGGAGTTGAAAAGTGTATATAAACCAGTAGCATAATTAAGACAGAAAAGGACAGCTCATGCCCTAATGCATCTCTAGACTGCTAGTGCAGCTAGTAAAGGATGCCTTGAGACAGACGTGCAGAAGGCCACCCCATTTCACAGTCAATGTGCAGCTGAAATCACAGTAAGGTAAATCTAGTCAAAACAGGCAATTGGCAGGACACTTAACACATCTTTACTTTTTTTTTTTTTTTTTAAATTGCACAGTAGAAACATATTCATTGTGCGAATACGGGAAGAAAACATGAGTCCCAAATTAGGAAACACAACTGATTAGTGTTCTTGTGCAATTCAGAACCATTCTGCTGGATCAGCACATTTTTATTTAGAACATTGAAGGGCTGGGAAATATATATAGCATGTAATGTCTAAGTACTTAAATGCCTCCACCTTTCGTAGCTGAGCGTTTCACAGATTTTAATGTGCTTATCCTCGGAACAGTGTCATGATCTTGAAAAGTAGCATTCTCTCCAGAGGATCAGATTTGTGAAGATATGTAGGTGTTGCTTCACTAAGCATTGCAAGGCCTAAGTCTGTGGCTAAGGACCATTTCAAAAGTGACTTAGTACTACTGACTTTCAATGAAAGTTAAGCACTTTTGAACATATTACCCTAAATGACTTAGGAAACCAGGGGCAGATTTTTAAAGGTATTCAGGAACCTTAATATGCAGATAGGTATCTAGCAGGGTTTTCTCAGGTGCCTAGATACATTTTTTTTCCCCCAAAGCACCTACGTGCATCTAAATACCTTTGAAAATCTGGCCCCAAGTTACTTTTGAAAAATGGGACTTGAACTCGTAAGTAAAATTCAGGGCTTCTGATAAAATTTCAGGACTACCTAAGTGGCTTTCCCAAGATGACACAGGAAGTCTAGAATAGCAGGTAATTGAACCTGGGTCACCTAGCTGCCCTAACTACTGGGCAGTCCTTCATCTCATACATAATTAATGGTTTACTATTTATTATAAAACTATCTAACATCTCCAACCAAGATCAGGGATCTTTTTCAGTAGGCATTGTACTAATACCTAACAGTTCCTTGCTGGAAGAGTTTGTAATCTAAATAATCAAGACGGGGGAGGGCTGACAGAATACCAGATGTGAAGTGACTTGCGTAAGATCAAACAGCAAGTTGGTGCCTATGGCAGGATCAGAACCCACATCTCCTGTCTCCCACTGCAGTGTCATAGCCACTAGATCATAGTAATATGATGTTAGAACCTATAGGCCCAAATCAAGGATCAGGACCCCACTGTACTAGGTGCTGTTCAGACAAGTAAGAAGAACACAGTCTCTACTCCTGAGAGTTCAGTCTAAGCTGATGTTGAGATGGATTAGGTGGATAAAATAGAGAAAACAAAAACATTTCAGAGATGTACAAATGACCCTAGGATGAATGCAATATGGATTTGAAATTTCTTGAATATCCTCACCAATGTGCATAATTTTGGGCTGGTCACATTAATTTGAAGATGTTATGTAACAGATTCCCAGGTATCACTGATTCATAGTCGGTCTTTATTTTTGGTCATTTCATTAACATGATTTTTTTTCCTAATTGATATAACACTGTTCTTAATGTGTTTAAATATAAAAGTCCTAACAAATAGATACACCTAGATGACTAAGAAGGACACTTTTGTGCATGGAAGGAGCATAATTAGGCAGGCCCAAAAAATTGCGAAGAGCAACTAACAAAAGACACACACAAACATTCAAAAACCAGTTGGAGAACACTTCAGTCTCTCTGGTCACTCGATTACAGACCTAAAAGTGGCAATTCTTCAACAAAAAAAAACTTCAAAAACAGACTCCAATGAGAGACTGCTGAATTGGAATTAATTTGCAAACTGGATACAATTAACTTAGGCTTGAATAGAGACTGGGAGGAGTGGATGGGTCATTACACAAAATAAAACTATTTCCCCATGTTTATTCCCCCCCCCCCCCGCCCATTGTTCCTCAGACGTTCTTGTCAACTGCTGGAAATGGCCCACCTTAATTATCACTACAAAAGGTTTCTCCGCCCCTCCCCCCGGCTCTCCTGCTGGTAATAGCTCACCTTAAGTGATCACTCTGGTTACAGTGTGTATGGTAACACCCATTGTTTCATGTTCTCTATGCATATAAATCTCCCCACTGTATTTTCCACTGAATGCATCTGATGAAGTGAGCTGTAGCTCACAAAAGCTTATGCTCAAATAAATTTGTTAGTCTCTAAGGTGCCACAAGTACTCCTTTTCTTTTTACACAAACTGACAGCATCTGAAGTAAGAAGACTGCTAAACAGTGGGGCCACTGGACAATCAAGTTGCTAATGGAGCACTCAGGAAAGGAATGGCCATTGCAGAGAAGTTACTTTAATTCTTTGCATCATTCTTCACTGCAGATGATAGGAGAGAGATTCGAAAACTTGAGCCATTCCTTTTAGATGACAAATCTGAGGAACTGTCCCAGATTGTGATGTCAGTAGAGGAGGTTGTGGATAAATTAAACAGTAATAAGTCATCAGGACCAGATGATATTCACCCAATAGTTCTGAAGGAACTCAGATATGAAATTGTAGAATACTCACAGTAGTATGTAACCTACGTCTTAAATCAACATCTGTACCGCATGACTGGAGGACAGCTAATGTGATACCAATTTTTTTAAAAAGGCTCCAGAGGCAATTCTGGCAATTACAGACCAGTAAGTCTAATTTCAGTACCAGGCAAATGGGTTGAAACTATAGTAAAGAGAAAAATTATCGGACACATAGATGAACACGATATGTTAGTGAAGAGTCAACATGGCCTAGGTACAAGGAAATCATGCATCATTGATCTATTAGAATTCTTTGGGAGGGTCAACAAACATGTGGACAAAGGTGATGAAGTGGATATAGTATACTTAGAATTTCAAAAGCCGTTGACAAATTCCTCCCCAAAGGCTCTTAAGCAAAGTGGACAGTCCTGGGACAAGAGGGAAAATCCTCTGAAGGATCTGTAACTGTTCTTAAAATAGGAAACAAAGAGTAAGAATAAATGGTTTTCTCAGTGGAGAGCTGTAAATAGCAGTGTCCTCCAATGATCTGTACTGAGACCTGTGCTGTTCAACATTCTTAAGTGATCTGGAAAAGGGTAAATAATAAGGTGGCAAAGTTTCCAGATGATAGAAAATTACTCAAGATGGTTAGCTCTAGAGGAGACTGCAAAGAGTTACAGAGATCTCACAAAACTGGGAATCTGGGCAACAAAATGGCAGTTGAAATTCAATGTTCATAAATGCAAAATTATGCACATTGGAAAACATCCAAACCATATATTCAAAATGATGCGGGGTCTAAATTAGCTCTTACCACTCAAAGATTGTGGAATCATTATGGATAGTTCCATGAAAACATCTGCTCAGTGTGCAGTGGCAGTCAAAAAAGCTAACCAAATGTTAAGAACCATTCGGATACAGATAAATAATAATACAGTAATTATCACACTGCCACTATATAAATCCATGGTACACCCACCCCTTGACTACTGCGTGCAGTTCTGGTTGCCCCATCTCAAAAAAGGATACATTAGGACTGGAAAAGGTAGAGAGAAGGGCAACAAAAATGATTAAAGGTATGGAACAGCGTCCATATGAGGAGAGATGAAAAAGACTGGGACTGGGGAAATTGTTCTCCTTAGTCTCTCAGGAAAGAAGCAATGGGCTTAAATTGCAGCCAGGACAGTTTATGTTAGGAAGTTTTTTCTAATGTCCAACTGTCAGGCTAGTTAAGCTTGGGAACAAATTGTCTAGGGAGGTTGTGGAATCTCCTTCATTGTCTAACTTGTTCTTAAACTCCAAACACCTGTCATTAATGATATAGTAGTTATTACTTAGTCCTGCATTCAGTGCAGAGGGATGGATTAGATGACCTACTGAGGTCTCTTCCAGTCCTATAGTTCTATGATTCTATGACTGTTCAGTTTGGGAAAGAGATGATTAAGGGGCGATATAATAGAGGTCAATAAAATCATGAATGCTGTGGAGAAACTGTATTGGGAAGTCACATAACTGAAGAACCAGGGGTCATGCAGTGAAATTAACAGGCAGCAGGTTTAAAAACAAACAAAAGGAAGTACTTCTTCACACTACACAGTCAACCTGCAGAATTAATTGTCAGAGGATGTTGTAAAGGCCCAAAGTATAACTGGGTTAAAAAAAGAATTGGACAAGTTCACGGAGGATAGGTCTATCAATAGCTATTAGCAAAGATGGTCAGGGGTGCTACCCCATGCTCTGGGTGTCCCTAAATTTGACTGTCAGAAGCTGACACTGGCTAAAGGGATAGATCACTCAATAAATTCCCCTGTTCTGTTCATTCCTTCTGAAATATCTGGCACCAGCCCCTGTCAGAATATAGGATACTGGGCTAGATAAGATGAGCCATACTGGCTCAGATCAATTTTTTATGTTCTTATTGTAGTCCCTATTTAAACCCACAGAATTCCTCAACCTCCTTCCCCCTCACCTTCTCTGGAGAGGTATACCCAATCACGTGACACTTTCAAGCTCTCTGGACAAATTAGTTTAACATCTCTGTATTTTGGAATACACTCCTTTCCTGCCCTGTTGGAAGGGATGTTGTTGCTTAATTTGGTGTGTGCTGTGACCTAAAGGCCTAATTACCATTACAGCTCCTTTCCAGTTTAAAAGAGCAAGAAAGAGAATGTAAATTAGATTTAGCCATGTAAAGGGGACTTTAGTGTAAATGAAACTCAGGGCTTAATTTGTTATCCCTTATGTGTGGGCAAGAAACTTAGTTGCTCTTCAAAAGATTTTCCATTGAGATAATGAAAGATCGGGTTATTGATCTGGTTTAAGTCGCTCGTCTCAATATTTTACTCAGCCCAGCACTCTGAGATGAACAGATAGACTTTGACATTTTTCTTATAAACTTTTTGTAGTTTTCCAGTGCCATCATACATAATGGCATACAGCATTCCAACTTACAGAACGTGCCTATTCTGTCACATTTGTCATAGTTTCATGGGCTGGTTAAAAAATTACAGTGGGAAATGTAAATCAACAATGAGTTTTAAGAGCTGAAATAGCAGCTTTGATAAAATGAAGATGTTAGTTAAACAATAACTCTGTATGCCATAAAGCTTTACTACTATTTTACCATTTACATTAATCCTGTGTTTTGTTTGCTCTTTGTAGATCATGCAGTGTTTATTTCTTTTTGGGATTGCTCTACTGTACATTAAGATAACTAGAAAGAAAACACTTAAGTCTCATGTCATTAATTTTTTAGTAACAGTTGGCATAAATTGTAGGCTAAACATTTCAGTTGTAGAAATAATAAAAAGCAAAACAAGACAGTGCCATAGTAAATATCTGCAGTAATGGCTCTCCTGCCTGAGTGTTACTATCATTGAATATCTCTTTTCTTTAATTTTTGAATCAAAGTAGTGCTTGTGAAAGATGCTGAATTCATATCACTGAAGATACTCTCTCTCTTACCACAGGAAAAAATACATCACAAGCAGCAGCCATGCAATCCAGTTGCATTACCAATGTGCCTCAATTCACTTATAATGTAGATTTTTTTCATGTCACATCAATCCTTGGTTCCTGCTCAGACTGCCAAAGAGTGTGTGCCAGTTGTGAGAATGCTGTTTGTCTAGACATCAGTTTAAATGGAAATGGATGGAACAACACACTCATTTGACAGACATTATGAAAAATACATTGGCCTAATTCAACTGCCATGAATGAGAACTCCTATGAAATTATTTTTGGCCACTACAAACTCGGACCTGAAACTGAACTGGTGACTTATAGGTGCTTTAGGTCTTTATTCCTTTAGCAATCTCTGCAATTCCCCCATAAATATTGTGCAGCTTTACATACACAGTATCTGGAACAAATATAAATCGATAGTAAAACAAAACAATAAAAATGCAGAAGATCTGCCTCTCAATGACTAAATATTGAAGCTGGACAATATTTTTTCCAAGTTTGCCAAAAATTCTTGCCATTCTTTTTTGAATCTTTTGTGAAAAGTTTTTGCCATTTTTAACAACTCAGTATTGTGTACTGTGTCATCAACATATGGGCTACTTGCAATCTATAGTCTAAAAGAAGAAGAATTCTAGAATTCTGAAAAGAATGAAAACAGAAATTGAATACTAGAGTGCTTGTTTCTTAACTGAAGCAGTGGTAGGAAGCCAAGGATGTTGGCATGGCCTGTAGCACTTTGTTGATGAAATATCTGTATTGCTTATGAGGCAGGAATTTCACACATGGATTCAACACCACATTAGGAGTCATATCCTCCTATCGGTTGTTCTACATTAAACACGGTGTAACTCTTTGTCTTCAGTTTTACCTGAGTAACTCAATATAATGTCACACATGCAAATGAGAGCTGAATATAGCCACAGAACACTGGCTCATTCCCAGTGTTTATTTGAAGTACTGCACTCAGGAGTGCTATATTGTTACAGAAACTGTCCATGGGGAGAAAAATTAAACCGAGGTATCTTCCATGTTAAGTCAAGAGTAACAATTAGAAGTTGAAGATCATATTATGGTTTCTAAATTAGCAGAATATAGTGCCAGCGTTCTGGCCAACATTAGCTTTATGAATAAAGCAAGTAGTCACAGATTGTATAAGAGCCATTGATCAGTGTGCTGTGTTATGACTGTTGCTTTTAGGACTCTAATTATTGCACTGCTGGGTATAAAAAGTATGATGTATGCATATGCACTGAACACTTTCATTTTATGCTACGAGCACCTGATTCCAATTATGTACATTTGCACTGTATTAAAGTGTGCTACATGTCTAATCTGTCTTCAATATTCTGGATTTTATTATATAAAAAATGAAGCTGTAAATGATTGTCTTCTATTGTCCAAACTCTTAAGGTCCCATGGGACAAAGAACCAAATTTTGAATGGTCCTGTCTAGCTTTGAAACCCAGCCTTTTTGATTTGTTTCACTGTTTGACTGGCATAGCATATTCAAACATAATCATTTTTAATAGGGATTGGGCCAAATCCTATGGCCTGAAGTAATGCTCCAGAGATTCTAAACCTGGTTCATCTACGTTGGATAGATTCCCATCTGTAAAGGCCATTGTTCCATGCAGATGGATTATGGTCCCCTTGTACACCATGGAACAATGCTCCATGTGGCAAGTGGTTCCATGCCACTGCTCTAGGGAAATGTCAATGATTCACAACTACATGGATTGTCTGGCCAACACTCCATATGGAGGGAAAGGATATAGTAAATTAACACTACTGCAGTCTCAAGATGATGCTTTATAATGTGTGTACATGTGCATGTGGTTACAGGCATGCATGCAGGGTATAGTAAGATGGTCATAGAAAATTAGGCCTGCAAGGGACCTCAGTAGATCATCTAGTCCAGTCTTCCACACTAAAGCGGGACTAAATATCACCTAGACCATCCCTGAGAGGTGTTTGTTTAACCTGTTCTTTAAAACCTCCATTGACAGAGATTCCACAAACTCCTTAGATAATTTGTTACAATTAGGAATTTTTTCCTAATGTCCAACCTAAATTTCCCTTGCTCAATATGCCCATTACTTCTTATCCTGTCCTCAACGACTAAGGAGAACAATTTATCTCATTACTCTTTTATAACTGCCTTTTATGTACTTGAAGACTGTTATCATATCCCCCCTCAGACTTCTCTTAAGATTAAACAAAAACAATTTTTTCAGTCTTTCTTGGTAGGTCACATTTTCTAGAACTTCTGATAATTTTTGTTGCGCTTTTCTGGTCCTTCTCTAATTTGTCCACGTCATTCACAGAGTGTGCCCAGAAGTTCACACAATACTTCAGTTAAAGCCTTATCAGTAGTAATTAGAGTGGAAGAATTACTAATCATGTCTTGCTTACAACACTCCTGCTAATACATCCCAGAATGACTGCTTTTTTTTTTTCCCCAAAAAAGTATTACATTTAGTTTGTGATACACTATAACACCCAAATCCTTGAATCATTAACTATATCATTTCATTATCTGTCACCTAGGCTGCCTTCTACCTTCAAATTCTCAACCAGTGCCTCCTTGTTTGTCAGAATCAAATCTAGAATAGCCTCTCCCTTAGCCACCTTCTGTAATAAAATAGAAAAGGAGTACTTGTGGCACCTTAGTCTCTAAGGTGCCACAAGTACTCCTTTTCTTTTTGCGAATACAGACTAACACGGCTGTTACTCTGAAACCTGTAATAAAATATTGTCTCCAATGCATTCCAAAGACTTTTTGACAGGTTTCAGAGTAGCAAGTGTTGCCTTGTTTATCAAAGATGTATACACTTGCACTGAGGTTGAGATAGAGGTGGGAGGCAGACCTGTTGAAAGTTTATCCCTAAGCATGAAAGTGGTTGCTGTGTTAGTCTGTATCCACAAAAAGAAGAGGAGTACTTGTGGCACCTTAGAGACTAACAAATTTATTTGAGCATAAGCTTTCGTGAGCTACAGCTCACTTCATCAGATTTTATATACACAGAGAACATGAAACAATTGGTGTTACTATACACACTGTAACAAGAGTGATCAGGCAAGGTGAGCTATTACCAGTAGGAGAGAGATGGGGAAAAAAAACAACAAAACAAAAAACACATGTTGCAGTGATAATCATGGTGGGCCATTTCCAGCAGTTGACAAGAACGTGTGAGGAACAGTACGGGGGGAATAAACATGGGGAAATAGTTTTACTTTGTGTAATGACCCATCCACTTCCAGTCTCTTTCAAGCCTAATGTAATGGTGTCCAGTTTGCAAATTAATTCCAATTCAGCAGTCTCTTGTTGGAGTCTGTTTTTGAAGGTTTTTTGGTTGAAGAATTGTGACTTTTAGGTCTGTAATCGAGTGACCAGAGAGATTGAAGTGTTCTCTGACGGGTTTTTGAATGTTATAATTCTTGACATCGGATTTGTGTCCATTTATTCTTTTATGTAGAGACTGTCCAGTTTGACCAATGTACATGGCAGAGGGGCATTGCTGGCACATGATGGCATATCACATTGGTAGATGTGCAGGTGAACGAGCCTCTGATAGTGTGGCTGACGTGATTAGGCCCTATGCTGGTGTCCCCTGAATAGATATGTGGGCACAGTTGGCAACGGGCTTTGCTGCAAGGATAGGTTCCTGGGTTAGTGGTTCTGTTGTGTGGTGTGTGGTTGCTGGTGAGTATTTGCTTCAGGTTTGGGGGCTGTCTGTAAGGAAGGACTGGCCTATCTCCCAAGATCTGTGAGAGTGATGGGTCGTCCTTCAGGATAGGTTGTAGATCCTTGATGACGCGCTGGAGAGGTTTTAGTTGGGGGCTGAAGGTGATGGCTAGTGGCGTTCTGTTATTTTCTTTGTTGGGCCTGTCCTGTAGTAGGTAACTTCTGTGTACTCTTCTGGCTCTGTCAATCTGTTTCTTCACTTCAGCAGGTGGGTACTGTAGTTGTAAGAAAAAACTTGATAGAGATCTTGTAGGTGTTTGTCTCTGTCTGAGGGGTTGGTGCAAATGCGGTTGTATTGTAGAGCTTGGTTGTAGACAGTGGATCGTGTGGTGTGGTCTGGATGAAAGCTGGAGGCATGTAGGTAAGGATAGCAGTCAGTAGGTTTCCGGTATAGGGTGGTGTTTATGTGACCATCGCTTATTAGCACTGTCGTGTCCTGGAAGTAGATCTCTTGTGTGGGCTCGTCCAGGCTGAGGTTGATGGTGGGATAGAAATTGTTGAAATCATGGTGGAATTCTTCAAGCCTTCTTTTCCACGCATTCAGATGATGAAGATGTCATCAATGTCGCGCAAGTAGAGTAGGGGCATTAGGGGACGAGAGCTGAGGAAGCATTGTTCTAAGTCAGCCATAAAAATGTTGGCATACTGTGGGGCCATGCGGGTGCCCATAGCAGTGCTGCTGATTTGAAGGTATACATTGTCCCCAAATGTGAAATAGTTATGGGTGAGGAAAAAGTCCAGCCACCAGGTTTTCCGTGACATTATCGGGGATACTGTTCCTGACGGCTTGTAGTCCATCTTTGTGTGGAATGTTGGTGTAGGGGGCTTCTACATCCATAGTGGCCAGGACGGTGTTTTCAGGAAGATCGCCAATGGATTGTAGTTTCCTCAGGAAGTCAGTGCTGTCTCGAAGATAGCTAGGAGTGCTGGTAGCCTAGGGCCTGAGGAGGGAGTCTACATAGCCAGACAATCCTGCTGTCAGGGTGCTATTGCCTGAGATGAGGGGGCGTCCAGGATTTCCAGGTTTATGGATCTTGGGTAGCAGATAGAATACCCCTGCTCAGGGTTCTAGGGGTGTGTCTGTGCGGATTTGCTCTTGTGCTTTTTCAGGGAGTTTTTTGAGCAGATGGTGTAGTTTCTTTTGGTAACCCTCAGTGGGATCAGAGGGTAATGGCTTGTAGAATGTGGTGTTGGAGAGCTCATATTCCGACCTATTCATGATGACGACAGCATCTCCTTTGTCAGCCTTTTTGATTATGATGTCAGTGTTGTTTCTAACGCTGTGGATGGCATTGTGTTCTGCACAGCTGAGGTTATGGGGCAAGTGGTGCTGCTTTTCCACATTTCATCCAGTGCACATCAGCAGAAGCACTCTATGTAGAAGTCCAGTCTGTTGTTTCGACCTTCAGGAGGAGTCCACCTAGAATCCTTCTTTTTGTAGTGTTGATAGGGAGGTCTCTGTGGATTAGTATGCTGTTCAGAGGTGTGTTGGAAATATTCCTTGAGTCAGAGATGTCGAAAATAGGATTCTAGGCCACCACAGAACTGTATCACATTCGTGGGGGTGGAGGGGCAGAAGGATAGGCCACGAGATAGGACAGATTCTTCCGCTGGGCTAAGAGTATAGCTGGATAGATTAACAATATTGTTGGCTGGGTTAAGGGAACCACTGTTGTGGCCCCTTGTGGCATGTAGTAGTTTAGATAGTTTAGTGTCCCTTTTCTTTTGTAGAGAAGCAAAGTGTGTGTTGTAAATGGCTTGTTTAGTTTTTGTAAAGTCAGGCCATGAGGAAGTTTGGGTGGAAGGTTTTTTTTTTTTTTTTTTTTTTTTTTTTTTAAAACGAGTATCCAGTTTTGAGAGCTCATTCTTAATCTTTCCCTGTTTGCTGTATTAGATGTTGATCAGGTGGTTCTGCAGTTTCTTTGAAAGTGTGTGGATAGTCTGTGCCCTGCTATATTATTTTCCCAACTGATGTCTGGGTAGTTGAAGTCCCCATCACCTGTGTTTTGGATGATTTTGTTAGTTGTTTAAAAAAGCCTCATCCACCACTTCATCCTGGTTAAGAGGTCTATAGTAGTCATCTGCCATGACATCACCTTTGTTTTATGACCACTTTCATCCTTAGGGATAAACTGTCAACAGGTCTGCCTCCCACCTCTATCTCAACCTCAGTGCAAGTGTATACATCTTTGATATACAAGGCAACACCTCCTCCTTGTTTCTTTGCCTGTTCTTCTTCCTAACCAACTGTGTGACTGGGTGAAAGGCATAGACCACAATGAAAATGCCATACTCAGGGCAGCCTGAGAGAAATAGGGCAGACAATCCCCAAAGTTGGTGGTTTACTCTAAAATTAGATTCCCTAAACCAGCAATAAAAAAAGCATTTGTGATTGGCTTCTGATTAACCAGTATGGCAACACAGTCCCCTTTAGGCATTCCAGCCCTTGGTTCCCATCAAGGTAACCCAACCTAATAAAGTGTGAAGTTAACAAAAACATATGTGAGGTTCTTTCTAATCCAAAAGGATCAGAAACATATCCCCAAGTCAATATGAATCTCAAATCAAATCCAAGTATCACACTGTCAACCATTCATTAACTAACTAAAGATGTAATAATAAAAGAAAAGGAAGACTTATAAATGGTTAATAGATCATATACATACAAATGATTGCAAAGTCTTTATGTCAAGGTTTTAGCAGTGATGGAATGGTCTGCTGGCTTGTGAAGTCTCTCTAGTAATTTCCAAAAGATTGGAAGGTCCTCAGTCCATAGTTCAAGATGCTCATTTTAGTTGTAAATCCACTGTCCAGAGAATTGGAGCAGGAAAGAGGCAAAATGGAGGATTCTCTGAAGTCTTTTATATCCTTTGCATGTGCATGGAAATTTACTGTCCCAAACAAAGACCACAGCCTCTGTATGTGGAAAATTACTGGCCCAAGATGGAGTCTAGGGTCACATGAGCATTTCACAGCATCATGTCAATATTTATCACTGGAATTCCTGTGATGCCAATTATGTCATAATTATAATTCAGTAGCTTTTTCTAGGTCTTCCTGTTTATTCCCCATACTTCTTGCATTAATATACAGATATCTAAGATATTCATTAGATTTTTACCCTGTATACTGCCTATTGTTTCTTCTTTGTCCTTGGTATGATTGCCCATGTCTCCCCCTCCCCACCGCCCTTGCATGCGTGCACACAAATTCTGACCCTTCATGCAGGTCTCAATGTTTTGGATTTACCTCTGGGCTTTTGTCTCCTGCCTCTGTCAGACCTAGTGTAAAGCCCATCTCACTAAGTTGACCAGTCTATATATGAAGATACTCTTCCCCTTCTTTGATAGGTTAACCCCCTTTCTGCTCAGCAGTACTTCTTCTCAGAACAGTATCCCACAGTCAAGGAAGCTGAAGCCCTCCTGGCAACACCATCCACAAAGCCAGGCATTCACCTCCAGGATGCATCTGTCTCTGCCTCAGCCCCTACCCTTGAGACCAGAAGGATCAATTAGAACATCACCTGCACCCCCAACTCCTTCACCTTCATTTCCAGAGCCTTATAGTCACTTCTGACTTTTCCCAGGGTCATACCTTATAGTATCATTAGTGTCTACATGGATGAATAGTATGGGGTAGTAGGCAGAGGGCTGGATGATCCTTAGTAATCCTTCTGTGATGTCTTGGATATGGGGCCCAGGCCAGCAGATGGATGTCTCCATCCTGCTTTGAAGGGAGTTAATGACCACCACCATCATCCTTTGTTTCCTCTTGGGAGTTGTGGATGCAATCTTCACAGCAATGGAGGTATAGGAACTCCTCACTTAAAGTCGTCCCAGTTAACACTGTTTTGTCATTACGTTGCTGATCAATTAGAGAACATGCTTGTTTAAAGTTGCACAATGCTCCCTTATAACGTTGTTTGGGAGCTGCCTGTTTGGTCCACTTGCAGTAAGAGCAGCCCGTTGCAGCTAGCTGGTGGGGGTTTGGAACCAGGATCACAGAATCATAGAATATCAGGGTTGGAAGGGACCTCAGGAGGTCATCTAGTCCAACCCCCTGCTCAAAGCAGGACCAGTCCCCAATTTTTGCCCCAGATCCCTAAACGTGTGGGGGGGACATGACAGGGCTCAGGACAGCAGGAGCTTCTGTCGCAGAGGGAGACAGAAGCTGCTGCCAGGAAGCTCCCTCTGCGAGTCTGGCCAGTTGCCTGTTTAGTGGGTCAGGAAGGATTTTTTTCTCCCAGGGGCAGATGACCAGGGAGATTTTTTTTTTTTTTGCCTTACTTGCAGAACCTTCAAGCCACAGTGCTTAGTAGGAATGTGCTTAGTACCTAACTGAGGTACTAGGATGGAGTTATTTACTTGTCACAACTTGCGTCCAATTCCCAGTGCAGTTGACAGAATTAAATGAGGTTAAAGACCTAGGATTTTGGTGTTGGGCCTTGGGCTCATGTGATAGGGTGAGACCTTGCAGCCTTTGCAGGCCAAAGTCAGATCTTATGGCTCTCATGGAACAAGGTCCTCACCCTGCTGTACCCTCTGTCACCCTCATTGGCAGGAGGGCCCTAGAACTCAAGAGAACTGAGTCCTGGGGCAATGAGAAAAGTCTATCACACATTATGGGTTCTACAGCAAGGAGCTCTGTAACCCTGGTGCCAGTTATGGATTATATAATAAGGAGCCCTTGAACCCCCTCACTGGAACCAATTAAATGCCTGGTATAGAAAATGTGGATCATGGGTGGGTAGCACCCCACCCCTGTGTTAAAGTTTAATAAAAGTTGCGGCTTGCTGTTTAATTACATGCATGTGTCTGTCATCAGTTTGCTGCTGTGTCCACATCCATGGACCTCATTTCTGCAAGAACAAAACTCTGATTTCAAGGAAACAAAACCCCTTCTTGTAAAGCCAAGTTTTTCTATTTATGTGAACAAAAATATACAATCATAGTTCTTAATAACTGGGTGAATAGCATATGGTGTTAATGTACTAAGTCACTGCATGCCATCACATGAGATCTAGGAGAAAAATAAACTTGCATTTCCTGCTGGTTCAGATAGCTCAGTCAAACTGCAATCTCCATCTGTGAGGAATAAAGTGGAAAAAAGCCGCTTCTGAGTTAGTCACATATGAAGGGCTCAGTCAGTAAGGGACACATAAGAAAGCCAGATGACTTGCTCCATATGATGTATCCCCAGGCTTGAACCCAGGGTGTACTGCAAACAGCAACTTGATAAAATATAGAGCTATCCATACAGAACACAAAAGGCAGCAAGACGCTTTCTGGAGGCTTTGTGGAAATGAACACAATTTGAGCAGAACACTTCTAGTTGGCAGATGCAGCTTCTGCATAAAGCATGGCTACTTTCACAGTTCAAGTTAAACAGTGTATACAGCTCTAGTTGTAAAGAAACAATCTGCCTACAAATTACTGGCCCATCAGCTTCAAGGATTCAGGTTAGAATTTCAAAATGCAAAGCCTGTACTGATCATTGATTGCATTTGGTTGATATGAACTGCTTGTTTATAGCAAATTAAAGCTGCCTTAAAAGTAAACATTGTTTTTTATTTTTTATGAATTATTAAAATTAATAAACATAAGGCATCTTCTATTAGGCTGCTACCACATGAAGCAGCAGACGTCTCCAATCTGAAAACTACAAGCCAACAAAGATAATTCACAGAAAAAGAATGGAAATATGGCTCACATAAAATTTTGGAAGCCTTATGATTTCTTTAACTTCCCTCCTACAAGCCATTCCCATGTATATGGTATTGGTCTTCCTCTCCCACACTAGTTGGGTTGTGGGTGAATGTGGTTTGAGAGAGAGTTGCGGGGGAACCAAAGTTCTTTTGGTGGGTGGTGCTGACTGTCTCCGGTACAAGGGGAGGAAGGCCAATGCTGTGTTGGGGTGGTTTTTTTATTTTATTTTTTTTTATTTTTGCACAATGTGGTCTTGCCTCATTCTTTCAGATACCTTTGATGTTATGCTGGTGTCAGAATTGCAGGGTGGTCCTGGGATAAGCCCTTGTGGGCAAGGAGAAGCAGAGTATACTGAGCAGCTGCCTCAGCTGCAACTGGGAACATCCAAGAGGGACTAGGCCAGAACACAGCCAGGCTATAAAGAGAACAGGAGGAAGCAGAGACAGGAGCCTTTCTGAAAGGTGAGAGAAAAAACTGCAGAGCGGGAGGAGGGGGGGGGGAATCACCCAGCAATTGAGAGGGTCAGAGAGGAAATGGGGCAGGGATACAGTCCACTCCAGTGACAGTAAAAACAGTGGAGGACAGCAGTGACCCACATGAGGCAGAAGGCACCCAGATTAGATGGGAAGTTGAGCTGGGAGACTTACCTTCTATTTCAAAGTATCAGGTAAGTTGAACTGCTGGTCAGAAAAGAGGAGGCATACTGGCCACAAGCCTGATGGGGGCAGCCCTGCCAGTTTTTGTGCTTGTCAGCCTGGCTAAGGGTTGGATTTTCCAGGCCCTGTGTAAGGCCTGTGCTATTGGGTTTCAGGTGGAGAAGAAGACAGAAGTTGCTTGCATTCATTTCTGGAGATAAAGTAGAGAGACAGCTCATGTTCCCCAAAATTCACTGGGGATCTGGAGAAGGTGTTCTAGAGCTCTGCAACCTAATGCAAACCAGAGAGGACCTGTCTGCAAGTGTCAGGCCTGGAGTGGGTGGGAAAAACAACTGGATTCTCTCAGGCTCGGGTCAGATCAGGTTTGCTCAATCTCTTCCTTCTCTTGTCCATGGTGATAGCGTGCCCTGCTCCTGCTGAGCACCACCACTTCACTGTACTGTGTATGCTGCAGAGTGAGTGTGGCAAGGACTCACAGCACTTCTCACTCCACAGTGCAGCAGGGGGCAGCAGCTAGCAGGAACAGGGCATGCAGCCACTACCACAATGACACCACAGGCAGGAGGAAGAGGGCCAACTCTCCTCCTCCTCGGCAGGAGGTTGTGCCAGTGTTGACTCAGTATTAGGGGGAAGGATCAGGGCAGTTTGGAAAATGACACAACTCTCTTGTGTTCAGCTGATCAGTTTTAGGTCCAATTCTGGTGCAGTCTAGGCTTAAAAACTGGGCCTGAACAGACCTCTAGGTAGCTTATCCAAACTCCTCTGGGAAATGATTGAGCTGAGGTTGCTGGAACAGTTTGTGATGGGCTTGATGAATCATATCTGTGGATACAGGTGAAACTTGAGGGGTCCTTGTGATGGGTTATCAACCTGGGGTGCAGTCTGGGAGCTGTGGGAACCACAGCACCCCCAATCTCTCAGATGGGCAGGCCTCTCTTACACTGCTTTGCTGATGATTCAGCCAACATAACAGCAGGTGGTGCCACACTCCCAACTGAGCTACTTGAGTGCTTTTATCTAAGCCACTCAAGGACAGACATCCAATTTCCCAGCTCCCCAGTCTTGTACCCTCGCTGGAATATAAACCCAGAATTATACAGTCTTACACTGCACAGGGATCTGTACAATGCAAGCTCATTAATATATTTGCTTCCCCCTCAGTGTGGGAAAGATATGCAACAGCCTTTGTACAGAGCTGAGATTTTCCCAGACACTTCACACAAAACACACTGGTTATGATAACACATAAAAACAACTTTCTTAACTACAGAAAGATTTTAAGTGATTATAAGTGATAGCAAACAGATCAAAGCATTTTACCTAGCAAATAAACAAAAAACTGCAAACTAAGTCTAATATACTGCAGAGATAGGACTTGAATTCACAATTTCTCACCCTTACTGATGATACAAGCAGTCCACCAAGTTTCCATATACAGGGTAGAAATCTTTTTAGCCTGGGACCAGCTCTTCCCCTACAGCACTTCCCGCAGGTCAGTCTTTGTTCCTTAAGTGTTTTCAGGTGTTCTCTTGTGTGGGGAGTGAGGCCCTGAGAGGATATCACTCCTCACCTTATATACCTTTTCCATATGGCAGAAACCCTTTGTTCCAAACTCAGTTCCCAGGCCAGTCTGTGGAAAAATACAGGTACCAAAATGGAGTTCTGTGTCATTGATCTGGTCACATGTCCTTGCATGCCTTGCTGAGTCATAGCAGCCATTATTTAAAGTCATAGCAGCCATTATTTATTATTTATGTTGTCTGGTGTGTTCTCATGAAGGTTCACCAGGTGAGGAATAAGCTTCTTTTAAGGTCTGTTGTTTCCCCAAATGGCCCATTACCTTGAATAGACCCTTCACAACCAGCTGTCTAGACTGGAAACATCTTGCCTAGTGGGTTGGTCACCCAGGTGTAACTACATTTGAAATAAATACATAGTCAATATCCCTAACTTCAGATACAAACATGATACATGCATATTAATAGGCTAATTATATTCAGCACATCATAACTTTTCCATAGATATCCAACAAGACATATCTTGTACAGAATGCATCATAATTGTCATGATCATATCATAATCATAAACTATAAAGAATACGGGATGCAGTGTCACAGTCCTAAATTCCTGAAAGAGGCCTTGTGAGCAGCTCTGGAAATGGAAATAGTGTACTTGGCTGAGAGACAAGTTGGGACGCTGAGACTGCCTGGGATATAAGGACTGGACTCCAATGAAAATAAAAATCCATTAACCTCTTCAAAGATTAAAATTAGGCTAATTATGGTAGTACATGGTTTTATTTTTTCTTTAGCTTGGTAAACATGTCTGGAATGTATTGTTCAGGTTTGTTTAGCATTAGATACCGTGGCACAAATTTTCAAATGTTGGCAGTTTGGTTATCTAAATCCTACATTTCGATGCTCAGATCAAAATGTGCGCTCGCAATATGAGCATTTATATTCCAAAGCGCCAATATGGGATTTTGGCAGAGTCTTCCAGTAATATTAAAACAAACCAGCACCAATCCTTCTGGCTCTTTGAACCTTTAGCCTTGCTATCTAAAATCAAACAAATGGTCAAATATGGTTTCTTTTTGCTGGCTCTAATTATGTCTCTTGCATACATAATTTTCCAAAGGATTTCATTACAGTTCTACTTTCCAGAAATGTTTCTGTCATGTATTTGGAGTACCTCAAAGATCAGTGCTAGGGTCACTTAATTTCATTCTTTGTATTACTGAGCTACTGAACAAATGACAGAAATCTAAGCTGTTTATGTATGCAGATCACACTGTTCCTCTGTTTACTGCAAATGGTATTTCCTCTCTCCCAAGTACCTTTTTCTCCAAACTGGCATATGTGATCAACTTGCTAATCACCTTCTTTCAGTTTAAAAAAAAAAGTGTAACATTTTGTCCAATGTCAAATTCAGTCCAACTAATTAGTGTTTAGAATGATGCAGGTGTTTTAGATTATTATATGCCATACCATGGTTCTCTTTCTCTCTCTCTCACACACACACTCTTTCTCTTTTAGGGAAATATTGATGACTTTATCAGAAATAAATGTAAGATAAAATTATGATCCCCTTCATCATATCACTCCAATAATTGTCACTGGATTGAATAAGTATTGCATATAAAGATTGATTTTTATTTCCTCTTTTCCTGACATCCAAATGGTCTCAGCTTGGAAAATTTAGGAAGAGTAATCATTAAATTAAAGGTTTCAGAGTAGCCGCCGTGTTAGTCTGTATTCGCAAAAAGAAAAGGAGTACTTGTGCACCACAAGTACTCCTTTTCTTTCATTAAAATAAAGTACTTTGATAAAAAAACAGAGAGAAATAAACTTATTGTTGGATCTTTATTGTACCATCCATCTTGAGTATTCTGAATAATGACATCATATCTATCCAACAAATTTTAAAGATGTTAATTGTTCTTATTAGTTTGCTAAAATAATACTGAATGTAAATATAATCCTGTTGATAGAATATGATTATAGGCTGAATTAAACAAAGAACTGGAAATTACTTCCACCTAACCAAGACAAACAGTGGGCCATTGTAGTTTATAGATCATTGAATTACTCGTTACTTTTAACTTTTGACTTTTAAACTGAAAAAAAAATCACAAGATAAAGTTTAAATCAAAACCAACACCTTTATATCACAAAATATGCTAATGTGATCAAGCATAGAAGAATGTTATCTTCTCTTTGATCTGTGTAATCTCAAGAAATTTGTTTAGGCAGATCTTAAGCTGAGTGCAGCTGGACCTTAAATCATAAATGTGGTATACATGCTAAGATGCTGGCAAATGGTCATTATAGTCATTTTCGTTTTGGAGTGTTGTGTTCTGAAAATGTTTTATAGTAATTCACTTGTTTACATTGCAATCAATTAAATTTCTTGTATTTTATTTTGAGCAAGGGAAAGAAATGCTCTTTAAAAAAAAAAAAGAAAAAGAAAAAAGAAGATTTCTCTTAACCTCCATAACCTGATCACAATGAATATACAAAAGCTTTGTGGGCAACCATAATTTTTGAATTTCATGACTATTGTTACCAAGCTCTCAATGCTTAGAATTTATCTAGTGGTTTACAAAGCACTTATTCAAGCATCCTACATCTTCTAGAAGTGTAAAATAAGATTTTCAAAAATAGGTACTTAAAGTTAGCCTTCCAAGCCCATATTTGGGCACTTAAATAAGATGCCTGACTCCAAAAGTGCTTAGTGACAATCACTAGGTGCTCAGCACTCCTGAAAGATGATCATCTTATTTAGGTACCTAAATATGGTTTTAGAAGGCTAACTTTACAGACCCAATTTTAAAAACAGAATGTCTAGCTTTGGTATAAAATATTTGAAGTTTTCTTCATATTTAGTTATTTGTAAACTTTTTTGCATTTTACCCAAATACCAAGGAAACAATACTGAGAATTTCTACAGAAGTTTCAATAGAATTTCTATCTCATTGATGTAAAAGAGAAATACATAATCAAAGTGCAAACAATATGATTTTTACATGAATTGTACTGTAAGTGAATACTAATATACACACTATGATGAGTCTGATTGGTATTTTTTGTAATTGTTTTTCCACAAGCATATTGAGTTCTGAGCATAGTAAAAAACCCAGATGAATTCACAAAAAGCTTCCATATCAGCTGATATTAGTTTTTTCTCTGTTAATACCTCTATTCAAGCAAAGATAGAATACATTTCTTTACCTGTTGCACTTAGTCTTGTATTGATAAAATGTGATTAAAACAAATATTAAAAGTAAATTGTATTGACTTCCATTGCATTTCTTAGACAATGGTTTTGCAGTGAGCAGTGACTTTGAAGGATCAGGATCTTAGGGTATGTCTATACTGCAATCAAGAGTGTGGTTGCAATTTGTGTAGACAAGCCTGAACTAGCTTTGATCTAGCTAGTTTAAGATATAGTGGAGGCAAAACAGCACTGGATTCAGTGTAGACTAGCCACAAAATTGATTACCCATGGTTCTGGGTAGGCTTGTACAGCCCACGATGAAATCACGCTACAGTAGATTCATTGTGCCAATACCTGAGCTAGCTTGATTAACTACAGTCACATCCCATGATTGTAGTGTAGACATATCTTTAGACTGTAAGGATATATCTACCTGTTCATCTTCATGTAATTTCCAGGTGTGTATTCCGCTCAGGTGTGCATGTGATCAGTGCACCAAAGCCAGAGAACTTTGCCTAGCAGGATCTGTAGAGGCAGTGCTTGTGACCTGTGGCCCTTAGCTTCCAACCCTCCTGCTCCGCCCCCCCGGCTATTTAATGGCAGCATCGTCATAACTCACCGTTCATTTTCATCACTTACTGCTAGAAAAAGAACATTCTGTGTGGTATTTACCTCACACTTTTCTATCTCAGTCTTTCTGGGATTTTGTTGTATATAATTAGTTAGCTTAGTGGTACCTTAGTTTCAGTTTAGTTTAGGGTTAATTAGGGTAGACAATTATCCTGGTGGGATGCCCCACCAGAGTTTCTGTCATGTAGGCTAGCTAGTCCAACAGTAACCCCACATGATGCTTATGGCTGGGAGAAGAGCACATTAAAGACAGGAGACATAAAAGACATAAAGACATAAAAGACAGTGTTCTGTCTGGAAATCTCTCAAGAAAAGAACACAGGTGGCCAGGAACTTGTGAAGCAGGCCACAAGGCCCAGTTCAGCACTGGGGACCTCTGTGGATCATTCGGCCCCTCAGACAAATTTGGAGCTGGAGCAAACCAATATTCCTTGGCCAGACTCTGATGTCTTCCCCAGGAGGAGGAAACAGTGTTCTCCTTCCTCCCAGTGAGGTAGCAACGCTGAGCACACTGGTGTGGCTGCTCTCATTGGGAGTCTATATTCCTGGCCTTGGGATCACCTGGATAGACCTGTGCTTGTGGATTGGCTGAGCCCTGGTTGATTGATGTGGATCCCACAGGTAATCAGGCTGAGGGATGACTCCTCAGGCTCAGCAGCACTTATCAGACTCAGCCAGCCTGTGGTATCCCTCACGTCAGCCACCTGTGCTGCAGACTCAAATGGAAGCTTCTTTCTCAGAGCAGGTAAGCCTGAGCTGCTTGTACAGGGATCTGTGCTGTTGCAGGACTTTCCAATGGCTTTGCTTCTTACATTTTCCTCATTACCAGATGACTCTGTGGTACCAGACTCTTTCTCTGAAGTGGCTGTGGATTTTAAGTCACATCAGGATTTCCTAAGGTGAATGGCTTTAGCCTGGGATTTTTAGGCAGAGTTTTTGTGCAGGAAAATATGTACAACTTGCTGGAAATTCTTCCATCCTCAGCCCCGGTAAGAGTAGCTCTCCCTATAAACGAAGCACTGTAGAATCTGCTAAAACTTTTTAGCATATCCTAGCTTTCCTTGATTCCTACAGGAAGCATACTGACATGCAGCCTTATATTCCTATGCAAGGTTTTGAGTGGTTCTTTTCCCATCCAGCCCCTAATTCTCTCATTGCAAAGGCAGCTAATGAGAGACTGTAGCAAATGAAATACAAGTCCACACCCAAGAACAAAGAGAGAAAAGTTTGGTCTACACCTAAAAAGTTAGGTCGATAGAGCTACATTGGTCAGGGATGTGAAAAAACCACATTCCTAGCCAACATAGCTATGCCGACCTAGCCCCAAGTGTAGATGAAGCTATATCAGTGTAAGTCACCTGAGTGGAATACACATCTGCAGCCATTCAAAAAAGAAAATAAAAGAGTACAGATAAATAACTGTTGTTGCTTGAGAAGTGGGTGCAGCTGTGTATTCAGGGACCTACCCTCCATTCCCTTTCCATAGGAGTTTCTACTCATGACATTAGGTGCAAAGGAACAGGGGAGATGGAGGCAGCACCTCCCTTAAATAGCCTGGGGAGAGGGTAAGGATCACAGGATGTGAATGCTGACTCGTTGGCAGCTCTCCGACTTTGGTGTTTTGGGCGTGAACACAGCTGAGTGAATACACATCTACTCACATCTTGAAGAACAAAAGTTACCGTACAGAGAAGAGACTTTTTTTTCTTTGTACAGTGAATAGCACAATGGATTTCACATCTTGATGTAGGCCTCTAGTAGTAGATTTAGCCTTACTATAATATAAGTAATGAATGATAATATTTTGAATATGTTTACCTTGCTTTACCTTTTACTTGCAAGCAGTACAGTTAATAAAATTCAGTATTTACTGTTTTATTAAAATATGTGGGATAATGCCAAATTCTTACATTTTGCAGATAGACTTCCTGTTACTGTATAAGGAATTTACTTCACAAATGCATAAGAAAAGAAATAGGATGTTTTACAACAGCGTTTTAATAATAATCTAAGTAATATTGCAGAATTCTTGAAAAATATACTGCTTTTCTAGTCATTAGATAAGCAACACTCCATTTGACTTCACTGAGAACTTTGACCATATGGACTGTAGGATTGGGATAATACTAAATTACGAAATTTGAAACATGGTCTAGATTATATTGAAAACAGAAATAATTGAAACACAATGTTGTTCTCACTGAGAGATTTGTTTAATTGTTTCCTTACTGCATATGGTGAAAAGCGGTTGCAATTGGGGGCTGATAAACATATTGCTTTTACTCCAGCTGGACTAATCTGTGGATCTGCATTTATATTAAAAATGCAAACATTTTCTTTGAGAATCAGCTCAACATTATCCCGGGAGCTAGAAATGTTTTTTCTAGGTTGATTTTGCTGCTTCATTTTTTTTCTGTGCTCCCCTGAAGTGTTTAACTGCAAGTTAAGGAACTATTTGTGCACAGTTATTTGGGAGAATGAGAAATTTACACAGATCTTTTGAGTAAAGTTGTTTTTAGAAAAGTCTAACCTTGTTTATTTGTAGCCAAAAGGAAACATAAATGTTGCATAAATATTTAAGTGAATCCAGCTTGAGAAAACAGATGTAAATTAGTGAGACAAATTGCCTTTGTTATTAAATACTTTTTTCCAAAAATATTTTGAGTGGCTCATTAAAAATACCTTGCAGGTACATTTTCTGCTAAACCAACATCCTTCAAACAATGGCTAAAACAAAAACTATTTCAGAAGTTCTGAGCTTCTTCATGACTTTTCAAGTTCAAATCTCTAGCTGTAGCATAAATCTGTATGTTTTGAATAATTTATATATTAATATGTTGTTAGAAGAAAATAGTATTTGACTGAACTGACTTCATCTCTATTATTTATGACTATGTTAAATTCCACACCTGAGAATATATTCTATTTGAAAGAGTTTATTGACAGTACTCCTACTACATAGTATTTAGCTGTCTTTGAATAATATAGTAAACGCAAAGAATGAGTAGAGTGGCAAAACAAAGGAAAAAATTGTGGACATTGTGAATAAAGCGTAGTGTCAGTGGACTGATGATGTCCTTATCAATGGGCCATCTGTTCCACAAGAATAGACTTAGATCTGCCATATTGCTGAGAACTTGAATGGCAAATATGTAACAAAGAGAACTCCATTTACATTCTGTTCTCTCTCTAGAGGGATTAAACTAATAATTTCAACACCAATAACTGTCTCCCCTTCTTTCCACACAAGTCTCTGTGAGCAGCACTGCTCACCATGGAATGGAAGACAATTATAAGAGCCTCATCACTGATAAAGAGAGAATTCGGTACTGTAATATATTCACCAAATACTGTTTTCAGTTATTCAAATGTATAGTTGGTAAATGCTCTTAATTGAATCATATTTAATTAATATATGTGAAATTCAGTGAATAACGTGTTTACATAATAACCATTCCGTTCTAGCTTTGAAATTGGTGTAACTCAGTTGTCTTCAATGGGTACATGCCAATTTTATATCAGCAAGGAATTTGAATTGTACTCTTTTCTTGTATTCAAACATCTCCACCTATTAATTATGCATTTGCCATGAAAAAATGAGGAATTCCTATTCCAAAAACAAACGGTGAAATAACGTTTGATATATATGTTTGAACACACTAAGTGCCTATTACTGTTCCATTGCTGATGGAAATTTGCTATGTT
Source organism: Chelonia mydas (assembly GCF_015237465.2). Lineage (NCBI taxonomy): Eukaryota > Metazoa > Chordata > Testudines > Cheloniidae > Chelonia > Chelonia mydas. The sequence goes on from NC_057852.1 coordinate 47,028,213, forward strand.
AGATGTCTTTTGAATGGATAAAATTGATTAAATCCTTGTGTTTCTTGCTAAGGCGCCAATCTATCAAAGCTCTTTAGCACTGTCATAAATATAAAGGGAAGGGTAAACACCTTTAAAATCCCTCCTGGCCAGAGGAAAAACCCTTTCACCTGTAAAGGGTTAAGAAGCTAGGATAACCTCGCTGTCACCTGACCAAAATGATCAATGAGGAGAAAAGATACTTTCAAAGCTGGCGCGGGGGAACAAAGGTTCTCTCTGTCTGTGTGATGCTTTTGCCGGGAACAGAAAGGAATGGAGTCTTAGAACTTAGTAAATAATCTAGCTAGATATGTGTTAGATTCTGTTTTGTTTAAATGGCTGAGAAAATAAGCTGTGCTGGAGGGAATGTATGTTCCTGTTTTTGTGTCTTTTTGTAACTGAAGGTTTTGCCTAGAGGGATTCTCTGTGTTTTGAATCTGGTTACCATGTAAGGTATTTACCATCCTGATTTTACAGAGGTGCTTCTTTTACTTTTTCTTCTATTAAAATTCTTTTAAGAATCTGATTGTTTTTTTCATTGTTCTTAAGATCCAAGGGTTTGGGTCTGTGTTCACCTATGCAAATTGGTGAGGATTTTTATCAAGCCTTCCCCAGGAAAGGGGGTGTAGGATTTGGGGAGGATTTTGGGGGGAAAGATGTTTCCAAGCGGGCTCTTTCCCGATTGTATATTTGTTAGACGCTTGGTTGGCAGCAAAAAAGTCCAAGGTACAATAGTTTGGGGGAAGTTTTAACCTAAGCTTGGGGAAGTTTTAACCTAAGCTGGTAAAAATAAGCTTAGGGGGTTTTCATGCAGGTCCCCACATCTGTACCCTAGAGTTCAGAGTGGGGAAGGAACCTTGACAAGCACATACATAACTTTTAGAACGTGTACTCTCATTGACTTCATCTTAAAGTTAAGCACACACTTAAGTGCTTTGCTAGATCAAATATAAGCTCCATATTCTACACTTCTTATTTCAGCAAACCATCCACAAAAGTCTCTTGGAAACTCCGCATAAGTTTTTGGTCTCAGATTTTTGTCTAGGAATTTACTTAATTTTAATTTGCGTCTTAAATCTCCTACATGCACACTTAACAAAATGTCCAAGGAGAATTCTGCAATGCATCCTTTTAAATGAATGAAAGTTATTGCTATTATTATTATCTTATTAATTATAACTTTTTAAGGACAGTTTCACTGGTACAGTAAACCAGTGCCCACCAGTTAAGCGAACAGAATGCTGGGAATTATTAAGAAAGGGATAGATAATAGGACAGAAAATATCAGGTTGCCTCTATATAAATCCATGGTATGCCCACATCTTGAATACTGCGTGTAGATGTGGTTGCCCCATTTCAAAAACAATATATTGGAATTGGAAAAGGTTCAGAAAAGGGCAACAAAAATGATGAGGGGCATGGAACAGCTTCTGTATGAGGGGAGATTAAGAAGACTGGGACTTTTCAGCTTGGAAAAGAGACAACTAAGGCGGGATATGATAGAGTCTATAAAATCATGACTGGTGTGGAGAAAGTAAATAAGGAAGTGTTATTTACTCCTCCTCATAACTCAAGAACTAGGGATCACCAAATGAAATTAATAGGCTGCAGGTTTAAAACAAATAAAAGGAAGTATTTCTTCACACAATGCACAGTCAACCTGTGGAACTCCTTGCCAGAGGATGTTGTGAAGGCGAAGACTATAACAGGGTTAAAAGAAGAACTAGATAAATTCATGGAGGATAGGTCCATGAATGGCTATTAGCCAAGATGGGCAGGGATGTTGTCCATAGCCTCTGTTTGCCAGAAGCTGGGAATGAGTGACAGGGAATGGATCACTTGATTACCTTTTCTGTTCATTCCCTCTGAGGCACCTGGCATTGGCCGCTATCAGAAGACAGGATGCTGGGCTAGATGGCCCTTTGGTCTGACCCAGTATGGCCGTTCTTATGTTAAGGTGGGTTTTCCCTTTTTGAGCATCACCAGGGGAGCATAAAACAGCAGACACATACTGATGAATCTGTCTCTTGTCCTGGACACACAGAAAGAAAGACAAGATATGAGGAATGTGATTTAATTAGGCTGCAACTTTATGAACTCACCTGGGACCTATCTGGTAATTAGTCATACGGTGCAGGTCATCATTCCTTCCTCACTCATTTCCACTTACCTCGCATAGCCCCCAGGCCCTTCTCCCCAACCTGGTTCTAGCCCACTGCTGGAATACACCACCCTTCTTAGTGGTAAGGGGCTGGGAAAAGGGGGTTGTCTCCTCGCTATACTAGAGCCTCAACCTGTTCTTCAAGAGTTGCTTCTTCTAAATCCACTTCCTGCTCCTGGTATCAGGAAACCAGACCCCCATGGAATGAGTGCCTGCATTGGATAACTGACATCTGCTAAGTTGCAACATCTTGAACCATTCCTCCTGAATTATCCAGCTGGGTGGCTGATCTGCCATGGGAAGGTGAAAAATCTCACCCCACTCTGGCCAATCTGGTAGTGAGGGAATAATTCCTTACAGGTCTCAAAAAATGTGATTAAATTTAATCACATCCCACAGAAGGCCACAAAATCCAGTCCTATTCTAATCTGGGGTGGGATGGTCTGGGCTGCTGATCCAGGATTAAGAGAGAGCTCTTAAGGGACAGGGCATATAAAGCACTCTCCTCCAGGTGTGCAGAAGCTACTGGTCTCCCTGGGAGCCTCCAGCCAGATCCCGGATCAGGTGGTGCTCCTCCATCCCAACCCATGGGAGGAGGGGAAACCCTTAAAGGACCCCCAACACTTCCTTCCTGCCGATCAGACAACCTCCCATATACACCTTTGAGGTTTCAGGGAATACATTTGCATTTGCCTTACTGGCTTAGATAGTTCTGTTAATGAAACTAGCACTGTGTGACTGGGAGGCAGAGAGAGCCGAGTCTCTGAGTATCTATATAGGTGTGGTGTAAGGGCACCTACTGTACTCCTGACTCAGTTTCCCCAGAAGTGCTGCCTCAATGTACAGTGGAGTTAAGGCAGCAGTGCCATGGTGATCCTTTCAAACACTGATGCCCAAAACTAATATGCAGCCATAGAATCTTAAAGGAGCAATGTCAGTCCAGCCAGACCATCTACCTAAGAGAACTCTTGATATGTTGCTAATAATTTACCAAAATTTGCAATTTAATTTCTTCAAATATGGCATACTGTGCAGAAGATTTTGATTAATTTTAACTGAAACTTTGAAGTCTCTGTATTGTTCTGTTAAGTTTATTCTGGACAAAGAAAAGGCTGACAGATTCTAAATTTCTTAAAGAATCTAGTTTTTAATTATTTTAAACTTATAAAGTAATGGATTTACTTGTAAAGTCAGATAATTTATTTTCTACACAAAATTACAGCTGTAAATTTGGGGCGAAAACACTGTAGTTTTGACACCAAAGTTAGGTTGAATTCCTGCTTTACGTGCAAAATGAAACATAATCCTAACTATGGAGTATGGCCATTACTTCCATGATAATAGATCTTCTCATTCTGTAATATTATTCAGATGTATAGTGTGTCAATGCTTTAGACCTCGTGCAGGGAACACAGTTTAATATTGCCTAAAATATGCATGATCAGAACAATATAGATGGTTATTGTTGTTGAAATTTTAAAATTAATCAAACAATAAGCCATCTATTTTTTTTCCAGATAATGGGTAGTTTTTCACCCTTTAAAAATTATTCCAGCATTTTTTGTCTATCCATAACCAAAAACTTCTTGGACTAAACATATTCAAACTATTTTTTCAACACTGTTCTCCCCTGAGAATTAAAACCTATATATAATTATCAAAGCCAGTCAAAAAATTTCCTGAGAACAGTTTTTGGCTGAAAATTGGGTTTTCCACAAACATTTTTTTTCCCCTGAAAAGTGCTTTCCATAGATTTTTTTTTTCCAATAGATTTTTTTTTAAACTCTACTTTAAAAAAATATGGACAAAGTTAAATTTTTCCATGAGGAAAAAAAATCTGATTAGCGCCAAACCAGTTTAAAGACCATAGATATTATATTCAAGATACAGATGGGGGCTCTCTGATATACAAATAATCAGGAACAACATAGTGATGGGTATCTAGGCTGATAAACCAATCCTATTGAGACTGGTCAAGACTTCAATGCAAGCAGAGTAGGGCTAACACTGAGCCCTTTTGAAAATCCCTTCTACCAAAGAACTCTAAAGGACAAAGGACTTGGTTGTGGAGAGAGAGCCTGGGAGAGAAGGAAGGAATTGTTGACAGCCTGTTTCTGTCAGAGAATGGGCTTTGACTTCCAGAAGCGTAATGTATTTTCCTTTTATTATTCTGTAATTAAGCAAGTGTGCCTTATTAGGTTTAGTTTATGAGATGTCCAATACATTTGTGCTTTCTACCATTTTTCCTCTATTTTTAATTAATCTTTTTTACTAAAATGAGTTGTAGGCGGTTGCTTGTATAATTACGTGCAAGCTGTACCACAAAAGAACAAAAGCCCTCAACCATGAAAGAGATGTAGTGATGGGTAAAAGGTTTGTACAGCCTTACTCTCAATATAAGGCCACGGTCAAGAGGGGACAGTTAAACCTAGTAGGTGTTTAATAGGAGGCTGCAGTCAGACCTACATAACAGGAAACTAAGGATCAAAGAAGAGACATGGGTTGGCAGACTAGCTTATGACAGAAGGTTCTTGAGGTATCCAGCAGTCAGGGAAGATCTGGCACCACAGACCTAATTGAGCCAAGCTACCAGGTGGCTGGAAGGGGATCAGTGCACTTTCTCCCTCAGTGCAAGAACTCATATTTTCTGTGTGGAGTTTTTCTCCTTCTGGGCTGATTTGTCTGACTGGACTTGTAATATTTTAAAATGCATTTATTCTTTAGCACAAGATGTGAATATTATCATAAACTTAAAATCCAGGACGCAAATTCCAGCCAGGATGCAAAACTATAAGCTCCATTTAGGGAACCAGTGACCAAACGTAGTATTTTCGAGTACAATTAGCTAATATTTATATTACAGGAGTGACCAGAGACATCAGTCTGGATTGGGGGTCCTAGATTTCTGACTATTGATTTGTAAATGAATCAACAGGAGAATACATCTCTCTCTAGTTCAATTCTTAGTGAGAATAACATAATAGTTGTATATAAATAAATGTTTTTAATGAAATAATTGATAAGAAAATTACCTAAATGGAAATTAATTTTAACATGCTCCAACCCAAACACACTCAAAATATTTAAATTAACCCCTGAATTTTGGTTAGAGGAAGACTTTCAAGATCATGGGGGAAAAAAGAGAATATCTTTCTAATAAAATTTTAAGAAATGCCTAATAATCTATTGAAACAACGAGGAGTCCGGTGGTACCTTAAAGACTAACAGATTTATTTGAGCATAAACTTTCGTGGGTACAAAACCACTTCTTCAGATGCAATTAACTCTGCATCTGAAGAAGTGGTTTTTTACCCACGAAAGATTATGCCCAAATAAATCTGTTAGTCTTTAAGGTGCCACTGGACTCCTTGTTGTTTTTGTAGATACAGAATAACACGGCTACCCCCTGATACTTAACAAACTATTGTAGCACAGTGAAGCAATAGGCAAGATTAAATACGTTTGTAAAATGAATTTGCGAGGACTAGGTGCATAAGGTATAAGAGAAGGAAATGCAAAAGTGCAAAATGACTGGATCAATGAAAAATATTCCCCTTTGGTGGTAACGTATTAAAGATATAAAGAGGTGATTATTAAAATGTCAAAGTATACCTGAAATACAATTGATTTAAATTTCTAACCCTCTTGAGAAGAGAAGAACAAAGGCTGAATTGACTTAGTTTGTACAGCATAATAAAAAAATGAATGATATTGAGAGGAGCAGTGTTTGCAATCTTGATACTTGATATTGGTCAAAAAACACTTAGAAATTATTGGTCTGACAGTTTTATTTCTTTTTCAGAGTGTTTCATGCATATCTCTGAGTTGTTTGTAATTAATCAGAAAGTGCTGACCCATAATCCACAAAAATAGCATAAATAATAAATTCCAGTTTAGTGTATCTTGTCCTGGCGACAAGCTTTCGTGATAATATATGTATTATATTATTCTGTCCTCTTCATTACCCTGTCAGTTTATGTGAACAAGCAGCCTTAGTTCTTCAAAGCTCCAAAGCACTACTTACATTAGTACTTCTACAGCTATCCAGGTCTCTAAAGTATTTCAATTATTTATCTCTGTTCAGTGGGGCAGAGAATGACCATCATATATCTTTTGTAGATTTAAATAATCACAAAGGTCAAAACTTAGTCTGTCGTAGACCAGCAAATCTGCTAACATACAATTGTTGTTAGATTTAGTGATGCCTTCTGATCAATCTATAACATCTTTTATTCAATGTGAAGTCTTGCTAATATTAGGAATTGTAAAGATTCATTGTGAAGGAGGGGACAGTCTCCTTTCAGAAATTAATTTACAGTTTTTTGTCATTTTCCCTTATAGTTACAACTCATCTTTCTTAGTATGTTTTTGAAAGGCTAAGGCTAACACTTTCATATTAACATTTGTGAATATGGTAGTGTGTCCCATATTAGAACTTTTAATAGAAATAAAATATTCAAAATAGAATATAGTAGTCGATATTGCAATCAAATCATTGTATCTCATTACAATAAAATTATATCACTATGTTACACACCAAGAGTAAGAGAGAATTGAAAATTATTACTTTGGACCTTTGAAGATTTATGCACATGCTTAACTTTAAGCAGCTGAGTTATCCCATTGATGTTCCTTCAGTGGGACCACTCATCTGCTTAAAGTATGGGTGTAAATCCTTACAGGATTGAGACTCTCAAATATGCATACTTATCTTTAATTGTTTGCCACAAGAAACATTTCAAATACTAAAGAGTGAAATGTAATAGGTGAATATAATTTATCATATAATTTATCATATTATTTACATAGTGAGTTCACCCCAGGAAGTCTTCAAATGTTCTGCCTATGTGATACAACTTTAGAACTATCTAAAACATTAAAACGTTCTCACAGACATTTGAAGTGCTGAAAAATGTGTTCTTAATTTTCAACGAAGAAAGTAATAAAACTTTCAAAGATGTATGGTACTTAGCTATAGGATCTCTGGGCTTTCAGAACACTATAATATTCTAATTACAGGAGCTTCTAAAGAGGTATATTCTGAGTAACTCATATAACTCCTACTAATGTTGACAGAAGTAACATACATTAAGGGGAGGTAAAATGTATCTTTTAAGGCTTTAACATTAGCAGCATACATCAGGATTTACTCTGAGACATTCCACAACATATCACTTCAGAATAAAATCTAAACGTTTGGATATTCATTGGGATGAAATTCTGTATTCAATCAGCCTAGACAAGTTGGACTAAATAAATCTTCAGGTGTGATGAAGCTCTGCTCAGGGCAGCTGAGAAAAGAGCAGTGGCCAAGGTGGTTTTAATGTGTTGCCACCAATCCCCAGAATAATTTAGAATAGCCTCAAGGCTGCTCAAATTACACCTGGTTGTAATAGCCCATAAGGTTCCATTGTGTTGTCCAAAGACCACTGAGGCACTGGTTACAATAGCCCTTTCGCAGCACAAACCCTTATACTGGGGGGAGTCAAGAGTGTTGGGTAGGGCTTGAACTATGCTAGCTTTATAACTGAGTGTCATACCGGTGGCACTTAGGGCACCTTTAAACCCTTTTTTTTGCCACTGGAGCAGTGGAAAGGATCACGATGTGGGCTAGGATCTGTCTCATTTAAGAAGAAAACTATTGCAAATGGTTTTGCTATTTTAAATTAGAATAGCCATCACTACTGCCTTCTGTAGTTTCTAGGGCTTGGTTTGCCATTGAATTTATTCATTTTTGAGTAAATAGCTATGTGGCTTTTGCACTTTTGAGATTGCTGGTACTACTAAGCCAAGTTCATTAGTTCTTTCCATGGGAGATCAACTCCAGCTGTAGCCTTGTTGCATTCCGAACAAGTGCATCTCCATATTTGTAAGCAGTCTATCTGATGACTACAGATACTGTGTTCTGTCACCTAAAAACTGTCAAAAAGTTGCTCTGCTCCATTTTATTTTGATATTTATTTATAGGGACTTTGTCATGTGAGTGTATACAGCACCTAGCACAGCTCTATGTGCTGTTGCAATGCAAAGTAATAAATAATAATAAACTTGGTCATGCTCTATATTAACTTCCGCTTATAAATAGTTTATAAGAGTTAAAAGACATGAAAGACATGTTACATACGTAAGCTGTATGGGTTATAATTGGTTATAAGCACATTAGTAGATTGTTAGTAGATAAGCCATTGTTATAACCATATATTAACTATTTAGTAAAACATATATTAATCATTTTAGGAATTGTTTAGAAATGGAACCTTAATATGAGGTGTGACAAAAATAGTAATGAGTGCCCACTGAGTGAGCTTTAGGGAAGGGAATTTGGGGCTGGGTAGTCTGTAGAAGCAGTATTGCATTTTTTTCTTTTGGTCTGTAAAGTTCTACTACTCACAAGGCCTTTGTGCCAGGAGAGGAATTTGTAACATCCTAAGAAGCATTTTCAAGCTTACTGACCAGAATGGTGAAATAACCAAATTCAAGCTGTTTGTTTGGTTGTGATTAGTCTGATAAATCACGTTACTGTGTCTGTTCCATATACATAACTGTTATAATTGAGTTTCTGGTCCAAATGCTCATGAAGACATTTAAAATTAAGTTTGCAAGGACATTGAAAAGTATTGCATGAAAAGTTCATTTTAAGAATAAAACTAAATCACAGGAATGTTTGCGGAAAATGAGCACAAAAGAAATGTGCATACTGCTGAAATGAACTTACTTAACACTTCAAATAAATATTTGCAAATGTATTTGACTTCAGTGGAAGCTACCAGGTACTCAGTACTTTTGAAAATCAAGCCATTTATTTAGCTGCTTAACTATGAGCTTTGGAATCTAACTTTAATCACTGATGCCCAGATCCACAAAAGTATTTGGGCTCCTAATTGCCATTGATTTCAATGGAAGTTAAAAGCCCAGATACCTTTGTGGTATGGGCCCTACTATTTAAAGATTTGGCTACAGTACATATGATATCAGTGTGTGTTATGTTAAACAAAGCCATAATGTTTTATCATGCAAAAAGAAGTAAAGAGTTGCTGCAATAATTTTATGCAAAGTCATATCCTTAAAAGCTAGTTTGAATATCCAAATGAACTCTATGAGACTACCCGCTCATCAATTTGGCCTTATAGTCCTTGAGATGCAAATACAAATTACACAGAACTGAAGTATAACATTTATAAAGGGAGTCATAGCAGAGCCAAAAGTTGGCCAGAAAAGCATGGAAAAATATATGCTAGCTTTTAGAAAAAGAAAGACAGTAAACAATGGACAAGAGAGCAAACCAAACTGAAGGATTTTTTTAAGATTATGAAAAATGTAAGGTCCTCACTTAGCAAGGTACTTAAGCATGTGCCTATTTTTAAGTGTACAAGTAGTTTCACTAAAGTCAGTTCAGACAGCATTGGTCATATTGCAGGAAAATATGGGAAACCTGTTTATAACTGAATTGAGTGGTTATTGGATGATAGACCTAATAAGAAACACTAGAAAGGTCTTTAAGTTGAGTTGTTTGATTAAAAGGTGTTCATTTAAGTTGGTATTTCTGTAAGTGTTTGTGTGACTCTTGCATTGCTGCAGAATTACATCCTATAGTAAAAGCAAGTAAAAGTAGATACATTTCAAAATGGTATAAATAGCTGGCACTTCTCTGATACATGTACTAGTAATTGCCCAACAGAAAATGGATGATTATAACTTTACTATAGATGATTGAAGTTCACTAATAATTCAAATGCTTCTGATCTGGTCACTGAACTCAGAAAACACTTAACAGTTACTCTTGACTTGATTTATTGCTGTGTTTCAGGTGGAAGCAACAACATATAAAGTTTTATCAACTGAAAAAAGAAAGCAATAAAGCTAAGCAAACCAAACATACGCAATGAAAAATGTCCGTTTGATGTTCATTAAGCAGAAGTAACACATATTGCTACATGACCTGTTTCACTTGTAACAACAAATGTCTATCACTCTTCCTTCTTTGTTTGTCTTGGAAGTTGCTTTCATTTAAAACATGGTCCCGAATTAAGACAGCTAAAGTGAAATTTAGTAGATAGACATAATATACAATACAAGTTTGATGGAAAATAATTTCTATTAAAACTGAAACAAAAAGCATATGAAACACCACATCATATTCAATAAATCTCATGATATTCCCATGAAGCTTGGAAACCAATGAGCCAGCATGTAATGTGAGCTTCTCCATTAAAGCAGAAAATTGCATGGAAAAAAAAATGTTTCTGCTCCAATGCCAGAGTTTCACGTATGATGGATTACTTTGGATTTCTACTGGCAAACCTAATGTTGCTCACTCTTTCAATGGATATGAACTCTGATATTATTGTAATTAAAAGTCATGGTTTTATTATATATGTACATATATTTGCAAAGGCTCTGCTAACTTTATAAATTCTTTCCCTTTCTCATTATAATCATCGTCATGATAACAGATTCATGGTTTATCATTTCCTGTTCTTGTTACAATCACTGTCACAGAAATAAGAGTAGAAATTTAATGCATATAGAGTCTTAGAAACAGTAATTGGCTGTACTAGTGAGTCATTTCAATATTATGCATTAAGATTACCTGGCCAGACATTTTCTCTCAGGATGCCAAAGGTATAAAAGGGACTAGGAATGCCAATCATAGTGTAAAACACTGAAAAAAGCAGTAGAGTTTAGTATTAGTACAAGAGGCACTAACTTTCTAGTACTTTCTATTTGTGAAAAAGAAAACAAAACAGAATGACATACCATGAGCCAATTTGTGTGCTAATGGACCAACTTTTCAACACTTTGGCAAAGGCCATGTTGTAAGTGTTTTAAGAAATAATAGTTAAACATAAAAATAACTTAATCTCTTGTGTAATGCCAATTACATTAATGGAGTTACACCACAAATTAATTTGGCCCATTAAACCCAGAAAATCAATGTTTTCACAATAGTCTCTAGCCTCTTCTGAATACAGTAAACATCAGAGTCATTTTTAAAAAAAATCTTTGCTGCACGGTGAGTGGACATCTTTGCTGAATTATCCTCATTGACCAGAATGGAATAGAAGCCAATTACTAATCAGTGACCTCTTGGGATATGCCTACACAACAGCCATTAGCACACTTCCTGGTGCAGGTAGACAGACGTGTTCTAACTCTGCTTGAGTTAGTGCACTAAAAATAGCCTTGTGGCTATGGCGGCATGGACAGGACACCATGAGTACAATTCCATCCAACCCCCTGTATATGTACTCAGGTGGCTAGCCCAACCTGTTGCCCATGCTGCCACCCATGCAGCTGCAACCATGCTGCCGGTGCATGTCTGTGTGTGTGCTCCCATCTGCTATGTAAACATATCTGTAGTTACTAGGGTTGCCAACCCTCTAGGATTGTCCTGGAGTCTCCAAGAGTTACAGATTAATCTTTAATGAAAGATTATGTCATGTAATGCAACCTCAAAAATACGTCCAACCAGAATTGGCAGCCCTAGTATTTACATGGGTGTAAATTCACAGTAACTGTCTTCTATGAAGTTTCTCCACTGTAACTGATACCCAAGTTAGACCCTGGGTGCTGGGGTCTCACCCTCCCTAAACTCAATAGCAAAAATCCCATTGTTTATATGGGGCTAGGATTTTACCCCATGTCCTTTCCCACAAGAGATTACTATAGCCAATTTAGAATCCCTCAATGTGCATAAATAGTTTCAATAATTCTGCAGATATGCTATACCCGGCATTTGTCTACACTATATGTTAGTAGTAGTCCCCTTCTTTGGAGTTCAGCATAATCCTGCCTAATCTTCACTATTCAAAATGATTTTGCATTGTCTGCAAATGTTCCTACCTCACTCTTCACACCATCTTTTAGATCTTTAATCATTATACTTATTAATCTTGAAATCCTGGATCACGTCACTAAAGCATCATACTCTAATCTTACTCTTCAGAATCTGATGGAGTTCCAGTTCTCTATATTTCATACATCTAAAGGAATAATTCCTGAAATGTTATTGATGCTATTAAAAAGATATTATCAGATTTAATAATGTAATTGTCACAAATAAAATGATTGGAAACAAATGCTTTATTCTCTAGCATTGTGTGAATTCTTGGATAAAAGGGGAGAAAAAGACATTTAGAAGGAATCCCATGGGGTAAGTTATCTACAGATAAACCCGCTGTGATGTCCCCATCCTAATCCTGGGTGAAGATGAAAAATTGAATGGCATTTTAACTGTGAGTCTGTTGAAACTAATTTGACAGCCATCTCTAAGAAACAACAGATGGTGGAAAAATACTCTAAGGTGGATTCTTTCCCTCCCCACAGTACATTCTTTGATTCCAGTGAACAACTGGTGTAGAAAGGAAATTCATGCCATACACTACTTATTAGAATTATTAAGTTCTTTCAGGGACAAAAAGACACACTTTTTATTATTATGAGCCAAAACCAGGAATTAAGTGTAAGGATAAGGGACTGTGTTTTGACAGTTCAAGTCTGAGGTACTGTACTCCAGGTATGTGTAATATATTTGATTCCTTTTTAAAGTTTCAAGGAAGTGGAAATTTATCTTGTACAGCTGAAAAATTAGTCAGTGAAATGGGGTGATGATACCAGAACCTAAAAATAAGATGCATGTTTTTATTTAAAACTTCAGCTATCTTCCAGAAATAATGTGCCAAATATAAGAATAAAACAGGCTGACATTTGTTTTTCTCTAACCATGTAACATCTTAGCAATAATATTAGAGAGATAACCCCCCCATTTTATGCTAAAAATATTAATCTAAGTTTTTAATATTTGAATGCATTGGATAACAATGTATTTGCTAATACTGTATATCGTATGTATTGCTTTGTATGTATATACTTCTGAGGCAAAACATGAATTAATGATGAGAAATATCATTTTTCCCATAAACATAAAAGGATATTTTGGGAATTGAAAGTGAAACCATGGGAGGGAGGAAAAAAAACAACCCACTATTGGCACCAATTAAAATGTTTTTGGTTAGCCAAAATCAGCAGGCTCCATTGCAAGCCAATGTATTTTGGGGCAAATGGTAGGCTGAGGAGTGGTCTGAACATTTTCAAAGAATCTCTGAGTCAAAGATTTGTGAGAACTTGAAAAAGCTTTTCTTTCATAGTGCGACACCAAATCAGGTGAACTTTGAATCTTTCTTTGTTTTGATACAAGACTTTCCTATAGTGGTTAGAAGGAGTAAATATATCTATGGTTCCAGGAGATGGCTTACAGCCAGACAGGAGTCAGGCGACTTCAGTAAGATTGCTTATGTAAATATAGAATCATTAAACTGGAAGGGACCTCGAGAGGTCATCTAGTGCAGTCCCCTGCACTCAAGGCAGGACTAAGTATTATCTAGACCAGGGTCGGCAACCTGCGGCACGCATGCCAAAGGCGGCACGCAAGCTGATTTTTAGTGGCACACTGCTGCCAGCCAGGGTCCCAGCCGCCGGCTCCGCTCAGCCCGCTGCCAGCCTGGATGGACGGAACCCCGGGCTGGCAGCGGGCTGAGCAGGGCCGGCAGCGGGGACCCCGCCTGGCAGGGGCTGGTGGACAGAACCCCAGACTGGCAGTGGGCTGAGCAACTCAGTGCGCTGCTTGTCTGGGGTTCCATCCGCCAGCCCCTGTCAGCTGGGGTCCCGGCCGCCAGCCCTGCTCAGCCCGCTGCTGGCCTGGGGTTCTGTCCATCCAGGCCAGCAGCGGGCTGAGCGGGGCTGGCAGCCAGGACCCCAGACCGGCAGCGCTGGCGGCAGGTGGAACCCCAGACCGGCAGCATGCTGAGTGGGGCCAGCGCCCGGAACCTGGGCTGAGTGGGGCCGGCGGCCAGGACCCCAGACTGGCAGCAGGGTGAGCAGCTCAGCACGCTGACGGTCTGGGGTTCCATCTGCCTTCCGCGCTGCCGGTCTGAGGTTCTGGCCGCCGGCCCCTGCCACCGGTCTGGGGTTCTGGCCACCAGCCCCTGCCAACCGGGGTCCCGACCGCTGGCACCATTCAGCCTGCTGCCAGTCTGGGGTTCCGTCGGCGGGGGAGGGGGGACTGTAAATGTAAAATTTATTACTGGGACGCGAAACCTTAAATTAATGAAGACTTGGCACGCCACTTCTCAAAGGTTGCCGACCCCTAATCTAGACCATCATGACAGGTGTTTGTCCAACCTGTTCTTAAAAATCCCCAATGATGGAGATTCCACAACCTCCCTAGGTAATTTATTCCAGTGCTTAACCAGTCTGACAGTTAGGAAGTTTTTCCTAAAGTCAAACCTAAACTGCTCTTGCTGCAATTTAAGCCCATTGCTTCTTCAGAGGTTAAGAACAACAAGTTTTCTCCCTCCTCCTTGTAATACCTTTTTATGACTTGAAAACTGTTATCGTGTCCCCTCTCAGTCTTCTCTACTCCAGACTAAACAAACCCAGTTTTTTCAATCTTCCCTCATGGATCTGTTTTCTAGACCTTTAATCATTTTTGCTGCTCTTCTCTGGACGTTCTCCAATTTCTCCACATCTTTCCTGAAATGTGGAGTCCAGAACTGGACACAGTACTCTAATCGGCATGGAGTAGAGCGGAAGAATTGCTTCTCATGTCTTGCTTAAAATTCTCCTGCTAATACATCCCAGAATGAAGTTTTGCTTTTTTGCAACAGCGTTACATTGTTGACTCATATTCAGCTTGTGTTCCACTATGATCCCCAGATCCCTTTCTGCAACTGATTGTTCCTTCCTAAATGGAGTACTTTTCATTTGTCCTTATTGAATTTCATCCTATTTACTTCAGACCATTTCTCCAATTTGTCCAGATGATTTGGAATTTTAATCCTATCCTCCAAAGCACTTGCAACCTCTCCCAGCTTGGTATCATCCGCAAACTTTATAAGTGTACTTTCTATGCCATTATCTATTGACCAGTGAGAGTTATTGGGTCACAGTCTGGTCCATAGAATCACAGAAATCAGTAAAGATGGTAAAATAGCATTCATCAAACAGAATCCCCCCTCTTCCCCCATTCACAAATCAATCCTGGTAACTGTGAATGTACTCAGAATTCTTAAGTATTCAGCAAATTACTCAAATGAATGTTATTCATATGATAGGTTGTTCATGAGATGTTCTCTTTGATTTTTGTTGTTCTTTATCGCTGTTTGTTTGTGATATTGTTCCAAATTACCAACTAGCTGTTTGAAACTTTTCACTTCAAGACAAGTGAACAGCAAACAATAAATAGCACAGTGTGTTCTTCTACCATGAGTTTATTAAACTTTCAAATTTCACAAATATATTCATAAACACAGCAGTCATCAAAACATTCATGGATAGTGAATAGTAACAAATGGTATTTCAGGAGCTTAGTCGTGTATGTGGCCCAATTCAAGCATCGCTATTCAGGACTATGATTAGCCAGAAAACAAGAGGTTCATTTTGCAAAAAATATCAAGGTTTCAAAATTTGATTTTGTTCTGACTCATAATACAAACAAAACGTTTTGATTTTTTTTTTTAACAAAGAAAAAAATGCCTGAGAAATACCTCTACCCAAAATAACCAGTCCTGGTGCTTAGGAACTTCCTTTGGATGTGGGAGGCCAAGGTTAAAATCCCTGCACTGCCTGAGTCAGAGTTAGTGCCCTAACCACTGGGCTGTTGATTATCCTGGGGTCAGGCTCACTCTCATTCTCCTTTTGACCAGAAGTTCCATCCTGTGCTTAAGAATTCTTCCCAGTGAATTTTTTTTGGTCAAAACCAATACATTTTTGTAAAACATTTTGTTGTTGATGAAATGGCATTTTTCCTTGAAAAAAGTTTCCTTGTCAATTGTTTTGACCAGCTCAGTTCATAACTGCACTTAGATTCATAGATTCATAGATATTTAGGTCAGAAGGGACCATTATGATCATCTAGTCTGACCTCCTGCACAACGCAGGCCACAGAATTTCACCCACCACTCCTGCAAAAAAACCTCACACCTATATCTGTGCTATTGAAGTCCTCAAATCGTAGTTTAAAGACTTCAAGAAGCAGAGAATCCTCCAGCAAGTGACCCGTGCCCCATGCTACAGAGGAAGGCGAAAAACCTCCAGGGCCTCTTCCAATCTGCCCAGGAGGAAAATTCCTTCCCGACCCCAAATATGGCGATCAGCTAAACCCTGAGCATATGGGCAAGATTCACCCAGCCAGATACTACAGAAAATTCTTTCCTGGGTAACTCAGATCCCACCCCATCTAATATCCCATCACAGGCCATTGGGCCTATTTACCATGAATATTTAATTAATTACCAAAACCATGTTATCCCATCATACCATCTCCTCCATAAACTTATCGAGTTTAATCTTAAAGCCAGATAGATCTTTTGCCCCCACTGCTTCCCTTGGAAGGCTATTCCAAAACTTCACTCCTCTGATGGTTAGAAACCTTTGTCTAATTTCTCGTCTAAATTTCCTGGTGGCCAGTTTATATCCATTTGTTCTGGTATCCACATTGGTACTGAGCTTAAATAATTCCTCTCCCTCTCCTGTATTTATCCCTCTGATATATTTATAGAGAGCAATCATATCTCCCCTCAAACTTATCCATACTGAAAATACCTCTCCTGATGCATCCCAAGACCGCATTAGCTTTTTTCACAGCCATATCACATTGGCGGCTCATAGTCATCCTATGAGCAACCAATACTCCAAGGTCCTTCTCCTCCTCCGTTACTTCTAATTGATGCGGTAGCTTATAACTAAAATTCTTGTTATTAATCCCTAAATGCACTTCTCACTATTAAATTTCATCCTATTACTATTACTCCAGTTTACAAGGTCATTCAGATCCTCCTGTAGGATATCCCTGTCCTTCTCTAAATTGGCAATACCTCCCAGCTTTGTATTATCCGCAAACTTTATTAGCACACTCCCACTTTTTGTGCCGAGGTCGGTAATAAAAAGATTAAAAAGATTAGTCCCAAAACCGATCCTTGAGGAACTCCACTGGTAACCTCCCTCCAGCCTGACAGTTCACCTTTCAGTAGGACCCGTTGTAGTCTCCCCTTTAACCAATTCCTTATCCACCTTTCAGTTTTCCTATTGATCCCCATCTTATCCAATTTAACTAATAATTCCCCATGTGGCACGGTATCAAATCCCTTACTGAAATCTAGGTAAATTAGATCCACTGCGTTTCCTTTGTCTAAAAAATCTGTTACTTTCTCAAAAAAGGAGATCAGGTTGGTTTGGCACGATCTACCTTTTGTAAAACTATGTTGTACTTTGTCCCATTTACCACTGACAAAGTTTTTAAAAAGTATAGAAACTCTGGCAACTCACAGAAGCTACTAGATCGCACGCCCTGGTTCTCATGGGTGACTTTAATTTTCCTGATATCCGCTGGGAGAGCAATACAGCGGTGCATAGATAATCCAGGAAGTTTTTGGAAAGCGTAGGGGACAATTTCCTGGTGCAAGTGCTAGACGAGCCAACTAGGGGGGGAGCTTTTCTTGACCTGCTGCTCACAAACAGGGAAGAATTAGTGGGGGAAGCAAAAGTGGACGGGAATCTGGGAGGCATGACCATGAGTTGGTTGAGTTCAGGATCCTGACGCAGGGAAGAAAGGTAAGCAGCAGGATACGGACCCTGGACTTCAGGAAAGCAGACTTCGACTCCCTCAGGGAGCGGATGGGTAGGATCCCCTGGGGGACTAACATGAAGGGGAAAGGAGTCCAGGAGAGCTGGCTGTATTTCAAGGAATCCCTGTTGACGTTACAGCGACAAACCATGCCGATGAGTCGAAAGAATAGTAAATATGGCAGGCGACCAGCTTGGCTTAACGGTGAAATCCTAGCGGATCTTAAACATAAAAAAGAAGCTTACAAGAAGTGGAAGGTTGGACATATGACCAGGGAAGAGTATAAAAATATTGCTCGGGCATGTAGGAATGAAATCAGGAGGGCCAAATCGCACCTGGAGCTGCAGCTAGCAAGAGATGTCAAGAGTAACAAGAAGGGTTTCTTCAGGTATGTTGGCAACAAGAAGAAAGCCAAGGAAAGTGTGGGCCCCTTACTGAATGAGGGAGGCAACCTAGTGACAGAGGATGTGGAAAAAGCTAATGTGCTCAATGCTTTTTTTGCCTCTGTCTTCACTAACAAGGACAGCTCCCACACTGCTGCGCTGGGCATCGCAACATGGGGAGTAGATGGCCAGCCCTCTGTGGAGAAAGAGGTGGTTAGGGACTATTTAGAAAAGCTGGACGTGCACAAGTCTATGGGGCCGGACGAGTTGCATCCGAGAGTGCTAAAGGAATTGGCGGATGTGATTGCAGAGCCATTGGCCATTATCTTTGAAAATTCATGGCGAACGGGGGAAGTCCCAGATGACTGGAAAAAGGCTAATGTAGTGCCAATCTTTAAAAAAGGGAAGGAGGAGGATCCTGGGAACTACAGGCCAGTCAGCCTCACCTCAGTCCCTGGAAAAATCATGGAGCAGGTCCTCAAGGAATCAATCCTGAAACACTTACACGAGAGGAAAGTGATCAGGAACAGTCAGCATGGATTCACCAAGGGTAGGTCATGCCTGACTAATCTAATAGCCTTCTATGATGAGATTACTGATTCTGTGGATGAAGGGAAAGCAGTGGATGTATTGTTTCTTGACTTTAGCAAAGCTTTTGACACGGTCTCCCACAGTATTCTTGTCAGCAAGTTAAAGAAGTATGGGCTGGATGAATGCACTATAAGGTGGGTAGAAAGTTGGCTAGATTGTCGGGCTCAACGGGTAGTGATCAATGGCTCCATGTCTAGTTGGCAGCCGGTGTCAAGTGGAGTGCCCCAGGGGTTGGTCCTGGGGCCGGTTTTGTTCAATATCTTCATAAATGATCTGGAGGATGGTGTGGATTGCACTCTCAGCAAATTTGCAGATGATACTAAACTGGGAGGAGTGGTAGATACGCTGGAGGGCAGGGATAGGATACAGAGGGACCTAGACAAATTGGAGGATCGGGCCAAAAGAAACCTGATGCGGTTCAATAAGGATAAGTGCAGGGTCCTGCACTTAGGACAGAAGAACCCAATGCACAGCTACAGACTAGGGACCGAATGGCTAGGCAGCAGTTCTGCGGAAAAGGACCTAGGGGTTACAGTGGACGAGAAGCTGGATATGAGTCAGCAGTGTGCCCTTGTTGCCAAGAAGGCCAATGGCATTTTGGGATGTATAAGTAGGGGCATAGCGAGCAGATCGAGGGACGTGATCGTTCCCCTCTATTCGACATTGGTGAGGCCTCATCTGGAGTACTGTGTCCAGTTTTGGGCCCCACACTACAAGAAGAACGTGGATAAATTGGAGAGAGTCCAGCGAAGGGCAACAAAAATGATTAGGGGTCTGGAACACATGACTTATGAGGAGAGGCTGAGGGAACTGGGATTGTTTAGTCTGCGGAAGAGAAGAATGAGGTGGGATTTGATAGCTGCTTTCAACTACCTGAGAGGTGGTTCCAGAGAGGATGGTTCTAGACTATTCTCAGTGGTAGAAGAGGACAGGACAAGGAGTAATGGTCTCAAGTTGCAGTGGGGGAGGTTTAGGTTGGATATTAGGAAAAACTTTTTCACTAAGAGGGTGGTGAAACACTGGAATGCGTTACCTAGGGAGGTGGTAGCATCTCCTTCCTTGGAAGTTTTTAAGGTCAGGCTTGACAAAGCCTTGGCTGGGATGATTTGATTGGGGATTGGTCCTGCTTTGAGCAGGAGGTTGGACTAGATGACCTCCTGAGGTCCCTTCCAACCCTGATATTCTATGATTCTATGATTCTATGAAATGTTTCAAAATTTTCTGCACAAATTAATGACTGTTTTTCAAACAGCTCTTGGTGGGTTTTGTTTGTTTGAGGGGTGGAGGTGCTGTTGTATTCTTTTGGTTTGTTCCCCTCCCCCAGCATTCAGACAATAAATTCATGGTTGGTTTTAAATATCATGGTGGGTTCTCTAAATAATTGCTATGTATACTGATCATTATTAAAATGTTGGATTTTTTCCACCAAACTGTTTCCATACAGTTATATCTTAAATACTATATATATCCTATTTTAAGGATAGGGAAACAACATGACTTGACCATGACCACTATAATGGAATGCAAATATTGACTTTTTAATGGATAACTTTATGAACATGAAATATTTACAGATGTCTGTTTGGTCTTGTATCCTCCCTGTTTGGTTTTTGATTTAGCAAAGCTATGCATAATTAATTATTTTAATCACACTTGATAAATCAGCCTCTCCAGGCTGTTAATTAATTGTGATGATCTTCCTGGAACTCCCTACAATTTTGTAACATTTTCTGCTGTTGAGATGCACAGAAATGTGTAATTTTGCCAATGCTACATAAACAGAAACTATTAAGCTGCCTGACCCATGATATAATGCCTCTACACAGGCAGCCCAAAATAAATGGTGGCTTTCTTGGATCTAAAACCATAGAATATTTCTTTTTAAAAGGGCCATTGTGTTCAGCCCATATGGTACAAATGACATCTAAAAATAATTTTGTTCCTGTTGTCCTTTTTAATAAATAAATAAATAAATAAATAAAAGTACTCTGATAAGCTGCTATGGTAATTTTCCTCAAAGTCAGTCATTTTTTATATATAGGTTGATATTTCTTCTGATTTCTTAGGGTAGACAAAAACTGGAAGGTAAAAGCATTAAAGAGGCAGTGTTACTTCCTTAACATTAATCCCTGTGAAAACTTGGAAGTCTCTTTATGGTTGCTAATGGACACTAAGGGGTTGAAAGTGGTGAGTTTGAGTCTGGGAGGACCAGCGGGCAATGTACCTCTTTAAGCCATGCCTCTGTGTTCAATGGAAGAATACATTGGAAACTCAGGGAGGGCAAATGTAGTTTCCTCTCCTCTATGTAGGAGCAACTCATATAATGGACAATAAATACATCCTACACTGTACAAAGAAATATATGCTCAAAATCTCACTTTTATGATACACACAAAAGTGAGAACACAAGGTCTTTATTTACCATGGATTTTTCTATTAATAGGGTTTTCTTCTTCTTTCTTCGGGTATTTTATTATTTTTTTATTTGTACAATAATGTTTTCTGGTCCCAGCTGTGCGAGGCACAATACATACACCTAGTAACAGACAGTTCTTTTCCTGATGAATTTACAATCTAAAATATAAGCTTGTTGGGACAGGGATCAGCTTTTTGTTCTGTGTTTTTACCATACCTTGCACAAGAGGCCTCAGTCCATGACTGGGTTTCCTAGCTATGTCTGTGATACAAACAATAAATAACATTTCCTTCTTGCACTGCTTATCTGCTAGGTTTATCACCATTTTATATATGGTGAACTGAAGCACAGAGTGGTAAAGTGATTTGCCCAAGACTACCCAAGAAATCTGTGCCAGAGTCAGGAGTCAAACCACAGATTTCTTGATGCCTCAACTATAAGATCATCCTTCCTTCTTCAGTGTCTATAAACCCTAAATTTACCTCTATCTATATATTTATCTTCACTTTTTCACTATTCCCATCCATACCCCAAACTTGTTGTAATTGAGACAAGTGAAATAAAGCTTCCATTTGACCATTAGCTTACCTGACATTTTTATCATGACACTGTATCAATCATATATTGAATATATGTTCCAGTGGTTTCATAGTTTAGTGTCTTTACACTTGAGGAGAACGAAATCACACTAACAGATTTACCAACTGTTCTTGCTGTTATCTCAACTGGTTATAGTGCTCAGCAGGGGATTGCGTTCCTTCATGAATTATGAAACACTAATACAACCCATAGTGTTGTACTGAGATTTTATAAGAAGTGCCAGGTGGTTTCTCTGGTTTTATCTTGGTGCTTTGGTGGTTTTTCTAAGAACCCACGAGTGTCTAAAAGTGTCTGATTAATTACAGCCTTGGAAGCTGATGACCTTCTAGGCCTCAGTAAATAAACCCACAGAGCCTAATCTAAAAATGTTGTATGATCTCCTATGACACATAAATATATATAGTGTAAAATAAAGTGTTACTCTTCATTCAAAACCCTATTTTTGCCTGCTGTTGTACTTTGAAAGCAAGGTTTGAGTTCATGACTATTTGAGTATCTCTATTTACAGGGTGTGTGTGTGTGTGGTGGGGGCGACTATGTCTACACTGACTACTGGATTGCGTACCTGACTACTGGATTGCTTCATGCTTGTGCATGCTCCCCATACCTGTGCTGGACACAGATATAATGCTGTGTACACACATCTACTCCCATCTATACTGCCACTCATGGATGGCGTATATAAGAGACAAATGGGGCAAGAAGCGACAGATATGTCACACTGCCTTTGGAGTGCCGCCGCCGGAAGCTCCCGAGAAGTGGGGGGACCACCAGTGCCCAGACTATGGCCCTGCCTACACTCCGCCTCCTCTCCAGTGGCCCTGCCTGTGCTATGCCTCTTCCCCTGAGCTCCCCACTCCCGCCACTCATACCTCCCTACCCCCTCCTCTGAGACTCCCCTACCTGCCAGAACTTTAAAAAGTGGTTCTGTCTCTCACTGGTTGGCCCAGCTGTGGGACTCCTGCTGTGCTGATGCTGGAGCAGCTTTGCTAAGGGGTGAACGGTATTGGTATTGCCCCATGAAAGCTGGCTACCCTGAGAACTGTAGGTCTATTGCTAAGTGCTTTGGGGTTGAAAAATCCATAGCTGAAGTTATGGTTTTGTAGATTTGAGTCAAGTAACACCCTAGTTTTCCCATGGGTGCTTGGCCTAAGAAAAATTCCAGAACTACTAGCTTTATTCAAAGGCTGGGGTTTCTGAACTGTTCAGGAACAATCAATGGCACTCATGTACCAATAGGTTGCCTACCACAAGGTGTAAGTGAATATTTGAACCAAAACGTCCATCCTTCTTCAAGGCTTAGTGGATCACAGAATGGTGAATACTATCAGTGTCACCATTGATTAGAGCGCAAAATCGCACGTTTCACTACTACAGGTACTTTACCCAGGAGGCTACATAACAGTATTATAAGGATGGGACTGAAGATGTTACTTAAAATCGAAATAGTATACAAATAACTGCAATGCCACAATAAATTGATACAAATATGAGAACAACTTTCAGTTTTACCATACTCCCAGACTCCTGAGATTGGTGGAAAACAAAGATAGAAGACTAAAGCTGGTGGAGTACATCATAAATGAGATGTGATGACCCAGTTTATACCACCTTCTGGACCTTGAAGTTACCCAACTAAAGATTGGACAACCACATATTTTATGTACCTTTTTGATTCCACATGTGTGTCCAGGACCATATTTGATGAGGGTTCAGCCCTTGCCCAGGTGTGGTATTCTGGGGGCTCATGTTTGGTATTCCAGCTAACCATAATTAACCTTCTGACAGCTAGTACCCCTATTTGAGGCAATTTATTTGCTAATAATTTTGAAACAAAATGAGGATAGTACCACAGTTACCTTATTTCAAATCTTGCTTTTTATTCTTTGTTTTTTTTTTTTTGTTTTAATTTTTTAGACACAAAGCACATATTACTACATTTCATGGCCTTAGAACAAACACTTGTGCTAACTTAACATGAGGTGTACATTGGTCTTTGTCTTCTGTCAAGACTAATATTGACATTATTTTTGCTTTCCTACTTGCATTACAGGTTTAACAATGTCCATTCCCCTCTGTTAATGCAATTTCAACATTTCTTTGCATATATCTTACATTTTAATCCAAAATCTAAACCTTCCAAGAGCATGTCACAGGTCAACAATGGGGAACACTGAAAAGTTTTGTGATGCCAGCATGTGGATGAAATCGGGATTGTACTTGAAGTGCGAAAAAAGGACTTTATTCCCCAGAAATAAAATTGTTCTATATAGCATGTCTGGGCCACATGTTATTTTGGGTGACTCCCTCCCCGCAAATCTGCTCCTGTTTTGGCTCATAGAACCATACTCTGACATCAGTGGCCTTAGAAAAAGGGAATTCAATTTCAAGGTATGCAGCTGCAGAATGGTCATGAAATACACATTAGATAGGCTACAAACCTGTCTGGATGCCAATGTGGCAAATGCCATTTGTATGATTGGGGCCTGGTGCACACTGAACAACATTTGTGAAGGTATGGTAAAGTATTTTCATCCTAAGTGGGCTTAGGACACATCTGGTTGGCAAACTCTGTACAGACCACCAGGTCCTCCACATGAGCACAGTGGTTCTGGGTCCCAGCAGGCAAGGGAAATTAGGGGTGTCATATGTGCACATATCCTGGCACAGCAGGGAGGCAAGGGATGAAGTCTGCCTTGTACTTATGCTGAAGAACACTTTCTGTGAAGCTGCTTTAAATGAACATAATGTCATCTGTGTTCCCTGTAAACTGCGCACTTGTGGGGCTGCCCAGGAGAGATTCAGATCCTGCCCAGCTGATTAGTAGAATATGCACAGCCGGCAGCATGTGTTCAGGTGCCCCTCCCCCCACATTGCTCCATCCTGCAGCTGCTGCCCTCCCGGGACCCTCCTGCTGGCTGTGCAGAGTGGAAGAGTGGGAGGGTGCTGATGTCAGGGTGCCCTCCCCCCACCTCTGTACCCTATCTCTGCAGGGCAGAGGGTGGAACAGCCTGGCTCAGGACTCGGAGCTGCTGTGGTGAATGGTGAGTGACTGAGCGCCTTTCTTAAAGAGTGCACTGTTTCTGAGATTTCCCCAGCAGCCAGCTCACATAGTCTTGCTGTCTTTCTTCCCGTCCCCATGCAGCCCACCTCTGCAGAGTGGGGAAAGGGAGACAACAGGGCTCAGGACAGAGCAGGAGAACTTTCAGTGAGTGTCTTAAAGGGACAGTGCACAGCATCTCTCAGAAATGTCCCCAGCAGCCAGCACACGCACAGTCTGTGTCTCACACACACATTTTCATGCAACATACTGTCAATTTTCATGCAACGCACTGTCAACCTCTGGAACTCTTTGCCAGAGGGTGTTGTGAAGGCCAATACTACAACAGGGTTCAAAAGGGAGCTAGATAGATTCATGGAAGATAGGTCCATCAATGGCTATTAGCCAGGATGATCAGAAATGATGTCCCTAGCCTCTCTTTGCCAGAAGCTGGGATTGGGTGACAGGACATGGATCACTTGATGATAACCTGTCTGTTCATTCCCTTTGGGGCATCTGCCATTGGCTACTGTCAGAGGACAGGATACTGGGCTTGATGGACCTTTGGTCTGACCCAGTATGGCCATTCTTATTGTCACACTGTCCCTGTGTCACACACATATGTCTCTTTCACACTCCCCTTCCAATACATGTATTATAGTACTTCCTGCAATGCACATATATTCTCTGTAATTTTATTCTTTCAAAGTGTGTTATTTTAGTGTTATGACTGGTCTATGCATTTCATAATTTTTATTTCTCTTATTACTCAAAGAATTAAATTTAAGTGTGAGTTCTAAAATGCCTAACTTGTCCTGGCTGGAGTAATTATCCCTATGGCAACTTTTTAAAAATATATATTATATCTAGGTTTTTTGTTTCTACTGGTGGCGCACATACCTCAGTGCACATAACAAAATTTATTCCCCACATGGATGGAAAAAATTAGAGGGACTATTGGATGTAACAAAACTACATACTTAGGGGGATGATAGCTTTGCAAGGCTTTCATTTCCATTTGCTGTGCTGCAGCTGAAGTACCTTATCCATTCCTGTGTATCACATGGTATGCATTAAAGCCAATTACTTCTGGGTGCCTACACTGTGTTAACAGCTTGGGGTTGGGTTTCTGCTGTGGCAGGTGGTGACCGTGTTATGCACACATTGTTCAATGTGTTTGTTCTTCTCACTGTTGACACCTAAATGTAAGCCAATTCATCTATTGTGATTCATTTTTAAAAAGAGTGGGGTAGATCTGATGATGGTAAAGTATCGGGCATTGCTTTTATATATAACTTTTTTCTGATTTTGCATTTTCTTAACCCTGTTTACAACTCTGTGGGGAACTCCACTTTCCACAATCGTTTCTGGTTTTGCTTTGAATGGGTGAAGGACGCATTTGCACTTCTTTTGTGAAATACTGACTTTCAGAGTACTTACCTGAATAACACAATTCAATGCTGAATGGAATCTGTAATTTCAGCCTTTCGAGAACCATTTAAGATGTGTTCTCCCCACACCCCCATCCCATCAAGGCAACAAATACTGTCATTAGTGTACCTGCATAATTTTCAGTACCTTAAGCATCTGACACAATTCACACCTGTTTTGAAATCCCTGTTTGAAGCACTTAGTTTTTAATGTGTTTGAGGCATTGCTGGATGGGATATGAAGTAATTGTGTAAATTTAGTGCTTTATAACAATCAATTCACAGCTATTAGAGACCACTAATCTCTGGTCTGCTTGAAAGTGCTTAAAGGTTTGGGGTGGATTTTTTGGGGGGGAGGGGAGATGGGCAGGGATTCATTATAATGTACTGGCAGGCACTGTGTGATTGCCTGTATATTTTTTGTTATTTTGGTTTGTTATGTTTCATAAAGGCATTTAGAAAGACAGTTATCCACCCTTTACTGCCTGTGTGTAGTAAGACATCTGATATATTGAAAAGCAGTGGTGATTTTCACAGCACAGACAACGTATACTCCACTCATCCCTCCAGGGTATCCATAGGACTTCAGATATTGCTTAACCTGTAGGGAGACTCAAAAAGATTTCCACTGTCATAGCACCAAAACTTCACACACCACTCAGTTACATGAGGTGTGAAGCATGGGGCTCATTTCCACACCAAAACACTTTCAGTTTAACTGTGTGTGTATCCTTCTTCCTAAGTATGGTAAACAAATTATAACATTTACTCCAATTGAGAGGTAGGTTTATTTCCTGGAAATACATAACCAATTAATCAAAGAACAATTGAGGCAAGATACATACAAAATAAACTGTTAACTTCACTTTGGAAAATTTTTTTTAGAATATGTTTTAATGTCTTTGTTCCCATCTCCTTCCCCACCTCCATCAGAAGGGATGAACAATAGGGGAAAATAGCTCTCAATGAAACTTAAGAATATTTCCTGCAAGGGGTTTTGGGAGGGCAGTACATGCAGGTCTAGTGTTTGTCCTCTGGCTGGTCAGAGAGGTACTTAATGAGGATTTCCAGGCCCTAAAGAAGCAGCCAGAGGAAGAGGAGGAGGCAGTTGATGGGCTGGTTCTGGGACCTCAGCCACCAATCCAATTAGCATTTCATTAGGGAATGTTCAGGTTCTCAATGTCGTATCCAAGAATTGGTCCAAAAGCCTCCTCCTGCTGAGGAGCGACCCCTCATCTCTTGCCCTGAGGAACTCAAATTGCTCCTGGTTTCGCCTCTTCTTTAAACAGGTCCTCCAGGGCCCTCTTCCTCCTACTCCTTCCCTCTCTGGGGTGTTGATTCTGCCATCTTGCTGGCATGGTTTCACTCTCACAAGCTGAAGCTCCTGCCAATTCAAAGAGAAGGAGCATTATATTTTGTGCCTTTGTAACAAGCTGAGAAATGCCCCCACAGGATATAACTTTGCTGTAGAAGGGCACAATTTTGATGTTTTTAATCATTTGAGGGATTTAACTCTCTGAACAGCCTCATTTTTCAGGAACCTGTTGCAGCCCTTGAGGAAGGAGCAAAAAAAGTGAGAAAAATTTAGCAGTATTTTTTTAACAATTTAAAATGTTTATCCTGTTTCGAACAGGTAACTGGGAGGCAATTACAATTAGCATTCTGATCTAGGTTGAGGAGATTTCATGCAAAAGGTGATCTGAACCATGAAACTCCTCCCCCTCATCCTGCCCTCAGCTTTACCAGAAAATCCTGCTCCTGTGCCCGCCTAACAATGGGAATGAGAGACACACCATAATTTTATTAGGTTTCCTGAAAATCCAGCTCAGCACCGTAAGCCTTTACCTCAGATAACTGGAGAGGAATATTGCACTGCATTTTTATGACTGTGATACTGGACCTGTTTCCCCTGCTGTCTCCTCCAATTTATGCAGTTCGGTTCTCTGTGAAGTCAGGTCGTAGGAAGGCAGGGGCTAGACGGAGGCGGGGGGTTGGGGGGGGAGTTCAAGGAATTTGGTAAGGGGATAGGATATGACAATGGGGTGGCTTCAGCACTGCACTTCACACACACACAGCCATAGAACAATGCATGGCATGTAATCCAGGGAGGAAAAATAAACACACATTACTTCAAATGCCTGGGATCTTAAAATTGGGAATTTAGCATCACAACAGGAGGGGATACTGGAGGAAAGGGCATTGTAACTTACCAGCCTGGGGTCCTGGTTCCTGCTGTAGCACCATGTCCTCCTGGAGTTGTTGTCAGAGGTTTCTGCAAAGTGGACCTCTGGGTAAAGGTGTAGAATAAATTGCTCTTCACCCTCTGTGTTTTCTAGGAGAGTCTTCATGGTCCCTGCTGCTTCCTATTGGACAATGAGGCCAGCTCCTTTTATCAGGGCAGTGTGAGACACTTCAGGCTCAGTACTGCTGGCTCTTGACAGCATCCAGTCAAGCTCCTAGTAGAAGAGGCATGTGTGATGAGCCCTCCTGGTCTGACTGATTCTTTCACCTTTCTGTATAGGAGCCTTAGGCTCTTCAACTGTTCCTGGCACTGGGACAGAGCCTGCTGAATGCTCATCAGATCCAGCCTTCATAACATTTCCTGGTACACATGAAATTTCCTGCTGCTTCAGCTGAAATCATGGAGGACAATGTACTCCACCCAGATGTTGATCAGCACCCAGGTATTCTTGATGTGACAGGCAGCTGCTTTTGGAGCTGTATCCATTGTCACCTGTATTCATCTGTAAGGAGTGCAACAGAAAGCTGTACTGATGTGGTTAGTGCAGCACGCTACTACTGGTGAAAATAAGGGACAGGACCTATATAGATTGTGTAAGGGTCAGGAAGAAAAGAGTTCAGTGCATTGTGGGAATGGGGCTAGAGCACTATTGAAACTGGACACCTGGGACCTGCCCCTTACTCCAAGAACAGACTGGACTAACTCTCCAGTCTGTATGGCCTGCAAAACTAGACAAATTAATAATAATAAGTAAATATGTGAAAAAAAATCATGACATTCTTATATATTAAGACACACACACACACACAAGTGAATTATTCATCGAGCTCTAAATACTGGGTGAAGAATGAACATAAGGTATTAAAAAAACCTCACAAAATTCACTGAATAAATGATCGCTGAACACTACATAACCAGCTTTAATTCTTACTTTTCTTTTTGTTCTCGGCCTCTCTCAATCATTCCTGAACACGTATGTGTGCATCTTGTATGTTCTTCTTAAAGGACCATTACCTCCCAAGTGAGTAATATCCCACACTATCATTACAGAACAACAACTATAAACATGCGAACATTAGCCTCAATATTTATGCTAATATTTAACATGTCTTACTAATTACTGCTCCTTTCAATCTGTTTAAGGCAATTTCTGGAACATTTTAAGATAGACTACATCTTCTGGTATTCAAACAACCCCCCAATGTCCCCAAGTTCATAATCAGAAGCAAGCTCCCCACAGATCAGGACACGCCAACTCAAAGTGGCACCAGACCTTGGTAGAACAACAGATGCAAAACCTACAGACATATCTCCACTGCTGCAGTGATCAACACCCCCCCCACAACACACCTTTCAAGATCTATGGATCTTATACATACTATCATTACATATGGTGTACTTCATCCGGTTCACTAAATGTCCCAATAGCAACTTTGTGGGTGAAAGCAGACAATCGCTACACTCAAATGAATTCTCATTGGAAAATGATAAAAGACAAACACCCTATTACCTGTGGGTGAATACTTTTCACAAAACAATTGCTCTGTATCTGACCTTTCGATCCTGACCCTCAAAGAAAACATGAACAACACTTTCAAAAGATGAACATAACTTTGGTAGACACTAAAAATCATGGACTGAATAGAGACGTTGGATTTATTTACACTAATCTATAACCCACTAGTAATGCCCCACCCACCCACCCACCCACACAGCTGTTTCCCACTCCCCCTTCCTTTCCTTTGTGTGACTGGGGAGTTGTTAATGGGCCACTTCACCTTGAATGGTCCCTTGAGATGTGTGTTAACTACTTATGCTAAACAATCTGGTCAACCTTGTATTTAGCTGTGACACTCTAAGGTCATGTCTATATGTGCAGGATGCAGTGGCGCAGCTGTACCGGTATAGCAGTGCCGCTGCAGCCCGTGGTGAAGATGCTCTGTGCCAACAGTAGTGCTCTCCTGGTGGCATAAAAAACCTACCTCCACGAGTGGCATCAGCTATGTCATCAGGAGAAGCTCTCCTGCCGACATAGCGCTGGGCACACGAATGCTTACATCAGTGTAACTTATGTCGCTCAGGAGCATGTAATATTCACACCTCTCAGTGACATAAGTTTTGCCAGCATAGGTTATAGTGTAAACATAGCCTAAGTAAGGTCTCCTGTATGCCACAGACTTATATCGTTTGAACTGCATCATTCAGGGGTGTGAAAAATCCACACCCCTGAGTGACATAGTTATACTGACCTAACCCCCTGCATAGACAGCGTGATGTTGGTGGGAAAGCTTCTCCTGCTGACATAGCTACTGCCTCTCAGGGAGGTAGATTAACTCTGCTGATAGGAAATTATCCCCTGTTGGCTTAAAGAGTCTTCATTAAAACTGTGCATCTGCACCAATGGAATATTTTAAGTGCACACTTGCCTGAAGTTTCCCAGACGTGAAGAAGATCTCTAGGTAAACTCAAAATCTTGTCACTCTCACCAACAGAAGTTGGTCCAATAAGCCACCTACCTCACCTGTCTTTTCTCTCTAATAGGCTGGAACTGACAGGACTACAACAACACTACATACATAGCCATGGTCAATTAAAAATGTGAGGATGTTTAACATGAAACAAATACGACAGCTTTTTAATAAACATAGGTCTGAAGACTAGTGCTGGGAGAGGAACAAAAAGATATGGGGTAGCGATGAGATAAACTTAAACTTAAGTTTTGGAGTTTAAATTCATTTTGCATAAATTTCTGAACATTTGGATATTCTTGAATCTGCAAAATTAGTGGAGAAATCTTGGGGCAACAGGATTCTTGAAATAATTCCAGCTTTCTAATTTTGTTTTCTTCTCTCTTTTCCAGATTATTTTTAAAGTCATTCTTTTATGCTCTATGCTTTTTCTAGGCTTTCCATCACTCTACAATTATTGTGACTAATTCTTTTTTATAATATGGGTTATCTATGTTGAAATAACTAAATACATAATACAAATGAACCATGGCCTTAGAAAAGAACTGGAAGAAAAGAATTTCTGAGTTCTAATCCTTCTCTGACTCTGATTTGTTGCCAGTATTGGGTTTAATTCCACGCTTTGCCTAATTCTTCTTGTATGACCTTTTGGCAAATCAAATAGTCTCTCTGTGGTTTTGGTCCCCATATATAATATGTATGTCTCAGCTTTTCCTTTTATAAACTGGGAATAATGGTGCTTCCCTACCTCATCAGGGTATTGTAAGAATTCATTAATTAATATGTGTAAAGTGTTTTGAAAATGAAAAGTGTCAAGCATTGTTAATATACTAATTACAGCAAATTATTAGATTAATTTGGCAAATTGCCAGCTGCATGAGTTGTTCCTGTAACACTGTGCTTATAATCTATTTCAGCAAGTGGTAATGCTACTTATTTAACCATCCATATGGATCATTTTTGAGCAACATAAGACATTCCCCTTGACCATCATTGCCCAGCAGTGATACAATATACTAATTATACGGCACTCCCAGTTTTCATCGGCCTCTGGCATAAGTTACCTGAGAATGGAAAGTAGGTTACCAACTGCTCCTGGCAGTGCTGATTTTGATTAATAAGTCACTGGGCCAAAACTGATGTTTTTATATTAGTCATTTCGATTTTTGTCCATAAAAATGTAATGTGATATTTCTATTGTGGTTTGTTTTCTTCAGAAAAAACATTTGATCACAGTTATTTGTAATGGTAAAAAATAAAACACCCCAGAAAAGTCGACTTTAACCTGTGATTATGTCATACTAACAAGCTCAGCATCTACGTTTTTCATTTACAATCAAACGCTTAGCACATCCTGTCTATGTTTTGTAGTTGTTTTCACCCCTTCCCTATTAAACACTCCATTAAACTCTGAACCTGCATTGACTTTATCCTCAGTCAAATGCATGATAATTCTGACCTGCTACTACAGCAAACCTATAGATATTCGAATGAGAAGAAAAAGGTAACGAGGTTTTTAATGAAAACATAGCATAACTTGAAACCTTTACCTCTCACACCAAAAGACAGATACCATTGCAGGTTATGAATATTCTTTTGCCGTGGGCCTGATCCTGCCATCAAGCTGCCATCTATGGTACCTTTGACTTCAACTGGTGTTCCACAGGCAGAATAACAGAATTGGAATCTCAGCCGTGGAGGGAGCCACATGTTGTTATTGTGCAACAAGAAGCTAAAAAACCCAACCACCACAATAATTCTGAAAGTGATCCATAGCTCAAGGGTGAAATCCCAGCCCCAGTGAAATGGCAAAACTCTGATTCACTTGAATAAGGCCAGAATTTCCTCCCCACCTCCAAGAGCTGAAACAAAATCAGGAAAAATCAGGAGAGAGGTGCCACCTCGGCGACTCAAAGTTTAAAGAAACACTGAGCAAAAGTGAGAAACCCAGCTTGCTACTCACGCACAGTCCAGGAACAAGAGGAAGCTCATCAGATAGATCAATAGATAAAGTCAGAAAATATTTTAAACCACCCTATTTGTTTTAGCAGTAAAAGAATACAATGAAGTTTGAACAAGCAAGGACAAAATAAGTTGCTTGTGCATATATACAAACATGCACATTCACCAAGCAATACAACCTAAGGAAACAGATCACTAAACAGATGGCGGAGGCCTGAGCAAAGCTGGAGAAAGACAAGGTATTCAAGCGAAATGAACAGACCTTGTGATATGTCCAAGCTCAAATAGACTCAGTGATACAGTGAGGCAAAAATACTTAGTGAAAGCATGCAATGAACTCCAGATAGTTCTCCTGACCCTGAGGCTGCTTACTACTGTTGTCACAGCTTTGGTTGAATGGGTTTTGTTTTGAACCTTAAACATAAGTTCAGCCAAGAAATGGAGGTTAGAAATGCACTAAGATGATAGCTTTTCAGATATAGCTCTGACAGGAACAGGCTGACCTAATATGTTGGTAAAAGAAAGTAAAAGTTGCTTGCAGTTTCGAAAGAACTCAATTACCTTATAGCTGAGTTCACTTGATTGTACAAACCAAAGTGATTTCTAACAGAAAATTAACTTTCAGGTAAAGACTTTGAGAATGTATGAATTAGTCATATCAATGGACTTAGATCAGGTTCATTTTAGGTAAAGATCTGAAGAACAGGAAAGGACTTCCTTTGTCCTATAAATGGTATGGGCTCCTCTGGAAATACCTATTCTTCATCTCCCTCGTTTGTACGATTTTTATTCATTCTCCATTTTCTTTCACAAGGTCTCTCATAATTTTAAAGTAACAAGAAAGACAGAGAATGGAAGGGCTTGGGCATTTTCCTCAAATCAATTCAATTGAACATCTCTGCATCACCACATAGTTATAGTCCGTCTCTCTCATTCTCTGTCTCCAAAAAAATGGCTAGCTGTCCTCTACTTTCATTCATAATTGCTTTGCTTACTTAATATGACACACTAATCCCATGTGTTACAACTTTAAATGAAATAGTTAAAATTTAAATAACTAATGTAATTTAAGTTAATCATTTATATATTATGTGTTCAGGTTTCCTAAACTTTCACTAGGCTGTATGGTAAGTATGCATATTCATTCATAAGTATGAATATTTCTAGTCAGTCGTTTAGAAGCTTCCCTTCTCATGTGAGAATAAGTGATCTCTTTAGCCTTTCCTCATAAAAAGGTATTTATAAACCTGGAAGCAAGCTCCTGCTGCATTGAAGTTAATGGCAACATTCTCATTTTCAAGCCCTCCTCTATGGGGACATGCAGAGATAATTTAAAGCATGCCTGCATTTGCAAGAAAAGAGTCCAGAAAGTATTGTTTTGAGGAGTCTTATGATTTCAAACAAGATACACTGATTTATAAAATTCTGCAATGTCACCACTGTAAACCCAAATATTTTGATATGCTCTAGTTATTGATATAATATAGCAAGATTGGAAATGTAACAAAAAAAAAATTCTTCCAGGCCAATTGTCATTATAGCTGTGTAAAATATTCAAACAAATTAATAATATTTGAAATTTGCCTAATTGTGAGCCTCTTTGCTAAATGTGAAAGTTTGCATGCCAAATTTGTTCTTGTTAGCAGTGGGGGAGGTTTAGGTTGGATATTAGGAAAAACTTTTTCACTAGGAGGGTGGTAAAACACAGGAATGCGATACCTAGGGAGGTGGTAGCATCTCCTTCCTTAGAAGTTTTTAAGGTCAGGCTTGACAAAGCCCTGGCTGGGATGATTTAGTTGGGGATTGGTCCTGCTTTGAGCAGGGGGTTGGACTAGATGACCTCCTGAGGTCCCTTCCAACCCTGATATTCTATGATTCTATGAAAAATATCTTTGAAATTGGAATAACAATTTGGAGCTATTACATATCCATGGACATTTTAATGCAGTTTTTCATAGGCATCTTGAGTTTTGAGCCAGGACTTGTCAGGAGATGAAATGTACATGGCATTTCTTCTGTTTCCCTGATTGATTAAGCGATGAGAAGTTTGTAAAACTTGATTTTTAAGGTCCAAAAGAGTAGTAATCCAAATTAGATAGTAGAGTGGGGGGTTAATTATTGTGTTCTTGTACTTTAAAAATTTCAAGCTTTTCATTTTGCACAAAGTGTGCTTTTTTAGTAATAATCTTGTAAGAGTATAAGGGATTTTTATAAATACATGCTTATGGAATGAACCACCAAGCATAGGGATTATGTTTTATTTAACAAAGTCCTCATGGTTTTCCTCCTCTGTTTCCCCCTTAACACATAATATTTTGCAGGGTTTGAGAAAAATCACAACAATCCTGCTTTCACCCTTTTCTGTGTCACTGTTGAGGTACAGAGGTAGAGCCATATAGAGAATCTTGCACAGATGCTGCCTATTTACAGGTACATCTTCTGTGGCTAAAGAAAGGAGTTCAATTTCCATCTTGTTACACAGCAATTCAAGTTTATTCAAACAAATAAAACATCTATTACTACTTTAAAGGCACTTTTATTGTAGAAAAATATCTTCTTATGCATGCAGTACTGTTCATCTACTGTACCTTTAATAGTAATAATCTTGTAAATGGTATAGTGGTACTACTTCTATCCATGCCTTATTATTTAAAAATCTTATTTTAGCATGAAAACTTCTTGAAAAAAGATATGCATAATACATTATGAACAAGCTGAAGAAATCTCTCATGATTTCCAGCATCAAAGGTCATCTATTCTTATGAGATTTTTTTGACCTTTAAATTAATTTTCTATTTTATGAATTTTTATGAATTACTTAGTAGTGTGGAAGAGTGCTTAGATCACTGTATTTTGAGTTAATTTAAAAAAATTAATGTCCATAAAACATTAGTAAATATTAACCTAAGGAATTATTTTGTTTGTAGTGCATATTTAATACAAGTCAGAGCTGGAGATGTGGCTCATTGAGATTACCTGTTACTTGGATAGTCAGAAATAGAGACATGGCTAATATTTGTTAGGAGAGCAATACATTTACCAAATTGCAAACAGATTGAGTACCTATAACACTACTTTTTTGTTAAACTAAGCATAAATGTGAATAAAAGGAAAAATGTAAAAAACA
Source organism: Chelonia mydas (assembly GCF_015237465.2). Taxonomy (NCBI): domain Eukaryota; kingdom Metazoa; phylum Chordata; order Testudines; family Cheloniidae; genus Chelonia; species Chelonia mydas. The sequence goes on from NC_057852.1 coordinate 47,064,273, forward strand.
CTGTCATGATCACAAAAAAACCAACAACCCCACAATGCAAAAGAACTTATCTTAACTATGCAACCCAGGATTCAAAGCATGGTAAGGAGGAGAACAAACCACAAATCCTGTTATCTAAGAAATTGCAGAGACTAGACTGTATTGAGTGCTAATTAATGTACTTGTGCTACAAGTACAAGGCAAAGGTGTGCATTTATCAGCGTTAATGTTTTTCATTGTCTGAAGTGTTTTAATGCATTTACAAAATGAGCATGTAATTTTTTAAAGGTGATATTTGAACTTTTGCCCCAGTTTTTATGTGACTGCTGCCAACCAGACTCTATAGGTGAAACTGAGGGTAGAATATAGGAACAGACTTATTATTTATTGCATAAGAGGGATTCCTTCTCCAAGTATGGCCTATGTCTGGTCCATACACAGCTCACAATATCAACAGTTCTCCTGCTGGTAATAGCTCATCTTAAGTGATCACTCTCCTTACACCCATGTGTATGATAACACCCATTTTTTCATGTTCTGTGTGTATATAAATCTCCTTACTGTATTTTCCACTGAATGCATCCGATGAAGTGAGCTGTAGCTCACGAAAGCTTATGCTCAAATAAATTGGTTAGTCTCTAAGGTGTCACTAGTACTCCTTTTCTTTTTGCGAATACAGACTAACACGGCTGCTACTCTGAAATATCAACAGTTGTTTACTGTTTGTGCTTGGATGCAAAACTCATTGACTTAAATTGCAGTTGGATCTGGCCCTGTGACAGTCAGCTGTTTATAGGAAATATAACTACCTTGGTATTATAAAAGATTTATTATGAAAATGAATGCTGCCTTATAAGAACTCAGAAGCTGATGAGCAATATGCCACAGATTACTGTTGCATTTACTGTAGATTCAACATTTTAAAAGGATAAAGGGCTGGATTTTCTCTCACATGGGTTTTACACTAGTCTATCTCAATTGATTTTAATAGGGTTATTCTTGATTTATTACAGTTAAATCAGGCCCAGCATTTTTCAGTTTTTAAAAATTCATTCATATGAAGAATGCACTGAATTGGGGATTGTGTGTGTGTGTGTGTGTGTATCCACACACACACTGCAAAACCTGCACTTTCCAGCACCATCAAGACAATGAACTTCAGACATTCCTATTGAAAACAGGACAATAATTAAAATAAAAATTCAAATTACAGATGTTGGAACTAGTACACCTATCTCTCCTCTAAATTAGACTCTCAGTGCAATATGATCCCTCATCAAAGAAATAGGTTTTAAAAGATATAAAACTCCCCCGCCCTTTTTTTAAAATGACTATTTTGTGAAGACAGAAAAGGAACTGCACCCAGGACTAGGAGGTTTTATGACAAAGAGATGGCTGAATGAAAATATAAAAAAATAGACTGCATGCGAAGGAGTTCTTTTCTCTTAAAATGAGATCATTATTGTTCAATTCTTCCAGCTTTAGATCTATTCTTGAAGTGTATGTCTTCTTTAAAAAATTCAAAAGGCATTTCATGAATCTGTAACAAAAGCAAAGTTTAAAAAATTAGACTCTCTCAAATGAGCATCACAAACATGCTTTAATCATGAAGGAGGCAAACTACTGAAGAGAAAAATGCAAGAAAGGCCCACAATAAAATTGAAAATAAACTAACAAACAAAACGATATTCTAAGAGGGGAAAAAAGGCCATCAGAAATGAAAACTAAAATGTGGCAAAGGAATAGAGATTGAAGATAAATATATTTAAACCCGTGGGATGAGATGACAGAAATTCAAAACATAATGAGTCATGAGCGTCCTTAAATGCTTGTTAGAAGTTCTCGATGGAAGAGTTGAGAAAATCCTGTGTATAAAATAATGAACTGAAAAACAGAAACTTTAAAGCAGCCTTCACTGTTGTGAAGAATTCTCCCACTCTGCCAGAGATCTGTCTGCTTTCCTAGTTTTCATGGGGTGATATAGTTTCCAAAAAGGTAATAAAGTATGGCTTCTATTCAGCAAACTTCAAGCTCATTTACTATGATGGAATCTAAGGATGTCTCACTTTAATCACATGTGATCCAATAGAAGTGAAGTCCCAGTAAAGTTAACTCAAGGTGAGTGTAACTACTTTGCTGACTCAAACCCTTATCCTTCTGAGTCTTTTCCTCTTTTTATTTGTTTCCATCAGTTCTATATAGTTTTCCATATTTTCTCCATTAAATAATACATACAAGATGTGCTAAATGTGATCATCATATACTCACCTTCTACTTTCTTATATTTATTCAGAATGCCTATCTTTAAATACTGTAAAAACTGCAAGAGATTAATTTCGTCTAATTTTGTTCATTTTCAGTCATCCTAGGAACTCTTTTTCATATAATTCAGCACCAGTTGTAACTCTAAGGCTGAAAGCAACCTTTTCCACTGAGTAATAGTGTCTGAACCTGTGTAGAGAGTGAACAAATCTCCTTAGCCTACAAAAAGGCATCATAGACCTTTAAAAAAAAAAAGTTAAAATAGATGCTCCCAATAAGACTTTCTACAGTGCCATATTTTACCATATAAAATTGAAGTAATGGAAACAAGGTCAAGGACCTCAATAGCTACCTAGAGAAAGTATACTCATCTGTAATAATAGCTGTTACAAAATCACTGCAAAAGGCTCAGCTAGTAGCACATATTTTTTCCATTATATTGTATTTGCATTTATATTGCATGTTTTATATACTGTGTCTTGAAAGTACTTTTAAGTGAATTTCCTGCACAGGATAGATACAAGTTGTGACTGTCATATCTTTGGTATTAGGGCAAATGTATTAATCCCAATAAAAGTAATATTCAGTGAGCACATGAGTGACCCATATTTATTGTGGCTATCTATATTTGAAACATGCTAAGTATCTTTAATATACTACTAGCAGCTAAAGTACTTGGAGGTCAGATGTTTTATCCACAGAGAGTGAGAAGTTTTCTGTTTTGTACTGACTACAGACAGTTCTTTGTACCTTTAATTAAAAATATAACACCCATAATTCTTTATAAAACCAGTCTATATTAAACTTTCCTTATTAACTTTTGTGACTTCACCCAAATAAAGGTAATTTTTATCCCAGATTTTCCCTGTCCTTGAAAGTTACCAAACAAAACCCAATACATCACAACCTTTCTGCCCTTTCATTCTACCATATCTAGATTTATCATTCTGTCTTTTGGCACATGTATGAAAGATTCAGCAGTCCTGGATTTGCAAACAGCTCCAGGGTTACTCTGCAAAGACAATTTTAAAGTGAATCACTACCTTGGTTTCAGATCTCTGATCTTGAGACGTTACAAGGCATCAGTGACCTAATATACAATTCAAAACTTTCTCTTCACTCACATTTTTCACAAGACAAGTTTGATAATTCGGGTCTGACTTTATCTGGTTAAAAAGGTCTTTATTACAGTACCTCTAGAAAGTGAATCAGTTACACAGGAACAAAGTTGAGGCAATATAATTTATCATTACAGTAAGACACACATGATGATATAATGGTCATATTATATAAGTAGTATGGATTTAAAGTCCGTACAACAATTCAAATACCTCAGCTCAGTGTCCAGCTATGATGTGAATGTGAGAAGTAGCATGAAGAGCACTTGGTGCAAGCTGAAGGACTTCTCTGCAATAAGAATATGCTAACTAAACTAAAGAGAAAAGTTTAAGATCATGATTAGGCCAACCATGATATACAGTTGAGAATGCTGATGTGACGTTTCCCAGGGTTGTGAGGCACCTAGCTACTACCTTCTCTTGGAGAGAAGAAGTCTTGTCTATGCCTTCCTGGAGTCAGCTTCCCACTACACCAGACACAGGCAACACAAGCGTTACCTTGTAGGCCTTGTTCTCTTTATATAGATTAGCAATAGGCACACTCGAAGCACCGAGTCCTCCAATCATTTCCCTGTATCTTCCAGCCAGTGTTTCACTGAACATTATCCTAAGGAATAGTATATCAGCTAAATTCCTTCCATGTTTACTTTGGTTATGTCTATACTGCAATCATGGTGTGTGACTGCAGCTCATGCAGACATACCCAAGATAGCTTTACTTTAGCTAGCTTGGGTACCAGAGCAGTGAAGCCATAGCAGCACTGGTTTCAGACATGGCTTTACTGCTCTGGTTCCTGAGCTAGCTAGATTATAATTATGGGGTATGACTGCAGCTTGTGTAGACATTCCTGAACTAATTTTAATGTAACACAGATTAGTTTTACCTCTAAATGTACCCTTCTGCCTTTATCATAGTAACATTTTGGTAGTTCATGTTTTAATACACCTTAATGTAAGGAATTCTGGACTGTTTTCAATCATTTTTATGTGAAGGTTACTTTGTTTATTTTCTGTCTTGACCGATCCTTCTCAACATTGGAAAACAACCACAGTATTTGTTATGAAGTCCAGCCCATGTATGTGGAAAGCTCTCAGTAAATGTAGGTAATAATTTTTGTATACTTCACTTTACCATACTTCTTCTAAGTATCATACAGGCATTAATTCATGAATTTATCATCACAATACTACTTTGTGGTAGATAAATATTACCCTTATTTGTTTTGCAGATGTGGACATAAAAACACAGCACAGTCAAATTGCTTGCTGAAAGTCACACAAACTGAGATGGGATTAGATTGTGAGCTGCAGTCTTTGATCAGTCTACTAAACTAATACTGTGAAAATATTACATAATTGATTCTAGGAGTGACTATGAAACCGGAGAGGATAAGTGTTTGTATTTTAACTGCGGAAATATACTTTTGAGCTCCAATTTTCATTTCATCATGTATAATGTTCAGTTTTGCTCATGGAAAGGAGTTATGTCTTTTCATTTATGTCTAAGTTCGGTAATGTGAATCCTTGTTTCTTAGAAAAAAATATGCTATTATTTTGCTCCTGTCAGAATATTTATGTTTGTTATTTTCAGCAGATATTTTAGAGATAAACTGAATGAAATCCAAAACTTATTTTCATATATATTGGCACTTCAGTTGTTTTACTGTGTGTGCAATAATTTAACAATTCTTGGAAGAATGGGATGATTATAATAAAACAGTAGATTCATTCTAATATACATAAAATTTTTGGCATGGCAACAGAGCCAATACTATACTTACAAACAAAGACTGATCATGAAAAGTCTTTGAAAAAAGTACTTGAGCTGAGACTCAAAACACATTCATTTTTTCCCCAAAGATTTTGTTCTGGAGGAGAGGATCTGAACTTTTATCCACCTACAAAACACCCAAGCCAGCTGCAGAGACTTGCTATGACTTTATTCCTCCGATCATTTGTAACCAGATCACACAGTAATTTGTGTCTGCCAATTTCTAATTTGCAAATTTTAGGCATTCAGAGTGACTACTACTAAAACATACAATAATAAACAGCATCTTTTTTATAAAAAAAGGTCATGCTAAATAAATACTGCTGGTTGGTAGTGATGATGGGGGTGCACTGTTGAAGAACTGTGTCACTTCTCTCCAAAAATGAATGGAGCGGTGTGATCTCTGAGACATTTTCTATTCATTTAGCCACATTGCTGGAAAGCCAGTCATTCCAAGAAAGTGGAAACAGCTAAAACAACTCTGGATAGTTTGTCTGTCAATCATCTTTTACCTATGATATTGATAAGGTGCCTCTGACTGTTGTATTAAGTATGAAACTACATTCAGCATCGGTATAATCCTGCCCAAAGGCACCTCAGTTTACTCTTTCTCCAGGTTCCAGGCAGTTTTTTTCATATTTTCTTTTCTTCTTCCTTCCAGAGCTCCAGTGGGGGCCATGGCTTTCCTGGAGAAAGACTTATCAAAGGGGGAGTCTTGCAGTAAGATCTGAACTTGATCTGATCTCTAAGTCAGCCTGATCTCTGGTAGTGATCCATACTACAGCCATGTCCTGTCATCAAGTATGCTCTGTCTCCCATGACCAAAATTAGAACTACGTTTAGCTGCAATGGCCAAGTAGAGTGTCCAATGTCTTGATGAGTTGTAGACAGATAAACAGCCTCTGTTATAGAGCACTCCTACTAGTAGCTCATCTAGCGCCCTTAAGCATTCCGATATCTTGGTGGTAAGCATGGAATAAGAATCTATATAGACATTATAGATTAGGTGAGATTTTTTTAATTCAGTTCAAACACAGAGAAAACAGTGGTAGATAAAGGGCACTGTTATGTACTCATGCCAAGTTTTTGATAGGACATGATATTCCAGCTGTAATTTCCACGTGTTTTTAACCTTCATTTTCAAGTGAGTTGCATTGTTACTTTAGAAACCTTCAGATGACAAGGGCTTCCAAGAGGACACTGCCTGAAATTGTGATGAAGTTCATGAGACTTGGGAGACCTTCCTTAAGCTTGGATGATGCTTCTGAAGCGTCAAAACATCCTTTCTAAAGTCTCTATTTTAGGTTCCTGATTGATAATCTCTGGACAGCTCCCTCCTTCCCCCACAGAGCGGACCATTCTTGAGCTGGATGTGGACAGAACATACATACACCCACCCTCTTTTTATCAGAACAATTCTCCTCCAGGAGGAGATTAATGCTCTCCTTTCAGAGGCAAAAGGAATCCATCACCATGATTCCTCCACCAAAAACTCTTGAATCCTGCCAAATTCCAAAATTTTCATATTGAAGATTCTACCTAACTAAGAGACCACGGAGTAGAAGAATTACTGAGGCACTACAACCACTCCTTGACTACTACCAGTAATGCTGTCTCACACCAAATTCTCCTCTCCCACCCTACTTCCCATAATTCGTGGATGACCTGCTAAAAAAAATGAGTAAAAAAATGAGTGGTGGTATTGAAATATGTTCTGATACAGACTGACTCAGAATTTTTACAAACCTATGTTATTTCCTTGAAAGAAGCCTACCTCTCCTCTACTAAAGAGTTAGCAAAGAATTTTTGGACTTTAAACCACTTCATAAACCCAGAAATCCTCAATTCGCCTTCAGGCACAGCACCCTCTGCTGCAAGAAACAATCATCTTATTTCAAAGAAAAGATCACTCAGACTTCATAGTATACCAGAAAAATGAGTCAAGCAACACTACCACCTCGTTTCTAGAATCCGGCCCCTTCACATAAAAAGAAATCATAGAAGCATTACTGGCAATCAGGACCACCACTCTGAGTCTCACCCTACTCTTCTTGGATAGAACATGAATGTTCAAACACTGTTTTTGCATGGTTTGACCAGCTCTAGTTCATATTATCGTGTAAAGACTCAGGCCACATCAATATGTTTAAATGGACAGTCTTTTTACAATAATTTGTCTCACAACTCCTTGTTTTCATTGTGGCTTGCTTTGGTCTTTAAAGAGACTATACAATATTACAAAAGTAGTATTTTAAAACTGTTCCTTCACATGTATGTCAATTGATATTTCTTTCTTTTTGACAACAGAGTATAGTGGCTACTGTACTACACATTTCTGAACCACAGCATGCTAGAAAAATTATATCAGTTTAAAAAAAACCTGTTTAATGAAACTAGTATTCTGGAATGTAATTACTAATGTGCCACCTTTAATAATTATAATATTAACAGAAGAAGATATGAAGTGTATCTACTGTTATACATCAGTTCACATCACTGCCCCACTAATTTATAATATAAATCCATTAATTGTAGAATTTGTGTATAATATTACTGATCTCTGATGAGCCTTGCTAATTAATGAGTATCCCAATATTTAAAATGCATATGCATTAATGGTTGATTTAAGCGATATACTTTATCATCTAATTTCCTTTGATGTTTAACTAACTGACTGCAGTTTAGGCTGTGTATTGTCATTTACTAATAATCTGGCAAAGATGAGAATCTGAAATGTATTACACTTAGAAAGGGGGAAAACACGTCATAAATTTATTAGATGAATTCAGCCTTTTAGCTTGAATGGAAATTGTTTATAAACAGTGTTTTTTTTTCAAATGTATTTACTATTGGATAGGTGCATGTGTGTATGATTTGAATTCTGGTTTGTTTAGCAGTAGAATTTTGTTATGTCTTATGGTCTCCTGCACTGCGTGCTATGTAAATAGATTTCTTATGGAAAACTGATTTAATTTATAATTGATTGGATTCTTTAGCTATCACATCTTTTGATTTGTTATTGAATTAATAATCTTTTGAAATTATGAACATCTACAGGACTTTCAATGAGATTTAGAGAATCCCAAGTACCTAAGTGACTTTTGAACATGGGAAACAGGCTTTTGAAATTTTTACCCTAAGAGAAAAATATAGTCCTCATCGTAGTTTTTACAGAAAAACACTCTGGTATAAATAAAAAAATTCAAAAGTATAGTCGTTGTACAGTCTAAAGCAATATAAAATCAATTCAATTTATTAAAAAAAACATAAAAGAGCAGTAATGAGGAAACTGATATACAGATAAATACATGACATATCTCTTCAATATTTAATTCAATCTAGATCCATAAAATATGCATCTTCACAAAAAATGTGAAAATTAGTCTGAAATGTACACTTGGGCAACAAAGTACATGAAGCCTCAACAGCTAATAGGCATTTCTGTTGGCAAAGCACACTCACCTAGTGAAGTATGCAGCTCAATTAGCATATATGTGACAATGCAACTTCTTTAACAAGCTGCATATTTCAGAAAGCATTGTAAAATTCAACAGTTAATGTGTATACAGTAGCTCAATCTAGAAAGTGCAGGCAACTGAATCTTTAAAAGAAGAAAGGGATCAACAGAACATGGATCTTCATTAATAAAATATGCAAAATAAAGTAGTGAATTATGCATCCTGATTATTAAAATATGTAAATTTTGATCAGCAGCATGCATAACAATTTGACTAGAAAAATATGTACATAAGTCACTGAAAAATCAGCAAGCTGCGCAACTTGGAATATGCATTATGTAACTTGGTCACAAAAGTAAATGAAATATTAACTACCAAATGCATTATTTAGTTGAATCATTAAAGTAAACCAAAATTATTTAGGGCCCAATCCCGAGAAGTGCTGGAACTTCCAATGACTTCAACAGAGGTTATGGATATTCAGAACCTCAAGGGTTTTATCATGGGTGAAATCTTGGCCGCATTGAAGACAATCGCAAAACTTACATTACTTTCAATGGGTTCAGGATTTCACTTCATAGCTTTGAAATTACCTTGCTGGTGTGTTGAAACCAGCATTTGGTGAATACTAGAGCAAGATGCATAGCACATTTATTTGATTTAGCATTTGTTTTCGATTTTCTGTTCACGTTTAGTTCTTCATTTTCTGTTTGTTTTTAATATTCCTGATGTGTCATATGTAGTTATTGTACAGTGCATACCTGTTATGAATGTGTGTGTTATATATATATATAATTTGCATTTCTGAAGAAAATAAGCTCCCTTTACTATAAGATGAGTTGGATGTGGACCATTCTGAGGGAACAAATCCAGTGTTTTCTCTTCTTTAAAGTTACCTGGGTCTAGATTCATAAGGAGGATTTAGGCACTTAACAGCCACTTTGAGCATCTAATTCCAACATTTAGGTGCTACTGGCATTCACAAAACCAACACTCAGCTGCTGCCTAATCCTGTAGGCGCTTAGAGTCTTTAGAGTAGCAGCCGTGTTAGTCTGTATCCACAAAAAGAAAAGGAGGACTTGTGGCACCTTAGAGACTATCAAATTTATTTGAGCATAAGCTTTCGTGAGCTACAGCTCACTTCATCGGATGCATTCAGTGGAAAATACAGTGGGGAGATTTATCTATAGAGAGAACATGAAACAATGGGTGTTACCATACACACGGTAACGAGAGTGGTCAGGTAAGGTGAGCTATTTCCAGCAGGACAGTGAGGCGGGGCGTGGGGGGGGGGGAACGTTTTGTAGTGATAATCAAAGTGGGCCATTTCCAGCAGTTGACAGGAATGTCTAAGGAACAGCCGGGGGGGGGGGGGGGGGGGAGGAATAAACATGGGGAAATAGTTTTACTCTGTCTAATGACCCATCCACTCCAAGTCTTTATTCAAGCCTAAATTAATTGTGTCCAGTCTGCGAATTAATTCCAATTCAGCAGTCTGTCATTGGAGTCTGTTTTTGAAGGTTTTTTTGTTGAAGAATTGCCACTTTTAGGTCTGTAATCGAGTGACCAAAGAGATTGAAGTGTTCTCCGACTGGTTTTTGAATGTTATAATTCTTGACGTCTGATTTGTGTCCATTTATTCTTAATTTGAAAACCGGATACAATTAACTTAGGCTTGAATAAAGACTGGGAGGGGATGGGTCATTACACAAAGTAAAACTATTTCCCCATGTTTAATCCCCCCCGCTCCTGCTGTTCCTTAGATGTTCTTGTCAACTGCTGGAAATGGCCCACTTTGATTATCACTACAAAAGGCTCCCCCCCCATCCCACTCTCCTGCTGGTAATAGCTCACCTTACCTGACCACTCTCATTAGAGTGTGTATGGTAACGCCCATTGTTTCATGTTCTCTCTATAGATAAATCTCCCCACTGTATTTTCCACTGAATGCATCCGATGAAGTGAGCTGTAGCTCACGAAAGCTTATGCTCAAATAAATATGTTAGTCTCTAAGGTGCCACAAGTCCTCCTTTTCTTTTTTTAGAGTCTTTAGGTTCCTAAGCTTCCACTGATAAAGACCCCAATGTACTTAAATTTCAGTGGCTGAGTATGCGCACAGCTGCCTAAAGCCTGACACCATCCAACAACTCAGCACCTAAACTCCAGCTGTATTCACAAATTAGGTGTTTCCTTGCCTTTAGAGCCCAAAGCAATAGATCTCCTCAGAGCATACCTAAACCCACACAAAATGCACTATCAGAGGAGTACTCATCCAGGCCATGGGAAACCTGGGTTTGAACCCCCAACTCTGCCTGCTCTGGAGCAAGGTCTTGAACTTTATCTCCCATCTACCAACTGGGCTCTCTCAGTCTCTCTTGTTGAAGCTCTTCCACTGTATATAAATACTGAAATATTCATTGGCAAAAGGGGACTATAGACCAGGAGTGTCTCACCTCCAAAGTGAGGTGCTGTAACCACTGAACTGTTGAGTCATTTTCTCTCTAGCTCAGTGGTTCCATGGGGGTAGATCCCAGTGCCTAACATGTAGGTTCACTTACCATAATGTATGAAGTCTTGCCTTGGTCTTTACATAGGCAGTGGAGTTTGGCCCTAAATGACCAGCTTGGGTTTTTATACTTATAAATACACCATTAACCTATATTCACAAACCAGAATAAATGTAAAATAGCATATCCCTTGCTCTGCATAGTTTATAATTGACTTTCCTTCCTTATGGAGTCCAAAATATATAGCTTATAAATTAGTGGGGCAGTGAAGTGAAACAGAGTTTCAAAGATTGGAATAAAACTGAACACTTTATATCTTCTCTCACTATTATGATCATTACCAAAGATAGTTATTAAATCTCAAAAGATTACTTTAATTGAATTGCTTGTATAATGATAATTTACTGTTTCTAGAATCCCATAGTTTTAAAAATATTTAAAAAATGCACCGCAGCTTTTTTTTTAATCTAAATTTAGCTGTAGCATTGAATTTTCACACAAACAAAATCTTGTCTCTGTTATAGTCAGACTAGAATCTTGTGGTAGCCAATTGTTTAATACAGTGTGGCAGTTTATTTATTACCATTATCTCTAAAGTAGTATAAGGTTAATGCCATTTTATTGCGTTTAATGTAGTTGCCCATTTGTTGATACCAGCTTGAGATGTGACAAATGGTTTAAAAGCAGCAGCACAGGGAAAATCTGCAAACTGATCATCATATTTAAAAAGGCAGTTGAAGAAGTTAAGTGTGTTTCAATCTGGCCTAGTCCTCTCTTCTAGACAGGCACCAGTCTGTTGTAAGTGAAACCAATCCTGGGTCCCACATGCTTCTAAACCTGCTGGGGCTGGATATGGGCCAGTAACTTTCTGACTCTGGTTTGTACAGTGCACTGCCAGACCTTTTGTCTGAGCCCTTCCTTGGTTTATGGGCCTTTAAAGACTAGCCACCCTAACCTCTGTGAATTCACAGAACTCCACCTGGCTGTTGGTACTGTGCCTCTGTGGGTACTGTGCCTTTAGTTTAACACCTTTGAGGGACAACATGGCAGAAAAACAAACACAGGATTCGCAAAGGAAATTTTTAACTTCCCTCATTTTACTTTTAAAAAGCACAAAAGAGGTATACATCTTTGAAAACAATAAAAATCCTGACACACATTCTGCCCCACCTGTCCTTAGTCTGATCTCATCCCTTCCATGACTCCGAGGTCTAATCTATTATTCAGTTTCGGCAGAGTTTCCTTTCTTCAAGCCCTTTCTTCTGGCATGTGGTGATAGACTTACCTCTCCTTCACAGAGATCATTCCTATAAATACAGCCTTTCACTATTTTTGCCAGATGCCCAGGCAAAAATCTCTACCCCTTCCTCCAGTCAAGGCAGATGTACACTTAAAACAGTGTAGCACTGCACCACTGTCATGTTTCAGTGAAGACGCTACTATGCCAATGGGAGAGCTTCTCCCTTTGGCATTGTTAATCCACCTACATGGGAGGCAACTGCTATGTTGATGGGAGAAGCCCCCCCCACACACACCCTCCAGGGCTAGGTCTGTATAACTGTTACTCAGGGGTATGGATTTTTCACACCCTTGAGCAATGTAGTTATACCAGTGTAAGTTTGTAGTGTGGATCTGGCCTTAGTCTTCTGTGATCCATGGGGCTGGACCAGCAGTCAAGAGACACATTTGATGGCCCTTGATTGCACTGTGATGGCTTCTTTCTCATAGTCATTCAAGTAGGTGTCACCACCTTTCCTGGATCAAGCATCTGGAATGAACATAAGACTGAACTTTTCAAGGTCACACAAAATGGTGGTCAGCACAAGATACAAAAGTGGAAATCATAATTTGATACAAAGCCGTGGTTCCCACTAACTACCCAAGGGAAGTCCTTTCATATGCTTCTTAGGTAAAGCATCTGCCATTATATTGGCATGCCCTTTAACATGAATCACCAGCATGTCATAATCTTGGAACACCAAATTACATTTTGCTATTGACCCTTTCATTTGATGTAACCAGGTAGAGATGAGTGGTCAATGCCAACAGTAAAATGTTGCCCAGATAGATTTGGCTTCAATTTCTTAAGGACCCACACAATGGCAAGACACTACTTTTCAATAGTTGCCTATTTTTATTTCTTGGGTGAACAATTTCTTGCTCAGGTACAGTATTGGATGCCTCTCACCCTTTGCATAAGTTTGTATCAGCACAACACCTAGCCCAGTGTGAAAATATTGAAGGATATGCAAAGTGTGGGTTTAATACAATTAGGTGTTTATTCAGGGTTTCCTTCAGTTTACACAAGCCCCTTTAACACTATTCAATCCAATCCACTTTCTCAGGCTTACCCTTTTTATGTAGTTCAGTGAGGGGAGCAGCTATGGAGCTAACATGAGGGACAAATCTCCTGTAATAACCTGGCATTTCAATAAAGGATGGTGCCTGTTTTCTGGTCTTGGGAGATGGTCAACTTCTAATAACCTCCATCTTTGCATATTCTGGCTTGATACAGCTAGTTCATACTGTATGGCCCAGATAGATCATGTCTGCTCCTTTACAGTCAGTTCTGCAGTCTGAATTCAGTTGAGCACTCTTCCACCTGGGAATCATGGTCCACCCAGATCTGACTAAAGAGATAGATATCTTCTATATACAGTGAATAAATTTCTCCTACAAGCAAAAGAAGCTACAGTGACATAAGCGCCAATGTGGACTTTGCTATGTTGGTGGGAGAGCTTCTCCCGCTGACCTGGTTACTCCCGGGGCAGAGTAGCTTAGCTGACAGGAGAACTCTCTCCTGTTGGCTTAGAGCAGTTACACTAGAGAGCTTACAGTGGTGCATCCCAATGTGGATGGATTTAAGCCTGGCATCAGTATCCAAAGGCACTGCAGATATCCGTTTGCAAAGCCAATAATGGTAAGGTATTGAGCACCCCCACACATACTTGTCTAGTACCTTATCGATCCTACAAATGAGACACGGGTGACACATTGTGATGACAAACTTTCTATAATTCACAGAGACTCTGACAGTCCCATCCTTATTAGGTACCAGCACAAAGGGTAGTGCCCACAGACTGAATTATCCAAAACATCAGCATATCTTCAATTTCCTTCTTGAGGTTCTGAATGCCTTTCCCAGGGGTTCTGAAAGGAGAACTACAAAAGGGAGCTTTGGGTGCCATTTCAACCCAGCAAGTGAGGTGTTTCCAGGCTTACTGGAGAACAATAATTTGTAAGTCTTCAGCCCCCTTCTGATCAATGATTATTGTGCATACGTCAAGTGTTGAGAATGGAGTATGGAGTCCAATGAAAGACTGACCCGTTTCTAACACCAGATCCACTAGGGGATCCTCTTCCCATCTCCCAGAACCAGATATAGTGCTGTGGGGCTTGAGAACTTTAAAAATACAGTTATGGCTACTTCCAGAGATGTAGCAATATTCAGATGGACACAGAACTTCAAATTCAAAGTTTCTCTCCTTTCTACATACTAAATTTGGAAGTTAGCCATGCTCCTTCTGACACTGATCCAAAGTGCCCTCAAACTACAGTGCTCTCTCTAACACCTTGACTACTCCAAATTCCCTCTTAGTGGGTCTGCCAATAGTATCTTTCAGTAGTGTGATACACATGAAAGGTGGAATGTCATTTGAAATAGCTGAAACCACCGAATTTGGATATGTTTCAATGTGTCTTCTTTTCCCTCATTAAAACAGCAGTAGATGAAAAAGAAATAAAAGCAGATTAACAGCAGCACATATGACATAAGTAATCAGAAGCTTAGTTAATGGACCATTGCAAATATGATCCATAGACACATTATTGGCATATAAACTGGGCACAACAAGGATTTTAATGAGACTTGATAGGTTAGTTAAATCTGATTCTTGACAGGTTATCCAAATGCATTCAAGCTGAAAAAAATCTGGCATCAAAAAAGTTATCACAACATTTATGACGGCAAATAGTTGGAATTAATAAAACATGCAAATACTAGAGCACATAGCTATCAAAACACTTTTCTATAATGAGAATTACATCTTCAGTGGAGAAGAGTTCTGTTAGAATTGCTTCTTCTCTTTATTAAATATGAGCTTCACAATGTGTACTTTAGTAGCGAAAGGAGAGTGTGTTGTAAATACTGGAGAAAAACTAACATGCATTAGGTATCTGTGGCGCTCACCCAATTCCTTATTCGAAAACACATTTTAGCCAGAGGTCATATAATAAATAACATCACCTCAAGAGATGAACAATAAGGTAGGTGATAGTACCTTTCTGTATGTGTGAGGGACAAGGAAACCAATAAACTAAGGAGCATGTATCCCAGGCAATCAAGGCAGTTTAGTAAAATAGTGGTGTCATAGGACTTGAGTCTAGTGCATTTCTCCATTTATGTTCATCTGTCAGCACAAACTAGTAATTACTTTCCCCATCAAAACTGACATCAGGATTTACAGTCATATGCTTTATTCTCAGAATTAGTCTGATTTCCCACCTCGCTAATTTTTATATTTGTTATCCATCTTTCTTTCTTCCTGTGACATATAATCATAACTTGCTTCCCCTCACAGAGTGTGTAAATTGCTCCCTGGCATTTACATTGCAGAAGTTCAGAACATATAAACTCAAAATTGTTGAGTCATAATTCAGCAGTTCCTCAAGCTGAACTGGAGTGTGATGTCAAATTGTCTTTGCTTTGGCCAGCAACAAAACTTCTGTTTTCTATTATCTCTTTTCTACTGTCCATGTTTGCTATAATGACACAGGAGACCCCAGGGAGAGTGATAAAATTGGTATTGACTAGCTGAGCCGTATATATTGCTATAGTAAAGATGGCCAACAAAAAGACCAAACAACCTCCCCTTTGAAAGACTCTCTCAAATAATGTGAATATTTCTGTCAATCAAATGATTGAATTTGATTCACTCTTGATTCATTTATTCATTTAATTAAAAAAAAATGAGTGTCTGACAGGTGTCTAATTTAGATCTTTATGGGAACTGAGAAGAGAGAAGAGTATTGTCCTGCCTTGTTAGTATTTCAGTGTGTTTATTGTGTACACAAGTCATTAGAAGTGTGAATTCTCATCTACACTACCTGGAGCAGATTACCCCCTTCCCTTATCCTTATCCTACGTAAGGGATGTGATGTAATTGAGCTGCAACTTTAATAATTAATCCACAAATAACCCAAAACAGTGCAGGCCATCATTTCTTCCTTAATTGTTTCCACCTAGTGGAGGGCTGCCTTAGCCCACTGTTGGGATCCCACCACCATCTCCTCACATGAAGTTTGAGGTTTAGGGGGAAAGGGTAGCCTCCTTGCTGTATCAAAAATTAGAAGCCACAATCCTGTTTTCCAGCTTCTTTAAGGGATGCCTTTCCATAAATCCATTTCCAAATCCATTTTAATCAGTGAACCAGACTCCTACTGGCCTGCACAGGACATCTGACACAAGTAGGCACAAGAAATTAACTGGGCTGTGTTGCCTTTCTGAAGTTAAGGACGATTAGAGCTTGTTGAATAACAGGCTCAAATTGGAATTATGTAATCAAAGATTGTCAATCAGAGATTAGGACCACACTATACAGAATACAGAAAGAATACATACATTGCCACCGTTGATGTAAGGTAAAGAACTGGCTCTGTGTCTCCTCTTTGCTGTAACTGGTGGGATGCGCACTTTCATTTAAGTTCCATAACTTCTGTCATTATACAAGGCTTTTAGACAAAGATACCCCTATTTGTCAAAAATACTCTCCCACAACCATATATTCTGATATTACTTTGCTATTACACACACATGGTCCATTATTACCTTTATGCAATTTTCCACAGCTGAGTCCACAAGTCAGCCACATTTTTTTTACAATCATCCCACAATTCAAGTAGTTCCTTATAATTAATCAAAGAGACAAAAGGAAAGGACTAAAAGGGTTAATATTTATTAACAGATGCCTCCCCTGTCCCCTTAGCCAGGTTTCCAGATAGTTAACAATTCCTCCCTACCATCAGCCACAAATATATCTGCTCCCCATATCTCTTGAATAACTCATATATCAAATAAATTTGGTGTGTAATTATCAATCCTCCCTCTTCCTGATGATTCAGGCATCTTCTGGCCTTGCCCATCTGTAGAGGTCTGGTGGCTACCTGCCTGTTGTAAAATGATCAACAGGGGTTAAATGGGTTATGCAGCGTTATGAGTTGGAGTCATACTCCCCTTCTCCTTTATTTCCTGTTTAGTTGGTGGGTGCTTTCCTCCACTCTATGTAGTTGAACAAAGTAGCATGTTCTAAGCCCGCACTGCACTGCCTTCTGCAATGAGCAGCCCCTTTGCAAAACAGCCATACCCTCTACTCCAGCATTTCAGATCAGTTTCAGTCAGTCATCCCTAGGAAAAGGTCTTGGATGTGACTCTGTGGCCTGACGATTAAGTGAATCCCCTCATAAGCCCACAATGGCATGGCCAATAGCTCAGGTGAATCATAGAATATCAGGGTTGGAAGGGACCTCAGGAGGTCATCTAGTCCAACCCCCTGCTCAAAGCAGGACCGATCCCCGACTAAATCATCCCAGCCAGGGCTTTGTCAAGCCTGACCTTAAAAACTTCTAAGGAAAGAGATTCCACCACCTCCCTAGGTAACGCATTCCAGTGTTTCACCACCCTCCCAGTGAAGAAGTTTTTCCTAATATCCAACCTAAATCTCCCCCACTGCAACTTGAGACCATTACTCCTTGTCTGTCATCTGCTACCACTGAGAACAGTCTAGAGCCATCCTCTTTGGAACCCCCTTTCAGGTAGTTGAAAGCGATTATCAAATCCCCCCTCATTCTTCTCTTCTGAAGACTAAACATCCCCAGTTCCCTCAGCCTCTCCTCATAAGTCATGTGTTCCAGTCCCCTAATCATTTTTGTTGCCCTCCGCTGGACTCTTTCCAATTTTTCCACATCCTTCTTGTAGTGTGGGGCCCAAAACTGGACACAGTACTGCAGATGAGGCCTCACCAATGTCAAATAGAGGGGAACGATCACGTCCCTCGATCTGCTGGCAATGCCCCTACTTATACATCCCAAAATGCCATTGGCCTTCTTGGCAACAAGGGCACACTGTTGACTCATATCCAACTTCTCATCCACTGTAACCCCTAGGTCCTTTTCTGCAGAACTGCTGCCGAGCCATTCGGTCCCTAGTCTGTAGCGGTGCATGGGATTCTTCTGTCCTAAGTGCAGGACTCTGCACTTGTCCTTCTTGAACCTCATCAGATTTCTCTTGGCCCAATCCTCCAATTTGTCTAGGTCCCTCTGTATCCTATCCCTACCCTCCAGCGTATCTACCACTCCTCCCAGTTTAGTGTCATCTGCAAACTTGCTGAGGGTGCAATCCACACCATCCTCCAGATCATTTATGAAGATATTGAACAAAACCGGCCCCAGGACCGACCCCTGGGGCACTCCACTTGATACCGGCTGCCAACTAGACATGGAGCCATTGATCACTACCCGATGAGCCCGACAATCTAGCCAGCTTTCTATCCACCTTATAGTCCATTCATCCAGCGCATACTTCTTTAACTTGCTGGCAAGAATACTGTGGGAGACCATGTCAAAAGCTTTGCTAAAGTCAAGGAACAACACATCCACTGCTTTCCCTTCACCCACAGAGCCCGTTATCTCGTCATAGAAGGCAATTAGATTAGTCAGGCACGACTTGCCCTTGGTGAATCCATGCTGACTGTTCCTGATCACTTTCCTCTCCTCTAAGTGCTTCAGAATTGATTCCTTGAGGACCTACTCCGTGATTTTTCCAGGGACTGAGGTGAGGCTGACTGGCCTGTAGTTCCCAGGATCCTCCTTCTTCCCTTTTTTAAAGATGGGCACTACATTAGCCTTTTTCCAGTCATCTGGGACCTCCCCCGATTGCCATGAGTTTTCAAAGATAATGGCCAATGGCTCTGCAATCACATCCGCCAACTCCTTTAGCACTCTCGGATGCAATGCATCCTGCCCCATGGACTTGTGCTCGTCCAGCTTTTCTAAATAGTCCCTAACCACCTCTTTCTCCACAGAGGGCTGGTCACCTCCTCCCCACGCTGTGCTGCCCAGTGCACTAGTCTGGGAGCTGACTTTGTTCGTGAAGACAGAGGCAAAAAAAGCATTGAGTAATTAGCTTTTTCCACATCCTCTGTCACTAGGTTGCCTCCCTCATTCAGTAAGGGGCCCACACTTTCCTTGACTTTCTTCTTGTTGCTAACATACCTGAAGAAACCCTTCTTGTTACTCTTAACATCTCTTGCTACATTTCCCTGGTACCTTTCCTTCCCATTCACAGCCACCCCAGGGAAGGACCCTTAAAGGAGCCATTGCCCTTTTTTCCTGTGGATTCAGACAAATACACCACCACCACCACCCATTCTACCTGCTTTCAAGCAACTGGGACCTTCAGGAGTGCTTGCAGGGCCATTGTTCCACAGCCATGTTTTAGCTTGTCTCTACATGAGGCACTAGAAGGGTAAGGAAGCACCATATTTACCCATATAGGGTTTAGCCAAAATCTGGACCTTCAGCCTGTTTTATTTACCATCCCCCAACGTTACTGCAAATAATCAATGGAAAATAGCACACAATGTTGACATCAGTGCAGATTATTTTCATTATGTAACACAGAGTTAAACACGGATGCAGTAACGTGATGTTTTCCCTGAATGTGTATGTAAATAAAAAAGGAAGTTTTAATATCATGCGTGGTCAGTAAGGAGCTAAGCCTGAGACCATAAGACATTTATTCTGACTCTTGGTTGGTTTTGGAGGATTATGTTGTTCATTATACATAATTCATGGGATTTTGCCTGTGGAGTGCAGATTGTAATGTAAACATTTTGTATATTGCATGTGCAGTCAGTGAACTTCAGTGGGAGATTTGCCTGAGATATGTAGGATTTGTTCCATTGACTCTTTGGGGAAAGGAGTGTCCTTCCTGTTCAGTGTTTGTACAGTGCCTAGCCCAATAAGATCCTGGTGTGTGACTGGGGTTCCTAGATATCACAGACATACAGATTAATAAATAATAATGATAGCAGAATTTGTCCATTGCCATATAAATAATAACCTAAAACCATGTTTTTGTCTTCTGCTTGATTTCTACAACATTATTAGCAGGCATAAAGTTTTTAACCTTTCTTAAATGTCAGAATATGAAAAATAGGCACTATGCTTAAACACATGTATACTATTTGTCCCTGTTAAATATGCTAGAGAGAAGTTTGGTTCAGTGGTGGGACTATCAAGGAGCCATAATGGAGACAGCCCTGTCCCTGAGACCATTTAGAGCTGCTTCCAGGCAGCTCTTAGTTTCACCACTGCCTTAGGATCGATTAAGTCAACTGGAGGGAAGGTTCAGATAAACAGCACTTTGCCACACTCTCTGCAACACCTGACACATCCCCAGACTCGGGGCCCAGCAGAAGCCTGGATGTGCCAAGAGAGCTCCCAACAACAAGGCAATTCCTCACTGACAATTTCCAGCTGGATTATGGACCCTTGTGGAATAGTTTAAAAAAAATCACCTTTTTCAAAAAAAGGTTTCAAAAGCTGAATACTTTATAGGTGGTCATATATTTCACTACTCCTACGAGGCTGCAGTACTAATGAGAAAACAGACCTTGCACTAATGTCACCAATGATCCACCTTACCATTAACAGTATGTCTACTACTCCTTTTCCTGAACTCTCTCTTAGTTTTACTCTATAGTTTTCACTTATTCATTATGTCCCACAGAAAATATCTACTTTTCTGTTTCTCTTCTTTAAATGCCTTTGCTTCATGCACTAGGCTCTGTACAAATCTGTAGTACTTTGTTTTCTTACAATCAAATAAATATTTTGAATTCAGAAATAGGTAGATACTTCCTTCTATCATCCACTTCACATTCACAGCAAAAAGTGGCCTAAAATCTTGAAGGGAATGAATATTTTAAATTCAAGGAACAAAATGTTAAAGTTTCTTAAAATTAGACATAATTAGCTTGATTCTAGATGTTGCATAGGGATTGTTGCATAACTTCAAGACATAACGTTTGGCTTTGGTTTCAGTCAATTATTCAGCTTCTTAATATCTTAGTAATTGGTCTGATGTGATATAATTAAATATACTAGAAATTCAAATAATTGTATTTACAGTTGCCAAAAAAAAAGTTTCACGCTTTACTGAGGCCATATATAGTACTGACGCTTATTGCTTAATATTTGTGTAGGAGCCAGATGAAAGGAAGGGCAAGGTGACATATTTTCCCTACTTTGTTAAAGTTTTGAAATAATAAATTATAGCTTTTAATAATCCAAATTTATTAAATATTTATTGGAAATAATTTTAAAAATAATCTGGCAGATTTATTTTAGATATCTAAATATATAATCCAGAGAAGCCATCAAAGTTAAAGCTTGATCATGCAGCCATTGAACTCAGTGGCAAAATTCCTGGGCTTTGTCTTTAACTGGGATTTAAAGCTAAGTTGTTGGAACATTTTAGGGAACACATGCTCTGAAACACTTATTTAAACACTAACACCGCTTATGTTAATGCTATTTCACATAAAATCTCACGAGCACTGGACTCCTAGTCCATAAAGAATACACCAAGAAATGTGTCCGTAAATGACAAATCAGTTTGATATCATCCAAATTGCTAGCAGAAATATGTTCCATAATGAAAAAATGCAAAATATAATAAGTTGTTGGACCAACAATTATATCTACTCAAGAGATGCCCAGGAATAGCAGGGCACAAGAGGGTCATATATGTGTAAGGGGACCGTTGCCCCCTTACTAACATTCAGTGGGGGTGTTTTAGTTGCTAGCTCCCAGTACTAAAAAGGGGGAAGGGTCGATGGGGAAATCAGGACCCTGAGACTGACAGCCCCCAGGAACAATGGGGAGAGGCCAATGGTCCAGGTCAGCCTGAATGAGAGGGCGAGCAGGCTAATCAGAAAGTCAGGAGGCCAGGGAGGTCCCGTCCTCTGCGTGAGCTGAATTTGTCTGGGTCAGACAGAGTGGGGCCGAGCTAAGGAGAAAGCAGGGGCCCAAGCTAAGCTGGGGAACAGAGCCATGCCAGATCCAGAGGGACCAGAAAAGCAGCGCAGAGAGAGCAGACCCTGTCCTGGGAGCAGAGCTGCAGCAACCAGAGGCAGAGGGGCCAAAGAAGCAGCCCAGGGAGCTGGAGGCAGAGCAGCAGAAGCAGCAGCAGTGCTGAGAGAGTGGTGGAGCTGGGGCTGGAGCAGTCTGGAGCTGGGTGCGGTGAGCAGCTGGGGAGACCGAGGGGGACCCTGGGCAGCGGGCCCAGCACAGGGAGACGCCTCAGCCAAGGGGCTCTGCAGGCCAGGCTTGGATCTTAACCCCGACAGGGCAGGGGCGACACTGGGAAGAAGGGTCCTACCACTTAGAGCCTGAGAGCGTGTGGCCACCACCAGAGCAAGTATCCAACCCACAGCATCCCTACAGCACAGCCAGGGCCTGAGCAGGAGGCCTGGGACTTACAAGGAACAGACTGTGAACTGCCCTGACGTTCCAGAGACACTGTTTGTGATGTTCCCTGCCACAGAGCGGGTTGATGTGTTTCCTTTAACCTTTCCCATTTTTCCTTATTCTTTTTTAAAATTAATTGTTGATTAAATAACTTGCATTTGCTTTAACTTGCATGTAATGGTCAGTGGGTCAGAGAAGTGCCCAGGGCAGAGAGAGTACCCCGGAGTGGGGACACCCTAGCCCCTGTCCTAGGTGACCACAGCAGGGTTGGGGGTCGAGCCCCCCCAGGAATCCTGGGCCCAGCCTTGTTGGGGTTACGAGGACTCTGCCAGACAGAAGAGTGGAAGGGAAGTCCTCAAGGGCAGGGAGGCCACTGGGTAAAGGAAGTGGGAGCGAGGACTCAGATTCTTTCGCTAGCCCACTTCACCGGGGTAGTGCAGAAGCCAGGAAAGTTCCCCACAATAGCGGGACTATTCCCCCACTTACATATGGCTTGATCTGCTAGGTGCGAGCTCTCTGGCCCCAATCTAACAAAGCATGAAAGTATGTGCTTACATTTAAAGCATGTGTGCAGTCCTATTGACTAAAACAGGACTGCTTTTGTCCTATAGACACATGCTTAGGTGCTTTACTGGGTCAGGAGCAGAGTGCTTGGGACTTTGATGGACCAAGGTTCTACTGGGTCAGTGGGCAATTTCCACCCACTTTGCAATTAGCCAAGAGTTTTAATTCCTTTTTGTGGACCATCTGGCATTCTCCTGGTTTCCTTGGGGATGAGAACCAAGAATTTGAAAATTGTTTAGTGAGGTATTTCAACTGCTGAATAGCATAGCCATAATCACTCTCAGGAAAGGGGAGCTGCAGACAGAAATTTTATATGATCCACTTAACAAAATGGATCAAAGGTGAGTGTGAGGTGATTCTTAACAGGGCTTATTGATAAGATTGTACTGCAGAGAGCATATCCAGTAAATAGGATTGTCTACAGGATAACAAGATTATCTCCTGCTAAATTCGCACTGAAAAGACCATCACGACACACAATTGGGGAAACTAATGGGGATGATAGAGGTTTGAACTGGATCTTGGATCATGGCAATGCTAATTTTTATTTATAACAGTCATGTGCCACGGTCCAACGATACAGAGGTAGGACAAGTTGCAATATGTCAAACAAAGACGCATACTGAAAATGGGTTTACTTTGCTTCAAGGAAGAAATAGTAGTTAAGATTAAAACCTTTATCTAGGCACATTTATTTTGTACACTTTAATCATGCCATGTGTGATAAATACAGAGTCGAATTTTTAACACACACATTCAAATAATGATACCTATCAGTTAAATTACACCATTAATAGATATTTTTTAAAATCTTTATGAAATGGAAACTTCTTTTTCATAGTCTGTGCCTGTCTTCATTCTTAGAATCCTCCCAGCCTGTTGACAATAACTATGTTTTTATTTCAGCGAGTAAGGGTTTGGTCTCTCTGACATGTCTATCACAAAAGAGAAATTATAATATATTTTTTCTTATTAAACTATTTGGAACATTTACTCAGTGGCTGATAACTGGCACCTTTATTGCAAAAAGAATATATTACTGCTCCATGTAGACAAGCTCTGATACAAGTAATCATTTACGGTGTTTTCCCAATGTTTATTAGATAAATACTGATTTTTATGTATGTATTGCATTGGGGGTTGTCATAACCATACAGCTAAGGGTAGCCTAGAATTCCTCCTTACCTGTAAGGGGTTAAGAAGCTCAAATAACCTGGTTGGCACCTGACCAAAAGCACCAATGAGGAAAGAAGATACTTTCAAATCTGGGGGGTGGGGGAAGGCTTTGTTTGTGCTCTTTTTGTGTGTGTGTTCTCTTGGGAAGCACAGAAGCACCAGGTCAGAAAACTCCTCCTCCTATAAACCATCCTAAAGTGAGTCTCAGTATTGCAAAAAGAGTAAGTAAATAAGGCAGGGCGTTTTAGATTACCTTTTGTTTTCTACTTGTGAATTTTGCATGTGCTAAGAGGGAGGTTTTATCCTTGTTTTTTGTAACTTTAAAGTTTTGCCTAGAGAGGAATCCTCTGTGTTTTTAATCTAATTACCCTGTAAAGTTACCTTCCATCCTGATTTTACAGAAGCATTTTTTACTTTTTTTTCCTTTATAATAAAGTTCTGTTTTTTAAGAATCTGGTTTACTTATTTGGTTGGTATATTATTCCTAATCCTTCCCAGGAAGGGGATGTCGGGCTTGGGGGGATATTTTGGGGGAATCAGCCTTTCCCTGATTCTTTGTCTAAATCACTTGGTGGTGGCAGCATACCATCCAAGGACAAAGGATGTGTGTCTTGGGGAAGTTTTTATCGTAAGCTGGTAGAAATAAGCTTAGGGGGCTTTCATGCGGGTCCCCACATCTGTACCCTAGAGTTCAGATTGGGGAGGGAACCCTGACAGGGGTATTTAATCAGTGTTTATTGGTTAAAACCAAAAATCAGAAGCCCTATATATACTTGGCACTACTTGTGAGTGGGATCCTGTTGATGATGGCAGCATATGAGTTATGATTCATATGCAAAAGACTCAGTGGTGCAAGTTGTATAGGTGTTGGAACCTATTGTTCTGGTCCCACATGTTAAAGCCATCGTCAGTTGGATAGGTGACTGTGGCATCAAGAGCAATGTGTTAACATTTTAAAACATATAAGGCCTGATTCGTCATGGCCCTCATCATGTACACCATCCACTGAATGCATCTGATGAAGTGAGCTGTAGCTCACGAAAGCTTATGCTCAAATAAATTTGTTAGTCTCTAAGGTGGCACAAGTACTCCTTTTCTTTTTGCGAATACAGGCTAACACGGCTGCTACTCTGAAACCTGTCATCACTGAGTGAGTGGAAATTGAGTGTAAAATGGTACCATTCTGATTTGGTAACATTTTACACCCCCTTTGCACTGGTGTCAGTGACTATGCAAAATGAAGGCCAATGAGGAAACAGAGAATCACTCTGTGGATGATACATATCACAGCAATGGAATATTCAAAGCTCCTTTCCAGTTGCTCTCTCACTGAGCTCCTTGGTAAGCATGACTATGGTCACAGAGGTATTGGAAGTCATGGAATCCATGATTTCCAGAGACCTCCATTATATTTTTGCCTCAGTCCAGTGCGGCTGGATTTGTCAGCAGTTCTGTGCCACTGCCATGGTTGGGGGGGACCCCACATGCCCAAGCCACCACTTCAGGTATGGGACCCCTGCAGCCCCAAGCCGCCACTGCCAGCAGTGGGGGGACACCCACATCTCCCAGTCCCACAGCAGGTGGCAGAGGGACCCCGCACTCTCAGCCACCATGGGTAGCAGGAACCCTGGAGCCTCAGCAGCAGTCGGTGCTGGACTCCCCTTGTTCCCCATTTTGTCATAGTTATTTTTAATAAAAATCAGGGACAGGTGACAGGCTTCCAAGATTTTTTGGTTATTGCCCATGCCCTATCCCTGACTTTTACTAAAAATAACCATGACAAAATCTTAGTCTTATGCCTGGCCTACTGTATGGGGTCAATGCAAGGAGGGAGATATCATGTCTCATATTGACATCCACCTCATTTGGGATGGATGCCTTGCATCCCAGGGTTGGCAGAGAGAGATCTCCTTATGCCTCAAGGGTTACATGGAGGGAACTACCTGAGTGCAGAGAATGCAAATATGACTTGCTTTATGCAGCCATAGTAGAGGAAGGCTGCTGTACACCTCCCTCCAGTACATTTACACCAGATACAATCTAGCCCTCCTTTCTAAAAGTCTTTATCTCTTTCAAATACCATCATCACCACCAATAAGATTTCTTCTTGAACTGTGATGTTATCGATGGACCAGCTTCTTAAGAACACTTTCTTTGGTTCATTTTTTCCACTAGGGCACTCAGTATCAGTAGTACAAAGCTTATTTTAGTAAAAGAAAACAAGCCACTTCCAACCTGATGTCTAGCAAATCTAGAAAACAGAGTCCTTTTTAATTGGATATAATGTCTTTAACATAGAGTCTCACAAAGGGATTCAATAATCAAGAGAGCATAGAAAGATTTTACATCAAGATTTAAAGAAAAGAAGAGACTCAAAGGTTTCAAATCCAGATGGTACCATCATGATCCTCTAGTCTGACCTCCTGCACATTGCAGGCCGCAGAACCTTGCCCACCTACTCCTGTAACAGACCCACAACCTCTGGCTGAGTTACTGCAGTCCACAAGTCATGATTTAAAGACTTAAAGTGACCTAGAAAGACTTCAAGTTACAGACTCACCGATGCTCAATTTTGCCATCATTTGTCTAAGAGACAAATAGTACCTAAAGACCTAATCTGTGTATCAGGGGAGTGGGTGGTAAAGGAAGAAGCATGATATCAGAAGAGAGCAAGCCAGTCAAAGGCTAAGGAAAGAAGAGTTGCAGATATTGACAGATGGATCAGGGAAGGGAAGCAGTGACTGAAAGAAATGATTCACTGAGATGGAATTGAAGAGTTCATCCAAGTGAACCAAAGAAGAACCAGAGACACAGCAATAATGATCATATTAGACATGTGTACATGGGGAAAGTTTCTCTCCCTTCCCCCAAAATTTGAATCAATAAAACCAATTGGAAGTGTATTGTACAGGCTTCTACTGAAACGAATACAAGTCCAAAAAGCATCTTAGTTGATCCAGTTTTAAAAACATTTAGGATTTGGGAAGAAATTTCCCTTCTGTAGCCCTGTAAAATTCCCTGTATAATCTCGAATGTGAATAGCACCATATTGAGAACCTGAAACGTTGCCCAGGAAAACTGCTTTGCGAGGCTTTTGTTAGCTCAATGCAAGCTTCAAAATGATGTGTAGTCTCCCTTTCAAATGAAAGAGAGAATTGTTCATGTCACAAGGGAGTCAGAGCTAACTTGTGCAAAGCGGGGATACATAATGGTAAGGACTAGACAGGGCAATAATTCCCACCTATTTCACACCACCTAAGGAAACTAGCTGGGTGGAAGCAGAATTCACATTAGACATTTTTAAGAGTAGATGGCTCCTCTTGAGATTGAAGTCTCTATTTCTGTTTCATAAGCTGTCTGGCTCATAAGAAGCCTCTTCACCATGCATGTGTGGCTCTACTTGTCACCTTATAGGTATTTTTCAGCTAATAAAAACCCAAACCATCCTGTGGTTTCAACTCACTATTGCAAGAATTTAACTTCATTCCCACTCTCCCCAATCCTGGTTGTAGGAGAAAGTCACTGTAGTGACTTCTTTGCTTTTCATTCCTTGTATCCTTATTCAAAAGAATTCACCACAACACTCCTCATTGTTGTATTGTAGCTTGCTGTCATGATAAATATTTTATCTTATAGAGACATTCCCCAACCTCCAGTTCCTTTTCTATCTCTCCTTTATCAATTCTATCTATTTGTATACACATTCCAGGTGTGAGAATTAGACCACGAGATATCAGTTTTGCTTGCTAGATCCCCTTCTCCATCACTCAGTAACGGTTGTGGTTCTGATTGCTTATTTCCTCTAAGTCTCTTGCTGTTGTACACAAATTTGAGAACCTTAATATTGTTCAGCTATACCGAAAGAAGGACAGGAGACACTTGATATAGATTTAATCAGGCCGCAACTTTATTATTAGATGCCTGGGACTACCCGGCAGATAAAAGTGTACAGGGCAGGTAACCCCGGTTTATTCTGTAATTACTTGGAGGGCTTCCACCAGTTACCCCAATTTTCTTTTCATGTCCCTCCAGCACATCTATTGCCAGGACCTTACCAAACTCGGTTGGGGTAGGGGGGTGGGGGTCACCAGCTCCCCCTCTTTTTCCATCCAGGTCCCTCCAGAAAATCCATTGCCGGGGTCTTACCATCATCCCCCCGCATAGGAGCAGTAAGGTGGACTATAAGAAAGGAGGGATTGACTCTCTGCTGTTCCAACCATCAGAGCCCTAAACTTCATGCCGTTCCATTCCTTTAACCAGCAACTCCTTTTAAAGTCCTTTACCAGGCCATTTATCTAGTCACTGGATGGCTTGCACCTTTAAAGACTTCCGGCCTTACATTCCAAGGGGGTGAGTCAGTGCTGCAAAGCTGATCAATCCACCTTTTTGCAGCAGTTTCTGACCTTGTCTCCCCCTCTTCCCCCTCCATAAAGCACAACTGCCTTCCTCCAGCAAGTCTGGGCAATGCCATCCCCCATTTAGGTGTGGTGCGGTCATTCTTCCTTTTGTTCACCTTTGTTTCAAAAGAAGTCCATCTTCTACCTTAATTTTGTTGAAGGTACATACCAAATTATTTTAGTTAAATAAAAGTTCTCCTTCTCTTTCGTTCCTACCTAATTTAAATCCTACATATCAAACCTTGCTAATAAAGGTGGACCACATTTTTTGCTCAGAAATGTTTCCTGCTGAAAAATATGATTTTGTTTAAAATATTTTTTTCTGGCAGAAAAATGACAATTCTAATGAGAAATGTCAGTTTTCCCAAAGAAAAATTACAAAACAAAATTGTGCATCAAAATTTAGAAACAGAACAAAAAAATAATTTAATTTTAACCTAAAGTATTGTTTCATTTCAATTTTTTAAAACCAAAATATCTAAATGAAAGAACACTAAGATGAGACTAAATGAAAATTTTCATTTCAAATTCTTTCTAAAACTTTCTATGGAAAAAACAAAATTTTGTCAACCAAAATATTTGAATCCAGATTTTTCATTTGAAATTTCCCACAGGAAAAAATGGCTTTTCTGACATGCTAATTTTGAACCTGGAGACCTGAACTTTCATTCATAGAATATCAGGGTTATAAAGGGACCTCAGGAGGTTATCTAGTCCAACCCCCTACTCAAAGCAGGACCAATCTCCAACTAAATCATCCCAGCCAGGGCTTTGTCAAGCCTGACCTTAAAAACTTTTAAGGAAGGAGATTCCACCACCTCCCTAGGTAACCCATTCCAGTGCTTCACCACCCTCCTAGTGAAAAAGTTTTTCCTAATATCCAGCCTAAACCTCCCCCACTGCAACTTGAGACCATTACTCCTCATTCTGTCATCTGGTACCACTGAGAACGATTTAGATCCATCATCTTTGGAACCCCCTTTCAGGTAATTGAAAGCGATTATCAAATCCCCCCTCATTCTTCTCTTCTGCAGACTCTTCTGCATTAACCCCAAACGCCCTTTATATCATTCTGGCAAAGTAAAGGAACATTAAAGTGAATGTAAATTACATTTACCTTGACTTTAAAGCTACTGTACACCGTGAAAGCAATGTAAAAGAGCCTCACTGTAAATGATTAACAGGGTTTGTATCCCTGCTGCTGATATTCTCTAATTCAAACAAATTCTCAAAACAGAGGCACATGAATTCTAAATTCTGAGCTTGCTTCTATTTGGAGTGTAATGGATGGGTCCCCCTCACCATTCTTTAGGATTAACTAATGAATGGTCCAGATCCACAGGTGTTGTCAATTGGCATAACTCCACTGTCGTCAGTCGAACTATGTCTCTACACCAGCAAAGGATCTGACATAATATTTGTACAAAACTGAAAATTTACATAATTGTTCTCATTAATTATAATCATTATATTCATCATTACGATATCCAGCACTCTTAAGATAAAGTGTCTTTGGGGTCAGGAGAAATTATCTGGATCATGTGTCTTGGTCCAAGTTCATCACTATAGAGTTCCCTATCAGATAGAGTCCTTCTGAGACATGATCCTAATGAGATAGTTCACAAACCACTGATCTTCTGCTGTAGTTTCTGCAGTCCATTTGGAACACCACTATTACCTTGTCTCTTGTTGCTCCCCAGACCATTAAAAGTCTCATTTTTTAATTTATTTATTTTTGGAAATTGGTTATGAGAAGGAATGAATTGAAATATACAAGATTTGTTTACAACTAACACTATTATAAGTAAGTGCACTTCTTACACGGAGCTTTGTTTCCCACCATTCTTACTTGAACGGACTGATGATTTTTCAAGAACAAAATCTTTTGTTCGTTGAGTTATCATATAGTAAAAAAGTGAAGAACACCCCCCCCCAAAAAAAGAGAAACCCATTACCCTCAGTTCTGATGGAAGTAAAAAGGAATGTTTCAGAAGCTGAAGAATTTAACACCTCGAAACTCTCAATTGAGTAGCATTTTTATCTTATACAACATATAAAATTCAAAAGGCACTGGATGATGGAACTACACTGGCAAATTACAGCAGTTATTAAAAATTCCCTTTCCAGCTAATATGAAGTCATGAAAAAATAGAGTACTCCTGACCCTTTTACTAAAGTGTAAATTAGTAGTCTAATAGCAATATTCAGATGGGCAAAAAAGAAATATAAGCTCTCTTTGATGAAAATATACAAAAAGTGCTTCCCTACTGTGAATCATCTTAGCTTGTGAAATAGCATTTTAGTACAGTGAGCTCTGTAAAGGGCATTGCAAGCTGGCAAATGTTGAAACAGAAAAAGTCATTTAGCGCATTTCTCCATTATTTCATTCTCTTTTTAGTGATCATTTAAAACTTGAGCATCTTTGAGTATCTCCATGAAGCTAGTTTAAAAACAAATGACTAGTCCAGTCAACAAATTATTTCTCCTGCAGATATCTCAGATAATTATATATGAGTTTAATAGAGTTGATGAAAGTAACATGTATATAAACATTACCATAACAGGATTTCTATAATATTTTCTGAAACAAGGATTGGATCTCTATAGCTATTCTTACTATAGTATTAATATTTCTTGTGTTATAAAAGATAGCAACATCTATTAAATAAAATAAAAAAATCAAGTCTGAGATGCTACGTTTCCTCTATACTCAAGTACTCCAGAAAGATTTTAAATAATGGAGCAAACATAGTTGTTTAGATGGGGAAAACAGCACTTTCCACAGTCCTTCAAAAATGCCCTTTGAAAATGATAAGGCCACTCATAAAATCCCCCAAGAAGTGATAAATGCACTGTTCAGTAACAAAATCCTCATCATACTACAGCTACCTCTCTTTGAGCTATGATAGAAAACTAGCAACTACTTAGAATGTCCAGTAAATGGAGACTCTCTCCTTGGTGTAAGGAATGGTTTTCATGCGGAAGAGCAGAAACCAATCCCTTTTCCACCATTTGTTTTGTTTTACATTTTTTACTCATTTTTTCATCAATTATGTATTTTAGCTCATGCTGAGCCACTTTTATAGGCACAGATTCAGCAAAACATTTAACCATGTGGATAACTCTAAGCAAACAACTTGCGCCATTGAACTCTATGGTACTATCAGTGAGCTGAAGTGCCTTGCTGGGTCAGAGCTACAGACCTGAATCCACTCCTCCCCCCAACTTCCCCACATTGAAGTCAATGGAAAGGCTAACACTGACTACAAGGGAAACTGGTTTGGGCCCTTAGGTTCCTGATCATATGTGGAATTTACCTTGGGAAGTTGGGAGAGTCTCACTTTTACAGCAAATCTTTACCACACAGATGTTTTCACTAAATATTTTTATTTAATATTATTCCACGTTTTCCCTTTTTCTTGATGCTAGTACTTAAATTCACAGTTTTTATAACTATGTTGTCTCAAATTCTCTGATACTATCTTCAGTGGTATTAATAATAAATAATAATAATAATTAGCCCAAGTTTTTCCTTCTTTCAAGACCTGGCTAAAATGACAAGAAAATATCTATCCATATGTGAACCTCAGTGGTCATGTGAGAGTCCTATTCTTTGGTGTTTCATTTAATTGCCCCTGCACTACATTTGTCTAATCCAATTGCTAGTTCAGATAATGATGAATCCTTCCATCCTTCACATTCATTTAGGAGTCAAAGCCACTCCCACTGAAGACAGTTGATGACAAGACTGTTGATGCATTCAAAGTAAGTTCACTCACTACTCCTGTTCCATCCTCCCCCACATTCCTGTACACTCCCTAAGCTTCTGATCCCACTAGCTCCTGCCCATATTTCCCCCCTTTCCACTAACTTCTGCTCTTGCCTCCCCTGCTCTTCACTCCTCTGCATCCAAGTTAGCATGCTTCTTTCTTCTCCTCCTTGCGGGCTGGGCAACAGCAGGAGACACACGGAGAGCAGAGACACTGTCTCTCCGCTCTCAATTCTGGTGCTTGGCACCACAGCAGCCCCCAGCATCTGGGAAGAGCAACTGCAGGAATAGATCTGCTCAGCCTCTGCAGCTCTTGGATGAAACATGCTCAGTTGCTTTGTGGGGATGGTGGGTACCTGCTCAGTGCTGTCAGCATATAGGAGATTTGTGAGGCTGGAATACGCTCAGAGCAGATAGAATCTTTGGATAAGTTCTCTGTCAAACTCTAACAAACCTCAACTGAACACGGGTAAACTATGATTTTTCAGAGGTTTGTAACTTTGTCAAATTTGGGCAGATTTTCATGGGGACAGCAAAAAGTGCTCTCTTGATCCACAGATGAACCTCCAGCAAAATTTCAAGTCTCTGTTCCAAAGTATGGAGGCACTTCAAAAATATCAACTTAAGACAAACACTTAACATGGAAAATTTCAACCTGTACGATTAAAGCTTGGCAACATTATAAGCAATGAAAAACAAGGACTTATTATGGAAGGCATTAGGCCTGTCTACACATAGTTTAAAACTATTTCAATAAAGGTGTAATTTTTTTACTAAAATAGTTAAATAGCCCACTAGTATTGACTCAGTTACACTGATATATTTAGATGCCTTATACCAGTGTTTCCCAAACTTGGGACGCCACTTGTTCAGGGACATTGCTGGACTATTTGCTGGTGGGCCGGGCCAGTTTGTTTAACTGCTGTATCTGCAGGTTTGGCCGATCGCAGCTCCCACTGGCTGCGATTCGCCACTGCAGGCCCACAGGGGCTGCAGGAAGCGGTGGCCGGTACGTCCCTCGGCCCACGCCACTTCCCACAGCCCCCATTGGCCTGCAGCAACAAACTGCAGCCAGTGGGAGCCGCGATCAGCCGAACCTGCGGACGCAGCAGGTAAACAAACCGGCCTGGCCTGCCAGGGGCTTTCCCTGAACCAGTGGTATCCCAAGTTTGGGAAACACTGTCTTATACTACTACAGCTTATTCCATTTCCATTATGGAAATAAGCTGTACCAGTGTGAGCACCTTTATACTGTCATAACTGTGTTAAAACTGGAGAGGGGGTTTACTGATTTTACTATATGGGTACAGTTATAGCAAGACAACTTTACGTGTAACAAGCCCTTAGGCAACTTTAACGATAGGCACACCCACTATCTCAGTCTACAATAACCACAATTGGTGCTGGCACATGGGCCTCGTATACACTACAAAATTAGGTTAGTATAACTACATCAGTTGAAGGTGTGAAAAATCCATACCCCTGAGCAACACAATTAAACCGACCTACCCCGGTGTAGCCTGTCGACCTAGCTACCACCTGTCAGGAAGGTGGATGAACCCACGGGAGAACCCCTCCAATCAGCATAGGTAGCATTTTCACGGAAGCACTACAGCAGCACTTCTGTGGTGCTGCAACGTTTTAAGTGTAGACAAGCCCTTAGATGTATGAAAATAATAGGATATTTGCTATGAAGACAATACTTTAGTAGTCAGCTAGCCCACTGTGCTAGAACACCATGTGAACTCACTAGCCCTTGGCACATTTAAATCCTTTTTGACCCTGGATTGGCTAAAAATATCAAACAGGAACTAAAGCGCCATAGGTATGTTTATATTATTTACTGTGTATCAGGTTTATGAGGTTGGAGGACAGAATGTTTTTGCTAGTTTTAGCAGTGGAAAAAGGCAGATTGTGGTCATGAAACCAGTTTTTGACTCATCAAATGTTACAAACAATAATGTTTCACACAGATCTGCATAATTTAGCAAGTTGATGAGCACTAAAAGTAGCTAGCAATCTAGAGTATCTGTTCTGTTGCCTATTTAGGGGAACTGTGCATGATGCCATGAGTGAATGCATGAAAATGGGGAGTGGAGGGAGAGAGTCATTGAGAACACAATTTAGACCCACATTTTAAGGAAATTAGCTCACAAACAGTTTAGGATTATTCACACACATCTGGCTGACACTTGTAATGTTATAATCATTCTCCTTTTTTCACTCTTAAAACAGCTTGTTTCACAGAATTACAACTTCAGTCATTATTAGCAATCTTATTTTTCTCATTATTTAATGCAACTTTCGTTGGAACTTGAAACTCATTTGCAATTAAAGGATGTCTCAAATATTACACATGGCAATATTCATCATGTAAAATGAGAAAAATTTGGTCACAGGATTTTAAAGAGCAACATTGACTTTGCAGCAGCACAAAACTGGAGGGCAAAGTCCAGAAGTAGCATCGTGCTCAAAAAACCCCTTTCCTGTAGCAGTTCATTTGGCATTATGTTAATTAGATCATCTGTCTAAATAGGGTCCATATGGTGATTTTTCTGTAAATGTTTTCTTTATTTGAACACTGTGTATTAATCAGTGTACAGCTCTACATTGAAATTAACCTTGGAGACTGGATAATTAGAATCTGAGCTGAGTAGTGGACCAGTTTCTCATTATTCAGAGTAAAGGTGTCAGAAACACCAGCCACATAACCTACAACTATAAAGGCGAGGACAAATTTAAAGAGTGAAATGAAATGTTAAAGAGTGGAAATTTAAAGGAAATGAAGTGAACTTGGGAAAAGCCTTAATTCTGAAATTGTCGTATTTCAGTTTATCTGTAATGATAAAGAAAAGAAATATTTCAATTCAGGTAAATCAAACTGTATATAACATACAAAGAAGCTTTTCTTTCTAAAAACTGGAGAGGCAATAACTTGATGTTAGACCAATCAACACTGCGTCTGTTGAGTGTATAAAATCAAGAAAAAAATATTACTCAGACTCCAACATTTTTTTACATCTTTTGGGGTATTTTTATAAGAAGGTTTTCTTAATGACAGGTTGGCTTTTATATACTATAAAGCCAAAGAATGAGAAATGAAATATTTTGACTAAATGCTGAATATTTGAATTGTTAGAAATAAGCTTAGAAGGTATTTTTGAATTTCCCACTTTTATTTTGTACCTTTATTTTCTTATGTATTTCAGTTTAGAGTTGGTTGCCTTGCACATAGTTAGGTGCAGTTGCACTGAAAATGCTCACAACACCTGATTTGATAAAATGAGCTAGATTTTCAGAACACTGAATGCACAAATGGGTGCTAACATCCACACCTGAGTACATGCTGAAGTGCTTTGCTGAATCACAGCCCTAATTTGCATGATCACGGATTGTGCTTGCAATGTACTACTTGCACAAATAATTGACCAGTTTGAAAAACACACATGGTTCCAGTCTCAGATACCATTGTAATGGATGCAGTAGAATACCCTAAACAGAAAATAGCCTCTGAAGACAGAGCAATAAAACAGCCCCTGATGCTAGCCAAAAGTAAGTGTTGACCTCAAACCAAAGAAACAGAGCGGTTTTTAAAAAATGGACTGCTTCCAGACAGGACAATTCTTTACATACTGGCATCCTCTAGTTCAGCAACAGTAGATATTTCGGAAGAAAGGCTTGGAAAGCATCAGCAGCAGAAGCAAGCTGTGGTGTCTGATGCCTCTCCTGCCTTTTTAAAATTTAATGTGGCCTGAGGCTTCCTCTTTAGTGATGCCTCAGAACAGGCAGCATTTGGAAGTTTCCAGGTGCCACGTGCACTTTTGGATACTAATATCAGGAAAGTCCCATAGCTGACTGCAAATGTATGAGGAAGAGAAAGATCTTCTACCATTAAAAAAAAGGACCTGGTTCTACAAGTCCATGTGCGGTAAACAGTGCAAGTCCTAGTTTTGATACTATAAGAGCTACTAAAATAAAGCATTCCTTTCACTGCCTCTACCTATAGGGTTGAGGGTTTTCAGCTCCTTTCAAGACTGAGCCCAGAAGTGGGGAAGGGAAGGAACTGCTTGGCTGAACTAAATTCAAACCTAAACCAAACAAATCTGCTTTATTTTGAGTAGAGTCATAAATGATGGTTCAGTCCATTTCTTTCTCCAAAATAACTCTTGTATAGATGTGCATGAAATATGTTCCACTGACAGCTCTAGAAAATGAAATCTGCTATTTATCCACAGGACAGATACTGCACAGGCAGCAGCAGTTCAAGCTTCCTTGCACTGCTTTGCCAATGAGCAGAGAGAGGGGCCAGTTCTTATTCTAATTCACTAGCTCATCCAGCCCTAATTACCGTTGACCTTGAAGTGCTCAGACATATTTCTTTCCTTCAGAAGAATGAAAAGTTGTTACCAATCTTGCTGTGTCTGCCTGGGCCACTGTTTTTTAATGCTGGTTTTTATGGGATCCTTTAATCAATCTTTCCTTTACTCCTTTTCATTTTTAGTTTTCTTTTTTTCTTCCTCACCTGAGCAATATATATTTTCCGCGTAATTCAACTCTCTCTTACTTGCATTAAATAGATTTTTTTAAAGCACCCAACTATTACTGTGAGAATGTAAATGCAATTTCCTCCCCCCCCCCCCCGCAAACCTCTTAGAGATATGAAATAAAAGAGTGAGGGGTACATGATGGAAGGGTGGAACTTGAGTGATTTGATTTTTGAACTAAACTCTCTTTCGAGGCTGAAGATAAATGACAGAGGGGCAGCATTATTTCAGATTATCCAAAATAAAACTGAATAGCACAACACTGAAGGGTTGAGATACAGGGAAATTAATAGAAAGGATAGAGTGCTCAACAGCAAGGAGAAAATTACCCATTTTGCATATAAATGATGTAATTACCCCCTCAGTTTCTCAGGCAGAAATGGGCATCCCTAATTAAAACATTTTATTATCCTCTGGGGACTGACATATGAAATTAATTAATTAGATAGATAGATTACATAGATAAAAGCAAACAAAAAACCCAACTGCCACCACCACCATTTTTACAAAATAATTTTCTAATAGAACCTATAAAGTACGCAGAGTTTAAGTTTTGTAACAAGTTATCATACACATACTTTATTTCAAATCATTCATAGGGCTTGATATAAAAAGCCAAAATCAGATTACAATCTTTACAGAAAAAGCAAATGATGGTATAATATGAAGAAAGGGAATTGAAAGTCTAATGCTCTGAACGTCATTGTTTCTTTCTGATTAATGCTGGAAACTCAAGAGCCATTGTGTTTAACCTGTGCTGATGCTACAAGTGCTGTAATTAAGCATGAGAATATGATTTTACAAATTCTGCATGCTGACTGTTTTCTGCAGATTCACCAATACACTGTTAAAACCATAACTGTGGAGTCCTGGTACTAAAGATCAATATGGCTATTTCTTGCTGTGTTTTATTGATCAGCAATGTTCCAAGCCATCCTCTCTTCTCATTTGTCAAGTGATAAACAAGTTAAGAAAACTTTCGCAGATTCTGAGATAATGAATGTACTGTATTCAATCATTTGAAATGGTATTGTGCTTCAAAGCAAGACAAAACCTGAAAGGTATAATGAATTTGAAAAATCCCATTATCATTCATATCATCTGACTGATTGACTGAATGTTGGCAAGAGACTTGGCAGACCAGCTTGTTAGTGCCCAGTACTGTGCACTGATGATTGATGAATCAGCTGGCATCACTGATGCTACTCAAACATTCATTGATATTCAAAATTGTCAAATGTTCTCTAGACAGACCTTCATGTTTCATTTAACTTTTTTTTTCTGTTGGTCTCCACTTTGGCTGCCTACATAATTCTGGAAATAATACAATAGAATGATCATCTACAAAATGAAGAGTACATCTCTCTCTTTCTCTCTCAGAATTGGAAGACTGATGCACAAATGCAGCAAAAATCAGACTGCAAATCTCACAAGAACCAATGTTCTTTTCCTATTACCTGTACTTTTAGATTTGACTAAGTTAGAAGTAGTACAAGAATGAGATTTCTTGCATTATTTCCATGGCCATACCTGATTCAAATCCAAAACAGTAAGTGCACTTAAAAAAGTATTAAAAACAAACATCTGAACCTCAGAAAAGATTCAGGTTCAGTTCAGGTTAAGGTACGGACATAGATTAAAGTCAGGCCAAGAAGTCTGGAATAAGTGTTGTGGTTTATGGGTTAATTAAACAATATCTAGTGCATCTCATCCTTAGTTCTTAAACTTTATTTATTTTACATAAAGAAAGTATATTTATTTATTTTCATAAAGTGCAGGGAAACTTTAAATTACAAAGCCAGTTGTAATCCACCTGTTATATGACTGGAATCTATATACTCTAGAAACTGGTATGTTGATCAACCATAAACAAACACTTTTAAACTAATGTTCTGATGTTTTTAGCAAAGAAAACATACAACATTTATTTTACATAACAGAAATAATCATATAAACACCTACCATATTGCTTCAAAGATAAAACTTCATTTTCTCCATCTTGTCTTCTCTTTTGTCTATGTTTGATTTTGGAGAAATTGAATTCACAAAACTGATACCATTGATCTAGCATTTGTCTCAGAATTCATAGCTGCCCAGATCATAAGGGGAAAGTAATAAAGTACGTACACTGTAGACCAATAGGTACCATTTAAGAAGCAGCCTGTTACGCTTATACCAAACCCATGAGTGTATTAGGGTTTCAAACTGTCTAGATCTGCAACTGAAACACTATATGTTTGCAGGAACAAAATGGCTTTTAACCTTGATAATGTGAATGAGAAAATGACATAATTATATTAATGTTGCTGGAGAAACATGGGTAAAAAATAAGCATAGGACAGGTAGTATGTTTCAGAGAAGCTAAAAATATCACTGATAGAAAATGTGAGAGAGCTGTGAAAGATGGTTTATTCATGGACACCAATGTACTGATACTGAAAACAATTTTTAACAGCAAAGCCTAGTTTCATCTTGTGTAGAAAGTAAAGCTGTTGAGTAAAGTATGGGATTATTCATGATGATTCAGGGTCTGCTAGTGGTTAGGAAAAGATGCATAATCTACCTGGCTCAGTGAATTCCTTTGGTTCAGAGAATCAAGTTTTACTCAAAGAATGTGACTTTAAAACAAATGTAGGGCTTTCCAGTTTCTCTTTTTCTAAAGAAATGTATTCTCCCACCGCCCAACATATACAGTCTATACTAGATACACAATTCTTTATTTATTTATAAAGTTTTAGACTGTGTAGAAATTAATCTGTCTTTATATCTATTTATAAATAGATAATACATATATGCTCATATGCGAGCATTTATCTTTCTGGTTCACTCCACTGTGTAGGTAATACATCATTGGAGCAATGATACTAGTTATGATGTATGACATTAACACATACATATATGTGTTATGTATGACATAAAAACATGGTCACTTATGTAATGTATTATTCAAAACATAGAATTAAACAGAAAGATCAATATACTGAAGCTCCCCCACCCCCATGCTTAAGGTAAGTTAGATGGATTTAGAGTAAAGAATCTATGCTTAGCATTTATCAAAAAGGTTCATCACATAGGAGAATTAAGTGAAAAATACCTTACTTTTCAATATAATCAAATTGCTACAATAAAGAAAGGGGGAAAATTCCAGTTCTATTACCCCTCCCGCACATATTTTTAAGCTCACTATTATTTTCTATTAATAATTATTATTGCTTTCATGGATTTAAAGGTGCATAAAAGTATGTCTAGAGTTAGGTAAAGTTATTCTGTTTGGGCTGGCAGCATTGCCAGCCTCAAGCATTTAAAAATCATGAGACAGGCCTAAAAAAAAAACAAAAAACCCATGAGATTTTTAAATGGTAGTAAATTTGAGGTTAATTTTATTTCGCTTCCTGTTTCTGAGCCCTTTAGGGTGCACTTGGGTCACGTTTCAAGCTCTTCCTGACAACCATGAGAGACTGGAACCTGCTATTTTCAAAATTCTGAGATTCACATGACTGCAGGTGCTCTCTCTTTATGAGAAACAGCAAATATTGCAAAACTTGTGATAAAATCTCAAGAGTTTGGGTTTGTCCAAACATCACATGAATATCCTACTTCCTGGAAAACAATCAAACACACACACTGTCAAGGTTCCTTCCCCACTCTGAACTCTAGGGTACAGATGTGGGGACCTGCATGAAAGACCCCCTAAGCTTATTCTTACCAGCTTAGGTTAAAAACTTCCCCAAGGTACAAACTTTGCCTTGTCCTTGAACCGTATGTTGCCACCACCAAGCGTTATAAACAAAGAACAGGGAAAGAGACCACTTGGAGACATCTTCCCCCAAAATATCCCCCCAAGCCTTACACCCCCTTTACTGGGGAAGGCTTGATAAGAATCCTCACCAATTTGTACAGGTGAACACAGACGCAAACGCTTGGATCTTAAGAACAATGAAGAATCAAACAGATACTTAAAAGAAGAATTTTAATTAAAGAAAAGGTAAAAGAATCACCTCTATAAAATCAGGATGGTAAATACCTTACAGGGTAATCAGATTCAAAACATAGAGAATCCCTCTGGGCAAAACCTTCAGTTACAAAAAGACACAAAAACAGGAATATACATTCCATCCAGCACAGCTTATTTTACCAGCCATTAAACAAAAGGAAATGTAACACATTTCTAGCTAGATTACTTACTAATTTAACAGGAGTTGTAAGGCTGCATTCCTCATCTGTTCCTGACAAAAGCATCACACAGACAGACGAACCCTTTGTCCCCTCCCCCCCTCCAGCTTTGAAAGTATCTTGTCCCCTCATTGGTCATATTGGGTCAGCT
Organism: Chelonia mydas; assembly: GCF_015237465.2. Lineage (NCBI taxonomy): Eukaryota > Metazoa > Chordata > Testudines > Cheloniidae > Chelonia > Chelonia mydas. The sequence goes on from NC_057852.1 coordinate 47,105,670, forward strand.
GCCAGTGAGGTTATCTTAGCTTCTTAACCCTTTACAGGTGAAAGGGTTTTGCCTCTGACCAGGAGGCATTTTATAGCACTGTTTACAGAAAGGTGGTTACTCTTCCCTTTATATTTATGACACACAGAAAATAGAACATACTTCTGCTACGGGGAGAAGTCATAGAGACTTTGATGAGAAGGCCAGAAAAGCGCTCTTTGGTTATGAAGGCCTTGAGCCTACTGCCCTCAGTAGAATCAGAGCTGGGTGCAGACATTGCTTCCCTGCACTGTACTGAGCACTTCACTACAATATCAGCTGCAGCATATTAGTTATTGTATTCGTGAACCCCCTCCAGGTACTTCACCTCCCTTCCTTGCTAGACTACTCTATTTACTCTCTGATCAAAGAAAGTTTATGCTAGCATCTAACCAGCATTTTCAACTTTTAACTTTAGGTTACTACTACTTTCTTACCACTTTCAGATACCACACAAAATCCCCTTCCTTGACATTATTTTCTTGAATCCTTTAAAATACTTATACAGTTTTATATCCCCTTAATCTCTTTTCCTCCAAGATGTATAAATTGAGTTCCCTTGCTTTTTCTTCTGCTGTCATCTCCTAATCCTTGTATAATTTCATTTGTCCAATGCACCAGAACCACAGTCATGTAAGTTTCATAAAGCCTTGGCCATTAATTTGTTTTCATTTATAGAAGCTGAAGTGGTCTCAGGTGCTCTGCCACTATTTTAGCTTTAACCATGCTTCTCTTGGACATTTCTAATTAGCCTCAAGGAATTTTTATCCTTTTGCCTGAGGTCATTACTTTTTTTAATTTCTATTTGTTTCCCATAGCATCCACAAGGTGCTAGGATCTTTCCATACATAAAAGAAGCCATTGTCCGTGCCCAATTGCTTACAAGAGAAGCCTCTGATCCTGTATGAGGATCATCTCCAGCATTGACCCCTGCACCCTTGTAGATTCCCAAGGAAATAAGTGAGACTCAGTACAATGTCATGGGTCTATACCAGTGGCTCCTTATGCAGTAATGGGGCTCCAGAGATACAATTTCAAGACAATGTATGTGGTGGTGTTTTGTTTTTAACATCAGTCTTGTATCTGAGTCAACACTTTTGCACAACAGTATGAGAAACAGGTGAAATCCTAAATTTGTTGTGATGTATCAGTTCCATTATAATCAGTAAAGTATGTGCACAAAAAGATTTGAAGGCATGTAATATTAAGTGATCATATATTTTTAGGTCTTTTAGTGGATTTTGTACTAATACTGCTTTAATAAGTGATTTACTAAGGTAGTAAAAAGAAGGAAATTGTTCAGATGGAAAACTGAAGTTTATAGTCTACATCTATTGTCCCATGACAGTGGCCTTTATATTTATAAATATATATTTATATCTTCTACTTCATAATTTTAAGCTGTTATTTTTTATTTTAGCTACACTAAGCTCAGAACAAGTTCATAACCTCAATCTGTAAACCAGTTATTCAGAGAGGAAATTACTGCAACCTTCTGCTCCCAGTGGGGAGCTACTAAAACTGCCATGAGCTTTATAAGAACTGTGGAAGCTGAGGAGAAACAGAACTGACATGTAGGGTGGCAAGCAGAAATCAAAAAGTATCATTAGTACTAAGGAAAATCAGTATGGGTAGCTATGCATCTCAAAGGTCTATGTATACCGAGGAATTCCCCATGAGGCTAGAAAGTCCAATCAACATGTCCCATTCTTTAGCCTCGGAAGAGATGATGGATTGATTTAATCATTTTAAGTGCAATATTGGTACCATCATATCTTATTTTCTGGACTCTCTTTCTTGAGAGCATACATCCAGAACGATGCAGCAGCTCTTGCAGTAGCACTCAGATGTGGACACTGTCTCTTCCAGGCCCTACCTCAGATACAAGGATAATTTATTTGGCACAGTTTTACACACAGCTACCAGCCTAACACTTTTTTTTTTTTTTTAAACTGAGCATTCTAGTAATGCCTAAAACCTGCAAACAGGAGCAGGGCCCCTTTGTGCAGGGCCATATACAGACATATGAGACCACATGATCCCTGACCAAAGAGATCTAATTTATCTTAGAAATGACCAGCGTTGACCAGTTATTTGTGCTAATGTTAAATACCACAAAGTAGAAGGGGGCTTGCCATGGGCAGCAGGAGCCCATCGTCACTTTTCATGGGTATTTAACATGATCGACATGATCTTCCCCTCTTCTGCCATGGATTGGTCCTACTTTCATAGTCATACACTTTTCAGCATGCCTCTTTACAAAATCACTATGATGCTATCTCTTACTATTTTAGTCCTGTGATCTATGATTGGCTCAAATTCTATTTTATTTTTAAGACTGACTAGCTGCTTATCTGGATCTTTACAAGGTCCTAATAGGATATTTATCCTATAGAAATGTTACATGATGTTATGTTGAGGACATTCCAAACCCCAGTTTTTTAAAGTAGTAAAATATTTTAGTTTTAGAAATATGAAATATAATGAAAGTCAGATGTTATGACGACAGGGCCTATATAACTAAACAGACAAGGCGGGTGAGGCAATATCTTTTACTGGATCAACTTCTGTGGGTGACAGAGACAAGCTTTCAAGCTTACACAGAGCTCTTCTTCGGGGCTGGAGAAGTGCTCTGCCTAGGTTTGAAAGGTTGTCTCTCTCACCCACAGAAGTTGGTCCAATAAACGATATCACCTCACCCACCTTGTCTCTCTATTATCCTGGGACCAAAAGGCTCCACCACTACTGCATGTATAACTAAATAGGCTGGTAGACAGACAGGTGGATGGATAGATAATATTCATAATGAATATGAATCATAAGTAGAAATTGCAATTTAACTTTATTTTTAAGAACTTGTGTTAAAGAGAGAAAAAAAAAAAACATCTAGAGAGAAGCCATTAAGCTTCAATGATCTTTAGTGGTTTTAAAGATCCCCAATACATAAAACAAAAGAAGAGGAAAGGGTGTTTTTCTGGAATTCAGAGAATGTCATTTCCATTTAGTCAGAAATATATATTCGGAGGCTTTTATCTGTTTATAAACACAAACAGATAAAGGAACAATATTATGTAACTTTTGGCAGTTGCATAGTTAAAATAAGGTCTGTTCCCTCAGCAAATATCAACATAGGCCCATGTCTGAATTCAATATATTGGCTTTCTCAGATAAAACATATATGGAATAGTTAACAGGTTTCTTTTCTTTTCTTTTTTTTGTTAGCAGACAATGCTTTCCAGTGATGACTAGCATAAAGCAAGTCCACACAGCATATATTCTTACATTGCAAAATAAGAAAAATAACATGGAAATATATAGAAAGAGAATGCTAAAGTGAGTCCAGTATGAGTCTTAGATCAGCCTAACAGTGAGCGACTAGCTCAGATAAAAATCTTTGAAGGTAGCATATGCACTAGGAATTGATACCAGTTTCTCTCTCTTTTTTTTTAAAATGGTGTCCCTCCACCTTAACAAGAAGGCCTTTGATGTTACCTCAGCACATACATAATTGACAGGCTCTCAGCACCCCAGACTGCCAATATCTCAACATAACTATCGCTAATCAGGAATCCTCATTCTTCCTTCCTTCTACGAATGGTAACATTTTATGGTATCTGTCTTTCATTTCCTCTACACATTTTAAATTTTTATAAGTTTCTTCTTTTCAGTTTTCTTACATCTCCCATGCCTGTGTCTGTCCCTTTAAATCGGTTTCCTTTCCCTTTTAGCTTTTTTGCTATTCTTTTATCCAGTTTTAATCTCTTTCTATCCTGTGTCTTCTTGTCTCTCTCTTCTGACTTCTCCTTATGTCAATCTCTACAGCCTTCTTCTAAATCTACTTCTTACTGCTCTTACAAGTGACATTGGCCAAAAGGAACTGACCTATTTCTTGTTTCGTGGGGCTATGAATTTCAGTAGATCGGTAAATTCCCTGGAATAATTATAAATAGTAATTTCTAGTCCTTATGGTTGAGAAGAAAATATTACAAATACGATATAATGTGGTGTTGCCTATCTTAGTCTGTGGATAGACAGACAAAAAAATTTCTGACCCAAGAAAGTGAGTTACTGTAGTTTAAACTGGTACTGAACACTTGGATGAAGGGGTCTAATTTGGCTTCAGAATCAGATTTACTATGGCCTTGATTGAGAGGCACACTATAGAAACTGAGTCTTGAACAAAGCCCATTGAACTTAATTGAAGTCTTTGGATCAGGGTCTAGAAGTTTGCTAGCCAACTCTGTATAGTGATCCCCTCTTTCTACCCAAACTGATATTAATCTAGCTGCTCTTCATAGATATGTTTGTTTCACTGTTTCGGACTTCTGGATGATGCCATTTACGTCCTATTAATACCTTTCTGATATTAGATATTTGTCAGAATTCAATCCCAAGGCATCAGTGTAGTGTGACTCCATGGACCTCATGAAAATCTACTGACAGGTTTCAGAGTAACAGCCGTGTTAGTCTGTATTCGCAAAAAGAAAAGGAGGACTTGTGGCACCTTAGAGACTAACCAATTTATTTGAGCATAAGCTTTCGTGAGCTACAGCTCACTTCATCGGATGCATACTGTGGAAAGTGTAGAAGATCTTTTTATACACACAAAGCATGAAAAAATACCTCCCCACCCCGACTCTCCTGCTGGTAATAGCTTATCTAAAGTGATCACTCTCCTTACAATGTGTATGATAATCAAGGTGGGCCATTTCCAGCACAAATCCAGGTTTTCTCCCCCCCCCCCCCCACACACAAACCCACTCTCCTGCTGGTAATAGCTTATTTAAAGTGACCACTCTCCTTACAATGTGTATGATAATCAAGGTGGACCATTTCCAGCACAAATCCAGGGTTTAACAAGAACGTCTGGGGGGGGGTGTAGGAAAAAACAAGGGGAATAGGTTACCTTGCATAATGACTTAGCCACTCCCAGTCTCTATTCAAGCCTAAGTTAATTGTATCCAATTTGCAAATGAATTCCAATTCAACAGTCTCTCGCTGGAGTCTGGAGTTGAAGTTTTTTTGTTGTAATATCGCAACTTTCATGTCTGTAATCGCGTGACCAGAGAGATTGAAGTGTTCTCCGACTGGTTTATGAATGTTATAATTCTTGACATCTGATTTGTGTCCATTTATTCTTTTACGTAGAGACTGTCCAGTTTGACCAATGTACATGGCAGAGGGGCATTGCTGGCACATGATGGCATATAGCACATTGGTGGATGTGCAGGTGAATGAGCCTCTGATAGAGTGGCTGATGTTATTAGGCCCTGTGATGGTGTCCCCTGAATAGATATGTGGGCACAGTTGGCAACGGGCTTTGTTGCAAGGATAGGTTCCTGGGTTAGTGGTTCTGTTGTGTGGTATGTGGTTGCTGGTGAGTATTTGCTTCAGGTTGGGGGGCTGTCTGTAGGCAAGGACTGGACTGTCTCCCAAGATTTGTGAGAGTGTTGGGTCATCCTTCAGGATAGGTTGTAGATCCTTAATAATGCGTTGGAGGGGTTTTAGTTGGGGGCTGAAGGTGACGGCTAGTGGCGTTCTGTTATTTTCTTTGTTAGGCCTGTCCTGTAGTAGGTGACTTCTGGGAATTCTTCTGGCTCTATCAATCTGTTTCTTCACTTCCGCAGGTGGGTATTGTAGTTGTAAGAATGCTTGATAGAGATCTTGTAGGTGGTTGTCTCTGTCTGAGGGGTTGGAGCAAATGCGGTTGTATCGCAGAGCTTGGCTGTAGACGATGGATCGTGTGGTGTGGTCAGGGTGAAAGCTGGAGGCATGTAGGTAGGAATAGCGGTCAGTAGGTTTCCGGTATAGGGTGGTGTTTATGTGACCATTGTTTATTAGCACTGTAGTGTCCAGGAAGTGGATCTCTTGTGTGGACTGGACCAGGCTGAGGTTGATGGTGGGATGGAAATTGTTGAAATCATGGTGGAATTCCTCAAGGGCTTCTTTTCCATGGGTCCAGATGATGAAGATGTCATCAATATAGCGCAAGTAGAGTAGGGGCGTTAGGGGACGAGAGCTGAGGAAGCGCTGTTCTAAGTCAGCCATAAAAATGTTGGCATACTGTGGGACCATGCGGGTACCCATAGCAGTGCTGCTGATTTGAAGGTATACATTGTCCCCAAATGTAAAATAGTTCTGGGTAAGGACAAAGTCACAAAGTTCAGCCACCAGGTTAGCAGTGACATTATCGGGGACAGTGTTCTTGACGGCTTGTAGTCCATCTTTGTGTGGAATGTTGGTGTAGAGGGCTTCTACATCCATAGTGGCCAGGATGGTGTTATCAGGAAGATCACCAATGGATTGTAGTTTCCTCAGGAAGTCAGTGGTGTCTTGAAGGTAGCTGGGAGTGCTGGTAGCGTAGGGCCTGAGGAGGGAGTCTACATATTTGTGCTGGAAATGGCCCAACTTGATTATCATACACATTGTAAGGAGAGTGATCACTTTAGATAAGCTATTACCAGCAGGAGAGTGGGGTGGGGGGAGGTATTTTTTCATGCTTTGTGTGTATAATAAGATCTTCTACACTTTCCACAGTACGCATCCCATGAAGTGAGCTGTAGCTCACGAAAGCTTATGCTCAAATAAATTGGTTAGTTTCTAAGGTGCCACAAGTACTCCTTTTCTTTTTATGAAAATCTACTGTATCAGCTTCAGTGAAGACATGGAATTTAAAATACATGAATTTCTTCTAGATAATTAATTTAATCTCTCTGAACATATGGTGTATGGAACATATGTTTGAGAAAAACTGTTGGCTTTTAATATTGATTTTTAATTGTGAGACAGAACAATTATTTGTCATGGTGAATTCAAAGTTTTTTTTTGTCTATGAAAGAAAAACATTTGCACTTAAAAGATAGAAAAAAAAAGTGCTTTCAGGAAATCCCAGATTAACCTGGATTATTGAACATGTTTTTCTTTCTGTGTTTTTTTCTGTTTCTGTAAACTATAACTTTAGGCTATCATATATGTTTTTATTTATATATTAATGTTATAAATTACTGAGTAGAAATTAAAAAACTAATGATTGAGTTACTCCAAAACTTTATCATGTGGTTCCTCACAAGGACAAGGCAGGAGAGATTGGTGCTTTAAAGGGTGGTGCTGGAAGTAAGGGACACACTGTTTGACACACTGACAATCTACCTTTGCATCCTCTCCATCAGATAGAGCTCCACCTAGTGATGTTTCATAAGCTCTCAGGTATAAGGTTGGGGGTGGGAAGAAGGTATAGCAATTTCCTAAACTATAGAAATACTCTGATGCATTCTAATTCTGTTCAAGTTTCTGGAAACATAGGCAAAATCTTGGCCCCTGTTGAAATCACTAGGAAATTTAACATTGGCTTCAATAGAGTCAAGTTTTCACATCTAGTTCATACTGATTATGGTCAAAAATATTAACATGTGGCCTCTTTAAGCCCCTCCTTAACTACCTATTAGTCAGTCATAGAGGAATCATGGTGTACTACCAACTTTATGTCATACATGTGTACCCAGCTGGAGCAGGGTCCCTGATTTTGCTTATGGGCAGATGTAAAGATGGGCATCTTTTCTAAACCTCCCTAAATTAAATACAGGGGCCCTCAGTGCCAAGTTCAGCTAGGCCTGGGCTCTGTGCCATGAATTTTTCTCTAAGGAAATAAGGGGATTATATTTTTAAAAGCTCATGTAAGAAGACTGGAGGTTTAAGGATTGGCCAAGGGGGCACATTTATATCTTTTTCATTTCAAGATCTTTTGGCTCCAAGGCCAAGAAGATTATGCAAATGGTGAGACTAAGTTAAACGTCACTTGCAGGTTTAAAGCACAAATTAGATATAATTTTTATTGGCCATTTGACCTTTTAGTTGATTTTCCTTTCAGGTGGATAATTTGAAAAACTCACTCCTGGGGCAATTTCTTTCTATTTTCCTCAAAAATCATCCCTTTTATTCACTCCCCTCATATTTATCCCATGGAAAAGTGCATTTAAAAATCACACAGAACAATTTGGATGAACTATAACAAAAAGAGAGTTTTAGTGACTCCTTGTTTAAATTTGGGGGTGGGGTGGGGGTGGAAACATGTATCAGGTATCAGAATAGCAGCCGTGTTAGTCTGTATCCACAAAAAGAAAAGGAGTACTTGTGGCACCTTAGAGACTAACAAATTTATTTGAGCATAAGCTTTTGTGAGCCACATCTCACTTCATCGGATGCAGGTAGTTTCTCACTTGGTATGAAGGCAACACTTGAACCAATCATGATAACTCTGAGTATTTATAAGTCCTGGTCTTTTCATGGCGTAATTTTCTTCTAAACTTCTGATTTCAAATTATCTACGGTTTGAGAAAGTCAAAGGGAGAGGGAAAAGTATTGATCAGACTATACAGAGAAAATCTAATCTTCATATAGGAATCAGTTCCTAATTTTCCTCCACAAGCCTCTTGCCATTATACTGTTGTCATGTAAAGTTATTTTGAAATGAAAGTAAAGGTGTTAAGTCAAAAGAAGTAATTTTAAGTTTTTAATTATACCACAAGTTATGCCCTACAGCAATTTTGATATTGTACCTTTTGTTCAACACTAATCTCCATGAATTACTTATAAGTTAAGCAGATCAATATCTCAGAATGTCTTACAAATAATAATTTAATTCTGCTGCAAACATTTTTTGTTCATTTACCAACAACATTATATTTTCACAATGTTAATAGCAAAAAAATAACTTGTAAGGAGAAAAAGCTGTTTTCAGACAAATGTATGAGTTCAAGGAGAAGGCCAACAGTTCCATACAGACACCACCACACTACTGGTTCAAAGTCAAAGTTCTCAAAGCATTAAAGGATGTTTGAACCACCGCATAAAACTCTGATCTTTGCCAAGCAGAGCTGGTAAAAGACAGTGAAGAGACACTAGGTCATATGCTGACAGAGATGGTCACCCCATTCACCTCAAGCCATGTAATAGTTTGATTGATTCAGAAAAAGCTATATTTCATAATACATGACCTCCCCAATTGCTGCCCTTTATCTAATCTTGGGTTCATGAGGAAGGCCACTGAAAAGCTGGTGAAGAACTATTGCTACTTGACTTCCACATAGCATCTTAGAGCTCTCAAAGTGCAAGAGAAGGTGAATGGGGTGAATGCTACTAAAAAAAAAAGTCATGAATTAACTACTCTCTTTTCCAGTGGTAACATTTAACATCTGCTTTTGGTTTCAATATGAATCATAGCATATATTAACAAAGGCTTCTATGGAACCTTAGAGATATGAAATCTATCAGCAGCATCTCTAAAAGTAGCTCTTTTTTTCTTAAAGCACGGGGACAATGTTAAAGTAACAATCATGAAAAGGTTGAAAATGCCACATTCTTTTACTTTATTTATTGTTAATATCTCTGGTTGGTATAAAGCACTGGCTTGACAGCCATTAAGTCCTCTGTTTCTCCACAGAACAAGTAAAACTGGAATGCAGTGCTACATGCTTCTTCGAATTAGCACATCTTAGGACATCACCTTGAACTTTTAGTATAGTTTATGCTTACCTGTAGGGTGGTTCAGGGATTAGAGCAATTGACTGAAAATCAGATTCCCAGTCTTTAATCCTCACATCATCACTGTCTAACTGAGGCATTGGGCAAGTCACTTAGGCCCAGAGTTTTAAAGGTATTTAGGCATTAAAAGCATTAGATTTCAATGGAAGATAGGTACCACATACCTTTGAGGACCTGGATCTGAGGCACTTGAGTTCCTATACTCGTCAGCCTTTAATCCGCTGGGTTTTATTATGTGGTCACATTATTTTTACAGGCCAAGTCCATGGATGAACATGAATGTGCTGACCTCCAAAGGTTCAGTACAGTGCCAGAGTGGATAGTGGCACACACATCAGGTTTAAGACTTACAGGCGGCTGGCCACCTGGAAAAACTTATTTGCATCAAGGGTGGGTTTGAGAGAGGATAGAAGTCTGTTGACTTCATTGCAGGTTGGCTGGTAGGCAAGGAGTACTGCCAGAAAAAGAAACAGAGCTCCCCCTGCCCCCTTTAGCTAGGAGGGCTGGGTCATCCAACAGGATTACTTTGCATGCAGTACAGGCTTGGCCATCTTCAGTTTCACACCCTGGCAAGTGCCGTTGTGATGGATATTTTGCTCTTGGCAGTTGACTGCCTACTCAGTCATGACTAGACCTAATTTATTATTAAAGGACAAATTAAGAGATGGAGGATTTATTGAGTGAAGACCAGTTCCTGAATCAGAGCAAGAGGATTGTTGTTTAAGGGAGGATTGGATGCCAGAGTTGGATCTGGAAGCTTAATCATCTCCATTGGGGAGCATCATGCCTGGGGTATCCAACAGGGCAAGTGGCCCTTCGTAGATCTGGGAGGAGCAAGAGAGGTGATTCTGAAGTACAAACCAGGCAGTGGTCCATATTGGTAATGACCAGTTCCCCAAGTCATTCAGAGTCTGAAGTGGGTGGATTTTGAGAGTTAATGCTGGGAACAGTGAGGAGGCCATCTGTGTACAGCTAACCCCACGACAGTTTTAATTCTTGACCAATTCTGCCTTAGTACAAAGTAAATACCATCTTGCATATGCAGGTGAATATTACGGGTGTGGAGAAATATACTGAACTCCTCTTGAGGGGAGGATGAGTTACTGTGGGCTGTCACATTGGCTAATTTGGGTTATTTATTGAACAGCACACTTTGCAAAAGGATAGCACATTATCAGAATCCTGGTACCAGGCCTTACGCTATTGGAGGGAAGATTTCCTTCAGGGGTATTGGCAGCAAGAAAGGATTCAGATGGGGTGTGGAGTTTAACAAATAGAAACTGGAGGAGAGAGATCTAACACCATGACTCAGAGTCTACAAGGTGAATTATGGTACTACAATAATGCAGGGAAGCTGGTATTTGCCCAGTCTAACCCCTATAGACAGGGGTGGCCATAGACCAAATGGCGCCTAGGTGAGAAGCATCTTTGGCACCCCCTCCCCATTTGTTAAACTTTTGAATACCTTTTTATTGCATTTGTAGCCCATTTCATGACTTTGATGCATGATCTGCATGCTTGATTTATCCCTGTCATACAAGATAATAAACCTGGTCTATGTTGTTCTGTTTCAGATATTTTCCAATCAAATTTGCCCCTTGCTGAAAACTAGATTGCAATTGAGCTTTTTGCTTCCTATATTGAGCTCCTGAAGGCTTCTTTGGGGGCATCATTTATTCCCTATGTTAGACAGTGTTAGAGAGCACAAAAATCTATGTTCCACAATCTTAGTAAGTCATCAAACATCACGTGATAAGCATGGCAAAAGTAGTATAGATATATTGTTGTATAGATAGGGGTTTGATAGATCTCTCTGGCATCTCATTAAATGTATCCTTTATTAGTTGCTACTTACACTCTTCAAGTCTTAAAAAACAAGTACATTTTCACAATTACACAATAAAACAAGGTGCACAATACCGCAGCTGGGAACCCACTTCACTTCAGTTTGTTCTTATCTCTCACTGACTGGCTGGTAACACCCTGCCTCTTATATACCTGTGAAGGCATGGCTGACAACATTCAAGAAGAGGAAAATGTAGTTCTCAGAAAGCCTAAAAGGTCCCACAAGATAATACAAAGGTCCAGAACATTCTAGGAGGGTAGTGAAAAATGAATGTACATATGGAATACCTGAAACATTTTACTGCAAACATTCTATTTTCCAGTTTGTCACTAATAACTAACACCAGTACTCCTAGCCTGGGTGCCCTGCAACCCTGGCACCCCAGGTGATCAACTGCCCCTAAATCCAGCCCTGAATATAAACTTGTCTCGTGTGGAGAATGTGGATGCCAGGTCATTTTTTGTTGGGGAAGGGAGTTACCTCAAAAAAGGAAATTTCCATTAATGGTGATGTCAAAGACTTTGTATTGTTGAGGTTGCCTGGTAAAGTGAAATCCCATTCATTTGGGATTGGGGAGGTAACATGTGCAGCACAATTTGGAATAGGAGTCCAACTGGTTATGCCTGTCAGTAACATACATGAATGCATTCCAGGGTAGGGAAGAATCATAGGGGTCTGTTTCACTGACACCCGAACTGGAAGTGTACTTAGTGGAAGGCATCTCCTAAAGAAGCTGGAGATCCTAATGACTAATACATCAAGGAGACAATCTCATTTTTCCGGCGTTCATGTGTGGGGGAGAACAATGGGGCCACAGCAACGGGTTGCAACCAGCTGTGGAGGGCGGACAGCAACTCTCTACCAGGTGGAAGTGATTAAGGAAGGACTCAACTTGCACTGTAGAAGATACTGCTGGATCTTTCCCACATGAGTTAAACTAATAAAGCTGTGAGCTAATTAAACCACATTTCTTGCATTTTGTTTTTCTTCCTGTGCATCTAAGACAATGGCTCCTGTGTCTTACTCTGCCAAACAGTAGGTTTTAAAAGAAGGCTTCCTAAACTGATTATCTTAGATGCTTTTTCCCCAGAAGAGATTTCTTTCATATTGAAAATATATATTTTCCAGTTTTCCTCCACAGAATCAGGAGCTCAGGTCTGTTTACAGTTACATTGTATATATCCAGAGCAGTGCTACTGATTTCAGTGGACTTACTCAGGCTTTACACTGGTACAATTTCATGATCTGAATTTGGATTATTTTCTCCACTTTATTAAGATGTTAAGTATGGAGATTAGGACACAATGATATTTCCCTCCCACCCTGTTCACTTCAGTCAACTTGGTCAAAGAATCATTACTATCAATATGTGGGTGGACAATTTAATATTTATTCCCAATTATATTTACAACACTACAAATCGATTATTAGTATATGTATCCTTTATTTAATAATTATAGCTTGTGTGTGTGTATATATTGTGATACAGGAGGGCCAGGGAGCAGTGGGAGAGTACTAGATATAGAAGCTGAAGGCTAATTAAGGCTTGGTTCCCTGTAGACTAGGGAAGGTGGCTGCAGGTTAATGGGAGCACCTGCAGTCAATTAAGGCCCTGTTAGAAATCTAATAAAACCCCCTGTGCCAGGCAGAGAAGGAGGAAGAGGAGAAAGGAGAAAGGAGAAAGGACTGGAGCTTGGAGATGTGTTGAAAGATTTGGAAGACCTGAGAACTGGAGTAAGGGAGACCCTTCCCAGCAGGATAGGGAGACTCCCTTCCCCCCACAGCATCTAAGGACTGAGGGTAACCCCACCTAAGGGGGACAAGGGTAAGAAACCCACAGGGGTTGAGAGGGGCTGAGACTCAGAGCGAGGAGCAAACCCAGACCCCTCCTCCGCTTCCCTCCTCTACCACCTTCCTGGGTTAGTAGCAGGGCCCTTGGCACCCAAGAGCAGGGGAAGAGGGTGGCATCTTAGCTCCCTGCCAATAAAAATGCAGGACCCACCAAACTAAAATCGGCCATCTTGCTACACGTGGTGTGAGAAGTAGGATTTCTGCGCCGTGAACATAGTCCAGGGGAGTCACAATCACACTGCCTCAAAATAGAGAATGTGATCAAAGCACTGGTGCAAGCCACTGCCACCCAGCAGGAGGCTACCCGAGTCCAGGCAGCTGCACAGCAGGAGGCCATGCGGCTGCAGCAAGAGACCAATCGCCTGCTGATGACCCAGGCCACCCAAGATCGGGCCATACTGCAGGAACTAGTGAACCAGGTGAAGGCCCTTATGGAGAGGAGTCGCGGGTATGATCGGATGCAGACCTTACGGGCCAGCTACTGTCTGCAGAAAAGGACCCGGGAGGATGATGTGGAGGCATACCTCCTGGCCTTCGAGAGGACAGCCCTGTGGGAGGCCTGGCCCCGAGACCAGTGGTCAGGCATCCACGTGCCATTTTTGTGCAGGGAGGCCCAGAAGGCCTACTATGATATGACTGCAGAGGAGGTGGCAGATTACCCCCAACTGAAGGCAGAGATCCTGACCAGGGCTGGGGTAATGACGGCCCTGCGAGCCCAGAGGTTCCATGAATGGCAGTACTGCCAAGACAAGACACCACAGTCACAACTATTTGACCTAATTCCACTAGCCCGAAAGTGGTTACGCCTGGAAGCTCTCAGCTCAGAGAAAAATGATGGAGCTCCTGGTGCTGGACCACTATATGAAGGGACTACCCTCAGGCTTCTGAGCCTGGGTAGGCCAGAATGACCCCTCTACCTATGATGAACTGGTCACCCTTGTCGAGAGACAAGTGGCAGCCCATGAACTGTTTGAAACCCCAGGAGGTGGAACATTGCGTTTCAGGAAACCAGTCCCGACCCTGAGGACCCAGATCATCAAGAACACCAGGAAAGCCATAGCCAGAAGAGCAGGCCCCAAGGAGCAGCCTGAGGCCCCAAGAGGACCTGGAGGCCCAGGGGGAGAGAGTTGGGGGAGCGAGTCAGAGGGTCTAAGACAGAGGGCAACCTCCGGGATGAGATATCGCTGTTATGAGTGTGGGGAGTTGGGGCATATAGCAGCCCAGTGCCCCAATAGGGAGCAGCCCATGCAATGTAATCTGTGGGATCCCGGGGACCAATGTGGACTAATCAGCCTGGTAGGGGTCGCAATGGCCCCACATGAGTACACAAGGCCGGTAAAAATGAACAGCATCCAGACCATAGCTTTGGTGGACTCTGGGAGTGCTGTCACATTGGTCTCAGGGAAGTTAGTGGGGCAAGACCAACTGAGCCAGGCCAAGAGCACTGGAGTGACATGTGTCCATGGCACAATAAATTTCTACCTCACAATTCCAATACAGATCGAGATCCAGGGAAACAGTACCAAGATGACTGCAGGGGTGGTCCCCAAGCTCCCCTATCCAGTCTTAATTGGCAGGGACTTTCGTGGATTCGAGAGCTTACTCCCCCCGCAATGAGTTAGGGGAGGGAAGTAAACCCCAAGCAAAGTCTGAGCCACCCATGGATGAACCTAGCACAATTTTTGCTGGATTTTCCCCAGAGTTATTTTCACTCCCTGGGAAGTCTTGGAAATCCAGACGGGAAAGGAGAGCAGACAAAAGACTAGGAACCAGGATTTTAGCAGCAAACCAAAGAGCTGCCCTGGTTGGGAGGAGGTCCCGAGGAGACCCAGAAACGGCCCCCAGCACAAACGGAAGCACCCCAAGAGAAGGAGGGGGGCCCCTTCCAATAGAATCAGGCCAGATCGGTCCTGCACATGACTGTTTTGGGCAGGACCAAGCCAATGACCCACTGTATGCAAATGTGAGGGAGGAGGTAGTAGAAGTAAATGGCGTGCAAGTAGAAAGGAAAACCAAAGGCCCAGGGCCCTACTATATAATCAAGCAGGATCTGTTGTACTGGGTAGTGCCAATACGGGGGGAAGTAGTAGAACAGCTCTTCGTGCCACAGAAGCACACAAGGGCCATATTAGAGTTAGCTCACAGTCATCTGTTTGGGGGACATTTAGGAGTAGACAAGAACCTGGATAGAGTCCTAAGGAGTTTCTACTGGCCAGGGGTATGGGCAGAAGTCCAACACTATTGCACCTCCTGCCCAGAGTGCCAGCTGCATATCCCCCGACCTCAGTTAAGGGCCCCGTTGGTACCCTTGCCTATAATTTAAGTACATTTTGAAAGGACAGCAATGGATCTAGTGGGCCCACTTGAAAGAATGGCCTGGGGCCACCGAAGCATACTCGTCATTCTGGACTACGCTACATGGTACCCTGAAGCCATTCCTTTAAGAAACCCCACATCCAAGGCAATTGCAAAAGAACTGGTGCAGGTTTTTGCTAGGGTAGGCATCCCTAAGGAGATCCTGACAGACCAAGGGACTCCCTTCATGTCGAGAGTAATGAAAGACTTATGTACCCTGTTCCACATCCAAGACTTGTGAACGTCGGTCTACCATCCCCAAACAGATGGTCTGGTTGAGCGATTTAACCAAACTCTCAAAAGCATGATCCGAAAGGTGGTGGCCCAAGACGGAAAAGACTGGGATACCCTCCTCCCATACCTAATGTTTGCAATATGAGAAGTTTCCCAAGCATCTACTGGATTCTCCCCCTTCGAGTTACTGTATGGACACCACCCACGTGGCATATTGGACATTGTGAAGGAAGAATGGGAGGAACAACCCAACCCGGGGAAGAACGTCATTACACATGTAGCCCAGATGAGAGATGGAATACCCTAAGTGACCCCCATAGTACAAGAGCATTTGGAAAAAGCACAAGAGTCCCAACCAACCTACTAAAAACATGGAAATTTCAACCAGGAGAACGGGTGCTGGTGCTGGTACCAACAACAGAAAGTAAGCTCCTGGCCAGTTGGCATGAACCCTATGAGATCGTGGAAGCCGTTGGGGAGGTGAATTATAAGGTGAAGCAGCCAGACCGCTGAAGGCCAGAGCAGATATACCATGTCAGCTTACTGAAACCCTGGCATGATCGGGAGACGTGCCTGGCTGTCCTGCCGGTTCCACAGCAGGCAGATGGCCCACAAGGGCAGGTAAAGATATCCCCTGAATTAGCTGCAGAACAACGAACAGAGGTTGTCAAAATGATCCAGAGGAACCAAGACGTGTTCTCCACACAACCAGGCCATACGATGCTGATCCAGCACATGGTCACCTCTCCTGGAGCAAGGGTGACAATAAAACCCTATCGCATACCAGAGGCAAAAAGAGAAGAAATTAGGGCAGAAGTAAAGATGATTCTGGAACTTGGGATGATTGAGGAATCACACAGCCAGTGGTCCAGTCCTATTGTCTTGGTCCCCAAGGCTGATGGCAGCCTGAGGTTTTGTAATGACTTCCAGAAGTTAAATGAGGTATCCCAATTTGATGCCTTCCCAATTGTCAAGGTTCCTCCCCCACTCTGAACTCTAGGGTACAGATGTGGGGACCTGCATGAAAGAAAAACCTCCTAAGCTTATCTTTACCAGCTTAGGTCAAAACTTCCCCAAGGTACAAAATATTCCACCCTTTGTCCTTGGATTGGTCGCTACCACCACCAAACAAATACTGGTTACTGGGGAAGAGCTGTTTGGACACGTCTTTCCCCCCAAAATACTTCCCACAACCTTGCACCCCACTTCCTGGACAAGGTTTGGTAAAAAGCCTCACCAATTTGCCTAGGTGACTACAGACCCAGACCCTTGGATCTTAAGAACAATGAACAATCCTCCCAACACTTGCACCCCCCTTTTCAGGGAAATGTTGGATAAAAAGCCTCACCAATTTGCATAGGTGACCACAGACCCAAACCCTTGGATCTGAGAACAATGAAAAAGCATTCAGTTTTCTTACAAAAAGACTTTTAATAGAAATAGAAGTAAATAGAAATAAAAAAAAATTCCCCCTGTAAAATCAGGATGGTAGATACCTTACAGGGTAATTAGATTCAAAACATAGAGCACCCCTCTAGGCAAAAATCTTAAGTTACAAAAAAGATACACAGACAGAAATAGTTATTCTATTCAGCACAATACTTTTCTCAGCCATTTAAAGAAATCATAATCTAACACGTACCTAGTTAGATTACTTACTAAAAGTTCTAAGGCTTCATTCCTGGTCTATCCCCGGCAAAGACAGAATATAGACAGACACACATACCCTTTGTTTCTCTCCCTCCTCCCAGCTTTTGAAAGTATCTTGTCTCCTCATTGGTCATTTTGGTCAGGTGCCAGTGAGGTTACCTTTAGCTTCTTAACCCTTTACAGGTGAGAGGAGATTTCCTCTGGCCAGGAGGGATTTTAAAGGGGTTTACCCTTCCCTTTATATTTATGACACCAATACCATGTATTGATGAGCTGGTAGATCAGTTAGGTAAGTCCCTATACTTAACCACCTTGGACTCGACAAAAGGCTACTGGCAGATCCCCCTGGCTGAGGACGCTAAGGAAAAAAACTCTCTCTACGCCCGATGGCCTTTTCCGATATACCGTCCTCCCCTTTGGGCTCCATGGGGCCCCCGGTGACTTTCCAACGATTGATGGACAGATTACTTCGACCCCATGCCAAGTATGCTGCCGCCTATTTAGATGATGGGGTAATCCATAGCCCTGACTGTGAGATGCACCTAGAGAAAGTGAAACGGTACTAGATGCTCTTAGACAGGCTGGCCTCTCCGCTAACCCATCCAAATGTGCAATAGGGTTAGCCGCGGCCAGATACCTCAGGTATGTAGTCACAAGGGGACTGGTGAAGCCCCAGTGGAACAAAGTGAAGGCAATACAGGAATGGCCTCACCCAATCCGCAAGAAGCAAGTCAGAGCATTTTTAGGGATAGTGGGGTACTATCGCCGGTTCATCCCTCACTTCGCCACAAGGGCAGCACCTCTGACGGACCAGATAAGAGCTTGGGGCCCGGAGACAGTTAAGTGGACCAAAGCGGCAGAAGAAGCTTTCACAGACCTAAGGATGGCCCTTTGCAGTCATCCAGTGCTCATAGCCCCAGATTTTATAAAGGAATTAATCCTACAAACAGATGCCTCGGAGGTAGGACTTGGGGCCTTCCTTTCACAGATGGTGGGGGATGAGGGGCACCCAATCCTTTACCTTAGCCGAAAGCTCCTGCCCAGGGAGCAACAATACACCGTAGTAAAAAAAGAATGCCTAGCGGTTAAATGGGCCATGGAGATTCTACAGTACTACCTGCTTGGGCGGCGGTTCACCCTTGTGACAGACCATGCCACATTCCAATGGATGCACACAAACAAGGAGAGGAATGCACGAGCGACTAGATGGTTTCTATCCCTACAACCTTTCCACTTCCGGATACAGCATAGAGCCGGAAGCCAACACGGCAATGCGGACAGCCTGTCACGACAACACTGTCTCTTGTCCCAAGTAGCCCAACCCCGTGGTGTTGAGCGGGGGGTGAATATGTGACACAGGAGGGCCAGGGAGCAGAGGGAGAGTGCTAGATATATAAGCCCAAGGCTAATTAAGGCAT
Organism: Chelonia mydas; assembly: GCF_015237465.2. Classification (NCBI taxonomy): domain Eukaryota; kingdom Metazoa; phylum Chordata; order Testudines; family Cheloniidae; genus Chelonia; species Chelonia mydas. Next base: position 47,124,582 of record NC_057852.1, read on the forward strand.
GGTTCCCTGTAGACTAGGGAAGGTGGCTGCAGGTTAATTGGAGCACCTGCAGTCAATTAAGGCCCTGTTAGGAACCTAATAAAACCCCCTGCATCAGGCAGATGGAGGAGGATGAGGAGGAAGGAGAAAGGACAAAGGACTGAAGCTTGGAGGTGAGAGAGAGATTTGGAAGACCTGAGAATTGGAGTAAGGGAGACCCTTCCCAGCAGGTTAGGAAGACTCCCTTCCCCCCCACATCATCTAAGGATCAAGGGTAACCCCACCTAAGGTGGATGAGGGTAAGAAACCCACAGGGGTTGAGAGGGGCTGAGACTCAGAGCGAGGAGCAAACCCAGACCCCTCCCCCACTTCCCTCCTCTACCACCTTCCTGGGCTAGTAGCGGGGCCCTTGGCACCCAAGAGCAGGGGCAAAGGGTGGCATCTTAGCTTCCCGCCAAGAAAAGCGCAGGACCCACCAAACTAAAATTGGCCATCTTGCCACAATATATTGTGACAGGGTCGGGCCAGATGGCTACAGGAGAGTAATAGAAGGCAGATATATTAGGCCCAGGTTTAGTAGGTCCCTTTTCCCTGGGTAAGGTAACAAGGAAGGTTCCAGAACAATCAAGAACCTTCTGGAGACAATTAAGACAGACAGGCTGATTAGAACACCTGCAGCCAATCAAGAAGCTGCTAGAATCAATTAAGGCAGGCTAATCAGGGGACCTGGGTTTAAAAAGGAGCTCACTTCAGTTTGTGGTGTGTGTGTAAGGAGCTGGGAGCAAGACATGCTAGGAGCTGAGAGTGAGAACGCATACTGTTGGAGGACTGAGGAGTACAAGCATTATCAGACACCAGGAGGAAGGTCCTATGGTGAGGATAAAGAAGGTGTTGGGAGGAGGCCATGGGGAAGTAGCCCAGGGAGTTGTAGCTGTCGCACAGCAGTTCCAGGAGGCACACTAGACAGCTGCATTTCATAGGGCCCTGGGCTGGAACCCGGAGTAGAGGGCGGGCCCAGGTTCCCCCCCAAACCTCCCAACTCCTGGTCAGACAGAGGAGGAGTTGACCTGGACTGTGGGTTCACGAAAACAGCCAAACTGCGGGCTGCCGTGAGGCTCCAAGGCTAGCAAATCCACCAATAAGCACAAGATCCACCAAGGTAGAGGAGGAACTTTGTCACAATATAGAAAAGGAGTACTTGTGGCACCTTAGAGACTAACCAATTTATTTGAGCATGAGCTTTCGTGAGCTACAGCTCACTTCATCGGATGCATACTGTGGAAACTGCAGAAGACATTATATACACAGAGACCATGAAACAATACCTCCTCCCACCCCACTCTCCTGCTGGTAATAGCTTATCTAAAATGATCATCAAGTTGGGCCATTTCCAGCACAAATACAGGTTTTCTCACCCTCCGCCCCCCCCCCCCCCCCCCCCACAAACTCACTCTCCTGCTGGTAATAGCCCATCCAAAGTGACCACTCTCTTCACAATGTGTATGATAATCAAGGTGGGCCATTTCCTGCACAAATCCAGGTTTTCTCACCCCCCCACCCACATACACACACAACCTCACTCTCCTGCTGGTAATAGCCTATCCAAACAACGTGCATGAAAATCAAGGTGGGCCATTTCCAGCATAAATCCAAGTTTAACCAGAACGTCTGGGAGGGGGGGTAGGAAAAAACAAGGGGAAATAGGCTACCTTGCATAATGACTTAGCCACTCCCAGTCTCTATTTAAGCCTAAATTAATAGTATCCAATTTGCAAATGAATAACAATTCAGCAGTTTCTCGCTGGAGTCTGGATTTGAAGTTTTTTTGTTGTAAGATAGCGACCTTCATGTCTGTGATTGCGTGACCAGAGAGATTGAAGTGTCCTCCGACTGGTTTATGAATGTTATAATTCTTGACATCTGATTTGTGTCCATTTATTCTTTTACGTAGAGACTGTCCGGTTTGACCAATGTACATGGCAGAGGGGCATTGCTGGCACATGATGGCATATAGCACATTGGTGGATGTGCAGGTGAACGAGCCTCTGATAGTGTGCCTGATGTTATTAGGTCCTGTGATGGTGTCCCCTGAATAGATATGTGGGCACAGTTGGCAACGGGCTTTGTTGCAAGGATAGGTTCCTGGGTTAGTGGTTCTGTTGTGTGGTATGTGGTTGTTGGTGAGTATTTGCTTCAGGTTAGGGGGCTGTCTGTAGGCAAGGACTGGCCTGTCTCCCACGATTTGTGAGAGTGTTGGGTCATCCTTCAGGATAGGTTGTAGATCCTTAATAATGCGCTGGAGGGGTTTTGGTTGGGGGCTGAAGGTGACGGCTAGTGGCGTTCTGTTATTTTCTTTGTTAGGCCTGTCCTGTAGTAGGTGACTTCTGGGAACTCTTCTGGCTCTATCAATCTGTTTCTTCACTTCCGCAGGTGGGTATTGTAGTTGTAAGAATGCTTGATAGAGATCTTGTAGGTGTTTGTCTCTGTCTGAGGGGTTGGAGCAAATGCGGTTGTATCGCAGAGCTTGGCTGTAGACGATGGATCGTGTGGTGTGGTCAGGGTGAAAGCTGGAGGCATGTAGGTAGGAATAGCGGTCAGTAGGTTTCCGGTATAGGGTGGTGTTTATGTGACCATTGTTTATTAGCACTGTAGTGTCCAGGAAGTGGATCTCTTGTGTGGACTGGACCAGGCTGAGGTTGATGGTGGGATGGAAATTGTTGAAATCATGGTGGAATTCCTCAAGGGCTTCTTTTCCATGGGTCCAGATGATGAAGATGTCATCAATATAGCGCAAGTAGAGTAGGGGCGTTAGGGGACGAGAGCTGAGGAAGCGTTGTTCTAAATCAGCCATAAAAATGTTGGCATACTGTGGGGCCATGCGGATACCCATAGCAGTGCCGCTGATCTGAAGGTATACATTGTCCCCAAATGTAAAATAGTTATGGGTAAGGACAAAGTCACAAAGTTCAGCCACCAGATTAGCCGTGACATTATCGGGGATAATTCGATTATGATGTCAGAGTTGTTTCTGAGGCTGTGGATGGCATTGTGTTCCGCACGGCTGAATACCGTATTTTTGCGAATACAGACTAACACGGCTGTTACTCTGAAACCTGTCACAATATAGATCTCTCATTATTTTATAGTAACTGTACTTTTACATTGATCCGGTTGTGCAGTGATTTTAGTTATAGTGTAATGATTTAATACCAAGAACACCAGTCTATAAAATAATGCAATATTACATAATGCTCATAAAAACATTTGATTAACATTTTTTACAGCACTCTCAACTGAAATAAACAGACTATACTAGATTTCAACATCTGGTCCCCAACAATTCTTGCAGGGGTGATAACATTTTATTTTTTTCCCCCTTTGCAATTGTTGGCCCTTCTCCCCCATCAACTTTTCATCAAGTAACAGCTGTTACTTTAGATCATCATGTTTTCATGTCTGAAATGTGGCTGATGCTCACTTCTGTTTATTTCTACATGACAGTTTTGCATTGGGTACAATTCAAAAAGACAAATGACTTCATATGCTTTGAAAAGATGACATGTCACCATTTAGAAAACCACCTCTTCTTTGTGTTTATTCAATACCTGCACAAAAAATATACTTCAGTACTATGTCTCATCCATAGCAATCTCTCCCCTCAAGGGAAAGGACAATGCAACAAAACCCCTTTGTGCGAACTTGTACTTCCAGCCACTGTCATGTTATCCTTTAAACCAAGCCTTCAGCTCCTAACAAAAGCTGTCTTCACTTAAATTGGTCAGTGGGATACAGACCATAGCAATTCTTGAAGTATTGCAAAAATACCCAAAGGATGTTTGTGCTATATAAAATCTACCACTTTTCTTGCTTGCAGCCAGAGATGAGAATCTTTGGTTTAAAAAAACAAACAAACAAAAAATGTTTTAGCACTTAAAGTCCTTGTGTGTCAGACTTGGTGATTGCAGTTGATATTTTAGCACTGCATTATTTCTCTTCTATAAGAAGCAGCTGTCTCTTGAACAATAACTCAGTTATTTTTTCAGAAAAAAAATGTATGACTAAATTGTTGTGTTTTTCTATTATGGACAAATGGGATTGCATGGACACAACTGGACTATGAAGTGATTGAATAGTTTGGAATTGCACAAACACATCACAACCCTGAAGTGATTCAGCAGCATCAGCTACAGCAGGCACCAACTACTGGTAATTAATTGTGTCTGTTTGGTACAATTCATTTGCATTTGATTCACAGGATCACAACTGACATGGTTGGTGCTGGCCACATGGGTTGGATTCCCCTGAACCAGGATACATAAAAGTGGTGGTGATTGGTGTTCCTAGTCTCAGAACTGGGATAATGCCCTTCTCTGCAAGTTGGGCAACAGACCACTCACACTTGATAGTAGGGATTGATTCACAGGGGGACATGGGCATTTGCTTGAAGCATGGTGGTAACCTCATACAGTGGTCAGTCCTTGGAATGGCTACAGGCCTCAGTATTCGCTGGCATAATATGCAGTAGGTAGACCCAGGAAAAGTTAGGATTGTCGGGATTTAAGCAACAGATAAGGGGAAGACCCATAGCTGCTTAGAGCAGCAGCAGTCTTCCCTTTTTCACTGCTGCCAGGACTGGGTGCCTCAAAGGCATATCTTTTTAAATCAAAGGTTTCATAAAGCTTAGGCCACTTGACCAAAAATTATAATTCCTGTTTCCATCATTATTGCCTCCTAGCATCCTCACTGGAATGGCCACACCAGCTAGGTGTGGGGTTCTGTTCACTCCAGTTAAAGTGTAGTTTAAGATAATAACATTGCAGCTCCTGCATTTAACCACACTGCTGTGTCTGTGTCTCATTGTTTTCATGTCCACGCCATTGGGATCTTCAGGAGAAAGGTAGCAAAGTGCTTGATAAATATTAATTTGAGATAAGTAAATATTGTCCCCATTTTACAGACAAAGAAACCGAACACAGATCTGTTGAGTGACTTCAGCCAAAGATCACATACTGAATCCACTGCAAAACCAGGAACAGAACCTGACACCCAGAATAATGTTGTAGTAAGTATTTCACACTTCCTCTCTGATGTCACAAGCCATTGCATACAATATGATTAATATAGTACAAACAATTATATATGGAGTATAGTATCAATATAAGATCTAATGAAAAACAACCCCTCCCCCCCAAAAAACAACCAACCTCCCCCCCCCCCCCCCAAACAACAAAACAAAAACACAAAACAAAAAAAACCCACAACTGCCAAAATACGAAATATCACTCCTAGAAAATTCAACATTTTATGGAACAGGATACATGTCATGTGCCTGCCGACTCTGCACCTTTGTATATTAGCATTCATCTTTTATGATCTCATTGAAAATTCAAACTAATCCTGTTTCATGGATGTCCAAGATATATCACACTCCATTTTTTTGTTTTATGACTGACCATGATTTATGACCAACAGCACTTTGGGTTTCTCAGTTTTAATGAGCATGACAAATTGCAGTACATCAAGGTAATTTAATATGCTTATGTCACATCCAAACTAAAAAAAGTCTAAATTATATCATAATTACAAAGCACAACTTTAAACTCAATCTCAAGCAACAGGCTATTTGAGAAATGTTGCAACAACAAGCTGCTAGTAAATACTTTCTATTCTTATGTGAAAAATGGGACTATTCTTATGGGTAAAGACCACTCACAAAATTAGATCCTGCAGGACTACCTTTTGTCACATCTAACCTTGTAATATGAACTCTTTGAGCTCAACTTCGCTTCATCTAGCTTACAACTTTCTACTTCCCAAGTTCTGGACCAGATGGGAGCCAAAATGGTCTCCAACATAACACTGAGCAGCCCAAGGGCTCCTTTTGGTTATATCAGCTGAATTACTCTGATAGTACTGTCTGATGATTAGATTAAGGGACAAACACTTGTCCCCATGCCCTCCTTCTCCCTGGCACGCCACTGCTTGACCCTATCTGTCCATGGTAGAAACTGGGAAGGTGCAGGGGCAGGGTGAAAACATGTGGACTAGTCTAGGCCAGTTCTATAGCAGCTAAGGAGTCCCCTGTATTATCAGAAATCTGCTCTTTCAGAGTATTTTATCGACTGTTTTGCCTCTTTTGAGGCAGCACCAAGAAGCAAATTTGGAACTGAAGATCTTCATTTTTTTTTTAAAGGGATGATGATTACCTTTTTATTACCATTATAAAATTTTAATGGTTTCACTAAACATTTTTGTGAAATCCTTTCTGTGGTAGAGTTACTGGGCAGAGTTTTATTTTGGAACACAGTGTCTGGTGCAAAACTCCTACTACTGTAATTACTTTACAGGAATATGATGAACAACGAATAGTGTTCTTTCAACTTTTCCTCTATTTTTCTATCCAAGTTTTCATTGTTGCTTCTTGTCAGCTGTTCTCCCTATTGTTGCCTAACGCACACCCCACCAGCGTATCCCCACTGACAGAAAGCCATGATGCTCTTACTCCACAGAGTCTTGGTGGAAGGGATTCCATAGATTGTGGAAAGGCAATCACAATATCAGAAAGGTGACATACCTCCTCTTCACCTCAGAGAACTCTGACAGCTCAGGTTCTTCTCAACTTTCGGAGTAAAGGTAACAATTAAGACTAATTTCTAAGATATAATTGAAGATTACTAAATTGTGGGCTAGATTATGACTGGGCTTGGTTGGGAGTGCGAAGGGGGGTGGGGTGGGGAAGAGATCCTTTCTCCCTTTATGCACCAGAGGAGAGAAGGTTTTAAATCACATTTCTTTTCACTCAGAGAGCACAAAGCATATATGGATATAATGCCACTGCCAGCATGAAGGACCAGATTTTTAAAGTATTTAGGCATCTAAAGATGCACATCTGGTGTGATTTTTAAAAACTCCTAGGAACCTAACGGCCAAAATGGGAGTTTGGTGACTTAGCATTTTTGAAAAACCCATTAGGTGTCTATCTGCATCTTTAACTGCCTAAATACCTTTAAAAATCTGGCCCTAGCCTTTTGAGAGGTGCCCCTTCTCTTCCCCCTGCACACAGGAAAAGAAACTTGGCCCCATTTGTCCAAGAGCTGAGCAGAGCTCCACACCGTATTTTTAGCATGAACTGTGCCATAAAAGCACAGTCTAGCATTAGCGGTATACAGGACATTTTTTAAAACTGCTTTCAGGCTTACAAATTGGGCTCTGACAATGGGAACAGCATCATCATCTTTTCCATGCAGAGCACAATACACATCCCATTCTTTTTCTTCTTTTATAAAGCATTAGCTTATAAGGTCACTAAAAATATGCAATTTTAATGCCATCAGTGTTGTTTTAATGTTTTGTAATCATAATGTTTAATTTGCACAGCTCTTAGAACTTTAATTACAAAGCTAAATTGTACTAATATCCATTAGGTACTTCCTAATTGAAGGCACATCATATCTCTGATGTGGCAGTACTAATTGGTGTAATTAAATTCTAATATGCATCAGTAGCCCATTAAAAAAAGTATAAAAAAACCAGAGGAAGGAAGTCGTCAGTTTGAGAAATTTCACAAACCCAGAATAATCTTCACAAAAAAGTGAGTGCAGGCTGCACTTCTTGTCTATTTTATCTTCACTTGTACTCAAAACTTAAACACTAACTTCCACAATAGATCCTTGGTTGATCAAAATTGACTTTTACTAACTGTAGCCTCAGACTCACATTTACTAACTTTATTTCAAATAAGTGTATAGCCTCCCCTCCATTACTCTTCCCTCCCTTCTTATTTTGTGCTAAAATATTTTTGGCTAAATCTATAGCAGAACTTGGAGCAAATGAGGATGGGGATATATAAAGGCCATTTTTGAACACAACCACAATCTCTAAGGGCCATTTTTTGGTGAGGAATGGAGCATTGCAGTCTTGACACAACTGACCAACCCATCCAGTCCCCCAAATGCCTCCTTTCAACCCCTACACCAGAGTGTGGTAAGAAGGCCCAGAGCTAGCTATGCCAGCTTTAAAACTAGCTGAGGATCCCTCTACTTTGGGGACAGCATTTAAGATGTTTTTCCTATGACGAGAATAGACTAAAAGAAATTTAACATAGACTAACATTTGTCCTTCTATATTTGAAGTATGTGAAACAAGATTATTTCAGTGCATATATGTCTTCCTATGAAGTATGACAGCAGCACAAAGATTCATGCAGAGATATACTGGCTTTAGTATATGTAAACAGTGCCACTGTTTAAACTGACTCTGAATTTTCTAAATACATTTCACTTTCTCTCCTCACATTGGAGAATTGATATTCAATCTGATTTGGTTTATATGGCCCTATCTTGCAAAGTGCTGGTATTTAAAGAGGATCCCATTGATGCTTTTAATGAGTGTAGCTGTGCGAAGACTCACTGGCGTGGCACCCCCTGCTGGTTGTCCAGGAATTAGCTCTTTCCAGCCTTGGCGTACCGCCTGGTGGCCAGTGTCTTACCTGCCTCAGACCCCTGTGTCCCTCCCAGACCCTGGTGCTCTTTACCTTGGGGTTCTGTCCCTGCAGTATCCCCAAACTCTGGGTCTCCCCTCCCAGGGGAACCCCCAACCCTCGAAACCTACCTTGCCTCAGTGGCTACTGCCAGTCATCATCTAGCCCCTGTTCTCTGGGGCAGACTGCAGTCTGTAATGGCCACTCATCACTGGCAAGGGGGTAGGACCAGCTGCCTCTGCCTATCCCTGGGCTACACCTCTTTAGCCCCAGTACCTGCCTTGGGCCTTAAACAAGGCCTCATCCTGGGGAGTTGCCAGGCTAGAGCTCCTCTTGACTTTCCCCAGCACTGCTCTGCATCAGGTACCATCTGTTCCCAGGCAGCTAGGCCCTTCTCCCTCCAATGCTATATAGAGAGAGAGAGAGACAGATTTTTCCCACTCCTGGCCCCCCAGCCCTCTTATCAGGGCCAGCTGGGCCCTGACTGAGCTGGTTACACTTGTGGTCAGCTACTCCCTCAGCTGCTCTCACTCTTTTCATCCCAGCCACAGGACAGCCCTCTTCAGGGCTGCTCTTAACATCTGCTGCTGGAGTGGGGCAGTTGCCCCACTACAAGGAGATATCCTGAATTACTCAATTTTTGGGTAACCCATTTTCAAAAGGGAGCAGTGATGTCCTATTGGGAAGAGGATCACTGTGCGGGTATAATTAGCTAGATAGTACAACAAATATCCTGGCATCAAGATATCTGGATATTTACCTATGAAAATTCTTAGAGAAACACGCTTTCAAAACTTATATGTTCATTGACTCCCTATTCACAGAGTGTTTATGTCCCCAAGATCAGAGATGACAGACATAGGCATAATCTCCTCCTGAGGAGTCACGTGGGGATACTATTTGACTTGACTTCAGTCCCCAGATTGTAGTAATCAAAGCATTTAGCCATCTTCTTCCTAGATCTCTCTCTCTTTTTTTTTTTCTTGGTTCAACTTTGTTGAACTTTCTTGGTTCAATTTTTGCTATTTAAGCTTGACTCATTTTTAAAATAAAGTTATTGATGTCTTGTTGGTTTTTTTTGTAATAGGAATCTTATGTATGATTTGTAACAATGGTAAGACAACATTTTAAGACCCACATGTGATTTAAAGAATTTAGTGACCCTTTAATAGAAAATGTTAATCTTTCTATAGGTTTTTTTTTTCAACTCTCCTAGTTATATCTTAACTGTATAATTCTAAATTATATTTCAGAAAAAAAAACCCGAAGGGCATATTCCTCCTTTACAGTTTGTAGATTTTAAGTCTTGCATTTATAAAGATCTTTTCTGATTTAATCCCATATTCGACGTGTCTTTTCCATAAGAGCTAGTTGTTAAGAGACAATTTGAATGTTTGTATTGCTTGGAGGGGACATTAGAATGTCCCAGTCCAGCTTCCATGCACAGCGTCTGTGGAGGAACATGGGATTCCAGCTTTAAACTCAAAACAAGAATGGATTAGCTTTCAGAATTAAAAATGAAGTAACTTGCACCAAGAAGGCCCAATCAATGTGTTGCTCAATTGACTGAAGGAGGATTGATGAATACCAGAGTGTGTCTCACCAATTTACATCATTATGGTACTATTTTCCCCCTTTTTACCATAAATATTTAGGGTTGGGGTTTTTTTTTTTTTTTTTTTTGCTATATCTACCATAAGAGCAACTTCTCTTTGCAGCGTTGGAAAACCCTTTAATTGTGGTATAAATAAATCAGGAGGATTGACATAATTAAAAAAAGTAAGCTTGTTGAATGATCACTTCTGCAATTTTCTCTTTTTTGATCGTCTGCTGTTTTAATGTAGTTCTCCTTTCTCTGCCTTTTGACCTTTCTAAAATGTTGTTTTCTCCTTTCACTTGCACTATTTCTTCACTTCTCTTTTTCTCATTTCTATTTTTGTTCCACTATTAAAACTAACACTGACATATGTTGGGCTTTTCGATCAGGCAAGGCTGGGAAAGCCTAACTTTTCCTAGAAACTGAAATCAGAACTAATATTTATGAAGATGGCAGCTGCCTCTAATTCCATTGTTCAGCACCATGCATTGCAGCACAATGGCAGGTTTATTATAATAATGGCAGGTTTAATAAGTGAAATGCCAGAAACCAGAAAATCATGGAGCCTGCTGAACACTATGGAATCTACAATATTCTTTTGCTGATGATTTTCCAACAGCCTTGAAAATCTGTCATCGATCTCATTACAGCATTTATTTTTGACAGATTTTTTTACAGCTATCTATATCAGAATTGCTTTTGCAGAGTTGATATTTTCATGAAAATTCAAATTGAAAATTCCAGTTGAGATTGAAGCTTCAAATTAAATACAGATTGAAAAAAAATTTCATCTGATTAATGAGAAAAGCCTCAACTGTACCATATATTTTCATTTTATTGTTACTGTAATTAGCAGTATCTTGGTGTTAAACTAAGATTTCATGCTTTATGGCAGCATTTTTTAGAAGCAGTTTATCCTTAAAGTTTAATAATCACACACACACACACAAATATAAGTGATAATCTCTATTTAAGAGGTTTCAAGATTAGATACTGGAAATGCAAAGGCAGATGTGGTATAGTGGCATTTTTTAAATCTTAGCCTTAGTTAGTTTCTACTAACAGGAATTTCAGTGTCAGCCTTATATTTTTACTCATCCGCCTTGGCCTTTTCTCCTCTTGACATGTGTTGACATCAGAAAAACAATACTGCTTACAAAAGTCTATAAGCAAGGCATTCTGACATATCACATTTCACTTTGGTAAAAAACATCCATCACATGTGCTACAGACCTGTTGACACTACAACACCCCCACTGAAAAAGAAAAAACGGCTCTCTAAAACAAACACCTGAAATATACATTCATTGTATAATTGCAGTCACATTCCTGCAGCTACAAATTACTGAGGGTCAGAAAAGTGATAGCAAATTACTAACTATGTGCTATTCTTGCAATAAATTTTTCAAGCGTGGGCATCTAAATCCATATTTAAACAGGTAAGTGCCTGACTAAGCAACTGGAGCAGCATTTAGGTGCCCACGTTTGAAAACTGGATTCATTGATTCTTTGTTAAGCACTAACTGTATGCATGGTACTGTACAACGAATGCATGAATACGAGCACATTCTATCCTTTGAGGAATTTATCATTTAAAAGACAAGCATCCGATGAGATGCAGATGACAGAATTGTTTTAAGTGATATTGGCATTACTTTGACTTACACTGACAGTCGTGATCCTCACAGAAAAAGAAGTGCTGTGGGCTGTTGAACTTGCTTAGAATCTCTGTCATTTCTAGGTTACTGAAATCATACAAGGAGTAGGACATAACCACATGGCTCTCTGTAATATATGATGCTCACTTCAGATAAAACAACATCCCTCTTCTCCAGGTCCCCCCCGATTCAGTGTTAGGCAAAGATTGTAGATATCACCATGCTGAATTGCTATATACTCAGGGCCAAATCTTGCAAGGTGCTGAACACCCTCCACTTCCATTCAAATCACTGAGACAGGGACACCATGAAAGGGTGGGTCCCACTGCTCTTTCCTTTCAAGCAACAAACTGTTCAAAGACCTTCTTCTGATCAAACACCTTGTGGTTTCTTTCAGTGTTCTACCCACCACCTATACAAACTCATGCAGTTCTGTATTTACAGTATTATAATCCATAGCTCACTTGGTCAAAGAGGAAGGAAAACAAAAGGTATTGTCCCCCATCAGAGATCTCACATGGCTGAGAGTCTGAACAGCCTGCCAGCCTCTCACTTCCTTCCTCTTGGGTAAGGGCTAATTAGACTTTTGGGCTCTCCTCAGCCCATCCCAGTCCACCAATTAGGCACATATTTTCCTAATCAGGGCTACTCCAGAGCAGCTACTTGTAGTTTCAGTGACCATAGTGCTGCATCAGTTGCTGTTTCTCGCACTCTATCACAGATCTTAAGTGTCTTGCCGAATCATGGCCACAGAATCTTAAGGCAGCATTTGAACAGAGTAAGAGCTAGTTTCCAATTGGGAAGGTCTAACGAGGCAAATCTGAACAAGACAATCAAAGCAATTTTATATAGAAGAAAGACAGCACGTAGTCACTGGTGAAGAGTGTATCAATACTATTCGTTTTCCGGGATATATCACTCAAGTATTCGGTCATTTCAAAGCAGTACAAATAAAGAGGGGTTTTATGTCTTTTCATCATTTGGCATTGTAATCTCATTACATGGAAGCCAAGTTTTGCTTTTTTAATTAAAAAGATTTCTATAGCAATAAGAGTTTTGAGGCCTCAGTAAATGGTTGTGCTGCTTGTAAATGTAATAGACTCTGTGCATGTGTACTGTCAGTTTTCTGGGGAAAGTCCTGAAAGAATGAAGAAGAAAACAGTCTAATTTTTATGGGTTATTTGCTATTTCGGAGGATGTATAATTAAAGCAATATACACACAAAACTGCTCCAGCAAGCATACATAGAAATAAACAGATGCATGCAGTACAGTTTTGTTCAGTGATTCTATAGTAGTATGATTTAAGGCTTACAACAGCAAATACATTTCCAATTGTTAATAATTTTGATGCACACACACTTTTTAGGCTTTAAAGGAAATTCAGAAATGTACTTTCCTACTCACTAGCCAGCTTTCTTTGACAATATCAATCAGGTCCTCTCAAGTTAGTTTAGACACAAAGATTTGGATTTTCAAAGCATTTGGCATCTAATTCTGCTGTCACTGAAGTTCATGATACTTTCCACATCAGTTTAAACAGAAGAAAAGCTAGTCCAATGCTTTTGAAAATCCCACCCTAAATTTAGATTAATGGGATAGTAGTGTGGTGACCCTGCAAGGCATGGAGCTTGTTTCCACAGGCACTCTTTAGTTCACGACAGAAGACCTGGATGGCTTCAGTTCTGAGTTTGTAAGTCTAGGTAACAAACTTCTGAAACCTGCCCAGAAGTCATAAACCCTTTGATAGCATATGGGTAGGATTTGTGCATGAGTGATGGCCCTCGTACGAGTTAGAGCCATCGGATTTGATCCTCATTGTACATGCAAAGCTCCCATTTAAGTTAAAAGGAATTTTGACTGAATTAGAATTACAGGATTTGGCATTGATGACTGAATTGCATAAATTATATTCTGGACTATTTGTAGCAAAATAAAAATCATCCTTAAAAAAAGGGGGGGAGGGGGAAATGCTTTACCTAGTTGTAGGCCTTTTTAGGATTATGTAATGTAAAACTTAAGGCTAAGTCCTGAAGAATTTAATAGAAAAATATAACTTTATAGAGTTTTGAACCATCCCACAGAATATAACAGGGACATATGTCCCTACATAGAATTCCATAGATTCTAATAAAACTGTAATCAGTATGACTTCTTCAGTAAGTTATTTTGGTTTTTTAGAATAATATATTCAGAATCCTACTTGTTTCATGCCTACTAAACTCCACAGGATATTTGTGTCAGAGAATCCTTGCAAGTGGACTCAGCTTGAGTTGTACATTTCTGAGACCAGAATTGTAAGCTCAAAATTTTGCACACAAAGTTTGAGACATCTAAACTCATGCATTTTCACACATACCTGTCGTGTGCCCATATAAAAGTAGGTAGTTAGAGCTCCTGGGTATTCAGGCATGTAAACACATGGGCACGCAATATTAGACCTCTAAATTTAGAGATGCCTTAAAAAGCCATATCCCTTAAAGTTTTTAACTTTGACAAGGAATTATATGTCAGGAAAGTTTAATACAATTGTCCTCTATGGCATTAACCAAATATAGAACCTTCTGAAGAAAAAAGTAGTTGCTTAAGGTGTTAAGCTATATGTGTATCAGCATCCAATGTTGCAAACATCAAACAGATGAAGCCGCAGCTCATGAAAGCTTTTGCTCAAATCAATGGGTTAGTCTCTAAGGTGCCACATGTCCTCCTGTTCTTTTTGCGGATACAGACTAACACGGCTGCTACTCTGAAACCAGACAAATGAAGTTATCCTGCATGTTATCTAGCTCCTGACTGAAGCTTGAAGCACCTTTGAGTAAACTTAGGATCATCTCTGTGGCAACTTGCATGGACAAGGTGCCAAGTTTGGCATGCTGTACTTAGTTTCTTTCTCATAATAATTTTTCATACAATAGAGGTCCATGACATCTGGCTGTTACTGCTGCAATACCGCAAACATGAATGGTATTCTGTGAAAGCAGATAAGTAAATAAAAAAATCTCATATATATAAATCTATATATATATTTAAGAGAGTTGTCAGAACTAGAATGTTGTCATAAGACAATGGTATTGTTCTACTTTACCTTGGCATTTCTCATAATTAAATGTTAAGCCTAAGTCAAAGTACAAGAGACAGTCTGTTGCAATGGCTGTATTTTGTTATACCAATTGATTGCATATTTGATTTTCTGAGGCACATACTTTTTATTCTTTGCAAGTTGTCACAACACTCTGAAGAGTAAACTTCCTTTATGTTTTGGCCAATGAGAGAATAAAATATCAATACAAGATCAGGTTCTTAACAAATATTAATAAGGTTAAGTTAAAACAAACAAGAATGCTGTCAGCTAAAATAACACCAGTGATGCAGGAATCATAGAACTGAAAGGGAACTCAAGAGGTCATCTAGTCCAGTCCCCTGCACTCATGGTAGGACTAGGTATTATCTAGACCAGTGGTTCTCAAAGCCAGTCCTCCTCTTTTTCAGGGAAAGCCCCTGGTGGGCTGGGCCGGTTTGTTTACCTGCTGCATCCACAGGTTCAGCCATTGCGGCTCCCACTGGCCGTGGTTCAGCGCTCCAGGCCAATGGAGGCTACGGGAAGCAGCGTGGGCCGAGAGATGTGCTGGCTGCCCTTCCCGCAGGGCCCACTGGCCTGGAGCAGTGAACCGTGGCCACTGGGAGCTGTGATTGGCCGAACCTGCGGACGCGGCTGGTAAACAAACTGGCCCGGCCCGCCAGGGGCTTCCCTGAACAAGCGGCGGACCGGCTTTGAGAACCACTGTTCCGGACCTTAAATAATTTTTGTTGCTCTTCTCTGGACTTTCTCCAATTTCTCTACATCTTTCCTAAAATGTGGCACCCAGAACTGGACACAATACTCCAGCTGAAGCCTTATAAGTGCAGAGTAGAGTAGAAGAACTACTTTTCGTGTCATACTTACAAGACTCCTGCTAATACATCCCAGAATGATGTTCACTTTTTTTTGCCACAGTGTTACACTGTTGACTCATATTTAGCTTATGGTCCACTATGACCCCTAGATCCCTTTCTGCAGTACTCCTTCCTAGGCAGTCATTTCCCATTTTGTATGTGTGCAACTGATTGTTCCTTCCTAAATGGATAACTTTGCATTTGTCCTTATTGAATTTCAGCCTGTTTACTTCAGACCATTTTTCCAGTTTGTTCAGATCATTTTGAATTTTAATTCTATCCTCCAAAGCACTTGCAACCCCTCCCAGCTTGGTATCATCCACACACTTTATAAGTGTACTCTCTATACCATTATCTAAATCATTGATGAAGTTATTGAACAGAACCAATCCCAGAACTGATTCCTCTGGGACCCCACTCATTATGCCTTTCCAGCATGACTGTGAACCACTGATAACTACTATCTGGGAATGGATTTCGAACCAGTTTTGAACCCATCTTATAAGTAGCTCCATCTAGGCTGCATTTCCCTAGTTTGTTAATGAGAAGGCCATGTGAGAAAGTATCAAAAGCTTTACTAAAGTCAAGATATACCACATCTACCACTTTCCCCCATCCACAAGACTTGTTATCCTGTCAAAGAAAGGTATCAGGTAGGTTTGGCATGGATTTGTTCTTGACAAATCCATGCTGTTACTTATAAACTTATTATCTTCTAGATGTTTGCAAATTGATTGCTTAATTATTTGCTCCATTATATTTCTGGGTACAGAAGTTAAACTGACTTGTCTGTAATTCCACGGGTTGTCCTTTTTATAGATGGGCATTACTGTATATTTGCCCCCTTTCCAGTCACCGAGAATCTCTCCCATCTTCCATGACTTTTCAAAGATAATTGCTAATGGCTCAGATATCTCCTTAGTCAGCTCCTTGATTATTCTGGGATGCATTTCATCAGGTGCTGATGACTTGAAGACATCTAAGTAATTTTTAACTTGTTCTTTCCCTATTTTAGCCTCTGATCCTACCTCATTTTCAATCTGACCAGCTGGCACAAGTTATGTTTGATTCAATATTAATGTGTAACTCTGTGAAACCATTTATTTAGCATTTTTGAATTTTTAGCTTATTTATACAAAATAAATGAGTATAGATTAACATATCTACATCTCCAAAGTGTTGTGAGGTTTCATTACTGATGAAATTAACTGATCCATTGTGATCCTATGCAAAAAAAGTCCCTGCCTCAAAGAGATTATGATACAATGCCCTGATCTAACTCCTATTAACTTCAATGGACATTTGATTAGTTCCTCAGAAGATAAGAAATGTGAAGCTGGGTCAGGGATGAAATATGCAAGAGTGTGTAAGAGAGAGTCAGAGAGAGATTTTGGGAGCCTCAGTAATTTGGACACTTAAGGACACCTGGTTTTCAGAATGCATTGAACATCTACCCTCTGAAAAGCAGACCCCTTTAAGTTGGATAACCAAAAATCCCTAGTCGCTTTTAAAATATATGAAATAAATATCAACTATACCCAGATAGCATCTATTTAACTGTGAATAATTCATTTATTTCAGGCATGTTGGTTTTGTGGAGGAGTTTGAAGCAGACAGTAGTAGCCTGTTGGACTAGTTCAAGGAGCGTATCTCATGCTTAAGGGACAGTTCAGAAGAAAATATCAAGGTGTATGAAGTATGCATCATTATCCTAATATTTTTTCATATAAGTGAGCAGCCTAATTCCCAATGGAAAGTTATGGGATTCCAAATGGGAACAGGGAGGTGATTGTTCTTGTGCGGTTCTTGAGCTTCAGAAATAACCCAGAATATTAGATTTCAGTGGGGTAGCTGTGTTAGTCTGTATTAGTAAAATAGAGGAGGCCTTGTGGCACCTTAGAGACTAACAAATTTATTTGGGCATAAGCTTGTGTGTGATATAACCCACTTCATCAGATGCATGGAGTGGAAAAATATATGTGCAGTATATTTATACCTGCTAACTGTATTTTCCACTCCATGCATCTGATGAAGTGGGTTATATCACACACAAGCTTATGCCCAAATAAATTTGTTAGTCTCTAAGGTGCCACAAAGACTTATTGTTTTTACAGAATATTAGAGCCACTGCACTAGCTACTAGGTTAAAGTTATGCGTACACTGTACCACAGTTCTGACTATGGGAGAGTGAATAGCAGTACATACCAAAAGTTCTGCAGTGTAATTTCTTCACATGGACACTCGGTGTGAACCAAAAGGTTTTTTTTTCCCCTCATTAATGTAGTCCTGAAGATAAACTAGGAACCTTTTAGTTCACACTCAGTGTCCACATGGGGGAATTGCAGCACAGCACTTTGGTGAACACTGCTATTCACCAACACATAATCCAAACTGTAGACAATGTAGATAAGCCTTAAGACTAACAAGCACATTAAGTTTTATATTTTAAAATGTATTTTAGCTGGAATTCTGGAAACCTAGTGCATTACTGCAAACCCAAGCCTCACAGGTTTTCTTTTACTGTTATCTTTTGCATGTAAGGAGATGACTTTGTTCTTTAAGAAAGTCACTACCTTCAGACATCTTCACAAAAAAAAAAAGAGATTAATTTCCAGTATATTTTTGGTCTTTAAACTATCCTGACTCTTCTTACTGCTTAGTCCATCATATTGTGACCTTCTCCATAGAAAAGGTAAATGTAAATCTTTCAGATAGCAAAGAACAAATTGAATGAAAAAGAAAACTGTAATTTGTTTTGACAGAAGTCCTAAAAGTTAACCATAGAACACAGAATAAAGCAGAGTGTGTTATAACTCTTTGTGAGCTTAATAGTAAGTACTCATTTTCTATCCACTTCATGGTGAGGAAGTTGGCCTGGAAGTTTCACACAATTTGTGGTTCCCCTCATCTTACCTCACCTACCTCTGGCATGGAGAAAGGGAGTGGGTCAGGACTCTGGTTTCCCTGGGCAGGCCTGAAGCCATAGAGGGAACATGGCCTTCGTTCACTCTCAAGTTTATAATCCACCAGGGATCGTGGTACAGCTTGAGAATCCCACTAGACCCTCCCTGCTGGGTAGCATGAATGGTTACCCCAGCTAGATATTTTTTAAAAAATGGTGGCATCTGCATTTAAGCATATTTTGATGTTTGGGTATCTTTCCCTCCCTCCCCCCCCCCCACCCCATGTCTGCATCCAAAAAATATTATTACAGTTAACAGGAATACTATGGTTTTGGGATAGAAGTAGTCACACAAAATCTAAACTGGATCAAGTTGGGCATGTATATTATGGACCCTTTTCATTAGCATGTTCCCCTTTTTATGCACCTAATTTTTATCCTGTTCTTTTTTCAGTTTCTATTTAGTTTGTACTTGGACCACACTTTCCTTTTTTGTTCACTCTACATTTTCAATGTCTTTTTTCTGTCTCTCTCTCTCTCTCGCCTTCCCCCACCTCCGCTGTCCCCCTCCCCGCCCAGGTCTCTCCACAGCAAAGGAAGAGCTCAGTAACATTTGAGAATGTTACATTTTAAATTCAAATGGGGTTAAAATTAGGTAAAGTCACTTCACTGAATATATACACAGATAACACACAAACACATATGAAATTATTCTCTCTGTGCATGTCAGAAATTTCTCCTTACTTTGTTTTAGTCATTTTATAATTGACTCCTTTGCTAAAGAAGAACTGTGCACCCCTATTGCACAGGTCACCAACAAATTACTTACTGGCAATCAACTGTCATATTTCATTGGGGATGGTCCTGATTTTGTGGTTACTTTCAAATTGTCATAACATTTGTACCCAAAGGTGAAAAATGCCTCTGTATGTAATTTCAGCAACTTTCATAATACATCAATGGGTCACAGAGTGCAGCACATAACTGGAGAAACCTAAGACTGCCTCGTAGGAAATTAAGAACCCCTACCACAGCAGATTTTGATTTTACCTACACTGTTGTAGATTAAGGGTAACTTCATATGAAGTCAGTGCAGTTACATGGATATGAAACCAGTGGAATTGAATAGAATCAGTCCCAGTGTTTTTGCGTAGAGACATGTGGAGAGTCATTTAGCTTCAACAGTTGTGGCCTATAAAAGGAATTATCTGAGTCACAATATTAATTGAATTTAGGAGTGGTATGAGTGTACTTTGAACCTGATCCTATGAGATGCCAAAGACTTCTGCCAAATGCAGTGTTCTCAACTCCCATTTTATTCAAGTTGAAGCTGTGTAGCACATTACTATATCTTTCATGGTGGCATGTTAAAGAAACAATCAGAGGGATACAGAATGCTGACACTGATGTTCAAATGAAGTTTTAAGTACATTCTATTTCAAGAATGGGCAGAGAGGAGAGTAGTTGTAGTGGCAGCTAGACAGAGGCCACTATTTCTGTCTTGGTACATACTTCCTTTCCTTCCTTAAGTGTCCACTATGAGGTTGATCCTCCTCCTTCCTATAGGATAAGAATATGGGCCTTACCAAATCTGATGCCTGTGTGTGAACCACATGCCGGGGGAATTTACAGCAAGAGTCTGCCAACCCCACTTCATTTAATACAGAGACTTGTGACAGCCACCTCTGGCAAGTAGAAAGTAAAGCTGCTCATTTATTCTAATTTCAAACATATTTATGTAAATGAAAGGGTAAAATTTAATATTCATTTATTTTCAAATGCCTATGGCTATTATACTTAGATGACTTCATTTTATGTAATTTCTTTCTCTACTCACCTATAATTTTCAATTGCAATAACAGCAAACCTCCACTTTAAATACTACTTCTCTTTCTCATCACTTCTCCTGTCTCTCTCACCTATCTCAAGTAGAAATGATATGACAAGGTGGTTTATGCCACATATAAGGGTTTACAGTAGGAGTCACTGTCAAGCTGTCCTTCAGTGACTCAAGAGTGTGACTGTTAAGAACTAGGGCACAAAACATAAAATTGGTTGTGTGAGTTCTGAACTTAGATTTCACCAACCAATGATCAAGTGTAAACTCTTCAGGCACTATAACTGTAGTGGGTACTCTGATCTATCTTGCCACCCAGATAAGCCTACCTTTGTGAGAGATGGTCCCTTACACCAAGGATCACAGCAACATCCAAAGGACCCCGTCACTTACTCCAGGTCAAATATACTTTAGCTCTCTCACCAAAAGGCAATGCTTGTAGTCAAACCTATAAACTATCTGAAGATTTATTCTATAGGGAAAGGAAACCAGAAAGTTTCCTTGTTAACAAGGTTAAAGCAGGTAAACATTTTTAGAGAGAGAGAGAAAAATGAGTTCCAATCCTGTTTCAATAAGTAATAGAAGCTTCTATAATAAGCAAGTTTTGTGTGTCCTTTAGGGCTAACCCTGGCTAAGCACTGGAGATCTTTTTCTTATGCCTAGTAAATGTTACCCCCAGGATTCCGAGTGGTATAAAGATACATTTCCATTGTGTTAGGGGTTTTTATTCCCTTCCATCCACACCCTTGGTGGAGTGGTGCCTGCAGCCTATAAACTCCTGCAGGTGATCCCAGATGCCATAGCTGAGCAACTAATTGCCAACTCAAACATCCCCGTTGACAAAAGCACTAAGTACAAAGTCCACAAAGAACTCTATAATGCCCTCAAACAACGCCAACCATTTGCCCAATTTTCTGTGCTCTTGTCAGTGGAGGTGGTTGACAATGATATCACCCAAATTAAGTTTGAAAAAGCAGCAGGGCTTGATGAAATGTTCCCTGAATTCCTAAAGCATTTAAGCCCAAGAGCAAGAAAATGGCTAACTGCTCTCTTTACCAACACCCATTTTTCAGGGAGAATACCGAAAGAATAGAAAGCAGCAAAAATTATTGCCTTTCTCAAACCAGGAAAAGATGCAACTAGTGTGAAAAGTTATAGACCTATAGCAGTGACTGCTATAAGCTATTGGAATGACTTCTACTTTTCAGAATGAAGTCATTGGTAGAGGAACTAGTATGCAAACAACAAGCTGACTTCAGAACAGTCAGAAAGTGTTGTGATCAAGTCTTTCCATGGACCAGCTATATAGAAGATGCTACTAACACTAACTATAAAGAGCAACAGCATTGCTGATCTTAGTTCAGCATATGATACAGTATGCTGGAAAAGACTTCTACTAAAACTTGCAATAGCCCGGCCCTTATGCCCTACAATTAGGTTCATCGCAGAAATGCTGAGCAACCATAGATTCACAGTGTACCTTGGTGATGTCAGCAACCCATGAAGACTGAACAATGGACTCCTGCCAGGGTCCGTTCTAGCTCCAGCACTTTTCAACCTATATATCAGTGAAATTCCACCAACATCCTTCTACATGTACACAGATGACATCCGGCTGGCTACACAGCCTTCCTCATTAAAAACCTGAGTAAACTCTGAACAGGTCCTAAAAAACACTAGAAACCCATTTTAAGGCATGGTGGTTAAAGCCATATGCCTCGAAAACAGTGGTCTCCACTTTCCATTTGAATAATACCCAGGCCAAGAAGAAATTAAACATCAATTTATGCGGGTCTCCGTTGATGCACGAACATAATCTTCAGTATCTGGGGATAACCCTGGCCTGCATGCTCAGCTTCTGTTGCTATCTTGAGCAAACCAAGAAAAAAATGAAAGCAAGGGTCATCATCATACAGAAACTTGCAGGAACATCCTGGGGAAGTGACTCCCACTCTTTCCAAACATCAACACTAGTCCTGATCCATTCCACAGTGAAATATTCTGTCCCAGTTTGAAGTGGAAGCCTACACACCATTTTAGCAGACACTGAAATTAACATTGCTCTGTGCATAATTAGTCCCATTCTCACATGAATTCTACTTCCATAGCCAATACCGATAGCTAACATTGCACCAGCAAATATCTGGCAAGATGATGTGACAGGGAACACAAAGATCATGGCAAATAGCACACTACCACTCCACCATGACCTAGAACACCCTCTTGGCCCCTGACAAAAAAAAAAAAAAAAATCAAGAAAGCCCTTCTGATCTCATGCCACAGCCCCGCTTCCAGAAGATAAGGATATTCACAGAAGATGGTCTGAAGCTTGGTTGGCTGCCGATGTACCAAAACAATAATCTAATAGACAACACAACTGTCCATGTGCCAGGCTTCTCCCCATAGTGTGAGTAGACAGGTCTAAACCATATTAACACCCAACATGCAAGATGTGCATAATTAATCCATAGATGGAAAGTTAGGGATTGTGGCACGCTGTAAACTGTCAGATACATCATAGATGGTTCATCCAATTTATGTTCATCCTGGAAGCAGCACAGCCATTCACATGTCTACCTTTACTTTGGACTGGATAAGATATAAAAGAACTTAAGGTCCAACTGTAGTCATACTGTTGTTTCCACTGTTCTACTATCACTGTATGAAGAAAGATTCCCTTCCCTCCTTCTGCTCTGAGCTTGCATGACTCTTCCCACCACTCCCAACCCATGGAAGATGAGTAAACAAAGTCTTTTGTCCTCTTTAATGTTTCTTACTAGTCTGTCTGGGGTTGATTGGCCTTCCTTGATGGGCAGGACTGAACACCATCTGCTGGAAACCAGCATTCCACATTAGTTAATGTCTCTCTCTTGGCTGGTGATTTACACAGTTACTGAGTTACACAGTTTACAATGCAAATGCTCAAATATTATCTTATAATATGGTATACAGATGATGTAAGTGAGATTATTACTTGCAGCAATTTCCAAACATTCCATTAAGTCTAAACACACTCTTTATAATCTTAATACCTATTTTAACAATATTAACACACAGGTGACAGACTGGATCCAGCTATGAATTTGTCAATGTTCAGTGAAGATATGGACAACCTTGGCATGAGCTGACACCTATTCTGCCAATGTCACAGTCATCAACTGTACACTACTTCTCTGAAATAACAAAGGGCATTGGAATTCAAATGCATTAGTATAGTGAGAAGTGAGGGAGGGAGAAGTGTACTTTTAACAACTACTCATGAGATAGCAGAATGCAGCCAATTATCTCCTCCACAAAAAGAGGAGATGGAGGTAGCTAGAGATCAGAGCCCAGGAAGGATAGAGGATGATTCTCACTCAAATGAGAACCAAAGGAATTGCAGCCAGAAAGAACAGAATGTGGAAGTCTAGAGAATTGCACCGACACAGGAAGAAGCTGGTCTACTTGACTGGGGACTCCCTACTAAGAACAGACAGGCCTGTCACCAGAACAAAATCAGAGAATAGAAGAGTGTGCTGTCAGCTAGAAGCTAAGATATGGAATGTGGACTTGAGGATGAAGAGGATCCTAATGGGAGATGGAAAGAATCCACTGATTGTCCTTCATGTGGGAACAAATGATACAGATAGATTTTTGCTGGAACATACCATGGGAGACTATGCCAGGCTGGGGAAGATGCTTAAAGAAATGATTTTCAGTGGGATGTTATCTGTCACTAGCGGACAAGATCATAGGTGATGCAACACATGACTTAGGCCGTGGCGCTGTAAAGAGGGATTTGGGATGCTCGATCACTGAGAACAATTCATGGACAGAGGACTGCTCTTATGGGATGGACTCCACCTGAGCAGGGAGGGAAATAGAATTCTGGGATGGAGGTTGGCACAACTAATTAAAAGAGCTTTAACTAGGAATTCAGGGGACATGGTTGAGAGATAGTCATGTAATCTCTACACCTCATTCTAACATTGAGCAGGAGGAAAATCAAGTAAGAGTATACTACAGTGAAGAAAGGAACAACAGAAGGAAGGAGAATGGGACATCAAAAGGAAAGATAGTGCCAATACAAATGACCCTAACAGACAAATAGGTGATACTGGTAGTAGAATGACTGTACCAGATCAATGTGGGATCTAAGTAAAGCCAAGCAGAAACAACTAAGATGTTTGTACACAAATGCAAAGACCCTGGGTAACAAAATGGAGGAACTAGAACAACTGGGGCAGGAAATGAAACCAGATATTATGGGGATAAAAGAAAGATGGTGGAACAGTGTCATGACTAGAGTACAGGTATTGAAGGCTATGTGCTCTTCAGGAAAGACAGAAAGAGAAAAAGGTGGTGGAAGAATATTGAATATTAATGATGATGTAGACTAAAGAAATCAGAAATGATGGAATAGATAAAATCTATCTGTTTAGCTCAAAATCACTGTGGGGAAGAAGGAAACAGAGGCCTCACTGGGATAGTGCTTGGGGTCTGCTACGGACCCCAGGTGGAACCTGGATAGGGATAGAGACTTCCTTAATATTTTAAATTAAATAAATATTACTGGGAATTGAGTGATTATGGAAGAATTTAATTTTCCAGATATAGATTGGAGAACAAATGCTACTAACAATGTAGAGTCCAAAAATTCCTGGATGTGAGAGAGACAGATTTATTCACCAAATAGTTGCCAAACCAACAAGAGGTGATGCCATATTAGATTTAATACTGGTAACTAGTGAGTACCTCATAGAAGAATTGGTTGTAGAGGAGAGGCTGGGTTTGAGTTTCATAAGCTAATTCGGTTTAAACTAAATAGAAAGAAACAAAAATAGGTCTACAATTAGGGCTATTGATTTCAAAAGGGCAAACTCAAAAAAGGAGGGGGGGAATTAGTTAGGAAAGTGGATTGGACAGAAGAACTCTGACTATGGAAAAGGTCTGGAGTTATTTTAAGTCAAAGTTGTAGAATCTGTCTGAAGCCTGCATCCCAAGCAAGGGGGGAAATCAAAGAGAAGTTTTGGAGACCAAACTGGATGAGCAAGCATCTCAAAACAGGTTAAGAGAAAGCAGAAAGCCTATAAGGAATGGAAGATGGGAAAGATCACCAAGGATCTTGGAGGTCAGAAAAATGTAGGAAAAAATTGAGGACTGTCCAAAGCCATGCAGAGTGGGACCTTGTAAAGGAAATTAAAACCAGTAGTAAAAGATTCTATAACCATATAAATAAAAAGAAAGAAGTGGGATTGCTAAACACTGACAATGGGGTGGAGATTAGAGATAATCTAGGCATGGCCCAAAACCCAAACAAATCCTTTGCCTCAGTTTTTAATAAGGGTAGCGAGGAGCTTAGGGGTAGTGCCAGGATGACTAATGGAAATAAGGATATGGAAGGAGAAATTACCACATCCAAGGTGGAAATCAAATTAAAATAGCTTAATCGGGCCAAACTGGGGATAATTGTCATCCAAGAATATTAAAGTAACAGGTCAGACTAGATGATCACAAGGGTTTCTTCTGGCCTTAAAGTCTATGTACATAAGGAGTTGATATAAAAAAAGTGATCAGTCACATTTAGACACTGATTCTAAGTCCATGATTCTATCAGATCCTACAAACATAATTCTCTAACATCAAATCACAGCTATGCTACAATTTAAAAACTCCTTCCTAAAACACAATTTAATTAACACTTCTTTCCATTCGTTGAAAACCTCTACATCTGTTATACCATCCAATCACAACTGCACTGTGTCCTGTGATAAGGGATGATTTTTGTGGATGTCTCAGCAACAAATGAGTTGGGAATAGGATCTGGAAAAGGAAGTTACAAATTTTATGTAAGACAGTTGTTATAAGGAGGCCTTTTGTGAGCATGCCAAAATCTTATTAGAGAATAAAATGATAAAAGGAGGTTAGGACAGTTGAGACTGAAGCTATATTTACATTTTGGAGGAAGGCAATTTTTTTTAAATTTAATTGACACCAGAGCCTATTTGCCTTACTCGAAATCAGTACAGTTACACCAATATAAGTCTGGAGTAACACAATCAGTCTCATACTTCAAAATATCACTAATATTCAACTATGGATAAGATACATGTGTGATTGTACTATTGAAGTATTCATAACTGTATTAAATATTTGCAATGTGTTGCATAAATCAATTTTATTTGATAAATAAAATACTCTGTAAAGGTTATACTTTTTTTAAATGAACAAAGCATATCTATATGTGCTTTAATGCTGCTTAGAAAGAGATTTACTCTTCCCCAACGAGACCAATTCATTTTTCAAGTAATTTAAAGCCAAAAATCATATTTCTCAATAGTATTTTAAGGCAAAATCTATCAGAACTTTTAAAGCCTCTCTCGGCAGCTCTGAATATTCGGAATCCAAAAGATAACAAAAAAATTAAGCTAATTTTTTTAGAAATAATTGTCATGGGCTGATCATATGACAACACTGTCAAGCATTAATGCCACATTATCCCCAGTTTGGTACAACATAAATGTTTTTAATCCAGAGCCCATTGAGTAGGCATCCCATGTTTCCTCCCCACAACCAAGCAGCTGATTGAAACCAACTTTTGGTGAACATAAAGTTCATTGTTCATAAGTCAGCCACCCAAGATCTGGGATATGTGAAAACCATGGCTACAAATTCCTGCACTTTGAGGAAGATCCCAGATGAGTATGTACAGAAAGGTCGTGCTGGGGGACCTAAGGATACTACTACTCACATGTTCTTTCTATATAATGAATACAAATTACAGCTGGGCAATGTTCCAAAGAACCACCTTGCTAGCCCTCCCCATTGTCTTCAAGCTGCTGCTTTGTTAAACTGTGTGATCACTGTGCATAGAATGGAGTCTTTTACTTTTGGCATGAGGCTGTTAAATTAATTCTTTAACAGAACCACCCCAAAATGCTAACATTGCTTCTGCAGTCTACTGAGGAGCCTCACTTGCTCCCTAACCTTAACTTGCACAGTCACAGGTGGTCAGCAGTCTCAGTGATGTGCCAGAGACAGCTGCAACAAATTAGTTCCTATCCCTCCCTGCTGATCTAATTACTGTGGAAGTGAGCGCTGTGGCCTAATGCTGGCTGGCTGCAAATGTCCATAAAAGTAACACTTTATTGCTACACCCTGTTAGCCGATGGCCAAGGATGTTTGGTGAGGTGCCAGCTATGCCCGTTTTATACCATCCGTGACTTTAACCGCTAGGACACACTGTCCCTTCGCGGCAGGCAGCCCGGGCTAGGCTGACGGATGCCCCAAGGTCCTAAACACCCGTGACTTTAACTGCTAGAGCTCAGAGCTCCTTCGCAGTGGGCAGTCAGGATTGACTGACAGGCGCCCCAAGAGTTTGCCCCGTGGAGGCGGCACAACTCAACGCTAGGCTCTTAGTACTCTCACCTAATGGCCAGGCTTTATAGCCAAAACGGCTGAGGTTCTTTAATTGTGTTGGCTGCTTTACAGTAAACCAGAGAAACAAGTCAGGCTTATGCACAAATGGTTACCAAAATTTATTAAACTAGATTCTAATCATGTGGTTACAAAATTGCTAGTGCCTACTTATTTAAGTACATTATTTAAATGTAGAGATGTTACACACACAAACAAGTTACAAAACTGAAGCCACAATCCCAAAGAAAGAAAACAAAGTATAGAGCTCTATTTCAAAATATGTGTACACTAAAGATAGGAGATAAGGTGTGGGTGCTTCTTACCGTCCTTGCATTCTCTCGATTCCAGCGGTGCCAAGCCAGGATCGGTCACTCAATTCCGCGGAAAGACGAATAAGGGACAAGGCTTAGGGACCCTCTTAGCTGCAGAAGCCTTGGGAGGCTGTCACTTATCTGACCAGCAGATAGTGAAAAGCACTCAAAAATCATGGTGCTGTAGGTCCCATACTTATACCTCTGTACTCCTTTATTCTCTTTCTCCTTTCTTATGCCAAATTGGGGCTGGTCTGTCTGGGTGACGCCAGCTCTCGCAAGAGTAGTTTACACTTGCAAGGGAGAGAAACAATAAGTTTCGACTACTGGACATTCCTTTTATTAGGGTAAATATTTTCCCACCTAGGATGTTGGGGTGTGTGCATCACGCTATTTAGTAGGGGCTAAGAGCCATGTCTGTCACAGCTTCTCTGTCTGCTGTGAGCCTAATTGTTGTATATGTTCCCAGAGGCACATTGTAGCAGCACACTTGTGCTTCTAAAGGCTGTGCTGGAATTTATGTTAAGTGCCCTGTTGTTTTGGCTCCCGTGTGTTCCCAGCAATGCTGGTCTGGGGGGGGGGGGCTGGCTGTCTGGCTACACACCCACAGATGAGTGTGTATGTGTGTGAGTACATGCATAAAACTCTTTGAGATCTACTAAAGACAAGACCTAGGTATTTGTGGCAGATGTGAGATCTTAGAGTATAAACTTCAGAGACTATTGTATTCAGCTATTGAGATGTGCCAGATGCTATGCACAACTGGGATATTCATATTATATCAATAAATGGTACATGTATCTTTGTATTCTTGGATCTCTGTGTGTATTTCCGGTGAAATCTAGAGTCAACAGGGGTGGGAGTCGGGAATAAATAATGCAAATTCCCTGTGCTGGTTATGGAGGTTCACCTCTGGTGGGGGAAGTAACATTTCATGGTTTTACCTTGTTCAGCAAGACTATGAGACAAAAATCGGACCTACTGCACAATGAGTTGCAAGGGTCCTGCAGCCCCCAAACTCTGATCTAGAGAGAGAGGAAGTGGGTTCTCACTCTGGGAAAGGTGACTGTTAGAGTCCTGAGTCCTAAAGGAATCTTGAGAAGTCCATGAAGGGAACAGAGGTGCATTGATTCCCAGGACTGTGACAATTATTATGTTATTGTGATGGTCAGACATGCTTGTATACAGGCACCCTATTAGCTGATAAAGGATGACAGGCTAAAACTCAGTAGCATTATCAAGGGTTACGTTCAGAAGGATGGAGGGAGGGATGAGGTGGGGAGGAGTCTTAAAAAAAAAAAATCTAGCCACTACGCCAGTAGTACTGTATCCCCCTTCTGCTCACCAACCCAGCTTTGGGTCATGAACCTACACTCAAGGAATCTTTGTGCAGAATATTGAATAATATAAATTTGAGAAGTCAAAAAGAAATGAAGAAAACCTTGCCAGTGGGGGTTCAAGTCAAAAGTACATTTGTTTAATCTTGTCAGCATTCATTTATAACACAACATTTGAAAGAGTCAAGATTTAACCCATTTTCCCCCATTGCACAAAGCACCAGATAAAAGAATCTTTTCAATAATAGTATTTCATTTTGAATTTCACCAGTCCATTTAGTTTTGATATTACAAGAGGACTATTAGCTTTATAATCTTGTGCTGAATGTTGATGGGTTCTGACAGCTGTCACTGAGAAGCTGAAAGAGAGGAGACTTTCAAGTTGAATAAAATCTGATTTTATTGAATAAGGGTAAAATTTATTCTGCCTGCATAAGTTCCAAGAATCAGGCTATACATGGGTGAAATGTGGCTGGGATAAGGAGCTGAAATACATCTCTTCACCCTCCCACATCTAGTCCTGGATGGGAAGCTGAAGCACAGATGCCTTATGACAGGTGCTCCATGCTATGCAATAGAAGAGTAGCCTCAACCTCTCTGTACCACTTGTCCACCAGGTGCTGGGACTCCTCATATACTGGACTATAGATGTTATGGCCCTAGGCTGGTCTGGCTTCTTCATCATTCCTCATGGTAATCTCAATGGTGAGGCCACAGTGTTTGAGGGATCTTGAAGAAGACAGAACTCTAGCTCCCAATGCCCCACTAAGGGATTTAGATGGTGTGGAAGGCCCTCCAGGGGCTTTTCACTAGCTTTTTGTATCACTAGCAAATTCCACTCTATGTACACTGCACAGTTCCATTTCTGACCATTATGGAATGTTCAGTAATGCTTAATTCTCTTTCCAAGGAGTTATCCATTTGTCTTAGAGGTAGTGGATATTTTCTTCGGTATATTTACCAGATAGTGAAGAAAAGGAATTTCCAAATGTCTATGCTTGGCTTGTCTATAAATTAATACTTACACTGACACTCTCAGTTCAGGGACCAAAGCATCTCAGCTTCTCTTCACAGCTTAGTGCCTAAACTGCTCACCAGAGTATATTCTTATCCATAACAATGGAACCATTATGTTATTGATTAATCCATTGTAAGTCATTTCAGGGTTTTTTTTCATAGTAGCATTGATGTGCAAAAGTCATTTGCATGTGATTTTGATTCATTAAAAGAGTATTTGTTTACAAAATGGACACTATCAAGGGTTCTAGGCCTAACATTAGAGACAGCAGCTGCCTTGTAGCTTGCAGGCATGCATGCTCATGTCTCCATGTCTCCTTCTCAGACTGTCTGCTATGTTTGTACCAGCCTTCATAGAACCTGGAGAAAAGAGCAAAAGTTGCAGGAAAGAACAACTTTGAGGAAGCACCATAAGGCCAGTCTGTTGGCTCATGGTTAGAAGGCTAGTTGCCATTGCAGCATAGCCTACGTGAGGAAACTGCCCAACTTCCTCCCCCCAACCCCCAGAGAGGCACGGGGGAATTTTTGAGGGGGCAAGCGGTGATGCCAGGTGCTCTGTGCCTTCAGGGCAGTTTCCCCATGTGAGTTGTGTAAGGGGAGAGCAGCAGAGTAGCGACCCTCACAGTAGAGCTCCAGCTTGGGGCCATTTTCAGTGAGGAGAGCCAGGCGGCTGAGCTTCTTCCAAAGCATCTGTGCAGCATACAGCATTGACTGTGTCAAGCCCAGGTGAGGGACAGAGCGAATTACTCCTGGGGGAATCCTGTGCCTGGCTCAGCCGCTAATCCCAGGTGAGCGGGTGGGGGAGGGTGGAGAAGGATGGGATTTCCTTTTCTCCAGCACAGAGCAGCAGGGACAGAGTCAGACCCATTTCCAGGAACCTCCCCCAGCTGCAGAAAGCTACACCCCCGCTTCCTGCCTCCATCACTCCTCAGCTGAGGGGGGAGGGGTCACTGTATGGGGAGCTGCGCCCCCACATCTGCCCAACCCCCATGCATCGGGACCCTCCAGAAACACCCAGCTACCATTATCTGGTCTGTAAAATAGAGATTATACTTACCTCCCTTTCTAAAAGCCAACTACAATCTACAGATGAAATATTAAGCAGGAGCAGGATTGGGATGTGATTTAAAGTCACCTTTGCAATCTCCTAGTGCTAGCCTCCAGGATGAGTCAGAGAAGTCTCATGGCTCCTCTAACTTATACCAGATAGATACACCCTGATAGGGCTGTTACACAGCTGCAGATTGGACGGACTACAAGGAACTCAGATCATGATTCTAATAAACCTGTATTCCAAGAGGGACAGGGAACAGGTTAGAGCACAGGCAGCCACTATAGGGTACTTGGGACAGCTTAACACCCCTGTTGTGCCATGCTGCAGTGCAAAGGAGACATCAAGTTAGCTGAAAATTAATGGACTATAAATGTAAGACAATTCAACAGTTTTGTTCTATTGTGTTACATTTACAATGCTTTTCTTGAAATATTAATTATGTGTAATTAGCATTAGTTCTATATTGTATCCTTTTAAGAAGATAAGATTCCAATTAAAAATAGCAACAATTGATTTATATGACTTATTTTAATCTCTGGGAAAGTTTATAGGGCAAACCTAATGCTTTTTATAACAGAAATTTAACAACAATTTCCCTTCAGCATAAGAAATGAAGCACATAACTATTATTTTCAACAGAACATGATGCTCTGGTGATTAGATAAAATCGTGAAGTGCTCTGCCATTTAAATACAGAGTTATAAATACTACCAACATTTCTTGTCTTAACTGTTTGCAACCGTTTCCTGTAACACGCATAACCAGTGTGCCAGACAGACCCCTACAGAATCAGGTTATATTTATAGCAAAATTTCAGAATGATCTGGGAACCCAGAATTCCTTAATTAATAGCCCAGCTTTGGCACAAACTCATGCCTTGAGTACATCTTTTAGGTTCTGATTGTGTTAGTATGGCCAACTGGAAGCATTAAAAAATCATGAGTCGCCCCCCCCCCCCCAAATCATAAGATTTGAAAAATAATAAAGTGTGGGCTCTTTTTATGTTTGTTTTGGTTTTTGAGCCCTTATGGTTTACTTTTCCAAGGTTTTTTATGATCTATGAGGCAAAGGAATTTGCTTACCCCTCCCCATCTAAGATTTCTCCAGTAGTCACCTGATTCCAGGAGCAGGGATTTTAGGAAAAACATCAAATACCATGAGACTTGCAATAGAATTGAGAGAGTTGTCAATATTATTGGCCCCTTCCCCTAACAGAGGGGCCAGTATGAGTGCTAATCACAACAACAGGCCCTGGGAGCAGTGATAGCTTTATTCTTCTGGGAGCAAATCATCTGAAAAGGAAAAGAGGAGGTGTGGCCATGGGTCCACCCACCTCTGCACCAGTTTGCAGTATGGGCCTGGCACACTGGAGGTAATAATCTGTACTATCCTAATGGATGGATACTTAAAAGGGATATCCAAGCATAAGTAGATCCTAATCAAGGAATGTATACTTCCCTACCTCACAGGAGTGTTGTGAGGATAAACACGTCAAAGTCTGTGAGATGTTAAGGTACCACAATAACAGGAGCCACATAAGGACCAGAGATAGAAATGTCTATATTCTGTAATACAAAGTTCATCACAAAATTCTTGTTCTGAGCTATGAAGTCTATTCTGCTGTATTCCCATCTGGTGCCACAGCCTCAAGTTCTATCGTTTTACTCTATTAGTAGCAACAGACAAGGGCTGGGCAGCAAAATATTCAACAGCTGAATATTATTGTAATTTTGAATATGTATGTAGCACTCAAAGTATGCCAATTCCAAACAGAAGGCATATGCCCTGTCCAACAGAAGTTACAATCTAAGCCCTGACTCTTGCAAACACTTACGCTCATGATTAACTGTACTCACATTCATAGTCCTATTCAGTTCACTGGTGCTACAGATAAGTAGAGCTAAACATGTGCATAAAAGTGTCTACAAGATTGAAACCTAAGTATAGACTTAATAAAATTAAAAAAATAATCAATGGACAGGGGAAAAGGGTAGGGAGGGATAGAGATGTAGAAAAGGGTATGATTTTGTATTTTTGAATTTTAATGTATATTTCTCCAGGTTTCCAATGAGGGGTATGTAAAGGTAGCCTGGTTGAGCAGGACTGATAATGTTGAATTAGGACAATATAAATAGCAATACGGGCAAATTGTAAACTTGCTAGGGAATACCGAATTTCAGAAGACAAAGGCTGTCATTTGAAAAAAAAAAAAGTCTCAAATTCTACCAGTCCCATTAAAGAAACTTGATTGCTTCAGGAAAGTGATAGTTCTCAGAAGGTAATCAGGCAGCAAGTGGATAATATTGAGGTGCACCTTTGCTACTGCTGTGAGACTTCCCCAAAGTAGTAGTCTTTTACATAAGACCTCCAGAAGGCTCAGCTATCCCATTGTCCCACATAACTGGGGGCTGCAAGAAGAAGAGAAGCTGGTGGACTGGGTACCCAGACCCATAACACATTGTCATCTTCCTTTAATAGTGTTCAGATTATGTCACTCCTCTTTTCCAGAGCATATCCATGAAAAAAAAAAGTTTGCTCTCAGTTCATCTAAAATTTTAGTCCTACATAGGCTCATTTTCACACGAACTCGAGCTACTGGATTCACTCAAAATTTTGTGAACCTTGTGGAGTGGTTATAGAGTTTGTGATCTTCCTCTTTGGTAACGGTGATACTCATGGCAAAAATTTTGAGAAATTAGATTGAGTTTCATATTAGTAACAGATATTCAAATAAGGAAATGCTGCTTGGTTTACTTAATTCTACCAGTAGCCAGCCTGCAATAATACAGCAATGAATTTCAGAATGAAGATTAGAAGTTTATCACTAATCACGTGGCGATACTCTGATACTTAAAAGGCAGGCGTGGGGGTGGGGAAGTCTCCCCGTTAATAAAGAACATTTTGATTTACTTTAAAATACGTTTCAGAGTAGCAGCCATGTTAGTCTGTATTCGCAAAAAGAAAAGGAATACTAGTGGCACCTTAGAGACTAACCAATTTATTTGAGCATAAGCTTTCGTGAGCTACAGATCCGATGAAGTGAGCTGTAGCTCACGAAAGCTTATGCTCAAATAAATTGGTTAGTCTCTAAGGTGCCACTAGTACTCCTTTTCTTTTTAAAATATGTACATCTCAGTGCTTGTAATAGTACCATATGTGGGCAACAAGGATTTTGTGTGTTTAACCTCATTTATATTATATTTGGCTGATGCTTTTAGATGGAACAGTTCTATTCCTGCAGGGTTACTTTAAAAAGGCTGTCTTTATTTAGACTGGATCATTTAATTAAGCTGCAGTATTTTCTCCAAGTAAAATTAATCAGTGTAGGTATATTGCTTTTATGAGGCGCAATTAGTAGGCAAATAGGTTAGTGCCCAACAGAGTTGTTATAATCTGAGTGTACATGACCTCATAGAATTTAGGGACAAGCTTTGTTTACTCTTAATTATACCCTGTGTCATTTACTTCAGATAGGTTATAGCCTACGTTTCAACTAATTAATTTATGCAGTTAGAAGACTTCATTGTAATAGCAATGTGTGACAATTTGAGGTAGAACGGTCTGTCCTATGACTGGAGGGAATAATTAAAGAAATATATTAATTAAAATGAGCTTATTAAGCTATATTTGCATTATAAGCATGTTTAACCTAACCTCCAAAGGTCCAATCCTTATTCTTGGCCTTAGGGTTCTTACTTCATAAGTAAATAGAATATATTCTGTGACTGATACAGTAAATAGCAATAGACCCTACAAGGAGAAAATATTGATAAGATCATGATTTTCATGATGTAGACATATAGTGGGGGATTTCTTTTTATTTCTCATTAAATCTGTTAGAATCAGATCATTTGTTATAATAGCATGAAAAAACAATGACGGTAAGGACACAGTGAGGAAGGATGTCCAGTGGTTAGGGTTCTAGCTGATCACTCAGTACACCAGCATTCAATTCCTTGTTTTCCCCCCAGTCTTCCTGTGTGATCTTAGTGGTGGAGTTTCCCGAAGACCTCTTTCACTTAGTTCCACAAGAACTCAGTCTGACTGCAATTTTGTAAATTTTTGGATTTATTATTTGGCGTATTACACAGCTATGCAGCCTTAATCAGACTCAAGTTTAGGGGGTGGGTATATCACACTTCCAAAGTTTCACAGCAAATTGTATGTATATTTACAAAGTACATTGCATTTACTACACATTACATATTATTGGATTGGCTTGGTTACTTTGTAGGAACCAGTCCCTGTACAGCATGCTCTATCCACACTCTCTCCATGTACAACTTACTCTTTACCTCATCCTTACGTTCCCAACTTATTTTATCCATTGTTATCTTGTCTGTTGTAAGTGGTTCCCTGGTTGTTCCTCCTTAACTTAGCTAGTACAGACATTCTGTTTCCAGCCTGCTGATCCATTTACCGCTCTAATCCTGTGTTACAATAAATAAGACCTCACCCATGTCAAGCCAAAAATTACACTTCAGCAAAACACTCAGGAACAGGCACTGCTCTGCTCAGCACTGCAACACCCAAGTCTAATTTTTATCAGTGTTAAAAGCATTCAGTGAAAGTGGCACAAGGTGCCCTTCTGCTGGTTTAAAAACAATTAACCACCTTTTGGATGAGTATTGCAGGTATCAGCAAAAAAAATGAGTTTGCAAATTAATAATGGAAAGTTTTGAAAATCACTACAAAAATAGCTATTATATGAGAATAACTAAAATTCAGTTGTTGGGAGCACTCACAAGTGAGGTGAGCAGAAGCAGCCCACTAGGGCTCAGAAAAAAAAATATCATCATTAAAGGCAAGATTGTCAGCCAACAATCTGCCCAAGTAATGGTCAGAGAATATGTGCACCTTGGTCTATCCTATTCTCTGTCAGTGGCACATAATAGTCTAATCTCTTGTGGGTTTTATTTCCATTGTTAGGTTTAGTGTGCGGGTGCTGGGTGATGTTGGTGACCTGTGATACACAGGAGACCAGACTAGATGATCTAGTGGTTCCTCCTGGCCTTAAACTCTATGATTCTAATGATTGTGCTACCCCAGAAGTGGGCAAAGGACCCTATAGTGGCTCAGATTACTTCCACTGCTGCAGTTGCTTACCCTCCCTCATTGGCACATGGGAAGAGGGGACAGAGTCAAGGCCCCAGTCACTCCACAGTCTGCCCCTTACCAATTATCTATCTTACCTATTTGTATGACTCCCATTACATAGTATCTAAGTATCCACAATTCTTAATATATTTGTTCTTACTACCCCCAGATGCAGTAAGGAAATACTATTATCTCCATTTTACAGATGGGCAATTGAGGCACAGAGAGACTAAGTTCTTTCCTAAGGCCACACAGGAAGTCAGGGGGAGGGGAATCAGATTTGATTTTGGCTCTTCCAACTCCCAGGTTATCACCCTAACCACTAAGCTTCTTTTCTATTCCTTCTTTCCTTTCTATTCTTTCTTCAATCTGCATGCGAAAGAGCCCTACAAGGACTGCTCTTCTACTTGGGCAATAAGTAGCCTACATAGGAGAGTAAATGGGTGCCTTATACCCCATACTATCCTTGGCTAGCACAAAGAGTGAACAA
This sequence comes from Chelonia mydas, assembly GCF_015237465.2. Classification (NCBI taxonomy): domain Eukaryota; kingdom Metazoa; phylum Chordata; order Testudines; family Cheloniidae; genus Chelonia; species Chelonia mydas. Next base: position 47,161,671 of record NC_057852.1, read on the forward strand.
CAATCTCACCTGAAGGTAGATGGTGAGTGGGGGAGATTACAGATCACAAAAGCCTGAAGTACCAGTGTAGGTTTGTACACCAGTATTTGTTAACCACTATACCACCGTGAGTGTATGTTCTTTAATAACTTAGGCACAAATTTCTGTGTGGGTTAATACCAGACCATGGACATTATACAAACATTTCTACATACCACAGTTAGTGTTTAGTTCAGTATATCATATTTCCATATATTCTAATTAGAGTGTAAAGCCTCTAGATTTTTGTCATATAATGTCATACATGCAACAGTGAAAAATAATAATATAATAATCACCTCTGGGAATCAGCTTCATCTAAAATTCCCTACCTTAGCAGAAAAATCTATTCAGACATATGGATTTTGCATAACAGTCTGAGTCTCAGTAAAAGCAAATGTGTTTTTCACAAATCAAAACAGTTCAGACTTTAAACAATTTTAAGGCTAATGGCAAACTTTGGGATGTTTCAGTGATGTATGATAAATATTTATTTTTGCTCTGTAATTTAAATGATTTAGCATCTCACATGCTTTTCTGAATTCTATAGTGACCATAATAAATCATGTTTCGGATCTTATTAGTGTTGGCATTGGCCAAATGTCAGTAATTATATCTAGAAGTAAAAAGTTAAGGAGCTGATTTGTCAATGAATGCTCCTGATAAATCAAATGGCTTATCCTGCTCTATGAAATGTTGGAATGCTTTCTTGACAAGGCTATATAAACTTTAATTATACATTGGTCCCCCAAGTAACATAAATAACCAGCCTCTCTCCTTTATATCCTATCCTTTGTCTTTGGCAACATGTATTTCACAAAAAAACAACAAACATCTAAATGAATATTTTCACATCAAAATAAGGTAAAAAATTCATTTTTATATTTGGGGTTTAACTCAAAACATGATTCAATGATGTTTCATAAAACTAGAATATGTTAACAATACTTCAGATATTGCATTCTTTTGACCAGGGATTTATCATAAAGTATTTGTGTAATTAAGAAGAAATGACATATGCAGGAAGGAGACATTTTGTATTTAAAGTTCATTTATTAGAGTGTCATTGATTCCTAGCTGTAATCAACAGTATGCAGTATCTGTCCAAGGGGAAAATGCAGTTACATTGAGAAATTAGATTCCACGCCCCCCCTTCACTGCTTAAAGAAAAAGCTACTCGATTGCACACCATTACCATATTGAGATACATTATAAAATTTATGTTATCAACACCTTACATTTATGTTGTGCTTTTCATCGCACAGGATCCCAAAGTCTTCCATAGATGATCAGTTGTTAATATTTGGTTAATTAAAATAATAATTTGTCATGTATTTTAAAAAGATGTAACATTTGTAAGAAAATAAGTTATTGAGGTTAAAATTATAGATGTGGTACACTCACCAAAGCCAGAGTAATCTTCAATAAGCCATTAGAGAATACATCATCAACTCTTTAATACTCATTTTTTTCTTATTCTGTACACTAATGTTGTTGAAATTGAGATCATTTCAATAGATGCATATTTATAACATTTTGATTGCTTAAGTGTTTAACATCATGTGATTAGTCCCTAGAGTTTGTTTTTTAACCGGGGGGGAAAACTAAGATCAATTTAGAAAGCAAAAGTTTAGTTTATATTTTATTCATATGAAGCAGGTATATTATTGGTGTGAAAACTACTGAAGACACTACCCTTGGGCAAATTAGGCCATCCTCAGTCTTTAGTCAAATAAAAATCCCATTGAAATTTGTTGTTTCTATACCCAAAGAAAAAGATGAACTTTCAGTCTAAAATAATTTATTTTAGATTAAGGAGAAAAACAAGAAGCAACTAAAGTAAAGATTCCATGAGAGAATACAGTGAGGGGTTTCCTCTGTTGCAGGCTCTAGCAACATTTTGCAAAATGATTGCATGCCACTATAGAGATGTAAAGGTGAAATGTCTAGAAAACAAAGGCATAACAGCTCAATAGCTGAGTATACCACAAAGTCAATTGCATGTTTTAAGGACTGTAAAAAACCTCACATTTTGTGCCTTAATGATTCAAACTTAAAGAGGAATATGATAGGAGGTGAAGGATAAAAAAAAGTCTCCGTTTTGTGGCAGAATTCCCACTTAACACTGTGAGGACCTAAGTCAGAATCCCCTACACAAAGTGAGTCACAACTTAAATAAAAAGTCAACAGCTTTAATTCACTTAAAAGTTTATAGTGAAAGATTCTAAGTTGCAATCCAAGACGACCCACAATCACTACACTGCTCTAGGACAGTGGAGATCACTAAGTCCACAGTGAAGTGTATGAGAGCTGGGGATAAAGCTTTCTCTGTCAAGGGATCCAGCTATGGAAGAATCTTCCAAAGGAGATCAGGTGAATGCAGCATATGAATGTCTTAACAAAATGTCATAAAATCTTCCTCTTTGAGAAAGCCTTCCCTCGAAAAGGGATGCTCACAATATGAACCCCTCTTATTCCAACAACCTCCCCACAACCCTCCCAAAATATAAAAAATAAGACCTGCTTCTCTAAGTGGAGTTTTTACCCTAAACAGGGAGAAGTTCCTCAGACTCCTTGAATGAGCTAGGGACTTCACTACTGGCATTGATTTGATATGAAAGGTGCTCAGATGTTATGGTGACAGTAAAACATTCTAAAATAGACAGATCCTTGCAGTAGGGTAGAATTTATTACCTCCTGCCAACACCTTCCTCTCCTTAATAGATGGTGAACACTTACCGAAATCTACCTGGGGAAAAAAAGGTTACTCACCAGCTCTCCACAAATACATCATTACAAAGTCAATGGAAGTTATACACTTGGATCCTATTAACTTTTAGTAAAGAAAATGTTTACTGAAGGTAGGAGGTGGAGTACACTATTTTAGTGATTTGGCAAGTATATTTGTGGGGACAAGCAAAATGATTCTGGTATCTATAATTGATCAAGTATTAATGTGACTATAGTTACATCTGTCTATGTATATGCATATTTGGGACTCTTCTGTTCTAATTAACTCACTCATTCTTACATTTACATGTAGAAGCCAAAAAACTAGTCAAAGGTGGCAATATATTTTCCTGGCATACAACAACACATGCACTTTGCATCAGGGATTTCTGTAACCCAGTCCCAATAGGAAAATCCATAGATTAATACATCAGCAGGCCAAAAGGACCAAAATCTAACCTCCTGTATAACTAGGCTTGGCAGGATTCCATTTTGATTGATAACTGTCTGTAAACATAGTTTTCAGCTGACACTGAAAATATCAATCAGTAATCATCAGCATGCCTGGATGGATCAGGTGTCACTGACCCTGCAGCCCTTCACTGGAGTGAGTGGGTCTGTGACCACTGAGGAGCAGAGGGCTTCTTACGCTGCTTCAGGGCTAGTGACACCTGATCCGTCCAAGCACAAGTTGCATGAAAGGTTGCAGTCCAGATGGGGCAGAGCAGAGACCCCTGGAGGAGGATGAACCCCCTGCTACTATGGGGGAGGCCACTCAGTGCTGAATGTCTCCTGCAGCAGTACAAGGAGCCCTCTGTAGCCTTGCTGTCACAGACCCACTCACCAGCTGGAAGTGCTCTGCACCTTGCACCAGCACAGACTAAGCATCAGTGGTCCCATGGCTGTGCAAGGAGCCCTCTGAAGCTCTACCGTTACTGGAGTGAGGAAGCATTGCCATGACAGTGGAGCTGCAGAGGACTCTCCATACAGCTCCATGGCCAATGACACCAGATCTCTCCTGGCACAAGGTGTGGGGTAGGCTGTGGTCATCCTGGCACAGAAGAGCAGAGACCCTAGGCCAGGAGCAGGAAGAGTCATCCCGAGACATCACCCCACTGTTGAATGGCTCTGTCCCCAGCTGTGGATTAACTCCCCAATAGCTGGGGGCTTGTCCTCTTCTTTGTAGTCTCTGCTCTGCCAGCCCAGACCAACAGCAGCCTTCCCTGAACCTTGCAACCCGGTGTCTTGGGTACCTCAGCCGCACAGGGTTCCCCCTACAACCTTGCTCTCACCACATTCCTAACCCTACTCCCAACTCTCCCCTCCCCAATTGTAAAAATAAAAATAGATTTAAAAAAAAAATTATAAAAATCTGAATTGAAAAAATAAATAGAATTCTGCCAAACCACCGTATAACACACACTGAATTAATTCCTGTTTGAATTAGAGCATATTTTAGAAAAAAAATCTTGATTTAAAGACTTTTAGTGATTGGGGAATCCACCACAATAAGGTAAGGTGTTCCCATGGTTAATTACACTGTTACAAATTTGCACCTTATTTCTAGCATGATTTTGTCTATCTTGAGCTTCCAGACTTTGGGTATTGTTATTCCTTATCTGCTAGCTATCAGAGCCCTCTATCAAATTTCTGTTCCCCATATAGGTGCTTATAGATTGTGATCAAATTGCTGCTTAGCCTCCTCTTTGTTTATCACTAGACGGCATGTTTTCAAATCTTTTAATCATTTTGTGGCTCTTCCATGAACCATCTCCAATTTATCAACATTCATTTTGAATTCTGGATACCAAAACTAGACAGTATTCCAGCACTGGTTGCATCAGTGACAAATACAGAGGTAGTATAATCTCCCTATTTCCAATTGATATTCCTCTGTTTATTCATCCAAGGATCATAATAGCCATTTGGGCAGAGAGCCACATGACCAAGTTTTTTTTCCCTCCTCAGAGTCACTGCTTCCCACAACAGAATTCCATCCTTAAGTATGGCCTACATTCTTTGCTTCTAGAGGTATGACTTCACTTTTGACTGTATTGACACATACTATTTGCTTGCGCACAGCTTACCAAAAGATCCAGATCAGTGACCAGCCCTCTTCATTATTTACCCCAACCCCAAACTTTGTGTCATCTGCAAACTTTATCAATAATGATTTTGTGTTTTCTTCCAGTTCATTGATTTAAAAAAAAGTCTTAGATAGGGCCAAGAACCAATCCCTGGAGGACTTCACTGGAAATTCACCCACTTGACTCCTCATTTACAATTACATTTTGAAATCAGCCAGTTTTTAATCCATTTAATGAGTGCCATGTTGATTTTTATTGTTGTAGTTTGTTAATCAAAATGTCAGTCATTACCAAGATACATGCCTCACAGAACTCTATTACTTTTATCACTCAAATTTATAATTTCATTAAAAATGTTTAAGATAGATCTATTCTCCATAGAACAAGCTGATTGGTATTAATTATGTTACCCTTCTTAAATTCTTTGTTAATAGAGTCCTGTATCAGCCTTTCCATTATTTTGCTTGAGATCAATGTCAGGCTGACAGTCCTATAAATTACCTGGGTCATCCGGGTTACCAATTTTAAATATTGGCACAACGATAGCTTTCTTCCAATACTATGGAACTTCATAAATGTCCCAAGACGCATTGAAAATCAACATTAACAGCCCTAAGAGCTCCTCAACTAGCTCTCAAATTCTTCAATGCAAGTGATCCAGATCTGCCGATTTAAACATGTCTACTTTAGCAAATGCTCCTTACCATCCTCCCTAGTTACTGTTGGAATAGAAAGTATTTTATCACTATGATCATCTGATAGGACTCATCTGGCTTTTTTCTAAATACAGAACACAAATATTTATTTAATACTTCTGCCATTTATTATTTACAGTTCTATAATTTCCATTTAGTAAGGGACTAATATTGTTCCCAGTATACTTTAAAAACTACTACTTATTGTTCTTAAATCTGCTGCCAATAATTTGCTCCTTGTATGCCTTTGCAACCTTTATCAATTTTCTGCAGTTCCACAGGTTTGGTTCATCCCTGCTGCCAAAAAGGTGTGAAAATGAAAACCCGCCTTGATGTCAGCATTACTGACCGACCTTGCCTGGGGACTCCTGGCTTTAAACTTCTCTCCCAGGTTGCGTAGGATTCCAACCACAGACGCTGCCCACTGTATGCACTGAGTCAGCACTCTGCTAGTGTGCCAGGGCCACACCCCTGCCCAGCATGGACTGAAATAAACAAACAGTCTCAAAAGTAATTCAACAAGAATAAGATACAAACACAAAAGTACCAAAGGAAAGAATATATTTATGCAATAAAGAAATGATCAGCAGTTCATTGCGTATAAATTAATATCCTATGAAGACCTCAGTTAAGAGATGGAATTAATAGAGAAACCATTAGACACATTACTAAACTCTAAATCAAATGTAGACAGCATCTTTTTGACAACTAGATGAAAGCCCAGTTAAAAACAAAAACTACATAGTGTGAACAATCTAGGGCAGTTTTTGAAATGGTATGTTTAAATTGCACCCTTTATATATTTGCACAATGTGAGTTGTGCATGAAAATTCTACATTTGCTTGTGGAAATGAATCTGTGCATGCAAAACTAGTAATTGCTGACAGAATGGTAAGCACACATCTCCAGTTTTTGTATGAAAACACCTTTTTTGTTTATTTAAATCCAGACTGTAATGTAAGGCTGGATGGTTAGGCAATTTTTATAGGCACATTTTAAGTGGCCATCCTTGAAGATGTGGTTTCACAGTCTAAAATAAAAGACTAGAAAATACTTAATCACAATTGCACTTTTAATTTCTACCTATCATTTGTAGACTGTCCTTATATTTCTATGGGCACTTAACTCCCACTGACACTAATAGGAGTTACATATTACAATGGTGCAATGCAATGGTCAAATTAAGATTACAATTGACATGTAAATCAGTAAGTCAATAGTTCAATTTATCTGGCTTGCCAATTACAATTAGTAATTAAATCAAATTAAAAAGAACAAATTAAGGAAAACTATTTTCTTAACATTTTACAGGAAGATTGGGGGAGAAACTGTTCTCTTTGATTTAAGCCATTTAGTTAAGAGTCGATTAAAGCTAGAGGCTGTTACTTGCCTTATTTGTCAGGAAGTATAGTTCTTAAAATAATTTTCTAGTAACTTTTTTCTTTGTCTGCTTTCTCTTCCCTAAAGCTTCACACATCCACAAAAAGTACATCAAATTCTTGTTTATCTAATGTATTTCCCCTCCCCACTTTAATACAATGCTTGCATCGTTCTGGTGGTCTGGCATAGACACAGAACAACTAGAATCACATGCTTTGAGCAGCTTTAGGATGACACTGGTTTAACCCAGAGATCTCTTACTATTTCAGTAACAGACTCAAATGTTTAGTTTCTGCTTTGGGGAATAGTTACCAACACACAAAGACACACACACACACACACTAATGGGTGATGGAACAATTTAAGCACCCTTGAAATGCTCTACAGAAGGATTTCCTCATCTTCTCAAAGTCTTTAAGAGCAATCATGGGAGCTAGTTTGGACATAGGTTAATGTTTACTAGTATCTTTGTCAGTGGTAACATGTACCTTGAGCTCTTTCATATGTGGCAGGTTTTCTCTATCTTTTGGGTTTGGCTTAGCTGATGGTCAGTCTTTTACTTCTCCTTCTCTGGGTGGAGCGTCCACGGAAGAGAGAAGGATGCCACTTCAGGTGTCAAAGCGAGAGAGTCTCCTCATTTATTTCTTCATGGTTAGCAACTTTTGTATGGATTTACTCCACCCCAGGGAACACTTTTGTCCATATAGGGGTTCCAGCATGTTGTCTACATCAGCCTGGTTCAATGTCTTGGTTGGCACCTTGATCATGAGATCACATAGAAGATTCCAATTAATATGTACATGTCTTAGGCTATGTCTACATACCTCTTATGTCAGCAAAACTTATGTTGCTTCTACATACCTCTTATGTCAGCAAAACTTATGTTGCTCAGGGGTGCGAATATTCCACCCCTAAGTGATGTGGTTTTACATCAACATAAGCATTAGTGTGTGCAGTGTTATGTTGGCAGGGGAGCTTCTGATACTCACAGAAGTGGTCTTATTACATTGACAGGAGAGCTCTCCCATCAGCACAGAGCATCTTCGCCACATGTAGACATGGCCTTACTCAGGACACAGTAGTGTGTCATGTGATAAGTAGCTGGTGAGCAAACTTCTGACTTAAACAATTAAGACATTTGTTTCTTGAGCCTAAGTATAATTAATGACTAATCAGCGTTACATATTTCCACACATTCTTGTGACACAGGGCAAGTAACTAAGAGGTGAGGACAGAGTTTAGGGCAAGCAAGTAACCTACCCTAATGACCTTTTGCCTATAAGCCAGAAAGCTTATTCAAGCATTTCCTAGTAATGCTAACAAACATTTGGCCAACATTACTGAGGTAGATCTACATTCAAAATGGCTTATGTTCCCTACACTTTATTCTGAACCCCTTCCAATTTTTACATCATCCTTTTTGAAGTGTTGGCTACAGAATTGGACACAGCAATGGTTTACAGAGGTAATATCTCCTTATTCCTATGCAATACAACCTCATTTATATATCCAGAAATTGTATTTGCCATAGTATCAGACTGGGACTACATATACATTCAAGGTGGAAGGAGCGATTCTGAGCTCATGTAGATGTATCCGTGCTGCTCTGCTCAAGCTAGTGTACTAAAAATGTCAGTGTAGCTGGGGTAGCACGGGCAGCGTCTTGAGCTAATCTCCAGAGTGGAACCACCTGTGCTACCATGCTACTATCATGTGTAAGCGGACCGTTGTCCTCTTACTAACATTCAGTGGGAGTGTTTTGGTTGGCAAGCTCCCAGTACTAGAAGGGGGAAGGGTCAATGGGGAATGCTCCAGGTCAGCCTGAATGACAGGGCGGGCAGGCTAATCAGAGAGCCAGGAGGCCAGGGAGGTCAGCTGGATTTGCCTGGGTCAGACAGAGTGGGGCCAAGCTAAGAAGAAAGCAGGGGCCCAAGCTAAACTGGGGAGCTGAGCTGTGCCAGATCCAGAGGGACCAGAAAAGCAGCCCAGGGAGAGCAGACTTGCCCTGGGAGCAGAGCTGCAGCAACCAGAGCCAGAGGGGCCAGAAAAGCAGCCCACGAAGCAGGTCAGTGCTGGGAGCAGAGTCACAGAAGCAGCCTGCAGAGCAGACCTGTCCTGGGAGTTGAGCTGTAGCAACCAGAGGCAGAGGGGCCAAAGAAGCAGCCCAGGGAGCTGAAGGCAGAGCAGCAGCAGCGCAGAGACAGAGTGGTAGAGCTGGAGCAGTCCAGAGCTGGGTGAGGTGAGCAGCCGGGGAGACCGAGCGGGACTCTGGGCAGCGGGCCCAGCACAGGGAGACGCCTCTGCCAAGAGGCTCTGCAGGCCAGGCTTGGATCGTAACCCCAACAGGGTGTGGGCGACACTGGGAAGAAGGGTCCTACCACTTCAAGCCTGAGAGTGTGTAGCCACGACCAGAGCAAGTGTCCAACCCACGGCAACCCTACAGCACAGCCAGGGCCTGAGAAGAAGGCCTGGGACTTACAAGGAACAGACTGAACTACCCTGACGTTCCAGAGACACTGTTTGTGATATTCGCTGCCACAGAGCGGGTTGATGTGTTTCCTTTAACCTTTCCCATTTTTCCTTATTCTTTTTAAAATTAATTGTTGATTAAATAACTTACATTTGCTTTAACTTGTATGTAATGGTCAGTGGATCAGAAAAGTGCCCAAGGCAGAGAGAGTATCCCGGAGTGGGGACACCCTAGCCCTTGTCCTAGGTGACCACAGCAGGGTTGGGGGTCGAGCCCTCCAGGAATCCTGGGCCCAGCCTTGTTGGGGTTACGAGGACTCTGCCAGACAGGAGAGTGGAAGGGGAGTCCTCAAGGGCAGGGAGGCCTCTGGGTAAAGGAAGTGGGAGCAAGGACTCAGATCCTTTCGCTAGCCCACTTCACCAGGGTAGTGCAGAAGCCAGGAAAGTTCCCCACAAGAGCGGGACTATTCCCCCACTTACACATGCTTACAGCTACATAATCTGGGAATCACATCTCCAAGTTCACATGTAGAGATTGCCTGGAAGTTCATGTTCAGTTAATTGCCACCCATGACACCTAAGTCCTTTTCAGTCTCTTTTTTTGAGATTACTGTCTCATGTCCTGTCACTGACCTCTATGGTCCTTTTTTGCAGAAAGCTATACTTGCTTACATACTTTGCTGGACCAGGGATAGAATTGTGAGTACATTGCAGGATTGAGCCCTAAGATCTAACCTCCTAGGCACCAGGGCCTTGTGTGACTAGAAGATGCTTGGCAGGGTCAGAGAAAAGAAATACACATGTAAAAGCATGGCGGTGAAGACTTTTTACTTTGTGACTTTAAACCATGTCTTTTCCCAATATTTTCTCTTTTGCCAATTAGTTCCAATACCTGAGACTGGACAGAATGACATTGTCACCACAACTTCTTGGGTAGTGGGGGGGAAATTCAGTAATTCATTTTTTTCAGGCCTGAAAAGCAGTGACTAATTTGTTGACTACAAAAATTAAGTGGAAGTCAATGGTTTTTATATGTATAGGCACCCTTTACTAAAGGGGCATCTGAACTTAATTGAGAGTGTCCAAGTAGGAAGATCCTGAGTTCTGCAATCCTGCCTTGGAGACATCTCCCATGATGACTTGGGGAGGAAGTGCTAGGATCCATTTTGGACAGGAGCAGAGATTGCTTTTGTGTAGCTCTGTCCATATCAGGAGCTGCTGCAAAAATGCTCCTAGGAAACCAGCTGCTGCTGCTGTGAGCCTGCAGGGGATCTGATCAAGCAGGGAGCCTCAGAAGTGGTTGGTGACTTCACTTGAGCTAGAGCAGAGACCGTTGCCACCCCTAGAGCTGACTGAGGTGGGCCTGAAGTGACGGCTGCGTGAGTAACCACTACTTTTGTTTGGGAAAGTACTTGCAAGGGAAGGGGGACAGCAAAGAAACTTTAAGGGTTATCTGTGTCCAAGAAGAGGCAGAGTGGTCTTCTCATTTAACCAGAACTCAGGGCTGCTGACATTTGGCTAAATCAACTCCAATCTTCAGCAGGTGTGCGTCTTGTTGCCTTGGCTGGACTGATTCACTGGACCAGAGTGCTGTCTCCAGCTTTAAGATCTTACACCATGCCCACCCAAGCAAGTGTTTAGAACTCTGAATCCCGGAGGAGTGTATATTCAGGGGTGGGGTAAATAGTGGCAGTGTAAATGCAAGTTTTATACTACTCTAAATTGTATTTAATTGATTTATTGAACTGGCCCCTGGTGATTTAAATTAGTGGTGATATTTAGTCTCAGTCTGTTGTATCATGAACCTAAGAACAGCCATACAGGGTCAGACCAATGGTCCGTCTAGCCTAGTATCCAGTCTTCTGATGGTGTCCAAAGCCAGGTGCTTCACAGGGAATGAACAGAAGAGGTAATCATCAAGTTATCCATCCCCCGTCACCCTAGCTTTATTTGGCAGAAGCTGTGAATGGGACACTTCTGAGCATAGTTTTGCATCCCTACCTCTTCTGGCTAATAGCCTTTGATGGACCTATCCTTCATGAACTTATGTAGTTCTTTTTTTTGAATCCTGTTATTGTCTTGGCCTTCACAACATTCCCTGATAAAAAGAGCTCCACAGGTTGATTGCATTATATGTAGAAATATCTTTTTTTTTTTTAAACAAGCTGCCTATTAATTTCATTTGGTGACACCTAGTTCTTACGAGAAGAGTAAATACTTCATTATTTACTTTCTCTATCATATCCCCCCTTAGTCATCTCTTTTCCAAGCTGAAAAGGCCCAGTCTTATTAATCTCCATTCATATGGAAGCCGTTCCATACCCCTAATAATTTTTGTTGTCCTTTTCTCTGCCTTTTCCAATTCCAGTATATCTTTTTTGAGATAGGGCGGCCACACCTGAATGCAATATTCAAGATGTGGGCATACCATGGATTTATATAGAGGCAATAGGATATTTTCTGTCTTACTATATATCCCTTTCTTAATGATTCCCAACATTGTTAGCTTTTTTTTTTTTTTTTTATTGCCGCTGCACATTGAGTGAATGTTTTCAGAGAACTATCCACAATGACTCCAAGATCTTTGAGAGGTAGCAGCTAATTTAGTTATATGTATATTTGAGATTATTATTTCCACTGCACATTATTTTGCATTTTTGTCTTTGCATGTTATCTTTACTTAATATAAACTTCAATCTAAGTGTGTATTGGGTGCATATTGTTTATAATTGGTATTCTGAGTTAGACCCATTGCACAGATTAATTTAAGTTTGTTCCTCGAGGCTCCCAAGGGACACCATTGAGTGTGTACAGAGCCCAGCTTGGTGGTGGCACCACCAATTTAATTTTTTTTAAAAGTAGGAGAACTGCAGCAGAGGGGTGGATAGAGGATTCCCACTTACCCATCTCCACCACTGGGATACTGAGGATATCCTTCACTGACATACTTTACTGCGAGCATTGCCTGCTCCCAAGTTACCCAGGGATAAAAGGGAGGGGGGGTTACATATGAATTAACTATAACGATCCCCAGGATTCTGCTTATATTCTATGTTAAACTACACAGAACAGTTCATTAGCTCGACTCTTTTGCTGTGGGAGCAGAACAGTTTTCAGGAAGCATCCACTTAGTGTTACAGTAACTGATGCAGAGTTCCACAGAAGGTGCTATCCCAGCTCTTACCATGTAAGAGAATGTGGCGTGACTGAGACTGGATAACCAGGGTTCTGTGGATTTCCGCCACGTAGGGACAAGGAGTTACAGAAAAGGAAGTGATCTTGAAAGAAATTCCCATACCACATATAGATTGTAATCATTGACTAGCTGATATTTTCTCAAAGCTATTTTACTCATTGTCCTGGCTGTGCAACAAGAGATATATTTTAATTAGGCCTCAACTTTATTAACTCAGCTAGGAATTATCTGCAAAAAAGTGTACAGTGCATGTCATCATTCTCCCCCCGCCCCCGCACAAGCGTGGTCCCAGGTTATTGCTGGACCCTGCTGCCCTACCCTCACATGAGGGCAAAGGGGAGCGAGGCCTCCACTTCACTGCTTCTTCTGAGAGGGGATGTCTTCCCATAAGTGTTTCCAACTCCAGTTTATCAGGGAACCTGACCCTTAGGGAATGAGAAGTTCCACTGGATACCTGCCACCTGATAAATATTGGTAACTTTAACCATACCTCCTAATCTCCCCACCCAGGTCCCTGACCTGCTGTTGGAAACAAAAACAATCTACCTCACCCCAACCAATCTGCGAGTGAGGGGAAAAATCCTTTCCATTTCCCCCAAAAGTTGACTAGCCCAATGCCCATACGAAACCACAAAAAAAAACAAAAAAACATTCAGTCCTACTCTGACACCCTAGGTGGTAGATGCTGATCTGGGGTAAAAGAAGGCTGTGACTGGAGAGGTGTGTGTCTATGTACTCTCCCTTTCCCAGGTTTTCAGGCCATTTGCTATGCTCTGAACTACTTCTACAGATGGCAGAAAGCCTAAAATTCCTCATGTAAGATGAGACACATGGGCCCATTGATGCCAATGGGCAAAAGGTTCACTGTTCTCTACAAGCAATTTCTGTCTCACACCTGACAAACTCACTACACCTAATACATAGCTTTCACGCTATTTATCCATGAAGGGTATCATGTGAAGTCTCAATTTACAAGATTTCAGTAATCATTGTGAGATGGGAGTACAATTAAGGAATAATATAACTGTATTGAACACTAACCTTTTGATGTGTAAGACACTAAGATGAAGTGTAGGCACAATCAAATTCTTGAAATACCTGCCAGATCAAGAGTCAGGTGGTGATTTTCTTTTCTTCAACTGTACTTGCTTAACTGTTTATTTAGATAGGCAACCCAATCATCAGTTCTAGAGAAATTAATAAAGGGGGGGGACATCTAATATTTCAGGTGCTTCCTTCACTTGGAAAAAAATCTAAGCACGTTTTCCATTTAATTTTACCTCACTAGTACTCAAGGACTTAGTAAATAAACGCAAACTGATTATCTGAGTGACAGCCCAAGGGCCTCTTACCATGAAAGTAAAGAATGCTTTGCTATTAATTTCCACGGGGGGGGGGGCGGGATTAGACTCCAAATGATAATTTTACACTGAATTGGGTAACCACAAGGGACTAGACAATGGCTATCTATTCTAGAGTCTTTTGTGAGTGAAGGAAGTAGAAGAATGTGTGAGAGGGTACAAAACGTGCATAATGTTTGGTGAAGGAATTCATCTTTGGGGAAAGGGCTGGAAACCTTCCCTCTGCCAAACTACAATACCAGGAATGACTGAAGTGTGAGGAAATGGATAGATTCATAAGTGTTAAGACTAGTGAAGACCATTGTGATAATCTAATCTGACCTCCTGTGTAGCACAGACCATAGAACTTCACCCAGTAATTCAGTATTTCTAGTAACACGTGGTTGTCCTACACTGTATTTTGATATCCAATATAGGCTGAGTGAAATAGATGAAGAATGAGAGAATCTGACAGAATTCATTAAAATAACTTGGGTATATATGGGTAAAGAATACTATTTCTCTTCTTGATAGTTTGCCACATGGCTTTGACACAGGATGAGCTGTGGACAGGGTGAGACCCACTGTTACCAGAGGGTCAAATCTAGAGAGGTTTTGAATATGTCACAAAACACCTGAAACTCCAACTGAAGTCAACAGGAGTTGTCTTAGTGTAAAAGAAGGAACAGATTGTGTAAATCACTTTAAGCTGTCTTTGGTTCTGGTCTGACAATGAAAAGGCCAAAAAGGCATTTCAAAACCTGGACTGTTTTGAGATATGCTTTTGTCAGCTAGCACAGAGATGGCCAATTTTTGACTGCCTGGTGGCAGGCTAACCAAGCACTCACAGAGTGACTTTAAGGTGAAGTGTGTGCAGCCACGGAGGAATCTATGAACAGTAAGGAAAAAACAAAAAACAATCCTGAAGGAAGAGTGTCCAAAAAGAGAGAAAAATAAGGGGCATAAGCCAGACATCAAAGTTGCCCTAAAGTCAGTAACTGTCAAAAAAAATATTTCCTTTTCAAGGAACACACAGTCTTAGGAATTGTCAGTATCCTCAAAGTGTGGGCCAAGAATCTCTCAGGAAAAGGAACAACCTGAATCTTGGAATATATCTCCCACTCGAAATAGATGCTCTGGGAAACCAAATATGGTTTTGCATACAGAACACATGAAGATCAGAGTTTTATAGTCACCAGTGCAGAACTGGCTGCAACTACCAAAACGGTCAGTCTGACTCAAAAAAACCACCAAACAAACAAAGCCACACCACACAAAACGCCCCCACCTCAGTTAAAATGTCCTGTGGGTTAATCTTTAGCACCGTTTGGCACGTACTGAACTTAAGTCCCTTTAGTAAGGAAAGCAAGTTTCACATTCAGGTTGCATTATGTTTGGTGGGCCAGATCCTTTGGTTTGTTAAGGCTGTCTTACAGCTCCCAGTCCTTCTCAGTGATTCGTTGTAATGGGGAGTCCTGCTTTGTGCCTCTCTGTGAAGGGGAATTTGTGTGGGGCATTGAGCCATCTTAAGAGGCTCACATGCCAACCTCCCTGGCATTGGTAAAGAAGATAAAACTAGGGAAATGAGGTGTGGCTTTGGTATCATTCTAGCGTCCCACCATCCACTGTGCCTTTGGATCTCAAAATGCTTGAAAACTGTAACAACTGTCACAGTTCAGGGTAGCTATACTTGAATTTCCCCACTGGTGGTGCACCAGTGGACACTCACCCTAGGCTCCCAGCTCCTGAGCCAGCATTGCTCTTGGGTGGAGGTTGTATCTATCTCCCACCTGACTTTTCTTCCAGGGTGCACAGTTCCCTGTATACACTGATTTCCCTACTAAGTCAGACTGCCTAAGCAAGCCTGCATCTATGCTTTGCTTTCTCCTCAGACTATGAAGAGATGTAATTGTCCAGTTATAAGTTATCACACAGCCCCTCCATTTATTTTAAAGGGTGTTTTTTTGTGACATGCTTCCATACTCTTGCACTCCAACATGCCACACTGTCTCCCACAGAGTTCCTTATGCCCACTAACTGTGCATAGTTTAGAAGTTGCTCCTTGCTCACCCTTACTCCATCCTGGGCAGTAAACCTCAGGGAGACCCCCTCCATGTACAATCCAGGATCTGGGGTTAAAAGTTCAAGTGGTCTTGTGACCACTCATCCTTTGCACTGTTCTCATTCTGGAGGAATTTCTCTTACTACTTCTCAAAGGTTGCAGAGCAGGAACAGCACAGGAAATACTTTGTGATCCCTGTCAGGGGAAGTCACAAGGAAGAAGGCAGAAGGGAAAATCTCAGGCAGAGAACTTCAAGGGAATAACAACATATTTGTCAATGTATGCAGCACAAACAGGGATTTATAAATTATAAATGGTGCATCAAATGCCAGTCTTAGTGCCCGGAGATGGTGGGACACCTGTATGTTGGTCTCTCCCAACACCATCTATGTGCTTTTCCTCCTTGTTCCCCTCTAAACACTGAGTACCCATCCTTCTATGATCTAACAACCTTACTACACTGAACCCTCAGCATCCAAGTCCCAACTTCTGGCTCACTTTTCACAGGATGCCTATAAGAGGGGAGTCAACAATAATACTAACACGGCTGCTACTCTGATACCTATATCTCCTCTCCTTCCCCAAATCACTCCACCAGGGCTTGAGGAGCAGCCCTCCTTAGCAAAGGACAAATCATTCACTACCCAATCTACTTCAGGCCCCAGCATGTGCTAGACAGAGATCACTCCTGCATTTTGTAGTTTGTATCTGTTTACTTTACTTAATATAGTGTTGGCAGAGCACCTTTGTTCACCTTGTATAAAATGGTTTCTTCTGTTAAACTTTGGTTCACAAAATGCTGCAAAATATCACCTGCCTTAATTTGCTTAATTACAGATAACGCTCATTAGTTTAACCTATTTATTACAATAGTCCTATAACCCTCTCACCAATAGGCGATACACATACATGAAGGAAACAAAACAATGCACCCCATCCCATTTATCCCGTACAAGAAAAAGAAGGTGTCACCTTGCTTTAACAGCAATAATCTGGCACTTTCATCCACAGATCTTAGAGCACTTTAGAAAGCTGGGCAACATTATCCACCTTTTTCCATCATTTATGCCTTATGTAAAGGGAAATCATGCATCACAAATCTACTAGAATTCTTTGAGGGGGATACAGTGGATATAGTCAACAAGCACGTGGACAAGGGGGATACAGTGGATATAGTGTAATTAGATTTTCAGAAAGCCTATGACAAGGTCCCTCACCAAAGGCCCTTAAGCAAAGTAAACTGTCATGAGATAAGACGGATGGTCCTCTCATGGACTGGTAACTGGTTAAAAGGAAACAAAGGGTAGAAATAAATGGTCAATTTTCAGAATGGAGAGAGGTAAATAGTGGTGTCCCCCAGGAGTCTGTACTGGGATCAGTACTGTTCAACATATTCATAAATGATGTGGAAAAAGGGGTAAACAGTGAGGTGGCAGAATTTGCACAAGTACTCCTTTTCTTTTTTTGGTATCTGACTATTTTCTTAAGAACCAAATGTAGGTCAGAATAAATAAAAAAACTGAGACAAATAGAATGCATCTTATATTTCTACTTCATTCCAGAGATGTATTTCAATAGGAGGAAATCAAGGCTAATATCTAGAATATTAAGTTTTGTCATGCTAGAAGATTTTTTTTTTTACACTGTAATTATATTGCTGAAACAAACAACTAAATTCCTCCCTGATATGACCTCATTGGCTTCACTTTGGTCCAGCTTTTAATATACAGGTTTTCACCCTGTAGTACTCACTTTGGAACGATAATTATTCCAAGCGGAAGAGAGGGCAACTCCATTTAAGTCAATAAAATTGTGTACACTTAGAACAAGGCTGAATTTAGTCCACAATCATGTGCATAATTTGCATGTGGATCTGATCCAAAGGCCATGGAAGTTCATGAAAAGATTCCATGGGCTTTGGATCAGGCCCTTTGTCAATAAAGGAAAATAATGCTTAATTCCTTGCACAGTCTAGTTATTTCATTGCAGTACTTACCAAAACCCCCTCACTTATTATGCAGGAGCATCTCATATAACCAGGAAGGAGTAGCTGTACAAGCTATAGTAACATGGCTTACTTAGCTTTGCATTCAGTTATCATTTATTCATTATGCTATACATATTTACAGAACTTGTGATTTATATCAATGTGGAAATGCACACTCCTTCACGAGATATTCTGGTTGTAAATTCCATATTCCATTCATTGTATTTTTGTTTTTAAATGCACTACATTCCCCAAAGGCTCTCCTTTAACTAGTTTGCTTATTGTGAATTCAGCAGTGATATTCTTTAAATAAACGGAAGAACAAAGCATAATTTCCTAACAACACTTTATAAAATGGATCTGAATAAGACCCCTAAGGTATTCTGAAGATGAATTAATTATAAGTGCATGGGGGGGGGGGGGGAACAACCTATGTTGATGCGTTACAAGTTTTGGCATCTAACCTTATATATTAATTCCCACTCAAATTTCTTTCGATGTTTATGATATGGAGTTATTTTACTCACTAGGATTTCAGGTATGTTTCAAAATAAATGTAAACTTCATACAAAATAATAATTGCTTGTTTTGCTCATTTATTTCTCCATTACAATTATTGGATCTATATTATAGAAACATGAAAATGTATTGCAAAAGCACTGGGTTGAACAAAACACATCTCTCTATGCCGGGAGAACATTAAAAGGGGATTGTCATTTCCTCTCTTGAATTTAAAGTTTCAGTATCGGATAGATCCATTGCTCTTAACAGTAATCGGGGTTCAGTTTTTATTATTCAAAATGGTCAAGAAATTGACTTATAGTATGTTTCAAAGTGTTATTTCATCAATGGTCAATTTTCTGCCTATTCCATAATTATGCATTTCTACAATTGATAACATTCTCACCTCTACGTACCTTTGCTGCAAAAGAAAAACAGGCAAAAAAAAAAAAAATCCATGGTACCTTAGTAGCTGAGCAGCTTTCAATTTTTAATATATTTATCTGTACAACACTCTTGTAAACTAGGGAACCATTATCCCATTTTACAAAAATGTGGAAATGGAGCCAGAGTGTAAGAGCCATGTTTTCAAAGGTATTTAAAGATACAGCTAGGCATCTAGTAGGATTTTCAAAAGTGCCCCGGCATCAAACGCCAGTTGAAAGCCTGCTCAGGTGAGTATGGACTCAGTGACCACACTGCAAAACATCACTTGAGTTACACAGGTTAGATGAGCAGCACAGATTGGATTAGCAGCTGATGAGCTGTTGTAACTGGAGATGCAACATCCACACTGTTTCCTAGCTTGAGCATCATCTCTCAAGCTGCAATCCTGACAGGGCAGCTAGCTCAGACTTAAAGACTACTTGAAGTGAGTTAGATATTTTTGTACGGTGGTCAAGATCAGAGCAAAGAACATGTTATAGCTAGAACTAGCAATGTAGTGAAGGCAGGCCCTGAGAGATGGTGCGACACTAGAATGAGCCTCACTTGTATTCAGGGCTGCAGTGCAGGGGGCTTCATGGTATTTCAGTGTTTCTGTACTTCTGCATATAGTCCTGGCCCAAGGAGTGGAGAGGGAGTGAGGAAAAAAAGAAACTTTTTAAAAAAAAAAATGTGTTCATAAAACTGGAGAGTGTGGGACAAAGATTTTAAATCAGTTATCTTATCTTATCTGCTTTGGCTAACCCTGATATGACAACTTTGGAGATGGTCTTGCTTCTGATGTTGCGTGGAGGCCCAAATCCTCCTACATACAGACAGCGTACTTTGTTATATACTGGAGCCCATCCTGCTGATGGAAATAACTACAGTCCTACTCCATGGACACTATTGTAGCTCTGAAGCAGCAGTCGCTTATGCAGCCCTAATGCATTCGGGTGGATCAGCAGGAGAGGATTTGTGTAGCTGGCTGCTTAGTTTCAGTCAATAATACTCTGCTAATGACAAGCTTTCCTGATCAACCAAGTTTATTTATAGATAAAAAATTGTAATGCTGCTTTTATTATCTTTGACCATGTTGATGCTGAGGACAAACGCAACATACACAAAGAAAGTATAGTCAAATTCAGCTGTGGAATAAGTGAATACAAGGAAATGGGGAATTATGCCCCCTTATACAATGGCTAAATTTGGCCCAGGTTGTAGCAAATAGTATACACAACATTTTTCTAACTTTTAATCCTAGTAGATTTTTTCTCATTCCTTACATTAGGGGCAGAATCCAACACTCATTAAACCATTTGTTTCAGTGGAATTTGATAAATCCTTCAGTCCTTTGCCTGATTATTTCCTTGTGCTTCCCTCCCGTTGTTTTCTATATGTTCCCTCGCCTATTTTCATACACTTCAAAGACTAATAATTCTCTTTGCTGCTTTTCAACAAGATCTGCTGTCCTCAGTTGGGATTATTGTTTCCTAATTAACTCAATGGACAGGAAATTTAAGGTATCAGATGCAACTAAAAGCCTTTCTGGCAGATACCACAGCCTCAATGTTTATACTTTTTAAAGCATTAAACAGACTTGTGAGAGTGTTCAGTTTTTCTCATGTTCTGCTACTTCACATGACCACCACCTGACTCCACAGAAAAGCATTAATGATCTAGAAGGGAAAGGGTAAGTGAATGAAATGGGACTCTGGAGATCTGGATTCAATTCTGCCATAATTTCAGTGAGAGTTTGAACAAGCCATCTTATGTGCACAGTAGTTCTGTTAACACATCCGGAAGTATCTTACTCCAAGCCAAATCCATGTTTTGTTTAGGATTGGAGAGAGTTCAGTTAAGGATTTTACACTACGTAGATAGGAAAGTCCCAACATTGCCCCATGACTTTCTAACATTTATCCCATCTTCTCATCTACCTAAGTATTCATATAGTTTCCCATGATCATAGTACACAAGTGCCTCCTGAACACTAATAGATCTTCTGCCATCTGTCACCCCAAGGTGCTCAGTCCCTTCTGTTTGGCATTTCCCATTGGATTCAGGGTTTTTCATACTCCAAGAGAGTGTTCTGCAATTTGCAGGACTGGGCTGTTTACCTTGTGTTGTGTCATACATTGACCATGAGAGAAAGAATAATTGCATAAATTGTTACTAAGAGCAGATATAAGATTTTAACTAGACTTGTCTGCTTGAAGAAATAGCTTGACACTGTGACATGGTGTACCTACCCTGCACCAGCCCCGAAAGTATAACTGCTTTGCATGCTGAGGAAGTCCTCCCACTCCAAACCTGCTGTGCATGCTCTGCTGGAGGCAGAGTATAAAAGGAAACAGCCCAACTCAGTCTGGGTCATGCTGCTGAAGGGGGAGGATGCAGACAGCAGGCTCTCTTCAGGGAGCAGCTACAGGCCCTGTCTACAGAGCTACAGCACACAGAGCTGCAGACGGACTCCAGGCTGCCTGACAAGCCCAGAGAAGAGACCACATTGGCAGGAGCTACGCCACTTGAGGGCCACAGAGACTGGGGGGAACCATGGAGCATTGCTGAGGGACAAAGGGTAGGAAGCAGGCCAGGGGACTTAGACTTTTCTCCAGTGAGTGAACCAGGGAACCAGTCAGCGTGTTTCAGGAGGATCCCTGACGACTCTGTGATGAGCACCCCCACCACTGCCAGGGCCCTGGACTGGGACTCTGAGGAGCAGGAAGAGCTCGAGTCCCCCTAGCCTTCACACCACATACCCTCTACCTGGTGCCCCACTCCCCCAACAAGCCATTAGACCATGCTACCCTGAATGGAAGGGCCGCTTTGACTCTAGCCATTGGGCCATTCAGCCCTGCGCAGAAGGGCAACTTTGACTCCAATCACTAGGCAATATGACCATATTTTATGGTAAGGGTCATCAGTATGTGACCTAACTAGCTGCGGTACTGCCTCTGCCCTTTCTTTGACCACACATGACCTGACACCCTGTGATGGGGTGCCCCTACCCGATGACACATTGACTTTATATTTATTTAAACCAAAAGGGGGTTTTGCCTTTGTTTTACTCCTAAGATCCTCTGCTTTTATGGTTTAAATAAAGACCTATGATTATCTGTAAAATTGATTGCTGTAATTATTAATGTACTCAGGAAATTTCATAAGGAAAAGTGATTAATCTTATAATTTAAAAGTTTCTCTCATGTAAATGGAACATGCTGAGACTAGTTTGAAAAACAAATGCATTACCAAGACCTCTAGAACAGTTTCCTTGTCTGTTTTTATCCTTTTATCCAAAAGCTCTCTCCCAAGTAGAAGCAAGGATTGCAATTGATTTTTTTTTTTTAAGACAAAGATGTTGAAATAGAATATAAGTATTAAATCAGGGAGTTAAACACATTGTAAAACAGAACAAAATTATGATCCCTGCTCTAAAGTGTTTACACCTCTTAACCAGAGACAGGTACCCATACACACAGACCTGAGAACTGAAAACTTCCTCATATATTGGACAACCTACAGACGGGACTACTTCGGAATTCAAAGGGAGCTGTTATTCAGACATATATGGAAGGACTAAGTAAAGATAAGTGTTAGATTAGGGCAAATAGCATTACACTGGCTTGAGTATGTAGTAGTGCTGTTTCTCAAGCCATGCAGAGAAAGGACAAACTCCTTAACGTGATGGTAATAGGAATATCGGTGAATTTACCGGAGGATTGTCTAGCCAGTGCAATAATATCCTGATCAGAAACTGCTATGGAACAGAAGAGACAGGAGTTCTGGATTTATGGTCTGAGTAATGTGAGCATCCCGTGGTGGCAGCTGAGCACCATTACTGGTCTATGGACTCGGCCTTTGCCATCTCAGAGCTCTGGTGGCCAGTTTTTATTTTGGCATTTACAGCAACCCTAGTTTTTGGAAGATTTCAATTACAGTACAGTAATGACACCCAATGGCTTTTTTCCCTCCTGGTGGTCGGGGAGCATGTGTTACCTGCGGTTTTGCTGACCCCAAGGCTCTTGGTAAACTTTACTCTTTGCAAGGCGGTGGCAGGAAACAAATCAACGGGGACACAGCCATCTGGCCAATAGATAGGTGATGCAAGCAGTCAAACAAAAGTACTTTCACTCAAAACTTCTACATTAGTCTTTAGCACTTTTATGCGTCCACAACAGGTTACTAGAGCACCCAGGTTCATATTTACCCAGGGCATTGAGTCGGTCTCGAAACTGTAGACTTCCAGTGGCCAGCTTTCCATCTGCAGGGGAACTTGAGGGGTTCGAGTGAGCTTAGATTTCTTCCTCTTTTTATACTGCATGTGTTAGTATTACATATCTTGTTCATAAAAAAAACACTGCTGAGCAGAAGTTAAGTGTGGAGATTTCCAGCCTGTCAGGTGCAGAATTTTCCATCAGCTAACTAGCTGTCCAGCAATAGTTAACTATAGCCAGACTCTCCATCTTGCACAACTGCATGCTTCAGAAAAATAATTCTAGGCAAGAGGGCAGAGGGTCATCTTTACTCTGTGGAAACTCACTTCACCCACCCCGCCTGCTCTGTTTGTTGTGCTAAAGTTTCAGAAAGGCCTCCTTTTGGATGCTTTCAGCTACAAGCATAACAATTGGTATGGCAGTTGTGAGCAGGGGTCTGAGCATGTTACTGGACTCTGGGCTATCAAAAAGCTGTTCTTACATGTGGACTGTAGAATTTTTTTTTGAGCAAGCATCGATTCTTGTGCTTATTTCTTCAAAAAAGGACATGATCTTCTAAAACATTTCTTATCAGAATATCTCATCTCTAAGGAAAATATTTGTTCTCTTCCCTACTGAATTAACCCTTGCCTGAGGTAGACATAGCTACTGGGAAATACAACCACAAGTGGGTTTCTGGGTCACTTTAATGTGCAGATAGGAGTGATCAGGTATTCATAGATTCCAAGGCCAGAAGGGACCATTGTGATAATCTAGTCTGACCTCCTGCATAATACAGGCCATAGAACTTTCCCAAAACAATTCCTGCAGCTTATTTTAGAAAAATGTTCAGACTCCACCACAATCCTTGGTAAACTATTTCAATGGTTACTCAGTAAAAAAAAATTATACATACATATATATATATATACACACACACACACACACCCACCCACCCACCCCCTATCACTTTTTTCCCCTATATTAAGGGCTGATAGATGTGTATTTTTGCAACTGTAAATACGTATCTTCCCATTTCTGTGTAAGAGCCACTTCTAATCCTTACTCGATTCACATTTCATTTTTAAAATACTGATTTACAGTTGAAGAAAAAAAATACAGGAATGACTACTAATGATTTGAACTGGATTCCCCTCCCTGCATCAGAACTCCTGAAACCAAAGTGAGATGCTAAATGCAATAGATTTGAGGCTCCTGTTTTATCTCATGCTTCTTATACTTTTGTAGTTGGATGAAATGTTGGCGCCATTAATAAAGATCTTAGATTTCTATAACATTTTAATTTTATAAAGCCTTAATGCAGAGCATAATCTGAAGGTGTATCCTAATACATAATTTAATAGCTATTTTATATGGCAACCCAGCCATCTGCTTTTCAAGGTAGGATTGCTTACCATAAAGGCATGTTACATATTGGTGTAGTCTTTTGAGGGAAGAGGAGGGGTTCAGTATGGACAGCACCTTATATACTTTCTCCCACATCGTAGAAGCTTCAGGACCTTATTCAGCTTTGATTTACATTGGTGCAATTAGGAATAATTCTACTGGGGTAAATGGAGATACACCGAGGCCCCTATGTGTTTATTAGGTTCAAATAGTCTATATAAAATATTCCTCGGTCTACACGGGCTGTCAGTAGGAACAAGACAAGGCTGCCCTAAAAAGGTTGATTTAAAAGAATTCTGGAACAGACTTCTCAGGATAGCTTTAAATCAGCAGAAACAAGACATTGCTTGTGGAATGTAGAGGGAAGAACATTAACATAGGAGCAAAAGTTAGTTGAGCCGAGTTAACTAAAAGGTGCCAATAGAGCTAGGTGGAAATTTTTGGAAAATTGGTGTTGATTAATTTTTTTGTGCAACGAGTGTCTTCTACATTGAAAATTTAGAGCTAAATTGTAATTGTTCCGGCTGAAAGCCAAAACATTCCCCCAAATGTTGTGCTTTGGTTTTTCAATAAAAGCATTTTTGTTTTCTGCTAAGTTTTCCCCCAGAAAAAAAAAACAAACACCCCTCCCCCTGACTTTGGATCATCTCTAGGCTTTGGTATGAACTTGCAAAAGTTTCTCTATAAAATACCTAGCTCTATGCAGAGACAGAGTTTAGTTTCATTAAAGTGCTGGGCAGTGGTCTTTGCCTAGAAATAAGGTTGGGATTTTCAGAGAGCCTAAAGGAGTTAGGTGCCCCATTTCCATTAATTTTCAGTGGATATTAGGTGGTGGACTCCCTTAGGCTGCAGGGATGGATGGGAGAGCATTTGGCACAACTAATATCTACAGAATAGAAAAAAGGAAAATAAGCCTTTCTATGCTCATTGTTCAAAAATCTGTAGTAACAAATTGTCAATTCTTATAAAAAATAGTATACATACTAGACCACTGTTATCCGAGTAGCATATGCAGTGAGTACACATGGTTTCAATTGTCTTTATTAATGTTTGATTTATTTTAAACTTTGTTTAACCACATTCTGTTGCATAGCTGTCACTCTGCACTGTCTGGCTGCTTTTGGGGTAAGAGTTTTCTCCTCTGCTGCTTCTGCCATCTGGAACAGCTTTCCTGTATCTCTGCCTCATCAACTCTCCATTTCTTTTCAAATCTCATCTGAAAACATATCCATATCATTTCTTCATTGTCCTCTAATTTGTCTCTTCCTCTATCATTAAATTATTATTATTAAATAAAGCATTTTAGAATGTGATTTGTATGAAACACAATATCCCAAATCAAGATCCATCATACTGTGCCCCATTGGATTACACTGCAGGCTCTGATTGGTTAAACCATAATTATATAGATATTGTACTTATGAGTAAAATATGTATTAAATGTTGGTGTATTATGTGCATTTCCTTTGTGTGGTGCACTTGTGTTGCTTACTTGTAGAACATAGTAGGACCTAACGACATCAGCCACACCATCAGGGGCTCATTCACCTGCACATCTACCAATGTGATATATGCCATCATGTGCCAGCAATGCCCCTCTGCCATTGGCCGAAACAAAATTGGACAGTCTCTACACAAAAGAATAAATGGACACAAATCAGACATCAAGAATTGTAACATTCAAAAACCAGTCGGAGAACACCTTCAATCTCTTTCGTCACTCGATTACAGACCGAAAAGTGGCAATTCAAGAAAAAAAACTTCAAAAACAGACTCCAACGAGAAACTGCAGAACTGGAGTTAATTTGCAAACTGGACACCATTAAATTAGCCTTGAATAAAGACTGGGAGTAGATGAGTCATTACACAAACTAAAAACTATTTGCCATGCTAATTGTTCCCCTACTGTTACTCACACCTTGTCAACTGTTTGAAGTGGGCCATCCTGATTATCACTTCAAAAGTGTTTTTCTCCTGCTGATAATAGCCCACCTTAATTGATGAGTCTCATTAGAGATGTTATGGCAACACCCATTTTTTCATATTCTCTGTGTGTGTATATATATATTTACACACAGATACACACACCCTTCCTACTGTATTTTCCATTGCATCCAATGAAGTGGGTTTTAGCCCATGAAAGTTTATGCCCTAATACATTTGTTAGTGTCTAAGGCGCCACAAGTACTCCTGGTTCTTTTTAGTGATATTTTATTCATTCTCTGCAGTCTTGACTTACAGTTTACTTAGGTAAATAGATACAAAAGGTCCTAGGCCAAATTTTGGCTTCAGTGACACACTTGCTAAAAATGAATCTATGATGAAATATGCTCCACCACAAATATGCCAAAATTAATGTGTTCATGAGACATCACATACAGTCAAGGAACAGGATGATGCCAGTGTAGAAGTGGGTGTGTTATGCTCAAAGCTTGCTTTGTGCATACAGACCCTAAAAAGAGGGAGAGAGGGACATCCAACACCATGTTTGACCATATTAATTTTGACAACATGTTTTTCTAGCCAAGTGCTGAGAACTCATACACAGACCTGCACAGATATCATTAATCCCTTGCTAGCACAGGAACACCTCTGTGAATCTGGTAATGCTTTCCAATAAAGGAACAACTCTGCCATTCCAACACGATCCCTAGACAGAAACACTGCTCCCCTTTGGCATGTTTGAGTGAGAAGCAGAAACACACCTCAAGCAAACCAGGCATTTGAGTAGCTTTTACATAGATGGCTTGGCACCACAAAATGCAGACAGCATCTTTATAATATAGTTACCTGCCTTCAAAAACTTACATCTTTTCAGCTTTTTATGCACAGGCAGAACAATTTGGAAGCAGAAAAGCCCTATGTTTAGTCTATAAAAAAACCTTTGCATTATTTTGAGCCAGACCTACCAACCTTGTTCACACTGAGTTCTAAGTTACTCTGCAAAAAGCCTAATGGAGATCAATGGGACTACAGGTGAGCAAGAGTGGTGGAATTTGGCCATCAGGTTATGCTAAGGGAAAAGAGAAACCAAGGACAGCACAAACAGCCCCAGACCCAAAGCCTATTGAAATCAAGGACATTATTTCAAGCTAATACAGCAATGATAGTCAGGTTCTTATAAATATGTATCTATCAGTGATGATAAAATAAGTCAATTGTACAAATTATCATAATTCTCTCTTTGGAAGAAATAAAACAAGCCCAAAAGAAAAAGAACGTAAAGCGTACAGCAAACAGCTACCATTAACAGTTTACATCTATATTTATCAGGGCTTTGGAGCGGTGCTCCGGCTCTGCTCCAGCTCCAGGCAAAAACCTGCAGCTCCACTGCTCCGGAGCTACTCCGTGCTCCGACTCCAGGCTCTGCTCCAAAGCCCTGATATTTATAACTGAAATATATAAATAAGAAATTCCTTCATTGCAATATCTTTATTTGCTATCAAGACAAATGAAATCTAAGAGACATATCAAATACATTATTAGCACTAAAAGGAAAAGAGAGCATTAGAAAGAGGGAGTTTTACACAACGCAAATGAGACAAGCTAGATGTTAACAACTCTTCAGGCTCTCTTAGCATATTCCAAAATGGGTTGCTGTGATGAGATTGTTCTACTCACTGCTCGATGGGGCCATAAGTTTCTCCTCTTACTCTCGGGAGCTGCAGTTGTGCTCTCTGTGATGCCACCCAGGTCACTATTGTTGCTTCCTCATTTGGGGTGTGTGTATCAAGGTTCCCGCTCTCCAGCAGTCTCCCATTTCACTGCCTCTCAGTGCCACTCAGGTCCTAGCTGGCATGGGATCCTGGGTCCATCCTCTACTCCAGGTGCTGGTTCAGAGACCCTCTACACAGCAGCTAAGGTCCAATCCTTGCACCTTGGTGCCTTTCCCAAAATCACTCCCATACCTCCTGGCCTTCCCTGCTCCTGTGGGTTTGCTAGTCTCTTCACTCCCTCCTCCTCCCAGGGAGGAACTTTAAAGCAACTTCTTTGCAGCCTCTCAGATACTCCTCCCTCTTCTCAGAGAGTGAAGGTAGCCTTTCCCAGCAGCCCCCACTTTCCTGTCTTTTGTAGAAATCCCCCTTGACCCTGGCAGGTGTGCTTCTCTCTAACTAGCTGCCTTCAGCCTAAAGCTCTCCTGTTTGCAGCCTAATTAGCTGATCGGGCCCACCTGGCCTAACTCAGCTCTTGCAGGGCTAGTGTGGGTAAGCATACCTCCCCACAGTTGCCATTACAGCGAATAAAAATGATGGGAGTGGGAAGAATCACAATTTTTTTTGACATTTTCAAAGTTGTTTCTGTTTTGCGGAGTTTGAAATGGAACAGCTTTCCTGCCGCCCCCATTCATTGTATTTTGTTCATGAAATACTTCAAAGAAATTAGAATATTTGTAATTTAAATTTTTCATTCCCCCATATCTCCCTATATTAGTCCCTACTTCCTCATTTTGCCACTGAGTGCAAAAAAATGAAACACATTGATTTTTACACTTATTTTTTCCCTTTGCTAAGTTACAGGATGACACAATTACAAAGTTTCATTTTTTTCCATGAGCCACTCTAACTTTTCCAAAGTTGCTGAAGATTTGAATAGTTACAGACTGGGAAATAGGAAAAAAAAAATGAGAAAAATAAATATAAAAATAAACAGAAGATATTCTTGATTGTAGTGTATTCAGTGGCAACAATTTTAAAAGAAGGAGGAAAGGAAAAAAACAAATTTGAAATTTCAGACATTTCAGTTTCAACTGTAAATGCACATTTTGAAAATCTGAAATCTTTTAATGGAATTTTGCTTAAAAAATGGAACTTGGAAAAAAGAACTAAAATTTGATAAGCTATAGTTGCCAGATTTCATGATATAGCAAGTCTATTCTTTTATGAAAATTTATTTTCTGCATAGCAACTGCAGCTACAAGATTTTCAATAAGTAACTTGTTTTAGAGTGGTGTATAGTTTCCAGTTAACTGTTACTATTAGACCATCTGCAAGTAACAAGCAGTGAAGACTTGGGAAAACGAAAATAAACCGAGGTTTTCTAAGGACTGTTATACTCATTTTGGTTAGCAAATTATTTCCGTGGCTTATTGGAGTATTTGGCTCATAGTTTTCTGGATAAGTTTGTTCGAGTTTGTGATCTATAGACAAGCTTTACCAATGTGTGCAAAGTGTGACTTTTATGCACTCACAGTCTAATCCAATCCTAATTGACGACAGTGAAAATTGACTCCAAGAAAATACACCTTAGAACAACTTCGGCCATTCTAAGGTATGGAAATGAACAGTTAGACTCCCAAAATACCCAAACTGTAGTGACACCATGAAGATGAAAAATTGAAATAAAAGAGCATATCTGGAGCCACAAACACTCTGGTGCCTTAATCATAATTGCATGCTTGTCGCATGGTATTACTTCAGGGCAGAGTTAAAGTTGTTAGGATGTATCATTTGTGCATTTCCATACCTTAATGGGTTTGGAGTTCTTTGAAGTGTAACCTTAATTTTGAATTTCTTGGGTTTCTAATGCTAGTTTTAGATTAATTATAAATGGGTAAAGTGATAAGGGTAAAATGATTTTTATCCTTAAGTTACTAGTATGTATACCCACTCTTTACAGGTTTTGTTGGTTTGTTTGTTTTTGAGGGGGAGGGATATGAAAAAGCTTCACTGATGCTGGAAAGGATAGAATACTACAGCGTTTGAAACTGGTTAATGATTTAGAATAAACATCCAAAGATTTCCAAATAAGCTTCAGTTAAAATTGTTCAGGGGCAGAAGCTGTTTTCTATTCTGACTTTTATTTGACTATTTACTTTGCAGTTCAATTAAAAAACAACATTTACTGGAATAGCAGCAGCTCTTCTTCATACATATGCTACCTTGGAGACTCAAATCCTCTTTCAGCAACTGGCAATAGGTGATCTTTTGTGGTGTTCCTTTTTGCAAAATTTTAATAAAGCTTTCTAAATGGCAGGTGTCAAGGTTCCTTCCCCACTCTGAACTCTAGGGTACAGATGTGGGGACTTGCATGAAAGACCCCCTCCTAAGCTTATTCTTACCAGCTTAGGTTAAAAACTTCCCCAGAATACAACTTTGCCTTGTCCTTGAACAGTGTGCTGCCACCACCAAGCGTTTTAAACAAAGAACAGGGAAAGAGACCACTTGGAGACGCCTTCCCCCCAAAATATCCCCCCAAGCCCTACACCCCCTTTCCTGGGGAAGGCTTGATAAGAATCCTCACCAATTGGTACAGGTGAATACAGACCCAAACCCTTGGATCTTAAGAACAATGAAAAATCAATCAGGTTCTTAAAAGAAGAATTTTAATTAAAGAAAAGGTAAAAGAATCACCTCTGTAAAATCAGGATGGTAAATACCTTACAGGGTAACCAGATTCAAAACACAGAGAATCCCTCTAGGCAAAACCTTCGGGTACAAAAAGACACAAAAACTGGAATATACATTCCCTCCAGCACAGCTTATTTTACCAGCCATTAAACAAAAGGAAATCTAACACATATTCTAGCTAGATTACTTACTAATTTAACAGGAGTTCGAAGGCTTGGATTTCTGATCTGTTCCCGGCAAAAGCATCACACAGACAGACTGAACCCTTTGTTCCCCCCACCCTCCACATTTGAAAGTATCTTGTCCCCTCATTGATCATTTTAGGTCAGGTGCCAGCGAGGTTACCTTAGCTTCTTAACCCTTTACAGGTGAAAGGGTCTTGCCTCTGGCCAGGAGGAATTTTATAGCACTGTATACAGAAAGTTGGTTACCCTTCCCTTTATATTTATGACAGCAGGCAAACTCACTTTCAGTATTTCTTCCATCATGAAACTTTAAAAGAGGCTTTTGTCCTCTTATAAAATGAGAGGGGGAAAATGCTTCCCTGATTTATGCTCCATGCAATTCCATTGAACTTTATGCAACACTAATGGTCTACTGTCTTTGACAAAGTACCAACTTATGGCAAGAAACAAGAGGATAATCATATTTTCTAAAGTGATGCACTAGTGGATGCCAAAGACACATGGATTTTCCTGACAGTTAAAAGGTTGCCAGGTAAAAGTAAATACTAAGTAAAAGGGGGTTATATTAATTGATTTATACATTTTATTTACTTATTTTCAGATATCTCACCCATGTCTTCTCTGTTGTACTAGTTAATGTTATTAAAGCCTAATCATAAGTACACACCTGTAGCTATATTTACATTGCACATGTTTGTTGGCCACTGTTAGGGTATGTTTGGCTACATGCCACAGTGAAAAACAGACTTCACCCACAGTGTGGTGTGGTAATGAAAGGCACTGCAGGCAGGAGGCAGTAGGAAAGGCAATGGCAGCTCCCTGCTTCTGAAGCCTTTCCCCTCCATCTCCTCATGTGTAATTACACACCACAGTATGAACACAGCCTGGTTTTCACTGCAGTGTGCGGCTACACATACCCTACATAGTGTGTGCTGTGTAGACATACCTTAAGGGTTGAGGCATGTCTTTACTCACCTAAGCAGTACCTCAACATCTACACTGCTATTTACACTCTTGCTTGAGAGACATGCAGTGCATATATTCTACACACTGCCGTAAGGAATATGCACTGTAGACCCACTCAGAGAAATAGAATAACAAAGGGGCAAACGTCTAACATTTTTGGCGATGCTTTTAAGACTATGGAGGAAAGCTTATTAGCATTGATTCCAGACAAAAAGAGAGTGAAGCCAAAAGGTATAAGGATTTTAAATGGGTGCTTTTATTTTCCCTTGCTGTTAACACCACATAAAGGATTGAAAACACGTTGGGTATGAAGTTCACTCTGACACACACAGCCACCCACCCTGTCATGTAATCTAAGTAGAAACAGACAAGAAATAGCCAGTAGAATCAATCAAATGAATATTCTATGTATTAAAATTCTATTTAGGGGAGGTCTCAAGACAGCTGCAAGTGGAATAGAGAAAGTCAGTAAAACATCTTGGAAAACCTGACCTGATCCTGCCTTTTGATCTGATTTTTTAAAGGGCATCAATTTTAGCTCTTATTTTACGTGCACATTTGTTTCTAGGTATGGCTTAATCATAAAAAAAAACATTTTAAAAGAACTTTCTTTAGTATTTAAGACACATGAATTTGTTTTAAAATTGGTCAGATATTGTACTCAGATAATATAGTGGTGGGTGGCAGCATAAAACCCTAAGTTAGATTGGAATAATCCTTTCCTTCTCCTATTCCTCCCTGTGTTACTGTTGCAAACCTTTTCTCTTTCTCTTATGATCATATTCAGTTAGGCAAGCAGTGCCAAGAAGAGAAGGCAGCATAAGTTTAGTATGTGTAAATATTATTATTGTAAAAGATAGGTCAATTTGCTGATAACCATTCCACTTTACATTTTTTCTAGTTAGTTCAACAATTAACAATGTCATTTATCCAAAGAATTACTGTTTGTGATCCACTAGAAATTAGTAATTCTAACTGTGCTGTTACCTGAAATGTTATCAATAATTTTGTTTTTGTGTTGCCATTAATACAATATATATTTTTTAAAATATATTTTATGGTGTACAAAGTGGAAGTGCAGATGAGGCACTCATACTGATTTATATTATTTCTTTTTAAACAATGGGTGTACATGGTTAATTCATGTCTACAATATAGCTCATAAAGTCATGTCTTTGTGACACTAAAACAAAGGACATTGGCCTACTTGTCTACAATATTTACTAACGGCTGTCTTCCCTGTGAAATTAAGCTGTGCTGATTCGGGTTGAAGAAGTGACTTGATTGTGTGATTTTTCTCATAGCTGAGAGCGAAGTAGAGTGACAGAAAAACAAAATGTGCACTTGTCTCTCCTGCCCAGCATTGTCACATGCCCTGAGTAACTTTTTGATCTTTTATTTAATTTCCATTGTTTCAAAATATCTACCCTTTTGTTCTCCCCCCTCCCAAATATATTCAGGCTTTGACACAAACTCATGGGAAATTTAATCACTTTAGTATCAGGTGTAAGAAAATATAATAGCACTTGGGTTGTATTTGGTGTAGGTTAAAGAAACATTTAATTGTAACATAACATCCAAAGATGATGGCCATAGGCACTGCTTTTTCTTGAAGGCTCTGACACAGAAGGTGTCTGTTGGTATTAACATCTAGCTGTAACTCTTCCATCTGTTAATCATCTTAAGTTTGACATAGCAGGTTATTGGTAACCGAAGGCTAGAAAAGTCAAAGGATTTCATTCTTTATAGTAACCTTCCACAAACACAGGATAGTATTTTTTGTTTTTATTTTATTTTGAAAATATGAGATTTCGAAAATGTTTACCTTAATATGACCTTTCATTTAGAAAAACCGACTTGTGCTTTCCATGGTATTTTTCTCCTAAGAGAATTTATTCAAAACCAGGCAAAGAATTTAAAGTTTGACAGACCCATCTTTCAACATTCCTTTCAGTGGCATTAAATGAAATACAGAGGCAAATTAAGAAGGAGGAAAAGTTCCTTCAGCTGCATGGAGAGAGTGCTGTTGTACTGGAAATTAAGTCTGTGGACCAGATTCTGGGCTCAGTTAATAGTAATAAATAATAATAATAATAAAATATGGAGTAATTCCACTGAAATAAATGGAGTAAGCCTGTTTACTAATCTGGGAGATAGCTCATTTGCATCCCTTCTAAAAATTAACTGCTGCTATCTCATTATGACACACAAAATATTGTTTTAAATGATCAAAATCATTAAAAACTAACCACCACCTTCACCACATAAATTAATGGAACCATCAAGCACATAGATATACAGTAGTAGTCAGCTCTCCAATTCTCATTGGCTTTGAAAGTCTCCCTGCAGATGCTTTGGGCAGCAAGTATGGTAAAAACATTTTAATGTACCTCAGTGACAAAGGACCCTAAATTGCATTTTCAAAAGGCACTTAGGAACCTATGTCTGACTGACAGTAAGTGAGGTGGGAGAATATTAGATTTAAAAATCCCCAGTTTAGCTCATGTCACAAAAGATACTCTTTATAATGCACAGGATGGTGAGAATAGGACCTCAGTTGCCAGCTTTCACATGGTAAATAAGCACCCCTGACTTTCACAATAAGCCAAAAATCAAGCTAATCCCATTTCAAAACAAGGCCAAAACAAGCCAATCCCTAAGAACCCCAACACTCTATGTAACTAGATCCCCCCAGCATGCAGTCTGGGATTGTGGTGGGCCTGTTGTGAACCCCTGACTCTCTCTCTCGCCCCTCCACCTTGCCCCTGCTTGCCGGGAGCCAATCAGAAAAAAAGAAGCAACAAACTACAAGCCAAACAAGCAAAAAGCTACAAGCAAAAATTAACCAACAAGCAACCCACAAGCCAATTAAGTCAAAAACAAGCCCAATTTCTGTGGTTTTTCCGCAGGTTTGGCATGTCTGAATAGGACTCAATGCTAATGAAGTCAATATATACAGAAGTTTTTCCTCACTGAACACCAGTTTAGGGTTTACTGCTGTAAAGAGTTGAGCACCACCTGAAAATAATTGACAGCTCAAACTCCCATTCAGGAAGTTATTTGTCCCCTTCAGAAAATAGAAGCCATGTCCAAAAGTTAACCCACTTCAAATGGATTATTCAAGAAAGCACTATTCTATTTAAAGGAGGAGAAAAACAAAATTAAGGAAATAGAATCATCTTTCTTTGAAATGTATAATTAATATCTTCTTGTTGTTTTAAACTCTTAAAAGAAATTAGAAAATACATCCCACATTTTCATCTAGTAATCTGAATATAAAGGAGCTGCCATTTCTAGAATTACAGCCAAGAGTGAGACTATGAAAGATGCCAGAGACATCTGAGAAGAGACACAGAGAGAGCCAGACTGAGTGAGGTGTTGAGAGTGCCCAGTGGTTCTAGCTACCAAACAGAACACAGAGCACTGACAAAAAGGCAGATAGTGACAGGGAGATCACTCGCACCATCAGCCTGTCGCTATCCATAACGTGGTCCAGTTTCTGACCTTACTTATGCCATCTGTTAGAACCTGGCCCTGTACTCCACTATATGGTCCCCAGTCAGTTGTGAATGGACCCAATCACTGAGCCACACAGGCATCTATACCAACTGGGTCTGTGTAGATTCTATTCACTGTTTCTAGCTCTGGGAATATAGGACACACTTCTAGGCTCTGACCTCTTGTCTGACACCCTTCTTTGAGACATGGGGGGCAGCTTCATTGAATGTGTGAGACTTCCTGAGTCTTCCCACCACTCTCATACACACATTTTCCCAGAGCTCCACTAGGCTGTGACTTCTAGTTTAATCTTTTCAAGGAAAGCAGGGAAAACAGAGCTCTTTGAAAAACAAAAAAAGTATCCAGAGACACACCCTCCCCTTGTCTGATCTCGTCCCTTCATGACAGTTCAATGTTTATCAGCATTTCAAGCTAGGCAGAGTCCCTCCAGCTCTCACCCTCTTGCAAGTCCTTTGGTTATGTGTATGTGGCAATGGCTGACCCTCCTTCACAGAGCAGAACACAGTTCCTAAGTAGTTTCTCTCTTTAGCATGTTCTCCACTGGGACACTCCACCTCTGTCCTTGTGATGCCTGCCACATCCCCCATGTGGCCCCTGTGTAGAATGTCCATTGTGCTAGGGGGAATGGCCGGTAGTTTAGAGACAATCAAGATCGATGGCCTAGATTGCAGTCTTGATGGTTTCTCAGTGATTGACACCTCACTGAAGGACTAACACCTTTCCTGGGCTGGACATTTATCTATAATGCAGTATAATAGGTTGTATTTGGGTGTGCCCAGTCTTGTGTAGTTTTATTGTCCAACATTTCCATACAGAACAATGCAGACTCAAAAATATCCTTATCCTACTATATCACAACAGCTTTACACTGGTGTAAGTATTGACTTCAGTGGAGATACTGCTGAATCTCAATGATTCATTTGAGATCAGAAGTACACCTCTTGTTTCTGGAAAACAATCCATCCAGAGAGTATTTTGTAGGAGGAATGACATGTTGTGCCATCTCTGGAGACATGTTGTGTGTTATCTCTTTGTGCTCTTCCATCCCCATACACAGGCCCTGAGCACAAGAACAATCTGGACCTTATGTTATGAATTCTTCTTTCTTTACTTTATTTTCCTGTTCATTGCCATGCAGATAGGGCCCTATATAATTAATTGATTAAAAGTGAAAGAAGCTCTGGGTGGTCAACTCACAAGTGAAAGATTCCGGTGAGAAAAAAGCATAAGCTGAAACTAATAAATGTATAATTCCCCCAATGTAATGACACCTGAGCTCCAGCACATCTTGAACTCAGTCAGATTCAAATTCCTTTGCTTCAAAACATTTTTTAATATCTACCAAGTTTTAAAAGTGCCTTTTGTATTGCAATTGCTATGAGGGGGGAAAAAAAAGATGTATGTGTGGTTTTCCCAATGGAAAATGAAGCAATAATACAGTAGAGCTCCATTTCTTTGAATTGCCTGACACAGTAGGTGTTTCTAAGTCCCTGGATTTTTTTTTTAAACGAAAGGCTTCCAATAGTAAAAAAAAATCCACATTATATATAGTGAACAATATCTTGTAAGAATCCTGTCTTAATGGATACATCACTCTGAGCATTCACATCTGTTCTGCCTTTTAATTACAAATTGTAAAAAACCATAATTCACAATTGCATCATAAAATGTAAGGTAAAAAGTCTAACGACCTACACATATTATTTGGCTAATCTGGCATGTATCTGTTATACTTTTTCTTAGTATTAAACAAAAATCTGTAGAACATCTTTTTTCCCCCCTTACTGTAAGTCTGATTTTTCCATCCTTATTCACACTAGGTAGGACCTTATACTGGATAATATCATTAGCTGTGGCCAACATAAAACTGATGCATCTGAGATGTGGAGGAAAGGAAATAATGGCAGGAAGATCTAAGCCACCTTTGTGTTCTCCTGATCCTTGGGCCAGTCAAGGCTGGCTAGTTCCCAGAACAACATATACCAGACCTGGGCTATTCTAAATTACATCTGGCTGTCCCTGGTCCACCCTTCTAAAGTGCCCCCTGTCCTGAGAGAGATGGGTTGTGTGGCATAGACCTGCTAAACCTGCACTATACCACTCAGGGATTCTCCTTGCACCACCTCAGGGAGCCAGTTAGGTTAGATGTCTGGTTGCTTTGCATCACTCTAGCAGTACAAAGCCCGACCTGAGAGCTTACTATCACTTGGGTAATCCTGCTGAAGTCTATGGGACTATTTGTATAAATAAGTGCACTTAATAACGCAAGTCAGAGTGCCAACAAATAGTGAATGTCATGATGTTATTAATCTTGTTTTTCAGGTACTCAATATAAGATATTTTCACTTCAGTTCTGTAGCATTAACCTTTTCTACTCTGCTTATACTGGAACATACCATTATTAAAAAACTCTTACCTAGTATGAAACTGGGACTAGAATATAAATGAGAGGAAGGAAAGGTAAACTAACATTCAGTAATGGAGCCTGATCTAGTAATCTAAATCATGAAAACAATACAAACAGTTTACAGGTATGCTTTATGCTCTGATACACAAAGTAATGGAGATGCCCAGGGGAATAGAATGTCATATGCAGTATACCTGAGAGAGCTGGCTGAATGGTACAATGGATTCATGTTTATTTTCATGAATAAAAAGGACAAGATCAATCTGTTTATTAAATTGTCCACAAATCTTGAAAATTTTAAACAAAAATTAGGATAAATCCAAAAAGGCATAGTAAAATTCTGTTATTTGGATTATTGTTTACAATGAGCAATTCAGCCAGTTCTACTGACCAACATCAGTTTCTAGCTGTGTGGGCCAATCAAGTCAAAACTGAACTCTAGACCTCTCTGGCACATTTATCTTTGTCTGTTGCGGTGCCCACAATATGGCACAGAATAATGATTGTCTGCCTTTACTTGTTTTTCTATATAAAGTTGAGGCCTTGTTTAGCTCATAAAACATGTGTCTGCCTCTCCCTGGTGTTATATCTTTAGTTCAAATATATCAGCCAGAGATGTGTTATTAAAGTACCGCTGTGATTCCACACTAACAATTGCTGCCTTAAGAGACTAATCTTGTTTTGTAAAGCCTCTATTCTGCAGTACTACATGTACAGTATAAACAAAATATAAAATGGCTTACAACTTAAAATCAGATTTAGCAGAAACCATTAAACACCAAAAATTAGGTTATTACAACCTACTTGCCACAGTTAACTGCTATAGAAGTTTAGAGTTCAACACATCTATCATTTGTGCCTCTACCCGTGAAGCATCATTTTCAGCTGTTTCCCAGTAATGTGTATACAGAATGAATTTGGAAAATTGCTATGAAAGCAAGATCAGACAAAAAGCAAGTCCAGTTTTAGGAGAACATTGAGGTTATTATTACAGACTTTATGAGAAATGTAGAGATTGTCTGCAAACAGATAATCTGGAGCAACTCTGGGTTATATGTGCTTGGAAATAAAAAGTTAAAAATGTTATAAATTCGTGGACAAAGAAGGCTTTAGAAATTAGGAGGTGAAATTAAAAAGCAATTGTTTAGATCATATCTACCACATAAAAGTACTGTAAGCCTGGATCAGCAGTGTTTGCAGCCAGCCACAGATCATATTGTTTAACATTTTGCTAGAAAATATATTTTCAGTTTTTGACCTGACTTAAATAATCATTTAATGACAGGATATTGAAGTATAGCATAGAAAAAAGAAATTCTTTCAATAAGTTAATTTCCAGATTTCTCCTAGAGATGAAAAAGTCATTGTTAACAGACAAAATTAGTCACTTACTTCATATATGTCAGAGCGAAATGGAAAAATCTAAAAGATAATTGCATTTTAAAATATTACTAAAAAAGTACATATTTTTCTAAAAACAATCCTAAAAGAAGAAAAATAGGTTTAGATAAATGAAACTGACAACAAAACAGAAACATTTAAACAGAATACTTTTCAGAACATATTTTAGTTTGATAGGGTTTTGTGAAGCTTTAGCTACACAATCACCATTACAATTAACATAAGAGGAGGAAAAAGAAACTGATACTTCACTGATGATCTGAGATGTGGAGTCTCAGATGTGGAGATCTGAGATGTGGAGAATGTCATCATTCTCTAGGTGTCCTATTCTGTACAGAATGACTCCTTTACCATCCTGCCCTTTTCCAATAATGTGTGTAATGTTCTGCATTATTATGTAATCATTCTGTCAGGTGCAATAGCAGCAACAAGGACTGGGTTCAGTCTGTGTGGATCCCTTTTCTAAAATAAATAAAACTTTTGCTTGTTTCCCCACCCGAGACCACACTCCTACTTTTGGGAAATTAAAATAAATATTTGCTGATGCCTTTGCAGTTGATTCTTCCCTACTTAAACACACTCAGAGTCCTTTGGGAATATGGAACACAACTCTCTTTATATGGAGATGTATGGAAGAACAAGAAATACTAGTGAATAATCACAATTATGACATACTTGGAATCGCAGACACTCGGTTATATAATTCACATGACTGGAATATTAGTATAGAAGACTTGTTCAGGAAGGACAGGCAGGGAAAAAGGGAAGAGGTGTATATCAGAGATGTATACACTTGCACTAAGGTTGAGAGAAGTGGAAGGCAGATGTGTTAATAATCTCTGGGAAGGAAGAAAAGGTAAAAACCCCAAGGCTGGTGCCATGGCTGGAATCTACTGTATACCACAGGAAGAAGAGGTTGATGGGGCTTCATAGGCAGAACTTTGGTGATCAAGAACTTCAACTAGACATCTGTTGGGAAAATAATACAGAAGGGCACAGATTATCCAAGAATGCATTGGAGTCAACATTTTATTACAGAAGGTGGAAAACGTCAGTAGTGGAGAGGCTGCTCTAGATTTGATTCTGATAAATAGGGAGGAACTAGCTGAGAATTTGAAGGTAGAAAGCAGTTTTGGCGAAAGGGATCATGGAACGATAGAGTTCATATTTCTAAGGAATAGTAGCGGGGGAAAACAGCAGAATAAAGACTTCAAGAAGGCAGAGTTTAGCCAACTCAGGAAATTGGTAGGTAAGATCCTGTTAAAAGCAAATCTAAGGGGAAAAATTTCTGAAGAGTTAGCAGTTATTATTATTAAGGGCAAAAGCGCAAACTATGTGTAAGAAAGATAGGAAGCATGGTAAGAGACTGCCCTGGCTTACCCTGGAGATCTTCATTGACATGACATTAAAAAAGGAATCATATAATGAATGGAAACTAGGTCAAACTATGAAGGATATATATAGTATATATAAGTATATATATAAAACCCACAAGCAAGTACAAAATTAGAAAAGGCCAAAGCACAAAATGAGATCATCCAGCTATGGACAAAAAGGGTAACAAGAAAACATTTGAAGCAAGAGGAAGACAAAGGACAGGATAGGTGCATTACTCAATGAAGAGGGAAACACAAAAACAGAAAAATGTAGCAATGAACAAAGCGTTAAAAGTCTTTCTTGTTTCAGTTTTCACCAAAAAGGTTAGCAGTCATTGGACAACACAGTGACCATCAGTGTAAATGGGGTACGTGGTGAGGCTAAAATAGGGAAACGAAAACTTTGGAATTACTTAAATATGTTAGTAGTCTTCATGTCCGCGGGGGTCTAACAAAATACATCCTAGAATACTTAAGGAACTGGCTAAAGACATCAGAGCCATTAGTGATTATGTCTGAGAACTCATGGAGGAGAGATCCCCGAGGAATGGAAAATGGCTAATATAGAACCTATATATAAAAAGGACAACCCGATGAATTAGAGACCAGTCAGCTTAAATTTGGTAACCAGAAAGATAATGGAGCCAATAATCAATCAGCCCCGCTGATCAACTTCTCCCCCTCTCTCCCAGCACCTTCTGCACACCGTGGAACAGCTGTTCAGTGGTATGCAGGAGGTCCTGGGAGGGAGGGGGAAGAGCAGGGTTGGGGTGCTCTCAGGGGAAGGGGTGGAAAGAGATGGGAAAGAGGCAGGGCAGGGTGGATTGGGGCGGGAAGAGGTGGGACAGGGGTGGGGCCATGGGGAAGGGGTGGAGTGGGGAAATGAAAAAGGGGGGCAAAGGTAGGGGGTTGGGGGAAGGGTTAGAGTGGGGGCAGGGCCTGGGGCTGAGTGGGGGTTGAGCAGCCCGGGGAAAATTAGAACCCAGCACCTGTGATGTCAAACTAACCTAATGTCCTCCTTTGATGGAGTTACAAGGCTTGTGTATGAGGAGAAGCATGGACAGTAGGTATCATAGGCTGGGGGAGGCTGAGCTTCCACAAATGGCTCGGTATGGCCTCATCCACGTGCCACGCACCGAACACGCCAGGGCATGGGCTGCGGGGGCTGCGGTCACGCTACCCAACTGGCGCTCCACGGCTGTGGCACTTCTGGCACTGCAGGGCTGAGGGCCCTCAGGAGATCTGGGGATGGGGTGGGGGTTCTCTGGGCTCTGGTGGGGATGGGAGAACAGAAGGGGAGTGGGAAGGGCATGGCCTCAGGCAGAAGGGGAGGGGCCTGGGGTTGGGCTCTCCCAAGAGCCAGTTCACCCGCCGCCCATGGGGGGAAGCAATAGTTGTGATCTATATTGAATTTACTATGGCTTTTGATACTATCTCACATGACCTTCTCATAGGCAAACTAGAAAAATATAGCTTAGAAGAACCTACTATACGGGGAGTACAGCACTGGTTGAAAAATCATACTCAGAGTTATCAATGGTTCACAATCAAGCTAGGAGGGCATATCAAGTGGGGTCCTGGGTTCAGTTCTATTCAGTATCTTCTTAATTTATTTAGATAATGGTATAAAGAGTATATTTATAAAGATTGCACAAGATACAAAGCTGGAAGGGGTTGCAAGCATTTTGCAGAACAATATTTGAATTCAAAATGATCTTGACAAACTAGAGAAATTATCTGAAATAAATAGGATGAAATTCAATAAGGACAAATGCAAAGTATTACACTTGGAATAACCAATTGTACAAATACAAAATAGGAAATGAATGCCTAAGAAGGGGTACTGCAGGAAAGGATCTAGGGGCTATAGTGGATCACTTAATAAATATGAGTCATCAGTGTAAAACTGTTGCAAAAAAGCAAACATTTAGGGATATATTAGCAGGATTTTTGTAAGCAAGACATGAAAAGTAATTCTTCCACTCTATTCAGCACTGATAAGACCTCAGGTGGAGAACTGTGTCTATTTATGAATACCACATTTCAGGA
This sequence comes from Chelonia mydas, assembly GCF_015237465.2. Classification (NCBI taxonomy): domain Eukaryota; kingdom Metazoa; phylum Chordata; order Testudines; family Cheloniidae; genus Chelonia; species Chelonia mydas. The sequence continues at coordinate 47,204,412 of NC_057852.1, forward strand.
AAGATGTGGACAATATGGAGAAAGTTCAGAGGAGAGCAACAAAAATGACTAAAGGTCTAGAAAATATGACCTACAAGAAAACCGACTGGTTTTGTTTATTCTGGAGAAGAGAAAACTGAAGGGAAGGATAGCTCAGTGGTTTGAGCATTGGCCTGATAAACCCAGGGTTGTGAGTTCAATCCTTGAGAGGGCCCTTTAGGGATCTGGGGCAGAAATTGGGGATTGGTCCTGCTTTGAGCAGTGGGTTGGACTAGATGACTTCGTGAGGTCCCTTCCAACCCTGAGGCTCTATGAGACATGATAACAGTTTTCAAGTACATAAAAGGTTGTTATAAAGAGGATGGTGATAAATTGTTCTTCTTCTCCACTGAGTATAGGACAAGAAGTAATGGGCTTAAACTGCAGCTAGGGAGATTTAGGATAGGCATTAGGAAAATCTTCCTCACTGTAAGGGTAGTTAAGCACTGGAACAGTTTACCTCAGGAAGTTGTGGAGATTTTTAAGAACAGATTAGACAAATACTTACGGCTTGTACACACCAGTCTGGTATAACTTAAGTTGCTCAGGGGGTGTGAAAAAGCCACCTTCCTTCCGAGCGACATAAATCACATGGACCTAAGTGCCGGTGTAGACCATACTATGTTGGGGGGTGTGGAGGAGAGAAGCTCTAGACTAGCCATTAGTCTAGGTAATACCTAGTCCTGCCTCAGTGCTGGGGACTGGCTTAGATGACCTATTGAGGTCCTTTCCAGTACTACACATCTATGGTTTGGGGGGCGGGGAGGGGAGAATGGGAAAACAATCAAAATAAAAATGAAAACCCAGTTTAAGAGTGTGTGTGTGTGTGTAAGGAAACGAGCAACGCAAATCAGTGAATCAGAAGTTTGGTCAACCCCATGGCTTCAAACATAGTTGTCCAATTTATGGAGATCCAAAACTCTTAGTTTCTCCTGTAACCTCTGCTTCCTCCCTCACCCATCTAAAACCATATATATGTATATATAAGAAAATAAAAGCTTGCAGAATTACCAAACTACCTCTTCACTTGGTAGTTGATCCAATTTATTTGTTCATGGTATGGTACAATTTCTTAGCAAGGATAGTTTCTGGTAGCAAGAGTCTGAAATCACGCATAGATGTATAATTCATGTACTTTACATCAACATACTTTTGTATTCTGAAATACATCAGCATGCTCCCTCAGTCCAAGGGGTTCTACTTGATGAAATAAAGACTATCAGCTTGTGTTTCCTAGTGCATAAGATTGATCAGAGTAAACCATTAATCAAATAGATATGAAAATTAGAAATAATAATATGAGGTGTTCAGATAACACGGCCTGCATGCAACAGCAACTTGATCTCTCAGGAAATTAAAATAATTTAACAAAAAGGCCACATTTAACGGATTGCTTGATGGAATTAAGAATGAAAATCTAGCCTATTAATCATGCAAGAAATTGCAATTAAATTATATTTGTTAATTTCATAGTGAAGGGTTTTAAAATTAAATCATTAACTATTTGTTTGAATTTTTTACTTCCATGCAGTTGTAAAGCAGATATAAGTAAAAATAGGCTTTTAGGGAAGAAATGTTGTTTTCCATATAATTTACTAATTTCTATGCAGCACATTAGTTATAAAAAGTGTTCAGCATGATCCTCAAATTATGCATCACTCTCTCTCTCTCACAAGGCTTTTCCCATTGCCCTTCTGCGCCAAATCTACGCCAATCTGTATAATATTTCTTGTCATTAAAGATATTTTAATATCAAATGTAATTGATTTTTATGCTGTCTTCAAATTTAAATTGTTAATCATGCTGCAAAATTTGTGAATATGTGAAAGCTGGAGGTTTTCATACCTGTGTAGGACACAAGCGAGTCTTTTGGCATCCAGGAATATGAGGCTTTTTGTTGTCTAGGAGATATTTAAGGTTTGCCACTCAGAACCCTCGTCACTTTAAGTTCTGAGAACAGAATTTGAACTCTACCAACAACTGATAAATTGCTGCCTCAGTTCAATATCTGGAATGAAAGAAAATTAGGGTAAACTTATTAACTTGATGTTTTTCTAAAATTATCAAGAATGACAGTCAATGCTAATACATAAATTGCCTTCCTTTCAATGGAGTGTTTATTCTAAAGTCTGAATTATGTCAATGGGTGTTGTGAAAAGCAAGCCTTTTTATTTTGGTGCCTAAAGGTGTATTGAAGTGTTTTACCAATAGGTACATAAGTCTAAAAATGTTGACCAAAATTTATAAGCAATGTTTACTTACACTTAAATCAATCAAAATTGCACCCAGATAGGCTCAAAAGCAGAGATGGGCAGAGAATGACATTTCCATTTCCCAAAGGAATATGAGATTTCGAATCTGTTTTCATTTTGATTCAGAACTAAACACAAAATTTTGACAAAATTGTGGCAAAACTGACACAATGTTGGGAAGCATTGAGAAGAGTTTTGGTTTCAATGGAACTGCGTTTTCCAATGCAAAATGGTTCCATCCAAGTTTTTTTTTTTTTTTTTCCAAACAGCTGTACTCAGAAGGTTCATAAATATCAATGAATCTTCTGACAAACCCCAAACCAAAACTGCTGCCTTTTTTTTTTTTTTTTAAGGAGTGGAAAGAAAGGGGAAATAGAAAACACAAGCAAAAAACAAAAAAAGTGAAAACCTGAAAAACAAAAATGTGTCCGTTTCAATTTAAAACTGAAATGCTTTCAAGCTTTTGTTTTCTGTTAAAAACACTGGAAATTTTTTTGAAAAATGAATTTTGTAGGAAAATATTTGCTTTTTGAAAAATATCTTTTCCCATTGAAAAAATCAAATGAAAATAAAATCAACAAGCTCTGGTGTCAACTGTGTAACAATGTGTGATCTTAGGTGAGTTTCACATGATTGCAGGTTTCATCTTGAACATTAAATAATAAATTGAATATTAAAAAAAATCTTTCAATACACTGGAATCTTCATAGTTCAATATAAAAATAGCCCTCCTTCTTTCCATTTTATCCTTGACCAAGGATATGACTGTATGATGTGCTGGATGAATAAAAAAAAATTGGCTATATAATTTCAGAGAGTCATAACTAGTTCAATAAGAAAATTACAAATTATGAAGCTGCCATTTCTCATACCAAAGGCTCAGTGCTAATGTTTTTTGCTGCACATATTTGGGAGAATGAGTTAATGTAACGCATATCCTCCAGTTCTTCATATATTGAGTTTCATATACAATAGATGAATAATAAATTATTAAAAAAGCTAGAATTAATATTTAAAGTTTTTCTACTGGTGCCCAGTAGGGAAATCCTGAGAAAAGAAAAGAAAAGAAAAGAAAAGAAAAGAAAAGAAAAGAAAAGAAAAGAAAAGAAAAGAAAAGAACTACTGTAGGTGTAAAACAAAGTCTTCCTTTTTATCTTTGTCTTGGCTCATTCAAACTTACATAAAGTGGCATTTTCTAAAAGAAGTATTGAAATATGCTGGAAGAAACATTGTTAGTGCCAAGAACATTGCCATAGTTCTAAGTGCTGAATTTTAAACTTAAGTAAAGCTAAATAAATTAAAGCATATTGTCAAACATAAGGGAAAAAATATATTTTTTTCAATATTCCAAAGCGCTGAAGTTGGTGTTATGTCAAATGAAAGGGAGAAGAAGTTCCTGTACAAATATTTCATCCAGGGTTATATTAAAATAAATGAAAGTCTACGTTTGTACTTTTATTTGAATAGTTAGCAACTGCAAAATTAGATTAGCTGCCAGTTACTTAAATATGCATATTTTAAAAAAAAAATCCTATTTTCTTTTGGTTTCCTTCCTGCCCCATTTCACCCCCATCCTTTTACAATGCATATCTTTATTGAGAGACAAAGGAATGGCCATCCGTCTAGTATAAAACTAGTTTATATGGAGAACTGAAAGTGGTTTTATATATCCCTCATCGGTTGTCATTTAAATTTCTAAATCACATTCAGAGCAAATGTAAGTGAACATAATTCTACTGATTTAAATGAAGACCCACTGGTTTATACAAGGTGTGAATGTAGACCTCGGAAAAGCAAGACATGAGAAGTTATAAATATACAAGAAACATATTGTGGATCTGGAAACAGTGTGAAATTGTTTGTGAGTAAATATTTAAAGGCCAAGAAATATAAAAAAAATGTCTCATTGTTTGTTTGTACTCTCCTATCTGTATCCATCTGTTGTCTCTTGTCATATTTAAACTAAGCTTTGGGGGGCAGGGACAGTCTTTTTACAACAGAGTCCTGGTCCATGATGAGAGCTCATAGGCACTACTAGGGTGATCAGATTGCAAGAATAAAATATCGGGACACATGCTGGGCGGGGGAAGGGCAGAACAGCCACACGCTCACAGCTCCCTCTGGAGCCACAGGGGAGGGGTGCGGACAGCCCTAGGAAGCTGAAGGTTGGGGGTGCAGAGACCCGACAGCAGCCCTTGCCACAAGCCATGGGTCTGTCAGGAGAGCCCAGCACTGGCTCTGGACCCCCCTGCAAGCCGTGGGAAGGTCGAGGGTGCATGGCACCAGCTCCAGCCCCCACTGCAAGAGGAGGTCTCAGGGCTGGGGTAGGGGGGTGGGATGCGGGAGGGGGTTTGGGGTGCTGACTCCAGGATGGAGTTGGGTGCACAAGGGGGCTGAGGGCTGGGATGCAGGAAGGGGTGAGGGCTCCAGGTGGTGCTTACCTCAGGCAGTTCCCCAGAAGTGGTAACATCTCCCTCTGGGTCCTAGGCAGAGGCGCGGCCAGGTGGCTCTGTGCATTGCATTACTCACAGGTGCCGCTCTTGCAGCTCTCATTGGCCACAGTTCCTGGCCAATCTGAGCTGCAAAGCAGGCACTCTTGGAGGGGGCAGCACACAGAGCCCCTCTGGCTGTCCCTGTGCCTAGGACACAGAGGGAAATGTTGCCACTTCCAGGGAGCTGAGCGGAGCCAGGTAGGGAGCATGCCTGCCCTGCACCAACCAGACGCCTGGCAACCTTACAATATCAGGACAAATGGCGTCCCGATCGTACATCAGTTGGGACATGGGACAAAGAGTTAAATATTGGGACACTACTGACTTTATCGGGACATCCAGGCACCATGGGCACTACAGTAATATAAATAAAAACATAAGAATGACCTACTGGGTCAGACCAAAGGTCCATCTAACCCAGTATCCTGTCTTCCAACAGTGGCCAGTGCCAGGTGCCCCAGAGGGAATGAACAGAACAGGTAATCATCAAAGTATCCATCCCCTGTCACTCATTCCCAGCTTCTAGTTTCTATTTAACCCTCATTTTTGTGTAGTTCCCCTTTCTGAAATTAAATGCTACAGTGTTGGGCCACTGTGGTGTTTTTCCTGGCACAGGGATATGAAATTTAATTATTCCTTAGTAGCAATCATGCAGTTGCCAGCAGAGGTCTGTGAAAATTCACAGGATTGCCAAGAATTTACATCCATCCTGGCTTCAGATAGATGTAAATCTTAATTGTTAAGAAGACACCTCTGCAAACAAATATATACACACATACACAGAGAGAAAAAGAGATACAATAATGGAGCCTGTTAGAAAAAGGTAATCTCACCATATTCACAACACTGGATTCTCAATTGCCTTTATGGGACTGTTTTGCCCTGCTTAAATAACTTCATAAGTAACTGAAACAGAAACTGAATTGTCCTTCTTCACTCTATATTTATATAGCTCAGTTACAGAGGCAAAGATGACAATTCTGTAGCCATTTAATAAACTGAATTTAAATGTAGAGATTGAAATTTTAGGTTTTCATAAAACTTGCAGTGTAACTTGATGGCTCTGTTTGAAACCAACAAGTTTTTCCACAATTCCCTTCACAACAAGTCCTCCTAAACCCAACAGGCTCTGAGATTCCCTCTTACTAAGAGGTTTCTTCTGGAAAGTCTGGGCAACCGGCTACCTTTTCCTGTTACCTTCATGTTATAGCTTTGTGACCCCTGCCTGCATTTTGGAGGATCCAGCTTTTAGTATCCTGCTCCTGCCCTGCACATCCTTAGGGCATTGAGAAGGGAATAAGGAAAAGGACTATTCAGCAAACAGGCCAGAAAAATGATTCCCAGTCCCACTTTTCTTAATATATTTCTAAAAGATGCATGGATGGGTGCAGGGAACTTTAAGGAAGGTAGATGGCTTACTGGCTAACTCAGAAAAATACAAAAAATCCAGGCCAATAAAATACTTCTGGAGAGCCCAGGTATGTTAAGGAGTTGGGCAGTCACGTCCTGAAGCTTTAGAAGGAAAAGAGATGGGCTTGTTTCTGGAGTTTGCCCGGCACTTGCACTCATAAAATAAATTAAAATAAAATAAAATAAAAACTAATGATAAAGGAATATTGTTTCAAGTTTGGGGAAGAGATGGGCCTAGGATTATTTTGGTCTGATTATACATTGCAATGTGAGTGGTTCTCACAGCCCTACTTAAAACACAAAAGTGTTGTTGTACTTTGAAGCTGCTAAATGCTACTTGCACGTTGTCCAATAGTAACAGTAAAACAACTTCCCTCCCTCCAAACAGTTATTTATTTAAATCTTTGCAATCTGTATGTTCTCTTTTTGTGTATATTACTAGTGCATGTTTACCATGACATGCATCTATGGTTTTAGAAGAAACAAAAGTGAATTGTGCCATATATTTTAAAGTATGCATAATTGTAGCACATCATCTTCATTATACCAATGTCGTCAATGAGTTTTCATTCATGCAAAGTATTTTTACTAGGAGGCTTACTCTTTTATCACTGGAAAATAAAGACTATATTTCAAAACATTCTCAAATATCTTCAATCTTGAATTTAAGACATATCCCCCCTATTCATAACACTGAACACTTATTTTGTTATACTAATAGAAGCATAACATTCTGCACTGTATCCTTTATCCCAGTGCATTTTTTCCATCCAATTTACACGTGTTTCTACTCTGATAACAGAATTCAAGTACTTATTTCTAGGGGATAGAAAGTGGGAATATAAAGTTAATTTTCACTATGAGTTGTAAATGACCAAGAAGTTGCTGCTTACTATATTTCCCCACCCTGCTTCAGAGTGGGAAATGAGATTTATCATATTAGGCTGATTAGAAATTCACTGATAATATATTTTTTTTATTTATTGAAATAATATTTTCACTCTTTGAAAGTCATAAGATATCTCTAGAAAGGCAAGTATGGTCAGGATACCAATCAATATCAGCATATATGAAATTGAAATGTGTTCTGAATTACATAAAGCAGTTTGGAGAATGGTTAATCATTTTTGTTTTAATGGACCAAATTATGCAGTCAGTTACACTGGTATATATCTGGAGTAAATTCTGACTGCAGAACAACTTGAGTAACTGATACTCAAGGCTTACACTTAAGTAACTGACAGCACAATTTAGCCTCATAATAATATATTCAAACATTCTCTTTTCTTATTTGTTTACTTATACGTATTTACCAGTTATGATGTTGAGTGAGTTTTTGAACTCTTAATATCCTGAGAACTCCCAACATGAGACACATTCACACCCAGCACTAGTAAACAATAAGTACTCACTGCCTTCCCCCCCCCCCCAGTCTATCTGTGCCATAAGAATATACCTCCTCTTACGTGGGATGTTTGTGTATGGACTGTTAGTTTCTGAAATGTCAAGAGTAAGTTACAGATCTCAAAGAGAACCAATGAGGAGGTATGAAGGATGATTTCAGTTTTCATTCAGAAGCTCATTTTTTAGACATTTTGGATTAGATGGCAAACGACATGGCTGAACCTGTGGCTGATTTCTTCAAACTGCTTTGAGCAGTGAGACTGCTGCTCTCAAAAAAGAAATGGTTTCTACTATCCTGAAAAGTTCTGAAAAAAATATCAGGCCCAGTGGCAAAATACCTTCCCCTGAATGTGGGATCTCTAGTCTGCTGTCTTCTGTCCAAGAAGGATTGTGGACAGTGGTGCCCTTGAGAGGGTGGATTAGACTTTGACCCAGGAACTAGAAAAGTTGGGACAGGCTTCCTGAAGTGAAATCTAAGGCAGTAGGAATAAGCTCAATCACAAAAGAGCAGATTCTTCTATGGAAGAACATAGGACATTTGTCCCAGCAAAAGATATTTGGCATGCTTGCCTGTCCTGAGGCACAAACCTCCACTGCAGAAATCACACATATTAATAAAACTGCCAGGCTGGACCCTTTCCTAACTGAGGGGAGCATGCAGCCCAGTCTTCTACTAGCTTTAGAGGAGGTGGATTTTTAGTAGATTGTGTCTAAACTAATGGATGTGCAGGCCTTTTCCCAATAAAGCCCTCTCCTCTTAGAGCTTCAGGGGAAAAATAAAAGGGACAGAAGTGAAGGATAAAAAAATAGAACACGGAGATAAAGATAGTTTAAGGCATAGTTATGCTAGTTTTGTTCTTTGTTTGGTACTTAGTTACCATTCCATACCATGTATGACAATTAGATATTAAAAACTACCTTGTTTTTAAATGGATTTCTGTTTGCACTACAATACTGGTGAACATACTGAAAGTACAGTATCTTTCTTATTTAGTGAAATACTTTTCTCCATATGTACATATAGTGTTACATTTTTTGTTTGAGAAAATTTGTAAATTCCAGCAAAACTTGCTGTTGTGCTGAGCAGATGACAAGAAAGAATAAAGTATGTATTTCATCTGTTTATGGCTATTGAAAACATATCTTTCCAACCATTAGTATATATCCTAACTAGACCTAGTGTAAATCTCATGTGTTGTAGTAGAATATATAGCTTAGAACTTGGTATACGATTTAATCCCTTTATATTCAACATAATATATTAAGAATAATGTATTAGAAACCCTGTAATACAAATCTATAATTACAATAAAGGATTTTGGTGATATTACTGAGTTACAGTGGCGAGATGTTGTAACTAGCTATAGTTAAGTTCCAAGAGACTCCATAATTCATCACCTGCTCACAGCCACTGAAAACACTACAACTTTTGCCTTTAGGGATGGAAATACTCTATTCATTTTATTTTTAACTGAAGTTCAATCTTTTTGACGAATCTGAACAAAAACATCATTAATTTTTGAATCACAGAGTGGGGAAAAGCACACTTTTTCATTATAAAAAAAATCTTGTGATGCTCTTTTTGAATAACCATACAGCTAAAACTGCTTATTATATGGACGGGAAATATTACCATATTCTGTTCCCTTTTCATTATGTCATTCTGAGCCAGACAGTCCACAAACATACACAACATTAAATCCCCCTTACACATCTAGGTCACAGAACGTCAAGTACAAGTACTTCAAGTACTAGTATGGTGCTTATTTACTGTAATGGAGGGAAGAGTCACCAGTCATTCCGGAGATTATATTACATTTCCATTTGAAGGCAATTATTTAAAATTTGCTAAGGGCTTCCTTACAGGCACTGGTTCATGCTGGGAATAGTGCAGAACAGTACCATTCCATTGGAAACTCATAACCGAATTTGGTCTGATGGAAGCAGAATCTCCCCTATAACATACTGGCACACAGGAGGAGAGTATTTACTCATACTCCCCTTCAGAGTGTGGAGAAATCCCAATCTGCACACCTAACTAGCTTTGCTGGCCAAGTGAGAAGAATGCATCTGCTTGCTAGCCTCACTCCTTTAGTGAGTCTTGCAATTCAAATGACACAGAAGAAGCAATAACTGTGGTGTCCCAGCAATTGTACCTTACTGTTGCAGAGGGGTACAAGTAATAAGAGTCTTCTAGTTCCTTCCTTTCCCCTATAAGGTCTGACCCTAAAGTTGTGGTTATCATGGTATAAGTGTATACCAGTGAGGAGCATGTTTGTGGCTAGGCGGGTACAGAGTTAGGATAAGGAGACTGATGTAAGTGTAAACCAAATTTGCCCCTGAATGAGGTACAGATCCACAGGATCCCCTCATTATTCACTGAGCACCCTTAAACTTGTGACCTGAATGAAGCAGGCATTCTGTGGCACTAATACCTTTTGATCATATCATTAATTGGAAATACACCTAATTTAAGGTAAGATGAAATAAAACAAATATAACCAAAGGCTATCACATTTCATACACAAAAGGGGACAGAGTTAAGACTGGATATGCAACTTAAATTTGGCATTTCCTGACTGTTAAGTACTTACATTTATGACAGTAACATTCTCTTAGCATAGTGTGCTAGATTCTCACATGGTGTAATCTGCTGTAGCTGTATAGGTATGTCAATTTACAGCTGAATATCTGCTCCAGTGTTTTAAAATGTGTATATGTTTTATCAATAGCAGTGGTCCCATCATGAGAAATCATGTTAGTCCACATGGCTGTAAGGGGCAATTAAGGAAGATAAGGATATTGCTGAGAATTTAATGATCGTTTTAAAAGTATTTTCCCTACATAGCATGTTGGGGAGATAAATACTAAAGCCCTGGCCTTTTCTGGAAATAAAGACGAGGTACTATCAGAGATTGAGGTTTCAGAAGAAAAATAAATGTTGGGATAAAAGGGGTAAAAAACAAGGGTGATGTCATGGAAGGGGACTACTACAGACCACCTCACCAGGAAGAAGAGGAGGAGGAGACTTTTTTTTAAACTAACAAAATCATCCAAAGCCCAGGACTTGGTGGTGATGGGGGACTTCAACTACCCAGACATCTGTTGGGAAAATGACACAGCAGGGCACAGATTATCCAAAAAGTTCTTGGAATATATTGGAGATATTTTTTTTATTTCAGAAGGTAGAGAAAGCTACTAGGGGAGAGGCTGTTCTAGATTTGATTTTGACAAATAGGGAGGAACTGGCTGATAAATTGAAAGTGGAAGGCAGCTTGGGTGAAAGTGATCATGAAATTGTAGAGTTCATGGTTCTAAGAAATGCTAGGAGGGAGAACAACAAAATAAAGATAATGTATTTCAAGAAGGCAGATTTTAGCAAACTCAGAGGGTAGGTAGGTAAGATCCCATGAGAAGAAAGTCTAAGGGGAAAACAATTTAAAACAGTTGGCAGTTATTCAGAGACATTATTAAGGGCACAAGGGCAAACGATTGCACTGTATAGGAAAGATAGGAAGTATGGCAAGAGACCACTCTGGCTTAACCAGGAGATTTTCAAAGATCTAAAAATCAAAAAAGAGTCCTACAAAAAGTGGAAACCAGGTCAAATTACAAAGGATGAATATAAATAAATAACACAAGAATGTAAGGAGAAAATTAGAAAGGCCAAGGCACAAAATGAGATCAAACTAGCTAGAGATATAAATGGGTAACACGAAAACATTTTACAAATACATTAAATGCAAGAGGAAGACCAAGGAGAGAGTAGGCCTGGTACTCAATGAGAGGGGAAAGTAATAACAAAAAACACGGAAATGGCAGAGGTGATTGGATGTCTAACATAGTAAATGTCTATGAATATGAGGTAGGATCAGAGGCTGAAATAGGAAAAGTACAAGTTAAAAATTACTTAGAAAAGTTAGAGGTCTTCAAGTCACCAGGGCATAATGAAATGCATCCTAGAATACTCAAGGAGCTGACTGAGGAGATATCTGAGCCATTAGTGATTATCTTTGAAAAGTCATGGAAGATGAGAGAGATTCCAGAGGACTGGAAAAGGGCAAATATAGTGCCAATCTGTAAAAAAAGGAAATAAGGACAACACAGGGAATTACAGACTAATCAGTTTAACTTCTGTACCTGGAAAGGTAATGGAGCAAATAATTAAGCAATCAATTTGCAAGATAAGGTGATACCTAACAGTCACCATGGGTTTGTCAAGAACAAATCATGTCAAAGCAATCTGATAGCTTTCTTTGAGTAACAAGCCTTGTGGATGGGGGGAAGCAGTAGACATGGTATATCTGGACTTTAGTAAATCTTTTGATACTGTCTTACGTGACCTTCTCATAAACAAACTAGGGAAATGCACCCTAGATGGAGCTACTATGAGATGGGTTCAAAACTGGTTCGAAAACTGTTCCCAGAGAATAGTTATCATTGTTTCACAGTCATGCTGGAAGGGCATAATGAGTGGGGTCCCGCAGAGACGAGTTCCGGGTCTGTTCTGTTCAATATCTGAATCAATTATTTAGATAATGGTATAGAGAGTACACTTATAAAGTTTGTGGACAATACCAAGCTGGGAGGGCTTGCAAGTGCCGTGGAGGATAGGATTAAAATTCAAAATGATCTGGACAAACTGGAGAAATGGTCTGAAATAAATAAGCTGAAATTCAATAAGGACAAATGCAAAGTACTCAATTTAGGAAGTAACAATCGGTTGCACACATACAAAATGGGAAATGACTGCCTAGGAAGGAGTACTGCGAAAAGGGATCTGGGGGTCATAGTGGACCATAAGCTAAATATGAGTCAACAGTGTGACACTTGCAAAAAAACCAAACAAACCTCATTCTGTGATGTATTATCAGGAGTGTTGTAAGCAAGACACGAGAAGTAATTCTTCCATTTTACTCTGCACTAATTAGACCTCAGCTGGAGTATTGTGTCCAGTTCTTGGCGCCACATTTCAGAAAAGACGTGAAGAAATTGGAGAAAGTCCAGAGAAGAGCAACAAAAATGATTAAAGGTCTAGAAAACATGACTTATGAGGGAAGATTGAAAAAAATTGGTTTGTTTAGTCTAGAAAAGAGAAGACTGAGAGGGGACATGATAACAGTTTTCAAGTACATAAAAGGTTGTTACAAGGTGGAGGGAGCAAAATTGTTCTTCTTAACCTCTGAAGATAGGACAAGAAGCAATGGGCTTAAATTGCAGGAAAGGAGGTTTAGGTTGGACATGAAGAAAAACTTCCTAGCTGTCAGAGTGGTTAAGCACTGAAATGAATTGCCAAGGGAGGTTGTGGAATCTCCATCATTGGAGATTTTAAAGAGCAGGTTAGAGAAACACCTGTCAGGGATGGTTTGGTAATACTTAGTACTGCCATGAGTGCTGGGGACTGGAATAGATGACCTCTCGAGGTCCCTTCCAGTCCGAGGATTCTATGAGTCTATGATTCTGTGGATCACAGCTGTGACCAGGATGAGAATTCCTATGTTCCTATGTTGTTTAATCAGCTGCTTTATATATTATAGTTTTATATGTAACATTTAGTATATTGTATCTTCAGTATTAAAGAACTAAAAGTTAAGTATTTGCAGCTTTTAAGTAGAGGGAAAGAGAATTTATGCAGTATATAAAGGTACAATAAACTGACAAAAATAAATCTTTCCTTCTTCAATGCTTTTATCCCATCAAATGCAGATTACCAGAGAACGTTCTTATTTTAATTAGCAGTGAAATCCAGTTAAGCATAAGCTTCAAGAGCCCAAGGAACATTTTTTTTTTCTTGAGTGAACAACTGGTCTTTGTTTATGTTTCCTTATAAATCTTAATCACTATAGAAAGAATTATGGGTAATAAAAGAGCTAAAATAAATTTAATTTCCTAAATGCTCCTGAATACAATGTATGAAGAAAAACCTCATAAGGATATTGTTTATAAAACCTAAATTGTCATGTCCGTTAGGGGGCTTATTCCTTCACCCACTTACTTCCCTGGTCCTTCTCGCATGAACAGAGAGCAACAATACCCAAAGTCCAAAGGTGCAAACAATTCGATGTTTATTGGGGTGAACTTCCAGCAAGCATGATTCCAGTTTCCTTCCTTAGTATCCTCCTTCCCAGCTCTGACACCACAGAGCCTTACACCTGTGTCCTTGTTCCCATTCCTGCCCTTAGCCAAACATGATTCCAATTTCCTTGTCCCCATTCCCTGTTCCCATCTCCCCCTTTAGCAAAACATGATTCCAATTTCCTTATCCACATTCCCTGTTCCCATCTCCCCCACCCATACACCCACCCCCACACCCACTCACTTCCTGTTTCACTGCAGACTATATAGTAAAACTTGAGTTCTACTTTGCTATACCTTAACCAATAATTTTCCTGAAATTTAACTAACCAATCCTAACATATTGTAACATGATTATGTAACCAGTTATATCCCACCACCTTAATTAGTTTACACCCAGCAAAATTAATTATACAGCAGACAGGAACAATCACAGAACCAGACAGAGATTATACAGACAAACAATAGCAAAGTGGGAACTATAATGACAAAACAATACAGAAGTGAGGATTTCACATCCCAGCTATTGATAAGTGAGTTCTTGCCAGACAGGATGCTATCAAACTAAGTTTCCTTTTATATTTTCTAGGCACTTCCCTTTCTATGGAGGTGACAGGATTGTATTCCTAACAGCCCAATAGCACCTTCTTTCAATGTGACTAGTTTGGAATGTGAGGATGTGACCATTCGCTTCCCAGCTTATGGCTGCCTCTGCTGCTTAGCCAAAGGCCTTAGCCTAAGCACAGGGCCTCAAACTGTCACAGTAAGAGAAGGCCCTTACACCGGCAGACAGTGATTTTGATTCTTTCTTTTGTACCTCTATAACTAGCCAAGTGATAAGAATACACCTAAATTCTTAGAGTATAGGCCTTTACAGACAGGCCTGAATATCTATATCCTAACAATGTCATGGCAGTGACATTATCAACCAAACTGCGCTGGCATGTAAGCAGTGAAAACTTCTACTGATGCCATGGCATGAGCTATGGTTACACTTGGCCCTATACAGTTACATTTGATTCCTTCTCCTATTATCTTATTTCTCAGGGTTTCAATGATTACAATGGCAAGATATCACAAACCTGAAGGCATAGATTGTAGTCTTGTGAGATCTCTTAAAGTATGTTGGATTGAGCCTAGTCAATGCCTGGGTGTGAGGCTTCTACGGGAAAATATGAGTGTGCTCATGAGGTGAATTGTGTATTGTTTATTTATGCCTATGCAATTCCCTTGCTCTAATTTATATACAGATTATAGATTTGCATAGGTTTCAGAGTAGCAGCCGTGTTAGTCTGTATTCGCAAAAAGAAAAGGAGTACTTGTGGCACCTTAGAGACTAACCAATTTATTTGAGCATAAGCGTTCATGAGCTACAGCTCACTTCATCGGATGCATGTAGTGGAAAATAAAGTGGGGAGATTTTATACGCACTGAGAACATGATACAATGGGTATTATCATACACACTGTAATGAGAGTGATCAGGTAAGGTGAGCTATTACCAGCAGGAGAGAAAAAAATCCTTTTGTAGTGATAATCAAGGTGGGCCATTTCCAGCAGTTGACAAGATTTTTATACTTATATGTAGTATTTTATATTAGCTCATGTATTTTGAGTGTTTTTCATGGTAGATCTTAATCAATTCAGTTCTAAAGTGCACTTTGCCATCTCAGAAGAGGGGCTGGTCAGGATTACAGAGAGAATCTTTCCCTCTCTTCCCCCTATCATTTTGGTTCCTGTGCTTGGGTAATTAATATGTTATTTTAGTTCTATTATTATAGCTTTCAATATTTAACTTTATCATTTAGTTCAATTGATTCTGCCATGGTTCTATTTCTTTGGGTTTTTTTTGTTTGTTTGTTTATTTGTTTTTTTAATTGTGTAGGTTCCTCTTCTTGTGCTACATTCTTTGAGTTTTTGAGTATTTCTGTGGTCCAAAGATATTTATTGTTTTTGTTTTCTACCCCTTCAAATGGAGGTTAGAACATGGAAATCATTATGTTGTTTCCTATTTCTCTGTGTCAGTCTTAGTTTTATTTTCCTTTAAGGAATTTCTGTTATTACCTGTGATGATTTGGGAAATCTGTCTATACAATTTATGAATTTTGGTTGATGTTCTGAAATTGGTATTCTGAAAATTGATGCATCGAGGTGGCTGTGTAATGCCACATTTACTGACACGTGGTAATCACCATCTACAATGGAGAGTCATTATCATTTATGACTGCACTCTGGATTGAACAGTTGGTATGCAAAGGAGGTTGGAGTTGGTATAAGCTATTTCCTCCAGCTTGTCTGTAGGGGAATGGTGAAGTGGAGAGTGGGAAAATGCCAGAAGCAAAACAAAGGAACTGGGTATTAGAAGGGGGACATATAAACTCACTGAAACAAGAACAGAAAGCTTAGGGTAGAAGAGGGGAAGAAATGGGCATGCTTTTGTAGCAAGGGGTTCCTGTTTAACTGTGGACCAGCCAAGATCAGAGAAAGCTACCTGCTCTGGAAAGGATCCATGATTTGGAACAGAAGTCATGAGATGCTGGGGAAGGACCCCATAGAACTCTGCCCAAACCTATACAACTCTCTAGAGTGGTGAGGAAACTGAGGTAGGGAAATGTGTATTGGTGTGTTTATTTTTTTATAGATCTGTGTATTTCTCATAGATAAAGTACAGAGTAATGGTGTTAAACTGTCCTGTGCAAAATGTGTTTGTATCTCTTGGCTTTCACAGTCATATGTCCCATAAAAGAAACTGTAAACCAGAAGATTCTTACTTTTTGTGGATCCCTGGGGAACATACAAGATGCTAGGAAGGCTTTGGGGAAAAGGAACTAGTTTCAGGGCCTACTGCCTTGAACTGGAGTGGTGTCTCCATCCAAGAGAGACATCGGAGATCAGGTCTGCATGTGGAGTTTGAGCCAGAGGCTGAAAGCCAGTAATAATGCCTAAACTCTGCTCAAACCCAGCAAGCACAAAGCACATTGTATTCAGCATTCAGATCCCTTGTTGCAATTTGGTGACTGTCCAACAGGGGAAGCTGAAACAGAACATGTGACACTGCCTTTTTTTTTTAAAGTAGCTCTATATTAGCATTTTTTAAATTGAGGGGAGAAACAGTACAAAAGTTTCTGGAAGACAGTAATTTCCCTGAATGATCGTTGTGCCAGTTTCATAAAATGTGCTTCTGAGTGGTTTGCTCCCTATTCCTCTTGATTCCTCTCTAATTATTTGTGTTCTTATTTATATTCCTTTATGATTGTATTATCAGAGTAATTACAGAAATTTTTATTCCGTATCTTTATTCTTTCTTAGTACAACAAAAGGTTTGTTTCAGATAGAGTAGCTTTACATGGGTAAAATCTGGGACTAATACTTCAGGGTTTAGTAACAATATTTTTCATTTGGATTCTCTCTTTCCTCAGGCTCTCTGTATATGAAGTGGTATATAGATTTCTTCACCGTATGTTACAGACAAGTAGGAATGCTGTTGGAAATGTTAGTAGTTTATTTGTATTTATCACTTTATTTTGCTCTTATCTATTTCTAGCAAAGAGTGCTTTACTGGCTATTTAGATAAAGGATGGATCACTTGGGTAAAAAACAGCAAACAAACCAAAAGTACTCTTTATGCAGAGATTGGGTGGGGTGAAGTATAAAGTAAGAAGATAATAATTGAGTAATTTGATTATATCATTACACACAATTTATGTGTTTGAAAATTGAGAGGGACTAAGCGCTTATCTATATGGCCATTTAATGCGAGGCAAACTGGGTTGTAAATCTATAGCGCATCAGCCTGCCTTGCACTAATTGGCTGTGTGAACCCTGCTACAATGTACTATAAGTTCTGTATTGCACTTTGATCTACTGACTGCAGTCAATCAATGTGCATGATGGAATTTTTAGTACCCAGTAGCAGGGGCGACATGGCCATCTATTGCAAGGCTCTGTAGATTTACACCCCCGCTTGCCTCATACTAAGTGGCTGTATAGATATACCGTAAGCTGTCTGCTACAGATGAAAGAACCAGACTGTCGCACTGACTAGTATGGGTCACAGCCGAGAATGCCAAATTCAGGACAGACTATAAGAAATAGGGCAGACGCACCCTGAAACTGGTGGTTCATTCTATCATTAGAGGTCACCAAGCCAGTAACAAAAGTGAGGTCCTGTATCACCACACTCGTTAACAAGAAGCCAAAACACAGTCCCATTAGGCATTCCAGTACCTGGCTTACCACCGATAACTGGACTTTTGTGATAAGCAATTATTAAAACCAGAAATCACGTATAATAGGTTCTTCCTACACCAAGGAGCTGGCCACTCACACCAGGTCAATATATGCTTTCAGGATCTCTCCAAATACCATTCTGTAGCCAATCTTTAGTAAACTAACTTAAAAAAAGAAAAGAAAAGAAGAATTGTTAAATGGTTAAAGGAATTATATACATGACAATTGATTTCAGAGTCTGTAGGTCAGGATAATAGTAGTAATGGTAAGTCTGCCTACTTGCAATAAGTCTTTCAATCACCCAAAAGATTGGGGGTCATCAGTCCTTTGTTCAAAGCTTCCTTGTTGTTAGAAATCACAGTCCAGAGAAGTGGAGCAGGATTGAAGACAAAAGAAAAGTCTCCTTTTCTACTTTCAGCCCAAGTTACTGGCAAAAGTTACTGGAAAGTTACTGGCAAAAGATGTAGTCTTAGATACTATGTCCTTAGATGCTTTGCTGAATCATGGGGCAGCCATTGCCTCCATGGTTTCTGAAACGTCTCCAGGAAGGGTGCACTGGATGAGTCGAGTCTTTTCAATGACCCGTCAACATGTGGACGGCCCATCAACACAGGGATGGCTAGTCGGGATCAATTTGTCTTGAACAAGAACAAAACATATTTGAGATACAAATGCATAGCATATATTCATAACTTCAGACACATTGATGATACCTGGATAATCATAGATAATCATACTTAACAGGATAATGATACTTAACAAATTATAACTTTCCCATTGGTACCTTACATGACATACTTTGTACCAGATTTATTGCACCTTTCTAACAGTGGCGACTGATGGAGTGCAACTAGTTATTTTCCATTTTATACAGCATCACACAGACAGTTTCCTACTTTTTGTATTGTCCACAAGAGAGGGGGTAGGTTACAGCAGGTATTTCTGTAAGGATTCATTGTGTGGCGAAGAAAGGCTATGTATTATCTCTCTCTTCCCCAGATACTTAACACAATTAATATTCAACAAAAAGAAAGAAGGAACTCAATCCAACATAGGGAAAGAACAGGTTAAAGAATATTTAGGTAGGTTAGATATATTCATGTCTGCAAATTCTGATGAAATTCACCCTTGAGTACTTAAGGAACTAGCCTGACACAATCTCTGAACCTTTAGCGATTATCTTTGAGGACTCATGGAAGATGTGTGCAAGCCCAGAGGACTAGAGAATGGAAAACACAGTATCTATATTTATAAAGGGGAACAAAGAGGACCCAAGGAATTATAGATCTGTCAGCCTAACTTTGATATCAGGAAAGACACTGGAACACAATATTAAACAATCAGTTTGTAAGCACTTGGAAGACAATAGGGAATAAGTAATAGCCAACATGGATATGTCAAGACCAAATCATGCCAAACCAACCTAATCTCCTTGTTTGAAAGGTTACTGGTCTAGTGGATAGGGATGAAGCTGTATATATGATATATCTTGATTTTAGTAAAACTTTGACATAGTCCTAAATGACATTTGCATAAGCAAACTGGGCAAATATGGTCTAGACGAAATTGCTATCATGGGAGTGCAAAACTGGTTGAAAGACTGTACTCAAGAGTACAGTATCAATAGTTAGCTCTCAAATAGGCAGGATGTATCTAGTAGGATTTACAGGGATCTGTCCTGCATCTGGTACTGTTCATTATTGTCATAAATGACTTGGTTAATGGAGTGGAGAGCATGTTTATAAAATTTAGAGATAATGCCAAGCTGGAAGGGGTAAAACACTTTGGAGAACAGGATTAGAATCCAAAATGACCTTGACAAGTTGGAAAAATGGTCTAAAGATCAAGAAGATGAAATTCACTAAAGACAAGTTCAGAGTACTACACTTAAAATGAAAACATCAAATGCACAACTAAAAAATGGGGAATAACTAGCTTGGGAGTAGAATTGCAGAAAATTATAGTAGATCACAATCTGAATATGAGTCAACAATGTGATGCAGTTGTGAAAAAGGCTATATATCATTCAGTGGTATATTCACAGAAGTGCCTTATATAAAACGCTGGATGTGATTGTTCCACTCTACTCTGGGTACTGTGTACAGTTCTGGGTGTCACACTTCAAGAAATAGGTAGACAAATTGGAAAGAGTCCAGAGAACAGCAACAAAAATGATAAAAGCTTTTTAAAACCTGACCTATGAGGGAAGTTTAAAAAAACTGGGTGTGGTTAGTGTTGAGAAAAGTAGACTGAGTGGGCATCTGATAACAGTCTTCAAATATCTTAAGGGCTGTTACAAAGAGAATGGTGATCGATAATTTTTTATGTCCTCTGAAGTTAGGACAAGAAGGAATCAGCTTTATCTACAGGGGAGATTTATATTAGATATTAGAAAAAAACTTTTTAACAATAAGGATAGTTAAGCACAGGAATAGACTTCCAAGGGAGGATTTGGAATCCCTATGATTGGAGCTTTTTAAGAACAGGTTAGACAAATACCTGTAAGAGATGGCGTAGGTATACTTTGTCATGCCTCAGTGCAGGAGCTAAACTAGATGAGTTCTTGAGGTTCCGTCCAGTTCTTTATTTCTATGATTCTATTGCAATATATAATATATGCCCAAAAGGGTAGAATTAAGATTGGTATGAGAACCTTCTCAATTCTGAATTCCCCAACTCCTGCATGATGAAAATCTCAACCTTTAAAAAAAAAAAGCCAAATTGTTACAAGTGCAATGGAAAGTAATATATTTAGTGTTGCACATACTTTGGTTTGTTAGCCAAAGCTGGCAATTCCATGCACAAAATCAAGTAACGGGATATTAAGATTTTTAAATCAGATGAGCAAGAATGGATCTGTATGCATAAATGAGTGTGAACATATGTGTATAATATTGTGGTCACATTAAAAAAAACATTTTCTTCATTAAATAATATTTTAATGAAATACAAAAGGAGACTACACGGTTATTTAATTATTTTGGTTGATAGGTACATTGTATTAGAGGTATGTTTATGAAGACAAGACTTAAATGCACTGAAACATCTTTCTGGTCCTGGAATGGAAATGTAGACATCCTGGAAACATGAATAAAAGTCTAAACAGAATTAGAATTAACTGTGAACTCTATTACATGGAAACCCCCCCCCCCCCCCCCAGCATATTGATATAATTAATCAAACTAAATCTTTACCTTTCAGATTTAACAATATTTTGTGGTTCTATTCAATTACCAATTTGACTTTCAAACACAAATGAGCTCAGGACTCATCTATAGTTAACATTAAAAAAAATCTGGCCATAAGAGCTTTGACTAAAACTAAGAAGAAGAATTGACAATATAAGCTGTTTTTAGATTATTAACGCCCATTGACTTCATTGGCCTTTGACTCAAGTTATTAGTGTAGGTCTTATGACGAGTTATTTCACCATCTTCTGCTATGCAGAAACAGACTTTTTCCTGTTTTTATTTTCTAGTTTTAGAGTGCCCTGTGCTGTCAGGCAGGAACACAATTTAATTTATTTGTTATTTGGTGTATGGCGATCCACTCTCCCAAGAAAGAACAGAGTTAAAACAAAAAAGGTCTGAGCCTACACTTTCATTTTGTTTTAATCTGTAGTCAGGAAGAACCCCAGTCACTGCTTTCCTATTTTTTTCTAGGTTAAGATGTTTAAGGCTTTGATAAATCCCCAAGATTAATAAGTGCAAGAATGAATATAAAATATTTCATTGCACTTTCTGAAGCTAGTCTTTTGCAACTCTTTAAGAATGTTAAAGGCCCTTTGTCTCTGCAAAGCAGAAACTATTTTATCTCTCTTTTACCAACAGAGCTGACAAATAGTTCTCCATAAAACTCTGACATATACTGTATTTTCTGACAGTGTAATTATTAATTCTGGAAAATATATTATTTGAAAGAGTAACAGTATATCAAATGAATTATTTGGGTGATCAATTTGAGAGGCATTATAGTTTCCTTTATTGTTTATTTGTTTCGTACAAATGATGTGTCACCCTACAGGTCTTAAGATGAAAGTTAGCTGTAAACTGATGGAAATAAATATGAACTAAAAAAAGGTTAATACTTTTCCTTAAATACCAAGTATATACAGAGTGCTATATGTAGTGGGCTAAATTTTATTATATTAGGCTTGATCCTGCAGAAAAAATAAGTCAATGGGAGTTTTGCCATTGATTTCAATGGGATGAGGTTCAGACCCATTGTTGCATTTAAAATATTTTTTAGACCAAGCCACGTTTTATTTGGTTGGAAACATAAATTAAGAAATAATATCAGTGAAGAGAATCAGTATGAAATCCTTTCAAATAGATGTATTCATATTCATGATGATGTTGATTATTTGACTGATGGACAAGAGTAGTTGTGATTTAGAAGATTCCCCAGTTTAACAAAAAGAAAAGGAGTACTTATGGCACCTTAGAGACTAACAAATTTATTTGAGCATGAGCTTTCATGAGCTACAGCTCACCTCATCGGATGCATGTAGTGGGGAGATTTTATATACACAGAGAACATGAAACAATGGATGTTACCATACACACTGTAACAAGAGTGATCAGGTAAGGTGAGCTATTACCAGCAGGAGAGCGGGCTGGGGGGCGGTACATTTTGTACTGATAATCAAGCTGGGCCATTTCCAGCAGTTGACAAGAGCGTGTGAGGAACAGTGGTGTGTGGGGGGAATAAACATGGGGAAATAGTTTTACTTTGTGTAATGACACATCCACTCCCAGTCTCTATTCAAGCCTAAGTTAATTGTATCCAGTTTGCAAATTAATTCCAATTCAGCAGTCTCTCATTGGAGTCTGTTTTTGAAGTTTTTTTGTTGAAGAATTGCCACTTTTAGGTCTGGTTGCTGGTGAGTATTTGCTTCTGGTTGGGGGGCTGTCTGTAAGCAAGGACTGGCCTGTCTCCAAAGATCTGTGAGAGTGATGGGTAATCCTTCAGGATACATTGTAGATCCTTGATGATGCGTTGGAGAGGTTTTAGTTGGGGGCTGAAGGTCACATAAACACCACCCTATAACGGGAACCTACTGATCGCTATGCTTACCTACATGCCTCCAGCTTTCATCCAGACCACACCACACGATCCATTGTCTACAGCCAAGCTCTACGATACAACCGCATTTGCTCCAACCCCTCAGACAAAGACAAACACCTACAAGATCTCTATCAAGCATTGTTACAACTACAATACCCACCTGCTGAAGTGAAGAAACAGATTGACAGAGCCAGACGTTACCTACTACAGGACAGGCCCAACAAAGAAAATAACAGAACACCACTAGCCGTCACCTTCAGCCCCCAACTAAAACCCCTCCAACGCATCATCGGGGATCTACAACCTATCCTGAAGGATGACCCATCGCTCTCACAAATCTTGGGAGACAGGCCAGTCCTTGCCTACAGACAGCCCCCAAACCTGAAGCAAATACTCACCAGCAACCACCCACCACACAACAGAACCACTAACTGAGGAACCTAGCCTTGCAACAAAGCCCGTTGCCAACTGTGTCCACATATCTATTCAGGGGACACCATCATAGGGCCTAATCACATCAGCCACACTATCAGAGGCTCGTTCACCTGCACATCTACCAATGTGATATATGCCATCATGTGCCAGCAGTGCCCCTCTGCCATGTACATTGGCCAAACCAGACAGTATCTATGTAAAAGAATAAATGGACACAAATCAGACTTCAAGAATTATAACATTCAAAAACCAGTTGGAGAAGACTTCAATCTCTTTGGTCACTCAATTACAGACCTAAAAGTGGCCATTCTTCAAGAAAAAAACTTCAAAAACAGACTCCAACGAGAGACTGCTGAATTGGAATTAATTTGCAAACTGGATACAATTAACTTAGGCTTGAATAAAGATTGGGAGTGGATGGGTCATTACACAAAGTAAAACTATTTCCCCATGTTTATCTCCCCCCTGCCCCACTACTGTTCCTCACATGCTCTTGTCAACTGCTGGAAATGGCCCAGCTTGATTATCACTACAAAAGGTCCCGTCCCCCCCCCCCCCCCCCCCCCCCGCTCTCTGCTGGTAATAACTCACCTTACCTGATCACTCTTGTTACAGTGTGTATGGCAGGGGTAGGCAACCTATGGGATGTGAGCCAAAGGTGGCACATGAGCTGATTTTCAGTGGCACTCACACTGCCAGGGGCCCGGCCACCCATCCAGGGGGCTCTGCATTTTAATTTAATTTTAAATTAAGCTTCTTAAATATTTTAAAAACCTTATTTACTTTACATAAAACAATAGTTTAGTTATATATTATTGACTTATAGAAAGAGACGTAAAAACGTTAAAATGTATTACTGGCATGCGAAACCTTAAATTAGAGTGACTAAATGAAGACTCTGCACACCACTTCTGAAAGGTTGCCGACCCCTGGTGTATGGTAACACCCATTGTTTTATGTTCTCTGTGTATATAAAATCTCCCCACTACATGCATCTGATGAAGTGAGCTGTAGCTCACGAAAGCTTATGCTCAAATAAATTTGTTAGTCTCTAAGGTGCCACAAGTACTCCTTTTCTTTTTGCGGATACAGACTAACACTGCTGCTACTCTGAACCCAGTTTAACAGTTACCCTTGGAAGTAGTAATATCTTCATCTGTTTTAGTTTATTCTTTTATCAGTTGCTCCACTTGTACGTGAGGTGAATGGCTTTTAATGACAATTTGTTAGATTTCTTTTACAATAGAAATTTTGCTTGTTAACTGGTGTGTAATGTGTGCTAGACTCTGTAACTAAACTTCAACAGATTATTTTGACTGAACACAGAGGATGTAGTTAATGAATTCAAATGAATTGTTTAATCAAGGCACAGCTAAAAATAAAATGGCACAATGACAGAAAATGTAGCCATTCATGTAAATGAACCATGTAAATTATAACTTGTCGGGGCTCTTCCTGTGTGTTTATACAGCACTTAGCACAATGGGGCCCTCCTCTCACCTGGGGCATATAGATGCTGGTGTACAATAACTCAACTGAAAAACTTGCTAGTGAAGTCTAGGTATTATGCTGTATTTATAGCAGAGTAAGTAGAATAGAAGCTGAAAAAAGTATGGTGTATGATGCTTTGAATTATTGAGCAGCTTTTCTAGATATATTTTTATCATGATATAAGTGATGCTATCAAAACAACTTGGAGAAAATACACCATAACTTAACTAATGATTCCTAACATATGCCTCATTAGCGTGTCTTTGGTTATAGCCATTACTAAGTTGAATTTGAACCTTAGTTCTCTCCACAAAATTTTTAAATGTGTCTCTTTTTTTTGTTTCAGGCATTTTGTTAATTAATTATTGGACAGAATCTTGCCTAGTATATCTTGCAAGAAAATAGAAAGTCTTTGGATTGCATTGTTTATATTTTGAGTTAATTAGTTAAAGATGTTGTAACATTCACTGCTGGATTGTAGGGCATCTGTGACAGTGGTTGTACTAAAATTTAAGATCTCTTTCTATTGTATCCTACCTCATTTACCTGTTGTCTAATGCACACTCAAATAAGTGAAACTGGTAATGCCCTTGTGATAAAAAAGCATGGCTACCATATCTAAACATCTTATTTCCAAAAGAGATGTCTGTTATTTTAGTGAGACTAGCTTGTTTTCACACAGAAAATAAATGAAATAATATTGGAGACATTCACTGTTTCCTGTATTACTTTCTCCCTTCCATCCCAGGTCAGAAGTACTGTGCTTTAAAATTATATTAAAAAGGGATCAGTCACTATATGAGTAAGACTAGTTTATACAATTACACTAATTAGTTGTGCTAACATAACAAAAGTTATTGATCTTTAGGTTTCACTGCATAAACTGATTAACAGCTATCAGGAAGAAATCTCATCTGCCCCATGATAAATAATTGGTAAAATGATTATAGGTTAATTATAAAAGATTTGACCCTTTTTTTGGTTCATCTGGCATTGACCACTGAAGTCAGAGGAGTAAACAGACCCTTGGTTTAGTCTTCTAATATAGCAATACTTTTAGACCTGATTCTGTAAACACTTAGTACTGAGTGAATTGCTAAGTATCAAGAACATTCCCAACTGGCAATGGGACTACTTCTGGTAGTATGCATGACAAGTGGCAACTTGTAACAGGGTAGTAACTTGATTTATGGTAGTAAGTGTTTGCAGTCAGGCACTCTGTTTCTATTTCATATAATTGTACATATGAATGAAACCCAACTAATTTATGACAGTAGTACCAACACCCAGTCCATAGCCTTGATAAAAGACTGAATACGTTTTTAAAAGATTAACTAATTCTAAGAGACTGTTTCATGAAATTGAAGGGAAGTGAGCTATTAAACTTTTCAGCTTGAATTGGTATTTATCTGAAAAGATGCAGTCTACTAAAAATCACAATTAGATAAATGGTGTTTTAAGATGAATATGAAAGCCATTTAAATGTTCAGTGAATGGGTCTAGATATTCCGTTTTTACATACAATTCTATGATGCAGTGGCAGACCTTGTGTGCCCTGAAACTTTTTATAGTAATAAGGACCAAAATCTCTTGATGGTTCAGAACAGAATATTTGCACATCAACTGCATTTTTTTCTATATCTGGGAACAAATCAGTTGATAAGTGCTGTAGATGGAGGCAGGATTATGATAGAGTTTGGTTAAAAAATTTAATAAAATACATATTTTAAATTCATCAAATTGAGATTCACCAACAAAATTATAGCTGTTGCCTTATAAACACCTGTTCCACTTTCAATTAATCTTTTTAATTTTCCCAAAGTGAGCTATCAACTTTGCTGTTAAAATGCATGAAAACAAATATAAGAAGCAAATGGTGTGTATGGATTGTTAGAGGGCTTTCCCTTCACCCTCTCCCCTGGTTCTTCTCATGCAGGCAGAGAGCAGAAAACCAGAAGTCCAAAGTGTAGACAATGCAATGTTTTTTGGGGTTAGTTCCAAGCAAACATATTCATAACTCTACACACCAGCAGAGTCTGGTTCCCAGTGTTCCATTTCCAGCTTTGACACTGCAGAGCCTTTTCCCTGTGTCCCCCTTCCCAGCTCTAACACTGCAGAGCCTTGGGTATGTCCCCATTCCCTATTCCCACTTCCCACCTCCTTCTCCTTAGCAGGCCCAGATATACCTTCAGTGCACACCCCTAGTCATACCTCTTATGACTTATGGTCATGTTTTGTTTTAGAGGTTTGTGAGTTGGGGTCTTCGTCCCACCTCTTTTGTATCCCATGGTGGGGAGTAAGGAGTGAGGTGGTGTTCTGGCCAAGGCCAGGCTTTTCTTTGGCTTTTAGTGTGTTTTATGCCTCCCGCCATCTCCTTTTGTCCCTCCTAACTGGTTGCTTGACTTTGGCTTGAGAAAGGAGCCAGGCAGCCTTTCAGCGTATGCTCATATATTACACTTCCACCATGCCCTGTAACACTTTAGGTCCATGTCTTATCTCTTTTCACCCCATCTGATTGTGGGCAGATGTAACACAGTATCTTTGTCCTTTGTTTACACATATTAGTAAAAGATATAAAAGTATCAAAAAGTCAAAGCCAAAATTCTATCTCTGGCTGACAGTCTTATATACTAACATGGATGACGGGCACTTTTCAAGTTTAAACTGCTCTATTGCTTTTGCCATCTTAAAAATATCAAAGGACACAAATCCTTGACAATGTTAAAAAATCCCATTGAAACAATGAGGGAAAAAAACAATTAATTTGAGCAGTTGGGATTTAAAATAAACAAATAAACTATAATGGTGAGGAATTGTAAGAAGCCTGAGATCTGTATGATAAGTTTTATCCAGGAAAACAAACAAGCAAACAAACAACCTTAGATGGATGAGTCATAAATCCTTGCAAATGAGATTTCTAATGGAATCATCAAATTGGGCTTTGACCATAGTGTCATGAGTGTGACATTACCGTAAGTGTATTGATGCACCTATATTTGCCTTTTGCAAACATAGTGAAACTAACTGGGCACAGGGAGGGTGCTAAGATATACCATCCACATCTATATGTTTTAAAATAAAATATAACAATATTCACATAATTGTTAGGTGTTCGGTATTTTCACCAGAATGGGAGAAGAGGCAGGACTTTACTTTACTGATGAGGAAAGCCACAATCTTGTAACTGGATCTGTGTACACTGACCTCTTCATCTGCATGAAGCTGAAGCCAGTGGAGATGTGTGAGGACACTGGTGTTCTTCCATATGCGACCAGTTGCAGGACAGGAGCTTCACTGACCCTTAGGTACCTAACACAAGCAACAAAGTGTTTCTGTTTTCTGGATTGGGTCCCAAATTTGTAAAATTGGCTTGATTAAGCAATTTACATTTAAGGGATTTAGGCTAACTGCTCTTTCTGAGAATTGAGTGAAGTAATCTTGCTCTTGTGGTTAGCCATTGGTGGTATGGGACTCAGGAGAGCCAAATTCAATTCTTGGACCTGCCATTGACTTCCCATGCAACCTTGGTCATTTCACTTAATTTCTCTATGCCTCAATACCCAGTCTGTAATACAGGGATAATGAATGGAAGGTGTTTGAATGCTCCAGTGATGGGAGCTATATAAATACTACAGGTGAGTGGAAAATGTTTTTTTCATCCCAGGAACAATTTGAGATTTAAAAGTTTTTTCACTCTGGACTTGGAACAAAAAGTTGAAACCTTGAAAATTTTCATAAACCTACCATATGAAAAAAACAAATGAACAGTTCCGCTCAATCAATTTTTTTTCAATTTGCTTTGACTTTGTTAATAATTATAATTATTTAAATTTCAAAGAAAAAGTTGATGGAAAGTTTTATTTTGAAAATGTCAGCACTGGACATATCAGCAATTTTTTTTAAATGAGAAATTTGTTGAAACTGACTCTTTCGTGCAAACAGTTTCAATTATGACAAATCAGCAATTTCTGATGGAAGAACATTTTGTAAAAAAAAATCCCAATATATTTACAGAGATTGTGCAAATATTGGTCCTAATTCCAAGCTTGGACGTAGTAGAAAATAGGAGCCATAGGTAGCCTTTTTGTGGACATCTGATCTGTAGCCACCCAACCCTGGAAGTTAGGATAGCAGGATATGTGCTCTAAGTTCTACTATTGGCATAATGGAGCTTACATTGGAGGAGGATCATGGATAGCAGAGCTCTACTTCTCACCACCTTCTGTCCCATGCCCTGTTCCTAGACCAGCCTTGCCCTTCTTTTACCTTGGGAATGGAGCTGCCTCAGCTATATATCTACCAGATCTTTCCAACCATTTGTGGACTAGAGAATCAACTTATTGTGTATACTTCTACCACAATTTGACCTAGTGTCAGAACATTTTGATTGGGATTTAAATACGTCCAATCTAAATGTATTTTTTTCCAGAAAAGGAACATATGTATATCTTCTCTGTTAATCACAACTGAAGCTAATGCTCTAGTGAAAATATGTTGTGAAGAATAATGATTGTTTGGTTTAATGGGAGGGAACAAATTGTATCTAATGCATTGGTGTAGCAGTGTGCAGCAGGGCCCCCTTTGGCTCCTGCCTTTGCTTGGTCCACAAATTCACTCTGAGACCCTGGAGACCATTGGTGAAGTTTATTTACAAGCTTGTCCCCACCACTGTTTTGCCATGTACAATTAGCTCTTCACCATCTGCGGGCGGGCGGGGGGGCGCGGAGCGGAGGAAAGAGCTCCCTCCCTGCTTCCACTCCCTGCCTTTCCCCTTTCCTTCTGCTCCTCCTGGCTTCCTTTATACAGTCCCTGTCTAATTAGGCAGCAACTGTCTTTGCTTTTATACAGCCCCAGGCTAATTAGGCAGCATCTGTCTCTGCTTCCCCAATTAGGGTCAGGTTACCTCCATCCAGCTCTAATTTATTCCCCTAAATGGGCAATGGTGTGACAGAGGGCTAAATCAGCCACCCTTTGCCCAGGACCCTGTCACAATTGGATACAGCACAAAACAAATCTGGTTAACTAGAGACATTCTAATAAAGGGGACATTTGCTCTGTCACTGAGTTGTCCCTGTTAATAGGCTACAACTATCTTTATAAGACAGAGTTATTAGTTTTCCCCATTTTCTTACATCCACTTTGCACAGTAAAAATGTTTCCCCAACTGAGAGATACTGTGCATGCTAGTGTGCTATCATCTTTCACTTACAACACTGGCGTCTTTCATTGAATGTTTCTGTGAACCAACATTTAAAAAAAAATTTTGGGTTTGTCAACAAGTTTTGTTCCTAATTTAACTTTTAAAATGTTATATGATATTTTATAATATGAGATTTCAAAAAAGTTGAAATAAAAGGTCATTTCAAAATGAAAAATGGAAATATTCTTTCCATTCTGAAAAGAAACAGAATGTTTCAACTTTTTCTTTCCCTCTCTCTCTTCTTCCTAAACAAATTTTCCTTAAAGTTGGTATGTTTCCATGAAATATTGATGGAAAATTATTCCAATGGAAAATTTCCAAACACCATTACTATAAAGGGCTTGATCTAATGACCACTAATGTGAGTGGTTGTTGTGTCATGTCTCAAAATACTTAATTATTTCAGAGATGTTTTATGTGCTTAAATTAAATTAATGTGTGTACATCATTTTGAAATATCTTCATATGGCACTATAGAAATGCAATATATGCTTATTTTACTATTATTTCATAATTCTTTATTGTGATATTCCAATAACAAAATGAAATGCTTTCCTTTTGTGATGCTTGTCTCAAAATGACCTACACTATCAATCCATGCACACAATTCCCATTGGTAAAGGTAGGAAATCTTTTGAGAAAAAGCCAAACGTGACAAAAAAGATCCACATCTGGACTTTTGCAACTTAGAAAAAACACAAATAGAAGGATTATCTTCCTCCAAACAGACATTAATGGGCAAAGAAACAAACATTCTAAACTATTGTGCAATCCAGATAATCGTTACACTTGAGAACCAATAATGATGGGTGGCAGGCAGAAAGTATAATTACTGCTTCCACAACTCTGAATGTTTGGCCTTTCAAATACACATAGAGACAAATGTTTAAAATAATTCAGAAGTATTTTCACCTGTTTTGAAACATTAACTTTTAGACCTTCTCTCTCTCTTTCATTATAGTTTTATTTTATTTATTTGGGAAGCTCTGGGAAAGATATTTTCATAATTACAACTTTCTGACAGAAAACTTAAGTAACACACCACACAATATTAGCATTAGTATGTCAATATTATTTTACTAGTGATGTGAAGCATGATATTATTAACTGCTTTCATATTAGTGAATTTAATTGTGCCAATATGATGAGTCACTATGGTATTCAAACAGTGATAACACTGCAATAATTTAAATAATTTAAATCCATACCCAGCGGTCGTGTCCAAAATACTCTCCCACAGCTTTAACCAGAGCTTTCTTATACCATTGATGAGAGTGAATATTCCCCAAGGAAACACTAAACCTAGCACGTAAAAGAGATTGAAAGAACAGTAACAGCCTGATAGAACATTCGCATGTTCCGGAAAGCCTGGCTTATATTAGTCACTACTGTTGTGTCAATTCATAATACTTCTCTCAAGCTGCCTCTGTCTAGGAGAAAGGTGATGTAACATTTGTGCCTTTAGCCACTGGCTAGGGTTAAAGATGGTGTCATCATATCTCAGGGAGTTCAGGAAGAATAACATGTATATCTAGGATGTGGCAGGAGTACTGTCCAGCAGGATGTATTGAACTTTGACTGTGCCATATCACAGCATGGAGCGAGAGAGAGGTCATGGCCACATCTCCTCCCCAATCCTTTTGAAGCAATGTGCAACAGTGGGGATGCACCAATGGAGTACTTGGCAAGCATGAGTGGCCCTTATGTGGATCTGCCTTTTTTTCCCTGCACATCCTCATATCAGAATGGGGCCTCAATACTATACAAAACATAAAAGAATGGAGCTCATTCTTTAACACCAATCAATCAGTAATATTAACTAAAGACTAATTAAAATATCTGGGTCACCACTATCATAAAAGTGATGTAAAAAGTTGTGGGCAAAATCTTGCCTTCCTCTGCAGCCTCAGAACCCCTGATCCAGCAGAACCAGCGCACATTTTCTGCAGAATGGGTGGCAGAATCCAGGTAATCCATGAAATATAAAATCACCTGAGACAGAGAAGAGGTGGAATTAACTTATGAGGAATATAAAGTGCATGGGGAGGAAGGATGACAGAGTCCTAGCCTAGGATTCAGGAGACTTAGGTTCAATTCCCTGCTTTACCACAGGCTTCTTGGGTGATCTCGGGCAAGTCTCTCTGTGTTTCAGTATCCTGTCTGTAAAACTGTGACAATAGTACTTCTTCATGGGGCGTTATGAGGATAAATACAAATATTTTTAGGTGCTCAGATACTATGGTGATGGGGAACTAGACACAGATGTGAATAGTTCTACCCAATTACCTAGTGGATCTCTCAGATGTACAAAAATAGTCTATGCTGCCCAATGTCACCACACAGGATCTCTCCAAATCAAATCTAACAAGGACAGGGATGTTAACTGTGCTACTGGCCAACCCATATGCTGTGTAATCTAGAAAAGGATTTAGGCAAACCATTTATGGTAACAATGTACAACACAAGCTATGTTCCTCAGTCTGCAATCTGGAGAGAAGTGTCGGCAGATCTGTGATTACACAGTGACATCAGTTATTCTTGTGAAAAAGAATGAAACTGGTGCAGGATATACTGCAAAAGTTCTTATTCAGCAATTGTACCACCTTGTTTGTGGTGATGGAAAATTCTCTTTCTCCAGCTCCTGTGAAGATACTAATCACACACCCCAGTTGCCTGAACAGCCTTCTGGGTTATAGAATGTGGCCCTATGTGAATAGCAAGATCTGTCCTTGTACAAGTCACAAAGAGGTCACAGAAATCTCGTTAGGTCACTATCTTCCCTAGTTTAAATGAATTAACTCTTTCATAGCAAGAAAGAGGATTTCATGACCTGACAAAATAATGTAAAAGATAGCCTGTAGCTGAGCCCAAGGAGATAGGAGACAAGTTTACTTATTTCTGTCTAACACAGGACTTAGAACGTAATTCACTTGTCACAGTCACATGTGAATCTCTGCCAGGGATTTTTGTGTTTAGTTTAAATGTAATTGGTGTATGCAGCATAGCCAAGTGGACCTTTTTCTTTTTTTTTTATCTATTTTTTTCTAGATCTAGCATCAGTGAAAAGATGAAATAGAATCTATGCTGCAAATTATCCTGAAAGATAGAAGAGGCTCATGGTATTGTAAACACAGTAACACATTTTCCCTGTTATAAGCTTTTTATTTTGTTTATAAGAAAATCTAACTCAATCTGCAACAAATTGATAATGATTCATTTTTTTGCCCAGCTTTTGTCTGGTACTTATTTTGTTTCACATGGAGGGGGGGAACAATAGTTTGTTTATTTTCCTCTGGGTCTTTCAATAAATATGTATGGTTGCTTCCTTTTCTTCAGTAAAGCTAAGAAAATATTGTATGTAAAAGCAATCTTAATGTTTTGGTTTAACTGCCACTTTTCAGAAATTAGGCTTCCCATACATTAACAGTGCATTATATTTCTGAGATTACATCAGTAAATCATACACGATCAGTCCCATGGGGTTGGAATAATGAGGAAAACCTTTTCAGTGGGGAAGGTCCAAATTCCTATCCTGAACAAAAACAGAGCTTTGTGTAGGGCTACTTCCTGGGTTCTAAACTACTGTCCCCAGCCCACTCTGTAGCTGAAGCTACATGGATTACAGTACTCTCTTCAGCTTCTGAGCCAACCCTACATTGAAGGTTGTCATAAATGTAAAGGGAAGGGTAAACCCCTTTAAAATCCCTCCTGGCCAGAGGAAAAATCCTCTCACCTTTAAAGGGTTAAGAAGCTAAAGGTAACCTCGCTGGCACCTGACCAAAATGACCAATGAGGAGACAAGATACTTTCAAAAGCTGGGAGGAGGGAGAGAAACAAAGGGTCTGTGTGTCTGTTGGTATGCTGCTTTGCCGGGAATAGAACAGGAATGGAGTCTTAGAACTTTTAGTAAGTAATCTAGCTAGGTATGCATTAGATTATGATTTCTTTAAATGGCTGAGAACAGAATTGTGCTGAATAGAATGACTATTTCTGTCTGTGTGTCTTTTTTGTAACTTAAGGTTTTGCCTAGAGGGATTCTTTATGTTTTGAATCTAATTACCCTGTAAGGTACCTACCATCCTGATTTTACAGGGGTGATTCCTTTACTCCTATTTACTTCTATTTCTATTAAAAGTCTTCTTGTAAGAAAACTGAATGCTTTTTCATTGTTCTCAGATCCAAGGGTTTGGGTCTGTGGTCACCTATGCAAATTGGTGAGGCTTTTTACCAAACCTTTCCCAGGAAGTGGGTTGTAAGGGTTGGGAGGATTTTGGGGGGAAAGACATGTCCAAACTACGTTTCCCAGTAAACCCAGTTAGAGTTTGGTGGTGGCAGTGGTTATTCCAAGGACAAAAGATAAAATTAATTTGTACCTTGGGGAAGTTTTAACCTAAGCTAGTAAAAGTAAGCTTAGGAGGTTTTCATGCAGGTCCCCACATCTGTACTCTAGAGTTCAGAGTGGGGGAGGAACCTTGACAGAGGTTTATCCACTGGCTCTGCTTCGTAATGCCTTATCCTTTCCTGTTCCATTCCAATCCCTGTTTTACCTCTGTGGACCTGTTCTAGGGACTACTACTGCCTTGTACTCTGTGATGCTCAGGGTTTGCCCAACTTTTCTGCACCTTACCCCTCTGTGTCCAACGTTATTACATCAAGTCCACTTCTAAGTAACAGTGTGCTCTATTTCTGAGTAATAGGTACTGTTTTCATAATTTTTGCAGCACTGAGAATCAGAAGACATTGGGTTTTGTTCCTGGCTCTGCCATAGATACATGGTGGGCCTTTTTTAAGTCAGTTAGCGGCAATATAATCAAAATTATCTGCTCTTGCAAACCACTCCAGCCTCCCCAGTGATTTCTTTTTCCCTTAAGGAAAAATAAAAGGAAACAACATGTGTCAGAGTGTTACTTATTATGGTCTCTGGAGAAGATATATCACAACTGACTATCCAACTGTCGTACTCTTGTAGAGAGACGAGGGTGAGGTTATATCTTTTATTGGACCAACTTCTGTTGGTGAAAGATATAAACTTCTGAGCTTACATAAATCTCTTCCTTGTGTCTAAAAGAGCTCTGTGTAAGCTCAGAAGCTTGTCTCTTTCACCAGCAAAAGTTGGTCCAATAAACAGATATTACCTCGGCCACCTTGTCTCTCTAATATTCTGTGACCAAAATGGCTACAACACTGCAAATATACTCTTGTAGGTCAGTTCCATCACTAAAATTAAATACTGTACATTGTCCATGATTTATTAGCAAAACATCCCACCATCCATTTAGTGCAAATTTAGGCACAGATTTTGGCCTCCATTCTAAGCCTTTTTAAGGCACTGTAAAGAGACTGCAAAGCTGGTTTAATTGACCCTCAGGGAATAACCTTGGCTGGTTTCCCAAGTAGTAGAGGGACATTATATTGGCCCTACACCATCCTCCTGCATGGGCCCCATGGGAATGGCCAGATGTGTAATGGGTATGTGTGGCTGGAACACATTGTGCTTTAGCTCTTCTGGAGTGGCTCACAGGAGACTGTTTGAATGTCCAGTAAATTAGGGGACCTCTGAGGTGGTTGTAACTTACATGAGTACTTGGGACTATAGTTCAAGAGGCACAAAGGTGGCTTCTGCCCCACTACCGTCCAAGGTTGCAGTGCCTCAGAGAAGCAGGTAATAAACAAGGTCTTACTCTGTATTCAGTCCTGTGAAGAGCTGCCAAAGGGAATCACATTTGTATGACTCTGATGTCTTAGAAAATGCAATCATTTTAAAGTTTGCAGCTGCTAGAAGAATATTGCTTCCTTTGGTTAATTCATCGTAACTTTGATGCAACATGTTTCACAGTAATTTAAGGCTTCATTTCATTGTTCTGCTATGTAATAATAGGGTTTATAATAACTTTTGTGCCCTTTGATTGTGACTTATCATAGCCATAAATACTTTAACTCCAACCCACCCCAATCCTATCACCGTCTTGATAAAATTGACATGTCTCCTCTTGCTAAAGTAATAGAATTTCCACTTTTACCAGAAGAATGAACTTTAGAAAGTGTTTAATCAGAGATTTTGTGCTCTGGAGCACCTTCAGAACTCAACTAATTTAGAAAGTTTATATTCTGAAGTCAAAATAGCAATTTAGTTATTAAAGGCAATTATCTGTACAGGAGAAAAAAAGCTTTAAAATCTGTTCCTTCCAAATCTCAAGTGGTTAATGCATGACTCTGCATGAATCACAGGGATTCTTTTGATTCCCAAGCTGACCTCTTCCAGAAAATTTAATTTCTCCACCTCAAACATACTATTTTTCTCTAATACAAAAGAGTACCAACCTGAACCCTATTGTGCCCCTTTTACAATTAGTCACCCTTTTGTTATATTAATCTTTTAAAGTAAATGGAAGGATTAGTGTTTGAACACAATACAAAGAGAAGTCTGAATACAAAATAATTGTGGATGTTGTCTGTGTTTTAGTTTGTATTATATTGTGCTACTGATTAGTTTTTGACTTCATTTAATCTCCGATTTTCATTTGTATCCCAAGGGTCAAGAATTAAGAGAAGTATTCTGTTTATACACTTAATGGAGATCAGGAATACATTGTAAATACATCTGAGAATAGCAGATAAGCTTTTAAACTTACGAAGTCTGATTATTTATAGGAATTCTATGATTAGCTTAGTAACAATAATTCTAAAATGTAAATTTCTAATGTAAAAGAAAACATGGCCTATTTTGCTGTTATTTTTTCCAGAGTAACAGTTTCACATTTCATGAAGTCACTCCTGAGACTCAGTGATGTAATTAAGAGCAGAATCTGTCCTCTATTTTTTTATGGTATTTTATTATTTATATCAAAATTGATCTGAGTAAACAATATTAAACAATAAATATTAAGATGGAATTGTATGCATATACTAAATGTAGAGATATAGATCATGTGTTTTAAGCTTTCAGTTAATTTTACAGTAAACCTTTAAATGTGACTACCTCCAAATTGCTACATGTTTCATAGCTATAAAGAAGAGTTAAACAATGTTTTTGTCCATTCAGCTCTGGCCAAGTTGAAGACTTACCACACTATTTATTGTCTTGTAACCTGTACTTCCAGCCAAGAAATAAATGATTAGCTACATTCAACCTTAACATCATTCCATGTTGCTTCCTCCACTCTCTTCCTCTTCTCTCTCCCCACCCCCTCCATTCTCAATATGATTTTAGCTCATGGTAATGCATGAAATTTTAGAGTGAGAGTAATGGCTTTATGCCATTTGAAATCTGGAAACCCAAGCTGTTTACAGGTGGTAGAATATATTAATTTCTAGCTTTAGCATTTTTCTATGTACAATAATAGCTGCTAAAATGTCATCAGAATTCAATTGGAAAAAGTAATTGAAGTAAGTGGAACTATTCACTTGAGCAAGGTGAGCAGGATTTGGGCTTAGAACAGAAATATCATAGAAAGTAATTTAACGCTGGTTGTCTTGAACACAGTTGGCAAGTGCTTCCTCTGAGTAGATGTGGTCAAATGTTGCTGAAGGGTTCCGGATTATGTGTGTAGATAAATCCAGCTAATCTGATTATATATTAATTTTGTTAGCTGTTAGTAAACATTTGGACAGTCAAATTTTTGTCCATATGAATGTTCAGAAATCTTCAAAGTCAAACTAGAATATTACCATATGAATATGCATGTTCATACATCGATTTGTATATTTGCACAACAACATATGTCTGCACTAACAACTATAAATGTTACAATCATCCAATCAGTCAGGAGGTACAGTATGCTTATCTTCAATGACCAATCATACAGTTAGAATAGGAAATGATTACTGAATACAACACACAGGGCATGAAAAATCCATATGTTGATGTTTGTTCATTAAAGTATCAAACAGTTGTGAATACCGAACCAATTAGTAAAAACTGAATACAATTTTCATTCAATATGCAAAGAAACAAACAAAATATGCATTCATCAAATACATTGTTTGCTGTGAATAGTTCACTTCTGAGGACTTCTGAGGACAATACCTGAAAGAGAAACAGGTACATATGCTTTAGACGTGTAATTTACATTTGTTGAAAAGAGTGAGTTCATTATTTTTAAGTACTGTATTAAATGGGTTTCTACAAATTACATTGCTTGACTCCAAGCTACAACAACAACAACAGTACAAATACCATAAAATCATAGGATTGGAAGGGACTACAAGGGTCATTTAGTCTCATTTAGTCATTTAGCCAAGATACAGGATTTGTGTCTAAACCATCCAACACAGGGGTCCAGTGAAGGACCTTCCACAACTTCCCTAGGCAGTTTGTTCCATCGTCCTACTATTCTTATAGTTAGGAAGTTTTCCTGAGATTTAATCTAAATCTGCTATGCTGTAGTTTGAACCCAATGCCTCTTGTCCTGCCCCCTGTGGCAAAGGAGAACAACTTTTCTCCATCTTTTTTATGGCAGCCTTTCAAGTATTTGAAGACCGCTATTATGTCCCCTTAATCTCCTCTTTTCAAACTAAACATACCCAGTTCCTTCAGCCTTTGCTCATATGGCTTGCATTCCATCCCTTTGATCATCTTTGTTGCACCTCTGATCCTTTCCAGGTCCTCTACATCCTTTCTCTATATTGGTGACCAAAACTGGACACAGTACTCTAGCTGAGGCCTAATCAGCACCTAGTTGTCACCCTGCCTAATGGTTGCAGTTGCTGGTAGTCACCCCACCTCATGGTTGCAGTAGGAGGGGTAGGGAAACCTGTGCCTTCCACTCCACCAGGTTCTAATCCAGGGCCCTGTGACACCTGTCCAACATCTTCCACCCTGGGGAACCTGAAGTCAGCCTTCCTGAGTCACTTCCTATGTCCCTTTTTCCTACAGTGCTTATAGGGACCAACTGCAGCATGCTACCTAATTTGTCCCTTTAAGTGCTATCTCACAGATTGCGTACCTCACTCTGGCCCGCAAGGATTGCCACTCACTGATGTTCCTTTTCTCAGTCTGAATTTGGCTATGTCCCCCTCTGGAGCTCCCAGAGCAATTCCTTCTCCCGGCTCTGTCCATCCCCAACTGAGCTGGCCAGCCCCTCTTAACTCCCACCTCCTATTGGAGCATGCTTTGCAAGGGCAGAGTGGCAGGGCCTCCTGAGACCAGAACTGCCATTTAACCCTTTGCTGTCCAGTTACATACTAGCACAGGTGGTTATTAGTGATATTTGAAACTGTAAGATAGGAAAATATCATTGACCCATAATTAATATGGTTGCTATCTAAATTTAATAAGTTTATGCTTTGGCAAAATATTACAAGGTAACTGAACATATCAGATATGATAGACTGGGACAATCAGAGAAAGGAAATAAGAAGTGTGCTGGTGATAACTTCTATTCTTCTTTATTACAACAGGAAAAATGTACCAATCAAAACAAGGTCCTGAATACTGGAAAACACACTATGAATGTTTAGTCTCATTTGTGTCACATTTCTAGAGTGAGAGAAGACAACCTTCTGTATTCACTTGGTTAGCAATTGGTCTACTGCTAATTATAGCCATTGAATTACTGAGCAAACTCTAATATTTCTAACTACTCTGTTTCCTCACAAGCCTCAATTTCTGAATGCCTGATTCCATAAGGCTGTTGAAAAGCAAAGGTAGCCAGAAGAGAAATCTAACAACATTTGTTTCAGAAAATATTTTTGGATCATATTTATTTATCTCTGCAGTGTTGCAATTGGAATTACTACTCATACTAACATAACTAATGTATTTTATGTACTATTTAGCATTACAAACTGAAAGATGTAAAATTATGTTACATGTTCACTTACTAAAATATAGTTTCAGATCCCTAATTACTTCCATTCTGTAGTGTATTATTTCGAAAGGGCTGATATTGAGCTCAGTATTGTAAGAAGAAATAATCCAAAAAACACCAGCCTGGAACAAAAAACAAAAAAAAAAAAAAAAAAGAAAGATTGCTAGATAGCGACATCCAATTAAGTGAACAAACAGCTACTTCAAATGGGATCAAACAGTCAGAAGAACATGACCTCACACTGATCAAGACAGTGCCTATGGTTCTTGAATCCTATGCTTTTATTGCTGATGAGTCATCTGATTTGTTGGTTGCTGGACTAGTGTTACCTTACTTCAGCCCCATATGATACTCTATTCACTATACAGCTGAACTCCATAAAATCAAATCTGGAAGTGGAGCAGCCATTCTGTTTTCCTCCAGATTTGATGCAGAAAAGGCTCACTTGAATAAAAATATATCCAGTGCATTCACTTAATCTGTGACCAAAGAGACAAAACTAATTTTGATATTCTGCTAATCTATTAAATCTCAAATCCCAAGTGTTCCCAGAGACACGTTGTCTGACATGGTGATGAAGTTCACAGATTTCATCGTCTTTGGAGACTTCAGCATCACTGGGTTGACATCTCCACACCAATATGATAGCCCCAAATCTCCTAGGCAAATTCTCCACGGTAGGTTTCTCAAAGGAAGCATTGAATCCACACATACAAATGTACAGTCAGCCATTCCATAGAATGGACCATCAGAGTAGGTGTGGATGAAAGACATGGTGGAATCATGCTTTTATTCTAGTCAGATCACTTTTTCTTCCGGGGGAAATAAAAACCTCTGTTAACATGGCAACATCGCCACCAGGGACTGCACCCTAAGAAGTCTCCTAAATTCAAAATTGTATGATTAGAAAACTACCCAACCAAGAGGTCAAGCAGAAGAAGAAATGGTGAGTAATTGAAGCCACTCCCTGACTACAGCTAGAGACATTCTCACAGCAAAACACTCTGTCCCATCCTGAAAGGTCATCTATAGCAAAAAGCAGAAAAAGATTGGAACACAAGCAATAGGTACTTGCATGTGCAACACTGGCGTCAGTGAGAATTTTGCCAGAGTAATCTTGA
The DNA here is from genome assembly GCF_015237465.2 of Chelonia mydas. Classification (NCBI taxonomy): domain Eukaryota; kingdom Metazoa; phylum Chordata; order Testudines; family Cheloniidae; genus Chelonia; species Chelonia mydas. The sequence goes on from NC_057852.1 coordinate 47,245,415, forward strand.
GAAAGACTGGAGGATTGGATTGTTGTGGTAAAACTACATTTCTCATTTTCTTTGATAATGTGGCTTATGGACAATTTCTTCATTTTTCCAGTACCACTTATCTCTGAAATTAAGATTAGAAATAGCTCAGAAGAGCCTTTTTTTTTAGGACTTTTTCCCAGGTCCTGTATGAAATGCAACTTTACAGCTCTACATTTCAAGAATTCACAGGACTTGGACAGAATGCCCTGAGAAAGTCCAGGATCTACTGTAACACTTTGGAGCTGATTATATTTGTTTCATTCATTTTAGTATTACTAAAGATATTGTATCTACATGATGACTAACAGAATAGAATTGTCAATAGATAAAAGCCAGTTTACATGAAATACTGAAGAATTTGCATATAAATAGGATTTTATGTTTAAATCTCCTGTGTGGAATTTGATCCAATATCCCTGAGAAATCAGAGTTCTGAAATGTCTCGTTTAACTGACTAAAGTTTGCCTGCTACCAAAAATAAACTGAATGGAACAGTCCTTGATTGCCAAGACATTCCTTTCTAGAAAGAGTTTACAAGACTAACAAATCACAATTCAATTATATGGTGCTGTGTAAGGTATTTTCAAAATGTTAATTGTAAAATACACTCATTTCTTGTGCTACTTTGTTTTATGACTTTCATACTTACTGTGTTTTCCTTTTCTTTCTTTTAAACATGTTTCCATGTAAACTCCATGAGAGTTATTTTAACCAGGAAACTGTAAGATTTAAATGATGCTTGATTGTAAGTCATCTTGCTTACAGTAGAACCTGTATCCCATATCTGCCATTATGCTAGCTAGCTGTTTAAAAAATGAAATAAACAAACAAAAAAAAACAATTAGGCTATATTTACATCTCTCTAGTGGCATTATTTTCTCCCCTATAACAAACGGATCTGCTAACTTTTCAATTATGAATTCCTATTTTTAGAGCTTTGTAAATTTAACACACAAATTAACTCAGAGGTTTTTTTAAAAAAGTAAAAACACAACCCATTTTGGGCTGTGCATTTTATGAATACCCCTGAGTAAGGGCCAGTGCATAGCTACGCCTCACAAGAAGGATCCCCAGAAAACACAATGCCTTCTGGAGAACCCTTAGTTATACTGTGATGGTAATAATTAATAACAGGCATATTCAGGGTCCAGCTTATTTTCTCTGCCTCCCTGGTAGGGCTGGCCAATTCCACTAGGAAGTATGTAGGGAAATAGAACCATAACTCCCCTTTTTCCCCTACCCCTTCATTCATTGGAATATCAGCAGTGCAGCCCTTGCAATTCCCTGATGAACTGGAACCATCTCTCTCAACAGATAAGAGGACATAACTCATTTTAGTCTCAAAGTTATCTACATTCTGAACCAATTTGGTGTCCTCAGTTTAATCATTGAAAATTACATCAGACATTAAAAAAAAAAAACAGAAGGAATGAATCCCATCACATTTTAAGTTACCCCAAATAAATTTTCCTTTATTGCTCCTATAACCCAAAATTATATTCATGTTTAAAGTGAAAATCTGAAGGTGTCTATGGAGGGTTCAGGTCTCAAAAAAGCAGCCTTGTTAGTCTGTATCCACAAAAAGAACAGGAGTACTTGTGGCACCTTAGAGGCTAACAAATTTATTAGAGCATAAGCTTTCATGGGCTACAGCCCACTTCATCGGATGCATAGAATGGAACATATAGTAAGAAGATATATATATGCACACACACAAAGAGAAGGTGGAAGTTGCCATACAAACTGTAAGAGGCTAATTATTTAAGAACGAACTAGCAGTTAAAAAAGTGGCCCAGATGTTCAAAAATAAGAGCCTACATTTTAGGGTCCTAAATCCATATTTAAGTACCTGCCTAATTTTAAAAAGTGGAGGGCATTCAATAGTTCTCATTAACCTTAACGGGAGTTGTTTCATCAGCATTTTGTAAGACATGCCCACTGCAGTGTGAATAGGAAATATGTTCTCATTGCCATTTTAGAACAAATGTGTTTGTTTACTTATTTTGCTCTTTAATCAACTCAAATATCAAAATCCAATGCCAACCAGGAAACAGCTGTAAGGATGATCTGAGAGGGATTTTTAATTGCAGTTCTTTTCTACAGAAGCACATAGAAGTAAACGCACGTGTGTGTAAAATTGTTTTCTCAGTACTGTAATTTAATTCTTATTTTTCATCTAATAAACATTTTGATGTCAAGGGGCAACTGTGAGATTAAAATTCAACTTTTTAATTTGAAGAACATGAGTGTATACACACACTTTTTCATCTTCCTCATCATGAACTGTATGTAATGCGATAAATAAAGATGGGAGGTGAAATCCTAACCCCTGTTGTGATCATTGGGAATTTTGCCATTGATTTCAGTGTGGGGTCAGGATTTCAGCCTAGATTGTAATGTAACCATAGCATGAGGCAGAGTTAATGTTATATATTTGTAATTCATTCTTAAAGTTTATTATCCTACTGAGGCACAGAGGTCCATTGGTTGTTCACTATGTGTCAGCAATTCTTGTCAGGCCTGACATATTCACTACACTTAACACACAGTTTTCATAATGTTATGCTTATAAGAAGCACACCAAATCTTTTTAAAGGAGATAAGGCAATATGCCACATTTATTGAGAGTACAATTTAAGCATTAAAATCAGAATATGCTTCCATTCACACACACACACACCCCCCAAAAGGTTCTCCAGCTGGATCTTATAGTTACTGGTTCTTAGTGTTGGTTGGTCAGTTTCAGTGGCCAGCTGAAAGTGCACATGAGGGAGGGGAGCTGCGCCTCTGTTGAATGCTCCAATGTTGATGCAGAACAAACCCAAAGTCCCATGGCAATACACCTTTATTTTATAGTAATAAATTCTCATACTAGTCTCTGGACCTTGTTGTTTCACACTGGAGCTGTTAATCACAAGGTAGTCAAGGTTGCTCCCAATCAGCATTATTTGGGTAGTTTGGGAGTATCCGCAGCTGTTTCTTATCTCATCCCTCTGGCTCCACTCTTTATCTTGTCCTTGGGGTGTATGCCTTTGCTTAGGGTCGTTAATCTGCCATCTGGTGATTCTGATAATGAAGTTGGTGCCTCTCTACTTCTTCATTCCCTTCTTGACTGTCCGGCCCAGCTGTCTTCTCAGTTAATTACCATACATTCTTCACTCACATACCAAACAGTAAATATGGCAATAATTACAGCCATAAAACTTCTGTCCTTCTAAGAACAGTCATTAACACAATCATCAAAGAATAAACTCAAAACAATTTCTTCTTTCTAATTCAAAGCTAGCAAAATGGTGTATAAAGCAAAGTAGGCAAAATGGAGTCCAATTTACTTGAGACAATTTCTTCTCATTAGGCTTTTTCCTACAATGACATATACCCAAAAGGTGTCATATGATACATCACTGGAAAATTAATGACTCACTGATTGTGACATACTCGGGTACAATCCAGACTACAATCCCTGCCCTCTAATCTGGTGTGCCCTTTACAATGTTTTGCTGCTATAGCCTCAAGCCTGGAATACTCACAAAAAGACTCCAGCATCCAAGTCACTCTCAGTTATGTCTCTGTGTGTGCTGCAGCCAGCCAGCCACATCTTGGCTCTTGCCAGCCTTGCACACTCCGTGTCTTAGATTTTCCCTCATGAATGTATGCACCGTACTATCCAGCCCTCTCCTGGGCAGTATAAATTTATATAATGTTCATTAGAAATATGCATACAACTTGCTACCCCAAATGGAATTTCACAAACATTTCCATTTAAACACACTGGATTACAAGTAATGAGCCATGAAAGTCAGAAATGGTTACAAGAAAAATAAAGATGCATAACTTAACAAACCAATTAAATTCAAAGCAAAGTTCTCACCACATGCTTTCAGCAATCTTACTGACCAAACTTTTTAAGTCATGACCCCTTCTCCTGGAATCCAATGAAGGCTTTCTTTGTCTGTTCACTTCAGGTGCAATGAATTCAATGGCCAGAGAGAAGGGGGAGGGGTGTATGCCCTTTTTATAAATTTCAGCCCCCCTTTTGAAAAAACATTTCCAGCTGGGGACCAGGAGACCAAAAAATAAAATAAATAAATAAAAGCTATGGGGAAGGATGTTCTCTGCTACTGATTTTTTCCTCACCTGTTTGAGCATATTTTGTTTCCCTTCCTGAGTTGTGACTCTATTTACTGCTTAAATGCAAATTAAGCAGAGCACACATTCCTTTGTTTGAGACAAACCAGTTTGCCAATTTCAGCTTGGAACATATGTTCATAATACCATGCAGTGGAATCTTACACCTTCATATGCAATGTTGCCACACACATTTTACTAGGACAATGACCAGCAAATTATGAGTTTCCAAATTGTAACAGAGCACTGACTCAGCACCACGGCACCTCCTGCTGGTTGGTCTCGGAATTAGCTCTGTCCAGCTGTGGAGTGCCCTGTGTAGGTGGTGTCTCACCCATGGTCTGCTCTGCTGTATGTCTGGGACCCACGTTGCTCCCTGGCTTGCGACATCCTCTTCTGGACACAGCCCTCTGGCTGTGCCCCACTTGATTATCTCCCCTTCCAGGGGAGTGTCAGCAGTCCTAAGTCTGCGCCTGGCCTCATGGCCAACTGCAGCCCCAAAGTCTAGCCCCTTGCCTCAGGGACAAGCCACAGTCTGTATTGGGCCACGTGCCTCCACAGCCAGGTGCAGTGTAAGGGGGGAGGAGGGGCTCAGGTCCACTACTACTGTGGGTCCCAGTCTAGGGACCCTCTGGAGGCAGCCATGTCCTGGCCTCCTTCTCTCCCCTCTACTGCTCATGCTCCTGGGGCCACTTCCCTTTGGTTCTTGCACCTTATCAGCCCTCTCTTTCAGGGGCCTCAGCCTGGCAGGTATCAGGCTGGAGCTTTCCCTCTGCTCCCCTGTGCCTGCCCAGGGCTGCTCTATCTAAGGTGCTATCTCTAGGAGCCAGTCCTCCTCCCTTGCTAGTCAGGGACAGACTGCTGTTTCCTCCAGTTTTACAGCCTTTATATAAGGCCCAGCCTGGCCCTGATTGGCTGCCTTTCTTCCCTTCTGTGATTGGCCGGGTTCTGCACAGGGTCCCTCCAGCCTGCTTTAACCCCTCCTCTGCCAAAGTGAGGCAACTGCCTCACCACACAAATAATACCTCAGGAGACATACTTTGTGCAAAGATTATTACAATAGTATATAGGGTGTGGACACAGGGATCCATTCTGTCACACTAATTATTAACATTCTTGTGTGATGTATCTATGGTCAATGCACAAAGTATTATACAGATATGCTGTAATTATGACTAAAACATGTGTAAACCAGTCATGTAAGGGGGAGTTGATAAGGTTTTTTTCCTGACATAGGAATGTGGTTCAGCCTGCTTGAATGTGTCTGCCACATAAATTGAGCAAGGTGTGACCAATGACAAAAGTACAGGCAAACAATGCCATCAGGAGAGCAAGTGGTGAAAAAGTGATCACTTAATCTCAATGGGTGATAGAGACTGCACACCAGACAGCCCTCTTGCCTCTTCAAGCAAGGTCAATTAACTCTGAGACCTATCCCTTTCAAAAGTTTACTGGCCTGTAAAAAGAGGGACAGAGAACCCACAAGTTATCCTTCATCTGATGAAACAAGGAAAACTAGCACCTTAGACTCTGTGAGGGATCCTGACTAAGAACAAGTCAGCTATTGCTAGAAAAAGAAGACTCATGAGGAAACTATCTTGAACATAGGTTGGAGTTTGTTAAGTTAGGTCTTAGCCATTAGCAAGCATATTTTTATTTTTGTGTGTTTGTAACCTAAGACCTCTTTTTAATTCAATAAACTTGTTGTACTTCCTATCTAAACCAACACAGTGCTTTCACTGAAGTGATTGTTCACACCAGTCAAGATAACAAGCTGCTAGTTCTGTCTTTTTAAAGGAACAGTGAACTTAATTATTTCTGTGAGTGTTTCAGGAGATGGCTGGACACTGCAGGGAGAAAGTTTGGGGGATATTAGGGACTGCTGTGGTGTTGAGATCACTCTGCAAACAGTAACTGGGCAGCAAAGCCCGGGTGTGACTTCATGCATGTATGCTAGCTGTTAGCGTCCAGGCACAATTTAAGGCACCCAGAGTTGCAGGGCAGGTGGTGTCACAACCCCTTACTGGGTTGGATGAGCCCCCAAAAGTATTAGGCCGACGTTTGGGTTTGATAGCAGAAGTGGAAGGCAGTGCAAGCTCAGATGGGAAGTCAATGTTGCTTTCTGCCCTTCTAACACTGCTGCTTCTGCAGATCTAAGGGGGTCCAATGTATGTGGAACCTTTGAAAATAAAGCCCATGGAATTGGCTTTTGTTTATTATTATTATAACTGAAAGACTTTTCATGTATTTGAATTTAATTTCAAAGGTGAATTTCGAGGAAATTCTGGTTGATTGGTTATTTTTGTCTTTTGCCTATGAAACCTTGCAGTGAGAAGAAGCCAAAGAAAGAAAAGTATTCAAACCCATCATTTTTCTGTAGTTTTTTTACATGTGGTGCTTGCTGATTTAGACACTTGTGATGTGTAATTAGAGGATTTTTAGTAAAAACAAAAGCTAGGAAAGTAGGTATCCATTAGCAAAGGAAAGCTGCAAGATTTTAGGAAAATTGTAACCATTTTACAAAAAGAAAAGGAGTGCTTGTGGCACCTTAGAGACTAACAATTTATTTGAGCATAAGCTTTCGTGAGCTAGACTAACATGGCTGCTACTCTGAAACCTGTAACCATTTTAGTCACAGATACAGTATAATCAGATCTATTGTAGAGATAAGAGCTGAGATCTATGCACACGTAAGTTGGTGGCACACATATCTCAGAACAAAGAATTGTGACTTGGAGATCTGCAATATCATTGCTTAGGAAAGTAAGCTTTGTCTCTTAATGTTCTGACACTATAGATTTTTTAAATGGCACTTGGAATCTTTCACAATGAGGATTAGAAATCAGTATTATCTCATTTGGGAACAATGCAGATGAGGAAGGAACTGTCAGTTTTATCAGACACATTAACAACTTCCGAGAGACCTGCCAAGTGGTTGAAGATAGTAGTTTCTAAACAAAAGACACTGTCTGTTCATTGATGCTTCTGTATGACAATGTTATGGGGAATATTTTCAAGATTTTTGATGGCCAAAAGAGTGGATATTGTGAATAATAATAGCATCATTTATATTATACTTTACACCTTTTCATCCAAAGTGTAACTAGAATTTGCAATTAATGCTGAGACACTAAGCAACAAGAGAATTGTATCAGACATCTGTAAAATAAAGAGTGGGGATTCTCAAAATAAATACACAGAAGAAGAAGATTATGCAACAATATTATTGGAAGCATGTGAGTTCTTAAAGCAACATATACGTAACAGGGCATGCTACCAGTGTGGCCACGGCTGTTGTTGTAGCTATTCGTGCACTGGTCTTTGGGTCCATATTAAGGTCAGTGGAATGACGTGTGAAATAAAGGCACCATCCCTACTAAAATCAAGCAAGATGTTATACAGAATCCTGCTCGTTGATCTGTCTGACCAAACAAAGTACCAGCTACAGTCTATCTGGGCAGCCCATACAGGTAAATGTCATGATGAGCAGCATGCTATTCATAGAGCCAGTCTCACATGATGATCATGGAATTCCCCCTTGTCACTATCTGCTGCCTCAGATGATGGCAGGAAAATTGATGCTTTAACTGAAGCGCTCAGAAAATGATATATATTATATGACTGGCTAAAATGGGTGCATCTTTTGTGGGACAACAGAATTATTTACCACTAGATGGAGGCACTTTGCTATCAAGCACAGGAGAACAGATTCTCAGAGTGAAGTGGTCTTTAGGCTTCTAGAATATGGTATACCATAATTCAATGATATTAAGATGGGGAGGCATGTTCTTCTCAAATCTATTTTGCTTTAATCAGAAGATTAAACAACAAGGAAACTTGTTCCTCTTGCAACATTAATGTATACATTATACTTTTTGACTTGCCTCCCTAATCATGTTTTGGCATTTCCATTTCTGTTCTTGTCTGGAACAAGGAAGGAAAGAGAAACCTGAAAGGAAATTTATAATAATAATTTTAAAAAGCTAATCCCACTCAGTTTGAGTTTTGGATTATGGCTGAAGGAGGTTCTTATTCCATCTGACTTGATTCATACATGTCTAATCATTCTGTGGGCAAGCTTTCTTTCCCAGTTCTGAAAACACATAGGACCATATAGTGCACTGAATTTGCACTTGATGGCAGTAGGAGCTGAATGTAGGAGCTCAAAATAATATCTGGTCCTAAACGTTTTTTTTGTTTTGTTTTTATGAAAAGGGCATAAAGGAGTGTCTGCATATATTTCCCCAGCAACTGAGAACTGCTTAGCTCAGGAAGGTGGGGAGCAGAGGCCTGCCAGGGAACCAGTTTCCAAATTTGGTGAGCCACTATGCACTGGTTCTGACATGAGTTAAGGTACACCTACAGTGGCAGTGAGTCTCAGAGCCTGTGTTAACTGGCATGGGCTTGCACTACAGGGCTAAAGATAATAATGTAGATGTTCCTGGTCAGGTTGGAGCCTGGGCTCTGAGTTAGAGATCAGGAGCTGTTTTAAAGTATGCAAATAGTGTATGGTTTCTAAGGGAACATACATCAGCTGAGAGTTAGAGTGGAGCAGAGCTGTGTCTTGTCACCTTTCATCCCCCTCCTCCCCCCTGAAACACTATCTCACTTCCCTGACATGCCCCTACTTTGGAGTGGGTGAAGAGGCAGTTGATGCCGGACCTGGCTCTGCAAGCTTTACAGCAGCTGAGAGCTCTGTAACATTTCTCAACTGGCTAGTTACAGCTAGAATCTGGATCCTTTGCACAAATTGATCTGTTCAAAGGAGCAGGATCAGAGATGAGAATCTAGGCTTGTATTTATATGCTGGAAGAGTGATTGCAGACAGAAAGTAGAATACTGAATAAATATATATTCATTTGTAAATTAATGTATCATATACTTTTTTTTTTTGGTTCTACTCCATTATGCTTTCACATGGTAGGCGTCAGATGCACCCTATGTGGACGATCTTAAATGAATGTATAGTATGACATACATCTTTAATCCATAAGACTATATTAATGCTTTTTCGCTGTGTATGTGCTGAGAATACGAGAAGCACTCAAGCTTTCATTAAACTAAATTCAATCCCTGAGTCTTTCTAATGAACTGTAAAAACTCACTGTAATTTACATTCAAACATCACTGTGCTCTCCATTCTGTAATTATATTAGTAATGATCTATCTGACATCTTCTTAAGTGTTATAGGACTTTTGCTTGCAATTATAAAAGATAACTGTGGAAAAGAGATAAAAAGGAGAAAAATGAGGGAGTGAGAAAGAAAGGACAGGAAAAGAAAGAAGAAAGGACATGAAAATGGAAGAAAGGATGAAAGAAAAGCAAGAGTAAAAGGAATTACAGCAGCATGCCAATGTGATGTCATGTCAAAAGCAGTTTCTTGGAAGGATAAATAATAAATATCAGGAAAAATAAGGAGGAATGTGCTTGTTTTTACTGAATTAACATTTCCACATAGAATTCCAATCTCCCAAACATAAACCTATTGGGCAAGTATTATCTTTATTATTGTTATTATTATTATATTGTGAAAGCAGTATACAGGCCATTCTCATTTAAAATCCACAAGGAGTTAAATTTAAACCATGGCTATGAAATTGCTTCAATTTTAAGTCAAGCTCCTGGGATAGGTTTAAGATTCTAATCCTTTTTATTTTTTCTCTCTACTTTTGATGAACAATTTCTCATGTTCATTTCAATGAGCAATAATGTCAGTGTTCAAGAAACAAGCGTTTCAATTCCAAACATATCCCCAGAGATAGCATTGATATAAAAGTAATTTTTTATCCAGTTAGGCTTTGAATTGTGACTCTTTGTAGTTTTTAAATCAAAAGTTGAAAATAAATAGTAATCGTTATTATGGTATCTTGGCAGCTTAATGTAGTATGTCACATCACATTTGTGTTCTATGGCACTATATATAATACATGCATTTCATTGTTATTTAAAATAGTTCTGGTGCTTTTTGATATGCATTACATTGTAAGAAATGGGAGATAAACATTAACAAAATTGCCAGAATGTTTTGGGGTTTTTTTGGTCCAATTGTAAAGGAAAATGATAAAAATGCAAAAAACAAGTATTATTTTCTGACTTCATTTTTTATGTTATATAATGCTTTTTCTTTACGTTTATTTAAATACACAAAGAAATACTGAGTTTTATTCTAAAACAGGTTTCCTTCTTCCCCACCCCGAACGTATCCCTTACTGCGTTGGGGATTTTGGACGTGTTTTCTCCTAATAAAAACATGTGGGTTGTTTCATTATAAGCCCTCTGCATGCAAAAGGTGAATAAAGCTGAGCAAAAAAGGTGACACTCTTAATTGGTGAACAATAAAAAGATTAAGGCTGTTTTGATACTATTCTTCTAACACATTACATGAACTCTTCATTATTCTCCATATTATTATATTCCCAGTATTTGCCCCTTCTACATAAAACCCTCTATCAATAAATAAGAAATAAAGAGTTCTTGAAGATTAACAAACTATACTTTCCCAAAGTATTTTGTCCTCTATTTCATTTTCATTCTCTGAGGGCTATTATTGTTGTGACAATATGCAGAGATTCAAAGCTACAGCGGGGAGTTAAAGAGGTATTGGCACAGCCAAAGGAGGAGGCAAAGATGAACTTAGCTACAGCATGTTAGATGAACATGAGAAATGGGAGGGCTGTGATAATAATATGTGAATAAGGCTTGGTGGAAAAAGTGAAAGACAGGTCTCTACCCTGAGAGCTTACAAAGGTGTTAGACATAGTTTTTATATTAGACATATGTATTAGGCATATGTAAGGGATGGTGCACAGTGGAGGAAACTGAATATCAGCATATGATGTACCCTTGGGGCTAGACTCAGAAAGAAACTTGGAAGTTACAACACTCAGAGTCATTGGACCAGAGTAAGAAAGCATGAGGCTGACTCTGTAACCTGATGGTGCAGTCACTAAGGATGTGGGAGACCCAGGATTCAGTCCCCCTGCTTCAATGATTCTTGATTTATTCACAGCAAAATAGCTTCAACAGGAGTGACTGAGGGAGGCTAATATCAGAATATCCCATAGCATAGTGATCAGGGCACTCAAGATGACAGATTGCTGTTCAGATTTCTTCTCCACTTTAGGCAGAAGTGTCAGTAAGTGAGAGAGTGTTTGTGTGTTTGTGTGTGTTGGCAGTGGGGGGTGGAGGGGAAGGGAAATGTCTCCTGACTCTTTAAGTACCTGAGCCACAGAGCTAAAGGTAATGAGGGAACCGTTCTCCTTCTGCTCCTCCATGAGTATGGCGAGTCAGATTTAACCCTAATCATCTCTGCCTTCTTTTATTTAGCATGTGAATACTGGAAATATGTAACTAGAATACAGTACAATCATTTCAACATAAAATAGCTCTATTCTAGTTCTAATAATATTCTTACAAAATAATTTTAATTCCATTAAAATGTTGGATCATATTAAAGAAGTTCTGTATTAAAATCACAAATGAGTATGATTCCCTATAGTTTAAATTCCAGGGTATTACTAATTAAGAGGTCTCTTGGTTTTTGGTACTGTTTCTCTCCCTCTATGTGTAAAACTGCAAACTACAAGCTGCTAATTGCGTTAGTACATTCTAAGACAGAGTCTGTTCTCAGAGCAATTCCTTGTAATAACAACTACTCACACAGAGAGAGACTCAAAGCAATACTCTGTAACAACAGAAACAGCACCCAGAGACTCCCCGCCCTTTTGTTGTATTCATCTCACTTTGTTAACAATTGTGATTAAAATAGAGATAGAGGATGTATGTGGATGGATGCTTGGCGTGGATAATAACTGAATGATCAGGGAGGTGCCAGCCTAAGAATCCAGTGTCCATCGGCTGAAGAAGGCGTCAAGTGGAAATAACCAGAGGACCCCTGGAGGGCAGACTGAAATCCACCCAACAGCCTCAAGAATGGGAGAACCAAAGAACAAGATAACATCTGGCAGCACGGAGCCGTCAGGAATGTGCCATCTGCCAATTGATTCAGCAACAGCATGATGAAGCAATTCCCATAGACTGTCGTAGGAAGAAATTCCTATAAAAATGGACTCTAGAAAGTGAAAACTTTGGGATCTGATTCTGCAAACCAACTTCCAGGAGCATCAGATGTGCATCTGACAAGGCCCTGCTCCCTCCTCATGTCCAGGCCACCTGGCCAGTGGCTTGGCATGAGCAACTCTAAGGCTGGTAACTATGGTAACAACCTTGCAGAACCTGTGTGTGTGTGTATATATATGAATGCATGTGTGAATAAATATGAGATTGAATGGAACGTTATAGCTATAACTAACTGCTTACTATGATTCTTTCTGTATTCACAATAAATGTGGTATTTTGCCTTTTCCCCTTTAATAAGATCCTGCTGGCTTTTGTTTTTATTGGTATAACAAAAAGGGACCCTCATTTGTGTTATATCCAAACATTGATCCATACAAAACCTATAAAACATTATCATTAAAAAGCTTTCACCAAGTCAAAATTTCAGAAATAAAAAAGTGAAATTTTGTTACCACAAAATTAGATGAAAATGTGAAGAAAAAAAGAATCTGGTCTATTTTGCTTCTTCAACTAATAAAATGTGAAAAAATAAGAAAAAGGGGAAATAATCCTATTTATGGATTATATAATAATAGCTATTAAAGGTAACTTTCATATGAAATGTTAAGAGTAAAGTAAGTCTAATACACAAAAAGAATAAAAAGTATTAATATATTTCAAGTTGTCATGTTAGCTTAATACTTTAAAGTTACCTATTAAACCAATTCCAAAAAAAGATTGCTGTGGCTCTGGCCCTTTCTCTGATGATGCTCAAGTTATTTACAGTAATCTCTGCAATTGGCTTTGTTTCTTCAAGGCTACAGAATGCCCTTCCTACGATTATATTCATGATTTGCTATATAAATTCAGGACACCAGACAGAGAAGGACAACATCCACTGTAATTTAGGACAAAATAAATACTAATAATTGCCAAATGCATTTTGTGCATAACCAATCTTTTTTCCATGGAAAAAAAGGAAGAACGAGACTCAACAATTAATAAAATATTTAAGGGAAGGGCAAAAAGAACATTATCCAAAATCCACATACAAATATAGACCTTATTTATGCACAAATACAAATCAACTTTAGAGTCACATCATCACTCATGAACAAATACCAATATTTGTTCAGACTGTCATGTAGTGGTTTGTGGCTGGAATTATAGAAGAGGAGAAAATGATTTAAACTGACAGATATGTATTTTGTCTTAGGCCGAGATGGATTCTGCAAGGACTCTCTTAAGGTACATTTCTATAATAATGTGGAACTTAGAGACCTTGATTATGAAACTAAGAGGAATAGGTATCAAAATGTAATCATGCACTGCATTTTGGGCCCAATCTAATTCTCAGTGAAGTCAATAAAAGTCTCCTCTTGACATCAGAGTAGGTTAGATCAGGCCCTTTGTAATGTAGTTTGTACCCCACACAGGTCCTGAATGAGTTAATGTGGGCCTTAGGGGCCAATTAACACACCTGGCAGCATCTGCAAGAGAGAAAGCCAGGCTTAATTGATGATGAAGCCCAGCTGAACGGGGAGGGGAGTGATTATGAAGCCAGGAAGTTGAGTGAAGAGAATGAGTATGTGTCTTCAGTCACTCTCTGGGAATAGAGAGGTGATGAGGAAGAAGCCCAAGGGGGACAATACGCCCTAGGATCCTAGGCTGACTAGAAGAGGCTAGCAAGGAGCTGGTGAGCATAAAGAAGCCATTGGGGTGGAGCAGGATCTGGTGGTGAAGCCTGAAAAATAGGCAGGATTTGGACTGCTAGGAGAGAGAAGACCCTGGAAGGGATGGACTAAATTGTGTCCCGGCTGAAGGGCTGAGTTATGGAAAAAGAGAACACAGCAGTGATGAAGTGACTGTTGGCAGGGCACACCATATGGGAAAAGAGCCTCTCAGCCATGTGTGGCCACGAGGAGGCACTCCTGCTGTGAGTGAATCCCTTCACAATTGGTGAAAAATGGAAACATGATGGTCATCCCTGATAAAAAGGGACAGTGAAGGACCTTGGGTCAAAGGAAGGGGAAAAATTGAGCTGAAGTGTGCTGGAGCAGTCTTCTCTTGTGAAGGAATATCTGCCCTCCCAAGTTGGAACACACAATTCTGCTTCAGTTCAAGGGGGTAATTAAGAAGCCAAAGGAGATCCAGAAACTTCTTTGCAGAGCCTAGAGAACCAAAGAGATATCTGAATCTAAGGTACATATATAACCCATATTACCACAGTATCTGAGCACCTCATAATGTTTAATGTACTTATAAGAGCTGGTCAAAAGCCTGTGACATTTTTTTTGAGGAAACAAAAAATAAACAAACATTTCCCCCCCAAAATTTACTATGGAAATTTTCAAGTTTTCAATGAAAACTCAAAAATTGTCAGAGGTAGACTGAAACCAAGAGGCTTTGTAGACTGAAACCAAAAGGCTTTTGGCCAAAATATTTTGATGAAAAAATGAAATTTTCAATGCAAAACAGAATTTTTTTCACCAAAATTTTCACTTAATTGAAACCCCAATTTGTCAAACAGTTTTGATGGAAAAAAATGACTCTTTGTGATGAAGGGAAATATTCCCTTTTGGTAGGTTTAACTCCAACTGAGGCACAGAGAGTTAGTGACTTTTTCTAGACCATGCAAGACATTTGTGGCAGAGTAGTGAATGGTATCAAGGTCTAGAGTACCAAGCCAGAATCCTATCCACTGGATCATTTTTTCTCTTTATTGCTATGAATTTAATAGACTGTTGTACTACTGAGTCTTTATTTTGAATCATGGTTTGGCTCGTTACCTCACCCCATTGGAAATGATCATAAATTAGGATGAAATAGAAAGCACCAAACAATAATAACAGCAACATTTTATACACTACAATAACATTGCTCATAATTCAATTAGTAACATGATATCAATTAACCAAGTAACAGATATTTCATTTTCATAACAGTTTATAAACAGAAAAGAGAACAAATGACAATAGTAATGTTTTTATGACGATTGTAACTAGAATGTTAAGTTCAGATAGAACTTGTCACTTCATCTCCTCCTTACCTTCATATCTGGTTCAAAATTATGTTCTGTTAAATGAATGACATGTCCATTAAAAACAATTTTAAAGGACTGCTTTATTAGCTCCATATTGGATTTGAAAGTGAAATCAACAAGAGCCTTGCCATTGACTGATCTGACTAATAATAGTAGGGGAATCAATAGCAACCCCTAAACTTACTTTGCTCTAACATTTTCAATTATAACTTTTTTTCTGACCATTTCTTTTTAAGAGCTTGAATACCTATCGGGTGTGTGGCATGGGCTCATAATTTGGCAGGGAAATAATCCTGAAGTCAAGTCGGTGCCTTTACTTTATCCATGAAAATCCATTCAGATCTGCTTGAGTAGAAGCTGTTGAGATCACCATTTCCTGTTTGTTTTGCACAGTAGAGTTTGCATAAAACCAAGATCTGTAATATGTCAGACCCATGTCTCAGCCAAACTATTCAAGAAACCCCCGGGTAAACTCTGTGTTCTTGGCCACTCTCAGTAAAATGGTCTGTTCAAGCATATGTAAGTTCAATGTGCTTTGCCTCCTCCTCAAATGGATGATAAACCAATAACATCCCTACGTGTATTGTGGTTAATATATTAAATAAAATAGTAGAGGTTCATGCTACAGTGCTGAAGATCCAGAATTTAGGCTGATGATTGTGGTCGAGGAGCTTACAGTCACACATAGTTGAAATTGTTGATCTTTTGTTTTTTCATTTCAAAAGAAGCCCTCGCTTTGCTTTTGACTCAGATGCTCCAGATCTATAAAATGGAAATGATAAAACTTACCCACCTATCTTCCAAAGGAGTTGTGAGGATTAGTTACTGTTTGAGCATATAATGTTTGAGCTTATAAAAAGGCTACATACAGTACTCTGAAAATACAGCATCTAGATGTCACCCATTGGGTGCCCAGTTGTTCAGATGCACAGAATTAGTGGATATGTTTGCAACTGTTGTCCTTCATTTTGGTCCTGTACCTTGGATCCCCATCTGTAAAATCCCTCCCAAACTCACAGGGGTGTTGCAATAATAAAATAATCAGTATGTGTTAGGTGTAGATACTACAGTTATGAGTATCATAGAAAATCCCGTAAGAAAATTAATTCTGTATTCAGTGAAGATTTTGGACAGTGAACATTAGGTAAAGTATGAGTCTAGGCACTGACTGATGAAGATAAAAAGAAATATTTCAAATTTGCCTTGTCGTCAGGCCTGTCCACTATATACATTGAACAAAGTAGGGATACTATGGAAAAAAACAAGGTATGTGACTGTATAATTAAATATGGTATCCTAATGCATCTGCACAAGACACCATAATTAAGTTTGCCTAAGAAAGCTCAACTGGCTGCATAAGCAAGCTTAATTCTGGCATTTCCTAAATTTGGAGTGCTTGACACTGCAACATTTTTGTAACACTTTTTTTGTATGGAATTAGTCCTGTAAAAGGAAATTATAGTTACCTCTCATAAGATAAATATATTACATTGCCCTCCGATATGTAATGGTCCAAATATGGACCAACTGAATATGCAGAGTGAGATTTAGGAGACTTGGATACTCTTCCTAGCTCTGCCACAAACTTGTGGTGTGACCTTAGACAAGTCATTGAACCTTTCTGAGTCTCAATTACCTCATCTGAAAGCACTTGACAGCTGCGGTTGAAAAACTGTTATGTAAAGGTTTGAAGGAGCACCATCTCATGGGCACGTGTGGCATAGCAGCTTTTCTGCATATGGTGTTCCATCAGTGTGGTGGTATCTCTTCCCATAACTCAGCATTCTGGCCAGGTCACAATTTTGTCCATCCTTTCCAGGGTGTCTCCCCTTGGAAATCCCAATCTTGTCCTTCTCTCAGATCCTGCTCCACTCCAGTGGCTTCTTTATAACGCACTAACTGCGTGCAAGACAACTATGACAAGACTAGGTTCCCACGGCCTGTCCTTCCTCCTGGGCTTCCTCCTCACCATCTCTCTGTTCCCAGAGCATAAAGGTGGAATCTCTCCTCTGGCAGTCCCTTCTGTTCTCTACTTCCTGGCTTCCACACACCCAGACCTTCCTCAGCTGGGCTTCATCAATTAAGTCTTTGTCTCTCTCTCCCACATGATGCCAGGTATGGTACTTGGTCTTGCAGACCACTTAACTCATTCAGGACCTGCGGGGTACACACATGATCACATATCCTCTCCCTCAAGACTATACCCCACATCGAGTATACCCCACTCCTTCTTCCATGGAATTGCCAGAGCTGGGCCTGCATGTTTGTCTTGTTCCTCCTCATGATAAACAGTTATCCCTTCTCTTCTGCTGTGTTCCAGTGCTTCTCCCACAGAAACTCTTGGTCCTGCAAAGCTGCTTGTAAGGTCTGCTTTGAAGCCACTTGCTTTTCATGCAGCTTTTTTTTTTTTTTTTTTGCTTCTGCTGTTGCACCCCCCCAGCATTGTTTGGGTCATATTAATTCAAGCTCAGCAGTTTCTCATTGGAGTCTGTTTTTGAAGCTTTTCTGTTGCAAAATTGCCACCCCTAAATCTTTTACTGAGTGGCCAGATAGGTTGAAGTGGTCTACTACCAGTTTTTGAATGTTATGATTTCTGATGTCAGATTTGTGTCCATTTGTGTCCTCGCATAGAGACTGTCTGGTTTGGCCAATGTACATGGCAGAGGGGCATTGCTGGCACATAATAGCATATATCACATTGGTACATGTGCCGGTGAATGAGCCCCTGATGGCGTGGCTAATGTGATTAGATCCTGTGGTGGTGTCACTTGAATAAATATGTGGACAGAGTTGGCATCGGGCTTTGTTGCAAGGATAGATTCCTGGGTTAGTGTTTTTGTTGTGTGGTATGTGGTTGCTGGAGAGTATTTGCTTCAGGTTCCAGGGCTGTCTGTAGATTTAAGGGTGGCAATTTTGCAACAGAAAAGCTGAAAAAACAGACTCCAGCGAGAAACTGCTGAGCTTGAATTAATATGGAAACTAGATACCATTAGCTTGGGTTTAAATAGAGACTGGGAGTGGCTGGGTCATTACACATATTGAATCTATTTCCCTAAAGTTAAGTATCCTCACACCTTCTTGTCATCTGTCTAAATGGGCCATCTTGATTATCACTACAAAAGTTTTTTTCTCCTGCTGATAATAGCTCATCTTAACTAATTAGCCTCTCACAGTTTGTATGGCAACTTCCAACTTATCTGTATGTATATATATATCTTCTTACTATATGTTCCATTCTATGCATCCGATGAAGTGGGCTGTAACCCATGAAAGCTTATGCTCTAATAAATTTGTTAATCTCTAAGGTGCCACAAGTACTCCTGGACTGCATGGGTGGTTCAAATGGCCTCAGTTTAATTTAGGCAATGTAGGGAGCTGTTTCCAAGTTTCAGCAGCCATGCCTACTCTCTCTATAGGCAGGTCTGCAACCCATAGCTATTGCAGAATCTTTGTAGCACTCTGCACAATGGCCCAAGCTCTGGCCTGGCCCCGCCTCTACTCTCACCCCATCCCTGCATTGGAGCTTGTGATGAGGCCTGTGCAAGGCAGCCTTTGAGAATAATCTTGAAATATTTTAGTATTCAACATGAGTATGGATGGGAGAATCCGGCCAAACATGGTTGCATTTGTACAGTAATGCAGATCTTTATTTCTAAAGGAAAATCTGAAAGCAAGACAAAGTGCCAAACGATTTATAAAACTTAAAATCTGAAATCAAAAGCAAACCCTCTGATATATACAATAGGTATTGCAGGTCTGCTTTACGTCTATCTGAGTTAGCAGAAGCATAAATAGTACAAAAAATATATAAAATATACAATATACTAAAATATCTCATGTTCCAAGTCGTTAAAATGGACAGAAATTTCTCCATTTTCCACATTAAGATTCAGATTTGAATACGTTGTGTAACTAAGAACGAAGTCAACAGAATAATTGGAGCTCATTGTTTCTGGTCATTTTAGATTTCTCCTTTAATTGAGATTAAAAAGATCAACAAAACTCAAACATTTTGGGCAACATTTTGTCTGACAGAAACTCCTTCAGAATTCTATCAACCATCTGCCATCTGGAAAAAAAAAAAAGATAAAAAAAATTAGAACTGGGCCCAGATTGGAACATCAGATCTAAACTTGGGGGAAGTTAGGATTGACATCCAAACTTCAAACTTAAGTCTCTCTCTCCAAATGCCCTGTGAACTTTAGAGGGTTTTGGATCTGCTTCTGGATTTGAACATGGACCATTGTCTAATAAATAGTAGATCTTATATATCTCACAAGGTTATTGTGTCAACCAATGTTTGCATAATTCTTTGAGACCCTGAAATGTTATTATTAAAGGAAATGAACAAGTTGTTGGCAACATTAAAAGACAATGGAAATAGCTATGATCCTTTTAAAATATATCCGCTACTCAGAAGCTCATAAATCCAACAACCCTGTGTATTTCTTTATAATGCCTAACGCAATCACATTCATAGCTGTTTATTTGAATCTAAAGCAGTTGTCGTCTTTTCCATTTTTGGGGGGCAGGTGGGAGGTGTGAGATTAGAGGAGAATTTATCTTCTTGGCTGATTTTCTTTAACCTGAGGGACAGCTCTCACTGCTGACTATGATCTATAATGTGGGCAACAGTGAGAATACTGCTCCTGTTTGATATAAGTATGATGAAAGAAACAAGTAGGAGTTCCTACCTCACTAAGTGGCATATTTTCATAGCCTTTGATGGTTGGTCCAGCTTCTCCCCTTTGATATCAATCTTAATATTTTCATTAGCAGATTTTTTAAATGTAATTTCCAATTTGACAGGTTTTTTTTAAAATCAGTACTCTGTGAGTTGATCTATTACTCAAGACTTCTGCTTGCACTGCTAATTGAAGTAGTCATAAAAAGCTCTTACTAACTGTACATCACCTTTCATTGTATTCAATTTATTTGACATTACTGGAGTATTTCTCAATTTATAAGATCTCCACAGATATAAACTTAAGTACTTTTAAAAAAGTTATAACTAGTCCAATAGCATTTATCATAACATGTGCACAATCACTTAACATAAAAGCTGCTTAAAGTGGCTTATTGGCTCACCTGTAAAAGCTGTTTTCCTTTTATAAATCTAAACAAATGGATGCATAAATAAATATTGTCTCCATAAACAGAAGTCTACATCATCTTACTGTGGATCTTTTTACTTGAAATCTAAGAGCAGCAAAACCTTGCTCTGGGACATGTAACACGACATTGTATCTGAGACATTTTCACTCACAGAGGAGCCTATGCATACCTAGGTCTATATTTATGATTTATAACTACAGCCCCCTTTTACACATGTGGGGATGACATTATGTTTCAATTAGAAGTCACACAGGAAAACAACAAGTGGCAGGTTACACGTGACAAACTCTAGTCCCTACAACAGAAGCCGCAGGACAAAATGTTGAACAGCTACTTTACATACAGCTTGACAGTGGACCTGAGTTCATAGTCCACAGTTCAATCAGGAGGCCAGAGATCTGTTAAGCTAGGATTCTGAAATCCACTGAGTGGCATTATAGCAGGTACCTTGACGGTTGGCTTTTTTTCTGTACTTGCCAACAGGGTCATGCTATACATCTGGAATGCTAATTTCAATGCACAGAAGACAAATAGGTAAGAGGAAATGTAGAAACTTGCCTCACATGACTTTAGAAACTTCAACCACCACCTGGGAAAGGTGAATGCTTTTTTGATATAGGACTTAGAGCTTGTCTAGGCAACTGGGGTAAGTCGACCTAAGTTACTCTACTTCAGCTACATGAATAACATAGCTGGAGTAGACGTAGCCTAGGTCGACTTACCGGCCTGTCTACACTGCGCTGTCTCGACAGGAGATGCTCTCCCGTCAATTTACCTTACTCTTCTCAGAGAGCTAGAGTACTGGGGTCGATTGGAGAGCACTCTGCCATCGATTTTAGCGGGTCTTCACTAGACCACTAAATCAATATCTGCATTGATTGCAGCAGGGTCAATCTCCCCAGTAGTGAAAACAAACCCTTAGACTAGAAACAGAATGTACTTATTCATGTAAGAAATGTGAAAAAAGATCAAGTCAAATATTATATTTCAGACATGATTGTGTTTGTATGTTAGAAATGTTTTATGCTTTTGTTTGTAATGGTAAAGGGACAGTATACCATATGATGGTCAGATTTGGTTTCTATTTCAAGTTACTGATTGTTTGAATGTGCTTTGAATTCAGATAGAATTTGGGTTTATAGATGATTTTTCAGATTAAGATATTCCAAAATATTTTCCAGACCAAAGAATTAAAACTGGAACCATACCATGACAATAGTTCTTATATAACCTTTCGTAACAGAATTTGTTTTACCCAGAGAGGGAATAATGTTGCCTGGTTATTGAGGTTATTTTCTTTTTGAAAAGTTCCATTTGATCTTTTAGCTTTCGTCAGTCTCTGGTGGCTATCCGGATAGATGGGGCCTTGCTATAATGACTCAACATCATTGGTCCGACGGAGTAACCATCTAGTACACGACAGCATTGAGTTTTGAGCTCAAGTCCTAATATGGGAGCTTTCATTCCACAGTTTTCAATATCACATACAAGGCATGCTACATATGCAGTTGAATAAATGTGAAAGATTTGCGAGGGTATGTGGCAAAGGTTTACTTTATGCAACTCGTTCATTTGAAGGAGTAGTTGAAAGTCAGATCTGTGTTTACAGTTTTTTCTCAGTATATGTACACAACAGATGAATATCATTATGTACAAGTTTTTATTTTAAAGAAGGGCTGCATGATTTGTGCATCCTGAAAAAAGTATTTAAAAGTACTGGGATTTGAAATCCTTGTTGGACATTATAGCTGAGATTCTCAAAGTCACCAGAGAGTATTTAGCTGCACAACTCCAATTCATTTCAATGGGAATTGTGTGTCTTAATACCCTAAAGCATCTTTGCAACTCTCAACTTAAATGCAAAATTCAGACAAAGTCAAAGGAGTTACATTCGCTTGATCCAGATCTGAATTTGGTCCTAAGATTCTCTCTTATTCTTTAATAGGCAACCTTCTATGTGAAATTGATTAGTTTGCTCTTCTTTTCAAATCACTTGAAGTTCTGTGGTTATTTTATGTGGTTAAATGATTTTCTGGGTTTCAGCTTCTAGGTCCAAAACCCTGAATTTTCACTAGATCAATAGGGACGGTAGTCAATCTACTTTTAATCACAGAGTACTAGCTTAAAATTGTCCATCATTTATGCATGCTACATAATAAAGTTCCATCTGGAAGGTCTTCCCTCCTGTTTGACAGCTCAGGCAGCCTCCATAGGACAGGGTAGGTTCCCATCCCTTCTCCTGGTGAAGGAATTTCCTCTTCCTTTTCCATGTACGTGTGGCATACAGATAAATAAAAAGGTTTTCCCTGCTTCAGCTGACTGCTTCAAATGCTTGTTTTTCAACTGAGGCTCCTGTCCGGACATAAATTCTGGTTAGGGAAGGGAGTAGAGCAGTGTTATCGCAGGAGACAAATGAAGAAGAAGAAGAAAAAAGGTGGTGAATGGGAAGTTTGGTTCAGCTGTTCTGTTGCTAGCTGCTTGATGTACCAATGGCACAATTACTAGATTTCATTATGATCCCTGCTGAATAGATGATGGATTTTCTTGCCTGTCATTTTGACTAGAGGTGTTTGGTATTTTGCCAGTGGAACATTTTTCCATTAAAAAAAATGCCAATTCATTGCAAGCTAAATGTTTTGTGGAAACATGCCAATTTTGACAAAATTTCATGCCACTGAGTTAATCAGACTCAAATGCAGGGTACATCACAGATCCAAAGTTATGCAGAAACCCTCTCCCTTTATATACATTTACATATCTTATTGCACTTATTGCATATTGCATAACTCATTTGGGGACTGGCTTGGTTACTTTGTAGGAACCAATACCTATGGTGTGTCCACTTACTGTCCATGTTCAACCTACTCTTTAAATTCCTGAGTTATCGTGTCTATTATTATCTTATTCTTTGTAAGTGGTTCCCTGGGTGTTCCCTCTCCTTATCTGAGCTAGTTCAGACATTCTGTCTCTTAACTAACTGACCCATTTACCCATCTTAATTAACACAAACACTGTGTTTTCAACCTGCTGCTATATTTACCTCCTTAATCCTGTTTTCCAAGAAATAAGGCCTCACCAATTTTTAATTATTCATGTCAAGCCAGGCCTACACTTAAGTATAGTATTGATAGCTATGACATTAATAGAGGAGATTTGACTCTGTGTTAGAGGAATTTACTCCACAAGTTGAAAAATTAAAGATAAACTTGAAGACAGAAGGGAATGTTCAGGCCACTGAGCACACAATGTGAAGCTATAGCAGACATCATTACAAAGTCAACATTTGTCAGTTGTCACTAGACATCAGACTGACAAATGCCAAATTTATGGTGAGCATTGTACAAAAGCTGAGGGACAAATTGTCTCTAATTCTTGAATGGGCATCCGGGCCTGGGACAGGGAAAAATGTGCCTTCCTCTCTTCCTTGCATGACTCCCCCGCCTCCTCTCTTAGGGGAACATGAGTACTGCTTCCTTTCAGGGCCGCAAAGTTATGTATTGTTCCTATGGACATTGGGGTCATGGGTCATCCTTCTAAAAGCCGGATATGTTGTGGGAAAACAGAATTAGTCATCTGCTCACTCCCTGAACATACAGGGAGAGAGGTACAGTGCCTTTTCCAGTTCTCTCTGGGGAAATGTGAATGTGTGCCAATCTCAAGGTAGGCTGTAGTTTAGGTGCACAATTGAATCCTGAATCTGACTGTGTCAAAACTCTATAGAATATCATAAAGAGAATGCTATTTTAAAGCGAAAACTAGAGCTTGTGGCAATTTCAAACACATAATTTTAGGACACTGGGAATCCAAGAAGGAAATGGCATCTTTGAAATGACAACTAGAATTCTGAATCTGACCAGGTTACTCTTTCACACTACGTTTGAGTCACCTACACCAGAGGATGAAGTGTACCATATCCTTTTAAGCCCTGCTGTTCATGGAGGATTAGTACAATCTTAAAACAATTCTACTCAGCTGGGGTGAAGAATGACTGGCAAGTAAAATATCTGGGAATAGGTGGCAGTTCCAGTCCTAGCCCAAATAAAGTCTACACAAGCTGTATAAAATCACCCTTTTGATTGAATTTAGTGAAAAGTCTAACAAACACAGAATATAAACTTCAGTCCATGCTTTCTGTCTAAGTCTGGCTGTTCCTAGGTTTTTCTATCTACAGGACCTTCCTGTCTCTTCAACTAGTTCTCTCTGAACAAACAGTCTCAAACTTTCTTAACCTGATGGCATTAACAAGCCACCACTGCCACAATAAATCACCAGAATCGACTCAGTGGCTTTTTACAGGTTTCTGAAAATTAACACCTACTAACAGAATAGATAAATAAAAGACCCTTGCATCTTTATGTGGAATCTTGTCCCCCTGATACAATGTAGTTAGGTATGCCCCCCCCCCCCATTCTCTTCATCCTTGAAAATAATGGGTGAATAGATTTTGAGTATGGCTGGTACATTGTCAGGTAAATGTTGCATGGCTGGGTTAGTGGTTAGGGGGAAATCCTTAAAAAACTATTATTAGTTCTTTTTGTACCTCTGGAGAGTGAAAGATAATTCATGCTAAAAATGAGATTTAAATTAGAGGCTTTTTATGGAACAAAGTCTTTTTATGTTCTAGGACATCTCTAGTTTAGATCCATTGTTAATAAATGGACATTATTAAATTAATTACATGTCCATCTGTAAAAACAGGGATAATGACACTGCCCTCCTTTGTAAACCACTTTGAGATCTGATAAAGACAACCACTGTATAAGAGCAAAGTATTATTATTATCTCTCAGTATTACATCATGGAGACATTTTAAAAAAACAAATAGCCTTCACAACATACAAGGTCTTTAAGCATAAAAAGGGGAAAGCTACGGTCTATAGTTTATCCCTATGAATCACCAATAAATTCTGACCAGAAATGGATTGACTCCATAGGTTTGAGTATTCAGAGTTTTGTTAACCCCCCTGTAGAAGTCCTGCATTTTAGGTGTTCAGATGCATTCATTGTTCTTGGACCTTCCATAAAATACTTGCTATCCTAAGAGCACTGTCTTCTAGAAGTCACTGATCATGTCGTGTTGCACTCCTAATGTATTCTTGAGCTGCTCAGTCATACTCTTAAGCATCACTCCAAGTGCTCCAGTGATCACTGGGATTGTCTTTGTTCCTGCTTTCCGTAATTGTTCTACTTCATGGCAGAGTTGATCATATTTTGCTATCCTCTCTTGTTTATTTTTTTATGTTTCCACCTGCTGGTATAACAAGGCCAATTAACATGGTCGTCTTTCTTTTCTACAGCTATATACCATTTGGTCTGTGACAATTGTCAGAGCCCATGCCATCTTAGCCTCTTTATCTTCTAGAACACTTTCAATCCAGTGGTTGTAATACCAATGGTTTTAAATCCCTACTTGCCACAGAGGCTCTACTTGGTGCTCTCATTGAGTCTGTTAATATATTGTCTCCCAGCCAGGTACTGAACACACACTCCACCATCGCTTCCTTTTCAAAACACATTCTGCAGTCCGGGGAGCAATTCTGTTCGTCAGTTTTATTTTTCATGTAATTAAGCTTTACAGACTGCTCTTGTGAACTCTTAATGAGGGTCTCTGTCTCTCTTTTGAAGTATCCTTCTACAAGCCATGAATTTGTTAATCTTTGGTCACTAATGGGTTCAGTCTCTCTCCACCACCATTTGTTCACTGATTTCTGCATAAATCTTTCAAGTCTTTCCTTGGCAATTTGTTTTCTCCTTTCTTTATGCCTTATTGGGCTGAGATGCATGCTTGTATATAACTTCTTGTCATGACCAGATGATCTTTTACTCTGGCTGACTTCATATATTCTTCATTGTCAATTGTTTTCTCCTCAGATAGCAGACCTTTTAATCAATCAGAGTGTCCAATGTACATCTTGTCCATGTCTTGATTGATATTCATTACTTTATGAATCACCAGAAGCTTTCTTTTCTGGATGTCACATTTTTTTCTCCCACTGATTAAACTTGATCACACCAGCAGTGTACCATATTGTTGGTACTGCCCACATATCAATGGCTGAGATCAAAGTCTTTGAGTTGAATTTTGTCCTTAGAGTAGTTCTTATTCTTCTATAATATTCTTTCCTCACTTCTTTGACTATCTTCTGTTGTAGTGCTAACAGTTTCCTGATTCCAAGATATTTGAAGAGGCCATGCTGTGAGATATGTTGGATTTTGTATACCATTTGATTGTACCAGTTTGCTTCTCTTTACAGATGTCACCACACATTTAGACAAGTCAACCCACTTTTATATCTTCACCAAACTTATCTACATGTAACCAATCTCTGTATCTCCTTTTGTGATCATCTATATAGTTTCAGATCATCCATGTATAACAAAATGTTAGCTGGTTGTTACTCTTTGCTGATATGATAATCATAATTTACTTCACAGAGCATCCATATCAGTGGCAGCATTGCTATCACAAACAGTATTGGTGATAAGGGATCATCTTGAAAGATTCCTCTTAATTTGGACCTTGTCAGTGAGAGTCCCTTCCAGGTACAGTTGAGTTTTCCAATTAATCATAAATTTCTGCACAAAGGAGATGGTTTGGGTGAATGCTATACATTTTCAATGTCTTGATGATCCCTGAATGTGGGATGCTGTATGTGTTTTGGTAGTCTATCCACACCATCTCTAAATCTCTCCATTGTGTTTTGCATCTTCTGTGAGCCTTCTGTTCAGCCTGAAATAGTCTTTTGTCCCTTTGAGGTTTATTGTGCAGTCTTTTTTGCTCAGAAGGCAGCATTCCATTGCAAGGTAGCACTCTCCATCTCTTCTTCACCAGAATTTACCACTAGAAGTTTCCAAATAGTTGGTAAACACGTGATCAATATATAATTCATTGGATGACTATAGTCTTCTTTCTTTCCTTTGTGTGAGGATGGTTCTCTCTGTCACCATCCATCTTGGACATTCGTTTTTCAAACACTGATTAAGTTGTTCAAGTAAACAATCATGGAGAGTTGTTAGATATTTCTTCTCCAGGTGCTTTACAAATTTTCATTCCTCTCAGTACCTGATCTATTTCTTTCTTTGATATTCCTGTGTATTCCTCTATTTGTTTTAATTTTTTCTCTCACATTTTCATCCAGTCTGACTATGTTGACCATCCTCAGACCAGATTTCCTCCCAGTAGCACTGAACTCTTCCACATTATTTATTAGCTTTACTTTTTTGTCTTCTGTTTTTAACATTGATCTGATCAAATAATCTCTTAGGGTTTCATGAACAATCTTTTGTCTTGATAGTGACAGCTTTGTGTTGAATATATTTCAAGCCTATGACTCAGTGTGAGCAATATTTGTTTACATTGTTCCTTCACAATTCTCACATCCTTTTCATACAAGTGATATTTTGTCCTGGAGGGCCTGTTCGTTTCTGTTTTCTCTTCAAATGATTTTTCTCAAATTCATCCATATTGATATCTCGACAAAAAAAGCTTAATCTTCTGCTTTAAACTTCATTTCCATTAAGGTTTTGAATATAGGGAGTTTTCCAATGGTTCACATCTGCTGGCTTGATGTTAAGCCAATTATATTATTCAATTGGCCAACAAAAACCTGGTCAACAAAAACCTGTCAATCTTACATTTTCCTTTAATGATTCTTTCAAAGCTAACGCTACACAATTAAGTCCTTGCTGATCTATAGATTTCATACTTTGAGCACCACCCAGTGCTACCATCTCTTACACCCTGCATTATCTCCATCAACAAGTCATTTTTATTTCCCGTACTTGCTTCAGGTTTTGTTTTACTTATATTTTCTCTCAATATTTCTTCCATTTGTGGTTCATGTTTATCCTGTATCATTCCATCCCACTGCTTAGGAAAGATAGGAAGTATGGCAAAGAACCACTCTGGCTTAACCAGGAGATCTTCAATGACCTGAAACTCAAAGAAGAGTCCTACAAAAAGTAGAAACTAGGTCAAATTAGGATGAATGTAAACACATAACACAAGTATGTAGGGACAAAATTAGAAAACTCAAGGCACAAACTGATCTTAAACTAGCTAGAGACATAAAGGGTAATAATAAAACATCCTGCAAATACATTAGAAGCAAAAGGAAGACCAAGGACTGGGTATGTCCCTTATTCAATGAAGGCAGGGGGGATGACAATAACTGAAAATGTGGAAATGGCAGAAGTGCTACATTAATTTTTTGTTTCAGTTTTCACCAAAAAGTTTAGTAACAATTGGGTATTTAACTTAACGAATGCCAGTGAAAATCAGAGGCTAAAGTAGGGAAAGAATAAGTTAAAAATATGTAGACAAGTTAGATGTCTTCAAGTCACCAGGGCCTAATGAAATAATCCTAAAATACTCAAGGAGCTGGCTAAGGACATATCTGAGACATTAGCGTTTATCTTCGAAAAGTCAAGGAAGACGGGAGAGATTCCAGATGACTGGAAAAGAGCAAATTTTGTGCCAATCTATAAAAAAGGGGAATAAGGACAACCCGGGGAATAATAGACCAGTCAACTTAATTTCAGTACCCAGAAAGATAATGAAGCAAATAATTAAGCAATCATTTTGCAAAAAACTAGAAGATGATAATAATAAGATAATAAACAGTCAGCATGGATTTGTCAAGAACAAATGGCAAACCAACCTGGTAGCTTTCTTTGACAGGGTAACGAGACTTGTGGATAGCAGGGAAGTGGTAGATGTAGTATATTTTGACTTTAGTAAGGCTTTTGATACTGTTATACATGACTTTCTCATAAACAAACTAGGGAAATATAATCTAGATGGAGGTACTGTAATGTGGGTGCCTAATTGGTTAGAAAACCATCCCAAGAGGATAGTTATCAATGGTTCACAGTCATACTGGAAGGGCATATCAAGTGGGGTCCTGCAGTCACCAGTTCTCGATCTGGTTCTGTTCAATATCTTCATCAACGATTTAGATAATGGCATAGAGATTAAATTTATAAAGTTTGTGGATGATACTGATTTGGGAGGTTCCCCAAGTGCTTTGGAGGATAGGATTAAAATTCAAAATGATCAGGACAAACTGGCAAAATGATCTGAAGTAAATAGGATGAAATTCAATAAGGACAAATGCAAAGTACTCCACTTAGGAAGGAATAATCAGTTGCACACATACAAAATGGGAAATGACTGCCTGGGAAGGAGTACTGAGGAAAGGGACTTGGGGGTCATAGTGGATCACAAGCTAAATATGAGTCAACAGTGTACCATTGTTATAAAAAAAAGCAAACATCATTCTGGAATGAATTAGTAGGAGTGTTTTAAGCAAGACACAAGTAGTTATTCTTCCATTCTACTCCATGCACTAATTAGGCCTCCAGTGGAGTTTTGTTTCCCATTCTGCATACAACTTTTCAGGAATGATGTGGACAAATTGGAGGAAGTCCAGAGAAGAGCAACAAAAATGATTAAAGGCCTAGAAAACATGTCCTAGGAAGGAAGGTTGGGGGGAAAGGAAAAAAAAGAACAAGTTAGACATGGATGGTCTAGATCAATGGTTCTCAAACTTTTGTATTGGTGACCCTTTTCACACAGCAAGCCTCTGAGTGTGACACCCCCTTATAAATTAAAACACTTTTAAAATACTTAATACTATTATAAATGCTGGAGGTGAAGCAGGGTTTGGGGGTGGAGGTTGACAGCTCACAAACCCCCATGTAATAACCTTTGGACTCCATGAGGGGTCACCACCCCCATGAGAACCTCTGGTCTAGATAATATTTAGTCCTGCCTTGAGTGCAGAGGACTGGAATAGAAGACCTCTCAAGGTCCCTTCCAGTCCTATGGTTCTATGATTCTGTTTGTACATAATTAAACACCACTAATCTAGCATTTCAGGGTTTCAGTCTTCATTTGCATAAATTCTTCTCTTTGTAATAAAGATCTCAGTTGTCCAGCAGATCTATGCTTGGTTATTTCTTTCGCTGTGTTGCTGTTCTCTCTTTCCCATGTTGGAGCATTAGTTTCCTCCAGTCTCTCTTCTGGTTTGGCCAAAATCCAACATTGGTTCACTTCTTGATTTCCACTACAAATCCATTTCACAGTGGTTGACAGTGATCTCTGATTTCCTTGGATTGTTTGGACAGTTGCATGATATCAGCCCATCTCCACATAACATACACCATGGTCCACGGAAGCTCCCTTTAACCTGTTCATAATAGTTAAAGATTTGTCTGTATTCTCCTTATCAGGTTGGTCTGGCAGACTATACGCTCTGGGTCCCCAACCAGTATTTCTAGGCCTTAGGCATTTATTATTGTTATCAAATTGCAATATGTTCATATTGGAACATGGGTAGCAAGTTTTGTCTTCCCATACTTCATTTTTTGTAAGTATTGGGAGTTCCTTGTCTTATGTTTGTTTTCTATGCAAAGAAAACAAATTAGGAGAATACCAAGGCTCAATCTGAAGTCAGTGGAGCTTTGCATGGGAGCAGGGGTCTGTTGTCCATATCGAACTAGTTGCAGAATCATAGTCTAAGGTTTCACAATTGAGAGAATAACAGTGAGGAAATGACAGTTAAAAGTGTATGTGCTATCGTTCTTATTTTTGAAAGAATTCAGTTTTGAGTCAGATGTTACAAAAGTTATTTCAAGTTAGTAAACATCTATGTGTTTATACATTTAGTGCTTACATAAAAATTAACAATGTCTCTGTCTGAATTATTATTTTAATGAAATAAAGGAAATTACTGTAGACAGAAACTGCACAAGTTTAAGCACAAATCAAATATTTATGGGTAGTGGTAAAACCCTTAAAATAAGGACTAGTAATAAAAGTGCTAAAACTTTGTATAACAATACATAAAGTTTATTTTTAAGAAAAGTATATTTGAGTAAATTAACTGTACATATATAAATCTCTTTTTAATATGGGTGAATATTTATGCATGAAGACAACTTATATAATGCATCTGAATTGTTGTGTTTGCTACACAGAAAGACTTGTTTACATTGCACCAAAAAGATTTATCATTTAATTTGGTAGTTAACTCCACCACATTCCCAACGGTTATAATAAAACTGTAAGAAAATTAGGATCTATAGGTTCTTTGCTTCGATTTATTCTGTGCCAAATAAGAAACTGTCTTGCTATTGACTGTTATGGGGGAGGGAGAAAAGCCCTACAATTTATATAGAAAAATTAGAAATGTTAATACACACATATCCATAAAATCATATATTTCCAGCATTTCTTGCTAATTAAACTAACAGTTTAATACTACATATGCATCCTGTTGTTCATATTGTTTAATAAAATGATTAGCCAAGGTCCCGTACACACTTATGCATATTACTAAATTTTGCACCTGAGTAGTCCCACTGAACTCAGAAGAACCAATCACATGCATGAAATTACTCATGTGTAGAATCGGGACCAAAGGACCTAGTCAAGGCATCATGAATTTTGTTGACTGTCTGTGATTCCCTTCACTGAGAAAGTCCTGAAGTTTGAGTACTTTTAAACTTTGAGTATTACTGGTCTTTATGACAGGGAAATAAAGTATGTACTTACAATTCACAACTACAGTGACCTTCAGTTCAATGGTTTGCTATGCATTGTGCGTTAGTATGTTAAAATTGTATCCTTTGATTAGCAACACAATTCTCTAAGGCAGGTTCAACATTGTCTCCATCACGAAATATTAAATAGGAATATTTAAGAACATGGTATCAGTAGATCTCAAAATGCTTTTCGAAGGCAGTCGATAGCATTAGCTCCATTTTACAGATTGGGAAACTGAAACAGAGTTAAAGTGCCTTGTCCAAGATCATCCAGCAGCCCAATGGCAGGGCTGAAAATAGAACACAGGACCCAGTCCAGTATTCTTTCTAGTAGGCAACATTGTTCTGAATGGGAGTTCTGTGCATAGAACCTATATTGTATATATGGCCCTGATTCGGCAAGGTGCATAATCACATGCCTAAATTTAACTTCAATGGACTATGTAAGTGATTAAAATTAGGTGTGTGCTTAAGTAGCTTGCTGAATCAGGGCCTATGATAAATGAAGTAGGGGGTAGCTACCTTTAATGGACACCCAGCCACCCAGTTAGCTGTAAAATCCTTCTTGGTAGCTGTTCTCTACTTGCTTTACCTGTAAAGGGTTAAAAAGTCTGACTGTATGCATAGGTAAAAGGAAGTGAGTGGGCACCTGGCCAAAAGAGCCAATGGGAAGGCTAGAACTTTTTTAAAATTGTCTGTCTCTTGTTGTTCTCCAGAGAGAGGGGACAGAGCTGGACAGGGCTGGAGCTATGCTGTAAAAAGCTGTGAGCCAGGTCTGAAAATCACCAGATCATACCTAGAAACTACTTATTGAAACCCCACATATGTAAGTAGATCAGGAAATGCCTAGGAAGACGCAATTAGGTTTATCTCTTTTATTTCTTTATGGCTTGTGGACTCCTCTATGCTAACCTCTGGTGTTTTTGTTTTGCTTGTAACCTTTAAGCTGGACCCAAAGAAAACCATTCTTGATGCTTAATTATATTTGATCTTTTTAAATCTAGCAAAAGCCTAAGTTCAAGATGTATTTTCTTTCTTTTTGTTTTTAATAAAATATACCTTTTTTTTAAGAACAGAATTGGGTTTTTTGTGTCCCAAGAGGTTTGTGCATATGTTGTTTAATTAGCTGGTGGCAACAGCTGATTTCCTTTGTTTTCTTTCTCAGCTCTTCCCCAGAAGGGAGGAGGGGGCACAAAAGGCTTGAGGGTACCCCACAAGGAGGAATTTCCAAGTGTGGGTCCAAAGGGGTTTTTTGAACTTGGGTGGTGGCTGCATCTACCCATACAAGGTCAGAGAGAAGCAGTAACCTTGGGAGTTCAATACCAGCCTCGAGTGGCCAGTATTAATTTTTAGAATCCTGGCAGGCCCCCACCTTCTGCACTCAAAGTGCCAGAGTGGGGAATCAGCCTTGACATGGCCTATATATACAAGTTCTACAATGAGGAATGGGGAGAAGAATTTTGCCCAGTGAAAGAAACAAGAACAAAACAAACAGATGACTGTTAAAAGATAGGCTGACTTTGTGTGAAACTAGTGTTATTTAATTACGATCTAACTAAGTAAATTGCTGCTCTTAGGAGCTGTTTACACTGACCAGTTATATATCTGAATTCCCCAAAAGCCACAATTGAGGAAGAAAGCTGTTTTTGTGAAAAAACTGACCTGGTTTGGAGGGAAAGTGAAGGCAGCTATAGAAAATAATATATCAAAATGAAGAAATGGAAAATTGATAGTAATTAATATAAATCAGATGCCAGGAATTGTAGAAAATGTATAAGGGAAGCAAAGGGACACAAACAGAAATCTGCAGCCAGCAGATTTAAGGACAATAATGAGGGTTTTTAAAAGTATATTGGGGGAAATGAATCTTAACAATGGTATTGGTCCATTACTAGATGGAAATGGTAGAGTCATCAATAATAATACAGAAAAGGCTGAAGTGTTCAATAAATATTTCTTCTCTGTATTTTGGAATAAAACAGATTATGTAGTCATATCATATGATAACACTTTTCCCATTCCACTGGTATCTCAGAACATTATTAAAGAGCAGCTACTAAGTTATGCTTTTTAAAATCAGCTTCCAAGAGTTTAAGAAAAAAATTGGTTAAGGAGCCTGCTGGAACATTAATATTGATATTTAAATAAGTTTTGGAATACCTGGAAAGTTCCAGATGGCTGGAAGAAAGCTAGTGTTGTGCCAATATTGAAAAAGGGTAAGTGGGATGATCTGGGTAGTTATAGGCCTCTTAGTCAATCCCAGGCAAGATAATTGACTTCAGTAATAAAGAAATAAAGCAGGGTAATATAATTTATTCCAATCAGCATAAATTTATGGAAAATAGATTTTGTCTAACTTCATACTTTTTTAAAAATGAGTTTACAAATTTGGTTGATTAAAGGTAGTAGTATTTATGTTATATGCTTAGAATACTTCAGGTGCTTGATTTGGTACTGCATGACATTTTGATTAGAAAAATAGAATAGTATATAATTAATATTGCACACATTTAATGTATTAAAAGCTGGCTGATAGGTCTCAAAATGTAATTGTAAATGGGGAATCATCAATGAGTGGGTGTGTTTCTAGTGGGGCCTGCAGTAATCAGTTCTTGGCCCTACATTTGTCAATGACCTGGAATAAAACATAAAATAATTACTGATGAAGTTTGTAGATGGTACAAAAAATATGAGGAGGACAGATCACTGATACAGAGCAATCTGGATCACTTGGTAATCTGAGCACAAGCAAACAATATGCATTTTAATATGTCTAAATGTAAATTTATAAAACTATGAACAAAGAATGTAGGCCATACTTACAGGATGGGGGACTCTATCCTGGGAAGCAATGACTAAAAAAGATTGGGGGTCATGATGGATAATCAGATGAACATGAGCTCCCAGTACAACCTTGTGGCCATAAGGGCTAATCCCATTCTTGAATGCATAAACAGAGGAATCTCAAAAATCAGTATAAAGGTTTTTATCTCTTTATTTGGCACTAGTACTATTGCTGCTGGACTACTTTTTTTCCAATTCTGGTGTCTACAACTCAAGAAGTGCATTGAAAAACTGGAGAGGGTTCAGAGAAGAGCCATGGGAAGAAATAAAGATTAGAAAACATGATTTATAGGGACTGGCTCTAAGAGCTCAGTCTATTTAGCTTAATAAAAGTATGATTTGATACATTCTAAAAGTACCTACATGGGGAACAAATATTTGATAATGGGCTCTTCAATCCAGCAGACAAAGGGGTAACATGATCCAATGGCTAGAAGTTGAAGCTAGACAAATTCTGACTGGAAATAAGATGTATTTGGGTAATTAAACTTTGGAACAATATGCTTGGTCATGGTGGATGCTCCATCATTGGCAATTTTAAAATCAAGATTGGATGTTTTTTTTTGAAAGATTTGCTCTAGGAATTATTTTGGGGAAGTTGTGTGGCCTGTGTTATACAGGAAGTCAGACTAAATGAGCACAACGGTCCTTTCTGGCCTTGGAATCGGAGTTTATAAGGTGGGATAGATGATGATTTCATATTGGTGTTCTTACTCACAAGAAAGAGCTGCTTGGATCCCATTTCAGAGTAACAGCCGTGTTAGTCTGTATTCGTAAAAAGAAAAGGAGTACTTGTGGCACCTTAGAGACTAACCAGTTTATTTGAGCATGAGCTTTCGTGAGCTACAGCTCACTTCATCGGATGCATAGCATATCGTGGATCCCATTGCAATTTTTCAACAAAACTGAGTCTCAAAAGAACATTCTCAGTCCATTAATACTTAAAGACTTGCATACTCCTACTACAATCCCGGTGTATAATTGATATTGCCTACAATTTTGATGATTTAATATGTAGGCAGTCAAACACAGAAAATGTATTTTAGGCTTAGATTTATTAAGCACAAAATATTAACTTGAACGTTGAAATAAGCAAAGCAGCACTATTTTTTTTTGACATATCTTCTTTGTCCTTAGCTGGATCAAGTGGTCTATCATATTACAAAACTGCAGTAGTATTGTGGTTATTGCTACAATACCCAGATTGCTAAGTGATCAGGACTAATCAGGTACTTAAAGTTCAGCATGTGATCAGAGGTTTTGCTGGATCAGGGCCTATGTGGGTTTTGTTGCCTTTAATGGCTAACGCATCTAGGAATTACAGGTTTCTGTTGATATTGGTAGTTGCAGTAACCTTGTAGTTAAAGTGGTAAAGCTCTGTACCATGCTGCTGAAAGTCCCATGTGCTATCCCTGATAATGGCATGTGGAGGGGATAGGAGCTGAATGGAATAAGATCCCTAATTTAGTGATCTAAAATCCTCTAGTGATTCTTCCCAACCCACATGCCATTCTCAGAGGCTTAATTTTGCATCTTTTATGTTGAACGGTATGTAGGTACACACTGCCTTTTACTTAGTATGTTGCATTTATTCTACCTTGGGATTAGGTGTTTCCCAAGGGTATAGGCCCAACCATTGATATAAGTAAATCCATTTATTTGTATCTGAATACTGGTGATAGCCTAGCAGAATTTTCAGAAGTTTTCATGATCCATTGCTAACTTCGAGCACTCAGCAGCTGACCTTCCGGTGATCTGCCACACACCATCCCTCTGTCCATCTCTTTTCTGGCCACCCCCTACTATAATGACCTTCCACCATAGCTTTTCCATCTCTACACCTAATAGGTGGTCACCAGTAGCAATCACAAATTCTATAGATTTGCAGGGCTCACCAGAGCTGTTAGCACTAGCCTTACCCCCTTTCCTCTATCACTTTAATAAAAGTATGCCCTACTGAATAGGATGGGCAGTACTCAAGTTAGTTTAGGTGTTTTCATCTTAGATTGTTTGAAGTTTGGGGGTTCATTTTAACAATCCCTTGGTCTAGTTTACAAAATCTGACCCCAACCTCCAGAAGCAGTAGTCTAAGGCAGTCTTTAAAATACATTATAAAAATGTGCATGTTGAAGTACAAAGTCTGTTTGTCCACACTTACCACACAATGAAAACACTAGTGAAAATTAGCTGTAAAAAAATTAAATTACCTGTCAGGGCAAAGAAAGTTTTGTAAGGCTCTTTGAGAACATTTCTAATTGGAATGTGGGAGTCTATGTAATATCCATAATAGAGCTAATTAAAAGGTCCCAGAAGTTGGCAGTCTATAATATCATTCACTGAGGGTCACTGATCAGCCAGTGTGAATTGTTCTGATGATACAATGCTTCAATCTTCTGTTTCATTTTTAAATTGTGTTGGCTTTACAGTTGTAGTGCAATGGAAAGCGTAATGTCTCTATCTTGATTATGTAGTTTAATTTTTAACTTTTAATAAACTTCACTTAGTGTCGAATGTCTAGTTCACTGCTGAACTTTTACTATTTCTCTAAACACAAGTTGGTGGCTAGGTTGGGATCTTGATATTTTAGACTATTGTTTCTGAAAAGAAAGAAAAAACAGGAAATGACAGTGGCCTGTTTCCGCAGTCACAATGGGTTTGACTTTGATAAAGCAACAAAGGTTATTTATGACAAATGATTACAAGAGATTTTGGAAGCAAATAGCAAAAGGAAAGCAGGAAAAGAGCTGTATTCCCATCAGTAGTTAGCCCAGAACTGTTCACTTTACTGAAAGACCTTCTAGCACCAATAAAGCCTGGGAGAACTAAGTATAATGTTCTCATTAAGAAATTGTTATTCACCTAAGAAAAAAATGTCTGTTAGCTGAAAGACAGTTTCAAGACCATAGACCACACCCAAGTGAAAACAACAACAACACACCCAAAGAATAGCAACAATGCAGATAAAGCTGTGTTTCTATGTATAAACTTGGCACTCAATTAAAATAACAGATGGGAGATCAATGTTCAGTTACTGACATGAAACTGCACAGTGAGCTACTGAGTGCAAGCGTTGGGGAAAATTTGTATTAAGCAAGAACTCTGAACACTGAGAATAATTTTGAAATGAAAAAAATATACGTCTTCTCTGAACCTCTCTGAGCTGTGGTTGGCAGATCGAGGATTCTGTCTGAAGGGAACAGTATATACTATATCATAAGATCATAGAAAAGACAGCAAGCAAAAACGGTGGGAAAATAAACAACCCCCCCAAAACAAACAAAGAAAAATGACGAACAGAAAACCCACATTTGCTTTTACTGTTTGATGAAAAAGTTTTCCCTCCTGGTTTAATACCTATCAGTGCAAACAATGTTCATTATGTGTATGTATATATATATATATATATATGTATATATATATATAGAGAGAGAGAGAGAGAGCGCGCGCGCCTGTAGGATCAGGTGTTGAAATAAGGTGATGACTAGAACTCTATAAATGCTACAGATGAATAGACCGAGAGAGAGATTAGACAGAATAGTGGATTATCTGCAATAATGGGAAACCCAGCAGAGTTATCACCCAGGTATTGCTCTCAAACATTGCTTCTCAGAAACACTAACGAGACAATATGTCTAACAGTGACTGTACAGACAACTCTTTTCTGCTAATCATCCATTTTCCTAAATCCATTCAATGGTAAATTAGAGACAGTAAAAAATTATACAGAATTCTATAATGAATATATACTGTGAATATGCTAGACTATATATGGTAATGGTGAGTTGTAATTATGTAATAATCAAAATGGAAATAAACACAGAGATAAAATTGTCTGCTACATATGAAATAGAAGAAATTTGTACCATATTGAAATCTTGAGGATTTATGATTTGGTTCTGAACTCAAAGATTGTACAGCAATTAGAAAAATCAAGTAAAGTGAAATGTCTGGAGCAGGTGATAAATGTAAGAGGTGATATTAAAAAAGGGGGGTTTCTTATTTGGTCAGATTGCACTAAGGAGCTTAATTTAGATTCGCCAAGAGTTAACCAGATTACTGATATAAGCAGAGAACGTGCGTACTAAATTAATCTGCTGGTTCAAACCGGGAATTGAGAACAGTGTAGTACAAGGAGCTACATGCGTCACTGGAAGCCATTACAAAATTCTGTAAAGCTAGATCAGTGCCTTATGCAAGGGGAGATAATGTGAATGAGAAGCTCAAATAGAAGCATAATCTCTGTTGCTCACAGTGAATGGGCTGCATCATTTGTATGGGTATCTAAAACAGATGGTGACGTACTAATTTGTGTGATTAGAGTGACAATTAATCCTTTTGCAGACATAGATCAACACCCTAGTTCCAAAATACAATATTTGTTTTCACTGTGAGGAGGAAATACATTTGTCAGCTTCTAGATTTGACACAGCTTAGCTAGCAGGAAGCATTGGATGTTAAATCATAGTGCATTATCTCATAATCAACACATTTGGATTATTATTCCTATGTAAGCACTGCCAATTACTCTGTTATGTAGCTAGTTCACCAGTGTTGTTGTTTGCTTGTTTGTTTGTTTGTTTTTCTTAACAAATAATAATCAGCCAATGTGACTTGTTCTTATGAAGTAATGTTTCTATCTTACATTTCACTGGTTACATGAGTTGTCACATAATATCTTTGTGGAGATCTAATTCCAGAAAAATGGAAAAATAACTTTAAGGTTAGAGAATTTCAGAAATTTCCCTGTTTAATTATTGAAAAGATGTGTGTGTGTCTGCCTGTTTTTGAAGAAGAATGGAGGGTTGAGGCTGGAAAGGGGTTGGGGTGCTTGTTATATGGATCCCATATTAACATCCAAGTTTCTTCTCTTTTCATCTGTCTTGCCTATCCTTGGTTTTGGCACCCAGCTTCCTTCTCTTGTGGGAGGACTTCGGCAAGTGTAATGTCTCCATGTGTTCCCAACAGCAGGCAAGTGACAACTCTAGGCAGGGGAAGGTGTCTCCTGACTATTCCAGCATGAAAGGTTTTAGGCCTGCATTGTAAGGGCACAGTACTTTTCAAGGTTTTGGAGACCATTCTAGGGGAGACAAGTAGAATCCAGATTCCTGCAATGGTACTCAATCTGGTTCAGCATGTAGTGATACCTTCCATTCTCTGGGGCAGGGCCAAACCCCTTCATTTCCTGGGGAAATGATTAATGCTGTAGTAGGATCTCCAGTTCCATTGCAGCAAGCCCTGATACTTAGTGTTTTAATGCATGGGCAGTTTGGAAAGAGAATTGCAGGGGAACACTGCAGACACGAGCAGCCTGCCTCATTACTCAAATGGGAAGTGATGCTCCCAGGTGGTCAATAGATGATTACACTGTCTCCCCCCACCACTCCCTTTAAATAAATTAATACAGAAAGTAGATAAAATGGCTGAACAAAGCCAGGAGAACACATCAGGCTATTTCACTGGAATATATGGGACTGAGGATAAACTGATGGGTAGCCAAATATTATTCAGATAACAGCCTCCTTCTTCCCCATCCAGCAACAGAACCAAAGTTTTTTAGATGTTCTCCTCTGGGTTGCTCCAAATAAGTCCTTTCCAACTCCTTGTAAATCAGTGTTCTTACCAAACAATACTAATGATATTGGGGCAAATCCTGAAGTTCTCTGTCAGATCTTTTTTTCCAAATCAGTGGGAATTTGTCTGTGTAAGGATTAAGTAAAAACTCAGGATTTCGCTCATTGGTAGCCCTCACTAATATTGACAATTCTCTTACAAGCATCCCATCCTCCCATCCACCTAGGAAATCTTATTCCTAACAAGCATCCATTGATCGTGTGGCAAGGCACCTCTCCCATCTCACTGGACTTAGCACTTCCCCCTATGGCGGTGATAGGGACTAGGGTAAATCGGGCCCTCTCTGGACAGTGTTTGTCTTCTCCCTCTCTATTTTTACTTATCAGTGCTTTCAAGGTATGTCTTTTGTCTGAAGGAAGGTGGTCATGGAAATTACCAAAAGGCAGAACAAAAAAAGCAGGTGACCCCAGCAAGAGTCTATTAAGAGACTTATTGGGGAACTTGGCGAGAAGCCATTTTGAATTTGATTAAAATGAGGAAAGCTGCTCCTAGGGACTCTGAAATTGGGACCATGGCTAGATGCCACTCAGGCTTCAGGAGCTTGAAAAATGCTGGGGATAGAGAACACAAGGGCTTGGATTCACCTTACAGCAGTCTTAGTGAGTGATCAGGAAGAAGCACTCTCTAGATCTGTGACATTAGCTCTAGTGCTCATGTATTTCCATTTTAGTGTCATAACCACACCACCATGAATCATTTGCACTTCTAGAGATTATCCATCCAGAAAAGGGTTGAGTCAAGTTAATGGAGTAGTAAGGAGAAGCAAAATTCATGTATTGTCACTACTCATGCTTATTCTGCTCTGGAGGAGGTCAGTAACCAGTGCAATCACTGTGCCAAATTTCAAAAGCCTGGATTCACTTTAAAGGTAAACTGCAAAGCAAAAAATATAAACTGATTTAAACAAAGGTTGCTGCACTGGATACTTCCACAGACGAGGCTACGAAGAAACAGAATGTAATAATAGAAATATTTTGTAATGTATCTGTTTCATTCTTTTTTCCCTTTATGATATGGTAACTCACTGAGGGTATCACGGAATGCAATTTTGTAACATCACAAATATCATAGATTATATAGGACAATGAAATAGCTAGACTGAAGAGCCTATTATCAAATATTGGTTCCTCAAGCAGGTATTTATAGACTGTGATCAAATCACCCCTTCTCTTTGTTAAAGTGGTCAATCTATTTAGTTTAACAAAGAGAAGTTTAAGGGGTGACTTGATCACAGTCAGTAAGTACCGACATGGGCAACAAGTATTTGATAATGGGGTCTTCAATCAGAGAATTGTATAACACGATCCGATAACTGGATGTTGAAGCTAGACATATTCAGATTGGAAATAAGATGTAAATTTTCAACAGTGAGTGTAATCAACCACTGGAACTATTTACCAAACACTGTGGTGGATTCACTGTCAATGGCAATTTTTGAAATCAAGATTGGATTTTTTCCCCCGAGAAAATATGCTTTTAGAATTATTTTGAGGAAGTTCTATGGCCTGTGTTATATGGGAGGCCTGATTAGATGATCACAATTGTCCCTTCTGCCCTTGGAATCTATTAATTTATGAATCATTGTTTTGTGATGTTGCATATTTCTTTTGTGAACCAGGAACTAATAAAAAAGAATGTATGGGGGTGGTGGGGGGGAGAAGGAATTTTAAAAGAGTTAGCTAAAGCTTATTTCTCTGCCAAATTACCTCCCCTGGACACTCCTTAAGCCTGATTAAGCACATAAATCTGTAGAAAGAAAAGGAGTACTTGTGGCACCTTAGAGACTAACCAATTTATTTGAGCATAAGCTTTCGTGAGCTACAGCTCACTTCATCGGATGCATACTGTGGAAAGTACAGAAGACGCTTTTATACACACAAACCATGAAAAAATGGGTGATTATCACTACAAAAGGTTTTCTCTCCCCCCACCCCACTCTCCTGCTGGTAATAGCTTATGTAAAGTGATCACTCTCCTTACAATGTCTATGATAATCAAGGTGGGCCATTTCCAGCACAAATCCAGGGTTTAACAAGAACGTCTGAGGAAGGGGAGGGGGTTGGAAAAAACAAGGGGAAATAGGTTACCTTGCATAATGACTTAGGCTTGAATAGAGACTGGGAGTGGCTAAGTTAATTGTATCCAATTTGCAAATGAATTCCAATTCAGCAGTCTCTCGCTGGAGTCTGGATTTGAAGTTTTTCTGTTGTAATATCGCAACTTTCATGTCTGTAATCACGTGACCAGAGAGATTGAAGTGTTCCCCGACTAGTTTATGAATGTTATAATTCTTGACATCTGATTTGTGTCCATTTATTCTTTTACGTAGAGACTGTCCAGTTTGACCAATGTACATGGCAGAGGGGCATTGCTGGCACATGATGGCATATATCACATTGGTAGATGTGCAGGTGAACGAGCCTCTGATAGTGTGGCTGATGTTATTAGGCCCTGTGATGGTGTCCCCTGAATAGATATGTGGGCACAGTTGGCAACGGGCTTTGTTGCAAGGATAGGTTCCTGAGTTAGTGGTTCTGTTGTGTGGTATGTGGTTGCTGGTGAGTATTTGCTTCAGGTTGGGGGACTGTCTCCCAAGGACTGGCCTGTCTCCCAAGATTTGTGAGAGTGTTGGGTCGTCCTTCAGGATAGGTTGTAGATCCTTGATAATGCATTGGAGGGATTTTAGTTGGGGGCTGAAGGTGATGGCTAGTGGTGTTCTGTTATTTTCTTTGTTAGGCCTGTCTTATAGTAGGTGACTTCTGGGAACTCTTCTGGCTCTATCAATCTGTTTCTTCACTTCTGCAGGTGGGGAGAGAAAACATTTTGTAGTGATAATCACCCATTTTTTCATGGTTTGTGTGTATCAAAATGTCTTCTGTACTTTCCACAGTATGTATCCGATGAAGTGAGCTGTAGCTCACGAAAGCTTATGCTCAAATAAATTGGTTAGTCTCTAAGGTGCCACAAGTACTCCTTTTCTTTTTGCAAATACAGACTAACATGGCTGTTACTCTGAAACCTGTCATAAATCTGTAGCTAATTTTGTATTAACTTTTGCTTTGCAGATCACCCTTTTTGAAAAATAAACTGAGTAATAAAAAGTAGTATTAAAACTTCTGCAACCCTTAACGCAAAGTCTTTCTTCTATCCTTAATTAGTCTTATATAGCAGTGCACATGTATATGAGGCCTCTATATATCTTTGAAAAAATGGGGTGAGTTAAAGAGTGGGTAGAACTCTTATTCCTGTGTATCTTTGCTTTTTGTAAATTGGTCAAAATACCATACAACTTCTTAGAACATAATTGTGTGCGGAAATACCACTCTCCAAAATGTTAGAGCACAGCAGAAGGCATTTTCAATTTAAGCCAAGCCAATGCTGCAGTGCAAAAGGAAAGATGGAAGTTAATATATTCCTACAAAGATATGGTGCTTGGAAAGAGTAATTACTTGTGAGAGATTTCTAGGAGTCTGTGCATGAACCCTTCAAGATAAGCACTCCTCCTTTCAGAGCTTCAAAAAAAAAAAAAAAAAAAAAAAAACAGAGAGACTGTATTCCTCTAAGAACGCTCTTTGAAAAACCTATCAATTTTTGCCCATATTTGGATAATTTTAAATCCATTCTGTTGGCTGAATGAAATCCTACAAAAAATCTCAACATGTTGAAGAACATTCATAGAGCCCTCTGCTAAGCTTAAGTGCCA
The DNA here is from genome assembly GCF_015237465.2 of Chelonia mydas. NCBI lineage: Eukaryota > Metazoa > Chordata > Testudines > Cheloniidae > Chelonia > Chelonia mydas. Next base: position 47,289,506 of record NC_057852.1, read on the forward strand.
CCAGTGTGCATTTTGTTGTCTTACAACAGGCTCTGTAAATTGCTTTAAGCTTATTTTCTTTATTTTGCCTCCAATAGAGTTTCATGTTTGCTAGGTTAACAGGGTTGAACCACACTCGGCAGTGTTTATCCTACAAATTTAGTTAAGTTATTAAATTAAGTCTCCTGTGTGAAAACAGTGCACTATCATAAAGTTACTGTGCTATTTTTATGTCCTTTTTATAAAATAGAAAGGATATGGGAGGCTTTGTAGAAAGAGGTAATATATTTAATTCAAGAAATTAAAGGAGACAATACCTTTAATATTTAATGAACAATAAAAAGAAAGATTTAAAACAAGAACATAATCTAGCTACACTCTTTGGAGTATAAACCATATTCAACTCTGCTTAACAAAATTCTATCCTTAAGAAGAAAACAAGTGAATCGTATTATGCTAAAATAACTCTAAAAGAATGATCTAACAGTTCTCTTTTGACTGATTCAACTAAGGTTAATCTTTTTAGAGATATTTATTATTTCTGAGACCTAGTGAAAGTATTCATGTCATAAACCATGATCCTTTAGGCAATTACATTATAGAATAGTTGAATATACTTTCCTAAGGTCTTGAAGAAAAAGCCTCTCTGCAAGGCATCTGAAATGGAAAAGCACAATACAGTTGTCACTACAAACTCACAGCTATGATCCCACAGTGTGAACCATGACTAGCTCATTCAGTTACTGTAGGTATTCAGCGGCCATCTTTAGTGTCACACCATTCTAGATAAACAAATACTGGCACCAAAGTGTTAAATGTGAAAGGCACAGTATTTATGGCTCTGGCTACTGGATCTTATAACTATTCCACACACTGTACATTGCAGGGCTGTGTTTCCCTAATGTACCTTTGCAATGACAGAATGTCACTCAGTGGTGCAGCATTCTCCATTCCCAATCTGTTTGTAAAAGAGGAAAGATGGATACTTTTCTTTCAGTTACACCAAATTATATCTGTACTCAGATGTCATTTTAAGTGATCTCAGACATTGTGTTATGTCCCATGAGCAAATACAAAGGGCATCAGGTTTTATGTAAAAATATGAATTAAGAGGAAACCTTCTTGAATATAGAACTAGAATGCTAACTCACTTAAAATACCACAAATCTGTCTTGGGAGACTGGTGGAGAGAGAGAGGAATTTTATTTTCTTGAAGGAGATGACATTTTCACTGGTGTTATGTACAGAACACTTAACCTTCCTCAACATGAAAAATACCACTTTTATAATGACTCAGGCTTCAGCTCTGCAATGAGTTCTTTGCAGGCAAAGACACTGGTTATAAAACAAAACTGAATTTTTGGCCAATATACCAAAATAACCTTTGGAGATGAGCAGCTCAGTACCATATGATATAGCATTTGTCATGGCAGCTACTGATTTTTATTTAATAACAGAGTAAATATGTGCATAAAACAGTTGTAATCTCTTGATGACTAAGTCACAGATGTGTGGGAATTTCTATTGCGTTCTTTTTTTCTCTAGTGGTGCCAGGTGACATCTCAAAGTGAGTAGGCAAAAATGTCATGTAAAGGGTCTGTCAAAGGCAATTTAGAGCAGTAGATAAAGATTACTGTGTATCTGCTTCAGAAGACACTGCCTGAAGAAGCCTCCATTAATATTTTGTCGACCAGATTTTTCGTTTTATATATATATATATAATGTAAAATGCAGAGACTATAAGTGCTTGAAATGACCTATTTGGCCACATTTTAAAGTAGCCTCTGCCAAGTCTCTATTTGCACATGCACAACTTTGCACACACAAACACTGGTACATTCAGTTATTGACCAGTATCACTAGAATTAGAGGAATAGTGGGGGAAATTCATTAACATATTGGCAAAAGGTAGCACAATTCAATTTGGCTAGGTCTGTACCCCTGTGTAGTTAACTTTTGCAATCATTCATACTTTTTAGGAATCGTCCATTTTATTTTTATTTATTTGTTCACACAGATGTATGGTAAAGAGTTTTTGTTTGTACAAATACGAGTATGCACGGTGAAAACACACCTTCATGTCCAGGTGAAGGACTTTCCACTCATCTCCTTGCATTTATGGCACAAGTCTATGTGTTCAGACATCAATGAGTGGTTTAGTTGGCAAGAGAGACAAGGAGAGTATTTAAAAATGACAGTCTTACTAAACAAAATAAATAAATTCACCATTAGATGGAACAAAGTATGAGCAGATGCAAGTTTTATTCAGAATGGTTAGACATTAACTTGGAGTAATCGGTCCTTAGGGAAAACTGCCTTATGAAAACAACTCTGCATATCAACACAGAACCACTGAAGTCTGATGGGTGCCTGCTCATGTGACACTGAAGTGCTGCTGTTCTTTGGAACTGGTACAGATAGTTGTAAATGGTGATAGAACGTGAAGATCAGTAATTAACACAGCAGTTTCCTAACTTCCTCTCAAGCAGGCCATAATTATGCTTCTGGGACAATTATTAAATGACACACATAAGGTAACCACACTTTTGTATATAGCACTGTGCACATATATGTGAATAACATATATGTGATAAAAGATTGGTGATAGCATGACCTAAAATGAAGACCAGTAGATTCATTCTATTCGCTTGACAAATACACGAATTAATGAGCATGATTATCCTTCACTTATACTAATGTAAATCTGTAGTCACTCTACTCAAGTCCTTTCAGTTACACCAGGCCCAATCTGTGTTGCTGTTTTTTTACAGGAAGGAAGGGGGGAACACATAGGAAAGACAACAGAAAACAGAATATGTAAAGTCCACTAGTTACCCAGTGTTTCTGACTAAGTCATTCTCCATCAGCCAAGAAGAAACCCTGATATTTGTAAATCTGGGATCTAAGTACACAGCCAAATATGATGCACTTTATTTCGAAAAAGATGGCATGCAAAGATTCAGAATTTCCTAAGTCACCTTGATACCTGCTATGGCTCGTTCCCTACAGTGCGTCAGTAACCCATGTTTCTGTCATTGCTCCTTTAAACAGTAGTAGTCGAGTTTTTTTGTTTGTTTTTTTGTTTTCTTTTGCCAGAAGAGTGGAGCTGCTGTCCACTGACTGCAGCTAGTCTGGGACTTGCAGGGAAAAAAATGTTCACAAACCCGAGGGACATGCTCAGTCGGCATCTCCAAGGGTGGGGGCCAGTTCCACACATAAGTATCTTTAAAAAAAAAAAAAAAAGGTGCCAAACTCTTCAGTTATTTCAACTGGACCCAGAGGGAGAGAGCCATACTAGAGAGGAGGTGAGGGTCTTTGCCTTGAGGGTTGATGCTCACATGCCTGCTTTTACTATTCACAAGAAGAAGATAACCAGAAAGATATCAGCTTTTTCAAAGAACTGGGTGCTTGCTGCTCTCCTGATGGTGTGGTGACAAGGGAAGGGAATCTGGGCACAGAGAGGATGACTACTCCACCCAGGGTGAGTGGCAAGACTGAGAATAGAACCATGGTCTCGGTCTCCTGACTCCCAGTCCAGAGCCTACTCCCACTAGACCTTACGGATTCCCCATGTACAGCTGTAGTCTCATCGACACAGCACACCTATAATGGAATTACATTCACTCGTGACATCTGTGTTGGAAACATAGCTTGCAAAATAAATGTAGCTACTAAATAGCAGTTACAAGATTTTTTGTAGCTGCAGAGATTTGAGAAAATAGTTATAATGCAGACTGGCAACTCTTTAGTAATTTGAACACTTTATTCCACTATATGTTGAAAATGACAGAAATATTTGTATCACATGTCCCAAATGACATTTCATGTGACATGCTTTTCATGTCAGAGCACATTTATAACACCTATTGTATGTAGTCATCCAGGTAATTTTTTCAGGTATATTCAGTGACATAGTCCAATAAAACACTGATTATTGGGCTTTCACCCTTTAATATGGGCAAATTACTAAACACATTTACACTGAAGTCAGTGCAGTTGTGTCAAATTTGGGCCACAGTAAATGAAATCAGATTCTGGCCCTGTGAGGAAGCTGATTGTTGTGGTCTCCTTTCCCCCAGATTTGCCAATTTGTGTGTTAAAAGGGTGTGAGGAGAGCATATGGAATGGAAGAGGGCCTACTGTGTTGCCCAGGTATAGGGCTCATGTCACAGGAGTGGGTCCATTGGGTTTTTGGTTAGTTACAATGCCAGGGACTATTGGCTGCTAGGTTATTCTCCAATGTGAGTACAATACAGTATTGTATTTCAATAAAACTTGTGGTTTTTAATTCAATTCCCAGTGTATTGCATCTTCTTCCCATACCATCCAGAGATGCATCAGCAAGTTACCACAGGAGAGACAAGTATTACATTAGTAATTAATATTATTCAGATTATAAATAGTGCTTCTAACAGTGAGGCTCTTGCACCTGTTATCAAGGTGAATACAAACATGAGCAGTACCATGCTGGCAAATCACATAAAAACCATTGTTCATCTCCACCATTCTGTCACCCTTTAGTTGATTTAATCAGTTAGTAGAAGTCTAGGTATATAATAATACACACAGCTATTATATTTGGCACACAGTGTTCAAAATTATTAAAGTAGGCAAAACACAAACAGATGCTTTAAAAGATATATCAATTAGGTAAAAATGGAACTCTGCATTCTTTGTAGTGCTGGTTAAACTTTTTATTTCTCTGTTAATTAAAAATTTCCAATGTCAGTTGTGTATCCATTTTCAGATAAAGCGCTGTAGTAATTAGACCCTGTCTATGAACATATAATTATTAACAAAATGTAGTATCTTTTAGTAGGATACTTTTCCTTGCCTATTAGTCTGCCACCAAAAAAATATCTACAGGAAGGTTTTTCTACTTGTAAATTCTTTGATCATGTAATCTACATAATTTAACCTGATACAAGAGACACTGCTTCAGGTATTTTGAAATCATATCTTATTTTAAATGTATATATTTTTAAAATAAAATAAATTTTATACAGGTGCATTCAATTTTCTCACATGTAATAATAAGTCTAGATTAGAATATATTATCACATTATATTACATGATAGGTGAACACCCAAACCCTTCAATCCTGCCAACATGTAATGTGTTCCTAGGAGAACAGTGTAATGTTTCAAAACACAGTAAGGCATGTATGGTCTCCTGAAATGTCAGTGAATGGGCATCTCATATATGTATTGATGCAAACATACATAGATCTATGATCTATATATTCATGGAGATAGGAAAGCATTTGGCAGCTGGGTAGAGGATCATGGTGCTGACAGGATGTGTGGGGAACAGGGATGGTCAGAAGCTGATATGTGTTGTAGATCAGGTTGATGTTATTGTTTGTGTAGATTGTGCACCCAAGTTTACTTCTCATCCCAGCGAGAAGGGGAAGGTGTAGGTTCATGCTGGGAAGGGACATGAAATTAGAACTTCTATTGTTTTATTATATGTTTTCTCTATATTGTTTATCCTTAAATAAATGTACCCTGCTTTGAAACAACTGTTTGGTTACTGGTAACTGCTGGCATAAACTGTTCATAACCCTTTGAGAGAAAGCAAAGCACTGATGCTGGATTTTAGTTCTACCCCCTGCAGTAATCACTGTAAATTGTAAGGTGGGCTGCAGCTGAAAAGCCCAGTCAGTGTAGAGAAAGATGTTGGTCTCTATCCAGAGAGTGGTGATTGCTAAATGCCTGATACCTAAGTGGGCATTCCTTGAGCAGACCACAGAGAGGGGACAGAGGTGCAGATATCCTGAAATTGTAAGACATGAGTAAGACAATATCAATATTAGGGATTTTTTCCGCTTTCTTACTTGTATTCACCTTTCACACACAATATCTACTTCCAGAGTAGTGATGGGCCAAGTATTCCATTTACTGGCTGGTGCTCCAACACGACAGACATAGCCATGATTCATCAATGCCAAGTTTGCCAACTAATTTCTTTCCCCGGAGTGTTCTTCACATTAACCAAGAGCCAAATTAATCTGAGGCAAGTTGTCATATGTGATCTTAACTGCAAACAACATTTTACAAACATTGTAGCTGAAAATATACAGCCATATTCCACCCTCATATATTCACACATGCAAATACCAATAAAATCATTGGGAACTGTGCCTGCAGAAGTGAGGGCAGAATTAGGCTCCATATTTCTTAAGACAATTTTGTTTACTGAAGATAAATAAGGGAATTCCTTTCTACTTGATATTCTCTGTTGCTCTGAGCGGGTGTCTGTCATTTATGATTTTATGAGAAGTGTTCATCTCGATGGTGCTCACATACCACATTGTTGAGTGACATAAAAATGTCTACATGCATAAGGAGAGAGAGCAAGAGCGCCTCCTTGTTTTCTTGGTTTAGGAGTGCTATATTGCCATTTGCGCAAATTAAAAAAATTGTGAGATGGACAAGAATAAAAAAAAAATCATGTGAATGGCTTAAAAATGAGTGTTTTAATAATTATTTTTTAAGAAAAAACTGATTCTTTATTTCTCAGGGGAAATCACCCCTTTTTGTGTATGTGCATGTCAGGAAACAGCCTGAAATACACAAAAAAACTCTCTTTCTCACACACACACACACAGGGAGGAAACTTCCTCTCTTTTACTTTTGACTGATGGTAAAGATACATCCCAAACATTTCCCAGTGTCCCTCATCTTCATCCCTGCTGTATTCACTCTCTTGTAGTCTGTCCCTGCCCAGATCCTCTGCCACCTCTTGAGAAGTCCCTGCCCTCGGCCCAGGTACCTCTTCACCACCTACTGTCCCTGTCCTCTGCCAGCTACCTCAGCCCTGGGCAATGTCCCTGCACCTGTATAGGATTTTAGCAGCAGCGTAAGAAGAGGGAGAGTGCAGTTTGGCTGGAGACGGGATGGGGTGGGGTGACATTTGGGCTTCGGGTCCTTTCTCCACCCCTCCTATTATTCACATTTGCTCCTTCCCAGTGAAGCACTATATGAGGAATGAAGGGGGTGGGTAGGATCTGCCTGTGGTGCTGGCCCAAACCAGCTCCCTGCTTCTCTGTCTGCCCTATAGGCTGTAATTTCCCTGGTCTGCATAGACTGAAAAAGTGGTGAAGCAAACTCTGCAACAGGCAGCAAGCTGTGGAGTGGCATGCCGATGCCAATTTCAACCGTCACTCAATGCATCTAGAGGTTGAAACCCAAACTGCAGCTTCTGTTCTAGGTTAGCAACAAATCCTGAGCTTCCAGGAAGTTCTTTCAATATTATATGAGGTAAGTAAAAATTCTTCAGAACTGTGGGACTCACAAAAATACTGCTAGAGTTGGTAACAACCAGCACTAAAAATTTAATGGAAAGTGTTGAATAGTTCTGAATGTAGCAGCAGATCTCAGATTCAGTCATCTTTTTTTGAGTTTTACATAGAATCATAGAAAAGTAGAGCTGGAAGGAACCTGGAGAAGTCATCCAGTACAGCCCTAGGCACTCTGGAAGGACCAAGTAAACCTAGACCCTTAGCCCATGATAAACCCTGTGTTGCAAGGGTTATTCTCGGATGGGGAGGGCTGAGAGTCTTCGGAATCCTGAATGCTTCCTCAAAACCATAACCAAGGTTGGAGGCAACATAGTTAGGACAATAGACTTTCATTAAGATACTCTTCGCTGTGTACAGGTTAAAATCCTCACCTCAGTCAATGGCTATTTTATAATTGACTTCAGTGTGACCAGGAATCTTCCCCTTAGTATAAAGTTAGAGTAGCACATAGGTTACCTTCTATAATGTGTCAGTGTAGAGTTGAAGACTGTGTAGGTTCTCCACGGGGAGAATTCCTGGGATTTATTTTTAAATACGTGGACAATTTGTCTCATCCCAAAGGCAAATAAATATTCTTTAGAATATAGCAGCATCCCGACAGCATATGAATTCCATAACTCTAATGGCAGAACATTGACAAGTGGCTTCCGGCAGCTTCTCTGCACCACTCCCCCCTCAAAAAAGTAGCTCTAGTATATCACTGCATTCTCATCAACACCCAGCCATTATCACATCCTCAACACATGATTTAGCTTTTAGATTCTTTTGAGTTATAAATATGGAAAATACAACTGAACTTTTAAAAGCATTCCCCTGAACTAGAGAGAAATGGCCTGATTTTACCTACAAAAATTAGGAGACAGTAGGTTAATAGCAAGCTCCAAGGTAAATTATGCATTAATTGTTAAAATATAGCACCTATAGAATATACTTCCAAGTACTCAAGGATGGAATAGGACATGTATCCTGACTTCCTGTCATGCTCTATACTTGTCAAAAATCCTTTTCATGTGCTCTTTCCTTAATTTAGCTCCTCCTGAATTTTCTTTAAAAACTTAAATTACCTCCACCTCTCATTCTCCACCCACCTTGCAACATCAAGGGCCCAATTGTTTGAATGTGCTAAGGGTTTTCAGGTGGATCAGGTTCTGGATCACAGTCGCTGTTATAGTATCCATATACATTCTAGAGCAACTGCACACTCTGAGTAGGAATTACTTTTATTTCATGTTATGAGAAATCACAAAATAGTATAATATAAAAATAAAAACGAAGGTCCTGGTCCTGCAAATATTTATACAGAGGCTAACTGAACACACTTAGAGTATACCATTGATTTAATTGGGAATACTCAGAGGGTTTAACATTAAGTACCTTCTGTGAAGCTCCCAGAGTAGCATCTTAAGGGCAGACTGTTAAAAACTCACAAATTGGCTGTGAGTTCTAAACTTAGATTTCACCAACCAACTACACCAAGTGTAAACTCCTCAGGAACTTTAACAGATTTAACATGGAGTCACAGACAGTCCCCTTGGGCAGCATGTTCTGTCTCGCCCCTCAGGTGAGCATATCTCTGTGATAGATGGCTCCTTACACGAAGAATCACAGCAATATTCAGGTTACTTCCCAAAGGACCAGTGATTTACCCCAGGTCAATTGTGCTTTGGGTCTCACGCCAAAGACAACACTGGTGTTCAGTCCTATAGTAAACCACAGGAAGATTTATTAAATAGGAAAAGGAAATTAGACTGTTATTTACAAGGTTGAAGCAAGCCAACACAGATGCACAAATAAGTTACAGTCCTAGGTTTTGAAAGGTAACAGAAGCTTCTATAATTAGCAAGTTCTATTTGTCCTTTAGGGGTAATCCAGGCTAAGCAGCTGGGCATCTCTTGTTTATGCCTAGAAACACCTTGTCCCCCCAGAGTTCAAGTAGCACAGAAACTCTGTGTTCCCATGGTTTGTTTTTTTTTAATCCCCCTCTGCCATGTGTTCTGAGCTGCAAACTCAGCTGATAGGAGGAGTGCATGACTCATCTTCACGGGGAGGAGAGCAGAACAACAATAAATCTTTAATCCTTTTATTGACGGTTTCTCATCCAGATGTAGGGAGTTTCCCATTGTAAGATCCACCCAGAATCCATCTGGTATCCATGTGTCTCCTCTTTCATGAGGGGCTGTAGAAGAGTAGCCCTTCACATGAATTAATGTCCCCTTCCTGTATGGAAATTCATACAATCCCAAAAGCTCACAATGCAACTGTTTAAATATTACATTGCAGTATGGAACACAGATATTACAAATAAGCAGTGGTTCCAGTACGGTGGTACGATCCGGTACGCAATACCAGTAAGATATTTATAGCTGGTATGGCCTACTGGAAAGACAAAGGAGGAGTCTGCCCCCGGCCCTTCCATGAAGGTGCGTCTCTTGAGTCCTGCCTGGAATCTGTACAGCAGCTGGAGGAGCTGCCGGCCCCACTTTCTGCTCCTTTTTAAGCTATGGTTCCTGGGAAAGCCCTGAACCGCAGGGCTATCCTGGGAACTGCAGCAGAGAAAGGAGCAGAACATGAGGCTGCTGGGCAGCCCCAGCCGGTAGCTTCTCCAACACTGCCCCAGCCCTACCACCAGCCCTGTCCTCTTGCGGGGCTGCTGTACAGACCCCAGGCAGGAAGACTCAGGAGACACAGCTGCATGAAAGGGCTGGGGAGTGGTACAGCAGTGCCGGAGGAGTTGCACGTTCCTCTCCTTTGCCACTGCAGTTCCTGGGATACCGCTGCGGTTCAGGGCTCTCCGGGGAACTGCAGCAGCAAAAGGAGCAGAACCTGGGGCTGCCTGGCAGCTCCTCCAGCGCAGCTGTACCGCCCCTAGCTCGATCCCCAGCCCTTCCATGCAGCTGCATCTCCTGAGTCCTCCTGCCTGGGGTCTGTACAACAGAAGTCTCCGGCGCAGCGGGAGGAGGACAGACACCCCCCCCAGGTAATATGGGATGGATGTGGATCATGGGAGAGAATGGAGAGAGCGCGGGGGCCCTGGGCTGGGGGCAGGGCAGGGAGTAGTCACATCAGGGGGTCACGTGGGGAAGTCACTTACCACCCACCCCTTGTGTCCCTCCCACCAGTGCAGCATACTGGTAAGAAATTATTTCTACTTGCACCACTGCAAATAAGATTAATGCATTCAGCAACTCACAATTATTCAATAGAGTCTAAACACTCAACAGTTTCTTATGAAACTTAATGTACTCAATGCTTTTTTTGCCTCTGTTTTCACTAACAAGGTCAGCTCCCAGACTGCTGCGCTGGGCATCACAAAATGGGGAAGAGATGGCCAGCCCTCTGTAGAGATAGAGGTGGTTAGGGACTATTTAGAAAAGCTGGACGTGCACAAGTCCATGGGGCCGGACGAATTGCATCCGAGAGTGCTGAAGGAATTGGCGGCTGTGATTGCAGAGCCCTTGGCCATTATCTTTGAAAACTCGTGGCGAACGGGGGAAGTCCCGGATGACTGGAAAAAGGCTAATGTAGTGCCCATCTTTAAAAAAGGGAAGAAGGAGGATCCTGGGAACTACAGGCCAGTCAGCCTCACCTCAGTCCCTGGAAAAATCATGGAGCAGGTCCTCAAAGAATCAATCCTGAAGCACTTAGAGGAGAGGAAAGTGATCAGGAACAGTCAGCATGGATTCACCAAGGGAAGGTCATGCCTGACTAATCTAATCGCCTTTTATGATGAGATTACTGGTTCTGTGGATGAAGGGAAAGCAGTGGATGTATTGTTTCTTGACTTTAGCAAAGCTTTTGACACGGTCTCCCACAGCATTCTTGTCAGCAAGTTAAGGAAGTATGGGCTGGATGAATGCACTATAAGGTGGGTAGAAAGCTGGCTAGATTGTCGGGCTCAACGGGTAGTGATCAATGGCTCCATGTCTAGTTGGCAGCCGGTGTCAAGTGGAGTGCCCCAGGGGTCGGTCCTGGGGCCGGTTTTGTTCAATATCTTCATAAATGATCTGGAGGATGGTGTGGATTGCACTCTCAGCAAATTTGCGGATGATACTAAACTGGGAGGAGTGGTAGATACGCTGGAGGGGAGGGATAGGATACAGAAGGACCTAGACAAATTGGAGGATTGGGCCAAAAGAAATCTGATGAGGTTCAATAAGGATAAGTGCAGGGTCCTGCACTTAGGACGGAAGAACCCAATGCACCGCTACAGACTAGGGACCGAATGGCTAGGCAGCAGTTCTGCGGAAAAGGACCTAGGGGTGACAGTGGACGTGAAGCTGGATATGAGTCAGCAGTGTGCCCTTGTTGCCAAGAAGGCCAATGGCATTTTGGGATGTATAAGTAGGGGCATAGCGAGCAGATCGAGGGACGTGATCGTTCCCCTCTATTCGACACTGGTGAGGCCTCATCTGGAGTACTGTGTCCAGTTTTGGGCCCCACACTACAAGAAGGATGTGGATAAATTGGAGAGAGTCCAGCGAAGGGCAACAAAAATGATTAGGGGTCTAGAGCACATGACTTATGAGGAGAGGCTGAGGGAGCTGGGATTGTTTAGTCTGCAGAAGAGAAGAATGAGGGGGGATTTGATAGCTGCTTTCAACTACCTGAAAGGGGGTTCCAAAGAGGATGGCTCTAGACTGTTCTCAATGGTAGCAGATGACAGAACGAGGAGTAATGGTCTCAAGTTGCAATGGGGGAGGTTTAGATTGGATATTAGGAAAAACTTTTTCACTGAGAGGGTGGTGAAACACTGGAATGCGTTACCTAGGGAGGTGGTAGAATCTCCTTCCTTAGAGGTTTTTAAGGTCAGGCTTGACAAAGCCCTGGCTGGGATGATTTAACTGGGACTTGGTCCTGCTTTGAGCAGGGGGTTGGACTAGATGACCTTCTGGGGTCCCTTCCAACCCTGATATTCTATGATTCTATGATTCTATGATTCTATGAATCTAATACATAATTTATCAATATTAAACCTAAGTCAGATGGATTCCAGACATGTATCTGTTAGCGTCCAATTGAGACACGGGGACCTTGGCATGAGCTGGAATCTGGACTGCCAGTGTCATACCTATTTTTAGTACCTTTCTATGACTGGTGTAAAAACAAAATATTATAAGAGTACTATAAAATAATGTATAATTTGATTTCATTCTGCCAGCCACCCTTTTTAAATAACAACAACAAAAAAATAACCCTCTAAAACTATAAAATCCTGTTTTCCATATGCATTACAGATTAGGCCCTTTTTAGTTTTTGTTGTAAGATTTAGTTAGTAAAAAACAAAATTTTGTATTGTGTCTATGTTAAATAAATTAAAAAAACGTTAAAGGCCTATGCCCCAATATAAATTGTTTTAATTATAAAATTTAAAAAGGCTTAATTTACAATGCCTTTTGCTCAGTATAAAATACTGCTGTTTGTATTCTCAAAGGTCTCTGTAAAAGACTATTTATGTAAATAAAAAATGCATGCATCAAAAACAAAACAAAACAAAACAAAAAAAGGTGTAAAGGCCATTGTTAACCAAATAATCAAAAAAAAAAAAAAGAAAAAGCAAAAAGACTTATCAAAATTTATTAACACCAAAAAACCATCAACTCGCATCCATAATTTAAAAAAGGGCAAATTAACAACCCTGAAATAAAGGTTGGCACCCCTAAAAACAATTAATTAAATCAAATCTGGGACAAAATGACCCTCTCAAAGATGTTTTAAAATGTTAACATAAAAAAATAACACCAATTAAAAAGTAACCGGTCATAAACTAACACAGCAAAATCCATAAACTTCAACAACAAAAAAAGGCTTATAAAAATAGAGTGCTTTGCCATGGGGCTTTGGGTTCATCTTGCCACTACTCCAAAAGCATCGGATCGTGACCAACGGAGTCCGGCTCCCCTCTGCAACCAATCTGGCTGGCCACTAAATTAATCCAAACTCTAAACTGGTAACTATAAACATCAACTGGCAGGACTGTGTGCATGGTGTGTGTGTGTGAATAACTAAAAAGCATATGCTAACTGCTGTATTTTCAATAAGTGCGGAGTGTTGCCTTCTCCCATATATAAAGATCTCGTCTGCTTTTTATGGGCATAACATTTTTGTGGAGCCAAAACCAAAAGAATGGAAAAAGATTCTGGATTTGTTTTTTGGATTTGGATTTCATTTTGCAAAATAGCAAATAAAAGTTATAATTAAAAAAACCAAACAAACAGTGCCCCACACTAAGCCTTAAGGTGGCTCTGTGTAATTAAACTGTCACTTTAATAAGGGTACATAAAAACTCTATAAGCACACACAAAAAAACCAGTTACACCTTATATAAAAATTAATATGGCTAATGTTACTCTCTCAAAAATATTTTAATATATTAACATAAAAAATAACACCAATTAAAAAATAACCTGTCATAAACTAACACAGCAAAATCCATAAACTTCAACAACAACAAAAAAACTATAAAAACAAAGTGCTTTGCCATAAACCTTTGGGTTCGTCTTACCACTACTCCAAAAGCATCAAATCTCAACCAACAAAGCCCAGCTTCTCTCTGCAACCAATCTGGCTAGCCACTAAATTAATCAAAACTCTAAATTAATGAGTATAAACATCAACTTGCAAAACTGTATGCATAATATATGTATAAAGAAAAGGAGTACTTGTGGCACCTTAGAGACTAACAAATTTATTTGAGCGTAAACTTTTGTGAGGAAAGCTTATGCTCAAATAAAGTGGTTAGTCTCTAAGGTGCCACAAGTACTCCTTTTCTTTTTGCAAATACAGACTAACACGGCTACTACTCTGAAACCCATAATATATGTACATAACTAAAAAGCACATGCTAACAGCTGTAGTTTCAATAAGTGCAATGTATTGCCTTCTCCCCATAAAAAAAAATTGTGTGTGCTTTTTATAAGCATAAGACTGGGACCTAGAGCTGGTCAAAAATGGGGGGGTGGAGGGGATGTGAAAATTTTGGCAGAAAAATGTTTCTTTGTTTTCCTAAAATGTCCAAACATTTCGAACCAGCTATACAGCTTGTCAAAAACAAATTCTGCAGATTTATATTTTTGTCACAATGCCTAACTTTTCAAAAAATTCCAAGCAGCTTTAGTAAGTATTTTTGAGAGAAGGTGGTGTATGTTGCCTCTACAATGTGCTGCAACAACTTTTCCTTGCAATATGGCAGCTGTCTCTACACCCATCAGAATTCAAATGGCCTAAGCTCCTATCTTTAGGGGTGTATAACTTTTTAGGGAAATATTTATCTTGAGCTCAGCAAAATGGAAATTATTTTTAAAGCGCTGGCAAAATTCGTGTAATGTGTTCTTGAGTTCACTGTGGGGGGCGGGAGTAGGGAAGCATTGATGTTGGGTTTCAGATTCTATGTGAATGATATAGCTATCTGTCTCAGAGTTTCTTGTAGATCCCATTATCACAGTATCTAAACACTAAGGTACTATTTTGCATTCAGGTAACTAGACTTGAATCTCTTTGTTTTAATATTAAAAACTACCTACAATGTACATTGAATGTGATCATACAGAAAGCACATACCTACAGTTCTGCCCCTGTGGAGTGCATTTATTTCTATGTAATCTTCCAGGTATTTTCTTTCCTTACGGAGAAGGTAGCCCACACTGATTACATCCAATGTACTCAACACATTCAAAGAGTACAGTGATATATGCACACAGGGGAAATGTCTCTCAGTAGCTACTGTTACTTCCAACTTCCCTGCAGGTGATCAGCCTGAGGGCATAACCACGTCTTCCTGTCTTATTCCTGCCTGCACTCAGATAACAGGCTGTGGATCATAAGGGTTTGAGCAACTAAGGTTCAATTTATTTTATACAGTACATGGCAAGACAGTACCTAGGATACTGTGCATCTGTCTTTTATACAGCCTGCCCATATCAAGCCCTTTGGTGCTTAGCAACTATTAGAATCATAGAATATCAGGGTTGGAAGGGACCTCAGGAGGTCATCTAGTCCAACCCCTTGCTCAACGCAGGACCAATCCCCAACTTAAATCATCCCAGCCAGGGCTTTGTCAAGTCTGACCTTAAAAACCTCTAAGGAAGGAGATTCCACCTCCTCCCTAGGTAACCCATTTTAGTGCTTCACCATCCTCCTAGTGAAAAAGTTTTTTCCTAATATCCAACCTAAACCTCCCCCACTGCAACTTGAGACCATTACTCCTTGTTCTGTCATCTGGTACCACTGAGAACAGTCTAGATCCATCCTCTTTGGAACCCCCTTTCAGGTAGTTGAAAGCAGCTATCAAATCCCCCCTCATTCTTCTCTTCTGCAGACTAAACAATCCCAGTTCCCTCAGCCTCTCCTCATAAGTCATGTGTTCCAGTCCCCTAATAATTTTTGTTGCCCTCCGCTGGAGGCTTTCCAATTTTTCCATCCTTCTTGTAGTGTGGGGCCCAAAACTAGACACAGTACTCCAGATGAGGCCTCACCAATGTGAAATAGAGGGGAATGATCACATCCCTTGTCTTTGTTGAACCTCATCAGATTTCTTTTGGCCCAATCGTCTAATTTGTCTAGGTCCCTCTGTATCCTATCCCTACCCTCCAGTGTATCTACCACTCCTCCCAGTTCAGTGTCATCTGCAAACTTCCTGAGGGTGCAGTTCACGCCATCCTCCAGATCATTAATGAAGATATTGAACAAAACTAGCCCCAGGACTGACCCCTGGGGCACTCCACTTGATACCGGCTACCAACTAGACATGGAGCCATTGATCACTACCTATTGTATGTCCCTTATCAGGAGTTTTACCACTTTGTCATCAGGCGTTTTGGCCTTCAAACATTTGTGCACAAAAGATTAAGAGTAGATCTAACTCTTCTGGGAGGGGAGCATAATTTGCTTCTCTTTCTTAGAGCAATGACCCAATTTTGCAGGAGCAGGATTAATTATTGACTCCCTTGCTTTCCTTCCTAACCCCTACTGTCCCTAAAAAAATGCCCAGGCTACTTATGAGCTATTTTATGGTTCCATAAGAATCAGATAAGTGATAAGTTCCAATGAAGTCTTCAATAACATTCCCCATTGGTTGTTCACAGGAAGGCCCAGTAAATCGAGCAATAACAGCATCAGCTACTGGTCTCATTTTGCCTATTTGTCTCTGTATGAGTCAGGGATAATAGTCATCTTTAGGTTTAGTATTATGAAAAGCAAGAATAAACTCAACCAGATACAGAGAAATCTCGTCATGATCAACCTCTGTTCCATGAAACTATAATATATTGCTATATAGTAGATATTTCTACCTGCTTGTGCCTTTAGGTCAGAGGTGGGCAAACTACTGCCCATGGGCCACATCTGGCTAGCAGGACCATCCGGCCAGGGAGGCTAGCCCCCAGCCCCTCCCCCGCAGCAATGCTGCTGCGCCGCCAGCGCTCTGGCCCGCCGCTCCTGCCAGGCAGTGCGGGCGATGTGGCTGGCTCTGGCAGGGCTGCGAGCTCCTGCTGCTCTGAGCGGCATGGTAAGGGGGATGGGGGTTGGATAAGGGGCAGAGGATCCCGGGAAGCAGTCAGGGGACAGGAAGTAGGGGGTGATTGGATGGGGCGGAGGTTCTGGGGGGGACAATCAGGGGAGGAGGAACGGGGGGGAGTTGGATAGGAGTAGGAGTCCCGGGGGGGCTGTCAGGGGATGGGGAGCAAGGGGGGGTTGGAAAGGGGGTGGGCAGTCAGGGAACAAGGAGCAGGGGAGGTTGGATGGGTCAGAGGTTCTGAGAGGAGCCACTCAGGGGGCAGGAAGTGGGAGGGGGTGGATAGGTGGTGGGGACCAGGCTGTTTGAGGAGGCACAGCCTTCCCTACCCGGCCCTCGGGCCAAAAAGTTTGCCCAACCCTGCTTTAGGTTGTATATTCTTCTGTAAGAACTTTATTTTCCTGATGCTATTTAAATTACTTATTGTGTAACACCACCCATACTTATTATATTACTGCATTTATCTATATTCAAACATTAAGTTAATTTGAGTGTAATATTTTGATATGAAGTTTTCTGTTAAATGTTTTTAAAATGTAACTTAGCATGTCCCAATCGCTTCAGCATGGCTGAATATGGAAATGTGCCACTCTGGGTGACCTGAGAGGTATTTTGTCATTTATAGCACATCAAACTCAGTTGTTCATAGATTTTTATACGTACTAATTCAAGGAATATTTGCAAAATAGATGAGTCAGGTGGAAATGTGAGACAGGCTAATGTTTAACAGAAAAATGAAGTTTTGGATCATAAGGTGGCATATCATAGGCTCTTATGAATGGTCTGACAGTCATAGAAAAGTGTCACTTGGGATGACCAGAGAACTATCTTACCATTTAAAGCAGGTCAAACCCAGTTCACTATTCAAGGACCACTTGCAAAATGGAAAGAGTTGGGGACAGTGAGGGGAAGTGACATGGGGAAGCTATTTGTAGAGAAATGAAGTTCAAAGTCAGAGACTGGAATGTCCCAGGATCTTCAGAATGGTCTACCAATCATAAAGACAACATTCATACATCCTAAAATCTCAGTTATTGATTCAAGTAAAGAGGCAGTTACACCACATAGGATTGGGTGCATAAAATATATATGTTTAAATATGAATTAGGTAAGAATATCTACTCATATTCTCATGTATCTGACTGAAATGTGTAAACATTTTAATTGTTTTTTTTATGATTAACTTTTAAAATCTTCAGTAGGGAACTGAGAACAAAGAAACAGTGTCAACCTTGTCTTCTTGTCTTAAAGAAAGGCAATGTTGTGTTAATATTTTTTTTAAAAAAAGATCATTAGGATGACGCAGGTAATTATATGCATGTCATTCTTATATCAATCCTGGGCAAGAAAATGGAGCAGCTAATACAGGACTCAATTAATGAAGAATTAAAGCAGGGTAACATAATCATTGCCAATTAATATGGGGTACGGAAAACAGATCCTGTCAAACTAGTCTGATATCTTTTTTTGATGAGATTTAAAGTTTGGTAGATAAAGGTAATCATATACTGAGACTTCTGTAAGGCATCTGATTTTGGTAGTGCACAACATTTTGATTAAAATATTAGAATGATACAAAATTTGCATGGTATACATTAAATGGATTAAAAGATGGCTAACTGATAGATCTCAAAATTTAATTGTAAACGGGGAATCATCATAGAAGTCGGTGTGCTTCCAGTAAGGTCCCGCAGGGATCAGTTCTTGACCCTATGTTATTTAATTCTTTTTTTTTAATCAATGACCTGGAATAAAACACAAAATCATCACTGATGAAATTTGAAGATGACAAAAATATTGGGGGAATGGTAAATAATGAAGACAATATGTCACTCTGATACAGAATGACTTGGATCACTTGGTAATCTGGGCACAAACAAACATTATACATTTTAATATGGCTACTGTAAATGTATAGATCTTGGAACAAAGAATATAGGCCATACTTAAAGGATTGGAGACTCTATCATTGGAAGCAATGATTCTGAAAAAGTTTTCGGGGTTATGATTGATAATCGACTGAACATAAGCTCCCTGTATGACTTTGTGGCCAAAAGGAATAATGCAATCATTGGATGCATAAACAAGGGAATCTTGAGTAGGAGTAGAGAGGTTATTTTACCTCTCTATTTGGCATTGATGATCACTGCTAGATATACTGTGTCCAGTTTGGGTGTCCACAATTCAAGAAGGATGTTGGTAAATTGAAGGATGTTGATAAATTGGAAAGGGTTCACCTTCCCAATGGTCATGATGGATTCTCCATTACTGACAATTTGTAAATCAATACTGAATGTTTTTTCTGAAAGATATGATCTATGAATTGTTTGGTGGAAGTATGATAACCTGTGTTATACAGGAGGTCAGACAAGACGATCACAATGTCCCATTTGGCCTTGGAATATATAAGAAGAGAAGAGCCACAAGAATGATGAAAGGATTAGAAAATATTTCTTATTGTGATAGACTCAAAGAGCTCAATCTATTTTGTATAACAAAGAAAAGGTTAAGAGGTGATCACAATTTATAATTACTTACATGGGAAACAAATAATGAGCTCTTCAATCTAGCAGAAAAAGGCATAACATGATCCAATGGCTGGAAGTTGAAACTAAATAAATTCAGAATGGAAATTAGGTGTATTTTTTAACAGGGAGGGTAAATAACCATTGGGACAATTTACTTGGTCATTGTGGATTCTCCATCACAGGCAATTTTTAAATCAAGACTGGATGTTTTCCTAAAAGATGTGCTCTAGGAATTAATTTGGGGAATTTCTATGACCTATGGTTGACAGGAGGTCCAACTAGATGATCACAATGGTCCCTGTTCACCTGGGAATCCATGAATATATGGATACATCTACACTTGAAGCTAGGGGTGTGATACCAAACATACATAGACATATTATCACTACCTCTCATCAATCTAGTGCACTAAAAATAATAGTTTAGCTGCTATAAGAAGGGCCTGGTGAGCAGTGGCACAAGCTAGCCATCCAGAGTACCCAGTGGATTTGTACTCAGGGTAGCTACCACATGCCACCACTCACTGCTACCTGTACTACTATGGGTACACTACTATTTTTAGCATACTAGATCAGTGATAACTAGCATGAGTATGTCTACATGAGGTGAGAATCACACCTCAAGCTCCAAGTGTAGAACTCATGGGAAAGTTCCTAAAGCAGCAGAGAAGAGGGAGGTAGTCCCTGAGGACCACCTTACAGCTTTGCGGTGTTTCACTGTTTGCTTTGAGGCAGAAACCAAGCATGCACAAATTAATTCTATAAGTGCTTGAAAGTTATGAGTATGTAAAACTAGGAGTTACAATAGAAACTGCTTTGCCATTTATCTATAGCCTGCTTACCTAGTGGCAATTATTATTTAATTTTAATTTAAAATATCACACAATGCTGTAGGCAAACAGGCTCAATTTTATTCTATAGGTCTTAGCCAACTCTGGCATATGACATCACCAGCAGAGGGTATGATACAGGTCAGACTGAAAGCTGGTAACCCAAAGTGAGTCTGGAATTAATGGTATCTGTTGCCACAAAAATATTTTTAAAATTAATCTAATCCTGATGTACAAATATTTTTCAACTTAGAGCTATGAGAGAAACACCAGGGATTTATTCATAGTTCAATAAGGTGATGCTAAGGTATAAGTACTTCAGAATTTTTATGGTGCCCCCTGCCACTTCAGCTAACATGCCAACTTCAAGCTTTCTGTTTTTGCAAACTGACCACACAATTTCCCTAACACCCCTCTTCCTCCATATGTGCAGCTCATATCTGTATGTAATGCAAAAGGCACTTTCAAAAATCAAATTCTATCACATCACAGTTTTGCTTGCAGAATTATTTTCTGTGAAATATTCTGGAAGTGGAAATGTGTCTCAGATTTATCTGCACTACCAGCTGACAAGGTGACATTTTTTTGTATTCATTCTCTCTGAAATTCCATAGTTGGTACCAGATGTTATTATTTTTTGTAATAAAATAACACTGGATTAAGATCACTGCTTTTAACAATAATGAAGTCAATGCTCATTGGCTGCTGTTAACATCCCTACCATGGCCATGTCAGAGTGGTGGGAATGACATAGAACTCAGAACCCAGAGTTCTGTGATGCATTATAATCAAATCCATACTAGGCAATGACAGGACCCTAATAAAACAGATTTTCAGTATGAAATTCAGTTGTTTCAGGCATTTAATCCACTCATCAGTGCAATATGAATTCAGAGAGAAAACTGTTTTTTTTTAAAAAAAAACACTGAAGTGGTTTACCAAAATGTCTGTTTTAATTTGCTTCCTGAATAGATAATTCCACAGGTGATGTTGGTGGTATATGCAAAGCTGCTGTTTTCTTTAAGCATCTGTGTACAATAAATAATAAATGAAACACTCTACAGTAACGTAATGCAGATAAGTCATTTGAGTACAAGAATTAAATGTGAAACAGATGCTTTAAGATTTAGCTATTTTGCCAAGATGACACAATATAGTACAAGGACACCGTAGGGACAGCTGTTATGCACACCGGGTGCCAGCTGCAAATATGATATACCTTTCTGAAAGCGATTCAAATTTACTATAAATCCTTTGTTAATAAGTTACTCCTAGACATCAAAAGAACTCTAGCAATAATTAGATTTTTGAAGTAATGAGTATACTAGACTCATTGACAAGCTCTAATATGCTACCTACACTTTAGCTGAGATTTACAGTAAATGGTTGTTCTCAAAAACATTTCAGTTGTCATGGCCTTGGTCGCTACGTAATAATGTTATCATAGTATTCTAATTTTCACTACTTATAGTATAAGGAATAACAAGGGTATTGTGGTAATGTTATCAAAGGTGAAATTAGAAATTCTATACAGTAACCTTGTGTAATGACAACAGCCTAAAGGATGAAAAAGTGACCAAAAATGGAATATAATTAGAGATGGGATTTTCTAATGTAGGCCCTAGTTCAAGAAGTTACTAGAGCATGTGCCCAACTTGAAGTACTTCAGCAGGACTTCTCACATGCTTCAAGTTAAGCACATGCTTAAGTACCTTGCTGAACTGGGGACATACCAAAGGAATCCTCACTTCTTGAGGCTGGCTGATGGATTTACAAACCACACACTAGCACAGAAGCATCTGATGCTCTTCACCCTTTAGAAGCCATATTCCTATACCCTATACTCCTCCTCTGAGTTATTGTAAGTAAAATATTTGTGTTTTTTTTTCTTCTGCAGAAGTTTTCTCTTATTTGGCGGCAGGGCAGGGGGAAGGTTAGTGTCAATCACTGCAAAAAGGAGAACGCACGGCAACAGGTTCTAAGCCTTCTTTACATGTAAAAAACAAATTCCAAGTGTGTCAGAAATATAAAGAGAAGGGTAACCAACTTTCTGTATACAGTGCTATAAAATCCCTCCTGGCCAGAGGCAAAACCCTTTCACCTGTAAAGGGTTAAGAAGCTAAGATAACCTTGCTGGCACCTGACCAAAATGACCAATGAGGAGACAAGATACTTTCAAAGCAGGGGGGGGGGGAACAAAGGGTCTGTCTGTCTGTGTGATGCTTTTGCTGGGAACAGATCAGGAATGCTCTTCAGAACTCCTGTAAAAAGTTAGTAAGCAATCTAGCTAGAAATGCGTTAGATTTTCTTTTGTTAAATGGCTGGTAAATAAGCTGTGCTGAATGGAATGTATATTCCTGTTTTTGTGTCTTTTTGTACCTTAAGCTTTTGCCTAGAGGGATTCTCTTTGTTTTGAATCTGATTACCCTGTAAGGTATTTACCATCTGGATTTTACAGAGGTGATTCTTTTACTTTTTCTTTAATTAAAATTCTTCTTTTAAGATCCTGATTGCTTTTTCCTTGTTCTTAAGATCCAAGGGTTTGGGTCTGTGTTCACCTATGCAAATTGGTGAGGATTTTTTTCAAGCCTTCCGCAGGAAAGGGGGTGTAGGGTATGGGGGGGATATTTTGGGGGGAAGACGTCTCCAAGTGAGCTCTTTCCTTGTTCTTTGTTTAACATGCTTGGTGGTGGCAGCATAGGATTCAAGGACAAGGCAAAGTTTGTACCTTGAGGAAGTTTTAACCGAAGCTGGTAAGAATAAGCTTAGGAGTCTTTCATGCAGGTCCCCACATCCCCTAGAGTTCAGAGTGGGGAAGGAACCTTGACAAAGTGTCTCTCAGAGGATGAACTGTAAAGTTGCATTCTTTCATCAACAGAATCCTGGCCAAAATATATAGAAAAGGATGAATTTAAAAACATTCCAGGGGGAACATACGAAGCATACAGATCAATAGAAAATAGGATTTGTTTATTCCCCAATGGGTGCTGCTTCATTTGCTTCAGTGTTATTATGGATGATTTACTCCTCATGTGGCCAAAAAGGAAAAAGAGCAGAAATGCTGCAACAATGGAGGATATGAATTAAGAATGAACAAGACAGATTGCTGTCACAGTCTGCTAGTCATTTTCAGGGGTAAACTAGTTTGGCAGCATTTCCGAATTATGTAGCTTATAGAGTTCTTTGGGGCATGAACCATATAAGGAGCTGCTGAAGCAACAGGATTTAGGGTTTTAGGGGATCCATTATAAGCTATATACTAGTTTAGGGCCCTTTTTTTAACCTGGGGATTCCCAATGACTTTAGTAGGAACACCAAAAGAATCACATTAAAGGAAATGAGAACTCATTTTTGACTGATGCAAGCTGCTGTTTCCTGTTTCGTGTACTGTATTTAAGAGGACTTTTTAAGAGTAAAGTGTGCAAGTGTATAGTCCACAATTTTCTAAATGTATGCACATATAGGGATGAAATTACACATAATCCTAATTAATAAAAATCAGTTTTCCTGTCACATAATTACATTTTGTGAAGACCAGTGTCAGGGCTATTAACTTTCCAAATCCCCTCAACATATTTAGTCCAGTAGCACGTTTCAGAAACTTTCTTGTTAGATTTAGATATTCTTTCCCATTTACTAATTTGGCACCTGATCCTGCTTCAATAGGAGCTGGATAAAGCCCTAGGAGATTAAAAATCTGATCCTACACCATTTCAGTCAATGGGAATTTTACTTTTGTGAATACAGGATCAGGCCCTTTTGAAAGCAGCTCTTCAACGTGATGGTGTTGTCCTGTACCTTTAGGACCATAGCACTCTAGTTGAGTGAACTATTCAGAACCTCTTCCTGAGTATAGGCTACCAGATTGGGCCTGAAAAAGTGCCTGGATAGATGGGTTTCCTCTGTTTTGTACATTCACTCATTCCACAATTGGTTACCAATGTTTATTTTAAACCCAGATTGTATCTGTTCTCAACAGATCTGCCTTTTCTAAAACTGTATTGACTAAGACCTTGTCTGCACTATGGGGGTAAGTTGACCTAAGTTATGCAACTCCAGCTATGTGAATATCATAGCTGGAGTTGACGTAGCTAGGGTTGGCTTACTACAGTGCCTATACCGTGCTGTGTCGACGGGAGACACTCTCCTGTTGACTTACCTTATGCTTCTCATTCCGGTGGGGTACCCGAATCAACAGGAGAGCAGTGCAGTGCTGTCACCACTGAGCTACAGGATATTCTGATGTCAGGGGGAGGCTCCCTCGATCTCTCCATTGAAGCTGTTCCACTGTGTATAAATAATTAAATATCCATTGGAGCCAAGGATCTCCCACTTCTCAGGGGGTGCCCTAACCACCAGGTTGTAAAGTAATTATTTCTCTCTCCAGTCCAATGATTACTTAAATATTTATCCATGGTGCAAAACAGCTTAAAACTGGGATAAAGGTGCCTAAGTCTGGGTTGAAGCCCCTAAGTACTTTTGTGAATCTGGGTCTAAGTCTCTTCTTCCTTTAAACTAGGGTTCAATACAACTGAAAGTCACAACACGTTTAGGCCCATTTTAGACTATGTTTTGTCAGTGAACCTCACAATATGGAGAGTGTTGTAAACATAATAGTTTCCTGATGAGTAAGGTGTGCATGATACCCTGTGTACAAAGGAAAGACTGTTAAATTTGCCTATCAATTAGCAGGTGAGGTTAAGACAATTTGAATTTTTTAATGAGAAGCTGAACAAAATATCTAACTAAAAAAAGAAATTGGTGGAGAGTGGAGATTAGAAACTTGACACAGCATGATCCTGAAATTCCTAAAGGAAAAAGTAGATGAGATTATAACAATTGACTGTCAGAAAGAGATGTGCTCCAAGTAAACTGATGGCAAAGTAATTACCAGCAGAAGTGACAACCAGAGGACAGCATGAGAATTATATAAACACGTGGAGAACCCTATGTTTCTAAACAGTCAGAAGAAGCACTTCTTTTAATTTTACATTAATTAATTTTATTATTTTCATGAAAAAGCAATATTAAAATAAATCTTTGGTGAGAAGAGGAAATGCTAAGAGGTAAAAAGTGTTGGTAATGTGGCCTCACAATAGGTATCAGCAGAGAACCAGTGTGCTCAAACTCAGAAGAAAATCAAGAGAACACATTGTCCAGTACTAAAATAGAATCATTACTCTAGTAAATATTATTAAAGGGCGGAAAGAAAGAATTAGTAGGGTTCTTGTTAAATATTTACTATTGGAACCTTGGAAAGCACTCAGTTGAGGATAACTATCAACACTCCTGAGATATACTTCAGGATATCAACACTTCAGAGAGAGCCGGATACCTTTTTATCAGAAGACATTGTTAAAGGTGGAAAGACTCAGAGACACAGGTACAGAACTTGATCTGTCTGGATTCCTGAGAAAATGCAACTGGCAGTACCACATTACCAGAAAAGTATTGTCTGAAAAAAACCTCAAAAGTGCATTAGAGAGAGGCTCACAAAATACTTGGTAGAAAATCCTAACTGTAAATTTTTTCAGATGAGCATGCTTGCAGAGAGACATTTGTTGAACACCAGAGTGTGCCTTTTGAGATTAGACAACCATAACAATCCAATAATAATCATCTTGTTTTATACATTATTTTAATCAGTGTTGTCACAGATTGGGGGAAGTGCTTCTGGTTAGTAAACTTTTATAAATATCTCTAAACATGTCACTTTTGTATGCGCATAGGGGCCCTATCTTTCAAGGTGCTGAGTGTTCTCACCTGCTACTAGGGTCAGCAGGATTGAGAGTGCTCAGCACTCATAGTTAGGCATAACCAGCCCAAGCCTGTTCCCATTTAAACCAATAATGAAACTATCATTGACCTCAGTGGTGTACTATCAGCTCCATAATAAGGGTGAATTCAAATAAATCAGCATTTTTGGCTGTTAGTTTGGAAATACTATTGGCTGACTTCTATTCTAACCTTTTTTTGACTGGAAGGATTAATATATAATATTCAGCCTTCCTTTTCTCTGCACAAGATTCACAGCCCAAATAGCCATTTTCATACTAGTACCCAGACATATTTCACACAAAGAGCTAAATCCACAGAGGATGTAAATAACATCATTGGAACAACAGTGATTTACACTAGTTCAGGATCTAGCCCCCCAAACGGTCAAGAAGTCTTAACACTATAACACAGAAGTCCCCAGATGGAGACAGCTCAACAATCAGGTAAAGCCAGTATTTACTTATAACAATGTGAAAGCATACATTAGAAACTTTTGTATTTAGACATTTTAACCTTGCTCAAAATCAACAGAAAAGTAGCTTTTATCCCAACTGTACTGTCGTTACATTATTTAAAGTAATGACATCAAAGGGTGTCAAGAGAAAGTTCTTACTCAACACTATAGACTTGTAACTAAAACTAATCTTTGAGCAGATAGTGAGGGTAATTTTCATTTAATAATGTTCACCACTCTACATGTTTGTGTGGTGGTCAAATACTGTTTCAGCATAGGTGCAGGCTTCCTTCAGACCTGGGGTATGCTTAACCCCCACTCCGCCCCAGTCCTTGCCCCCACCCCAACCATCCCCCCAAGTCCCTGCCCCCACACCACCTCTTCCTGCCCCATTACACCCCCTCCCCTGAGCTTGCCCCATCCCCACTCCGCCCTCTTCCCCCCAGCACCTGCTGCATGCCGTGAAACAACTGATTGTGGCAGGCAGGAGGCACTGAGAGGGAGGGGGAGGAGTTGATTGTCAGGACTGCTGGCGAGGGGGAAGTGCTGTGGGGGAGGGGGAAGCTGGCTACCAGTGGGTGCTAAGCACCTGCGCTTCTGTTTTCACGGGTGCTCGAGCTCTGGAGTACCCAGGGAGTCAGCGCCTATGTGTTTCAGCATTACACCGAGAGATGTTATAATACACTGAGTCTTCAAATAAAGGATTCCAGTAAACATGAAAAAAATGCAATTATTTTAAATTATCAACATAAGTGTCATGGAAATTACCATGATTTTTTTCCTAAATCAGCATTTATCTGATAAATCAAGAAGGCTGTGATCCTATTGTCCTAGCTTCTAAGAGGTTATGGAAGAGTTTGGTCTCTGTAGTATATTAATACTTCATTGGAAGACAGATAAGTGGATGCAGATCCAAGATATTCCTTTCTAGAGTTTTTCATTTCACAGTATGCACACATTTCCTGTTACAAATATGGCGATACACAAGTATCTCCAGTGGGAGACGTCCAACTGAACATGGCTTTGAGTTTATGTTTTCAAACCAAAATTTGAGACTCTGCCTGACAATCTTTCTCCATGTCTGTACTATGACTCTAGACCAAATATACAAGTGATGCATAAGGTGGAACAAGTGACACCACTTTACATTAACTTAGACTTCATTATGTTGGATCATATTAAAGAAGTTCTGTATTAAAATCACAAATGAGTTTGGTTCCCCATAGTTTAAATTCCAGGGTATTACTAATTAAGAGGTCTCTTGGTTTTTGGTACTGTTTCTCTCCCTCTGTGTGTGAAACTTGCAAGCTGCTAATTGTGTTAGTACATTCTAAGACAGAGTCTGTTCTCAAAGCAATTCACAGAGACTCAAAGCAATACTCTAACAACAGAAACAGCACCCAGAGACTCCCCGCCCTTTTGTTGTATTAACAATTGTGATTGAAATAGAGATAGAGGATGTATGTGGATGGATGCTTGGTGTGGATAATAACTGAATGATCAGGGAGGTGCCAGCCTAAGAATCCAGTGTCCATCGGCTGAAGAAGGCGTGAAGTGGAAATAACCAGAGGACCCCCGGAGGGCAGACTGGAATCCACCCAACAGCCTCAAGAATGGGAGAACCAAAGAACAAGATAACATCTAGCAGCACGGAGCCGTCAGGAATGTGCCATCTGCTGATTGATTCAGCAACAGCATGATGCAGCAATTCCCATAGACTGGCATAGGAAGAAATTTCTATAAAAATAGACTCTAAAAAGTGAGAACTTTGGGGTCTGATTCTGCAAACCAACTTCCAGGAGCATCAGATGAGCATCTGACAAGGCCCTGCTCCCTCCTCATGTCCAGGCCATCTGGCCAGTGGCTTGGCATGAGCAACTCTAAGGCTGGTAACTATGATAACAACCTTGCAGAACCTGTGTGTGTGTGTGTGTGTGTGTGTGTGTGTGTGTGTGTGTGTGTGTGTGAATAAATGTGTGAATAAATATGAGATTGAATGGAATGTTATAGCTATAACTAACTGCTTACTATGATAACAACCTTGCAGAACCTGTGTGTGTGTGTGTGTATGAATGAATGTGTGAATAAAGATGAGATTGAATGGAATGTTACAGCTGTAACTAACTGCTTACTATGATTCTTTCTGTATTCACAATAAATGTGGTATTTTGCCTTTTTCCCTTTAATAAGATCC
The DNA here is from genome assembly GCF_015237465.2 of Chelonia mydas. Lineage (NCBI taxonomy): Eukaryota > Metazoa > Chordata > Testudines > Cheloniidae > Chelonia > Chelonia mydas. Next base: position 47,318,079 of record NC_057852.1, read on the forward strand.
GGCTGGTTTTTATTTTATTGGTACAACACTTACACTCATAATACCTTAGATTAATATACTCTGCCAGTGTTTAAGGGAGGCTAAGTTATATGCTGTGGCATTAGAAAAATATATAAGAAGGTGAAAGATAAAGAGGAGTGTGGTGTGTGGTGTTATAAATGAATTTATTGGAAACTTTGACCATCCCACCAGACTTATGACCATTAGTTCATGTTCCTGGGGCAGATTCTAAAATGTCAAGTAGATTAATGTAGTTACTGCATAGGTATATATGCAGTCCACAGTTAAATCAGAAATATGTTATATCACATATAATCTCTCATATGATGTGGCCAAAGGTATACCATAAATACCATTGATCATGTCTATCATCATCACATATATGATAGCTTTGATGCGTTAAACACTAACTATACCGGTCCTGGGAAGATAGAAACTGACTCCATAGTACCATATTCACAAACATGAAAGAAGGGAAAAAAGGTAGAAAAGGTACATATTTTCCATGTAATCACTTTCATTTTCAGAGGTTCACACCCCCGACTATGCAACCCTTACATTAACATTTTAGAGGCTTTTATAAAGCCCTGGGTTGTAGCACTTGAAATCATTGTAACATTTTCCAAACATTTTCTGGCTGTCATCTTATTGTGTTGGCAATTTGCATTAATGACTTTGCATTGTACCTTTCTGTAGTGCATTTGGATTAGAGCTGCACTGACACTGAAACGTTCAGGATTTTAGCCAGGTCATGCTGAGGAAGAACATGCTTTGTTCTTATTAAGTTGTTATTTTTTGGTTTTGATCTCTCTCACTGATAGGATTTTTTACATAAATTTCAGGATTTGTATTGGCTTGAGTCTTCTCAATTCATCATACAACTTAAGGGATGGGTATTGTCCTCTGATTGAGTTTACACATATTTGAAGGTCACTCATAGTAAAACGCCAATCTGAGATTCTTAATCATTACATGTAATTTTATACATTCATATTGAATTTCCATTTTTGAGATCTTGTCTCTACTTTCTATAGAGGCAGATTTTGTCTGGGCTTTGCTCTTCTTTCTAACTTAGTATGTGTATAACCTGTCAATGTATGTATCTATCCACACCCCAACTCAGGGAGACAGTGGCTTAGTTTCTGTCATGGCACTATCTGACTAAGGTTGCACATCTCCCCCTTCTGCTTCCCTTTCTCCAGGGCCCAGGATAAGAAGAAATTGGGGGAAACAGAAACTTAGGGTTATTCTCTGACTAAATATGGGTATGGGGTACAGAAATGATGGACAGGAGGGAGTTGAGTGGTGGCAAACACAACAGAGTGAGGACAGTGAAACAGAGGTATTTGAGTAGCCTACTATCAGACAAGAGGTACAAAGGGAAGAATAGTTTTGGGGTCAAGACACGGGACAGGAACTTGGGATTCTAGTTTCAATTTCTGGCTCTGTCCTAGGCTTCCTTTGTGACACTGGCTAAATCACTGTAATCTCCCTGTGGCTCAGTTCCCCATCTGCAAAAATGAGGATAATTTTCCCTACTTCACACTGGTGTGGTGAGGATATTATGCTAGGCACTCAAATGGTGCAATGTCAGGTGTTAAATAAATATATAGAGAAAGAGATTTTCCTCAACTCACTTTGAATTTTTTAAAGACACAACAAATATGGCTTTGCTTACATTAAAGAATGACCTAAGATCATTTTAAGATTGCCTAAGGATCATCATGAGATTAACAGAGAAACCAACAAATCTTATATAGTCCCCATTTCCATTACATTTATGTTCAGGAATAGAGTGATTTTTTGGCACTTGTTGTACTAGTCACTATCTTCTTACCATGAGAGTGAATTATCACACAGTTCCAATACTTTATGTAAACTTATCTTTACAGCACATTATCAGTGACAAAAAATTGTAACGAGCTGAAAATAACAGGAAACCATTCTATTCTGTGCCAAATATGTAATGAGATCAGAAAATGGCAACAAAAATTATTCCATTTTATGACAATCCTAAAATTTTAATCTCATGGATGGCCCTACTTGGAGCCATATATAACTAGTATTAGAATTCTGTTGAAAGAAGCAGATGGCATTTTTTTTTCCAGAGTATGATCTGCATGTGGATGAAGTGTAGTGTAATTAATGGTCATAGTAAAATCATTTACAAATAGTTAGAAATTAAGTATTAGAAAATCACAACCTATTTTAAAGAGAGCTGAATTTAGGAAATAAAAAAAGAATCCTATTACTTGATATTACATGGAAACAAATTAAATTAATGCAATAGTAAAGTGGCACAGTCAAATCACAGAAAATCAGAAAATGCAGAAAGCTAAGGGAGGGGATTTTCAAAGACGCAAAGAGCACCCAATTCTGTCTTTGTGCTTTTGAATATTGAATCTCCCTAATGTTTTAAAACCAAAATGAATGTGCCCACAATAGACATTCTGCACTGGTAGATTGTATAGTGTGTATTTTAGTATATAAACAATGTGTATTAAACCACAAATTTAATCAAAAACAGGGACAGAAATTAATATATATGATCAACGTTGGACATTAACTTTTTGTACTTTTTGACTTTTTTGTGATTGTGTTATTTTAATATAGGTGTGGCACTGAGATGGTACTCACTGAGCTGATGGATGATACTTATTGCTAAAGACAAAGTTCATCCCATTGTTGTTAGGCATAATAAATAGCAAGAAATCAAGGAATAGAAATCTGATCACTTTGGGCCTGATTTACTCTTACTTACCCCAGTTTTACCCTACTGTTACTCCATTGACTTCAGTGGAGATATTCTTGATTTACTTTAGTGTAAATGAAAACAGAATCAGTCTCTGATTTTATTTTGTTTCACACCAAGATTAGAGGACATACACAGGGAATCTAAGTTTATCATTTTCAAATGATCTCAGTCTTTTCTGTTAATTTTCAATGACATTGAATCTACTTTGTGGTAGATTTTTTGGCATTTACCTGGCCTGATTTCACAATTAATGAAGTCAAGTACTTACCCGGAGCATCTAGGTCTCAGTCTGTCTCCTCAGGCTGATGCTGTCCAGATGAAGCTACTGACGGATGTCTCTTCTTTTCTCTTCTTAACTGTAATAGTTGAAACTCTAAGGCTCTGGGAGACAGCTGGAAATTAATTAACTGGATAAAATTGGAATTTTGCTCCTCCTTTTCCCTCTAATTAACTATTTTTCCTAACTCTTACTGATTTAACCAAGACAATCTGCCAGCTAGAACTACTCTTCTTTGGTTTCATTTGTCTCTTCTTAACTTTTCTCTTAATCTACAATTTACTTGCAGCTATGCTCTCAGTGTTTTATCTTCTTGTTATCAATCTATCCTGGGCTGCACAAAAGCCTGATCCTTGACAAGAAAAGGAACAAAGAACCTGTACTTGCCCCAGGTCACATGCTAAACATTTGATGGGCTGGAGATCTCTTTTGTATGCATCAGCTCATCAGCCTCTCAGGATTCCATAAACTGACAGCTGGGGAGTCCAGGTGTCCTTTTAGTGAGGAGAGAGCAACATGTAGCTCTGCAGAACTGACCAGTTCCAATCCTTGGATATTAGGCATGAGACTTTTTCCCAAATACCTGCCTCATTTGTGTCCCAATTTAATCATGAAATGACCATTACCACATTTAGCTTTTACTACAATTCAGCAAAGCCATTAACCGTGTGCATAATGTGAAGCATATGAGTCCCAGAAGCACAAAGATACTTATGCGCCTAAACCCCAGATTTAGGTGCCTAAGCAGCCTGACTTCAGGAGATGGGTTCCTGTTCATGGATTGATAAGCAGAGCTAGGCACCACCCTGCAGCGTGAACATGGGTGCCTATCTCTGAATGAGATGGATGGGGCTCAACACACACCCTTTTGTTGGCATCTCTCATGGGCTAGCTTAGCCAGCTCTCCACCTACTATGCTGGTTTTTGGATCTCATTTTAGTGGCCCATCTCTGAGTTCCTCTGTGTTTTTAAAGGATTGTAATAGCACCTCAGTCTCTGTGTTCCCCTTCAGGGGTAATTCCACTGCTCTCCTCCCCCAACACGCCACTCCCTGCAGACAAGCTGAGTAAAACTGGATCTCCTAGGTTCCAACCTCCCAATGGTTCTAAGGTGTTCCTTTTGGAATAGACACTTATCAAGGTTATCTTTTACAGGACGTTGGCTTGTATTATATAGGAGGTCCAACTAGATGATCATAGTGGTCCATTCTGGCTGTGGAATCTATGAATCTAGTAATGACCCTTCCTCGTTAGACATCTGCTTGATGAAAAAATTTATCCTGACACCTTTCAGCTCAATATGAAGTCTACACAGCAGCGAAGGTACAGAATATTTTTATAATCAAAATCATGTGCAAGAAAACAAAATAGCATTTGGTAGTTTGACATAGATACAGAGAGAGAGAGAGAGTTCATATCAGATAGAGCTAAGAACTTGTACACAGACAGGTTTCCCAGACTGCCACCGCTATCATTCCTGGTATGTTTGTCTATTCCTGCTACTTCACATTCTCTCTTTCAGCTCAAAAACCATGTTGATTTGAAAATGAGTAAGTGGGGGAAGCATGTATATAAGGTACAGGAAAGAAAGTTCTAGAAACTTGACCAAAATATAATTTGAGCAGTTCACAAAACTTCCTACTCTACAATTCTTACTTGTAATGCTGCCTCTGAAAATAGATTTAGAGTCAGTATTGTAGATGATAACATGGAATTACAGCTGCAGGATTTGCCCTTCCCTTTAATGCCAAAAAAAAAAAAAATCATGCGCTGTGTTTATTATGCAATTAGAAAAGACCAATAAAAGGGCAAATATATTATAAAAATCTTTGTAAATTTGACCAGGATTTACTTATGAAACATACCAAATGACTCAGTTCCCAAATGAGAGGGGTATTAGCATTCTGCTTATTAAAGTGGCATTCTATCCTGCAGCTTCCCATTGGTTTCAGTGGCCTCACATAAACTCAGCCTTACAAACAAGATTATATGTTCGTCAATGATATTAAATGATAGAGCTGTGAAAATAACACATAATGAATTATTCATTCAATATATTTAGCCTTTTTTCCTACTCATGGAATATCCCTGAGCAAATAGTGAAATCCTTGAATTTACTGGATTTTCAAGTTTGTTACACAAACATATTTTGAATATTTAACTATATGAATTTAATGTGACTATTTAATGTGTTCCTTAGTTTATAATGGTCAAATAAATCAAATGGTATTGTTTCTATTTCCTAACTAAATGAGTTTGCAAGAACTTTCAGCGTGACTTCTGATGTGAGAATTTAAAATTTGGTACCATGAATTTTGTACATTGAGATTTTAAATTTCCTTTGCATGAATGTTTGCAGCAGTAAAACTAAATCATCCAAATATTTATGAAAAGTGGAAAAAAAGGGTGCATGAAGGTTTTAGGCAATATTTTCCCAATAGCATCTAACAGTGTGGATGCTGTCATTATAACCAAGGTCCTGTGTACTCTGCTACAAGTTCTGGAATTCCATGGCTTGTGTTAGACAAGAGGTTTGACTAGATGATCTAATTATCCCTTCTGGCCTTAAAATCTGTAAAGTTCCACCTACATTTTGCAGGGAGAAACTTGGAAGACTGGAAACTCTGGGGCACCTGCATTTAAATTAAAAATATACATTTTTTCTTGAGTGTTAATTATAATATTGAATAATATTCAGTATAGTAGTCCCTGTGTTGTTTATTTTAGGCCAGATTATGAACACCATACTCACACCAATGAGACGTTACTGACATAACTAGTGCCATGTTTCTTTCATATTAATTTCAATTTCTTTGGCAATGTCTTTGTATTTTTGCTTCTTATGTGCTGCATGTTTTTGTACTTGTTACTCTGCACTGCAATGCTAAAGTTGTCAAGAAGAAGATGGAGGGTAAACACCCGAGGAAGAATGAGAATGAGATAAGTATTGTACAATAAGCACATCAGTGGGTGTTGCCGCTAAAATGATTAACAGTGAAATAGCTGACACGGTTTGACATTTAAATTGTCATTTCTGTTTCAGTTATCACCACAATGGGATGAATGAGGCAGCTCAGATTTCACATAAGCTTTGTCTGAGGCTGAATGCAAGTTCAGGAAGACAACTGTGTATCAATTAACAGTGTTGTTGTAGCCCTGTTGGTCCCAGGACATTAGAGAGAGAAGGTGGAGGAGTGTAACAGAATACACTCCTGCATTCACATACTACACACTATTGTACTAATCTTTGTACAAGGTATGCCTATAAAGTGTTATTTGAAAACTCATAATTTGCTGGTCAGTATTACCCTCATAAAATATTTGTAGCAACACTGAAAATGAAGTTATAAGATTCCCCTGTATGATGTTGTTAACACATTTTCCAAACCCCACAGCCCTGCCCAGATAGAAGTCAGCAAATAGGTCTGTCCTAAACAAAGGAATACGTGCTTGCCTTAATTTGCATTTAAGCAATAAACAGAGTCATCAAGCAAGAAGGGAAACAAAGAAAGCTCAAATAAGTGAAAAAAGCCAGCAGAGAACATACTTCCACATAGACTCTTTGTCTCTTGGTTCTCAGCTGGAAATGTTTTTCAAGAGGGGGACTGGAACTATAAAAAGCAGGCACAAACACCCCAAGACACCACTCTCTTGACCTATCTCTGGCATCAAACCAAAGGCAATGAAGGAAAACAGCTGTTGGACTGTGTGTATATGTGTGGGAGGAGTTGGGGAGTCCTATCCTGAAGTGTTTGGTCAGTGGTGGAACACATGGTGAAGGAATTTTGCTTGAATCTAATATAATTTGTTAAATTAGGCACTACTAAGTGGTTTATCTTTATTTTTCTTGTAACTATTTCTAAGTTTTATGCCTCATTATTTGTACTCCTGTAAATTCTTTATCTTTGTAGTTCATAACCTTACTGTTTTATCTAAGTTAGCATGTTTAAGTTGAAGTATCTTGGTAACTCTATTTAAGATAATAAACCGGCATATTATTCCCTTACAGGAATAATGGATTTAATATATTTGTAGTGTCCAAGAGAAGGCTGGGCAGTACAAGACACACATTTCTGAAAGAAAATCTTGGACAGGGTGTATGTTGGGATCACCCTGCAGTATAACCAAAGCTGCTGAGAGCCAGGATGTAACTGAGAAGTTGAGGCTACACACAGACACTCAGGGTATGGCTTTCATGCTGGAAGTCTGTTTGTGAGCAGCCCAGGTGAGAGTTACTTCAACAAGGCATTGTAAGGAACCCAAGGTTGCAGGGCAGGGGTGGAACAGCTCCCCACTTTTCTGAACTGTACCCTAATATGTCACAGTGAGTTAATATCTTTTATGGGACCAACTTCTGTTGGTGAAAAAGACAAGCTTTTGAGCTATACAGATCTTCATGTCTGGAAAAGGTATTCAGTGTTACAGCTAAATACATAGCAGAATAGATTGTTTTAACTACTTATGCTAAACAATCTATTCCACCTTATATTGAGCTGTGACACTGTGAGTAGCTTTCCCAGACCTAATACCAGTTTGCACTCAGTTCCAATATTTCATCACACACACACACACACACACACACACAATTTAGATTGCAGAACTTCGATTCAGGAACACAGTTCTGTTAGTGTTGGATTCTGTGGAAACTTCTGTGGCCTAAGGAAGTCTTTCTTCTCCTTTAATTGGTGTTGAATCAGGTCTTGGTGGGCTTAATGATAGAACTTCCCATATAATTTTATTTTTCCTTAGCTAATATACCCAGGAGGAATGTTGCAATTGATCTGAGTTTGTGATGGGCAGTATACTACTGGAATCATCACTCATATAATAAATGTCTTTCTTCTTTCTGGTCTTGAGATGCTTCTTTTAGCTACTTCCATGTTCTGCTGATGGGTACCCACACACTCCCACTAATCCATTGTTCTCCTTTTCCCACCTTTCAGTTTCCAGCCACATCCAGCCCAAGTTGCCAAAAATATTTTTTATCAAAGAAATAAAATGCAAATAAAATAATAAAAAAAGCCCTCTTCTCAGATCTGGTCTACACTATACAGTTAGGTTTACATAAGCTCAGACCTAATAATTAATGTGTCTACACTACCAGGTCCCTTACACGGATGTAATTTGACTACTACATTGACTTAATTATTCCACCTCCGCAAGAGGCATAGCACTTAATTCAATGTTGTTAGGTTGACACAGAGGCAGTGTAGACATTGTGTTGCTTATGTCAACCTAACTGGCCTCCAGAAGGTGTCCCACAGTGCTCTGTTATGACTACTCTGCTAAATATTTTCAACTCTGCTGCACAGCAGCCAGATAAACAGGGAAAAGCTCCATCCCTGTTAAAGGACTGGGGATTTTTGAATATCCATTTCCTGTTTTTTTGGCCTGGAGAGCTCGCCTGCACAGCGGATCATTGCTGCTCCATGCTCCAAATGCCCTCCAGCCTAGCGTACACAGGAGATGGTGGATCTTCTTGGTCTGTGGAAAAAGAGGCTATGCAGGCACAGGTCTGATCCAGCTGTAGAAACACAAACATCATTGAGCAGATCGTGCAAGGCATGGCAGAAAAGGGCTACACTAGGGACACGCAGCAGTGCCATGTGAAAATCAAGGAACTGCGGCAGGCGTTCCAGAAGGCCAGGGAGGCAAACAGTCACTCTGGCTCAGAACTACAGACATGCTGTTTCCACAAGGAGCTGCGTGCGATTCTCAGCAGCGACCCCACCATGATCCCCAAGAGCAGTGTGGATACCTCTGAGGAGCTGGTGTTCCGGGCCAGCGCAGGCAACACTGAGCAGGAGGTCTTGGACAAGGAAGAGGAGGAGGAGAATGAGAGACAGGCAAGTGGGGGAATGAGAGACAGTCTCCGAGAGAGCCAGGAACTGTTTGTAACCCCTGAGCAGTCCAGCCAGCCTCAGAACAGCATTATGGTTGAGCACTGGGGAAGGAATCTCTGATGAATATGCAATTTCAAGTAAAATCTTGTTCTTATATTCTATTTTTTATTAAAATTAACAAGGTGAGGTAGAGTGGCTATCCTTCCCAGTGGCTGCACCAGCTAGGCAGAGGGTGCCCCACGAAAAAGACCTTGTACACAGAGATAGTTTGCTAATCCTTTATAGAGATTGCCAAGAAACTTTCATGGGGGTACTGTGCAATCCATTGCAGAAGGTTTCTGGGGAGGGCTGCCTTATTTCTTCTACTTCAATACGACACTTTCCAATGCCACTCCAGTATTAATCCAGCTGGCATCATTTCAGTACACAGGATAGCAGCATACAGATCTGTTCTGTACTTGGACACTTTCAACATCTGTTCCCTTACCACTTCTGTTTCCTTCAGGAGAGTGATATCAGCTAGAGTCACACCTAGAGGAGATGGTGGTAGTTTTCATTTCAACTGATTGGACCGCAAACAATAGTTCCTGTGCTCCCCCCGCCTCGTGATTTTCTGTCCCTTCACCCACAGTTTCCAAAACATGACTAGTGTTTGGGTGGCAGGCGTCAGCATTAACCTTTAGTAACTGCAAGTTTCAGGTGATGGCTAGCAGCAGCGGCACAGGGAGGTAGGGGGAGAAGTGGGTGGGACAGGATGTAAATTGTGTGGTGCCCACTCCCTGCCGCAAGCACATTCTCCTCCCCCCGGCCCCATGCAGCCTCTGCCAAGGCTTGCTGTTTGGGAGAGTGACTGTTATGTTACAAAGGGAAGGTGGCATGGCCCCCTATTCTCCCCATGGGTTGCCAATCCAATGCTGCTGATGGTCCAGCACCCATGCCCCAGGGCCATACTCACCCTGGCTGGGACAGCAAATCGGTTCAGTGAATTTCTTGTGTAAAGGAAAATGTTTTGCCTTAAACTTCCATGAGGGGAGTGATTGATATATCGCAACTCTTCACTAGACACTGGGTCAAACTGACAGTGGTTGCTTTGTGGTTTCCATGGCTTACTGCTGAAAGTTCAGCCTTCAGCTCTTCCTCGACACCAGCGGAGAGGCTCTCCCAGATAAGATGAAGATGAAAGAGAATGTGTGATGACATGGGGGAGGTCTAGGCTGGATATTAGGAAACACTATTTCACTAGGAGGGTGGTGAAGCACTGGAATGGGTTACCTAGGAAGGTGGTGTAATCTCCATTCTTAGAGGTTTTTAAGACCTGGCTTGACAAAGCCCTGGCTGGGATGATTTAGTTGGTGTTGGTCCTGCTTTGAGCAGGAGATTGGACTAGATGACCTCCTAGGGTCTCTTCCAACCCTAATATTCTATGATTCTATGTTTAACAAGATTATGAATGCCTCTGGGACAGCGGACACTGAGCAGAGAGCGTGGCGGATTACTCTCTGAAAAACTAGGCATGGTGAGCAGAAGAGCAGCCCATGAGAGTGAGCATGGCAGGCAGCAGGAGATACTGGGGATTCTGAAGGAACAAAATGACATGTTGAGGAGTCTGGTTGAGGAGACCTCCAGGAGAAGCACCTTGAGGCTATACTCCCTCTGCAGCTCCTGAACAAATGCATTCCATAATCCCCGTATTCCCCCTCCTTATTCCCAAACTTTTCAGGAGGCGAAGGGGATGGGGGGATTGCAATATCCCTTCCACCCAACCCCAGGGGAGGGTCCTAAGAAAAGCTGCACATATGATGATGTGTGACAGGCAAGGCTACTGTGCTTTTAAAGACAAGATACATGTGTTTTGCTCTACCAATCTTATTCCACCGAGTGCCCAAGGTAAAATTCTATTTATGTTCTTTAGGTTTCAGTGTGTTTGTTCAATAAAAGTACATGTCTTCAGAATGAATTCATCTTTATTAATTTAAAATGGGGGAATCGGTGGGACAGGGAAACTGAGTCAATGGAGTGGATGTGCTGGAGACAAAAAGCCAGCAGTCACAGCAAGGTTCACACTATGGGAAGGCACAATACAAAGAAGCAATGCTCATCACTGTGGGTTAGTCCTGAAATGGGTTTTCAAACCTCCCTGAGACACAGTGCTCCACTCTGTGCTCTTCTTATAGTCGTGGTATCTGGCTGCTCAAAATTAGCAGACAGCCTTTCCCCCTCCACACCCTACCTCTGTGGAAATTTCTCTCCCTTTGCCTCACAGATATTATGAAGCACCCAACAGACAGCTATAACCAAGGGGTTATTGCTTTCACTGAGGTCTAACCTAGTAAGCAAACTGCTCTAGCAACCCTTTAAAGAGCCAAAGGCACATTCAACCACCATTCTGCACTTGCTGAGTCTATTGTTGAACTGATCCTTGCTGCTGTCCGAGTGTCTGGTGTATGGTTTTTATGAGCCATTGGAATAAGGGGTAGGCTGGGTCTCTCACGATTACTATTGGCATTTCAACTTCACCAATGGTTATTTTGCATTCCAGAACAAAAGTCCCTCCTTGCAGCTTTATGAACAGACCAGTGTTCTTAAAGATGCATGTGTCATGCACCTTCCTTGACCATCCCACGCTGATGTCAGTACAACAGCCCCAGTGAACCATCAGTGCTTGCAACACCATTGAAAATTACCCCTTTCTGTTTAGGTAGCTTTGCTAAGGTGGTCTGGTGCCAAGATAGAGATATGCATGCCATCTATCACCACTCCCAGTTAGGGAACCCCATTGTGGCACAAACATGTACAATCTCCTGCACATTGCCCAGTGTCATAACCCTCCTTAGCAAAAGGTGATTAATGGCCCTGCATACTTTGATTACAACACCCCACATGGTGAATGTACCAACTCCAAATTGATTCCCCACTGACCAGTAGCAGTCTGTCATTCCAAGCTTCTGCACAGAGATCACCACATGCTTCTCCACTGTCAGAACAGGTCTCATTTTAGTGTCACTGTGCTACAGGGCTGGGGACAGCTCCACACACACAGTTCCTGGAAAGTGGCCGTGTGCATGTGAAAGTTCTGCAGCCCCTGCTCATCATCCCATAACTGCATAATGATGCAATCCCACCAGTCAGTGCTTGTTTCTTGGGACCAGAAAAGGTGCTCCACCATGTCCAGCTGCTGCACGACTGCCAGCAGCAACCGGGAATTGTTTTGTTCAATGGCTTCCAGCAGAGCTGCTTGAATGACATTGTAATGTTCCGTGCAGTGGCTCCTCTCATGGCTCTGGAAATATTGCAGAATAAGGCACCTGGTATTTGTAATTCTGACAACAATAGTGCACAACTGACGATGCTTCTTGGGATATGGCATATGTGCAGCTATATCCCATCTTTAAAAATGGGAAGGAGGAGGATCTGGGGAACTACAGGCTAGTCAGCCTCACCTCAGTCCCTGGAAAAATCATGGAACAGGTCAAGGAATCCATTTTGAAGCACTTGGAGGAGAAGAAGGTGATTAGGAACAGTCAACATGGATTCACCAAGGACAAGTCATTCCTGACTAACCTGATTGCCTTCTGTAATGAGATGATAACTGGCTCTGTGAATGAGGGGAAAGCAGTGGATGTGTTATTCCTTGGGTGATAATGGGGGAAGCAACCTAGTGACAGACAATGTGGAAAAAGCTGAAGAACTCAATGCTTTTTTTGCCTCAGTCTTCACAGACAAGGTCAGATTCCACACAGCTGCACTGGGCAGCACAGTTTGGGGGGGAGGTGAACAGCCCTAGTGGTGAAAGAACAGGTTAAGGACTATTTAGAAAAGCTGGACATGCACAAGTCCATGGGTCTGGATCTCGTGCGTCTGAGAATACTGAGGGAGTTGTCTGATGTGATTGCAGAACCATTGGCTATTATCTTTGAAAACTCGTGGGGATCAGGGGAGGTCCCGGACGATTGGAAAAAGGCAAACATAGTGCCAATCATTTAAAAGGGGAAGAAGGAGAATCCAGGGAACTACAGACGGGTCAGCCTCACCTCAGTCCCTGGAAAAATCATGGAGCAGGTCCTCAAGGAATCCATTTTGAAGCACTTGGACGAGAAGAAGGTGATCAGGAACAGTCAACATGGATTCACCAAGGACAAGTCATGCCTGACTAACCTAGTTGCCTTCTATAACGAGATAACTGGTTCTGTGAATGAGGGAAAAGCAGTGGATGTGTTATTCCTTGGCTTTAGCAAAGCTTTTGATATGGTCTCCCACAGTATTGTTGCCAGCAAGTTAAAGAAGTATGGAGTGGATGAATGGATTATAAGGTGGATAGAAAGCTGGCTAGATTGTCGGGCTCAATGGGTAGTGATCAATGGCTCCATGTCTAGTGGGCAGCCGGTATCAAAAGGAGTGCCCCAAGGGTCGGTCCTGGGGCTGGTTTTATTCAATATCTCCATTAATGATCTGGAGGATGGCATGGACTGCACCCTCAGGAAGTTTGAGGATGACACTAAACTGGGAGGAGAGGTAGATATGCTGGAGGGTAAGGATAGGATACAGAGGCACCTGGACAAATTAGAGGATTGGGACAAAAGAAATCTGATGTGGTTAACAAGGACAAGTGCAGAGTTCTGCACTTAGGATGGAAGAATCCCATGCACTGCTACAGGCTGCAGACTGACTAGCTAAGCGGCAGTTCTGCAGAAAAGGACCTGAGGATTACAGTGGATGAGAAGCTGGATATGAGTCAACAATGTGCTCTTGTTGCCAAGAAGGCTAATGGCAATATAAGTGGGGGGCCATTGCCAACAGGTCGAGGGACATGATCATTCCCCTCTTTTGGACATTGGTGGGGCCTCATCTAGAATACTTTGTCCAGTTTTGGGCCCCACACTACAAGAAGGATGTGGAAAAATTGGAAAGAGTCCAATGGAGGGCAACAAAAATGATTAGAGGGCTGGAGCACATGACTTATGAGGAGAGGCTGAGGGAACTGGGATTGTTTATTCTGGAGAAGAGAAGAATGTGGGGGGATTTGATAGCTGCTTTCAGCTACCTGAAAGGGGGTTCCAAAGAGGATGGATCTAGACTGTTCTCAGTAGTAGCAGATGACAGAACAAGGAGTAATTGTCTCAAGTTGCATTGGGAGAGGTTTAGGTTGGATGTTAGGAAAAACTTTTTCACTAGAAGGGTGGTGAGGCACTGGAATGGGTTACCTAGGGAGGTGGTGGAATCTCCTTCTGTCATAAATATAAACGAAAGGGTAACCACCTTTCTGTATACAGGGCTATAAAATCCCTCCTGGCCAGAGGCGAAACCCTTTTACTTGTAAAGGGTTAAGAAGCTAAGGTAACCTCTCTGGCACCTGACCCAAAATGACCAATGAGGGGACAAGATACTTTCAAATCTGGCCCGGGGGGGGGGGGGGAGGGTTGGGGGGGGGATGACGACAAAGGAGCTTTATGTGTGATGCTTTTGCCGGAAACAGATCAGAAATGCAGCCTTCCAACTCCTGTTAAGTTAGTAAGTAATCTAGCTAGAAATGTGTTACATTTCCTTTTCATAGAATCATAGAATATCAGGGTTGGAAGGGACCTCAGGAGGTCATCTAGTCCAACCCCCTGCTCAAAGCAGGACCAATCCCCAATTCCCAATCCCCTTTTGTTTAATGGCTGGTAAAATAAACTGTGCTGGATGGAATGTATATTCCTGTTTTTGTGTCTTTTTGTAACTGAAGCTTTTGCCTAGAGGGATTCCCTATGTTTTGAATCTGATTACCCTGTAAGGTATTTACCATCCAGATTTTACAAAGGTGATTATTTTACCTTTTCTTTAATTAAAATTCTTCTTTTAAAAACCTGATTGATTTTTCATTGTTCTTAAGATCCAAGGGTTTGGGTCTGTGTTCACCTGTACAAATTAGTAAGGATTCTTATCAAGCCTTCTCCAGGAAAGGGGGTGTAGGGTTGGGGGGATATTTTGGGGGAAGACGTCTCCAAGTGGTCTCTTTCCCTATTCTTTGTTTAAAATGCTTGGTGGTGGCAGCATACGGTTCAAGGACAAGGCAAAGTTTGTACCTTGGGGAAGTTTTTAACCTAAGCTGGTAAAAATAAGCTTAGGGGGTCTTTCATGCAGGTCCCCACATCTCTACCCTAGAGTTCAGAGTGGGAAAGAAAACTTAACATCTGCCTTAGAGGTTTTCAAGGTCAGGCTTGACAAAGCCCTGGCTGGGATGATTTAGTTGGGGATTGGTCCTGCTTTGAGCAGGGGATTGGACTCAGATGACGTCCAACCCTGATATTGTATGATTCTATGCCAGCCTTTTGAAAAGGCACAAAATACTATGGATTCCAGTTTAAATCAGGGGAGGGAGGGAGAAAACTACATCATGGGGTGTTGAAGCCTTGTTCCCAGTCCCCCCTGTGAGAATGTCCCATGAAGCATTGCAGACCCTTCCAAGAAACCCCTGTGGCAAGTTGCCCTGTGCATTAGCTACACACAGTGCACTGCTCTTTGCATCAATACAAGCATTGCTAGTGAGGATGCGTTCCACTGACACAAGGAGTGTGGCATGGGCATGCACTACCAACTTAATTACTGTGGCGGCTGGATGTCGACTTAACTGAAGTCAATGTATGTTTGCAATGTAGGCATGCCCTCAGTGACTCTTTTACCATTTTGTATTAACTGCTCCCAAGTGAGAACAAACCAGGTCTCACAGTGATGGGGTCACTAATGATGTTTTCCCTGAAGCAATCTGATAAAACACTGCAAAATCACCAGCTAAGTTACCTGTAAAGATAATGGATGAAAGGTATAAATTAATCATTCAAGTCTTGTTCAACCAGCTTTCAAATCAGTCATGTAAAAGCTTTTGTAGCTCTTGAAATAGCGAAGTTACTAAATACTACTACATGATTTCTCCTGCCATTAATGTTTCAATCCAGGCTGGAATACTCATTGTAATTTAATTTTCTGGGAAAATCACAACTGTTTCTCCAAAGACAAGGTTGGTTGATTAAACGTCAGTAATTATCATGAAACATCTGCTTGAAACAAATTCTCTGTTGGTGATAAAATTTTAAGCATTATCAATGAAAGGTGTACATATTTATTATGGTGTGTGTGGGGGGGGAAGGGAGTTATGAAAGAGTTTTTCTCTGTGTTTGTGAATACAGCGCATATATATCTTTTTCCTACACCCAGTTTGTTCCAGATTAAGGGGGTTTCACTAGTTTAACAAAAGTGTAAATAATTAAATGATGAAAGATAATACAGCATTGCATATAATTTATTGTTTAGTATTTTTGTTAGAAAAAGTACAGTATAGCATCAAAGACAAATAAGAAAAACTTTGTATCAATATTTCAAACAAAGGGTATAAGGGAAAATTTTCAAAAGTACCTATTGTGACAGACACTTAGACTCCTAAGTCCCACTGACTTTCAGTAAGAACTAGGTTTCTAAAGGCCAGACTTTTCAAGGTACTTAGGTGCATAATCATGGTGATAGGCACCTGGTGGGATTTCAAAAGCCCCTAAACTCCCCAGATCTTAGTCTAAGGATCTAAATCACTTTTGAAAGTGAGATTTTGGCTTCTCAATCACTCTGTTTTAAACATTTAACCCACAGAATTGACTTTACCCATCGGATGAAATCCTGGCTCCACTGAAGTCAATGAGAGTTCTGTCATTGACTTAAATGGGAGCAGAGTTTCATTCACACTTGTATGAAAAAACAATGCTGGAATGTAAATAAAGTCAGATTGGTAAATAAATAAAAGTCAAATTGAATGTGCACCTGTACACGGTTACAGAGTTTTACTAGAAATGCGTCACTATTTCTGACTAGAGTGCCAGCATTAGAAAACCAATTTTATCATAAAACACAAGGTTTGTCTTTTTGGAATATTGTAATTTGTGCTTTATATTCTGTTTCAGACTCAATCAGTTGTTACTCAGGTCTATGAACCAGTAAAAACACCCGTGTGAGAGTAGAATTTGTCTGCTAGTGTCTACTCAGAAATTTACAGCTCAGTTACAGATTGATTCCTGTCCAAAATAGTTTGCACTTTAAAGTTAGAATATTTTTTTCTCATTTGCCACTTATGTAACCTTCTTGATACCTATCTATTTACTCCTCATAAGTACTGATCATCTACAGTGTGATAACCTCTACTATACGTATTACTGAGACAGTAACAAGTCAAGGGAGGCAGAGGGAAGTTTTGAAAGCTGTCAAGTGGTAATTGTTGCCACAGAAACTATTCTTTGGAATCCACAGGTTCAATGAGCCTCATTTCTTGTCATGGTCCAGGAGAGGTAGAATTGCATTTCTAAAAATGGAGAAAAAGTAGAAAACCCTAAACAAATAATATAAAAGGCAAATAACTCGAATAGAGCTTTTTGCCCCTATTTTGGGAGTATGGGACAGACTAATTTTTGGATTGAGAAAGTCTCAATGTGTGGGTGTTATAGATCTTTCACAGCCTGGGTGAAATTATAGCTTTTCTAGCAGATGATCCAGGCCTCCCAACCAGTGAAGTGTAATTTAGTTAGTCTTTTTTCAATGGCTTAGTTTGAAAGGTGAATTATTTTTGTTAGCTTCAACAGCACAGGGAAACAATCATGTTATTATTAAAGCATCCTCTCCTCACTTCTCCTTAGAACTCTTCAGACAACAGACTTTCTATATTGTCATTTTAAATTACTCATTGTTTTGTAATAATCTGTTTAGTAATAGCCTAAAAGATCTCAAACAAAAGCACACTTCCTAAGCTAAAGTAAGGAAGACAAATGATGAACTAAAGCCATGGTGAAAACGCAATGCAAATGGAGAGGGTACTTGATTTTAGTGGCATAAGGAGGAAGAAGCTGCTGAAATGTATATAATGTGTTCCTTCATAGACATGTGAATACCTAATTTTGTAAAAGCTTTAAGTTGCCACTTATAAAAACAGCCCTGCAACAGAGCAGGAAAATTTACTAAAGGGGAGAGGATGGCTGAGAAGAAAATAAACATCAAAAGGAAGCTAAGGAATAGTGTAGACTGCTTCAGTTCACACTGTGTGTCATAACTGATTTTCTTAAAAGTGAAATTCACCTCATTTTAGAAGGACTGTGTAGGCCATCCAGTCTCCAGAATGATCATTAAGCATTTCAGTTAAACATGGATTAACAAAACAAGCTTCTAAAATGCTCTAAATAAAATTCATTTTCCTTCTCCATTCCTCCGTTTTTAGTCTTGTTTCTTGTAATGTCAGGATTGCGCTAGCTGTGCAGTCACCATAGCCAGAGGAGTAAAAGCTTTTCTAATGGGGGGGGGGGGGGGCGGAAGAAGTAATGGGGAAAATAAAGCATTTATTTGACAAAAACAACTTTTCAGACTTTATTTTTTATACGTGATAAATAACCAAATGCAAACTCATAAGTTTTCCAACGCAGGTCATCTTTTTTTTAAAAAAAAGGTGGAAAACTGAAAATGGTTTCACTACAAGCCGCTCAGTGAAAGCTTGTTGTAACAGCTAAAGCTACTGGGATCAACCAAGTAGCAGGTTGTTTGTTTTTGTTTTGTTTTTTAATAAACATTTTAAAGTGCTAAGCATTTGAGGCTACAGCAGAAAAAGGTTCTGTGTTTTGTGACTCCTTGTTTTGCCAATAAAAGCAAGATAAGAGGGAAACAGTCATGCAAAGCAAGGCCTGCGTCATGGCTTCATTTGTCTGAATAAAGCTCTGCTGAAGAACAGATTTATAAGGCAGGTGAATTGCATTTTCATTTTAGAAGGACTATCCCTGCTTTTGTGTCAAACGTGCTTACACATTTAAAAAAGAGCTAGATTCTATGCTGAATTTCCTGAGATGCTCAGCATACAAGTCATTGTCCAGGAGGAGTGGGGTAAGAGTAGATTTATGTTACATTTCTGCTACCTAAAATTTGGGCAGTTATGGGGTCCAAATTGGCCCCCTGGAACGAGCAGCCCCAGAAGCTGTCTCAACTCACAGCAGCCTTATGCAAGCCATATGTAGGCTACACTGTTAATTTT
This sequence comes from Chelonia mydas, assembly GCF_015237465.2. Taxonomy (NCBI): domain Eukaryota; kingdom Metazoa; phylum Chordata; order Testudines; family Cheloniidae; genus Chelonia; species Chelonia mydas. Next base: position 47,336,980 of record NC_057852.1, read on the forward strand.
AAAAAAGGTGAAATGAACGGAGCGTTTTTCTGTCAGAGAAATTTAATAATACACTACAATCCACATTGATTTTGTAAATAGGGTTTTGATTAACTTTTGGATGCAAATAAAATACATTTCTTTCTTAACTTAAGGAACTCTGGGAGAGCCAAATTACATGATTCTTTGCTCAATTCTCAGAAACATAATTGTCTGTTTTTAAATGGGAATTTGGAGTCACCTAAAGCCTCTTCTATTGCTAAATAAATTGAGCCCACCAATGAATTGTTGTCATTTTTTTTTTCATGGAACAGTCCCCCAAATGCAGGGGGATTTGGGGCTAGTCAAGAGCCAGTGCAGCTCCTGACATAATTTAGGCAACTGCTTTAAATGACAAAAGCCATGCCTTTTGGTCTGTGAACTCCACAATCTGGAGCTGCACAGAATGACTCTAGTGGCATGGACTTCAGTCTTGCCCTCAACACACCTTCTATGCTGGGATTTGCAGGGAGTGGCATATCTTACTAACTGAATACAGGATTGGCTTACAGATATTTTATGAATTCCTCATACTGTGTACACTTCCTTACTTACCAAGATGAAATATTTTATAGTTGTTGTAAGACAATATAACATATAAAACCAATACAATAAATGTTTAGATTATGTTATTAGTCAAATGGTTAAGTAGGTGGCAATTAAATGTAACTGATACATTTTCCCCATAAATGTAGGAGAGAGACCTGTCACTTGCATATTACTTTTCTTTCATAGATTTGAAAGTGGCTTATAAAGGTGGAAAAAGGAAACTGAGGTGCTCAGAGGGCAATGCCATGGTTGTGTACTGCCTTGCATCTTGTGTTATCATTTACACTTATGAAGAGTGGGTGTAAAATTATACTAAATCTAATTGGGTCAATTAGCACCAATGAAAATCACTACACTAAGTGCAAGGCAGTGGAGAATCAGGTTCCAAGTTAACTTACTTACGTGCAACTACAGCGAAGTTGTATATGAGTTATAGACAGAAGAATTTGGTCGAGTGCATATGGAGGAAATGATTAAAAAGAAACAACACTTATAGCACTATAACTGAACATTTAATTTCAGTATGATGCATTTAAATCATTAAATTGTTAAAATGGATTTCTGAGGTTTAATAAAATTATTAGAGATAAGAACAGCTGTTGGGTAATTATTATGCTATAAATGAATCATTTTTATTAGTTTATTAACTATGGAATGTCTGTTCAAGCATTTAATTGACTTTTTAAGGAGACAGCTATGAGTACATTCATTAGATATTAATTACAAACACACTAATTGACACTTAACTATATTGATTAATATCAGTGGTTGATATATCTTTATTTCACTTTTTTAATCAAAGCTATTGTAGAAATGGTTTCTATTTCATATACTTCATATATAGACATAGGACCAGACAGTGGCATTTGAGAAAGAGTAGAGCTGCATGAGACAAAAGGAGATACAGGAGACATTGAAACTCAGGAGGCTCAGTCCTTCACCAATTTCCACCTATCATACAACATAAATAGTAATAATATCTGCAGCAAAATCATGTTCAGAGATTATTCTGCAGAGAATTCAGATCCATCAAAAGAAACTAGAAGCAGCTTGAGGATATACAAGATGAACCATCTGTTGACATGTGTCACTCTGAAGCTAATGGGGGTGGGGGCAGGGATAGAGTTAAGGCCCAACTTCCGGTCTGACTCCTTTGAGATTATTATGCCTCTGGAGTCACAGAAAGAAGAGGGAGACTTCCTCTCCTTCCCTGAGGCCCTGTAGAAGATACCAAAGACTAGTTCTTCCCTCAGATACCTGAATGAAACTCCCAGTGAAGTCAATGTGTTTTGTATAGTATGAATTCTGAATTCTCTACAGAATACTTACTGAACATGATTTTACTTCAGAAGTCATGCTGATAATGTATCTTCACTAATAACATACTTTTCAAAGGCTCTATAGGATTTTGGAGAATGGATTTTCCAAAGTTCTGAGTGGTTAAGTTGGTCTAGAAACATTCATAATTATACTTTTATTAAAACAATTCCCAATTATTAGTTGATTGGTATTGAATTGGCAGTTACCTTGATGTGATCTATACCGATTCAAGAGCTTTTCTTAATTTTGTTTGAAAACGTTTTTGTTCAGATAGAGGAGCAATATCATCAGCCTATTAAAACACCAGATTCACTTAATACACTGGGAAGAGCATTAATTAGCATGGCGTTTGCTAGCACTGTATAGTTAATTAAGAAATAACTTAAAACACTGAACACATTAGGAGCTTTTTCACTGCCTGTCATTGATATCATAGGGATATTTAGGATGCCTGGTAAATCAGAAGGGTCTAACTTTCTTTATTTTTAACGTGTCAAATCTATTTTCAAACAGCGGATAGATACTCAAACCAAAGCATTGCAGTAAGATTACTGGACTTCTTGGATGAGTATAGTCATTTGGCTTTGTGCCATATAACAACACCGGAGGTGAGCTGTAATTGCCCAGAATTGAAATGCCTGTCATGTTTTATTCATTAAGCACTATCACTATAAACCTTGATTAATAATGATAGAAATGTGGCTACTGATATGTTTTTATTTTATTTTATTAAAAATATTTTATTAATGTTTGGTTAAATGTTGGTCTATGTTGATACTTGTAGTGCTATAGCAACTCTGTTAATGTCACAACTCCATATTACATGTTGGTCTGTATTCTTCCCAGATAAGTTAAAATTCAATGAAATTTGACTATGTGGAGGGGGGAAATACTAATTTACTACAACACACACAAACACATTCAAAGGGGATTTATTTTAAATGAGATGCTAGTCTAATGTTTAAGCAATTTGAGAAATAAATTTTAAATGATCAGAAATATCATAAAATAATACATTTTAAAATTATTTGAAATCTTATAGTTGAACAAATAACATTTTTAATATATATGTTCTTGCCTAAATGTAATATGTATCCCAAAGTAAATGACCCACACAAAAGGCACAGCAAACAAACATCAGACAAGATAAAAGAGAAATTGAAATAGTGTGTTTAAGGAATAATAGATACTGTAGAAAGACTAGGAGGGATGATTTTTTGCTTACGACACCATGCTGGAACTGAGAAGGTGAGCTTCAGACCCTGGAAAGTCATTTAATCCGTATGTGACCCCAGGACCCTGTCTGTAAAATGGAGAGAAAATTTCCTTTCCTGAGAGTGTTGATGTGAGGATAAATTTAATGTTAATGTTTGAGATGTACTTAGATGCTATGGTGATGAAGGACATATAAATACCTAGATAGATATAAAGAACAGAAGGAAAGTGAATACAGAATCATTTGCCATGATATCAGTAAAAAGTACTTTGCTCTAATCAAGGCAAGGAAAGCAGATCATCTATTTGGCACGATCTGAGAATTGAAAAGCAGTCACCAGAAAGAATCCTGACCATTGACTCCAGGTGCCAAAAATGGTATGCTGCCTCCTTGGTGCTAGGATAAATTATATTAGAATAAAGATGCTAGATATCCTAAAGGATGATGGTGAATTATCGCTAACCATTACCCACATGACAACAAATGACACCTGTGTACAGTAGGAAACCTTCTTATAGATTTAGGGCCAAATTCACCAGGAACTCCGACTTCTGTTGCATCATGCCAGCTATATAAAACAGCCATAAACCCAGTTTAACCAGACAGCCTGTATATAGATTTCAAATCATGAGCATCCTATTGGTTAGCACTTAGAAAATAAAACAACACAAATCCCTGCTTTGCCTCTAGCGTAGCTATGATATAATTTATCAAAATCTGCATTGCAGTTGGTTGGTCTGGGGTAGGTATTTCAAACATAGATCTCCGGACTTCTGCAATTCCCCATCCTCTACTGCTGGGAACCTGGTTTCTTCAGAACAACTTCCTCCAAACAATGATCTCAAATGAAAATACTGGAGAACTTTAAATTCAGCAAGAGATGGCTTAGCACAAAAGGATGACAATATGACCACGTGAAAGGACCCCATATGAGAATGTGGAGAGCCTACGCGAACACTTGAACACTACCTGATGCAGTGCCCCCTGTCAACATCTTGTGCTCTTGAGAAACTATTTGAGATAAGTGACAACACTAGGTCTTGCCTGTGGTTTTCAAGCAACAAGCTATGATGATGATGATCTACTGCTGCAATCTTCAAATCAAGGTGACCTATGAGGACAATGCAATGGGAAAGGGGACATTTCAGAGCCTCTCCAGTGGTTACAGAGGAAAGATAACTAACTAGGATATCAATAGTAGAATTTATCCTATAAACAAAATTCTTCTTAGACAAATGTGAAACCCACCTAGATCCCTTCATCTCTAAGTATCCCCCACTCCAACCAGAGCAAAAGGAGCCCTCACTTAAACTTAACAAGGTGGTGATTTGACAATAAGGGTTTCATGGTTAGTTATTTTTCTCTTTCATACTAGATATCTTTCCTCAGCTTCTATGGTATTTGTTAAATTTTTATTGGCAGATTTTATGAAAACTAAGTAACATGAGTGAATCTCCTTTGTTTGAGGAATGAAATACTGTCAGCAAGCACTACAGATATAGCTAGAAAAGCAAAATGTGTCATAAAACATACACAGTTCATATCCCCCCTCAAGCTAAGTGTAATAACTCCTTTATTAAAAAATGAAAAGGGGGAAAATGTAAGTTTAATAAAACAGCAAGTTATTGAACTGGCATCAGTTTAAAAACTACACACCTATAATAAATATATTAAAATTAGAATTGTTGCTATTATAATGTAAAATCTTATATACTGAGAACTCTGGAAGTTCTTTGGTTAGAAAGCAGATTTTGTGCATATTATTCTGAAAAAAGTCAATCTAACAGTATCTTGGAAACATGGGATCTAAAGGTATTGCATTTAATAGATATGTACTAGTAAGAACTGGATGAACCAGATTCTGATCTCATTTATACTGCTTTATCTGAGATCAGAATCTGGCCCATATTACGTTAATAAAGTCATAAAGTCACTATGACCAAGCTGTGCTAGACACAGCTCAAAGACAGGGGAGGTGCAAGAGATTCCCTAAATCTTGGGATGTCTAGCCCCAGGAAGGTCTCTGCAGCACCCCAAGGGGGCCAGAGCATAAGAATATCCTTCCCATTCTTCCTTCTTTCAACCATATCCTCTACAATAAGGACCAAGAATGAAGCGTGGTGTAGTTGTCACCATGAGAGATCTACCTGATCCAAGGATTCAGTTACAAAAGGGGATCCTCTATTATCCAGATAAGTTTCAGAGTAGCAGCCGTGTTAGTCTGTATTCGCAAAAAGAAAAGGAGTACTTGTGGCACCTTAGAGACTAACCAATTTATTTGAGCATAAGCTTTCATGAGCTACAGCTCACTTCATCGGATGCATTCAGTGGAAAATACAGTGGGGAGATTTATATACATAGAGAACATGAAACAATGGGTGTTACCATACACACTGTAACCAGAGTGATCACTTAAGGTGAGCTATTACCAGCGGGAGAGCCGGGGGGAAAAAAAACCTTTTGTAGTGAAGGTGGGCCATTTCCAGCAGTTGACAAGAAAATCTGAGAAACAGTCGGGGGTGGGGGTCTGAGGAACAGTGCGGGGTGGAGGGGAGATAAACATGGGGAAATAGTTTTACTTTGTGTAATGACCCATCCACTCCCAATCTCTATTCAAGCCTAAGTTAATTGTGTCCAGTTCGCAAATGAATTCCAATTCAACAGTCTCTCATTGGAGTCTGTTTTTGAAGTTTTTTTGTTGAAGTATTGCCACTTTTAGGTCTGTAATTGAGTGACCAGAGAGATTGAAGTGTTCTCCAACTGGTTTTTGAATGCTATAATTCTTGACGTCTGATTTGTGTCCATTTATTCTTTTCCGTAGAGACTGTCCAGTTTGACCAATGTACATGGCAGAGGGGCATTGCTGGCACATGATGGCATATATCACATTGGTAGATGTGCAGGTGAACGAGCCTCTAATAGTGTGGCTGATGTGATTAGGCCCTATGGTGGTGTCCCCTGAATAGATATGTGGACACAGTTGGCAACGGGCTTTATTGCAAGGGTAGGTTCATGGGTTAGTGGTTCTGTTGTGTGGTTGCTGGTGAGTATTTGCTTCAGGTTGGGGGGCTGTCTGTAAGCAAGGACTGGCCTGTCTCCCAAGATCTGTGAGAGTGGCATTGGCACCCTGACAGCAGGGTTGTCTGGCTATGTAGTCTCCCTCCTCGGGCCCTATGCTACCAGCACTCCCAGCTATCTTTGAGACACCACTGACTTCCTGAGGAAACTACAATCCATCAGTGATCTTCCTGAAAACACCACCCTGGCTATTTCCCCATGTTTATCTCCCCCCCCCCACTCCCCACTGTTCCTCAGACCCCCACCCCCCACTGTTCCTCAGACATTCTTATCAACTGCTGGAAATGGCCCACCTTGATTATCACTACAAAATGTTCCCCCCCCACCCCACCCCGCTCTCCCGCTGGTAATAGCTCACCTTAAGTGATCACTCTGGTTACAGTGTGTATGGTAACACCCATTGTTTCATGTTCTCTATGTATATAAATCTCCCCACTGTATTTTCCACTGAATGCATCCGATGAAGTGAGCTGTAGCTCACAAAAGCTTATGCTCAAATCAATATGTTAGTCTCGCAGGCGGCACAAGTACTCCTTTTCTTTTATCCGGATAAGCTGGCTTTACTGATGCTTTGGGCTACCAGAGCAGCTCAAGATATTCTTAAGAGGCACAGGATGCTTGCATATAATCTGGAGCAGGATGTCATATAAACATCCATTATAGCAATTAATTATTCTATGCTAACATTCTATTATTTTTCTTTAACAACATTTACATTTGCTCATTATCTGCATCTAAAGTGACATGCTTTTAAATTTCAGTAAGTACAGTATTTAATTCTGACACAATATTATTCTTTGTGATAGGAAGATAGGAAGTGTCTCTCTCTAAATATAAACATAGCAAGGAAGTTCTGTTGTTATTTGTTCTTGAAGTATTGTCTCATGAGAATCTTTAGAATCTCCAAGGTTTGTGAATGTAAGAGGACTAGATTCCTTGAGGTTTACAGACAAACAAGTGAATACGTAGAGCCAGTATATTAAATTAATTACATTATTTATTCCTTCAGAAAACAGGAAGGAATACATTTCAAAAACTAACAGAATCATGCCCCTACCCCAAGGTAGGAGACTTGACACCTCTCTTTCTTACATTAGTGAAAATCAGGAGTTACATTGATATAAAAAAGGTGTGAAAGGACAGTTAGGGCTATCTTCACATTGATCATTTATCATCCTGTTGGTGGTTCTTGTAAGCACATGCACAAAGTAGCAATGCTTTATAACTACCATGTGCTGTTAAGTGTAAAAAAGATTAGAAGGAGTTGGCATAGAAAGATCTCATATAATTCATGGCACTACTTTGGTACTTCTAGAAACAGATCAGACAAGGTTTGAGAGTTTTCCTGAATGACTAAAATGTGATCAGAAAATGAGACATAATTTGAACGTTGCTATGTTTCACAGCCTACAAATAGAGAGCGTAAATAAAAACATAGATATTCTTCCTGGAAGGTTGCAACATTATTTTTTAGAATCAGAACCCACAAAAACCCCAAACCAGAAAGAAATAAAACAGGCTACTCCTTAAAACAGATGGGCACAAATTATCTTGCTTTAAGATGACTCTTTTTAGGCTGACTCCAATCTCCTGCTTAGTCTTCAAGCAGGGCTAGGAATCTCCTCAGAACCCCACTCTTTTAGTGATAACTTGCAATTTCAATACAATCTTCAATACACCACAGATATCAACAAACAGGGGTTGAGAGTTTGGAACTTCTGCATCTCAAAAATTTGCTTAAGGGCCACCCCTTGCAGGCTTGTGATCTTGCTACCCTGGTCCATCACAATCCCCAGCTGTCTCTCATCTCCCTACAGCAAATGCTGTGATCCCAAATCATGTCACTTAGCTTTTTAAGCACAATCTTCAAGCAAGGTATTTGAATACAGCCCTAAATCCCACAGAGAGGTCAACTGCAAAGCCTCTTTGGCGTGGTTTTAGAGCTACCAAAGGTTTTTAAACCAGCTACATATGACAATAAATGCATACAGGAGTTCAAGTGGTTCAGTAATGATGGGCACATCAGATGAAGGGAACTCTGAGTTTTTGATATTACAGAATGCATCTTTTTCATTAAGAGGAAAAATCATTCAAGAAACTGAGCATTCATGACCAAAACATAATGTGTATATGTAAAATGATTAACAATCAACATGAAAAATGGTCACATGCACTTCTTTGATATACACTAAGCAGAGCTGCAGACCACAAACTTCTCATCAGTGGCTTGATTGCACTTTGTGCTTAGTTCACAATTGAGTAGGTTATTTGTGCTGTTTCATGGATGTCAAGTTAAAACACGACAGAAAGCTGATCTCATATTTATTTGCACATACCCTTTAAAGTATAAAACTACATTAAAGATTCTTGACACTGAAAAGGCTGCATATTTTATGCTGTTTACAGCCTGAACTGTAACAGTCAGGTCTAGGGTTAACAGCTATTAGCATGGGAAAAAAGGAGAGTTGAATCAAAGAACAGATGTTGGCTGATGAAAGAGCTTGAGGTAATAAAAGGACATATGCAGAAAAAGACATTGTTTTTCAGGAAGCTTGAGTACTCAAATTCACAAACATTATTCAGACAAGCTAGTTGGACTGTTTACTTCTGGGAGCAGTAAAAACTGTTTGACAACCCACATTTGGTTAAAGTCTGAAGTACATTAACTTTAGACAGCATAAGAGGGACAACAATGTCACATTTGATGTCACTGTTTAAAAAAAAAAGTTCTCAATTCCTGCCCCCTGCCCCGCGTCCAAAACAATTAGTAAAGGGCTTTTTGTTATTATGTAACTACTGTTTACTCCTATCCAGTGACTTAACAGTATACAATATAGTAGCAGGTCACAGCCTCAGCTGGTGTAAATTGGCATTGCACCAACTGAGCTACACAGCTCCACTCAAATTGAGGATCTGGCACAATGTGTGTACCAGTCTATTATCATAAACTAAAAGACTTCTGTATGGAATTTTCTGCACCTTAATATTAGATGGAGCTGACTGATCCATGAAATGGTTTATAGGTTAGTATATTGTACTTTATCCCTTGGCACACCCGCAAAGCACTGAAACTAGCTACGTCTCTTGACAGCTGGTGTTTTATTTTAGAGGTTTTAAGATGCCTTTTACAACTGTTACACTTATAATAAACAATGATTAATTTCATTTCTAAAGCCTTTTAATGCTGGTTATTCAATAAAGTATAATGCAGAACTATATTGCTGAATGCATCCGATGAAGTGAGCTGTAGCTCACGAAAGCTTATGCTCAAATAAATTTGTTAGTCTCTAAGGTGCCACAAGTACTCCTTTTCTTTTTAGAGAAAGAGCATATCATAAACGAGGACCCACATACTATGTGGCATATTAAACCTAGTTTCAACAGCAATGGCCCCTTATGATGAAGTGCCCTAGGAATTATGGGTGATTTATCAGGTCAGCATTTGTTTTCCCATTGTTTAGGAATTTCACATGGCAGATGCTTCCTCCTGTAACTATCTCCATGTCCACACAGTTTCTGCAGCACTTTCACTGCTCTCCTGCTTCCTATATCCTCCATACAATCTTCCCTCCAGCCAGAGTTGGGATTTGCATTAAAAGGGTTTAGGAGCTCAGCCAGGCAGCTGCTTATGATAATATTCTCCTCACAGATATGATGGGGCCCTGGGTCGAAGTAAATGGGATGAATAGGAAGCCTGCACCCTGATCACTCAGATGTTAATTACTTCCCCTTAAGAAAGTTGATGGAGGCAATTAGACAATCAGACTGGTTGGCTGGATGGGATACGGAGACAATTATCCCAACAGACCAAGGTTGATAAAGAGGCAGGAAGGAAGTACCAAGTGAAGGGAGAGAGAGAGAGAGAGAGAGAGAGAGAGAGAGAGAGAGAGAGAGAGAGAGGTGAGCCCGTTACACCTCATTCCCCTCAGCTCCTAGGGAGAGGGCCAAAGAGCACTGTTGGGGTGCTGTAAATAGACTGCTGTACACAGGGATTGTTGTGTAAATGGTGGAAGGAATAAAAGACACAGTGAAGGCACCACCAATGGAGTCTGTGCAGTTTCTTCAGGGAAGAAGGTGGGAGAGGAGCCACACCCTGTGACAGGCCCCTTCTGCCAATCTCTATCCCTGCACCTGCACTCTTTAGCTGGCCACACAGAGAAGACATTTGAAAGCTGCTGCATGCTTCCTATCATCTTGGCTTTCACAGTAAAGGTGGAATTTTTAGAAGTGCTCAATATCACCTAATCCCACCACTGAACACTGTTGAAATTTTGATCTCTGTGGTAAATCTCTGAGAAAAGGCCTGAGCAAAGTGAGCCATGCTGTTGTCCTTGCAAATGACCTCCACTTGGAAAGATCCCCCTTTTCCTGACACCTGCACTATATTTTCAATTCAGCCAGATTTGAACAGGAGAGAAATCCACTAAGCTCCCTATTGTAGGAAAACCACAGAATAAAAAGACATGGAGAAAGAAGTCAGGCAGGCAATATGGCAGTGAGAGAAGTTTGAAGTCTGAAATAGGGAAAGTTTTTTTATTTTTTTAATTTATGTGCAACAACTGCAGTTTCTATGCCAAGTATTTATAATAGAAAGAAAGCCATCACTCTAATTTTGTTATTTTTCTCTGTGTGTGTAATAGTAATTCACATAAAAATAAAAATGAAATTTTAACTGCATGATGAATTACAAACAAATTAATAGATATTACAAAGACTGTAGTTCAAATATCACATATAAATCTATTCTTCTATTACATCTGTTACCTATTTGAACAGAATAAAATATATTTGTATTAAGAATGAAACACACAACCTTAGAAATAACATGGGACAGAAAGAAAGAGAAAAAATACATAATGTAAGAACAGATTCTGATTCCCTTATTCAAGTTGTGTAGTACATTACATAAGTCAGTGAGGCTACTCATGGAGTGCTACTCAAGTGGTGCTTTCACTGAAAAAGTTGTGTTTTATATTGAGATAGCTAACTCAAGATAGCCATCTCAATGTAAAAGCTTAGCGGTGACGAGGCACTGTAGTTTTTAACCTCATTCTAGGTCAACACTATCCTCATTCCTCAGTGTTCAATTCATCCATCCACAATGAATTAAAATGTGCCTGTGCCCTTGAGTTAGCTATCTTGATGTGAATTTTTTGTTGTGAAGTCACAGTCTCGGAATTAGTAGGGCTATAATAATATGGCTCATGTTGTCTCTGGACCTGATTCTTGTTTACACGAAGACTACTATCCACCACTCTAGTAGTATACAGGGCTCTTCACATGAGTGCAGATATAATTTAAGGCTCCTTTTAAGGTGTAAAATTGTTTTATGTAACTGAGAATTAGGCCCCATGTGTTGTAGCATGTTTTACTCTCACACTGTACCTGGGCTGAAGCACATACCTTTCTGTATTATTTATTTAAACTGAAAAAAAAAAACCTCCTTTGAAATAAGTTTCTTCCCATTGATTTAAGAACCCCATAGGACTCACTTTTTAACTTACCTTTCAACTGAGCATCTCAGAACACTAGGGGCCAGATTATGCAACCCTTACTCACACTGACTTGTACATTATACCTTGAGTAGACCAGTGGACCTGTACAGATTGATACTACTCAGTGTGAGGGTGGCAGATTCTAGCCCTAGGTAAACCGTGTAACAAATATCCCACTTTACCATTTCTCCATACTTTTCCTGATCACTAAAACCTTTAATATTTCTTTTAAGAAAAAAAAAAATACAAGGAAATCCAGCAAATGGATTTTTCTTAAATGTAAGAGATTCATAGATGTCCCCCCTAAACTGGAAATATTTAAAGCTATGCAGAATGAAAATATCTGAAAGCAAAGGATAATACATGTGTGAAGAAGTGAATATGAATAAAAAATAAGAACAGGTTATGAATATAAAAGTGAGTGGAAATGAATAGTTTTGATTCACCATGATCAACCGAGCACAAAGCCTGATTCAGTATGAATGAGCATGAGTGAAGTAGTGTAAATGGAAATAAATATCTCTATCAACAAGAGATTATGAATGTGCATGGCAGAATGTGACACAGTGGCTATGAACATGTTTGATTATGGGGTATGATGAGAATGGAATTTCATATTTTGTAATGCAACAATAAACAACTTCTGTGTCTTCAAAATAAAACACATATTTAATACAAAACTATATGCTGTGCAATGAGCATAAGATATTATATGTTATGTGAGAAATGAAGAATGCAGAAACACACATAAGCATCATTGTTATATCCTGCTGTCCAGCATACAATTGTTTTATATACAACACTCGCAGGTTACATGTGTGGATGTAGATCTTTTAATGCGACTTGTACATTATGGAACAATGCTGTTTGTGTTTTTTAATTAAATATTAACTATATGGATAAAGAAAATTGCTATAAATATTTTGTAAGTATCAAAATGAGAAAAAAGGTAAATAGCCATTGTTGGAAAAAGTAATTTGCACTGGATCTTTACCAAATTTGAGAAATGTGCCGCTACCTTTACATCTGGAGAAATGTAAGTTGCAGGCTTCATAGTTTTCCCAGGTGGGAAAGTGACATCACAAATACCAAATTCAAGGTAAGCAAGAACACTTCTGTCCTAAATCTGTATGTTTGATTTTCTATATTTCGGACATTTTGATATTACTTGGGAAAGAAACAAGAAGTGTGGAGCTCACATTCCTCAGGCTCCTAAGGAGGTCTCCCTCCTAACCACACTGCAGATCTTTGAAATATGAGACAGCGCATGCATTTGAAGTGAACGAGCTTAGGCACCAAACATGTGGAGTTCTCTGTCCTTTGGGAAGAGCAGATCTCAGATGCATCGGTCCTTCACATTTGTAATGATAGATCTGGCATTACATATGCCACTTCATTCGTGTCTATTCATGACAAATCTGGAATGGTATATACACTTACTTAAGGGGCTTCTGGTGGACAGAAATGCAAGTAACCAATGGTTCTGAAAATGGAGCCTCATTAACAGATTTTGAAATTCCAATTCCTACCAATGACATTCCATCTAATATTGTGGCCTCCATTTTTTCCATGAGACATTTTAATATTTATTTTAAATAAATAAATGTTTGGAAATATGTATGTCAAGATTCCTTCCCCACTCTGAACTCTAGGGTACAGATGTGGGGACCTGAATGAAAGACCCCCTAAGCTTATTCTTACCAGCTTTGGTTAAAACTTCCTTAAGGTACAAACTTTTACCTTTTGTCCTTGAACCTTTATGTTGCCACCACCAAAGTGTCTAACAAAAATAACAGGGGAAGTGCCCACTTGGAAACGTCTCCCCCGCAAAATATCCCCCCATACCCTACACCCCCTTTCCTGGGGAAGGCTTGAAAAAAATCCTCACCAATTTGCATAGGTGAACACAGACCCAAACTCTTGGATCTTAAGAACAATGAAAAAGCAATCAGGTTCTTAAAAGAATAATTTTAATTAAAGAAAAAGTGAAAGAATCACCTCTGTAAAATCCGGATGGTAAATACCTTACAGGGTAATCAGATTCAAAACACAGAGAATCCCTCTAGGCAAAAGCTTCAGTTACAAAAAAGACACAAAAACAGGAATATACATTCCATTCAGCACAACTTATTTTATCAGCCATTTAAACAAAACAGAATCTAACACATATCTAACTAGATTGCTTACTAACTCTTTACAGGAGTTCTGACCTGCATTCCTGCTCTGGTCCCGGCAAAAGCATCACACAGACAGAAAGCACCCTTTGTTTCCCACTCCCCCTCTCCAGCTTTGAAAGTATCTTGTCTCCTCATTGGTCATTTTGGTCAGGTGCCAGCAAGGTTATCTTAGCTTCTTAACCCTTTACAGGTGAAAGGGTTTTTCCTCTGGCCAGGAGGGATTTAAAGGTGTTTACCCTTCCCTTTATATTTATGACAGTGTATGAAAAGGAGGAAAACTAAAGACCATGTATATAAACCTATATATAGTTATGATTCAGATGAGGTAGCTGATTTTAGAATACTACAAATTTTGGAATAACACAACTTAGATATTTTTGGAAGTTACCAGTTACTTGAAGGGAATGTTTGAGATACTATACCTACAGTTGTTGTGTGGGATATTTCAGAACCTATCATATGCAACAAATAAGTGGTTAAAATAACCCATTTTAGTGGGAATTCTGTTCTTATTCCAAGGCAAAGTAGTGGGACATATAGATAAAGGGCAGTTATTTCCTCTTCTCTGGATTGGTGGTACAATTGGTGGTATATTTTAGAGAGCAGTTCATTTCAGCCCTACTTCTCCTATTTAAAGTGGAAATACAACTTGAAGGAAAACAATTTATTTTAATAAAATATCTCATAACATCAACTCCATGAATTTGAGGCCATATTTGGTACTATGAGTAAAAATACAATACACAGCCATTTTTCTCAAATTGTATTGGTCCATCCACCTATATCCCTAACTTATATCTTTCTGAAAAGCAACTTGTCTTAGTTACCAAGACAGAAAACCCCGAGCAATAAATTATGATTTAGATTTTTAGCACGTGATCAATTTGGGAATGTGAAGCTAGCTGAACTTCTGTTTGAGACTCATTTTAAATTCAAGGAACAAGAAATGGAAAGCAAAATATCAATAACATATAGCTAATGCATATGTCAGCTCTAATACAATAGCAGTACAACTAGAATTTGTGGTTCAATAAAATCTGTTTATGTTTAACTATAATGCAAACCTTAATACATTATTCAACTTTTTGAAAATATATGAAGACTATAGCGTCATTTATCTAAATCTCTTAGATAAGGCATGGGACTATAGATTTAGATAACTCCAAAGCAACCAGTTGCTGGTTCCTAACCTTTGGTGCATGGTTTTGTTTTGTTTTATGACCTTAGCTATCCCTCATTGTTTGTGTGCTAGTTCCCTGAACCTGCATAAAGACCAGCTGTAATACTAGAAATTGAAGATGAGCTTGTTCTCTCCCTCTGACCTTTACAACTTAACACTTAAGATTCCAGTATGATAAAACAAGAGTCTTGGAGGAGATCTTGGAAGTAACAGCAAAAGATCCAATTCCATTAGGGGAATCTTCCCTTGATGTGACTTCATGAGAGAAAGTGCAGAGTTGTGTGAAATATAAAATGATTTTTTTCTATTTCTACAAATGTGAATTTTTTCTCAGTCAATGGGGATTTTCCCAAAGTTCACAATTTTAATTAATTAATTAAATACTCTCCAGATGTCTCTGAAGATTCTGAAGCAGCATTTGCCATTTCATTTTAAATTTTTAGTTTGAAAATTGGCTTGATTACATAGTGGAAGTTGAATTGTTGAAGACGTGTTATTTTTTCTGGTTCTCTGGTTGGCTATGACCACTTTGTACACTCAGGAGGATCATCAGGAGCCATTCTGACTTATTTTCTCAGTGCCTGAATTTTATGTTCACTCTCTCCTTAAGTCAGTCAAAAAGAAAAATAGTGTGCCTGTTTATTTTTACCACAGTTATAGGTTTTGAAGTTTCCCTCACAATTAGTTGGTGGGTTTTTATAGATCATGTGGTTTTTCTGCAGATTAATTTTACTGCACCACTCTACTCTAGATTAAAAGTACAAGTGACTTTTTTAGCATTAATTATTGTTAATGCGTTATTACAATTCCTTTATTTAATATTTTGAAGATTTGTAGCTGGGTTTCTGATTCACTAGATAAAAGACTTCTATGATAATTATTCTAATCCAATTCTTTTCAAAATTATGGGAGATAATGTACTTAGCTACTAAATTTACTTGACATTTAATTCTAATATCAGATTAGTGAATACAAAGAGTAAGAACAGACCCTCTACAACCCTAATATAAGCACAAGTATGTAAACAGTGGGTATCACTCACAATACCATTCTTTACATTTGATAAATATCTTTTCTTTCCTCATAAGCATCTTGCTGAGGTTCATTTGGAAAATTTGAGAATATCTGAAATTGTGAAATACAGGATGAATATATTTTATGAAGTCTTTTAGATGATGTTATGTTTCACATAATTTCAAGACATTATGTAATATGGTGCCTCTGAAATTCTGACATTCCAATACACAAAAAGTGAAACCATAGCACATACTCTGGCTTTCATACCATCAGACCCTCTCGGGAGATATCCAAATATGGATTACAGTACAGTATGTGGACACAAGAGTTGTCTGTGGGATTTGCTTCCTGCTGTCAAAGGTGGAAAGTATCAGTAAACAACTTCTTTGCTAGTGTCAGACAGGTTGAAGATGCCTTCAGTTCTTAATTTACTCTATGAATTGGCAGAAAATAATTTCAACTATCTGTCTCTTTCTATCTGACATTGCAAGGACACAACTATGAAGTCTTTAAAGGGAAACAACATTGTATTTTGGATTTAGTTTGTTTCTCGCACTAGAAGAACAGAAAATACAAATATACAAAATAGTTAATTGGCTTACTGACCTCACCTTTTCAGTCAGATTTACAAAGTGCAATTTTTGTTGCAATTATTATTTTTCTCCAGATTTCAGGCTATACAATAAGTTGGAGTATGTGTATATATATATATATATAGAAGTCCCTCATTCATTTTGTTCTGTATAATATGAAATGACAACGTGCAGTGATTCCTATTCTGCTTTAAGTATATATATATTATAAATCAGAAGCTACTGCTAATAATGTGCCAGCTTTCCTTTTCTTAGGTTATGTAGGCATACTCTCATCTATCTTCCTCTGTTTTGACACTGTAATTCTTTCCAAGCAATGTCACATCCACTTTAATTCTGCTTCTCCTGTGTTTTTTTCTTTGATTAAATTGCTATAATCAGTGCAAATACTTCCTCATTTACATGCATTTCCCTCTGTGTAAGCATATGCATACCAATCTACAGAAAAGAGTTTCTCTAAATGCATTTCAAATCACCAGAGTCAAATATCTCATGACAAATGACATGGCAAGAGTAAAAAAATTGGTACCTTATCTATATAAACTTAAAGCAGAATAGGAATCACTGCACATTGTCATTTTATATTATACAGAACAAAATGAATGAGGGACTTCTAGCTGTGACAGTGCTTTTATTTATTTTATTATTGGCTTTCTTATGGTGTTGATCCAGGAAATATCTGAGAACATCAAAAACTTAAATGGTTTATCCTCCTGTAAGGTAGAAAATTTTTCCCATCCATACAGTGGAGATGATTTTTCTTCAATTAAAAAAATATCAAATGTAAGTTTCATTTCTGTAATACAGTAATATAAAAACAAAACAAAAATAATGTAAAACTGTGGCATATTTTCTTCTATATTTATAATAAAATGGATTAATTCTCTATGATTTGTCTTCTCGTAAAAGTCATATGTCTACTTGTAAAAACATTTACTTAATCAAGTGCCAAATTTATCCCTGAAATAAGCAGGTGCAACTCCCAGTGACTTCAGGGATCAATTTGATGACAAAATTTAGTTATACCAGAAAGAAGCATTTACTGAAAATATAACAACCACTGGACAAATCCTTTTCAGTTTTGTCCAAGAAGGGTTGCCATTTTCAAAGAGTTCTTTCAGATGTTTATGTAGCGCATGCCATACATTTCATTATAACTAAGCTTTCAGTAAAAATAATGAGGAGTCCTTGTGGCACCTTAGAGACTAACACATTTATTTGGGCATAAGCTTTCGTGGGCTATAACCCACTTCATCAGATGCATGGAGTGAAAAATACAGTAGGCAGATATAAATATACAGGACATGAAAAGATGGCAGTTGCCTTAACAAGTGTGTGTGTGTGTGGGGGGGGGGGGTTAGTGCTAACGTGGCCAATCCAATCAGGGTGGATGTGGCCTATTTCCAACAGTTGACAAGAAAGAGGTGAATATCAGCAGATGGAAAATTACTTTTGTGGATACTCACTTGTCAACTGTTGGGAACAACATCCACCCTGATTGAATTAGACTCGTTAGCACTGACCCCCCCCACACACACTTGGTAAGGCAACTGCCATCTTTTCATGTCCTGTGTATTTATACCTGCCTACTGTATTTTTCACTCCATGCATCTGATGAAGTGGATTATAGCCCATGAAAGCTTATGCCCAAATAAATGTGTTAGTCTCTAAGGTGCCACAAGGACTCCTCATTGTTTTTGCTGATACAGACTAACACAGCTACCCCTCTGAAACCTAAGCTTTCAGTGTACACCTGCAGTACTATTTATATAAATAAATATGTAAATAAATAATAAATTGGCAGATTTTCAAATCTGTATATTTGCAGATGTAAAATTCCTGCTGCGAGTCAGCATGGGCACATGCAAGCTCTGGCCTCATATATGGTTTGAAAATGTGGGTTAGTAATAATAGCTGTGTGCTTATATCACTCATTAAAATTTATGTATATATATTTACAGCTTAGGTGTTTTTTTTTTCTTGCATGTTGCTAATGTAGTCTCACTGCTGCACAGGATGTGCACCACTCGGATAAGTAAATTACCCAACATTTGTAACTGGGAGAGCCAGGAAGAGAATTCAGGAGTCTTATTTCCCTGTTTGCTGCTCTGATTAGACAACTCTCTGTCAATATGTGGATAAGAAATGTGAAAATATTCTTATCAGACTTGGACTCGGTCTAGCTGTTATTTACAATCAGTTTGTTAATCTGATCTGTCCTTTTTTTCCTGGTTGCAAATTGCCCAATAACTGACATACTTTTTTCTGAATGTATTCATTTTGTAATGGTTCAAAGAATATTGTTTTCAAACTCATTTGGGTTTATGAGTTCTTCTGAACCGTTTGTTGTGAGAGCTCCTTTCAGAACTTGATACTTGTAAATTTAGTTTTCATTCTGTGTCACTAGAGACATTGAAACATGTAAAATATATTTCTGCTTTCATCTGTAAAAAAGATGAGACTATGGCTCTGATCCAAAGTTCAGTTAAATCAATGCATTTTTCCCACGGATTTTAGTGGACTTTGCTCAAGACCCATAATTGAATATGTAGTCCTAGATTTTAAAATAACAGGGAGAAAAAAGAGAATAAAACAGACTTATTGTCTGCCTAGCTGATTTTACTTTAATTTCTCTCGTCACAACTGTGTAAATGTAGAAGGTGGGCAACTGAGTACTTTTGACACATCTTTCCTTATGTGCATATATACATGCTTGTTTGCATACACATTCTTTTGTTCATCCACTAATATCCATATAAATATGAATAAAAGTTCCTATGCAAAACATTTTAGTGAATAAAAAACAGCTGCACTAATCTTTGTGGACTATCACACAAACAACAACAACAAAAAGGTACAAACATAGTTGAATGAAATCATGAGTCGGATTTAGAGAACATGTTTGTGCATACATTATTCCACTCTTTGCTCAGCTGTAACCAGAAATATGAGCAAAAACTCTTGTACTCATAGAAGTATTGCATCAGCTTTATTAAGACTAGATTTCTTACAGTAAAGCTGTGGAAAAATATTCTTCTAGACTGTAGTGTAACATTAGAATATGAGTAAAAAATGCAATAGCAAAGATAAACAACATGCTCTTTTACTAGCATGCCACTTTTTGTACCCATCATTGAATGAAAAAGAAAAAGTACTAAGCTGTTGACTTCCTCACAAATGTCCTGTTCCTTATTTTTTCTTGAGCTTGACACTATGATATCCAGTATGATAGTATTCTGCATTATCCCTTGAACTGACATGAGATGGTGTAAAATTTTGTTGCTACTCTGAGGAAAACTACATTACATTGGAAAGTAAAGTGGGCTTGAGGGGTAAGTACCCAAAATATAGCTATTCTTGTGCAAATTGGCAGGGAAACAGCTTCTGCTCATCCCTCCCCACATCCTTTGGGATGCATGTATTCCCTGTACTTAAAAAAACCCTGCAATTCTGCCTGGTCCTTATTTGATCCAGGTGAGGGAAGAAAGCAACTCCTTGACAACTACCCCCGCATACCTGTTTAAGAACCAGCCACAATCTGGCCCTTGTTATATAATTACAAATAACAAGCAGCACAACAGGTACTTACTGAAAACAGTTCAAATGATTTGACAAGTAAAAAAGAGACCAGGTTGGTGATGTAATATCTGTTAATCAATCAACATCAGTTGGTGAGAGAGATAACCCTTTGAGCTTACACAGAGCTCTTTATCAGGTCTGGGAAAGGTACTCAGTGTGTCACAGCTAAATACAAGGTGGAACAGATTGTTTACCATAAATAGTTAATCTGTTCCACCTTGTATTTAGCTGTGATACTCTGAAAACTTTTACAGAACCTGACAAAGAGCTCTGTAGCCTGAAAGCTTGTCTCTCTCATCAACAGAACAATAACAGATATTATGTCACCACCCTGGTCTCACTAATATTTTGGGACTGCTACAGTGGCAAAGCTGCATACAACAATTTAAAACTGAAGAGTGATGTCATATCCTGTCATAAGGAATAAATTAAATTGGAAATGCCAGAATATTTCTCATGTATAAATACATAATGCTATGACCAGAGCAAGTGATAACTTAACTTTATAACTGAACCCAACATATATTATTGTTATGGCAGGTGTTTCCAGGTGGCAACATTACACGTTGTCCTTCAAGTTGTTTTTCTCAGAATGTGAGCAAGTTATGACTCTTGGGAAGACATGCTGTGTTGTTAGTTTTGGATTATGCAAGGTTTTTGTGTAGAGACAGATTCAGGAGAAAGGGAGCTGTGTGAACATCTGGAGGATTTACTCTCTACCATGGGCTCTGATTAGAACCCACTCTTGAGGCAGAGTAACCAGGTACTGGTGTTGGGCTGAAATTCCTGGAAGAAGGGATTGCTCTGAATGCTGTATGACTGATGTATGTATGTAAATAAAGCAAGTTACACTAAGCGTGTCATTGATTTCTCTTCCACTGAGATGCCAACCTGAAAGGCCCTGGACATTTGCTGACTCTCAGGAGAGGGACAATAAAGGTATTAGAACAAACCCTGATGTTAGAAGAAGGGGCAACATTATTAATTAATTATTTTATTTAAGTAGTGCCTAAGGGCTCTGATCTAAGAATAAGCACATAAGTTGTAGTGAAAATTATTTTGTAGTACCATGCATTTTCCTACACATATGGTATGCCCAATTTTTGGCAAATGTTACTCACAGAGTACTGATTCAATACCATGGCCAGATAGAATATTATGCATACAGGGTGAAATTAACCCCTGTGTAGAAGGCCCACAAAAGACTTATGCATCATTTAAATCCCACTCAAACCTGAAAAAGAGAAGTTCTTTGCTTTTGCAATGTGTCTTCATGGTCATGAACCTTTTTTGAAAATTTCATATTTCATTCATGAACTTTTTGTCGGGGAGCTCTACATGACATGAGATGACTGTTCATGAAGTGTATATGTGGCTGTTCACTGAAATTTATAAAGACACAAATTCCACCTCCCCTGGGTATTAAGATAACAGAATACTTTTAATAAAAAAAAAAAAAAGAAAGAAAGAAAAAAAGAAAGAAAACAGCTTCCTCCCCATGGATTGTGATTTGCTACCAAAACAAATCTATGATAAATCATCAACTAGTGCTGTAGCCAGCTACCAAAATACAACAAAATACAACAACAACAATATAGAGAGTAACACTATTCTGATGATAGATTCCAAGGTTCAAACTCAGCTAAAAGTAGTGTACTGGTCTGCTTTTTGTGTTTGTGTAATTACATCATTAACATCTGTAAAATATAGTTCAAACCTAAATATAAGTATCCCTACAAATAATACACAGTGGCACTTGTTGGTCTGGTGGGGGACAGAGTAGTGAATTTTTGAATCCATCTTCAGTGGGGAATGACCTGGTGCAGGTCTTCTCAAACTTTACCATAAAGGCGATCACATCTTAATAGAAAGCTTGGTTTGTGGATCTGTCCCTCCAATTCACGGTCATGTCAACCACCTACCCATGAGATATGTGATCAGATAACATACTATGGCAACTACAACAATTGCCTACACGTAGGAAAGTATTTAATTAACTTTTGTGTCTGTAATGCAATTTAACAGTTAGAAACAAAAAGGTGGTGCAGGGACAGTCAGCCATGGACCATATGGAGTGTGTTTCATAGCCACTTCAAGGTTTAAAAAGAGAATCATTTTAAATTACCTACATGATATTGTACTACAACCCCTCCCCAAATGATTTTCAGAAGTTCTGAGCTCCCTAACTGCATTTGAAGAACATTGGAATTGTGGGTATCTTCTAAAAATCAGGGATTTTTTGTGCACTTTTCATCTTATATTTTATTTTCTCTTCTTCCACTCCATCCCTTCCTTAAATAACCTTTTAACAACACTGTATAGTCCGGAAAATTTCAAGACAATTTATGCAAGCCTCCCACAAATATACTTACAATTTACAAATGCTGTTTGCTTATGATATTCTTGTTAATAGCAAACCAAAGAAGCTTCAGTTACATGTTAGTGTGTTCAGTTGTATACTGTCTCTACTAAATGTTTCCTAAGCCAAAGCAAATTCATTTCCAAAAAAAATGCTTTAACACCAAAGCAAGCTTATCATATAAAATTACATCTTAGTGGGATAGATGATAAAAGGTAAGCTTGTACCCCCATACTAAGTTCATACTTAGTTCATACTAAGAGCCTAATAAAAATTCAAATAATTACAAATATTATAGTCTTTAAAATGTATTGGTAAATAATAAACAAACAAAAACAAAAGTTTGACACAAATAAAACAATAACATGTAGGCTTGATGTTAGTAACTGGACATGGGTGAGGCCTCATTTCTTGGGGACAGGATTAGGGAGATAGATGAATCAACAAGGTGGAAACAGAATGTCTGTACTAGCTAGGATAAAAGGGAACACTAAGAGAACTATTTGCAAGGGACAAGATACCACTGGGTAAGATAAGCCTGGAACATAAGATGAGGTAAAAGGAAAGATGTGCATGGACAGTGGTGGACAGAGCATGCTCTACAGTGATGATTAGTTCCTACAAAGTGACCAAGACAATCCCAATGTTTAATTCAATGTATATAAAGTAAGAGGTTTGCTGTGTAACTTTGGATGTGTGGTATGACCCATACCCACCCCTTACACTTGAGTCTAATCAACTCATTGCATGCCAGATAAAGGAACCTAAGTAATGATACTGGAGTCAAACTGAGTTCTTGGGGAAGCAAGTGGAAGAGGTCTCAGGGAACCCCAATACCATGTATCCTGATATGGCTGCATCCATTTTAGGCAGTCACCCAACTCCTCCCCAGCAACAGAGACTTCTCTCTGTTCCATCTACTTGCTATATATGGCAGCCATCGTGCTATAGATGACACTGATGGAGGCACAGAGAATTCCTGCCTAACTGACACATCTTGAAAGGCATGAACATCAACCCTCTGAAAATCAGGCCCCTTCAAGGTGACTCACATTTGGTACCCAAAAAATGAGACACCAAATTTACTAGTTATCTTTGCAGGTTTAGTGCTCGGTATGATGTTTTCACTGGGATCCCAATTTACACATACTCAATTAGAGGTAGATAGAAATTTTGAACACAGAAAAATTGAAGGGCTGCTGCTAATTTGAGCCTTAGGGTGTTACTGTCAATCTGCCTTTACCATGGCTGTGATCTCTTTGTAGGAATATAGTGTCATCATTCAACATATCTCTGGGCGGACTAATCTGTCTTTCAGCTCATTGAAAAAAGAATGAGTCAAAGATCATTTAATCTCAGCAATGACAACTCATGTTTTAGATGAAAATATACATGTGTATATTAAAGCCATAGAATCCAGTTCAAGATATTCAGAAACTTTCCATGGTTCCCTGAATCTTAAATTCTTCACAAAAAGAAGCTGCCTGGGGAAATGACATAAAAGAAAAATTCTCTGTTTGTCAGCTCAGGCAGAAGAAAGATATGAGTCCCAGCTTCTGAGACTGATGTCACAAACATTTAAACAGCTGTCAGAACCAGTTCCAACAGTCATCAGGCTTGACCTTAAACACAGTTTAGTTTTTAAATGTTAGGAAAAAAAGAAGCAAAAACCACACAGTGAAGTTACACAGCTGCCTGAAATATTAAGTGAAAGGAATGAACATCTGTTCACTTGCTCTTCACATTTTAATGGCTTGGAAAGAGATTCTGTTGTCTTAGATCTTTAAGAACATCTGAGACCCATATAGCTTCAGCACCTGTGAAAGAGCCTTCCTCAAAACATGCATACACTTCAAAGCTTATTACTCCTGTTTGTTTTTGTTTTGCTTTGTTTTTGCCAAATAACACAGAAAATTATTAATAATATTTAGCATGTCTCTGACTTTTGTGTGGTGAATGCTCTGACAGAGCACCAAAATACTATTTGAGTCTCAGTAAACTTGTAATCGAAATGTCAGCAAGATTCTGTGCTCAGAGAAATAGCTAAAAATTGATTTAGGAGGACATAAGAAATGTTTTAGATTTATTAATGGACTAGGCATCTCTAGAAGTATAAGATTATTGTTTTATGAATTCCATATATTGAAGGTACAATACAGATAAACTGTTTTGGTTTCTTTGTTGTTGATTACTAAACATTTTTACTTTTAATTTTCAATCTTTTATCTCAAAGTTGTTAGCATTTGTTCATAATAAACTTCAAGGCACTGTCACAATTTTTGTAAAGCACTTCTTACATCCAAAGACGACCAAGGTTAAAATTGTGCATCCGTTTCTCAATTAGTATGAAAACAAGACATAACATGAGGTATCTTAGAGGTATCTGTTCAAAGTGAAACTGCAGGGGACCCAGAGGACACTAGGTCAGCTGATACCAGAGCTGAATTCTTGTGGAACTGATATTTGAATCCTTACTCATGGAGTGGGAAAAAATCCTCCCATTGATTTCAGTGGGAGATTTGGGGCTGCAGGATCAGGCTTTATACACACCATTGAAGCAAAAACTTAAAACATACCTGTTATGTTTCATAGTATCAGCTCTTGTAAGCAAGCTGAAGGAAAATCTCTCACTGAACAGCCTATTATGAACATTGCTATTATCTTTTACATATTTCTCAGTTGTCTTTATATTCTTCTCCATTTTCCATAAATGTCTAGACTCTGACATTAAGTGATACTATTCCCTGGTCATTTGAACTGAAGAAAATGAAACTATTCCTGGAGTAAGGAATTACTCAATCTGAGAATATTGCCCTTATATAGTTATATTAATGTTTTCAAAAGGCTTTGAATATGTAAAGAAAATATGAATGCTAAATATTGCTACTATCATTTTTTGTCTTCTACTTGATGATTAAAGTCACTTTGCCTTTTATGGATATTGTTGCTCTTTACTGGAGCTGTTTTTTTTTTTCCCCCATGAAAACTGTTCCCATTGGAAAATCTGGTTTAATTTTAATTGACCTGTCTTGTAGTAAAATGTCAATTCTGATTACTTTTTTTGATTTTCTGATAAGGAGACTTGAAACAAAAATGTTCACTTTCAAATTGATATTTCAAAACAAAAACGTCTTTTTGTTTTAAAATATTGATTCCAAACAAGCCTTTTATTTTGAAATGTCAATTTGAAATTATATTGTTTGTTTAGAAATAGATTGAAAAGAAAGTGCCATTTAAAAATGCCATTTTGAAACAAAAAAGTTGTCATGAGTCAACATATCACATTTGTTTCGTGTTTGATTGAAAATATAAACTTGGTTTTCTTAAAGGTTTCAATATTTTGACTTTTCATTCTGATGCAGAGTAGAAAGTAACTTTGAAATGCTGAAATTTCACACAGAAGGAAAATTCCATTTTTTTCCAAAATTTTTCAGACAGCTGTCTTTATAACAACACTGTTTGAAGAGCCCTGCTTATCTCCATATGCACTGTATGTCTTAGGGTCAGATTGTGCCTCCTTTTTCTCAAACTGAGTGGTTCCTTACCCTGCAGAATGACATTGAAGTCAATAGAATCGAAGGCAGAATTAGGTAGCACTCAATGTCAGGATGGTAGAATAGGCACCTACGGTTTAAAACGGAACTTTCTGACTCATATGAAGATATTTTAGTTAGGGTCAAGAAAAGAGTGTGGAGACTTTTTAAAAAAAGATATCCAGTGCTATAGATCATAATCCCCTGCTTATTGTAATAGTATTAAATGCATCATTCTGACCTGTAAAGAATGACTGTACCGCACCTTTAAGGCGGTGGTGGGGAGGAAGGAGGCCGGCTGGCTGAATGAAGACAACAGTGCTTTATAGCTGGGGGTGAGGGTGGAGAAGAAAAAAATTGCTGCAAAAGGGGACAAGGGGACAGCGGGGCCAGGAACCAGATGGGCAGAAGGGTTTAAAAGGGGGTAGCCCTTTGCATGAAGCCCCCTTTCAGACGGATACATACCCAACCATATAGCAGGCTGAGTCCCGTACAGAACTGGTCTTCCACAGTTTGAGGAGTCACGTGGTGTGAAAAACACATTTAACTACCGCCAGGCAAATTCTTTCATCTGTTTCTGGAAACCCATTTGTAGTCTTTTACATTTGCAATAAAATTTACTTGAGATAAACAGAAGGTAAAACAAACTATCCTTTTTCCCTTCATTCATGTAATTAATATCATGCTATTGTACATCAAATAAACTATCACAGATTAAATGCACTCAAATAAGAATCATTGAATCACAGAATATTAGTGTTGGAAGAGACCTCAGGAGGTCATCTAGTCCAATCCCCGGCTCAAAGCAGGACCGACACCAACTAAATCATCCCAGCCAAGGCATTGTCAAGCCGGGCCTTAAAAACCTCTAAGGATGGAGATTCCACCAGCACCCTATAATCCTAGCTAGCAGAGAGCAGTAGACAGATAATCCTTCCTATCAACATGTATTGTCACATCCTGAAAGTAATTTCTGGAGCTATTAAAAATCTCTGCCATATCTTCCATGGAAAATACCATTTTCATACTGCATGAAGAATTCTCTTCAACTTTCCTCCCTCCCTCTCTGATACTCAAATCCTCACTCAGGGGAAGGGGTTTAGGACTTCAGGATCAGGCAATATACACACCATTGAAGCCAAGAGTTGCAGTGCTGTCCCCAAACTTTGACTGGATTTACAAAGAAGAGATCCTGGGGCACAACCTTATTTCTTCTCCTCACTAGGGGAGAGGTGGAAGACCTCAACTGTGGAAGAAGAAATGCATTGTAGAACATGTGTTTAAATACATACCCAACCATATAGAGTTGTCCACATAATTATATTACCTGCAGAATTCAAAGAATGGAGGGAGTCAGGTAAAGTGGTGGCAAATTTCCATACATTTTGCCACATGTTTCTAATGTCTCTTGAGGACTTATCGGTTCACAGTGGTCCTGCCAAATGTAATGGCAGAGGTCTGTGTAATTAGGAACATAAGACAATAAATGTTATGTTGTGTGAATGGCTTCTTATGAGAGAGAGGCCTAGGAGTTTGATTGTTATGAAGCATGGTACATCAGATTACCCAGTCTCTGCTGGAGTTTATTTGAACACTATGAGGATTAGCAAAACATCTGGTGAAACAGAGTTTTCAGTCTGAGGTATAATACAATCTACTCCTGACTCCAGCACGAGTTATGTGGAAACTTTCTCAGACACTTCTCCTAATTTAAGATTAAGGTTACCAAGTTTGTTCCAGTGCTCCAAACAGATACCTCAGAGGATGCAAAACTCACCAGCCAGTCTCCCCCGCTCCCACAGGCCTGAATGTGAGCAGCAAAGGAGCTCTCCTCAGGAGATGCCAAATGGCTTCCAACCACATCAAGCTATTTTTTCTGTTTCCCAGTTTCTAGTTATACCTAATAAATATTTTAGTTTGTATTTAATCCATTTTTTTATTTGACTATATGGTTCTGAGGTGTCAGTCCTTCCAGGGATCAGCTCCCCTCTGGTTTCAACGTAGCACCTTGCTTCCAAGCACAGATAAGAAGCAGACAACTATGGATTTTTTTTTCTTCTTTGAGATTTATTTGTGTTTTCTGTGTTCATTCTACAGACTCTTCACAAATTGAAATCATACATCACTGATCAGGTTCCAGCCTTCTACCAGACTATTCTGTGTGTCATTGGACACTTCAAGTGCTGTGTAGACGTCAAACACTATATAATGATGGTGCATCCTGAAGATATGATGCCACAAATATGGCACCAGGAGTGGCCAGCCTCAATGAACTGTGCACCACTTCCTCAGAAGAAGCTAATTAGAAATAAGCATATGCCTGGGCAGGGAACAGCCAGAGGAAATTCCAGTGGAAGTCCACAGTGGTCATGATGTGAAAATCAGTAATCCAACCAGAATACAGAGGCAAAAGACTAACCAAATCATGTAGTAGCTGGTTCCCACTGAAGTTTCTCTCCATTAGCTGGCACTCATCCATGTCTGCACTTAGATTTGATAAAGTGAATGATTAGAGACTTGGGGCTGAAGGAGTCTTAACCTATTCTAAAGCTGTAAATGGATAAGAAGCCTGACTCTATGGCATAGAATGTGAGCACCTAGTTGGCCACTTCTGGTAAATAGAACTGGTGCTGCAGGATGAATGGAAGGCATCTGATGATGATGCTCATTAGACCCCAGAAAAGGTGTTTGTTGATATAGACAGCAGGATGGTGGGCCATAGAAGTTGGTCCAAATGGTACATACGTCCACATGGAAAGTTTAGCTGGGTTCTATATGAGGTGACTTCCCTGATATCAATCCAGGACAAGTGAGACTATGTGAGATGTAGCCTTCCATTTGTCATTCCTGAGAAATGGGGGAAAGGAGAGCAGGACATTAGTGAACCAGTGAGCTCTCATGTCCAAACAAACTCTATGCTATATGAGATATGACAGCCTAATCAGTTCTCAGGTATCATAGGCAATTACAATGTCCTGACAGAAGCTAGAAGCTCCCACAGTGGAGACACTTTTTACTCGATGCTTGGTACTTTAATCTACTTATTAAAGGGAGAAATCCAAAGGCATGAACACTGCACTTGCCTTAGTAATGGAGGCACTAAGTAGTGAGTTCTGATGTCTCAGAGACACTATCCTCTTCCTTCAAAGTTTGTTTTTGTTTTGTTTTTTCTTGAAGTGATAGTTCCTTAAGCAGGCCTGATCACAGGGCAAACAGGACAATGCTGTTATATCTATGAGTAGTGAGGAATAATTTCTCATTTACACAAAGAACCTGATTCTTCTCTGACATACCAGTTTTACATGTGTGTAATTCCACTAAAATCAAGGGAGTCACTCCTATTTACATTTGGTGAGTGAGGTCAGAATCAAGCCCAATGTGTAGTAAACTTGTGAAGCTCCCTGCAACAGGATATTATTGAGGTATCTTAGGGAATTCTAAAAAATAAGAACAGCACCTGCAGCTACATTCTATGGGATATATTTACAAAGTCCATCAATCCTCATGTTCCATGAAAAAATGAAAGTAGATGAAAAAATAGAGTAGATACACTTAACTATACACATCAGTGTAGTTTCTGAAACTAGAGTTTTTTTCCATTATGCTTCTATGTTTGACTATATAATACACAGTTCTATTTTGCATATATTTGCAATACCAGATTTTAAGACTAGCCTGCAAGTGAAAGAAAAAAAGTAGTCAGCAAGATTTCTGTTTACATTTCTTTTTTCATTTCTAATGGGTTTTTATTGGAGGCATTCAGTATCACTCTGCAGGGTGCCCTTTGCTCATCACAGCTCACAAAGAGAACTCTATGAGATTACAGACTTTAATGTACTGATATTTCACCAGCTGTTATATTAGTTTTATGCAAATAAAATCTACATTTAAGTACAGCCTATTATTGTACATATGTAACCTTAAAAAGGGAAAGGAAAAAAGAGATCATAAAGATATGTCAACACTCAGTAAATTTTGTTATTTTCTTACCATTCATTCAACACTATTGCAATATATTCCAAACTGTGATACAGATTGTGAATGTAGATACTTGTTGGAAGCATCACCTAGTGGTTAGGGGTCAGTCCCTTCTTAATGTGGAGGGGGTTTGGTAGGGAAGTCCAGGCCTTCCCACTCCACCAGGCTCTGACTCAGGTCCCTGTGATAGTTACCAAAGTTCTGGCACCCAAGAGCACTTTAAAGCTGCCCTCCCTGGGCCACTTCCTACCCCCTACTCTACTGTCCAAGTTTTGCAGTCTGTAGCAAAAAGGTAACGAAGGAAAAGTACTAAGTGCACCTTCAGTCTGTCTGGACCCAGAATGTAGGCTCCTCTTTTCCCAGAGAAGCTGTCACAGTGTCCCTTCTCAGGAGCTCCCAGAGCAGGTCCTTCTCCTTGCCTTGTCAGCCCCATTTTGAGCTGTCTGGTTTTCCTTTAAACCTTCATATATATCAGGAGCATGCTCTATAGTAGTGCCTTGGTGACACCTTCAGTTACACCAATAATGTTATAATATAAATGGAAAAGGATACTTGGTAATATAATCAATATTATTTATTAATTATTATTATTATTATTAATAATGCAAATCCCATACAGATGCAGTTTGAGTCCTTTACAATATAAAATACGATTCAAATAGTAAAACATAATTGAAATACGTTCTTATAGAAGTTAAAATCAAAAAGAGATTAGAGACAAGTGAAGACTAAAACGGATTGGCACTGACTGACAGGTAATTAATGAGTTCAATAGGGGTCATTCTCAAAACAAAACTTATAAAAAAATCTCAAAACTTACTTCAAAGTTGAAAGAAATGAACTGGACTAAAATCAAAGGAGAGGAATTTACCTGTCACAGGCCATTTCATATCCTCCATTTGAATTCATGAATTCTTTGGGATACGCAAAAAATATCTATGTTTCACCTATAAATACTGGTATTTGCGAAGTGAAAATTG
This sequence comes from Chelonia mydas, assembly GCF_015237465.2. Classification (NCBI taxonomy): domain Eukaryota; kingdom Metazoa; phylum Chordata; order Testudines; family Cheloniidae; genus Chelonia; species Chelonia mydas. Next base: position 47,368,052 of record NC_057852.1, read on the forward strand.
GTAAGTGTACACAAGGGTAATTCTGTTTATTGCCTACATTGTAGGACTTCTTATACACGTGCCATATTATCTTTATAATAAGTCATATATATTTACAATGTACAGAATACACATAAAGATATAAAATATAAAATATTATGGTTTCATATACTAGAATGATTTAAAATGATAAACCATACCAATTGTTAAACAATGCTGCATGCAAAATCTGAAAAACAATTTAAATTATAGTGAAGTAACAGCTGAAAGTCATTCATTATGATCTTAAAGCTCAGGTTTAGGTAAATTAAATTTTAAATATTAGAAATATTTATTTCATCCACGTAGAAATGCACAAATATCAGGCTTCAGATTGCGTGCCCTGATTATAAACATAGACTACACAGTGGCCATTTATTGAGCTGTGCAGTTTTAGATGCCATTCCACATTTAACAGCTGTGATGGAAGACCTCTATGATATTCATTCCACCACTGACACCCTCAAGTCATATTTCTTCCTCTGTCACAAAGTATTTATTTTTTATCAGCAGCTTGTCATTCAAGTGTGTTAAAAAAATTGAGAAATGGACTGTTTTGGAGCCTTGATGTCACCCGTGAACATAATGGCCCTCAATTTAGTGCCACTATTCGGTTATTATACATTCATAAATAATCAAATATCAGTTCAAAGACTCCAGGCATTAAAATTGAGAGAAAGGATTGAAAGTCTAGGTAGTATTGAATTTTTGCTCTCTCGCACAACAAGTCATCCTGTTAATAATCTGGCTCTCATCCCAGCCAGACATAACACATTTTAAAGTGTCTCTCTGGCTGTGTCAGAACTGGCAGCATTACACACAACTAAAAAGAGTTTCCAAGTGGTCAGTCAAACCTTTTTTTCATATAAAGAGCAACATTGCTGGATAATACAGTAGAACAAAAATATCTAGCAAATCAGCAATTGCAAATTAGATGAGTGTCATGTTAATGGGAATTCAGAGAGCAGTAAATTGGAAAACAGAGGTGGATAAACTTTTGATGATTTGAGTGTCACAGAGATTTTAAGTATGAATCAGTCACAATTCCCAATGCAGCTAAAATATTTAAGTTTATTTTCCTATCTTGCTTTGTATTTGAAGGTTGAAGTTTAAAGTACTGTTAAAAAAAACCCAGAAAAATAAATACTCTTGTCATATTGTGCTACATTTTTTTAAAGGGTGGGAGCAATTAGGGGCCAATCCTTCTCAAAGAATTGAGCCATGAGGATGCTCAGCACCTTTAAGGTGCTAAACTTCTCACAGGATCATACCTTTAAGATAGGTAATATGGGATACAATATGCATATAATAGAAAATTGTTTTAGTTTCAGATGGGTATATTACTGTTAATGGAAATTATGAGCATATATTGAGGTCAGAACAGACTTCATAGAGTCATGAATTTGACAAAAGTAATAATCAAGGTCATTCTAGTAATATGCTAATAATTATGACTATGTCTTGTGTGGTATATAATATTTAACGGATATTAAAATCTTAGTTCCCCTTGCGATTTTCAAAACCTATTAAGAATTGTGGTTGCGTTTGATTGGTGCATTCTGGGCTTGATCCTGCACAGTGAAAATTCAGTGTGTATGAGTAAAGTTAAGATTCCCTTTCAGTTGAATGGATATTGGATAAGGCACAAGGAAAGCAGGGGATTCAGATTCTACATTAATGAGAACGCTGCTGTGTGGCTTCCAAGAAACTCCTGCTATTAGACAACAGTAGGAACTAACAGGGGACATAGAGCTTTGTACTTTATTAGCATGATGATTAAACTTAAGCTCCCATCTCTTAATAAATGCCTATTGTCTAATCCTTATCTCCTTTCCCCCCCTTATTGAAAAAGGGGGATAGGGTAAAAAATGGGGAGAGAGCAGAGGGCTTGAGGCTCTGTCTCTCTCTCTCTCTCTCTTTTCACTCAACTTGCCTATATGCATCATCTCAACTCACTTATGTGAATGCGTAAACAGACCTTTTATATACCCTCTTTTATTCTTATGCTTTCAGGATTAAAGCCTCTGTCAGTTATTAGTCAGGCATTCCTAAAATGAAAGTTACTAACGTATGTAAGAAGTTGAAGATACACACCTACAACTGATCAATTCAGCCCATAGTCTAGGACAGGGGTCTCAAACATGCGGCCCGTGGAGTTATTTCCTCCAGCCCGCCATAACTCCCCTCACCGCGAGTGTGCTGTGTCCCCGCTCCTCCGCCAATCTCCCAGGCGGGAAAGGGGCGTGGCCTCAAGGAAGGGGTGGAGTGGGGGCAGGGCCGGGGGGCAGAGCGGGAGGGTTGTATCTTTGTATGAAAAGGTGTCAGTGCTGCTACCCTAGGGCCAATGTACTAGTCCTCATGTGGCCCTCGTGGTGATTTGACTTTGAGATCCCTGGTCGAGGAGTACTCTTGAATTCCTCACTGATGCTGAGCTCTCACATAGCAGACTCCATGAAGAATGCTTTCTACCATTTCTGCTTGGCTAGGAGACTCCATCTTCTGTTATTCATGACTTCATCACCTCTCAGATGGATTACAGCAATGGAACACAGTGCAGTAAGACTATAGCTTGTCTCTATGGGAGACAGAGCTCTTTCCTGGGAGCTGTCCAAGACAGTGAAATGACGTACCCCAAGAATTCAGGGCCATCACAAACCTTACCACTTTGCACGGTAAGTGCAATGTGCATTTCTTTGACCTGCTTTTTCAAACAAACATGTAACAACATGTATATTTATTTAATTAACAACGATAATTAAACCCTACTAAAAAAGATACTCCACTGTACACACTTCTCCCCCTGAAGAGAGGATGAGAGAACAAACAATACGTGACAGACGTATAATCACCTTACTAACACACTACTGGAAGGCGCTCAGATACTGCAGTGATGAGCATGGTATAAGAATATAGACTAGACTAGAACACCCTCTGCAGTGTTTTTTCAGGGTATTCCATTATTGTACTGAATTAGGCCCCAATTCCACAGTATTTAAGCATGTGCGTAACTTTATTCATGGGAGTAGATATGGGGTTCTTAAACTGGGGCTTTGGACCCGTCCCGGGGTCACAAGGTTATTACATGCAGGGTCACGAGCTGTCAGCCTCCACCCCAAACACCGCTCCACCTCCAGCATTTATAATGGTGGTAAATATATTTAAAAGTGTTTTTAATTTATAAGAGAGGTCACACTCAGAGGCTTGCTATGTGAAAGGGGTCACCAGTACAAAAGTTTGAGACCCACTGGAGTAGATCAATTAAAGTCAGTGGAAGTGGTAGTAGTGGTGGTAGAATCTCCTTCCTTAGAGGTTTTTAAGGTCAGGCTTGACAAAGCCCTGGCTGGGATGATTTAACTGGGAATTGGTCCTGCTTCGAGCAGGGGGTTGGACTAGATGACCTTCTGGGGTCCCTTCCAACCCTGATATTCTATGATTCTATGATTCTATGAAGTATTCACATTAGCAAAACTGTGAATGTGCTTTGACGAATAGGGCCTTACTCTGTAAGGAAAAGAACCCCAACTGTGTCATAACAATCAGTAAGTGCCTGATAAAATGAAATGTAGATATTTATCCTGTAATCTTTGTTGTACTATATGAAAAATATTGTTGTTTTCTTTGCATTGTCTGCCTTAAAATAGCTTGTAAACAAAACAGCTTAATTTGTCTGACTGGGTTTAGCTCATCCATTGCTTCCACATTGAAATCATAACATTTAAAATCACAAATTCTATTTATTTTTAAGATTTTTCTATCTTGACAGAATGTATTACAAGTTTGAGGAAGATTTCTATAAGGGTTCAATTTAGAACTAGTAGATTATCATGTCATTAAAATTGGGCTTGACTTGTAACTGGAGCTGTCAATGAAAAATAGCTTAACAGATAGTGAGTAATACCCTTTAGAACAGTAACTTGGAACAGCTTCCCAATTAATACATAAAAATCTCCCTCATTCTTTCTTCAAAAAATGCCTTAAAATCCACCTATTTTATCACATTCTAATTATAATCCACTCGCTACTCCTGTTTTATATTGTGTAATTCTGAAACATTTTGTATTATTCCCACATGATCCCTGCAGGAAAACTGATATTTGTTTATCACAGCTCTCGTATTGTACAGTACCATGGACATTACAGTGCCATAAAACTCAATTAATGTGCTTAGTAAGTCTACTGCGAAAAAGGTTACAGCTTGCATAGTTTTTATCATTACAAGTGAAGTATGGCTTCTATGCATTTGACATTTTGGAGGGTTTTTTCAGGGATCCTAAAAGGTTTTTTTTGTCATATAATTATTTAAAATGTGTTCTCTCGGGAAGTCTTAAAATGAAGAGCTACTCTGTTCATAAACACCAATTTACCTGCATGGAATACTGATCCTCATAATGCTTCTTCTGCTACACAATCAACTAGAGACATGTTTTCTAGGCAAAAGGTATTTCGCTGGTAATTGTATAGAAGTCTTACTTTACTTAATCAAGGTTGAACTTGATCAGACCAAATGGAAGTTGGCTACCTACAAAACTACTTTGAAATTTAAACTTTAGTGAATGCATTTGTATCTCTATCCACTCCTAATCAACGGCAACACTAAAAGAATTGTACAGATGTCCATATCTATACCTGCTGAAAATGTCAGGGCATCTAATTTCATGCACCGCAGTCTGAGCATTCACTTTCATGCACAATTTTTTTTAATTTACACATGTACAAATAATGTAGTATACAACATTTTGAGAAACTAGTCCTTGATCATTATTGCTGCTAACAGCGACAACAATAATACTAATGTGCAGCATCCTTAACAAAGCGCATCACAGGGTGCTTTGCAATTCAAATATAATTAAAAAGCAACATCAAACAAGCATTTGATTTGGATTTAAAATATCTGAGTGATTCAGCTCTCTGAATATGCAAAAATTAAGAACATTAGAAAATGAATTCCTAGGGCCACACATTAAACACCCACATAGTGAGCAGGAAAGACAAGATATAGCTCACAGAAGTTCCTGCTTATCATTCCATCAGATGGAAAAAACCCATGTGATGAGGAGGGAGTTCAGCTCCATAAACTGGTAGATCTCCAAACACTTGAATATCCAGCATCTCTGCACAGCTGCCTTAATCCTTCTGCCCTTCCTTCCCCCTCCCCCAGTTGTTAATGTATGGTTCTTAAAGGAATTGTATTGCTCCTGCCATTGCTCATCCAGGGAGCAGCCCACCAGAAGTTAATGCACGTAGGAGTAGCTATAAGTCCCAATCCATTTTTTTTTAATGGCAAGTCCACTGGGTTTGCAGGACAGCATGACACAGACAGCACCTGTCCCTGCTCTAGCCAGTGCCTCTGCCTCCAAATTCATGCAGTACCACACTGTTGTGTACTCACAGAAAGGCTGCCTTGGTATCAGTGGGGCCAAAGGAGTGCAGGCTGTCACTAACATCTAACCCTTTTTTTGATATGGGACAGGGGCATAGCCACCGGCAGTCACCCCCTTAGCATCCAGGCCCACCCAAATCAGAACAGGAGTGTAGTGCTGCCACAGCAGCCTGGAGCATCACTTGGGCACCTGAAATCCAGGACGGAGCTATGAGTCCACCCTTCAAAAAGCTACTCTCTGGCAACTCTGCCTTGCCATTTTCTGAGCCGCCCATGTACATGCCCAGCTCAGCAGGTGAAACCCTCTCTCTGAGGGCACCAGGGCCAGGAAGATGGTGTGGTGTTGTTGGAGAAGCTGAGCTAGCACAGTCTGTTATTGCCTGTCCACCTGAAAGTCAGGCCCCCCTTAAATTTCCACTCCTAGCTATGCCACTGATATGGGTGTGGGGGTTCAATAAAGAGAGAGAGAGACACAGAAAGAGAGAGAAAGAATATACAACCATTAAGTGTCAGAAAAATCAAGGGGGTTGATTCTTCTCTCCTCATGAGTTTTATACCAATGTAACTCCATTGACTTCAATTGAGATAGATACTCCTAATTTACATGAGTGTGTAAGTCCTAATAGCATGTGTCTAAATAATGGCACAATTTTCATAAACAGCCATATACACATTAATGGTACTAAAAAATGCAAAAATTCTTGCCAGACAGTTCGATCAGTTTCAAACCATCTTAAAGTGCAGTTCTAACCTAAAGGTGACTTTTGAAATATCACCTTCTTATCCTATCGATATATTGTTTATGTGTATTTGAAGCCATCCTTGCAGATTCTAGTGACAATACTAAGCTTTACTCCTGTTAGAAATGCAGACCCATTACAGCTGACAGAGAGTGAGTTTGATTCTATTACTTCTTGTGCATCACAATAATTGTATATTAGGTTGAGTCAGCTTCATCTGTGTAAACCAACTGAAGGCAATGGGATCTCACAAGTATCCAGGAGGGCTTAATTTGAATACAAATGAGGTTTGCATAGGTGACCATAAGGACAAAATGTGCCCTGAAGGATCTTAGCAATGCTGCTGGAAAAGGAAAGACTCCAACTTGAATTTCCTGGCCCAAGTAGAGTTTGCAGAGCTGTTAGAAAAACAACTTTTATGTCACAAATTAAGCAAATTTGACATGTAATTCCTTGAAAGACAAACATGGAAATTCATAATGCTATTTTTCCAGAGACACTTTTCAGAGAACCACTACACTTTGAAATGTGGTATATTGGTTCTAAAGTATGACAAATATTTGCTTATTTCCTTGCAAGCACATGCAGACACACACACACTTTCTTGAGTTTATTATCTGACCGTGCAAGTCCTCAGGGGCAGTCTAAAGTTTCTGCATTTAGGATTTCCTCTGTTTTATTTCTTAAAATCAACACTGCTCTTTCAAAGTGAAATGAAGGTTTCAGAATGTAATATATTTTAGATGAAAAATTTACAGCAGACTGAATTGCTTCTTGGGACTTGATAAATTTCACATTTTTATACTATGCAACCCTTCCCGATAGCACTCTGACATCAGTATATTGGTTTTGCATATTTTCTTCTCTTGGGAAGAACGTTCCTTTTCCTTTTGACTTTAGTCACTGCCTCCAGGGGAACTAATACACCAGCAGAAGAATTCAAGGGAGGGCAAATCTAAAGAATATTTTTTTAAGGAAATAATGCATGCAATATAAAATCACGAAAGGGACTGAATGTGTCAGGTTGTTGTAATGGCATACAAGGCTTTTCCCTGCTATGCTTGGAGTTCATATTCAACCCATAGTAGTAACAATGACAAAGTTATTATTTCATAACTGTTTAATTACATTGCCTGTAATATGTGAAATGTGTTTATCATTTTATATCTTTCAATTTGTGAAATGCTCAATAGGTTCCTATGTGTATCCATTATAGCCTGGACTTTGCTACTTACGCATAGACCTGTGTTGTGGAAGCTTCAGAACTGCATTGTTCCATGAGAAGCTCAAGAAGAGAGAATGACTAACAGCACAATCCTTCTCTTAGCTTCCAAGTCTTTAGGCATGGGAAAGGTACACAGGTTGTGTCATCATTTATTGCCAAAGTTATGAGAAAGTATTTTTGGTTAAAGTGGAAAACAGATGGATACATTGCCTAGTCTCTTTACAAGCAGTCAAATGAGTATCACTGTGTTTATCATCAAAAGGACAGCTAGGGGATGTTCAAATTCAGCACACCCTGCAGCATGAAATGCCACTTTTGCCCATACATGCTGGAGTCTAGCCCCTCCTTGTTCTTCAAAGTGCATCTGGCTGGGGGAAAGGAAGGGCTTCCCATTGACTAGCCAGAGGGAGAACAGGGGAGCAATTGGCTCTTGTACTTCTCCCCCCCCACCTCAAATTTAAACCTTCAGGGGCATCTTGGGACCATCTTGCTGGGACTGCAGCTCCTTTTACCCTTACTATAGTGGAGGTATATTGAGCTGTTTCCAGCATTGTTTGCCTGCAAGAAAGGGAAAACTGATACCAACTGGTAGAGAATACAAGAGAAGAATCCCATGGGTTAGATATATGTATATTAAGTTGATCAAAGGTGGCATGTAAGCTCTTTGCCAAGAGTCCCACTGGCCATCATAATCATTTTGAAATGTTTGTATGTATAATATTATATTATCCATATTAATATATGGAAGTTACATATCTATATAGGAAATTATGTTCCCAAAGCCTTAGAGGTAAGTTAGGTAACCAAGAGTTGATATATCTTATAGAGGTTCCTTTTGAGCAGCAGGTAACAAATGCTTATCTCCCTATTTGGTCATTGTGTATTGTGTGTATCACAATGTAGCCTATTTGCATACAGAACCAGATGGTGATTAAAAGATTGCAAAATTGACATGAGAGGGAGGCCACAGGAAAAGAAAACAATCAGCAGGAGATATCCTCATTATGAAAAAGAACTATCCTGATATAACTAAAGGTACTGAGAGATAGCTGGCATCTTTTACTTTGTTGACAAGCTGGCAGTCTCATGAAAACAAAATCACAGACAGGCCTGGATGAAAAATGCTGGTAGGACTTTGGGGTGAATTTTCTCTAAAAGACATGAGAATTTATCTTGTTAAATAAGTCTAGGTTCTAGAATTCATTTGGTTCCAATATTTCTACTTGCTATCATTTGCTATCTCTTTGTTAAATAAACTTCTGCTTATTTTCCACTACAAACACATCTAAGTGTTGTGAGCTAAGCAGAGTGGTGATCTGCTGTGTAACTTGTAAGCTGGGGTGTACTGTTCCTTTGGAAGCAGTGAATCTGTGAATTATGTGAGTGTCCAAGGCAACAGGGGCTCAACTCTCCAGTGAGATGTTTGGAAGGCTTGAGAGTTGGAGCATGCTCATTGCTAACCTGCAGAGGGACAACAGAGCCTGTGTAGGCTGTGTTGCCTGGGGCTGGTGCTGTCAGGGAGCAGACCATGCAGGCACTGACAAAGCTTCCTCACACTAAGGGCAAGTGGCCACCAGGTGCCTCACAGCCCTGGGTACCCCTGGTAAAAGTCACAGTGTGGTGGGCCTAACAAAACCTGAAAACGAAAATGAGTTTTGATATTTCATTTCTCACTCCTTCCTACCCTATCCTCCTCTTTCTTCAGTGGCAAAATGGGGAAAAAAAGGGGAGGGGGACAACGCACGTTGGTGGGGAATAAAAAAAGAGGGAAACCCAAAAACCTGAACATTTTCAAAACTGAACATTATTCTTTTTCAAAACCTGAAGAGGGAAGATTATTTTGAAATTTTTCATGAAAACTCTTTACTACTTTCCAACCAGCTCCAATGGCAAGACATTTTAATGACTACTCAGGATGATATGCCATTCCTGCTATTATCCATCTGCTTCCTATGTTACACCCCAGTTCTGGTGTATTGACCCTTTGGTATGCATTTCCATGCTTTCAGGGAATTTTATCTATTTTGGAAGAGGTGTAGTTTTATCTATTTTATCTATTTTGGAAAAGGTGTAGTTTGCATCTCAGTAATATAAACAGATGTTTCAAAACTTCTTTAATGACCTTATATTCAAGCACTAATTACATGTATAAGCCTTGCTGAGCTATAAACAAGTAAAAACCCAGATACTGGCTTCTCAAGATTTGGCTTCTACCCAGGGAGATCTTAATAGGTTTGGCAGGCAATCCAATAATATTTTATCTGGGCTGTACTAGCAGCATAAACCTGCTAGATACACTAAAACTAGGAACCAAAAATCTACGAGCAGAGGAAGGAGAACCACTTTCAAGAGGTGTATCAAAAATATTTGACAGGACTTCTATGACAAAATGATTAACACATTCCTTTACTGATTTATGCAGATTTTTTTCTTTATACTGAATAGCTACATTTACTAATGTTTTCTGACTCCTGATTTTAGGAAATTAGTCCAATTGGGAAGGTCGCTAATGAATAGTACAGTGGTTCCCAAATTTGTTCCACCACTTGTGCAGGGAAAGCCCCTGGAGGGCCGGGCCGATTTGTTTACCTGCCGTGTCCACAGGTTCGGCCGATCGCGGCTCCCAGTGGTCACGGTTCGCTGCTCCAGGCCGATGGGAGCTGCTGAAAGTGGCAGCCAGTATGTCCCTCGGCCTGCGCCGCTTCCAGCAGCTTCCATTGGCCTGGAGCAGTGAACCGCAGCCACTGGGAACCACGATCGGCCGAACCTGCAGACGCGGCAGGTAAACAAACCGGCCCGGCCCGCCAGGGGCTTTCCCTGCACAAGTGGTAGAACAAGTTTGGGAACCAATGGAATAGTATATACATATGAACTTCTCAAGACAGAAAAAATAAAATCCAATTTAAAATGCATGTCATGCTCAGAGATCTTTCAACAAGTCACCTCAAGAGGTGTATAAAATTATGAATGATGTGGAGAAAGTGAAGAAGGAAGTATTATTTACCCTGCTCATAACACAAGAACCAGGGGTCTCCCAATGAAATTAATAGGCAGCAGTTTAAAACAAACAAAAAGGAAGTACTTTACACAATACACAGTCGACCTGTGGAACTTGTTGCCCGGGGATGATATGAAGATCCAAAGTATAACTAGGTTAAAAATGAATTAAATAAGGTTTATGGAGGATAGGTCCAACAATGGCTATGACCCAAGATGGTGAGGGGTGCAACACCATGCTCTGAGTCACCCTGAAATCTGACTGCCAGATGCTAGGACTGGACAACAGGGAATGGATCACTCAATAATTGCCTTGTTCTGTTCATTCGCTCTGAAGCAACTGGCATTGGCCACTGACAGGAGACAGGATACTGAGTTAGATGAAGTATTGTTCTGACACAGTATGGCTATTTTTATGTTCCTCCTCTCTCATCTTTTGGGATCTCAAAACTGTCCTACTTGTCATTTGTAGTTACCATGGTGCTGGAAGATTCCTCACTTTGACTCTTCGGAGTCAAATTTTTCTGCATTCCCACAATTTACTTTTGGCAATGCCAATGAAAGTGGATTTTGGAGACTCACGTCTGTGGCAATCTATGTGCACTCTTCAGCAGTGCTCTCTGCACCTGCCACTCCTACCTCCTGCAGTTTGTTTCTTTCCAGATCACCTGCTCTCTTGTGCTACCATGAGCCAAATTTGGCCCTCACTCACACCTGACTTAGATCAATGGGGTTAAATGGGATATAAATCAGGGCAGAATTTATGCTAGATGGGGATCTGACACTTTGTATTTTCTCTCTCTTTCTCCTGAACCATATGTGGCTACACAATGCTCATGTTTGCAAGCATAAACTTCCTCTTCTATCACTGGTTTCAGACTAGCTCATGAAAGCTTATGCTCAAATAAATTGGTTAGTCTCTAAGATGCCACAGGTACTCCTCTTCTATCACTGGCTCAGTGAGCCAGTGCCTGTAATGGGTCTCATCACACTAGGAAGATTCTACCGTTTATTCAGCAGCTGCCTCATAGAGTGTAATGCATAGATGCTAGGGCACTTTTCTTTTAAGTTAACATAGGGATGGAATGAGTTTCCCTTTACATGGGACAATTGCTTGAAGAAAACGTCTGCATTTCATGATATGAAGATGTGGCTGGACAGTAGCAATTTAACTGCATTTTTTCAGTGGCTGTGCTGTCAATCTCTCCCTTACCCTGGTGTTCCAGAGGCAACAATATAGCACAACCATGTTTCTACTCACACATATGTAACTGCAATCCGTTGGTCAGTGTGCATTATGTATCCCTATTTAATGACAGGTTTCAGAGTAGCAACCGTGTTAGTCTCTATCCACAAAAAGGAAAGGAGGACTTGTGGCACCTTAGAGACTAACTAAATAAATGTGTTAGTCTCTAAGGTGCCACAAGTCCTCCTTTTCTTTTTATGTATCCCTATTGTATATGATTCACAGAGGATGAAAGTCTGTTCCAGTCCCCAGCTATAGAGGCTAGCCTTTTAGTTCAAGCTGTAGAGATTCATGCTTTTAGCTCTGGAGGTCTCCACTTCAATCACTAGTGGCTGCCAAAATGTCAGCCATTACTTAAAGTGACATATAACACACATCAGGGTGTTACAATGATACAAGGCCTAAAGGAGCTATACACAGTGGTTAAAGTACACCAAAAGATAAGGGAAACTATCAGTGCACCAACTGAAAAAGGGGAGTTGCTTAGCCAACCTAGGTGGAGGAGAAGGGAGTTACATTTCCTCTTTCTTTGAACCCTAGCTTTACAACAGACTTGTTCTGACATGAGTTTTCATTACTGATCAATATATAGAAAGAGACTTGCCTAGTGGCAATACACTGGTATCTAGGATCTATTCCCAGTGTTTAGAGCTTAGAGTTGATGAAGATGCTGGAATATTGTGATTCAAAATATCAAAACTTTTCAGATAGAAAGTGACCAAATTAATTGCTTGTTTTACTCTCTTACTTTTAGTTTGTTGTTCTAGATTTATGTCTCAGATAGCAGTATTCCTTTGGGTAATGTTGCTCACTAATGTTTCAGATTTCCACAATTATATGGAGCCTATAGAAATCAGTCAGTCATATTTCTCTTCTGAATTGCACCACATGAGAGATCATTAACAAGTTTTGATCCATGGAGGTGGCAATTGATGCTAACATACCCAAGAGTGTTAAATGTTCTCTAAAATCTATTTCATCATTTTTAAGAGCATTTTACTTTTTTTCTGACCACTTTGGCACAACAAACAGAGAATTATGAGCTGCAAAGAGAGACTGTATGATAAATTCTAAGCATTTGAATGCTTAATTTCTTTACACCATTTTTCCTGAAAATAAGCACTCAAGAGTGTCCATATCTGACAAATGTGTATAAAAACCAAATAAAAACAAACAAATCCTATTTTCTATTAACTTGCTAAGGTAATTAATTGGCATAAAATATCAATTTTTAGCACACCCACTTCCATGTGTAATTTCACAAATATTGAAGGAAGTCTTTATGCTAGATTACTTTTGGAAACAGTTCCTACATTCAATAGATTTACTTCAACATCCAAGCAAACAGGAACAAAAAATCTACAGAAGAACAAACTATATAACTAATAGTGTACAAACAACTAGTTCAGTTTAGGTTTCCTGCTTTATAGTGGGACCACCTATACAGCCTTTCTCAACTCTAACCTCACTACTGAAGAAAACTTTCCCTTCCCTATTCATACAAGTAGTCAAAAGACAGAGAAATACCTGTGTATATATAGCTAGGGCCTTTGCCTCTCCTCAGGTGTGTATCCCACTTCATTTCATCTCATTATAATGAACTTCAGCTGATCCTCGCAAATATCTAACCACTCCAATTACCAGTGGAATTTTTCTTTCATGGGCTTTTCCTTGAACTTTTAACCCATTGTTTGCCTGGAGACAGTAACAAAAATGAGGAAAGGGGTATAGTGCTAGTAATACCACTTCACGATGTTGATAAAACTTGCCACAACAGTTTAGAGATATAAATAACATTCTGTACCTTGCTGGGGCAAGGATCCTCCGGGTGCTGGCTAAACTGCTCCATGCTAATTGTAATCACCAGCACTGACACCATCAACAGGGCCAAATTCAGCTCTGATAGAACTCTGGCAAAGTTATTGAACTTTCACCAGGGATGAATCTGATGAAGTGAGATTAACCTGTAGGAAGTTTATCTGGAGAGAGCTAAGGTTACTATGTAAATGAATTGATCAGATCAACACAGAAAGAAAATGTTGCCTGGCAGCTCAATATATTGTGGTATAGACTTCTAGACACATTGGGCATGATTCTACGTTATGATGACTTTGAGGTCCCATTGCACTGCTTCAATGGAACTGATGACTGGACACTTCCCTGGTGTAGGAAGAGTCAGTGCATGCTATAGGACCAGTGTTGCAGTTCTATTTTACCTTCCTTGTGTCCCTCAGTTCTCTGACCATGGACAACCAGTCATAACTTAAAGGAGTCTGGAGGCTGCTTCACATTACACAAAGACCCATCTTGATCTCCAGCTGGGCCCAAGACTGGGGGAATTCAAAAATGGCTTGCAACCACCTTTGCTATCACCCACATTCAGCTCCACAACTTTCTCCTGTTCTGTTTTACATAAATATAAAGGTTGCAAATACATAAACCAGGCAGATTTTCTCTCTTTCACAGTTGTCTTCCAAATGAAAGATATTTGTTGAAATAGGTGACAAAATGTAGAAAAGATCCCCCTCGTCCCCGTGGGGAAGACAGAAACAAAAACAAACCACAGCCCAAAGAGAGCATTTCCTTGTAGTGGTGTTAAATGGTATTTGATGCTCTAGAGACCTTGAACATTTATTATAGAGCCAACCAAAGCTTCATTAAATATCAGTCTAGCAGGTGTATATCTGGTACCCTGCTCTGGCCTCAGGAGCTCCCCCAGGCTATGTTCTATAGGTTTCTTTCATCTGTCATTTTGCTTTGACTTGAAGCGATTATCACTTTTATCATTGACAATATAAAACTCACTCCTGTGTGCATTTCATTTTCATTATTCTTTGCCCCATGAGGTTAAGTGACACACTGAGATTCTTTTTAGTATTTTAAAGCCTCAGAGTTAATCATTTTAAATTCTTGCCTTAGAGTGCTATTTTATTAACATTGTTGAGTAAAGTCAAAATAAAATGTACCCTTGTACTAGGAACACTTGTGGGGCTCTTGTGACCTACTGGCTGTAGTAAAAGACCAAGGGCTGGATTTTCATCTCACACCAGATTTATACTGGTTTAACTCCATTGACTTGAATGTGGTTACTCTTGATTTACAGCAGCATTAGCAAGAAGAGAATCTTGGTCTCAGAGTGGGTAAATTTCTGAGTAATAATGTACTATAGGCTGAAACACTCATTTATATTCTGATAATCATGGGCAAGCCGCTCTGCTCATAAAACACTTCACAGAGAAAGGAAGGTTTTTTGAGGTTAAGGTAGTAGTCTAGGATTAGGAGATCTGAGTTAAAGTCTTGCCTCTAATATGGAATTCCTGTATCACAAACTCTGTTTATTCTTCAATTCTCCACCAGTTTGGGATGATAATGCTTTATTCTCACTCCGTCAATTCAGATTATGAGCACTTTGGTCCAGGGACTATTATACACAACATATTTATACAGTGCCTACCACAATCTTGTTTGGGGTGTCTAGGCACTAAAGTAATATACAAATAACAATTACAGGCACCTGGCACAGTAGTGCCTCCATGCACACTAATTCAGCAGCATCGACAAATAGCATATAGTTGCCTATTTAGCACCAGCTGTGCTTTTACCACCAGCTCAGTGGATATGCATAGTCTATTTTAGTAACAGCCAGGAGAACTGCTGACATTTTAGATCCACAACAACTGATGTAGCTGCCTTAGAAATTAGAGGTAAGATCTAAGGTGAACTTTCCTGGGTAAAACCAAACTGCAAAGAGGAATACAATGAACCAATAAGAGTCATGTTGTACCTAACTGTAATATGTGCTAATACTGATAAGTGGTAAGTTTTGGTATGGTACTGACATTTATTTCTAGTGTGAAATAATTTGTTTTTTTTTATTGTTACAGCTTTATATCAATGTCAGAGTGCTTTGCTTTGTTGTAATGACGTCATATCAAAACTTTAACTAAAGTAACCTAAAAAAATAAATATGGGAGATTCTGAGCTGTTCCTCTAAGGCTATGTCTATACGTTCATGCTTCCCTGGATATTTGTATATGTACTGCTAACACATGTACTCTGTACCTATGCCAAGTGCCCACATATGCTTTCGCACTTCTCCCTTATGCCAAACTGCGCTGGTGATATGGAGCAAGTGCATACTGATGTGGTTCTGCTCCTCCTACTGCTTACTCGACAAATGTTCTTCAGGCGAAGTACCGGATACTGGATGGAATCGGTCCATAAAAATTTGATACAGCAAAAATGGCTGACCAGGGGACAGAGGAAAAAACACTGTTGTCCCAAGGAACACATATGTTGAGAGTAGTGTGCCTATGGGTTGACCACCACTTCTGTTCCCAAAGAAGCAGCACAGTGTGGTGGACAACATCATCTTGGAAACCTGGGATGATGACCAGTGGTTGGAGACACTCAGAATGAGGAAAAAGATTTTCATGGAGTTGTGCAAGCAGCTTGCACCAACCCTCCAGTGCCAGCCCACTCTATTTTGGAAACCCATACCAGTGCATAAGCAGGAGGCTGTCACCCTTTGGAAGCTGGCATCATCTGACCCCTACTGGTCAGTTGCAAACCAGTTCAGGATTCGCAAGTCAACCCTTGGGGCAGTGGTTGAACAGATTTGCCAGACTATTAACACTGTGATATATCCAAGAGTGGTTGCCAAAACTCAAGGCCCTGAAGTTATTGCAGAATTTCAGTAGATGGGGTTTCTGAACTATGCAGGGGGTATCAATAAAACACCCATGCCTGTACTTTTGTCCACCAAAAGGGGACAATGAATGCATTAACTGAAAAGGTTACTATTCATTGGTTATCCAAGGCTTAGTGGACTACAAGGGTTGGTTCATGAACATGAACAATTGACACATGGGAAAGGTCCATGATGCCAGGGTGCTCAGGAGGTCAGGGTTGTGCCATTGGGGAGGGGGATACTTTATTCCTCCAAACAATGTGATTGCACATGGTGTTTCTGTGCCAATGCCATATCTGCTTCTCCCATGGTTCATGAAGCCATACCCTGATAGTGCCAAGGACTCAAGAAAAAGGAAGTTCAACTACAGACTGAGTAGTTACCCTATGAATAGGGAGTGCATCTTTGGGCAGCTGAAACTCCATTGGTGATGTCTCTGGACCCATCTAGATGTCACTGTGTCCAAAGTTTGGATTATAGTGGTTTGCTGTGCCTTGCACAACATATATGAAGTTATATGAGAATGCTTCCACAGAGAGTGGTCACAGAACAGGGCTGTTTTTCAAAGCCTTACAGGCAGCCAGATCCTGCCCATGTACAGACTGCTCCTGGTTCTCAGTGGGCCAAAGAAATTTGTGGTGCTGTGTGCTCATACATCATGGAGCACTGAGGAGCCAGAAGGTGACTTAGGATTGTGATAATGGACTCAATGTTGATGCTATGGTGCTGCTGGAAAAGCTCATTAGAGTATTGCCACACACTTCTGTTGCAAGACACCTCAGTGGGTTTCAATCTCCTGCAGCTAATGTACTAAATGAAAGCAGACAACCTTGAGGGTCCTCCCCCTGTTAACACCTTTGGCCCTGGTTTTGTGCTGAGGGAAGTTTTAATGCACTTTAAGGGAATCATTGAGCAATGTTTTTATTATATGTTAATTGTTCTGTTTTGGGTGCATAATGTGGAGCACTTAGACATTTTTAAAGTAATTGAAAAAAAGTTCTGGATTGTTTTGGTAGGGCTTTCATAAACTCCTTCCTCATAATGTTTCCTGGCATCATTGGTCACAGCATTTTATCAGGTGCTATTCATGAGTACTCCAATGACATACGTAGTCCCATGGTTTCCAGTAGTGAATTTTGGTGAGGGTTGGAGGGGAAGGGTTGGAAAAGCACAAGATATCAGTATCAGATATCTTCAGTGTTAACTTAGTTTTGTTTCCCTTGCCTGTATTACCACTTAAATTGTTCACAAAACCATAAAGACATTTCAGTTAACTTATCTTCTGTTTTTCATTCTGGTGCTTTGGACAGCAAAAGCTATTTCACAGCATACCGTTGTCATGAACCTTTTAAAAAAATAGCAAATTCATGGCCAGGCGTTGGCAAGAGGGACTGTGTGGGAGAGGTGAAATCGTTTGCATTTCCATGTCACCAGACTTTAAAGAAACCACATTCATGTACTTTGAATTCTGCTATATCCTCTGAGCAGTATCTCAGTGACTGTACTTGGAAAACAAGGTGTGCACACAAGTAAAGTGAACAGTAAAATAAACAATAGCTTTTTATTTATATACACACATCAAACATTGAGCTAAACCAGTTTTTAACAGAACAATTGAACCAAAACCCAAAACAAACAAAACTGAAAGGTCAAATTCCCTGAGAAGTGGGCAAACGTTAATGTCTGTGGATACATCTCCTCACCTGAGAAGTGGCCAAACATCATAATGTCTGTGGATACATCTTCTCCCTGAGAAGTGGCCAAACTGAGGGCTGCCATGAACCTCTGAGGTGAGCAAATCTGCCAAAAAGTGCAGGATCCATCCAGGCAGAGGAGGAACTTTGTCATAGAATGTATTCATGTAAAAGAGGAGAATTATTTATTAAAGACATTAGGTTGGTGGTTTTGAAATGATTGTGGATGTATATATTCTCTGGGGCGGAGGGGGAGAGTGAGGAGAAGTTTCAAGGGGTTTATAGTTTTGGTCTGATGCCTGGAAATACATCCTAATGGATTAAAATAGGTCAGAGCTGATGGACTTTTGACAAAATTATTGTTAGTTAAAGGAATCTAGCACTAGAAAAAATTAGAATTGTTTTGTGTATAACATAAGTAATACAGTAACATAATATTTTAAGGCCTTACTGGCAGAGAGAATTTCATTTAACCTTTTCCATATTTTAATGAAGTATTTTCTGTACATTTATTTAATCCATTTAATTAAGATCCTTTTTCTTTTCTTTTCTTTTAATTCCCTGAATCCAGCAGATAACTTATTGGAACATTAAGCTATTTCTTGCCATTTTGTCACTTTTTCTGCCAACTAATTGATTCCCACTGTGGCTAATACAATGTATTAAAGACAGTCCTTCTGCTCATGTACTTCAAGAGGTTGGAACAATATAGTAGCTGCATCCTTAACCCAGTGGTGAGAAAGTATCTCTTGTTACGCTAGAGTGAAGCCTTTGATCATTTCAGGAACAATGGTTGACGGTTTCCAGAGAGATGCATGTCCAAGTTCTGTTTGACTAGAGGGCTAGATTATTGCAGGGAGAAGGTGACTTATCAGCAGATAATGAATCAAACTACAGGGAAGATGTGTTTAAATGATTAAGTTAAAATTGCTATGAAACAGTGAATAGTCCTGATTTGAATCAGAAGTATGACTAGTCAACTTGGGATGGAAAATGAAAAATCTGAATCCCAGCCCAAACACCAAGCAGAAACCAAATTGCTTTTCAGAGTTTATATATACACACACACCCCACTGTAATGTCTTTTAGAAGTAAATGCAGGGAAAAACAAAAGCATGGGATTAATGCTCTGCTATTAGCACAGGCTACAAGCAGGCTGCTCTGCATACTAAGAGCTCTGCACTAGACTAACTTCCAGCAGTATTGTCCTTCTCACTTTACAGCACTAAAGGAGCCTTGAAAGAGACACATCATTACCTCCCCTTCCCGAATGTTTTACAAACCCACCAACAGCTAATAAATATAACCCCACACTTTTGTTCTCATACACATACAAATGGACATTGGTCTGACCCAGTATGGCATCTGGCCCAGTATCCTGTCGTCCGACACTGGCCAATGCCAGGTGCTTCAGAAGGAATGAACAGAACAGATATCATCAAGTGGTCTATCTCGTCGCCCATTCCCAACTTCTGGCAAACAGAGGTTAGGGACAAGGTGGGTGAGGTAATATCTTTTATTGGACCAATTTCTGTTGGTGAGAGAGACAACCTTTCAAACTTACATAGAGCTCTTCTTCAGGTCTGAGAAACTTACTAAGAGTGTTACAGCTAAATAGAAGATGAAACAGATAGTTTAGCATAAGTAATTAATACATATTTTAAGGGACCATACAAGGGCTTGTATTATTTGGAATGGTACTAAGGTGTTCTGATCTTCAAAAAGTTCCTATGATTTTTCAGTCATTTCACCATCAGTCTTCCTGGATTCTTTGTGATTTTTGCAGATCTTTTTCTACTGTAATTAACTTGCATATTTTTCTCTGTCTCTGGATAATCTGAAATAGAAGGCAAGATTTATTTGCTTTCCTCATTCTATCTTATCTATATTGTACTGTCATGTAATAGAGGCACATGAAGTTGCACATAATCTAGTTGGTTCATTCAATGTAGGAACTAAAGTTTTTTGCCTCAGGTATAGCGCAAATCCTTTCTATCATTAATAAATTCTCAGCGATCAGAAAAAATGAGCCAACATGATAAAAGGATTCTTTAATTAAAGAATTGACAACAAATATTGAACTTAAAGACAGAAGACATGGATTTAAAAACTACCACTTTTATAACTTTTTTTTAAACCTAGAGTCCATTGTGGGAAAACAAAACAAAAATATATTGTACCTAACAAACCAGCAAAACTCACTGTCCCCAGCTCACAAAGTCTCAGAAATCACCAAAATCATCAGGATAGCATGGAGTTTGTCTAAGGCAGTTGCAGGACCAGCAGGTCATTGGGTTGCAAAAAACAAAACAAAACCCTCTGACATCTAAAACACTATCTCAGAGCCATAGTCAACCAAGACCTTCACCTCACACAGAGAACTACCTGGCCATTTTCTCTCTGCTTCCAGCTGCCATAGAATCGTAACTGTACGGAACTGAGTATTCTTGTTCACCTGAGCAAGATCTCTCTATCCTGAGCATGTTCACTCTAGTGTGAGCTGTCCAAGTGTCAGCACAGTGTCTCCCGCTACAGTTTAGCAGAAAAGAGGGTTGCAAATGATTTTCCAACAACAGTTTTAATTTTCCTTCATCTAGGTTTACCATTAGATCACCCCTTGTACCTTGAATCTTTGCATAGTGGAATACCTTTTTTACTGTTCACTTTTATCCCTATGCCATTCTGTTATAAGCACTTTTTTAGTCTGCAACTGCTTTAAAGTTTTTATTCTGATGTTTCACAGAAACCTCTGGTTCCTTCACATTGGCTTCCAGTTTCTTCTTCAGAGCATCATTTTGGTGCATATTTTCTAAAAAGCAAATTCTATATAATGTTGCTCTGATCCCTTTAAACATTCCTTTTTTCTCTTCCAGTTCTGCTTGCAGTTCTGAAAGAATGCAAACTGACTTTGCATTATCCTTGCTTCAAATGCTTTACACAGCATTTTTTGGCCAACTTGTAATACTCATACATGATCCTTTCTGCAGTGGCCTGGGGAATAGGCACTACCCTCCCAAAAGTTCTAGTCTTCTGGCATTTTTGCCTTTATTTGAGGATCCAGAGTATTGGATGTCAGTGATAGTAAAATATTCAAACCTTTCTGAGAATAAAACTGTTCACATCTTACAGTGGACTTGCTTTAGATGGGAGGTGATGCAAAGCCCTCCAAGTCATCTGGGAAAGATGAGCTTGATGTGAGTCTTTTTGACCTTTTGATCAGACACTTCAGACTCTTTCTGTCTGAGACTACAACTGTTGGGAAGCCAAGTTAGTAGACACAGGAAGATGGTAAATATCACTTCCTTGCAGGATGGATATTTTCTAAAGGAGACCATCATTTATTCCTCTTTGGAGACTGATCTATTATGACTTCCAAGGCCAAGTTGAGGCGACTACAAAGACAAACGAGACAAGGAACCAACGATTCCATAAGAATGAAGTCCAAAAGGACTCACATCATCCAGCAAACCCAAAGATAGGTTAAGTATGAGTAAGTCCTTTTGCCATCTGCACCTATGGGTATAAGAAAACCTAAATAAGAAAAGTAATGAGGAATCACAGCATGGAACTCATGTTCCCCTACTGGTGGAGACTGGTGTAGGGGTGTCTAACCTCTTTTATGAGGCTCTAGTATTGTAACCCAGAGCAGTGTAACAAGGCAAAAAGCTTTATTGTGATCAACTGAGAAGAAGAAAGGCAAAACCAGTCAAACTGGTTCACTGTTTTTTCCAGCTGCTGGAGGGAATATAGACAGAGGTGAACAGGGAGCTCCCACAGTCCTCTGTGGTGAGGATACCTAAGATGAACAAATGACCCCCTACCCTTTAATACCCAACAGCTCTAGGAGATGACTGCACCATGCCTCATCATTTTATGTGACATCCAGTTGGAGTGGGCACCTGACTGCACCATCACACTTGACTTCAAATTTCTTCCACCATGGAAAGCACAGAAAGCCCAGCTTGGAAAAGCTAATGCTGAATCAGTCTCTACTTAGGAGGGCATAGCACTAAGAAGCCACTGATACTAACCTTCATGCTCCTCATTGGGTTGGGTGGGACCAGGTGCACTGATGGAAATTTTATCAGGCCTAAAGCCACTTATGTGAGCATGCCTCTGGAGTCAACATGCCCTTCAACATGGATAGCATGACAGGCCACAGGAGTCTCTTTAGAAGCAGTATGAATATCCTCAAAGTCTTTCAAAAGAATCTTGAAGCAGACAAGACAGATTTTTTCTGCATTATAGGCTTGATCCTGCAGATAGACCTATCCAAAAAGTTATGAATTTGTGTGTTTCCTGGATTGGCCTCTTATTTTAAAGGCAACAGGCCCCAAGTCATGTAGATTGGGAGTAGCACCAATGAAGTCAATGTAAATCAGTATAAATTGAAATCAAAATTGGGCACAAGACTGTTTAACCTTTAATTTTTATTTTGTAAAAACTGCTTACCTGACTTATTAGAAATCAGAAGCCATATATATGGTGTCATATTTAAATCTCTTTTTTAACTCAGCCATCACTCAATATCAGACTGATTTGGTGTTGAGCCTATTTCATTTGCCCCCCATAGAGCCAACATTTATTGGATTTATTTTTCATTATTTACAATGGAAATGAGCTCATCATTATTCCACTTTACATTTCTTATTAATCAATTCACTTTTCTAGCTTGCAATCAGTTTATTAGTTTCAATAAGTGCTTCATGAATTGTTAATAACATAAAACAAAAACAAAACCCTAGAAACTGGTAAGAACTGACTCCCTTTGAAGATATTGCCTCATGCCACTATTATGTGTGAATGACATGAAGTGGGGCATGCAGTAACAGCAATGTTATCATATGATAACAAGATACCATTAGCATGCCTTTGTGTGGGTTAACTTGACCATAAGTTTGCATTTTCAGTGTATGACTAAATATAATATTGTATAAAAATCAACTACAGTCTCAAAGCATATGGGGTTAATGTGTGTCAGCACTGTATAAGTATAACATATGCCATAGGGATACTTCTTACACTCACCCATATAAGGTGTTTTTAAGGCACTTGTCAGGTGTTTCTTCAAAGGCCTTATCCAAAGTGAAGAAAAAAGTAAGGTGTCTCATCTGTGTCCAGAACCACATCAAATCATACAGAAGAATATTTCAAGTAGAGCTGGTTGAAGAGTAGAAAAACATATTCATATACATTCAAATTAAACCCACTTCATGGTTCAATATGTCCATGTCCAGACCTTGATTTTGTACAATTTTCCATAAATATTAGTTCAACTACTTTGGTTTGCATATAGGTTTGGGGAAGAGCGTTTATCTATTCAAATATTCATGTCAAGTTTGAATGTGAACATGTGTATTTGCATGTAAATGAGAACATTCATGTTAGAGGATGACCAAGCAAGTACTTCTATGTCTAAACGATTTTCTCTGAGAAAAAGGCAGAATTGAACCGCTGGCTAGGTAAGTGGTGTACAATTTTGGTTTTGTGAAACATGGGTATACCTTCTATGGAGATTAGGGCTGTATAGTTTGGATGACCTTCACCTCAGTAAAATGGGAATCAGTCTCCTGGGGGCATATGGGCTAGACAAGTCAGGAGGGTATTAAAATAATAACAAAGGAGGAGGATAAAAAGAGGGAAGACTGTGCACACATTTAGCATAAAATTGATATGCTGAGAACAAAATTAATCAAGGAACTACAGGACATGAAGAGAAGAAATTATTTCATTTCCTAAAACACTGATGCTAGGAGACCTGGGCCATAAGCAAGAGGTACTGGAATTGCTCATTTATGAACAAAAATTCAATCTAGTTGGTATACTTGAAACCGGGTGGAATGATTCACATTTGGAATGTTAAAATCAATGGTTATAAGTTATTTGGAAGGATCAAGTAGGTAAAATGCATGGGGGAGTGGCACACTATGTCAAAAATTGCATTACCTGTCTGTGACTCACTGATAACTCAGAAGAAAATGATCTTGAATGCTTACGGACCAAAGTCCTACCAGATAAAGCACAAGATGGGGTATTAGTTGACATCTGCTACAGACCACCAAATCATATTACATACAACAGAATGATCGGTTCCTTAAGCATTTATCTATAATGTGTAGAACAAAAAGCTGTGTTATCTTGGGTCACTTCAATTGAGTGACAGATGTTGGAGGTCTCTTGCTGCCAGCACCAAAATATCCTTGGAATTTCTAACCTTTTCAGATAAAGAGAAATTGATCACAGAACTAAAAATCAATGGTGGTACAAGTGATTATGATTTGGTCACATTTATAATGTGCAAACAAAATAAAATCCAGACCTTAAGAGGGCCAATTTCACAAAGATGAAAACAATTATCAACCAAATCAACTGTGAAGAAGAATTTAATCAGAAAAAAATGTTAATGCCAATTGGGAATAAGCCATATTGGTATAAACAAACTGGTTTGGAGGGGAAGTGAAGGCAGCTATAAAAATTATTTTGTACATATAAAAAAATGGAAGAAAGGAAAAGTTAATAGTAATTTTTATAAATCAGATGCTAGGAATTGTAGAAAATTGATAAGGGAAGCAAAGGGACAAAAAGGAGATCTCTATGGACATCAGAGTTACTGACAAGAAGAAGTTTTTTAAAGTATTTGAGATGCAAAAAGAATCCTAAATATGGTATTGGTCCATTCCTAGATGGAAATGGTAGAATGATCAATAATGCAGAAAAGGCAGAAATGTTCAACAAATATTTCTGTTCTGATGTGGGGGAAAACAGATGGCACTGTTTCCATTCCTCTTGTAATTCAGGTGGCTGTAAAACAGAAGTCACTAAAGTTAAACATGTCTAAATCAGCTGGTCTAGATGACTTGAATCCAAGAGTTTTAAAAGAGCTGGCTAAGGAGTTCTCTTGATCATTAATGTTGATTTTTAATAAGTCTTGGAACACTGGGAAGTTTAGAAGATGGGAATAAAGTTAATTTTGTTCTGATATTTCAAAAGGGTAAATGGTATGACACAGATAATTGTAGGCCTACCAGCCTGACATTAATCCCAGGTAAGATAATGGAGGGGCTGATACATGACTCAGTAATGAAGAATTAAAGGAGGATAATATAATTAATCCCAATCAAAAAGGGTTTATGGAAAGTAGTTCCTGTCAAACTAAATATATTTTGATGAGATTAGAAGTTGAATCAATAAAGGTAAAAGTGTTGGTATAATATACATAGACTTCTGTAAGGTATTTGATTTGATACAGCATGACACTGATTAAGAAACCCCTAGAATGATAAAAAATTAAAATGGCACACCTTAAATGGATTAAAAAAAACCCTAACTGATAGGTCTCAAAATGTAATTATGAATGGAAATCATTATCAAGTGGGGGTGCTTCTAGTGGGGTCCCACAGGGATTGGTTATTGGCCCTATGTTATTTAACATTTTTTATCACTCTCCTGAAAGAAAACATAAAATCATCACTGACAAAGTTTGCATACAACACAAACATTGTGGGAGTGGTAAATAATGAAGGTGACAATTCACTGATATGAAACAATGTCAAAATCAGAATGTAGGCTGCATGTACAGGAAGGGAGAACTCTATCCTGGGAAGCAGAGACTCTAAAAAAAGATTTGAGGATCGTGTGGTAGATAACCAGCTGAACCCAAGCTCCCAGTGCAATGTTGTGGCCAAAAGAGCTAATGAAATTAAGGACAAATTCTTGGATTTATAAACAGGGGAATCTTGGATGCATAGCCAAGCAAAACTTGATGACTAGACTGCTGCTGGAATACTCTGTCAAGTTCTGGTGTCCACAATTCAAGAAGGATGTTGATAAATTAGAATAGGTTCAGGGAAGAGCCACAAGAATGATTAAAGGATTAGAAAACATGCAGTCTAGTGATAGACCCAAGAACTTTCATATATTTAGCTTCACAAAGAGAAGGGCAAGAGGGGACTTGATTACAGTCTGTAACAGAGGTCGGCAACCTATGGCACACGTACCAAAGACGGCACGCAAGCTGATTTTTAATGGCACGCTGCTGCCTGCCAAGTCCCAGCCACCAGCCCTGCTCAGCCCACTGCCGAACCCAGGTCAGGACCCCGGCAGGCAGTAGCGTGCCATTAAAAATCCTGCCTACCCGGCTTGCTCTTCTCTGCCCCCCCCCCGGGGGGGGGCAGGGTGAAGAAGCTTGGCCCTGCCGGCTGCTGCTGCAGAGCAGGCAAGCTCCCCCCTCCCCAGCCTCTTCCCCCAGCGTGCTGGGTTCCTGCCCCTCCTCCTCTCCTTCCCTGCCACCGATCAGCTGATGGCCCTTGCGAGGGAGGGGGAGAAGTGGAGCTGCAGTGTGCTCGCTGCTCTGGGGAGGAGGCGGAGAAGAGGTGGGGACAGGGCCCGTGGGGTGGAATCAGGGCATATCCCCTCCAGCCCCCTGCCGTGAGCCGCTCAGGGCAGGGGGCTGGGAGCACCCCCACGACCCCAGCCTACACCCCCAACCCTCTGTCCTGACCCCTGCACCTCCCCCTCACATGCCCCCAGCCCTCTGCCCTGACGCCTGCACCCCCCACGACCCCAGCCCTGACTCCTGCACCCCCTCACATGCCCCCAGCCCTCTGTCCTGACTCCTGCACACTCCTCACACACCCCCAGCCCTCTGCCCTGACTCCTGCACCCCCCATACCCAGCCCTACCACACCCCATGTCCTGACTCTTGCACCCCCCACATTCCCACCCCCACCCTGAGCACCAAACGGGAGCTCCTGCACCATGCTGCCCATTCCCACCTGCACCCCTCACACCAAATGGGAGCTGTCCAGGTAAGCACTCCACCCCCAAACCTCCTGCCCCAACCCTTAGCGCCCTCCCTCACTCTAGCTCCTGGCCAGACCCTACACCCCAACCCCCAGCCTGCACCTTCACCCCCAGCCCTGTGCTCAGTGCACTCCCACCCTCAGCTCAGTGCAGAGAGAGGGGAAGAGAATGGGCTAGAACCAAGGAGAAGGTAGGTACCCACTCTATGTGGGCAGGGCTGGGATCCCAGACCAGCAGCGGGCTGAGTGGCCGTGGGCTGAGCCACTCAGTCCACTGCCGGTCTGGGGTCCCAGCCGCCAGCCCCGCTCAGCCCGCTGCCAGTCTGGGGTTCTGGCTGCCGGCCCCTTGCCAGCCAGGGCCCCGCTCAGCCTGCTGCTGGCCTAGGTGAACAGAACCCCAGGCAGATGTGATCATACATGCACACACTGTGCACATTAGCTTTGCAACAATTGGATCAAATCCTGAGGTTCTCCAGGTCCTTGAGGAAGGAGCTATGGAGAGACTTCCCCCTTTCAGAACTTCAGCTATGTTCTGAAGCTGCATAAGTCTCTGGCTCCACACTGTCAATTACCAAAATGATACTGTATCTAGGGATCGAAGTAAATGGACTTCTATAGACTTGAGTGTAGCAGGATAAAGCTTTTATTTAGTACCTTTATATACCATCAGAATGAATCACTTCTCACATAGGAATGTGGGTACACAACTGTCATTTCATTGTTTTGCGGCACCAGGAAGGGTGTGTAGCAATGCTAGGAGGAGAAATATACAATGTTGGCCCTTGACCCATGACCTGAGTGTGATGCTGGCAGTCCCAGTGCCAGATCCTGCCAAGGCCCTTAGGCCTCACTGAACACTGACAAATGCACAGTTGAAAACCAGTTTTGCTTACCTGTGTGTTAATGTAGTTAAAATAGATATTAGAATCCTACGAATGTGTTTCATATTTAGACTTTATGGAATGCTCATAGGATGCTGCATGTATTACTCCTACATAAAATATCTTTATTCCATGTTATAAGGCAGCAGTTTGCAAACTTTTGGAGCTGAGCCCCTCCCCCACCCCCCATCTTTGAGTTACAATTTTTGGTTACGCCCCCCCTAAACCCGGACAAAAATAGACACATGCAAAAGTATGCTTGAGAGACTACTCAAACCTATCAAAAACCTTAATACAACTTTAATTAAATTACCTACACCTGTAAGTTTGAAATACACAGATACTTACCAATGGCACAGCCAAGGCATCCTCAGCAGTGGACTGCTTCTATCTTGCAGCCGGAATGCACTGCTTGGGCATGGCTAATAACTGCCCCTCTGCCACCCTCCCCCCCCAAGGATTTCTGTGTGGGGTAAGGCATGTGCTATGCTCTGTGAGGGTCAACCCAGTGCTGGGCATGGAGGCTGCTGGGAGTGGAAATTGGCGCTGCCGCAGAAGATGTTGACACTGACCCACAAGCTGTGTGCCGCTGAGGTGAGTTAGGGGTTAGAGGTAGTGCTCCCTTCCAACTCCCCTGGGGGCTGACCTAGACCCTGCTGTGCAGGGCTGGCACAAGCTGCCTTACATCACCTCTCACCCCTCCCCAACATTCCTCCACACCCCTAGGAGGTGTGTGCCCCACAATTTGAAAACCTCTGTTATAAGGTAAAGTTTAAATGCTTGCTCTGTAACTATAAAAATATTTGCTAAGGTTGCGAATCCCCCACCATCAGGGAAGAATCATTACCAAATGTGAAATACCAGTTCAACACAAGAGGTGTTATTTTCTCCCCAACAAAAGAAGGTCTGACAAGTCACTGTGGACCACAGACTTTGTTGGTTGTTTCCCCACAGCCGAAGAGGGTATGTGTCCAAACCCTCATCCAATGACAGCTTGAATGATGGGGAAATTGAATAAAAATGCCTGTTAAGGAAAATATATTATTCCTTTGCTGCTTGATTTCTAAGCTTATGTAAGGAGTCCCCAGATGTTTTGCCTAGGTTAGCCCGAAATGGTATACAGAGACTGCGTACTATAGAAGTTGCTATTACCTTTTGAAACCTGACTGTAACTCATTTTTGTGTATGCTTACCTTAGTAACCTTGTAAAAAACTTTTATTTCTTTGTTCTTAGTCCATTTACTATAGGATTGGCTACAAGTGTGAGATTTAAGGTACACATAGACCTGGGTAAGCGACTTTGGGACTGGGAGTAACCTGAATATTTTGTGATCTTTGTTGTAAAGTGGCCATCTATCACAAAGTCAAGCTTGCTTCGGTGGCAAGATAGATCAGAATGCCCAAGGGGACTGTCTGTGAGTCCATGTTAAGGCTGTATAGTGCCTGAGGAGTTTACACTTGTTAATTGTTGGTGAAATGCAAGTATAGAACTCAAAACAAGTTTGTAGTTTCTGCTCTGCTTCTTAACAGTCTGCCCAGAGGTTAGTATTCTCACTCATGAGCCACCCTAGTCAGCATGACATCTGGCGTAGTCTTGGCAGGATTCACATACTACACGTCAAATTGGATTTATGGATCATAACCCAGCGCCGTTAAAAGTTTAAACTGGATACTGAGAGTTTTTAAAAGTTAAAAAATAGACACAATGAGTGGTCATATGATGGTCTTGAGACAAAAGACCTTGTAAAGTTATGTAAGGAGAGGGGACTATCTACTAAAAAGAAAACTCCAGATCAGGAGATGAGAGCTTTGCTCATAAATTCTGACTAGGCATCCAAGCACCCTCCTGCCCTAGGTGCCATAGAGACAATTGCAGTGGAACTGGCTTGATTGCAGTACCGGGCAGCCCAGGAAGAATGTAACCCAGAGGCTGGGTGGTCCGCTGAGGTGAGTCGGGGTGGAGGTGGTGCTGGACACTTCTGTGTGGGGCTGGCACAAGCTTCCTGGCATCACTGCTTGCTAGGGTGACCAGACAGCAAGTGTGAAAAATTGGGATGGGGGTGGGGGGTGGGGTAATAGGAGTCTATCTAAGAAAAAGACCCAAAAATCAGGACTGTCCCTATAAAATCAGGACATCTGGTCACCCTACTGCTTGCCCCCCCATGTTCCTCCACACCCACTTGGGGAGGTGTACCCCACAATTTGATGGTGGAACTGTGGTTAAAGGAGATCAAAGAGGCTGAGGAGAAAGCCCACCAAAGACTCATGGGGCAACAAGAAACCTGGGAGGGAGTTCACACATTGCAGCTCAGAGTACTGGAGCAGCAAAAGGAGTTTCCCCAGTCAGTGAATACAAGGGAATGGGAGAAAGACTGCACAATTTATGAAGAGACTGACTGTATAGAAGAGTTCCTATTCATCTTTGAGAGACTCTGTGGGATCCACAAGATCCCAGAGAATAAGTGGATGCCTATCCTCTTGACCCGATTAATTGGGAAGGCGAGACAACTTTTTAATGATTGGGAGGAGAGTGTATAGAAAATCTAAAGAAAATGTATTGAAAAGGTTTAAGATTACCCCTAATTATTGAAGTATAGAAAGAAATCTCAACATGTTTGACAATATTACTCATGTTGAATATGTTCATAAAATGTGTAATTTTATGAGACAATGGATAATGGGGGCATGGGCTGAAGGGGATTATGAAAAACTGGTTGATTTGACGGCCAAGGAACAATTGTTATGGGTGAGGTGAAGGCAGCCATCTGTGACAAAAAACCTTCCACAGTTCTGGAAGCTGCAGAAATTGCTAATGGATATGTTGAATCAAGGGCTCATTTGTGGGTGGGGTGGAAGGCACAAATCCCAGGGGAAAGGAAATTCCTCCGTCCCGCAGTTTAAGAGGGAGAAGGGATCTGGAAAGAATAAACCTATCCCCAACTTCAGTAAAAAAACCCAAAGGAGCCCAGGTTTTAAAACCTCCCTACACAAAGGGAAGGTAGATACTCTGCCATCACTGTGGGGCTCCAGGGCATATAAAACCAAATTGCGCAAAACTTAAGGTGACCCCATGATCCAGAACTCCCAATGTGAGTACTATTACCATGGTACCAGAGGCAGCATTAGAGATGCTGCAGGAGACAGTGAACTATGTTAGCACGCAGTCTTGCGAAGGTAGTGAAGAATTTATTAAGGATGCTAAAGTAAATGGCATCAATTGTAAAGGCCGGAGGGATGGAGCATCCCAAGTCACTGTAGTCAAGGACATTTTGGTAAGGAAAGAATACACACTTCCTGGTCAGAGTTAGCTTCGTGGTCAGAGTTAGCTATATTAGCTTTGATTGAATTCTTTGTAACTGTGCCTCTGGCTAAGGTCCACCTTGAGTGGGAGGATTTTAAAGGAGGGATTATTGTGGACGTCAGAAACCTGCTTCCTGTTGATATCTAACCATGTCTAAATATGTTAATGTCATTACCTGCAGGCACAAAGAGTGTGTTTCTGATTCTCCTTCTTTGTCTGTGGACAGTAGGGAGAGCAGCCCTGATGGTCATGAGCCACTCCAGACAGTGTGACACTGAGCACAGGTAATCAAGTAAATAATCATTTATATCTTAAAAAGAGTTATGATGCTTGCTAAATTAGTGCAAATGAAACTAAAGCTATAATGCAAAGGAGTAAGCAAAGAAACAATGTTTGTTTGTTTGTTTTTTTAAATGTGATTTGGAATAAGTCTTAATCCTAGTATTTAATTTGAGGCCTAGTGGTAGTAATAGTTAGCACAAGGCCACATTAAATCTAATAGAAATTAGTATTAGTAAATAAGCTTGGGTCTGAAGATTTAGCAATAAATATCTTGTGATAAACTGTCTAGACTGTAAAGGCTTTATTCAGCCAGACTTTCTTAACCTTATTGTATAGAGAATGTCCTCTCTGTGCAAATGCTTATGATAATTGTTGGAACCCCCAAAATGGACAGCAGGAATGGCAAATATGGACAAGAGGCCAAGACTTAACTAGATATGGTTTTGCAGATATGTGGGTGTAAGGAATAGGTGCATAAAGTGGGAATCAAATCCATCTTCAGCAGGGCTTTGTGGTAGAAGATTGGTGACAACCTTAAATCTCAATCTCACTTTAAGGGAAGAAGTCACAGTCCTGCAGATTTGTGAGTATATGTGATGCGGATTCTGTTGTTATTCTTATCTTATTTTCTAGTTCTGTCATTTTGCTTATATTGATCATAGTATTAGTAAAACTGATAAGGTCTCTACATGTGTCTCACCAATCATCTTCTTAGTTAATCTCTAAGCAGCCACTAAAGAAAGAACCAAAGAAAGAAATGACAAGGGCATTTTGCACCCCAAATTAATCATAGAGCTACAACAGTCAAAGGAGAGATCACTTTTTAGGCTTCTGAATTTAGATTAAGTTTTAGAGCTGACATGTGGAAATCAGAACTGGTAATTTTAATGGACATTACCAAATACAATGTTTTACTGAATAAAGATAAAGGGCCAAAGTCATCCTTCTGCCTGTCACTTAGAAAAGAGAAAAATAGGGATTACTCGTCTATGTGTGACAACTGAAATTAGCCTTTGCTTTTTTAATTAAAAGGATTAAAGTTGTTCAATATAGAGGTTCAGTCCTTGGGATAAATTCTGATCTCAATTACACCAGTGTGAATTGGAGTATCTCTTTTTTCTGCAATAAATTTACTTAAGATTTACAGTGGTGTAATTGAGATCAAATTTTCACCCATTGTTATTAGACAAATTTTACATATGCTGTAGCAAGGCGGGACTCACTGGTGTAGTGCCTCCTGCTGGTCATCCTGGGAATTAGCTCTCCAGCCTCCAGATCTCCCTCTGCAGGCCAGTGTCTCACCTGCCGCTGGCCCCCATGTCCCTCCTGGACCCCGGTGCCCCTCTACATCAGGGTTCTGCCCCCAGCAGTAACACACAATCTTGGTCTCCCCTCCCAGGGGAACCCCCAACCCTCTATCCCCACCTTGCCTCAGTGGCTACTGGCAGTCACCATCTAGCCCCCCCCCATCTCACTGGGGCAGACTGCAGTGTAATGGCCACTCATCATTTGCAAGGGGCTAGGACCTGCTGCCTTTGCCTATCCCCAGGCTGCCCCTCTGCAGCCCCAGTACTTTTGTAAGCCTTCACCAAGATCTGCAGCCTGGGGGTTTATTAGGCTGGAGCTCCTCAGCTCCCTTTGCTCTTCCCCAGCTTAAGGTCCCTCACTCTCAGGCAGCTAGCCCTTCCCACTCCAGGGCTAGAGTGAGACTCCTCTGCTTCTGGCCCACAGCCCTCTTATAGGGCCAGCGGTGGCCTGATTGGAGCATGGCCCCAGCTGTGGCTGCTTCCCGCAATCAGCCTGGCTTTTCCCCAGCTGCAGCCCTCTCGAGGGCTGCTTTAATCGCTTCAGGGATGGAGCCGGGTAACCCCCCCGCTACATATGAGTAACCATTTATATAAAATATTCCTTATAGTGGATGCATGATTTCCTACTGTCATAGAGGCAGGTTCTTCTGAGGGGAAACAGCTAGCACACTGTAAATTAGAACTCATATTTTCAAACAGATGTGTACATAGTAGCATATGTGGACATGCAACAAGACTTTTGCACATAAGCACACCTATGGAACAAGCAAGAGTCTGCACACACTAAGGTTCACATCTGTCTCACAATTTGGATACAGATACATATCCATCACTTACCTTAATACTCAAGGGAAAATCCCTTTGTAGATGTATACAAAACCTTTTTGATTCTTTCCCAATAAATACCTTTTCAAGCAGGCTTTTGCAACAAGACTCTCTGTGCACAATACTTAATGTTTTCTCTTCCATATTATTATTCGAGTCCCCAAAAATATGCTAGTTGCTCAAAACAACAAGTAAAAGTATGTTCTCTGTCTCAAAGAGCAAACATCCATCTAGTTAGCATGAATCTCAAACGAAGGTAAGACCAAAATGAAACCCTTTTTGTCTATTTATCTATTTCATTCATACCCTCACCTCTTCCTTTCCCACAAT
This sequence comes from Chelonia mydas, assembly GCF_015237465.2. NCBI lineage: Eukaryota > Metazoa > Chordata > Testudines > Cheloniidae > Chelonia > Chelonia mydas. The sequence continues at coordinate 47,401,769 of NC_057852.1, forward strand.
CCCTCCTCCCGCTAAAATGGGTAGGAAAAACAACGCAGTACTGTGTGTGAAGTGTAAATGTAGCTAATGGGCCAGATTCTGCTCTTAGTTACACCAGTGTAAATCAGGAGTATCTATTTTGACACCAATGAAATTACTCCAGATTAACAATAGTTAATATAATAAAATAGTACCAATTACTATAATAGACCAAAGATAATTTTGTAGCTCGTCAATTAAAACTGTATTTACTACAATAAAAAGCCGATTTTCTGGTACTCAAAACTGTCAGATGACTGGGAATTTAGAAACTACAGGGAGCAGAACTACAACTTCCACAGTGTTTGATGACCTTGAGGAAGTGAGCTAAGACTGGAAACTCTATCTGTTCCTCCTTAGGTCAGGGCTTTGTGGAAGCTGGCTGGAACAAGCTGATCATTGCCACACACTTCTGTACAGTCAGCTGGCCTTGAGGCAGTAATTCTTGGGGAACCTAAGAATTTCCTGAGGGGTTGAATTATTAGATTATTACACGATGTCCTTTCACTACTGAGCACCAGTATGCCCTTTTTTATGTTAAGAAGGGCGTTCATAAGATATATTTGATAAAAGCTGGGCAGTCAAGGAATTTTTTAGGCTTTTTTCTTAAGTAAACAGAGGGTTAAGTTAAGTTTTGAAAATACTGATCATATTTGCACTCATATTACTCAGGAACTTAATGATCCTTGTACTACAGCAGTTGTAGAGATATGTTTGTAGAAAATTATAATTTAGAGATGCTTCCTCCTAGGGGATAGTATTATGAGCATAGGAATTTGGATCTGTGCCCTGGAGGTAGGGATTGGGAATACAGTATGGCTGTTCACCAACGATGCTCTCCAGTTAGTTTTATTCCTTTCTCATTCACTGATTTGTTATTTAATGAACCCCAAGATTTTGACAGCTGTGGTCACCTGAATTTATTCCTGTCTCATAATTGGAATATATCATTTTTTGCAAGAAATGAGTGTATAGGCCAAAAGAGAAGTAATTTATTCATGACTATAATTTTATGTTAATATATATGAAACGTGAGAAAAAATCTCTTCATCTTTGATTTTTTTAAATGAAATGTTATTAGCTTTCTCTGTGTCTAGCTGGAGCTTTTCTAAACATCTCCCATCATTGCTCCCCAAGCACAACAGTAACGTATTTATACAGCATTTTTTATCGTCAATGTAATCTTAATCCGATTTACTGTCTTTTGTCAAATCATGATTTATTATTTTAGTTATGGTAACATCATGTTATGATCATATTTTGATACCATATGGGAAAAAACTGAACAAAATATATCATATATCATAGATATATTTTCCATAATGTATAAAATAGCTCTTAATACTTCATTTTGCTTTAAATTCTTTACAGGGCACACGTTCAAAGCATGACCTCTTTGTGAATCCATAACTTCATAGTAAATTGCATACACCATTTCTAAGCATTTCAGTTCTGAGTGAAAATGGGGTTTGTATTAGTAAATTTTATCCCGTGAATACACAAATGATACTGTACAAATTGTGTGTGCAAGTAATTATCATGCTTATAGTTGTGTAGGCACAAATATGGGCCAGCTTGAAGCTACTTTTAAAATCTGGCAATAAAAATACATACATTAGGCCATATGGCTCCGTTCCTTATCATATACTGAGAGCTGTCTCTATTTATTTGCACTTGTAGTACATTCAGAACTGTCCATTTCTATTTATCTGCAGGCCTTTATTAAGCATAATGGCTAAACTGCCAAAAGATGTCAGCATATTGTAGGGGATCAAAGAGAAGAACAACAGAAATGATTAAGGGTCTGGAAGGGATAGAATGTGTCAAAGGATTAAAATAACTCAATATGGATTGGTCATACAATGACTAAGGGAGACATGATAACCATTTAAATGTAGTGCTGTGCAGAATCCTATCTTCAAAGGATACATCTACACTTGCTTCTCGCGGAGTGGTTCCCAGATTGAATAAGTATCCTTGCCCTAGCTTTTATTGAAAGCTCACTAAAAACAGTAGTGTAGGTGCAATAGCATAGACAGCGGCAAGTGGTGACATAGGTTAGCTGCCTCTAATATGTGCCCATTGGGTCCGGGCACGTTTGCACTTGGGACAGTTAGTCTGTGCTGCCACTGCCCATGCTACTGCAGTACACTACTCGTTTTAGCATGCTAGCTCAATGAAAGCTAAAATGAGTATTTCTACTCAAGCTGGGACTCCCACCCATATCTCCAAGTGCAGACATAGCCTAAGGTGTCCAAGGTAACAAAAATCCAACTCGGTCTATTACATAAAAGTGTTTATAGAAATTACCAAACATTGAAAAAAATACTGGTATGTAAATGCGTGGCCTCAGGGAAGTCCTGGAGGGGGTCCCTTCTCTCAATTTCCCTGTTGAGTCCCCAGTAACTAAACATAGTGGAAAAGACCATAATCTAAAAGTCCCCAAACATAGCCCATATCACCCTCCCCACCACCCAGTGTATGTAGTCCTTAAAACCCAGCTTTGTTCTCACCACACCTAGATTCTTTGTCAGTCCTATTTTGTCCCTCTGCCAAGACAGCCACCACAGCCTTTCCTTCTGACATGTAACCCCATTTTTCTTAGTGGGAACTCCCACCGTCTTTCTGCTGGGAGCATTCTTGCCAGAGAAGCATCCCTCACTTCGCCTGGCCCTCTCAAGGTTCCTTTGGGGCACAGCTCTCTGGCAAACAGATGTCACCAGGTAAACCCCTGGGCAGCTCCCCCTTCCTTCAGCCCTCTTTGGCCCTTGGCTCTGGCTCTCTGCTGAGAACCAGCAGGCATCTCCATCTGCTACTCCTCTTGCCATCAGTCCTCTCTGGTCCTGGCTCTCTAGCTTGGGGACACCAGTGAGCAAACCTTTCTTGCTGTTTTCTTGTCTTCAAGTCTTTCCTAGGAACCACCTTCTGCTTCTGGCAGCTCTCATCTCCTATCCTTCCTGACTGAACCAATTTGTGCTCCCTGGGTCATCTTCTTCTGGGTCGTCTTCTTCTGCTTTATCATGAAGCAGACATTTGTATGTAGTCTATAACCACCACTACTATATTTGTTGTACATTCATGCCACTAAACTCTCTTACCCTGTGTCACGGAGTCCCTGGGCGATACTCTGGAACTGCTCCCCATGAAGCCAGTCAGGACTCTGGGGCAGTCGCCTTTCTGTGAGCAGCCTGTCTTCAGGACACACAGCTCACACAGCTTCCACCTTCCTGGGTCTGACCTCGGAGCATTCAGCATCCTCTGCCCCTCCGTGCGCTTCCCCCAACGAGTCCGCTCAGGCAGGGCTCCTGGGGAAGCCAGAGGGTCCTGCACCCCAACTTCGCAGTCAGACTTGACTCTCAGCCAGCCAGTAAAACAGAGGTTTATTAGATGACAGGAACATGGTCTAAAACAGAGCTTGCAGATGCAGAGAACAGGACCCCTCAGCTGGGTCCATTTTGGGGGGCAGTGAGCCAGACAACCACGTCTGCCCTTCACTCCATGTCCCAGCCAGCCCCAAACTGAAACTCCCTCCAGCCCCTCCTCCTCTGGGCTTTGTTCCTTTCCCGGGCCAGGAGGTCACCTGATTCCTTTGTTCTCCAACCCTTTAGCTCTCACCTTGCAGGGGGGAAGGGCCCAGGCCATCAGTTGCCAGGAAACAGGGTGTCGGCCATTCTCTGTGTCCAGACTCCTGCACACACCTGCCCTCTAGGGCTCTGCAATGATCATACACCCTTACCCCACCCCCAGATACTTAAGAACTGCATAGGGGAAACTGAGGCACCCCCACAATATTCGGAGGAAACATTAAGAACAGTCCCACTTCGTCACACCCTGCTCTACCTCATTCAAAACAAAACAAAACATAGTAGAGCTTGTTTAATGTTACCCCACTTTTCCAGTACTCTCACTAAAGGTCCAAATTCTTCATAAAGAGCCTCTTTTCCCTGGGAACATTGTCTACATTCCCTCTGGTGATCCCCTTTTCCTTTAATCTTACATGTATTACATAACGCATCCTTTTGTCTATTCAATAACTATATGTTGTTACTCAATCCACAGTGACCAATTAATAGTCTAAATATGAATACTTCACTGATCCTTTTATAACTTTGGACTAGCACAGTCTCTTCTAATTTGGGGCATACTTCATGGAATTTTCTTCCTCTTTTCTTCCTGGTCCACCATTCTTGCCATTGCTTATTAAATCCTTTTAAAACCAAACTTTAAAATTCCTACCTACTCAAAGGAATCTTTATATCAGTTTCTCTATGTGTTAAAGTATTTTTCCCTACTTTATCCACCGTTTCATTGCCAAGTATCCTAGCATGTGTTGGAATCCATTCTAGTACCGTGTTCACACCCAAACCTAATAATTCTGTTATGAAAAAGAATATTTCATTTTTAAATCATTTGCTTTCTGAGGTACCCCTTTTAATTACCGTATATCGGATAATGAATCTGAAATGATAAAAGATGCCATGGGCTGTACATCCCTTATCCAGTCTAATGCTAACATTATGCCCAGAAATTCAGGTGTCATAATTGCTACCAAATTAGATAGTCTTTTAGATTTCTGAACTCTAATCTCAGAGAAGCAAAAGGCTGCTCCTACTCTACCTATTTTTTATATTTAGATTTGTCAGTATATATTCAGCAAAGGTGACTCAATTTACCTCTTAAGCTTTATTTGTATATATAGGATATATACATATGTATATACGATAACTCTCTTTCTCTTTATTTCATTACATAATTCTAAATACACATCCAGAGAGACCATTTCCCAGATATAATTTACTGCCCCATAACTATAGATTTTAATCTCTTCTGGTCCTTTCATTTCACTTCTCTTTTACCCACATTTTAACCCTAAGAGCATGAAGGAAGTTGTTGTTTGGCTATATTTTGTCCACTTAATTCCCAACATTACTCATATTTGTCCCATATTCTTATCTGCACTACTTCACTGGACTTAAGTCAAAAATGTCAGATCTAACAATTTCATTGTTAAATTAATAGGCATTTCTCCATGCATTACACACAGTGATGTCATAAGAATTATCCCACATAAAGTTTGTAGCACTCAAGCTTGAATTGTTTCTAACTTTTTGAGCTCCAATCTGGATGAATAACTAAAGGCTGGGCATCCATAATCTATGATTTCATTAATGCTTCTATAAAGCATCATCAGTGCTTCCTCACCCGCTCTCCAATTAAATTCTAGCAATACTTTTATTCGCCTATCAGGGTTTCTTTCTCACTAGAACTCTCATAAACACCCAAGGTGCTCCTCACCCTCTTAATTGGCCCAACTAGGAGTACCTAGACTGGAACAGGAGACCTGAGTCTGCTTTCATTTAATGGACCAGTTACCCGATTACAAACTGGATATGTTTAATGTAGAAGTATTATTTAAGAGTCTTGAGGTTCCTGGTAAGATCATTGGTTGGCATGTTAATGAACTGAAATATTCTAGAAATGGGGGAAAATATGGATGAAATCATCAAGAATATAGTTGTTCGGTTAATTTTAATGGAAAGAAGTTGTCACTTTTTTTCTGGACACTGTGTATCTGGGGGTTACTAAAGTACCCACCTGGACAGGAGAGTGGGTGAAATGGAAGAAGCTTAGTTTCACCATTATGACTGAGACTACCTGCCAGGATGCTGGGATCCCCAATAACCCGTTGGGCTTTCACCCTGATCTTGAAACATAGTCTGAAGAGACTGGATTTAAAGAGAGGGAAACAGATAAAATAACCACTAGAAGTGGGTAAAAAATTTTAGATGGAACTTTTTTGGCAAAAAATGTAAAATGTTTTTGGTGTCACCAAAACACTTTACATTTTACAAGTTTGTGTCAATTTTGTCAATTTTTTTTCAGTTAAAAGAAAATAATTTAGAAAAAATCAAAATGTTTCATCTTACATTTTCAAAATGAAATGTTTCAATTTTGGTTTGGAATGACTTTTTGTTTCTAATTTTCCATACGTGTTATTTTTAAATGGCTGAAATCAAAATGAAATGTGTCAATTTTGTCAAAACAAAATGTTTAGTTCAACACAAAATGATTTTTTTGTACATTTCAATTCACCAAAAAATATGAAAATTTTCATTTCAAGCTGATCAGTTTAGGTGTGGTGGAGTGTATGTGTGAGATCTGGAATTGCCTATGAACCCCAAAATCTATTAGTCCAGCCTCTTTTTGAAAACCTCCAAAGAAGGAGCTTCCATGACTTCCCTAGGCAGTCTGCTCCATTGTCCTAGTGTTCTTACAGTTAGGAACAGTAGGACAATGGAACAAACTGCCTAGGGAAGTCTCTGCTGGCTTTCAATAACCAGAGGTGAGTCAAGTCTCTGCCGCTCTGGACACCGGTATTCACATGACTGACCAATGCACTACATCTCACAGCAGTTCAAAGGCTCCCTATGTGTGGAGTGGGAGTTAATCAGACTCCCTGAACTGTTCTGCTTCTCTCTCAGCTCCTGAACTCAAAGCTCAAAATTGAAACTAACTAAAACTAGTCTTTGGCTCTGAGTCAGGCTATCCCCTCCCACTGAGAGGACTGAGCGGCCCTGGCCCAAGAAACTGCTTGTCCATATCATGGAAAAGTCTCCCTAATGGACTCTGCATGCATTTCTAGTCCATTCTGTCCCCACCACTGATTCTACACATTTTGAGAAATAGTGTCAGAGGGCTCTGGTAGTCGTTGTTGTTGTTGTTGTCCATATGGTAGGCTCAGTCCAGAGTTCCAGGAGCTGGTAAACTCCAATGGGGGTTACACATCCTAGTTTGGCAGCTCAGCTGCTGGCATCATAGCAAGGAGTACAGGCTACTTCTAACTCCTGGAGAATCCAGGGAAAAGGGGAAACCCTCCAACACCCAGTCTTTCTGTAGAGATGTCCCTAACCCCAAAGGAAATCTTATGGTTACCACAGCTTCAGGAACTCCCACCGAGGTCCCTGAGATGGAACTTTCTAGCTCTTCTTCCCCACACCCTGGCAAGAGGTCAAATAATTTCAGCCTATAGGAAAGTTCACAAGTCTCTCCCACTTCCTGTCCTGCTCCCAGGTCTGGAAGGGAAGGTTACTAGGGAGGGCTCAGATAGGGTACAACAACCGTACCCCTCAAGGTAATATGCATCCACCCCCAGCCAAGAAGAATCCTCCACCAAGAGAAAACACCTGCACTTGCTGCCATCCTTCTCTGCTTTTGCCGGGGGCAAACAGGGTTCTTTGTCACCACCAAAAAGTTAAAGCTCTGGTTCCTGACATATATTAGCGATCCAGACATTGGGCTGTCATGGCTGCCACTGGGCTGCCCACCTACTATGCATGCTCTTTATTGCTACCCTGGCTCCTTCTGCTGAGCCTCTAGGAGAAATTTTGCTGGGATCCTGCTGGTCACCCAGTTGCTCTTGGGGACAGCCTAACCCAATAGTGGGTGGAGGAGGAGGCATAGTTGCATACAACCATGGCAGGCTCCTCCGCTGCCTGCTGCCTACATGCAGCTTTTCATCCCTGCACAGAATGGTGCTGCAAGCAAGGGGAAGGACTTATTGGTGCCTATGAGGAGGGAAGGAAAGGTAATCCTTAAATGGGCCTGTCATAAATATAAAGGGAAGGGTAACCACCTTTCTGTATACAGTGCTATAAAATCCCTCCTGGCCAGAGGCAAACCCTTTCACCTGTAAAGGGTTAAGAAGCTCAGGTAACCTGGCTGGCACCTGACCCAAAGGACCAATAAGGGGACAAGATACTTTCAGATCTTGGGGGGAGGGGGAAGGCTTTTGTTTGTGCTCTTTGTTTACGTGGTTGTTCTCTCTTGGGACTGAGAGAGGCCAGACGGAAATCCATCTTCTCCAACCCATCCTAATCCAAGTCTCCAGTATTGAAACCAGTATAGGTAAGCCAGGCAAGGCGGATTAGTTTATCTTTTGTTTTATGTGAATTTTCCCTGTGTTAAGAGGAAGGTTTATTCCTGTTTTCTGTAACTTTAAGGTTTTGCCCAGAGGGGGATCCTCTGTGTTTTGAATCTGAATACCCTGTAAAGTATTTTCCATCCTGATTTTATAGAGATGATTTTTACCTTTCTTTTAAGAACCTGTCTGATTTTTCCATTGTTCCAAGATCCAGGGGTTTGGGTGTTTGACGATTTTGTAACAAATTGGTTAGGATATTATTCTCAAGCCTCCCCAGGAAAGGCGGTGTGTAGGGCTTGGGGGGATATTTTGGGGGAAGATGTCTCCAAGTGGTCTCTCTCCCTGTTCTTTGTTTAAAACACCTAGTGGTGGCAGCATACTGTTCAAGGACAAGGCAAAGTTTGTACCTTAGGGAAGTTTTTAACCTAAGCTGGTAAGAATAAGCTTAGAGGGTCTTTCATGTGGGTCCCCACATCTGTACCCTAGAGTTCAGAGTGAGGAAGGAACCCTGACAGGGCCAAAGGTTTTCCTTTCCCTTCTGGCCCAGACACAGCTCTCTTACCTTTTGTGCTGCAGCTGGTGGAGGAGAGAGGTACTTCCAGACCAACAATCTATCAGTATTCTCCAAGGAAGGCCAGCTTTCATGAGACTTTCAGCCTTTTTTCGCTACCCGAATCAAGCCCAAACTCTAAACCTTTTGAGGTTCTTACATCACTAGTTTTCCTGATGCAAGTAACCACACTGTTGGCTTCTGCCACTACCCCACTCCTGCATCCATGCCTAGAACAAGCTTCTTCCTTCTCCAAATAACCTATAGCAAGGGTTATAATTTAGAAAGAAGATAGATGGTAAGATTTCCTATTAATTATAAATGTCTGATAAGACGCTTGGGAAATGTTTCATAGGTGGGAATAGATTTGGTTTTCAAAAAGTAGCTATGACCAAAAGTCTTGAAGAATCAGAATAAAATATTCTGTAAGTACTTCATAGAACATTTTCCTGTATAAGCAGTACATTTTACATTCTCATCTCCTTGAAGAGCTGGGGCGAGGGTATAGCTCATTAACAGCATCTCAGGAGAAAACCTTTAAAAGAAATGTTAAAATTCAGCACTGAGCAGAAGCATTGGTATATAGCCTAAAATATTCCATTTGGGTAGCTAATTTTATTGTTCTATTAGGAAGATAAAGTTTCTTTTCTCTCTGAAAGAATTTTTAAGATTCTGAGTTCACTATATTAACTATGTTATTTTTCCCTCATGGTGGAATATTAAATATTGAGAAACTCTATAAAGTTTAAATGGCATTGCCAATATGTCTGTTGCCTTTTATATGGGCAAATTTGTAGGGCTCAATTCTGCTGTATAATGAGGACATCACCCTCCCATTGGAATTCCTGGGCATGGTCTGGAAGGAAGAAGCTGGTTATTAGTAAGTATGTGGAAAGTGCTGGGGTCCAAAAGTAATTGCACTTTCTGTAAGAAGAAGGAATAATAATCACTTTAGGCCAGGTTTGTTAATTTGATCCAGGCCTTTTGTTGTGTTCAGGAGACATAATGAAGCTGTAATCAGCTGCAAATTCTCACCAGCAAATTCCTAATGTAAAGAAGCTTTCTGCAAAGAATACCTATGGCAGATCAGTGCCCTACACCTTTGGTGTAGGAGCATATCAGGGATGGGGAGTGGGAATGGTAGAGTTGTGCAGAGCTATGCTAATCCTCCATTGGCTTTGGGTCCATTAAAAATCCTACATCAGTGGCACAATTTAAAGCAGCCAGAAAGCAGCTCTGAGTGGTATTAAGGCATTGGGTGGCCCCCAGAATCAAGGAGTCATATCTATCTCGCTGTTGCCTGTCATGCTCTCTGGAGTGGCTCATGACCATGAGTACCAACCTCAGCGCAGACTGTCAAAAAGCAGGGCAGAAAACCCAAAGTGTTGGTATGTTCTATAATTAGATTTCACCAACCCAGTAAAATGTGTGAACTCCTAAAGCACTATAACAGTCTTACAAAGGACACTCCAGTCTATCTTGCCACCAAGGCAAGATGGACTTAGTGGTAAATGGAAAAGGAGTACTTGTGGCACCTTAGAGACTAACCAATTTATTTGAGCATAAGCTTTCATAAGCTACAGCCGATGAAGTGAGCTGTAGCTCATGAAAGCTTATGCTCAAATAAATTGGTTAGTCTCTAAGGTGCCACAAGTACTCCTTTTCTTTTTGCGAATACAGACTAACACGGCTGCTACTCTGAAACCTGTCATTAGTGGTAAATGGTTGCTATACACTGAAGATCACAAACTATTCAGGTTGCTTCCAGTCCCAAGAGACCAGATCAATTTGTACCTTAGCTTTCACACCAAAGACAATGCTGTAGCCAATCCTATAGAAAACTAAGAAAAGAAATGAGAGTTATTGCAAGGTTAAAGCAGGTAAACATACATACACAAATGAGTTACAGTCTATGGCTTCAAGAGATGACAGAATTTTAGTAATCTGTCAGGTCTAATTTTCTTTTAGGGCAAACCCAGTTTAGCTCTGGGGATCTCTGCTTCTGTTTCATAGCTCAGGTCGTGTGCATGTCGAAACTGCAAAATGTGCAAAAGTATCTTGTCAGCTATTTTTATGTCCTTCTTCCAGAATTCAAGCTTATGGGATGAGCCTCTTTGCATGCAACTTCTTCAGAAGTGTAAGGGGACAATTAAGAAAGTCTTTGTATTTTGATGTCCCATAATAGCCCATTTAGTTTTGACAGGCTTTCTTGATGGCTAGGAGATGATCCCCGCCGACTGGGTTCCCAGTTTCAGAACATTTTTGACAGTTACGAAGCAAAAACTTAAGTTATCATGTGATCAAGACATAAGTGAGATTAATGCCTGCAGCAATTTACATGCCTTTCATGAAGTCTAAACACATTGGTATAAATCCAATGTATGAACATTTCCTTACTTGAGGTATATGCAGTGATGATAACTGTACAGCTCTGAGCTTCTGACGTTTTGAAAAGTAGGCCCTTGAAGTCTAATTTAAATATACTAAAAGTATTTCCCTACTCCTATATTAAATTCACACTTGATTATTTAAACGTCAGTCTACCTGGCAGCTTTTCTAGTATATTTGTAGCTTTCACACCTAAAGAGACATATTTTCTCTTCAGAATATATTCTGAAGCTAGGTTTGCAACAAAACCTAGAATTTGTTGTCATAGCAGAAGACAAAAAAATATTTGATTTTTTGTTTACATTTAACACAACACATCTCAGTTTGAGGATTGAAATATACTGATTTACAGTAAACACATACAGTGCAGAAATTGGAAAAATCAATACACGCTGTTCTGCATCTTGCCTTTGAATACTAAAGATAGCTAATTAGCTAATACGAAAGGTAGCTAACTGGGTAATTAATAAACCTAGACAGGATTGCTTTAAATTCAGATTTGCAATGCAATGCCAATTGGCATGCAGATACTACTAAAGTATACCTGTGGATCAAAGCTATCACAGCTAAATCTGGATTACATGACTATAAGAATGAAAGTAATAGACTTAGAGATTTTACATACAGGCTAAAAGTGTAACACACATTTTCTTTTGGTTGAATGTATACAAAATAGATTCACATAGAAGAGTGTTTATAGTAAAACAATCATTCTCTCAAAATGCCTAGCAATGTACAAATTAAAATGCACATTACACAGTGATTATAGATTTCAGCATGCATGCAAAAATTCCATTAATAGAAGGATTTGGGATTGCAATAAATGTTTAACATTAACACTGAAGATGTTCCCTTCCTTAGTTTAGTTATTTGTGCCTCTGACTAAAATGGCTAGATATGAAGATGAATTTTAAATATCTCATGTATAGGAAATTATTTCTCTACAATGTATACTCAGGAAGTTATTTCCATCATGAATATTCAGTAATCTGTTTAATAAATTAATGCTTCTGAAAACAAAAAGTGCTCCAGGTTTTGGGGCTTTGTTATTCTTTGCTTTCTTTCTTTGACCCCTTTAAGAAGGGGTGAAGGGAGGAAAGTAGTTAAAACCTCTGACCCTTAGAAATTCAGCTTGTTTTCTACCTTTGTGTAACATTTTTTATTGTTATTTTTATATTAAGATACAACAACTGGAAATAATGACACACTGATTTTTGCTACATCTAGGAACATTCACCCTTGTTTAATTTTGAACACTACTTTAAGCAAAAACGTAACAGGCAATTATTGCAGAGTCTGCTTTCTATTATGGTGAATCTTTGTTACATGAGGGCAGAAAAGCAAGAAACAAAGAGCAGAGGATAAAAAATAAGAACAAAATAATTATATTGTATTGTGTTAGGGTTAGGGATCAGACTCAAGGAACCACAATGTTCTCATTAATAAAGGAGCATTAAATATAACAGAATAGCAAAACAAAAGAAAATATTTAAGAAAAGGAAATATAAAATTTTGTTATCAAACCAGCAATCTACTCACAGGCTAAGAATAAGTAAGGTATAACATAGCACAGAGTTTTCATTTGCAAAGATGGACAGTATCGCTATATGACTGCACTGGGGACAGTGTGAGAAGGGCTGTCCGGAAAACAAAAATTTAGTTTGCAAAAAATGACAAGTTTCAGAATTTTTTTTGTTCTGTATCTAACCACTAGGCTATTCTGGAGTGGGTCTCTCCTTCTCTTTCTCCCCCCAGTGGATTTGAATAGAAATTCCATCCTGGACCTGAGAAAACTTTGCGATAAAAGGTTTATCAAAACAAATATATTTTTGCAAAAAATGTTGGTTTAGATGAATTAGCATTTTCTGAGGTAAGAATGTTGAATTTAAAAAAAAATCATGAACAACTGACTGTGGGGCACAACAAGGGATAAGGTGAACTACCTTCATCTTTCTAGTGCATATACTATGTATGTCTATTCTGTTGTCTAGAATGTATTCAATCTGTTCTTGTTCTTTTTTTTTTTTTTTAAGTATTTAATGAACAACTCTGCCTGATAGGTACAGCAGGTGGTGAAGAAAATGCTGACTGTCTCAAAGGAATCTTAAGGACCGGTTCTGCTTAGTAGTTGGTCTTTGATGTTGAGTCAACTATAATGGGGTTGGGATGGTGGTCAGGGGGGTCTCATCTGCACTAGTCTTATCAGTAGTCATGGGCTGCAGCACTCTGCTTTGTTGAGCTGTTTCCACTCTGCAAAGTCACTCACATTGAGAACTCCAGTAGCCACATGATCTGGAAGAGATGTTCAAAATCCAGTGAAATTTCTTTGTCCAGACAGGACAAAACAAAACTCTCAGTACGTACATGGCTAATTCCAACATTAGAAGGAAATGCTTTTATTTATATGTACCTACCTGAGAGAGAAGGAAGCATAAGTTCTGCATTCTAAGGCCTGGTCTACGCTGTGGGGCGGAGAATCAATCTAAGTTACGCAACTTCAGCTACGTGAATAACGTAGCTGAAGTTGACGTATTTAGATCTACTTACTGTGGTATCTTCACTGTGGTAAGTCGACGGCTGACACTCTCCCTTTGACTCCACCTGCGCCTCTCGCCCTGGTGGAGTACTGGAGTTGACAGGAGAGTCCTCAGTGGTCGATTTATCATGTCTAGACTACATGCAATAAATCGACCCCCACTGGATCGATAACTGCCTGTCGATCCAGCTGGTAATGTAGACAAGCCCTAAGAGAGGAGTCTATGCTAAAAGGGGTAAATGTATTGTGCTAATGTAACCCACACACCTCCTGGGCGTGGTGTTCTCTCCCATGTAGCAGCACCATGACCACTTAGAGACAGAGATTAATGGATGCCCCATCATCTCAGGCATTGGCACCCTAACAGCAGGATTGTCTGGCCATATGGACTCTCTTCTCAGGCCCTACGCTACCAGCACTCCTAGCTATCTTCGAGACACCAGTGACTTCCTGAGGAAACTACAATCCATTGGTGATCTTCCTGAAAACACCATCCTGGACACTATGGATGTAGAAGCCCTCTACACCAACATTCCACACAAAGATGGACTACACGCTATCAGGAACAGTATCCCCGATAATGTCACGGCAAACCTGGTGGCTGACCTTTGTGACTTTGTCCTCACCCACAACTATTTCACATTTGGGGACAATATATATCTTCAAGTCAGCGGCACTGCTATGAGTACCCACATGGCCCCACAGTATGCCAACATTTTTATGGCTGACTTAGAACAACGCTTCCTCAGCTCTCGTCCCCTAACACCCCTACTCTACTTGCGCTACACTGATGACATCTTCATCATCTGGACCCATGGAAAAGAAGCCCTTGAGGAATTCCAGCATGAGTTCAACAATTTCCATCCTACCATCAACCTCAGCCTGGTCCAGTCCACACAAGCAGTCCATTTCCTGGACATTACGGTGCTAATAAGCAATGGTCACATAAACGCCATCCTATACCAGAAACCTACTGACCGCTATACTTACCTACATGCCTCCAGCTTCCATCCAGGACACACCACACGATCAATTGTCTACAGATGTCAAGGTTCCTTCCCCACTCTGAACTCTAGGGTACAGATGTGGGGACCTGCATGAAAGACCCCCTAAGCTTATTCTTACCAGCTTAGGCTAAAAACTTCACCAAAATATAAACTTCGCCTTGTCCTTGAACCCTATGCTGCCACCACAAGAGTGTTAAACAAAGAACAGGGAAAGAGCCCACTTGGAGATGTCTTTCCCCAAAATATCCCCCCAAGCCCTACTCCCCCTTTCCTGGGGAAGGCTTGATAAAAATCCTCACCAATTTGTACAGGTGAACACAGACCCAAACCCTTGGATCTTAAGAACAATGAAAAATCAATCAGGTTCTTAAAAGAAGAATTTTAATTAAAGAAAAGGTAAGAGAATCACCTCTGTAAAATCTGGATGGTAAATACCTTACAGGGTAATCAGATTCAAAACATAGAGAATCCCTCTAGGCAAAACCTTCAGTTACAAAAAGACACAAAAACAGGAATATACATTCCATTCAGCACAGCGTATTTTACCAGCCATTTAACAAAAGGAAATCTAACGCATTTCTAGCTAGATTACTTACTAACTTTACAGAAGTTCTGACTCTGCATTCCTGATCTCTTCCCAGCAAAGGCATCACACAGACAGACAGACCCTTTGTTTCCCCCCCCCCTCACGCTTTGAAAGTATCTTGTCTCCTCATTGGTCATTTTGGTTAGGTGCCAGCAAGGTTATCTTAGCTTCTTAACCCTTTACAGGCGAAAGGGTTTTGCCTCTGACCAGGAGGGATTTTATAGAACTGTATACAGAAAGGTGGTTACCCTTCCCTTTATTTTTATGACAACAGCCAAACCCTAAGATATAACGGCATTTGCTCCAAACCCTCAGACAGAGACAAACACCCACAAGATCTCTATCAAGTGTTCTTAAAACTACAATACCCACCTGCTGAAGTGAAAAAACTGATGGACAGAGCCAGAAGAGTACCCAGAAGTCACCTACTACAGGACAGGCCCAACAAAGAAAATAACAGAATGCCACTAGCTGTCACCTTCAGCCCCCAAATAAAACCTCTCCAGTGCATCATCAGAGATCTACAACCTATCATAGATTCATAGAATACCAGGGTTGGAAGGGACCTCAGGAGGTCATCTAGTCCAAACCCTTGCTCAAAGCAGGACCAATCCCCAATTTTTGCCCCAGATCCCAAATGGCCCCCTCAAGGATTGAACTCACAACCCTGGGTTTAGCAGGCGAATGTTCAAACCACTGAGCTATCCCTCTCCCTATCCTGAAAAATGATGCCTCACTCACACAGATCTTGGGAGACAGATCAGTCCTCGCTTACAGAGAACCCCCCAACCTGAAGCAAACACTCTCCAGCAACCACACACCACACAACAAAAACGCTAGCCCAGGAACCTATCCTTGCAACAAAGCCCGATGCCAACTGTGTCCACATATCTATTCAGGGGACACCATCATATGACCTAATCACATTAGCCACTCCATCAGGAGCTCGTTCGCCTGCAGATCTACCAGTGTGATGTATGCCATCATATGCCAGCAATGCCCCTCTGCCATGTACATTGGCCAGACCGGACAGTCTCTACGCAAAACAATAAATGTTCACAAATCTGACATCAGGAATAACAACATTCAAAAAACTGGTAGGAGAACACTTCAACCTCTCTGGCCACTCAGTAAAAGACTTAAGGGCGGCAAGTCTGCAACAGACAAGCTTCAAAAACTGACTCCAATGAGAAACTGCTGAGCTTGCATTAATATGCAAACTAGATACCATTAACTTGGGTTTGAATAGAGACTGGGAGTGGCTGAGTCATTACACATATTGAATCTATATCCCCATGTTCAGTATCCTCACACCATCTTGTCAACTGTCTAAATGGGCCATCTTGATTATCACGTCAAAAGTTTTTTTTTCTCCTGCTGACGATAGCTCATCTTAACTAATTAGCCTCTCACTGTTTGTATGGCAACTTCCACCTTCTCTGTATGTGTGTGTATATATATATATATCATATATCTTCTTACTATATGTTCCATTCTACGCATCCGATGAAGTGGGCTGTAGCCCGCGAAAGCTTATGCTCTAATAAATGTGTTAGTCGCTAAGGTGCCACAAGTACTCCTGTTCTTTTTACAGATGGTAATGTTAATCTAGCAAGAGCTGCCATCTAATCATCTTGGAGTATATGCAGATCTAATAAGATTTCTAGGTTATGAACCTGAGAAACAGAAGGCAATTATCAGAGGAGTGGATATATAAAAACTTCTATATCTTCTCCAAGTTGCTTCCAATTCCATATCCAAACCAAATGCAATAGCTCAGTCATCTTTAGACTGAGCATCAGCCAGGTAATTCTAGTCAAAAGCAGTCTCATTCAGGCTATGTCAGATGAAATGGTTAAAGAAAGATTTTTTTTTAATGAATGACACCGATGCAATAATATTTCTTCTGTGCATTGTGATATAATACTACCCTCTGGAAAAGATCAATCATTTAAGACTCAACATGGGTTTTGTTCCCAATATTAACCCTTCTTCATTTGCTTTAACTGAAGAAGCATTGTAATCAGGAGATTAAAATCTAAGAAAAATGAAAGAAGAAAAACAATTTATTTCAATATTAAATGTATTCAAAGTTGTTTAAAATATTTTTTTAAAATATCAGAAATGTCAGTCAGATTTCCCCTCTATTTATGTCTCATTATATGCTGTAGAAAGCATTCTGGATAAAAAAAATCTGCCTTTACTCTGGTTCAGGTCCCCTGAAGTCAATGGGGTTGCACACATTTAAGTAGAAGTACTTTAAAAGCAAAGGGTCAGATTCTGCTCCCTCCATTCATGCAAAAGGAGCTCAGCCATCTATCTGGCATTGTTTGTCACCATGTCTTCTATAAGACACTGTACATCCTGAATATATGCAGAGAAAGAGACAACATGGAATTGGGTAAGAATGGATGGAGTGTGTGGGCGCAAAAGCATCATTACCCCCACTGGCATCATGGAGTTCTCCAGAGAAAGTTAGTAAAGCCTCAGTTTGTATTGTCTTTCTGTGGCACCACTGCTCCAGGGACACCCCTTTAAATGGTGGAGGTGGGAAATGAGTGTCCCAGGGCAACCTCTGGCTGTAGGAGCCATTTCAGCATGGTTCAGTTGTAGCTTTTCAGCCAAGTGGGCAGGCTGCCAGAGAACCAGACCTTGCTCAGAGCCTTAGGATCTCCATGATAATAGCCACGGTCTATCATGTGTGAAGGGATTTGTGAGGTGGCCCAAGGTCTGTTTCATGAGGAACAAATTATATTTCACACACACACACAGAACAACTGGGAAGAAACTCTCACATTTTCTTCCTTCTAATCCCTTTCCCATGGATTTTTACATAGGCAGGAACAAAGGCACTTAATTTACCTTTGCATGGCTGTTGTCTGCACTCTAAGCATTGCTCACCTCTATTAAAATAAACGAGGAGTACTTGTGGCACCTTAGAGACTAACAAATTTATTTGGGCATAAGCTTTCGTAGGCTAAAACCCACTTCATCAGATGCATACAGTGGACAATACAGTAGGAAGATATATATATATATACACACACACAGAGAACATGAAAAAAATCACTGTTGCCATACCAGCTGTAACTAGACCAATTAATTAAGGTGGGCTATTATCAGCAGGAGAAAAAAAAACCTTTTGTAGTGATAATCAGGATGGCCCATTTCAAACAGTTGACAAGGTGTGAGTAACAGTAGGGGAAAAAATTAGCATGAGGAAATAGTTTTTACTTTGTGTATTGACCCATACACTCCCAGTCTTTATTCAAGCCTAATTTACTGGTGTCCCATTTGCAAATTAATTCCAATTCTACAGTTTCTCGTTGGAGTCTGTTTTTGAAGTTCACTAGCCGTCACCTTCAGCCCCCAGCTTAAACCTCTCCGGCTCATCATCAAGGATCTACAACCTGAAGGATGACCCATCACTCTCACAGATCTTGGGACACAGGACAGTTCTCGCTTACAGACAGCCCCTCAACCTGAAGCAAATACTCACCAGCAACCACAAACCACACAACAAAACCACTAATCCAGGAACCTACCTTGCAACAAAGCCCGTTGCCAACTGTGCCCACATATCTATTCAGGGGACCACATCCAAGGGCCTAATCACATCAGCCACACTATCAGAGGCTCCTTCACCTGCCCATCTACCAATGTGATATATGCCATCATGTGCCAGCAATGCCCCTCTGCCATGTACATTGGCCAAACTGGACAGTCTCTATGTAAAAGAATAAATGGATGCAAATCAGACGTCAAGAATTATAACATTCAAAAACCAGTCGGAGAACACTTCAACCTCCCTGTTCACTCAATTTCAGACCTAAAAGACGGAATTCTCCAACAAAAAGACTTCAAAAACAGACTCCAACCAGAAACTGCAGAATTGGAATTAATTTGCAAACTGGACACCATTAAATTAGGCTTGAATAAAGACTGGGCATGGATGGGTCATTACACAAAGTGAAAACTATTTCCCCATGCTATTTTTTCCCCTACTGTTACTCACACCTTCTTGTCAACTGTTTGAAATGGGCCATCCTGATTATCACTACAAAAGGTTTTTTTTTCCTCCTACTGATAATAGCCCACCTTAATTAATTGGTCTTGTTACAGCTGGTATGGCAACACCCATTTTTTCATGTTCTCTGTGTATATAAATCTTCCTAATGTATTTTCCACTGCATGCGTCTGATGAAGTGGGTTTTAGCCCACGAAAGCTTATGCCCAAATAAATTTATTAGTCTCTAAGGTGTCACAAGTACTCCTAGGTTGTTTTTTTTTTGCTGATACAGACTAACAAGGCTACCACTCTGAAACTATTAAAATAGCTATTTCTATGATTAGGTATAGGCACTGCTTCATTTTGAATGAACACAAAAGCCAATGTTTTAAGGGTTTGACTTGAACATTATTAAGTTAGCATTTTTTTAATTAGGAAAGATTGAAATAGGGAAAAGAGCAGGCATAGAAAGAACACAGGAACTGAAAAGTTAAGATGAGAGAGGACAGAGTGAAAAATAAGAAACAGAAAAAAGATACAGAAAAGGAGAGGCAGAAAACTCTGATAAAAATACTTCATATGTACCATATGTAAGTATCTAGTATTTGGAATAACTTATTCTGTCCTTCATACAGGACACAGTTTCCAGTTTCCCAATAACTAAAACACAGAGAGAGAGAGTTGTTTTGTTTTACATTGCATCACCACTACAGAAAAGAGGTATGGATTTAAATTAGAAAAAGTTTGCAAATTTGAAATACTGTAGTTTGGTGAATTTTCAACCTCCTAAATAACTCAAGATGCTTTCAAAACCTCCATCTCTATCTGCTTTATCTATATCTCATATGTGAACATGTTTATTCAAGGTATTGAGATGTGTAAGTGCCTTAGAGGAAATATTTCTAGAGATAACTCTGGATTCATCATTAAACGTCTGCCATAATCTTGAACTGCATTCCAGGTATCCTCTCTAAGAAATATCTTTTAAAATTTTGGATGGAATCCAGCATATTAGGCCAATTTTGTGTGACAATGGCAAAGTATTCCACACTGACAGAGGCTGACATACAATATAGCTAGTACAAAATAATGTGAAGTTTCATGACAGTAACAAAGCAACTGCTTTTGTTTGAAGACTGTACCTTCAATCATTCCAGAAAGCAGGCAGCCAGCTCTGAACATATTTACTGCAGATTCCTTTTGAGAGTGGCACATCACTAAATCAAAGTTGCTCAGTGGTTGCCAAATGGTAGCTCATTAAGCTGAAGGCATCACTAAGTAGCCTCAGAAAGGAATATGGGATGAGAATAAGATGTGAATCAGAAAGCATTTACTGTCTTAATTAAAAAAGTGGAGCACATTACTGAGGCACATTACTGAGTTGTCTTGGATAACATTTTCAGGGTTACAAAGATTTCAAGAAACCCTGCTATGCTGTTCTCTTGCCTACTGCCTCTCCTTCTGTTTCTACAAGCAAGGGCTTGCCATAATGGCAACAAGGTGACATTTTTTTCCATAGCCAAGTAAATGAAGACTGGATAACAGAGTACACTAGAGGGAATATGTACTGACATGCAAAAATTGAGTTTTTAATAATAAACACATATGGGAAAGTCATCTGCTGTATTGTAGACCAAAATATGGACAATTTCAAAAGTAACACCTGAAATTTACATATGAATGGTACCTTTTTGAGATACTTGATTAATTGCATTTCCTGATTTTATTTAAACAAGAACAGTATTTTAAAAAACAAAACAAAACAAAAAAAAAAAAACCTCACAGAGAATTAGACCAAGTATTGATCCAGTTACAAAACCTTGAAAGGGTAAAAGACACAACAGACAGGCAGAGATTGAGAAAGAGAAATGACTAATCAAACGGCAGAATGCACACGTGTACTTTGCTATTTCATCCTCTCTTTTAATGGTGATCTGGAAAAAGCTGTTTATCGGTAGTGCTGTCGCCAAAAAAAAAAAAAAAAATCTTATAGCATCAGCTTATTTTATAAAGTAAAGTAGTACATTACATTAAGCAGATTTACTGTTTTGGACATCATTTTATTGTGTGTCCTGCAGAAATTCCTCTATCCCAGAAAACCTGTCCTTCATTATGTAAAGAAGATTTCAAGGGTGTGCTGGATAAGAGGTATTTGGAACACACTTTGCTCTAGAGCTTGCACCAGTGAAGGGACATGCTATAGCAATGAAGCTATAATTGTAATCAATACAATAAATGTAATCAATGTCTAATTCTTTGTGGTCTTAAAAAAAATCATGTTGTTCTGTTGAAATAAAATCAGGAAACATTGTCAGACATTTAAAAAGGGCAAAATTAATATGTAAATGTCAGGTATCATTGTCCTATATTTCTGGGGCAAGCCATTCAACTATCCCTCTTTCTTAGCACTATGCCACTATCACCATCTAATGTCTAAAATTCAGTGTATGTCTTGTCCCTTGCTGGAACATGTTGTCACTGGATTGGTGATGTTGCTTTAGAAGAGGAAGAACAGAATGGGAGGTGGTGTGAGAAGAAGAGAAACCATGTTCTGGCAAAGACCCTAAAACGCCAAAGCAGCTGTGAAGTTTACCTGGCTGAAACACTAGCAGCAGTCAGTGAAGATAAAAAAAAAATTCTGTGTTCCTAGATCTCATACCTTTGGTACATAATCATTGAATTTGGGGCAAAACAATCAGCTACCCACATTGATTTTACAAGGAAACTTTTACAAGACAGCACACTATTAGGGAAGCTCTCAGTTTAAAAGATTGCTTTAAAATATCTGCACGCATACTGGACATAATTCTGTTCCAGTTAAACAAGTGTAAACCAGAGTGACTCCACTGAGTGAATTTCAACCTCCTTCTAGCCCAGATTTAGGTGTCAAATTCCTTTACAAGGGTAGGGCTTAGGACATACTCCTCCCACTGGCTACCTTAGGCAGTGAGGCACCTAGCATGCTGGCTACAGTTCCTCAGAATGGGATTCACAGAAATGGGGTTTACAGACCCCACACAGAGACCAAGCAAAGGAAGGAGCAGTACTGGATCAAAGGAAATTAGGCACCTAACTCCAGGCAAGAATGAGGCACCTCCCTCCATTCCCAATTCACAACCATGGACCATCTCCTGGAGTTAGATGACACTTAGCCCAGGTCAGCCCTTTCTAAAGAGAGAACAAAGGGATGTGATAATGACCCCCTCCCCTCTTATATCCAATAGCTTAGTGGCTAGGGCACTCAGCTGGAGTATGGGAAAGCTAGATTAAATCCCCACACTGGCTGCAACGAGCAAGGACTTGAATGTAGATCTCCCAACTCCAGGTAATTGTCTCCCCTGTCCATCAAAGTTTAGACAAATTATCCTGGGCACACAAATACACGTTTTCACATGATGTCCTAATGAATCCCCTATTTTGAAAACTCAAACTCTAGATCTTCTGGGTAGCACAACTGTGATTATATAAACACACACACACACACACACACACACACACACACACACACTAGCAAGAGCAGTTGAGGATACTGAGTTTATAATAGTAAGGTGTTTGGCAATTGGTTGAAATACTGTAAAGCCCATGAAAGTGACCCAATATAATTGGCTGATGATAACTTTCTCTTCTGAGATTGATTCTTTTTCATTACATTTCTGGTTGAGTGCAAGTGTACAGAATAATATCCCATGGCAGTGAACAGGAAGATGAAACTCAATAAAAACGGGGGATGAAAAAGAAAATTCATTTATAGTTTGTGTTAGTTTGTTGCTGCTGTAAACACAACTACACACTTTTATCCCATAAAGAAGAAAGTCAACATGAAATATTTGCTCATTTTAACCCTCCGTGTTCTTTATACAACATGAGAAGATATATGAAAAGAATTATATGAAGGCACCATGTCGTGGGCACTCAGACATCAACTCCCAGCACATAGTGCCGGCCTGTCTCTCTAAATGTAAGCTGGAGAGACTGAAGTTTAAAGTAGCATGCTGCGTGCATAACTTGTCTGTCTTTGGGCTAAATTCCTCTGACCATACTCACGCCATTGATCCCAATGGGAGTCTTGTCTGAATAAATTGGAGGGTTATACTGAGAAGAGAGTGAGGAAAAGGAAGCCTCTGCAGCAGCAGGAGTCCCTTGAGGGATATAGGTTGAATGAGTCAGAATAGCTCAAGGAGTAGCACATTGCAACAGCTGCTGGGCTCTCCACATCTTCCCTCAAGCCCTCTGGCTGTGGACCTTTTCACATCCCTCTGCAAGCAAATTTCTTTTAATAGAAATATGCATAACTTTAGAGGCAAAAAATGCTTCTGATCCCTATAATCTGCTCTAGAACAGAGCTCAGACTTCAGCTGATTTTCAGAGTGTGGCATTTCCATATGTCTGGACGTGAGTTTGAATTGTGGTTGAGCATTTTGGCCTTGTTATTCCATTCCTGGCTACAACTTTCATTGTCTATGTGCACCTCAGACCAAAATTTGGTCCCTTATTTTTAAACTCTTTTCATTTCCCCATGTTCACGGCACTACTAATAGCTGGAAAGAACCCAGAAAAGAATATATACTTACAGTATACCTAAAATTCCCATTACTATGGAAATATGTATTAAATGTAATACATTGTGTATTAAATACTACATATATTAAATTATATTAAATATTCCATACTATGGAAATATGTATTAAATGTAATACATCTCATATTGACTCTGAGATATCTGTTCTGTTTTCCGAATGTAAAAATGCAGGTTATCACTACACCAAAGGCCTTTATCCCAATTTCACCATTCATCTTAATTTCCTTCCTTTGACAATTTCACTCTCTGTGTTCCTTTTCAGCTGAATTAATAAAGCAAGCATTCTTATCAGAAAACAGGGCCTCATTAGAAACTAGCAGATAGCCACAGCACTGTATCAAGGATGTTAAAATACAACTAATCTACTTATTTTTTACCATTGAAAAATATTTTGCTGTATTTTTATTTTAATTATGTTGACATTACAAATACACATTCAAAAAGGTATAAAATTTAGTGTAAGTAGTAGTATGTTCACAATTTTTCTTTGAATCTAAATGAATAGAATTATGTTTGCTTGTTTAACTTCAACATTTCTCTGTGGTGTTTGAAACCCAAGTATAACATGAAAGGGCTAATGTATAAGAACCAGCATATCACACAAGATGAGCGATATACAGAAGATAAACAAAAAACATACATTTGAAAAGTAAATTGAATTTTAGTTTTGCTTTTAGTAATCTAAAACATGTACAGCAATGATACTGTTTGCGATGTTTAATATATAGAGCCAAATCTTTAGCTAGTGTAAACTCACAAGAACGGCTCTACTGGGTCAGACCAAAAGTCCATTTAGCCCAGTATCCTGTCTTCTGACAGCAGCCGGTGCCAGATGCCCCAGAGGGAATGAACAGGACAGGTAATCATCAAGTGATCAATCCCCTGTCACTCATTCCCAGCTTCTGGCAAACAGAGACTAGGGTTGCCATTGATGGACCTATCCTCCATGAATTTATCTAGTTTTTTTTTTTTTTTTTTTTAAACACTGTTATGGTCTTGGCCTTCACAACATCCTCTGGCAAGGAGTTCCACAGGTTGGTTGTGCGTTGTGTGAAGAAATACTTCCTTTTATTTTAAACCTGCTGCCTATTAATTTCATTTGGTGACCCCTAGTTCTGGTGTTATGAGAAGTAGTAAACAACACTTCCTTATCTACTTTCTCTACACCAGTCATGATTTTATAGGCCTCTATCATATCTCCCCTTAGCCATCTCTTTTCCAAGCTGAAAAGTCCCAGTCTTCTTAATCTCTTCTCATATGGAAGCCGTTCCATACCCCTAATAATTTTTGTTGCCCTTTTCTGAATCTTATCCAATTCC
The DNA here is from genome assembly GCF_015237465.2 of Chelonia mydas. Lineage (NCBI taxonomy): Eukaryota > Metazoa > Chordata > Testudines > Cheloniidae > Chelonia > Chelonia mydas. Next base: position 47,426,682 of record NC_057852.1, read on the forward strand.
AATATATCTTTTCTGAGAAGGAGCAACCACATCTGCACACAGTACTCAAGATGTGGGCTTACAATGGATTTATATAGAGGCAACATGATATTTTCTGTTCTATTATCTATCCCTTTCTTAATTATTCACAGCATTCTGTTCACTTTTTTGATTGCCGCTGCACATTGAGTGGATGTTTTCAGAACTATCCACAATGACTCCGCAATCTCTTTCTTGAGTGGTAACAGCTAATTTAGATCCCATCATTTTATCTGTATAGTTGGGATTATGCTTTCCAATGTGCATTACTTTGCATTTATCAGCATTAAATTTCATCTGCCATTTTGTTGCCCAGTCACCCAGTTTTGAGAGATCTTTTTGTAGCTCTTCACAGTCTGCTTGGGTCTTAACTATCTTTAGTAATTTTGTATCACCTGCAAATTTTGCCACCTCACTCTTTACCCCTTTTTCCAGATAATTTACGAATATGTTGAATAGGACTGGTCTCAGAACAGACCCCTGGGGGACACCACCATTTACCTCTCTCCATTCTGAAAACTGACCATTTATTCCTACCCTTTGTTTCCTTTCTTTTAGCCAGTTACCAGTCCATGAGAGCACCTTTCCTCTTATCCCATGGCAGCTTACTTTGCTTAAGAGCCTTTGGTGAGGGTCCTGGTCAAAGGTTTTCTGAAAATCTAAGTACACTATATCCACTGTATCCCCTTGGTCCACATGCTTGTTGACCCCCTCAAAGAATTCTTGGTGAGGCATGATTTCCCTTTACTAAAGCCATGTTGACTCTTCCTCAACAAATTATGTTCATCTATATGTCTGACAATATTGTTCTTTATTATAGTTTCAACCAGTTTGCCCAATACTGAAGTCAGACTTATAGGCCTGTAATTGCCGGGATCACCTCTGGAGCCTTTTTAAAAAATTGGCGTCACATTACCTATCCTCCAGTCATCTGGTACAGAAGCTGATTTAAATGATAAATATAAATGATAGGTTACAGATGACAGTTAGCAGTCCTGCAATTTCATATTTGAGTTCCTTCAGAACTCTTGGGTGAATACCATCTGGTCCTGGTGACTTATTGCTGTTTCATTTATCAACTTGTTCCAAAACCGCCTCTAATGATACCTCAATCTGGGACACTTCCTCAGATCTGTCACCTAAAAAGAATGGCTTAGGTTTGGGAATCTCCCTCACATCCTCAGCCATGAAGACCGATGCAAAGAATTCATTTAGTTTCTGCACAATTGCCTTATCATCCTTGAGTGCTCCTTTTAGCACCTCGATCATTCAGTGGCCTCACTGGTTGTTTAGCAGGCTTCCTGCTTCTGATGTACTTTAAAAAAAATGTTATTACTTTTTTTGTCTTTGGCTAACTGTTCCGCAAATTCTTTCTCGACCTTCCTAATTGTATTTTTACACTTCATTTGCCAGTGTTTATGCGCCTTTCTATTTTCCTCACTAGGATTTAAATTCGACTTTTTAAAGGATGCCTTTTTGCCTCTCACTGCTTCTTTTACTTTGTTGTTTAGCCACAATGGCTCTTTTTGGTTCTCTTACTATGTTTTTTTTTTTTTTTTTAATTTGGGGTATACATTTAAGTTGAGACTCTATTATGGTGTCTTTAAAAAGTTTCCATGCAGCTTGCAGAGATTTCACTTTTGGCACATAAACTTTAATTTATGTTTAACTAACCTCCTCATTTCTGTGTAGTTCCCCTTTCTGAAATTAAATGCTACAGTGTTGGCTATGTAACGCTACATAATTTTGTTCTATTGGTCTCTCAAGACTGATCTTGCATTCCTTACCCCTGTGACTGCTCACATCGTTATCAGTGGAATTATTTTCATTAGTAAGGGCTGAAAAAACGGGCCCATTATTTTGCGTTACAGAAATGATCTGCTTTCATAACAAAACATCAGAAGCTGACTCTTCCTCTCTCAGTGTTTATAAAGCACTCATAACCAAAGTACAACCTCATGGTGCTATGCTGATTTATACTGAGTATCTGCCACATAATTTTATCTTGACAGTTCCCCTTTAATTTTTTTTTTGTTCTTCTTAATTTATATTCAACATTTTCTCCATTTACAGTCACATTAAAACTCTCTCGACAGTGCAGCCAGGCTGAATAATAACATAGAACTTCTTCAGCATGCTGGAAGAGCTCCGCATCATTTTGTGCCTCACTTTGCACCTGAAGCATATCACTATATTCGGCAATACCATAAGGTCTGTTGTGCACTAAGCATTCGGTTTTCAACTATGAATGTCAATTGGAAATAAATACTTGTAAATGGTAAGCAGTACAGAAAAAGACACAAATTCAGACACACATTTGTTTTGAATTACATAGTTCTGTATATTAAAAGCATATTTTATATGTACATATTGCATCCCTACAATTAGAGATGAGGTGTGCTGAGCGCTGGAAAAAAGAGGCATTTTTTTTTTTTATTTAATGGTTTGGGTATGTATAGTAATAATAGAAGCTATAGTTCCATTAGGGTGAGCTATTTCTTGTCTTTTATGTGTAGTAATAGAGTTAGTAACACAATTTTTGGATGCAGAGGCCAGACCCCCAAGCCCTTGAAGTCAATAGAAAGACTATCTACTTGGATCTGACTGTTTGAAAGCAGTGAGACACATAGGAGTTAATGAGAGTGTGGGGGGATGACTGTACCTTTGAAATTGCCTGGGGGACATTTTCTTTTTATTGGAAAAATGCTAGATAGAGAAGTCCATTCCACAGGGAGTTTACTCTGGAGAAAGATGAGAGCCCTTCCCAGGGAAGTTAGGAAGACACTAGGAGAAGTTCCATTAAATTATGTGAAACATATACATGTTATCTTTTACCTAGATATTGCAGTTATGGGTGCCGTTATGTCATATGGATGGTAAAAAAAAAAAATAACAGAACTCAAGTAAAAATTTTCCTCTGAAAAATAGTTTAAATGTGTTGCAGCAGGTTACATTTAAATCATTCCCTCCATTTGGTTCAAGCAGTATTCTCTATTTTATGTACAGGGAATCTCTCTCAATTAGAGTGGTGAAACGAAAGTAAGTTGTTCAAAATGGGAACAGTCTGATAACAATGCCATTTTATATCTAGGATTCTGTAGGTGAGAGTCATGCAGTGCATTCTGGAGCTCTTCAAACCTGAGAAAGTCCCTGGATATACAAGTTTGAATACAGCCGCAAATTGGGTCCCAACATACTGTCAGACCTACCTTGAAGTTGACTCCTCTACTAATTGGTATATTGGGGAATTGATAGAGAGCAAAGGGACCCTTCCCTGTTTCTCTTCTAGTTCTCCCATGTAGGATCAGCATTAGGCTACAGCAGTTTTAAAGTCAGAATATGGGTTGAGCCAATTTGACGAAAGTGAGCTTTGTGATATACTGCTGTAGCCTAATGCTGAAGACTTTTCCCAAGCACTTATCCTATTGACCATAATAGGAACTATGCACACTGAACAACTAGGATCAAGAATTTGTGCCTTAGCTACATCCATGTAGACACCCACTTTAAAGGAGCCAATTTAACGAAAATGGCAGATTTCAGTTCAGAAGGTAAGTTACAAATCCATTCAACTTCACAGGTCAAATTCTTACCCTGGGTATGTGTGCAACTATGATTGACTTTTATGGGAGATGTGTATGTGTATCGAAAGGCAAAATTTGGCCACAAATATTCAAAATGTACAGAAGTAAATGACCTTTTAGGAACATATTTGAAAGCTATTTCATTGTTTCTCCTTATAGTTATAATGTGCTTTCCTATTTCTATTTAAGTGTGCCAGTGTCAGTTTGGGGTCCAAAGGAACACCCATATCTCTTATGCAGCTCTCTGAGTATTTCAACCATAAGCGCTCTTGTCTGTTAGAGATGGATAGAACTAATCTCCAGATTTTCCCTTTACTGGATGATGGGATGGATTGCACCCTCACCAAGTTCGCAGAGGGAGTGGAGGGGGGGAGAAATAGATATGCTGGAAGGTAGGGATAGGGTCCAAAGTGACCTAGACAAATTGGAGGATTGGGCCAAAAGAAATCTTATAAGGTTCAACATGGACAAGTGCAGAGTCCTGCACTTAGGATGAAAGAATCTCATGCACCGCTACAGGCTGAGGACTGACTGCCTAAGCAGCAGTTCTGCAGAATAGGACCTGGGAATTACAGTGTGCAAGAAGTTGGATATGAGTCAACAGTGTGCCCTTGTTGCCAAGAAGGCTAATGGCATATTGGGCTGCATTAGTAGGAGTGTTGCTAGCAGATGAAGGGAAGTGATTATTTCCCCTCTATTCAGCACTGGTGAGGCCACATCTGGAGTATTCCGTCCAGTTTTGGGTCCCCCACTACAGAAAGGATGTGGACAAATTGGAGAGAGTCCAGCAGAGGGCAACGGAAATGATTAGGGGGCTGGAGCACATGGAGAGGCTGAAGGAGCTGGGCTTATTTAATCTGCAGAAGAGAAGAGTGAGGGGGGATTTGATAGCAGCCTTCAACTACCGAAGAGGATGTAGCTAGGTTGTTCTTAGTGGTGGCAGATGACACAACAAGAAGCAATGGTCTCAAGTTGCAGTGGGGGAGGTATAGGTTGGATATTAGGAAAAACTATTTAATTAGGAGGGGGTGAAGCACTGGAATGGGTTACCTCTGGAGGTGGTGGAATCTCCATCCTTACAGGTTTTTAAGGCCTGGCTTGACAAAGCCCTGGCTGGGATGATTTAATTGGGGTTGGTCCTGCTTTGAGCAGGGGGTTGGACTAGATGACCTCCTGAGGTCTCTTCCAACTCTAATCTTCTATGATTCTATGACCTCCTGCAATAAATCACTTACAATTCTAATGAAGGATTATCTATCTATTTTTGAAGCTTTCTTGAGCTCCCTAAGTCTTTTCACCAGCCTTCTGAAAATGAATACTAGGACTATAGCATTGATACACATTAAGGGCCAAAGTCTTCAGCACCCTCCTCAGAAGTAAAGACTATAACATACTTTACAGCAACAGCCTTCTATGCCACCTGCAGGTTCACATTAGCTTCTTACTGTTACTTTCAATAAGTGAAAGTCACGGTTAGGGCACCAAACAAATCAGATTTATGCAAGTGTAATAAGCCTCATTGCAAGTTATTTCTCAGATTTTCATGGTCTGCTTATCTTGGAAGGCATGCAACAAGAAAAGAAAACAAACAAACAAATAAATAAATAAAAATAAACAAAGACACCCTCTCCACCTCACAAAACCAGCACTCGTACAGCAATGAAGCAAACACAAAACCTGGTAATTTCCTTTACTGTACTGCAATGGCCTGCAGCATTATTCTCAGTGCAGTGCTGTGAAAGTTCACATAAGTGGAAGCACTTCTTTGCCATGTAGAAACTGGAAATCATATGAGAAGAGAAGCTTTTGATTAACATATGCTTTTTGAGAAGCTGCTAGGGATCATCACATTGCTATACTGAGGAAGGGGGCACCATTTGTGGCACTAGCACTAGGTGGGCATAGACTCAGATAAAAATTGGTTTCCATTTTGCTGTTTAACAATCAAAAACTGATCTTATTTTAAACATTAAACAATATGTTTGAAACATTTTCCCTCCAAAGAGCTGTACTGAATGTAGCCAGACAATGCCTATTAAAATCATTCATAGAATCATAGAAATGTAGCACTGGAAGGGGACCTGGAGAGGTCATCTAGTATATCCTCCCCACCCTGAGGTAGAGCCAACTATACTTACACCATCCCACACAGGTGTTTGTCTAAACTGTTCATAAAAACCTCCAATAATGGGGGATTTTACAGACTCTCTTAGTAACTTGTTTCAGTACTTAACTACCTTTATAGAGTTTTCCTAACATCTACCCAAAATCTCTCTTGCTGCAAAACAAGCTTATTACTTCTTGTCCTACCTTCAGAGGAGATAAAGAACAATTGATCATTGTCCTCTTTATAACAGTTTCTAACATACTTGAAGACTGCTATTTGGTCCCTCCTCAGTATTCTTTTCTCATAACTACATATACGATTTAAAAAAAAATTCTTCCTCATAGATAAAGTGTTCTAAACCTTCCTGTGACATTCTATACCTTGGAGGAGCACACTGTAACCCTCATATTCCTCATCTGCATATAATTATTATATTACATAAAAAGCAGGCCATGTGAGCTATCAGGGGAAAGGTTATGACTGGCTGAAAGTCACTGTTCTATTTGAATATGTATATCTTTAGTGCATATTAAGTTATGAGATTGTGTTGTATAGTTGTCATTAAAACATTCTGTAAGTTGGGGAATCAGCCAGATATTAGCTCCCCAGAGACAACAGCAAGGAAAGTAACCAACACCCAGGCAGGGTTTCAAACAGCCATCAACAGCAATTGTCCAGCAAGGGAGCTAAAATTCAATGACTCACCTCCACTCCAGGGGAATTGCTCAACCTTGCCTGGGGACTCAACAATGCCTTCCAGACATGCCTGGACTTGTGTTCTCTAAGCACATGGGACTGAGGGTATAAAACAGAACACAGGGGGGCCCATGCTGGACCTTTCTCCTCCCCTCACCTATGCTGCAAGCAACAAAGACACTCAGAAGAAGACTGAAGACTCCAACACAGGAGACTTCCCAGGTTTAAGGGACAAACCTGTATATTAAGAACTGCAATATCCAGTGGGGTGAGAAAAACTCCTTAATCTAATTGTTGCCCACTTTAATAGGGTTCCCTAGTTTGCTTATGAGTGTGTCATGGGGGAAAGTCAAACATTTAGTCTGAATGCTTATATTTTCTTTTCTTTTGGTAACTAACTCTGACTTTTTCCCTATCACTTATAATCACTTAAAATCCATCGTTTGTAGTCAATACATTTGTTTTACTGTTTATCTTTACCAGTGAGTTTGCCCGACGTGTGTGGCAAAACTGCTCAGGTTTGCAAAGGCTGGTGTATATCCACTTTCCATTGATGAAGTCATGAACCAATTAATAAATTGGCACTGCTCATCTTGAGCAGTGCAAGATGGTATATCCTGAGGTACAAAGCTGGGAACTGGGGGGGATTTTGCTGGTGCCATTCTCTGTGTGATTCATGAGTGGCTCAGGGGGCATTCATGCAATCTTGCTGGGTGTGGGCCTCCACATGCGGTTGTGCCGAGTGATAACAGCACCTGGAGGGGCTTGCTGCTTGTCACTAGCAAAGCATAGTGAGGGACAGCCTAGGCTGGAGAGAGTTAAGGGGGCACAGTGGTCCAACAGTCCCAGGGATCTCATCGCACTTCCATCCTATTTGTTGTTTTCCTCTTTGAGTATGGTTTTTCAGCCACTTATGCACCCACCTTACAGTAGCTTAATCTAGACCACATTTCCCTAGTTTGCTTATGAGTGTGTAATGGGGAACAGTCAAACATTTTACTGAAGTCAAGATGTATACATGTACAGTTTTCCCCAGTCCACTAGACCAATCATCCTGTCAAAAAAGAAATTAGGTTTGTTTTGCATGATTTGTTCTTGACAAATCCATGTTGCCTATTATTTATCACTCTAGTATCCTCTAGGTACATACAAATTAATGGTTTAATAATTTGTTCCAGTATCTTCCCAGGTATATAAATTAAGCGGACTTGTCTATAATTCCCCAGGTCCTCTTTGTTCCTCTTTTAAAAAGATAGTACTATCTGCCCTTTCCCAGTCTTCTGAGACCTCACCCATCCTCCGTGAGCTCTTGAAGAAGTGTAAAGGTACATTCAGGATTTTGTGGGCATTCTACTGAAAAAGGAAATGTGCTAGCACACACTGCAGTTATTTAATGAGTACAGGATTTTTTACCAGGTTCACATTATATTTAGGTTAAACTGTGGCTCTCAACCCAGGGATCACAAACAAGTATTAGGGAGTTGCAACTGCCCTGTATTTCCAAAATTGCTAAGTGGTAGGTGGTCCCTTTAGGGTTGTGTAGGGTCCTGCTAAGGGAGTTGCAATGTGAAAAACATTGAGAAACCCTGAGACAGAAAAATCAATTTTCCTCTCCATAAAACTTCCATGGAAAAGAACGCACAAGTGAGAGAACACACTTTTACTGCGTATCCAGCAAGGAAGATAAGTCAAAGAACATTCAAGCTTAAATTTTCATTTTTGTGCATATTTACTTTTACAGTTCTATTCTACACAGATACTTTTTTTTTCCAGTCACCACTGTGGCATCTGAGCATCTCAAATATAATTTTCACTAACATGTTGTCATTTTTGCCATTTATTGCTATATAAAACTACATAAAACTATATAAATACATACCCACGGTGCATTGCTCACCCTGTTGATGATGGCATCCCCAATGTGGACATGATCTGCACACAGAGGGAGCAAGTGTGAACACCCTTTGGTGATTGTTTTGTCGACATGTGGGTGTCAACATAAGTTTTGTCAACAAAACTTGGTAGTGTAGACAAGCCCCCCGTATATGTGTAAGTATGTCTGTGCGTGCATATGTTGGGATTATTTGGACTTAACTTAACTATCTTGAATAGTTGTTTATGATCTGCAAACTTTGCCACTTCACTATTCAGGAGGGTGTAACATATTTTCTCCTTGTCCAGATCACTAATGAACATGTTGAACAGCACAGGTCCCAGTACAGATCCTTGGAGGACCCCACTATTTACTACTCTTCATTGGGAAAACTGACTACTCTCTGTTTCCTATATTTTAACCAGTTACTGATCCATGAGAAGACCTTCTCATGACTACTTAGTTTACTGAAGAACCTTGGATGAGGGACCTTGTCAAGTGCTTTCTGAAAATCCAGGTATACTATATTGACTGGATCTGCCTTATCCACATGCTTGTTGAAACCCTCTAAGCACTGTAATAGATCATAATAGGCATTACTTCCCTTTACAAAAGTTGTGTTGCCTCTTCCCCAACAAATTGTGATTATCTGTCTGATAGAGGTTCTTTACTATAATTTCTATTATGCCTGGTACTGAAATTAGCTCACTGTCCTGAAATTCCCAGGATCTCTATGGAGCCTGTTTTTAAAAATTGGTGTTACATTAGCTACCTTCCAGTCATCTGGTATAGAGGCTTGTTCCAGCAATTGGTTACATACCACAATTAGTATTCCTTCAATTTCATAACTTGACAATATAATTGTTTTTGGGGGAAACAAATTGTGTCTTTACCTATGTGTATGTGTACAGTACCAAAGGGGGTAGAAGGTTCCTATCTTGATTTGTGTCTTAGGGTGCTATTCAAATGCAAATAATAAATAATAATAAATTATGTCACGCAAACATGGTAGAAAGATAGCTTCCATTCTCATTTATTTTTCTCCTGGGTTTAATTTTTGTCTTTTTACTTTATTTTTTCTTATCTTAGTTTTAAAACTCTTGAGTATTTTATTTTGTATTTAATTTATTTTTAAATCAAAATAGGCTTGTAGAGTTGAACAAATGGGCCTCCAGTCGATTCCAGTTCACGTTAATGACAATCAGCATAATTTAGGAGCATTGGAATATCCTCCAAGACATTCATTTTTTGTGACCTAGCGTTTTCAAAACCACGACTCTACCAAGGAGCCTGCAACCAACTGGTGCAGTGCCCCAAAGTGGCCATTGCTAATACTGAAGCATCACATCCTCCCAAGCAGTTTGTATTAGCAGTATTCTTATTGTGCTCCACCCATAACGTTAAAGTTATCCTCCTCCAGAGGAATCTGCATTGGAATGTGGTGGTACAAACATTCTTTTGTGTGATTAGTGCAAATCCACTTTTGGCTGCAGCAGGCCTTAGTAGCCCAGTGCATGCATTGTGCAGCACATTTGATACATGAGTTTGAAAAATGGGAATGATTGCACTCTGTTCTTTCATATTTCTGGATTCATGTCATGCTCATTGCCTAGTCTTTGCTTCAGTTTTTCTGGATTCATGAACTGCAATGTTTTCACTTGTCTACTTAGTTTTTGTTCACAGTGTTCCACAATTATTTAGTCACATCAGCCTTTTTTTTTTCTTAACTTCTTTTAAACTCTTCATTTTTCTGCTCCTTAACTGTATGTGGGGTGTATGCATGTAACACAACTATCCTTAATTTCTCTCTGGTTAGTTTTCCCATTTGTGAGATTATATTTAGATTTATGTTACACCCTAATATAGGTGTGGTACTACAAAATGTTATATACCTTCTAGTGGACAATGACATTTATCGTAGGTATTTATATAGCCCGCATTACCATAGCATCTCAGAACCTCACAATCTTTAATGCATTTATCCATCGCTGTGAAATAGGGAATTACTAGTATCCCCATTTTGCAGATGGGTATCAAGGCACAGAGAAATAGGTGACTTACCCAGGGTTACACGGGAAGTATGCAATGGAACAGGCACTTGAACCTAAGTCTCCCAAATACATGGTAGTGCTCTAACCACTGGACTTTCCTTTCTCCCCACAGAAGAATACTCCCATTAATAGGCCAAACATGGAAAGGAGCTATAATAAAGAAAATAACAAGAGTGGGGTTACACTTTTGGAAATTTAAAAGTCTCATGCCACTCCCTTATAAACATAATGTAATATTACCCTACATCAGATATGTAACATTGCTCCCCCAAAAAACTACTTTTACTAGCCATCAAAGTTAATAAATCTGTAGTTTTTCTGACCTGAAACAGTAACAAGTTGTAACAGTTCTATATAAAGTGTATCTTTAATGGAGTATGAATAAGCCTCGTGCATCTTTGCAGGGCTATTTGCACGCATCAGACTCAGTTATTCTAACACATCAAGTTTTGGGCCTGTTTGAAATAAAGTAATTTTGCTTCAGGGACTAACAATACAGCAATCAAAACTCCCATGTAAGATAAAATGATGATGATAGAGTAGAATTACCAGTTACTCTTATATATGATAGGTTAGTTATTAGCAGGATCTCTGAAGCTTCTGTGATATTTCATTGATCCTATATTATTACTGTCTATCATCATACTCATTACCATCACTATCATATTAAAAAGATATTGAAGTGCTGCCTTACAGGAATTATTTCTTGGAAATGGTGAGCGGTTCCATGTCTTTAATAAATATGTCAAAATGCTGTATATCCTACCACCACTATCCATGTAAGCAAATAATGTGAGATATGCTGCCTAAAGTAGTCTGTAAAATTTGGAACCTGACCAAGAAATCATCGCAGAGTGATGGCAGGACGGGGCGGGGGAGGGAGGGAGGAGTATATTTTAAAGAAAGATACAATTACCCTATTTTTCCTGCTCAACACATCTTTAAGGGGAAAGATTTACTAAGCCTAGACTACTGAAAGTAAGGAGCTCAAGCCTAACATTATGCTAAGTATTGAGGCACCTGCTATGTGCCCAGTTCCCATTGCCATCAAAGTGCTCAGCATTTTGAGAATCAGGCAGGGAGTATGGCATTAGGATCCTATTTCAGGCCCGTCTTTAGCCTAGGTTTATATACTCTCTTAATATTTATGGTTAGTAACACAGATAAGATGAACTAATGATTACAAGCTCTAAAGAGTTTACTCAGAATGTGGCGTGTCCAATAACGTTGTTATAATTATCTTGTATATTTGCACACCCTGGCATATTCTGTCTTTGATGGTGTTTAGTATGCATTATGCAGTAAATTAGATGACAAATGGACATTTTATTATACTTGTCAATTGGTAAACTATAATCTTCTTGAAAATCAGCCAATAATTTAATGTCATTGTATTCTTTTTGTTGAGTTATAAACCCCTTTAATTACAAACTCTTTTATTTGTTCATTAATACTTTGAAAGAGACTGAACAGTTTGATTACTTGTTCTTCTAACTTATTCACATCTGCTCATAAATTGAAGTTAAAATGTGTATTTATTTTAGGATGCCTTTAATATACTAGTCAGTTACCATTCACACACAAAGACCCACTGAAAGACTTTTCAAGATGGGACTCCTAATGAGTAATATGTAGAATTTGCTTAGAAAAGATTGAAATGCAAATCCAAGTTAATATATACACCTATGCTCTTGGTCTACATCTATGATTGCAAGAAGCAAGTTTAGAATTGTTTTTTCATGAAACTAATTTGATTTAATTTACCTTGTATGTAGAACATATTCCTATTTTTTTTCTTGGCATGTAAGCTTGCAGTCACCATTTTATTAAAACAATAAAAGCTGTTTCCAAATGTGTTTTATACAATGTTCATTTAAAGACTTTTAAACTTTTACTGTACTCTCCTTGATTTCCAAACACAATTTTATTTCACACTACATTAATTTCTATTACACACTTTTGTACTGTATCATGAATACACTTTCATTATTTCAATAAAGGAAACTAAATGTAGTGTTAGCTGTTTGGCTCTGTGCTTCAATAATCTCACGAGACAGCTGTAGGACAATCAAATAAATGACTGCAACACACCATTGTTTTAATTATACTCATTGATTCAATGGTGTTTAAATCCTTGTGATTTTTTTTTCTTGAGTGATAATGCATTTGTGTCTGTAAATTGATTAATGGGTTGCGATCTTTATCATGCAACAGCGGAATCTACAGCTGGTTAAGTAATGTGTTTCATGTACGAATTAGCTAAATTATACATGCCAAACACATCACGTTCCCCATTTAACAGAAAAAAAACTAGCTTGCCAGGAAATCCTTTTATCATTAGCTGTTCTCAAGTGTGGTACAGCTGTTAGCGTCCAAACAAGCCACTTCAAACAAGTAACACCACAAATGCAGCTGAGAATTATATATAGCCATTGTGCTCCAGTATATGTCATTCCCCTTACAATACTGTATGGCATTTATACATTAGTCCAATTAGCACAGAAGTTAATTTTCACTTTTTCTTAACTGGCTGTGTAATCCTCACTTTTAATTTAGAATAATGGAACAGTTTGGTTTACAATACATTTTAAAAGAGAGGTGTACTTGCTTAGAACCAGTTTGTGACCTCCTTACTTGCCTTGGACTCACTGTTCATTTCAATAGACTGCTCATGTGTGCAATTGTTCCCAAATGTGAGTGAGAGAGTCACAATCTGGCCCTGAGTAGGATTATTATTTTCTTGTCCCTAAAACATCTACATCAAATCTGAGGCACAACCCACAGTAAGGGGTCGTGCAAAGTTTCACTGACCTCAAGGATGCGCTGAGTCTGAACTCCCCAACATTCATGGGGAATACACCAACTTCTGCTCCTCACTGGTGTCAATCTTGATCCATCAGCATGTATGGGAGACGCACTATAGCTCTTGTTGGGTGCCATATGCCTCTGGGGGGAATAGGGGCAGAGTAGTCCCTTCACTCCCTTGGCCATGGACAATTCTATCTGCCCATTATGCAGGCCATGCAAGGAGAGAGATATCTTTGTGACTGAGCTCTATGGCCCCCAGTGAAGACCCATGTAATAATCAAGCACATCTGGTCCTAAATTATAAAAGCTTAATTTCCCGTGCCAAAAGCTGAACCTTCCTCTACTGTTGTTAATACTTTTGGGATGTGTGTGTTGCATTGGTAAAATGAGGAGGGGAAACGATTACTGTGTTTGTTTTATTATATATATATATATATATATATATATATATATATATATATATATATATACATACACATACACACACACACACCAGTGATAATAATGTTGTTAAAGTGAGGGGGGAGGATAATGATTACCCACCCTTACTTTACCAATGCTACTGTACTGTGACCGTGATGTGCATGGGTCCAAATATTTGTGTTCATAAAATTTCCTCTATTTAACCCAGATTTCTCAGCAATATTCTTTCACATTTTATATTCAACTTCTGATACTCCCACCAATGTTTATCAAGGAAAAAAAATTCTCAGAATCTTACTTTAATTTTCCATTTGGACTGCTGGAGTTGTTTACTTGCCTGGCCCTGTAATTAAGCCCTGACCAAGTTAGTACATGGAACACATGAACTTGTGAAACTGATTGACTGATTTAAATGTTAATTTAGTAGTAAAAAGAAAAGGAGTACTTGTGGCACCTTAGAGACTAACAAATTTATTAGTTAGTCTCTAAGGTGCCACAAGTCCTCCTTTTCTTTTTGCGAATACAGACTAACACGGCTGCTACTCTGAAACCTGTCAATTTAGTAGTAGCTACATACCATGTGTGGAGGAATCAAAAAGGAAAAATTCATCGAAAGGGAATGTTTGATTGTGCTATTTGAGTATAAATCTGCACTAATAGCAGCGTAGGAGCACTTGGAGAGTTTCTCTAAGAGCTGCCATAAAAGGTCACCTTGGCATTTCCACCTGGTATAGAGCTGGGGTCAGCATATACCAGGCATGGCTCTAACCAGAGTGCACTCTAGCTGACCCCCCACCAGCAAAATGTATAGATGTTTTAAAGCTGTTTTAACTTACCCTGAGGGTCACATCAGTCCCTGCCTCCCCTCGTGAGTGGGGATTCTGCACCTAGGAGAGCTCAACACCACATAAACATCGGAGTCAGTGAGATATCTTGGCATCAAAAGGGGCAGAGCTGATTTGGGCTACCATTCACCTTTTGCCCCCAGCAAATGGTAAATTCACCAAAAAGTGCATTTTGGGTCACCAAAACTATGTATTCATTTGGCTGAATTTGGCAAATAGTTTCAGCCAAAAAAAATACTTTAAAAAAAATCAGAAATATCAATGTTGTTTTGAAATTTTGAAAAGAACTGTTTTGACCCTTTTCGTTTGAACTGATATGTTACACCAGTCATTTTGAATCAGTACTCAAAATATTTCATTTGATCAGAATGACTTTTTCAGCATTTTTGTTTCAGTGAAGAACCTCCCTCCCCAAGAAAACATTTTTAGCTGGGGAAACACTATTTTTGCCAGTTCAGCCACAGACCCACAAAATCAGTTACTCTCTCTGCTATAAGAGAGACCAAGTGGGCAAGAACAGTTAACCTGGTGCACTTACTGCTGTGAAAAACACAAGGAAAACAAGATAAAACTATGGGGCAGAGGGGACTGAAAGACAATGCATCCACTTTCTTATAGTTCCTTTTGGAAAGTGGAAATGGGAAAGTAGACACAGTCTCGCTGCAGCAGAACAGTGGAGGAGAAGGTAATCAGCAGAGTGCTCATATCCTAGACATCATATAAAATAGCTTCAGGAAGAGTTCAGATATAGTTGGTCTTTGAAAATAGCTCATTTGGGTGCAGTTCATTATGAGGAACGCAAGTTGTTCTCGATCAGCAGTATCACAGAATACAAGAAGTGAAGCAGTGATTACCAATGTGTCAGGTGACACAGGGGAAAAAAACAAAACAAAACTATCATTAGTGAGGAAACAAGCTAAAGTTAGCTCCATGATAAGCTATGCACTTACCAAATTACCATACCCATGCCCCTCCATGGGGTATAATGCTGGTCAAACACAAATCCAAATTTTTGTTTTTGTTGTTTACAAATGGAGTTTCACTGAAAAAAAAATGTTATATTGGAAGTGTATGTTTTCAGTGTTCACAGCAAACAAATGTCAAAACAAACATTCTTGTGGAAAGCTGTGTTGTAGCCTAAGGGTATTTTCCAATGAGTATTTTCCTAGTTGTCCATTTTGTAACTGAAGGAAAATGCTCACTTCTCTCAATTTTTAATTTATTCTCTTAGAAAAGTGGGGGAAGAGTTAAAAAAAGTTAAATAGAGGAATAACTTCATTTGTTAAAAGTGTTACTTTTTGTTTTTTAAAAGGAAATCTTCCAATGTTTAATAATGGTAAGTACTGAATAGCTCTTTAAAAGACAAAGTAGTATTTTCACTCTTAAAAGTCACACTTTCTCTCACTTCTTAACACTCTCTTTCTTCTTAACTGAGAGAAATTAACTCTGACATTTTCCAGTTAGAAAAGTCAGAAAGTAGGAGCACAGAAAAAAACTGACAAAAGTTGGAAAAAAGAAGGGAAAAGTAATCTCCTGCCCCCAACCTTTCTTTTTATGTATATAATATTTTTTCCCACCACAGGAAAACTTCAAATGGGGATTTTCCTTGAAAATTTGAGTGTGAAAAATTCCCAGTTTCTGCCAGCTCCAGTTAGTATGGCTTCGTTATACTTGCATATGGATTTACTTACTGTGCTGTGCTTGAAATCAATCATGAAGTTAATACCTGTGGCAAAATGTAAACCTGAACAGCCAACTAGTTTTCTAAAATCTCATCCACAAATCAATAAATGCTGCCCCACTGAAAGAGCAAATGATCTCAGCCTCCTCCTACTTTCCCCACCCCTCTCAGTCATGATGACAGACTGGCCTTTTAATAAGCCATGATTAGGCTGTTGGAGATTTCATGAGATTTCCTAGCAGCCAACTAGCACAGTATATAGGGCTGGTATTTGGCTAGAATGCCAAACAAAATTATAATTAATAGGTATCACATACATAGTAGGTAGCTTTCACATGTCCCTGTAATAAATGAAAGGTCTAATTACTGTCAGGCTAATTCTTGTTCATACAGTTTTACATTCCAGTTTGTTAAATGTACTGTGCACTATTTTTGCTAGTTTTAGGGTTTAAGTTCTCAAAGCGCACTCACTTCCTTTGCAAATTAAAGCAAAATGTAGCCATTTCAACTTGAACTTTAATAGTCACAAAATAATTTAGATATTGAATAATCAAAAATACTTATACAAAGCATACTGAATTCATCACTGAAGATCAGATGACAAGCCTTGCTACATTTAATCCATGCAGCAAAACTCAACTTTTTGCACAGCCTTTCCCTCAATAACAGAGCAAGGGAAAGCACAAGTTAACAGTTGTCAATAGTTAAAATATGGGAATGATGCTTAGGAAAGCTTATGTCCTGTTTTTATGAGAAGTTGTTGCAAATCTTGTTTTAAGGGTTAACTAGATATTAGGGTGATGGGCACACGATTGAGACGTTTTGTCATAATTTACCTTCCAGTGCCTCAGTTTTTGTTCAGCTATTACTCATTGGTTTAGAAGATGGTGATCGAAGGACTTGCTTCAAACCTGCACCTAGCTCCAAAGATAACCTGAATTTTAGGAAAAGAAGCAGCATTTAATTTTCTGAAACCAATTCAAGGCAGATCATAATCTGTGTGATCTTCTTCCTAGATTCTTAGTATATCCCTTACAAGTTTTCAACATCTAATCCTGTCTGGGCCAGATTCTGATACCCTACTCAAACTGAGCAGTACTGTAACTCCAGCAGTCAGTGCATTGGACATTTCAAGGCATAATATAAATACTCAAAATGAGTAGGGCATAACAGAGTCTGTCCCTCTGTGACTTGAATTCTTCTAAAATATTCTCTCAGGCCCACTCCTTGGATGTTTTATAACCTGCAAATGTAAATGAGGGGATATCATGTAGTGATTCTTGGCTGGCTACTGAACACTCTCTTCCTTTTCTAATCCTCTTGCTCAATATCCACTTGGATTTCCAACCCTCAAGTTGCATAGAAATCAGTCTTTAGCTCACTTAAGTTATTCAAACTTTTTAAGTACAGAATGAAAACAGCTCAAATTTGAGTCATTTTATGCCAGCATAACCACATAACATACAGCAATATAAAAATATTAGACTGCTGCTATATGTGACAGTTTCACTAAACCAAGGAATAACTTCTCTGCAATGTCATCTGCAGACATTAAAAAGTGCATGTTTAGAACCAAGTTTCCAAAACCTTCACAGTTAACTTGTTTAAATGAGATTATTTTCCATAAAGTAAGAGAGAATATATATATTCAAAGTCCAGTGTGAAAGTAAATCTAAAAGATGAAATTCCACGTTTGAAATATGAATTTGAAGGTTTGAGAGAGTTGGCCAAATACACTCTTGATGGAATTGGTCTCAACTCTGCTGACTTAAGAGGAGCTGTGCTTCCTTATACCAAAAGTGAGCATTTCCCAGTAATTTTATAACCTTTTAAATGTCTGCAATCCTTTTTTAGGATATATCTCCAGCTGTAAAACCATTGTTGCCACACTACCTGATTGGTCTTTTAATAGCTAACTTTTCCTGCACTATGTTTTTGAAGGAGAAGAATCACATTTATTCATATAATTGTAGATCTAATCATAAAGTATATTATAGATGCATCCCTCACAATCATATTTTCAGCTGTTTGAGTACTTTACTGCTGAGTTTTGGCAATAATCTTCAATGCCATGGGTGGTCTACTGTATTTTTGTTGCCTCTTGAAACTGTGTTTAATTTGTGTGGTTTTAATGTAGCAATGTATTCAGAAAACTTGTTTTGCCCCTAAAAGCTCACTATAAACTCAGACATATGTATTGTATTTGTACATCAACACAGCGTGAAAAAGGATCTCAAAAAGTTATGAGTCAAGGTTTATTCCCTCACTGTAGGTTTTATACAGAATTCCATAGCGCAATTACTAGAGTGTTCCAGTATGGCTTAAAACTGAAAACTTTTGAGGGCTTCTGAACATTTATTTTTTAATGATTGAACAGTAGATCAATGCAAAGTTAGTTGTAGTAGGTTTTTTGTTTTTTGTTTTTGACTAAAGGCTGTAACATAAACCAGGCAGGAATACAGGCTGCTCAGAACCCACTAAAGGTTTTTTTCTTTCTTTTCTTTTATTCCCCCTTGAACTATCTGTGGTATTCTGTTTGGGGTTGCTTGTTTATTTTATATTCATCTATAAATGCTTGACAAAAAAAAATCTTCACCAGAAAGATAGGGTCTCTGTAACCTAAATAGCACATTGCAAAGTACTGAGACAATGTGGGGCTTTCATTATACTCCTCTATAAAGAGAGATGCACTAGATCTAAATTCATGATAAGCTGGATCCATTATACATAGAAACAAATATAAAAAGGGGGAGAAAAATAAGCTTTTTCTTCCATTACACCTCACATTTCAGTGAATATTGAATGCCTAGAACACACACTATTAGGGTACTTATTAACTATACTGTGGGAACAAATAAGAGCAGGGTTCTACTTTAACACTGATATAAGCCTAGAAGTCAATGACACAGATCCTCCAGCAGCTTTGAATCATGTTGATGTCATGAAGCTACTATAAAGCTGATTTAATGAGCCACACAAGGAGCCCCCAATGTAGTAAGCTTCTTGTGTTCTTAGAGCTACTGTAGTCAGCACAGGAAGTATGGCCTGAGGAAAATGGGTATTACTAGGCATTCTTGTGCCCTAGTAATCCCTAGCTGCTTGCTGTAATAGCCTCTTGGAGAAACCAGGAATCACACAACTACTTCCCAGCCCTCCAAATTTGCATTAAGACTCCTTGGACAGACCCCCTGAGACCTGACCTAACAGATCTACATCAGTCTAAAACCAGTATAAATGAGATCAGAATCTTGCCCCAGATGTTTAAATATTATCTGTGGCATCTATTCCTTTACTCCAAGGAATGTTGCTCACACTTTCTCTTACGTTTCATTCATTGTACTGAAGTCTGAGGTTTGCAAGTTTGAGGTTCTTTTCTATCAACATATCTGTAGGAGGTTGCCTTCAAATTCAAAATGTAACTTGTATTTTTCCATTCAAAAGGCCAAACACCAGATAAATGCAAGCTACTTATACTCTTTCAGCGACCCTTTCAAATTCAATAAATTGGCAGGAGAGAGCAACATCTGTTTCTGATGTTATTTTTTAAAAACCTCTAGAAATGGGCATCCAGTATCCCTTTCATGTCATATTGTTAATTAAAAGGAGTTCACAGGATAAAACCAGGCTAATATGACATCCTCAATATGCTCCCCCCTATTTTTTTCCAATTTCTCCATTGAATGGGATGTCTTTGTTTTGAGTGATTCTTTCAGAGATTTTAATGTTCCTACACCTTTTTGGAACAGTGAATTCACTGCAATAATGAAATAGTCTAAACAAAGTTGGATCATAAGGAACAGTAGATTTAATTTAGATTTTAATTTAGATAAAATACTGATTATTTTCTCAGGCACTGGGCTTCATGAGCCTCATGCTGGGAACAAAAATGTGTGAACAATGACAGATTTCAGAGTAGCAGCTGTGTTGGTCTGTATCTGCAAAAAGAAAAGGAGTACTTGTGGCACCTTAGAGACTAATAAATTTATTTGAGCATAAGCTTTCGTCAGCTACAGCTCACTTCACTGGGTGCATTCAGTGGAAAATACAGTGGGGAGATTTATATACATAGAGAACATGAAACAATGGGTGTTACCATACACACTGTAATGAGAGTAATCAGGTAAGGTGAGCTATTACCAGCAGGAGAGCGCGGGAGGGGAAAAACCTTTTGTAGTGATAATCAAGGTGGGCCATTTCCAGCAGTTGACAAGAACATCTGAGGAACAGTGCGGGGCGGAGGGGGGAATAAACATGGGGAAATAGTTTTACTTTGTGTAATGACCCATCCACTCCCAGTCTCTATTCAAGCCGAAACTGATTGTATCCAGTTTGCAAATTAATTCCAATTCAGCAATCTCTCGTTGGAGTCTGTTTTTGAAGTTTTTTTGTTGAAGAATTGACACTTTTAGGTCTGTAATCGAGTGACCAAAGAGATTAAAGTGTTCTCTGACTGGTTTTTGAACGTTATAATTCTTGTCGTCTGATTTGTGTCCATTTATTCTTTTACATAGAGACTATCCAGTTTGACCAATGTACATTGCAGAGGGACATTGCTGGCATATCTCACATTGGTAGATGTGCAGGTGAACGAGCCTCTGACAGTGTGGCTGATGTGATTAGGCCCTATGATGGTGTCCCCTGAATAGATATGTGGACACAGTTGGCAACGGGCTTTGTTGCAAGGATAGGTTCCTGGGTTAGTGGTTCTGTTGTGTGGTGTGTGGTTGCTGGTGAGTATTTGCTTCAGGTTGGGGGGCTGTCTGTAGGCAAGGACTGGCCTGTCTCCCAAGATCTGTGAGAGTGATGGGTCGTCCTTCAGGATAGGTTGTAGATCCTTGCTGATGTGTTGGACAGGTTTTAGTTGGGGGCTGAAGGTGATGGCTAGGGGCGTTCTGTTATTTTCTTTGTTGGGTCTGTCCTGTAGTAGGTGACTTCTGGATACTCTTCTGGCTCTGTCAATCTGTTTCTTCACTTCAGCAGGTGGGTATTGTAGTTGTAAGAATGCTTGATAGAGATCTTGTGGGTGTTTGTCTCTGTCTGAGGGGTTGGAGCAAATGTGGTTGTATCATAGAGCTTGGCTGTAGATAATGGATCGTGTGGTGTGGTCTGGATGAAAGCTGGAGGCATGTAGGTCGGAATAGTGATCAGTAGGTTTCCGGTATAGGGTGGTGTTTATGTGAGCATCGCTTATTAGCACTGTAGTGTCCAGGAAGTGGATCTCTTGTGTGGACTGGTCCAGGCTGAGGTTGATGGTGGGATGGAAATTGTTGAAATCATGGTGGAATTCCTCAAGAGCTTCTTTTCCATGGGTCCAGATGAAGAAGATGTCATCAATGTAGCGCAAGTAGAGTAGGGGTGTTAGGGGACGAGAGCTGAGGAAGCATTGTTCTAAGTCAGTCATAAAAATGTTGGCATACTGTGGGGCCTTGCGGGTACCCATAGTAGTGCCGCTGATTTGAAGGTATACATTGTCCCCAAATGTGAAATAGTTATGGGTGAGGACAAAGTCACAAAGGTCAGCCACCAGGTTTGCTGTGACATTATCGGGGATACTGTTCCTGACGGCTTGTAGACCGTCTTTGTGTGGAAAGTTGGTGTAGAGGGCTTCTACATCCATAGTGTCCAGGATAGTGTTTTCAGGAAGATCATCAGTGGATTGTAGCTTCCTCAGGAAGTCAGTGGTGTCTCGAAGATAGCTGGTAGTGCTGGTAGCATAGGGCCTGAGGAAGGAGTCTACCTAGCCAGACAATCCTGCTGTCAGGGTGCCAATGCCTGAGATGATGGGGCGTCCAGGATTTCCAGGTTTATGGATCTTGGGTAGCAGATAGAACACCCCAGGGTTCCAGGGGTGTGTCTGTGCAGATTTGTTCTTGTGCTTTTTCAGGGAGTTTCTTGAGAAAATGGTGTAGTTTCTTTTGGTAACCCTCAGTGGGATCAGAGGGTAATGGCTTGTAGAAAGTGGTGTTGGAGAGCTGCCGAGCATCCTCTTGTTCATATTCCAACCTATTCATGATGACGACAGCACCTCCTTTGTCAGCCTTTTTGATTATGATGTCAAAGTTGTTTCTGAGGCTGTGGATGGCATTGTGTTCTGCACGGCTGAGTTTATGGGGAGGTTCGAAACAAACAAACTCCACAGAAGTTCAGTGAGCTTTTACAGGGCTTCTCAGTGTTATTATTCTGTATTTGATGGCACTATTGTTAAGAAGTATACCTACCCTCCTGACAGGGAAATGTGCAAAGGACTGAACAGAAATCTCTCTGCTTTGTCACGCATAAGAAGTGCCTTCCAGTGAGAAGGACTACACTTTATTATATAGAACTATTGTGGAATGTGAAGGACCCACGTAATCTTCACAATAATAAAAATATTTTGCACTTATATAAGAGTTAATGAGAATACTGGCCACCAGCTCTGGGGACCTATCTAAATTACAGTAGTCATCCCAGGCTGTCTGGAATCTGTCAGAACCTGCTCTCTATAACCGACTTGTCCTGTTTCCAGCCCTGCCCCCAAAGTCTGCATGTCCCTTTATGGTTTCTTCTATAGTGCCACACTGTCCTTTCGAAGCTATTTATATCACTGTAACCCTAATAAATGGTGTAAAGGGGGTGGAGTAGGGGTTAGGATCTCACCCAAAGAGTAATTGGAGACAACGCTATACTAGCAGTAGTTGCTGTAATGAACATATATTGCAGAAGCAAGCAGATGTGAGAATTAGGATAAAAGCTCTACTGTGCATACTGTACAAACAGTAAAGAAGACAGTCCCTACCCCAAGGATCTTACCATTTATTAATTCTTCTATTGAACAAATCCATGGAGTTGTGCCTGATTACACCAAGGATGAATTTGGTCTTTATAAGCCAGAAGGGAAAGGTACTCCTATCTTTGAAACTATTATGCTTTACTCACCCACCTTGTCTCTCTAAAATTCCACAACTGATACGGCTACAACAACACTGCATATTTGCTAGATGGGAAACAAAGCTGAAATCCACATGGTAGCTGTGCATGGTAAGTATTTCATTAAAGATGCTTGAAAAATATGTAACATACTTCAGTGTTCTAGAAGAGTGCTCTTCTCAGATAAAGCCACCACATACAGTATGTATTTGTGTTTATAAGGAGTGGTTGTATACAAGATAGTGCTATGCTAGCTACATTACACCAACCATAGTTGAATGCATAATGCCACTGCATGACAGACATGTAACTAGTGGTTTATTATATACTATATTGTTTGTGTGGAATCCATTACAATAAGATCATTTCAAAAGGAAAAACATATCATAGCCAATGTGTAATGATTATGGGTCAGATTCTGATAGCTGTCCTCTTATTGTGTACTACCTTAATTCTCACATGGTCCCATTTACTTCCAGTGGGAATACAAGTGGAGTAACATAGTATACAACATGACTAACAGAATCAAAATCTGTCACCGCGATTTGAGGTAGTGTACAGAAGTAGTATGCTGTAGTATTTTAATTATAAGATGCCCACAAATATAAGCAAAAATATTTACTGTCTTGGCCAGCATGATACACAGATGCTAGCTGTAAGTATTTTTAGGCAAAATTCTGTTTCAGTTTATACTCATTAACCTCAACTGCTGTTTTGACACAAACGTTTAATTTATTGTTGTTGAGTTTTAGTAAATGAATTGGAGAAATTTAGCAAAACTATGACTTATTTTATAAATGTGGCAAAGCATTTCATTTTACAATCACGTAAGTTATGCTGGACTCCACCATGTATCTATACAATCTGATGTACATTTAGAAAAAAAAAAAGGTGGTTTTAAATTAGGATTACATTTTCTCTAAATAGAAGAACAATTTAAAATACCCACTGTATTAGCGACATTGCCCTGTGAAATTTAAATAGGCGTCAGTAGGTTTCAACTAATAAGAGAATCGCTAGTTACATCACTAACACAGATTCTTAAAAACAGTCTGGTACAATTTTAGAGTTTGGTACAACAAACCCATATTCACACAAATAGTTCTTACTCAAGCAAGTAGTCCCATTGAGACCCATTGGACTAGATGCAGGAGTAAGGACTAAATGGTTACTCACATAAATAAGTCTTGCAGGATAAAGCGTTTAATTTTCATGTTACATCTGCTATAACAATGTCTATCTATCCATCTATTCATCTCTGATTTTTCTAAAGTGCCTATTTCTGTGGTATCTAAATGTCTCATAATTAAAGACTGCACTCAAGTTCCAAAGCTGATTTCACTAGGGATACTGCAATCTCTTCAAAGTAAAATGAAGCAAGACTCAGGGTGAAAAAGAAAGAATGATGTTTCTTAGGACTAAATCAATTCCTTTCAGAAAAGGACAAAACCAGAGAGAGCTATGTAAGGGTTTTACGCTGTAAACACGATTTAAGTTACAGCTGATTCAGCTCCCAGTCCCTGCCTTCAGAGTAAGGCTGACCAATAAGAGCACATTGTTCCTGTTATCTGTGTCCTATGTTGGCTCTCAATCCAGTTCCACTGCCAATTCAATGTCCTGGTCCTTTTATATTTAAAGCCCTCAATTAATATTACTGAGTTATCTCAGACCACTACTCTCTCCACACTCCTCTCTGCATTTCACAGACACACTTCAGCAAATAGCTCCCCAGATCTGCAATGTCAGGATCAGGGAATTTCCAGGGGAGAGCCCTCACCTTCAAGTCTTCTTCCAGTAAGGAATATGCAGAATGGCTCTTCCCCTCTTTCTTCTAAGAGATTACCAACTAGATTTATCTTGGTTTAGGTGACGACTTTTAGGATGGTGAAAGAAAATAATGATGCACTGCAAATAAAACTGAATAAGCCTTTGATTGTATATATAACACAGAAGGCACATCTACATAGCCTGTGTGTGCGAGCCTCCCTCCTTAGGCTTCAGACTGTGAGCTCCATCCTGAGCCACAACTTCAAAGCACTGTCCATGCAGCTGCTTCTAGAGTGCTAGCACAAGCCCCACTAACCCAAGGCTTTTGACTCAGGCTAGGAGGCTTGCTGCCACAGACTGTATAGACACACACCTAGATAGTACAGCAATGGGCTCCCAACAGCAAACTCAATGAACAAAGCCATCCTGCCACCCCAAAGTGCACAATTATTTGGAGGTGACTGGTATGTCACTCATGTGCAAAGTGATCCTTAGCAAACTGTGAAATACTGCGGGGAAAGTGATATGGAAGCACTGCAAATGCAGGTGCTTTATAAATGTCATATCAGTACTTCGAAGTTACTGTTACAGTTTCCTTCACATGGTAGCTAGATACCCCTACCAGTAGGTCTGTGTTTCCAGGTGTATGCATGTGCTCATCTTTAGTTATCTTGTCTCCTTTCCTGCCAATCTCTTCTTTTTTCTTAATCTTTCCTCACCCTCCAATATTCACTTTTTAACGCTTTCCTCAGTATATGCCTTTATCTTAAACCCATGTACAAACAAATCCACTAATAACCACAATTGTTTCTTGAGTAGTTTTATTTTA
This sequence comes from Chelonia mydas, assembly GCF_015237465.2. NCBI lineage: Eukaryota > Metazoa > Chordata > Testudines > Cheloniidae > Chelonia > Chelonia mydas. Next base: position 47,452,270 of record NC_057852.1, read on the forward strand.
CAGACACAAAAACTATGTATAATTCATGATATGTATGGCTTATTCCTTACATGAGACTGTGTATCACACAATTCTCATGTTATGAATGACACTTTTTCCAGATGAAGGGTGAACAAATGAAGAGGGGATAATATTTTAAACATTTTCCAGAACCATTTAAATAGAACTATTTAATATGACTATTGAAAATATTTAATATGTGACCCTCAAAAAGGAACCAATCATTGGCCCAACTTATCTTCCATTGATTACAAAAAAAAAAAAAAATAAATAAAAATAAGAGTAGTTAGGCTAAGGCTCAGCATTGTTGAAAGTCCTACCCTGAATGAAGATACACATTGGTGTGCCAAATGTCTATATTAAATATTAAGTTTGAATACATTTAAAAAAGCAGTCACATTGAACGTCTTGCTATATGGTCCTGAGCAAGCACAAGTCAGAGTGATAACCATTGTAGTAGGCTACACCTCTCTATTGAGCCGTTGAAGAGAGCAGACATTATTCCTGTCTCAAAGTCCAGGGTAGGACCCTCTGGGTGTGCTGTTCCAAGCATTTGCACTCTTTCAGGGGGAGTTAAAGTAGCCCAAAAAAATCAGTACACTTCTGTAGCTACAAAAGACAGTCATAGGCATCCAAGAAGCCAAAAATGTGGGGGTGGGAGGGAGGATAACAGACCTTCTCCTTTCTGAAAGTGCCTGAGCAGCCAAGAGTCTCAAGCCATTTCCCTGGTCAGCAACCCATACTTCTCCAGAGCTTTGAGTTGCAATCCTACTCCTTCAAAGGGCTGACCTGCAGTGAGACAAGATCCTCCATTTTAAGGACCTATCAATCTCCAAGTCTGACAAGTCTCACAGATGCACTGGGTTGAGGCTGATTGTGGCCAAAGGAGCACTTCAACTCCTGCCTGACTGGGGTGGGGATCTGTCCCACCACAGACATTGTATAACAACCAGAATAGAATACTTAGCTATGCTACATTTTACACACTTCTTTTTTGGTAAGTATAATCTGTGTGTTGGGCTCTGTGTGGAACCATGAGCACTGAGGATATGGGCTGCCAATAATGTGACCAAACACTTATTGTGTGCTTGTTTTCAGGGAAACTCTTGCAGGGCTTGAACTGAGCCCAATTAATATCGATGGCATGTCACAAGTAAAACAAACATTCACAATAATAATAATAATGTTTCCAAAAACATCTTAGATAAGCTTATTATAATGGTTAATGAAATAATAGCCACTCATCAAAACTGTAATTGAAATCTTCAGAACTACATATATAGTAATTTTCAGTCATCCCTCTTTATTGTAAAGTAGTGAAAGTGTGGGCATAAACTTCTGAAACGACAAATGGTTCCAAAATGTATGACCCACTCTCCCATTTCCACTGTTAATAGTTGGCACTTCAAACCTGTCAGTATTCAGGTTTCCTCTCTGTTCTTCATGCAAAAGGGAGAACATTTAATTTTGCATAATGTGAATCCTTTTTCAAATGCTGATATTAAAAGTAAATGCCTCAATTTGTGCATTTTTCTCTCTCTCTCTCTCTGTCATGTGGGAAAAATGTCAAAAGGGGGGGTATTTTTCACTTTGGACCTTGAAGAAGATAAAATGGCTAACTTCCCTGAATCATTATATTTAATCACAAGCAAAGCAATCACCCTTCTCCACAAAGCACAGTCAAAGCCAGATCTGGACAATGCACCTTTACCATAGATAGAAGAGGAAATAAATTAGTCAGTCATCTGTAAAAATGAAGAATGACAGCCTTACCAACACTTATGTGAATGATGGGTTTCATTTAATCAAATGAATTTGCAGTACATAAATGTTCATAGCAGAAGTCATGGTATTTTAGTAGTTACAGCAAAGCAGAGATGTTTTGATAGCTCCCATTTGGTACAGGGAAAATATCTTCTTACTTCTAACATGAAAGAATGAGAGCAGGAAATACTATGTCTATAAATAAATGTGCTATAATATCTGTCTGGATGCCTCTAAAAAGCTTTATCTTTCATCCGTCCAATTATATGGATATATTACTTTTAAAAATATGCTTTGTAATGTGTTTTTAACACTTGACAATTTTGACTTCAATATCTCTGTGCCTCAGTTTCCATCTGTGATATGAGGATAATAATATCATCTTGCCTCACAGGGGTGTTGCAAAGCTAAATTAATTCATGTTTGTGAACTACTCAAATACTAGGGTGAAGAGCGTTCTAGAAAAAACCTATGATGAAATTAATAATCCTGTATTCAGAATAAGGTAGGAATGGTGGGCTGCAAACAAGGCCTGGGGGCATGCACTGGATAATGATGATGAAGATGAAACGAAATATTGAATTACTACCCATTCAGTGAACACCACTTATCCTGGGTCCTGTGGAAAAAATAGTATGGGCTCATTCAGTATGTCCTCATGCATCATATGCATACTCACAAGGTTGCACAGGTGCCCTTAATTCTGGCATTTCCTAAACTTAAAATGCTTGATTTAATGTTCTTTTAAGTTCATTTTCACCCCCAGTGTAATATGATTATAATTTAGAGATGGGCCTACACTAAAAAATTATTCAAATTCCACCAGATTTCAGGCCCAGTGGAGTGAAAAATATAGGAAGCCGCATATATGTTTTACAGCACATCTTTTCATGTGCTGTAATATATATACTGCTAACTGTATTTTTCACTTCATGTATCTGATGAAGTAGGTTTTAGCCCACGAAAGCTTATCCCCAAATAAATGTGTTAGTCTCTAAGGTGCCACAATGACTCCTCATTGTTTTTCCTTAACTCAATGAGTCTCTCTCAAAACCACCACCTGTTTTTGTCTTTCTCCAATATTATTATGGGTTTAGTGTATACATCTCTGATTACTAATACATTTATCTGTTGTAGTTTAACTCACCTTTTGTTGTTTTCTGAACTGAAGAATGGACAAGAGATTTTGCAGGTATACTTTGTCACTGGTTGCTGAAGAAATTCCAGATGGCACAGTTGATCATGAGTGTAAAATACTATGCACTTGGTATAGTAATTCTTCTAATAATTTAATAAAACTCAAGATTCTTAAACAGCATTGTATTATTATTTTCTTTGGGACTATTAACATTGCTTTTAAAATATACTTTTTCAGCCACAGGCAGGAAATACTGAGATAGGATTTTTTTTAAAATTGTTCTACTTTTTGGGGGGCGGGGGTGGTGCATGAGGTACAGGATTGTCCATTGTGAGGTCAGTCTTGTGAAGCTCTGAGAACTTTGAATTTCTGCTGAAGTCAGAGGGACTTGAGGAAACTCACGGGGGTGTTCAGTACTTTGTAAGATCACGTTCATATCTCAATTCTCTGTTGGGATAGAGTTGGACCTGTGATGCAAAGTTCAGCTGTAGATAGCTTCTCTGGATCTGAACTCCTATAACTGGGGTGTTTGATTTTGGGACTTCAGACCATGGTCATTACAGAGAATGAGTGAACCATGGCATTTAGATTAGATAAGAACTTCCACAGAAATTGGAGGTGATAGAATGTGTTTCAGAACGGATATTCCAGTTTGAGGCCATTTCTAATTTTAGGTCATTTATGAAATGAATGTAAAACAAATGCCAACTCTACCAGAAGAGCAAGGTAGAGATGTGCAAAGTAGCAGACCTGCCAAAAAAGTCACACTCAGATAACATCAGAATAATGAATTTGGCATGTGCTACAAACATGAAAATATTCAATAAAGGGCAACAGCTTGTAACGTATCCAGAATCAAGCCATTATGTAGATCAAAGGTATGAGAGCTGTCCAGCTGGAGAAACGGTATAACCAGAAACATAGGGATTATTCTCAACTGTAGATGCAGTTATATTATTAGGGACACTTTTGAAAATGGGACTGGGTTGCGATGCAGAACAAAATCAAGTTTTGAAATCTCAAAATTTTTCATGAAATGGAATTCTTCTTTTCCAGCCAGCCCTCCCTCTAAGTACTATTCATCATCTTAGAATTCTTTCCCATTCCTATAAGAATTGATAAGCAAATATAATGAAGGAAAAGGGAAGGGATTCAGAAGGCTGATTATGATTTTTCAAATCTTCATCCTTGGTCTCAGGATAATGGCCCATGTAGCATAAGCATTCAAAATAAAAGAGATGACCCTAAGGAAGACAATCGGAAAGGTAAGCAGTTCTATTCACAAAAAAAACCCCCAAAACCTTTAACCATTCTCAGCCTAAAAATGTGATCATATTGTTAATATTTAAGATTACAACACGAAACCATTTTAGGTTGTAACCAGAAATAATTTTTTGCTGGAAGTTTTAAATGGAATATATTTTCAAAGTGAGGCATGGGAAGCAAGCTCACTGAATACCCTTGAAAATGAACTAATTTACTAAAAGTAAACTAGTGTAATTCTCCAATATGCATCACATCTCTATTAAGGTTTCCCTTTCTTTTGTAAGTGCCTTGCCTTTGAGTTTCTATGAAGCAATGTTTGCTCATAAAGGATAGGTGTTTACCTTATCCTGCTTCTGAAGAGAGGTAGAAAAAAATGCCTTTAAGATGTCTCTGAAGTTCCCTATGATGTCTAGCCTGGGGTTTTGCAATCTGTTCTCCTGTTTAATATTTCAGTAAATATCACTATGTTTCACCAAAAGCAAGACAAATTCCAGCCTCCACCGCAATTGATGGCTGCCTGAGGGTGCATTCAAAGCATCAGGTGTGAGAGAGTGCTAAATCATGAGCCTATGGAATTATCAACATCTAACTTTTGAACAGACGGAAAATGATGAAATAAGACGACATAGTCTCTTTCTTTTCTTTAAAATTCACTCTCTTAATGGAACTGTAGGCTATATAGTACTTCATGATCACAATACACATCTACAATTGTGTAATCTTTGCAATTACTCTCCCTGTTAATAGTATTGTTGACAAATGCATTTTTACATAAAACAGGACACACACACACACACACACTTTTATTTGTCTCTGAAATAATACAGTGGTAGGTATAGTCAGAAATGTAGTGTCCAGTTCATACTATCACTTGTAATAATTCCCTGGATTTCAGTGGAGCTATGCTGATACCCTCTGAGGATCTGCAAGATTGACTTCAGCTATATTCAGTCCCTTCCAGAAGGGATCCCAGTCCTATCTGAAGAGTGATGCTTAATTCTGATTAGTGATATAAGCCCTCCAATGAAGCCCTCCAATGGTCCTATTTAGATAATATTTCCTTCAAAAATATTTGTAAATGAAAATGTAATTTGATTTCAACACTCACATTTTCCATGAATATTTTAACCAATAAAATGTGATTGCACAAATGTTCACAGAAAGTGAACACTGAATGGATCTGAGAATGGCCAAAATAGGCCAGGTTATCTGGATCTGAGCTTCTCCAAACTGAAACGATGCTCAGATACAAGGTTTGATTCAGACCATTACAGAGACAATGGGCAGCCGCAGAATTCAGATTAGTTTTGGGTTTGTGTCAGAATTTCTTCAAACTATATGGGTTTGGGATTAGGGTTTTACTTCAGATGTATCTTCAGCTGCATTAAAATTGTCCTTGTAGCAAATTGTGTTCTTAGCTAAAAGTCACATCACACACTTACACAAGAAATTACTATGTTTCATGCACAGATGCTTGTTCACAGGCATAATGGGAGCATTCAAAATTATTCAGGTGCAACATAGATGCCAATTTTTGAAAACTTGGCCCCATCTTTAAGCATGTTAATAACAGCAAGGGATATTAATTGACTTTTCAACTGCAATGAAGATAATTTGACCACTGGAAGCATGCAGCAACTGTATGTAACCTCTAAATAATTTTCATTTATTAGGCAGGATAAGCACCATTCAATATTTTTTTTTGCTGCCAAAATAACCCTCCTTATCTTTTCAATGGATTATCTGTAGAGTATTATACAATGTAATCTGTTCAGGTACTCCTCCATCACCTGAGTTTCTGACCATCTTTCAAAGTCCTGAAGAATGCACAGGGAACTAACAGCACAAAAAACTCAAATGTATTATAGAGGATAAATTTTAGGAGTAGAGAAAATAGCAGAGAAAGAGGTGAAACTCAAATTAAAGGGAAAATGTAACTGGATTAAGAATGAAGCCAATCATCAGAACAACTTAGCTGTATCTAAACACTGATTGTTTTAGCTCAGACAGAAATCTGATACTTCTTCCAATCATGCTTTGTGTATTTTACACATATATATATACACAGAAGTTTAGCATTTCGGACATATTAACAGCTTAATACTTTTATATATAAACAGTTTCAGGATTATGGCCTTAGCTATTTGCTGGAGGATTAGCTGGTGTTCATGGTTCAGAGTCCTCCCTCATCGATCTGCCAATAGCCTGAGTCCTTCATGTGGCTCTTTCTCATCCATGATGTGTAAACTATGTTTCAGCACTATTCTGTATCCTAAAGTAAATGCATCCTTCTCCTTGCAAAGTTCCCTTCTGTTGCTTCCTGGACCACTAGGCAACTACTTTCTATTAGCTTCTATCCAAACTGCTTAATGTTGTTTCCTGAATTATCCAGTTCTCTGCCATCATTCAATGGCTGTTGGGACATGTATTTCTTCTCACTGCTGCCAAGTTTCTACAGAACCTAGGATCAACACCTTATATCTAAGGTGTGCTGTGGTTGAACCTTCTGGGGCTAGCACATAGCTTTAAGCCAGTTTTTAATGGGTCTGGTTAGCTTCTCATGAAAGTGAGCCATATCAACTTTCCATTGTGCACACTAGGCTTTATGCACTAGAAGATTGAAGGGTAAGCGTGAGTGTTCAGAATAGTCGTTTAGCTGTGCTGCTGGGGATTGGAGTGAACAGGAGATAGGTGAATCGTTGCATTTTCCTGAGCCAGGTTCAGCTGGCCCAATTTTCACATTATTGCCAATGTATGTAGTCATCCTGAGATAACTAAATTATGTGACTCATAGTACCTTACAATTGAAAGGGGAGTATCTAATTGCTGAAAAGCAAATGATCTTACCCATTTGAGTATGCCTGACAAGAATAAAAAAAATTACTGGCCTGCAGTGGTACTCCCTGTGATCTTATCAGATTCTATCAGCTAAGCACATTTGGATTTGGTGAGTAGTCAGTATTGGAGTTTTCCAAGGCAAAAGGAAGCCCCTGAAATCCACTGGTGTCTTTTTTTGGGTACCAGTTTGCAGCCTCTGTTTCATATCCCAAAGAAATCTCATCCTATATTTGCATTTAGCCTCTGAGAATTTTATCCCAAGTTCATCACAATAGTATTGATCACCTTTATTTCTGGATGCACTTCTCTGCCTGTCTTTTTACTTACATTGTTGTTGCTAATACTTTCCCTTGTATTACTTTAGGCTTTCCTGTATTGTGTCAATGAATTCTTTATCCATAAAAAAGATTATAAAGCGTGTATGTTTGTTTCCTGGAACAATACAAAAGAAAATGCCAAATTACGATATTTGTCCAAAACCAGTCTGGAATCTGTTAAAGATTACACAGATTACCATTACACAGATTACCATTTAGAATTTCACACTTGATACAGATCAAAGTAAGTATTATGTGATATACTTAGACTTCTGTAAGGTATTTGAGTACTGCATGGTACTGCATGACATTTTGATTAGAAAACTAGAACAGTACAACACTAACATGGTACACATGAAATGGATGAAATACTGCCTCACTGATATAACAATAAATGGGAATCATCAACTGGGTGTGTTTCTAGTGGGGTCAAGGAGGAATCAGTCATCTACCCCATGTTATTAAATATTTGTATCAATGACCTGGAAGGAAAAAGAAAAGCATTACTGATAAACTGGGGGAGTGTGACAGGGTGTATAACCTCCTCAGTGGAAATGAAGGGGTTAAGGAGTTGCTGTGGGCAAGGCTGGCCCAGCACCTCCAGCCCTGTCAATCATGTCAAGGGTGGAATAAAGGTTTAACAACAAAAAGTTCCATCAATTGCTGGGCAAGTCTGGCAGAGAGTGACTGGTGGCTCTACAGCTTCTGGAAGCCTTCAAGGAAACTTCCCTCAGGAAGACCATTACCAGCCTCCCCACCTATGCTTACAAGGAGACAGTGACCCTGGTATACTGGCCGAGTAAGATAGGTCCAGCAAGCCCCAAGGCGAGCCAGTTAGGTAGTTGGTGCTGCTACCCTCTATCTGTTTTGGAGTTATAAAATCTGAGAATAGACAAAAGGGACTACGGGAATAGGAGCCAAGAGCCCCGTCCCCAACAACACAGACTACCTAACCCAATTTGTGTCATAGGGACTCCTATTTAGGGCACCCCCCTCTGCCTAAGAACTTGTCAATACCTGTCCTGTAGGAGACAACTTTTAGCATAAGAATGTCCATCCAGGGTCAGACCAATAGTCCATCTAGCCCAGTATTCGGGCTTCTGACAATGACCAATGCCACATCAGAGGGAATGAACAGAACAAGGCAATTACCATCAAGTGATTCATCCCCTGTCCAACATGCCCAGCTTCTGGCAGTTAGTGGCTTAGGATACCCAGAGTATAGGGTATAGAACCATCTTGGCTAATAGTCATTGATTGACCTATTCTCCATGAACTTATCAAATTATTTTTGGAATCCAGTTATACTTTTGGCCTTCACAACACCCCTTGACAATGAGTTCCAGAGGTTGACTGTGTATTGTGTAAAATAGTACTTCCCTTTGTTTGTTTTAAACCTGCTGTCTACTAATCTCAGTGGGTGACGTCTGGTTCTTGTGTTATGGGAAGGGGTAAATAACACTTCCCTATTCACTTGATCCACACCATTCATGATTTTATAGACCTCTATCATATCCCCCAAGTCATCTCTTTTCCAAGCTGAACAGTGCCAGTCCTTTCAATGTCTCCTCATATGACAGCTCTTCCATATCCCTAGTGATTATTGTTGTCCTTCGCTGTACCTTTTCAAATTCTAATATATATTTTTGGAGATGTTGCAACCAGAGATGCATGCAGTATTCACTGTGTATGCATACCATGGATTTATATATGGCGTTATGATATTTTCTGTCTTATCTCTTTTCTAATGGTTCTTAGAGAGAAGAGAGATTTATACCTGTATTTGGCACTGATGTGACTGCTGCTGGAATACTATGTTCTTCTGGTGTCAAATATTCAAGCAGGACATTGATAAATTAAATTAGAGAGAGTTCAGAGAAGACCTAAACAAACCATTAGAAAACATGCCTTATAGTGAGCTCACTCAATTTAATTTAATAGAGGGAAAATTAAGGGGTGACTTGACCAGTCTATAAATACCTACTGTGATGAAGCGTGACTGTTCTTAATGTTTCCTCTGAATACTGTAGGGGTGCCTCAGTTTCTCCTATGCATTTCTTAAGTCTCTAGGTGGTGGGATAAGGGAGTGTAATTGTTGCAGAGCAAAGGGCCAGGGTACAAAAATGTCCAACACTCTGTCTCCTGGCAACTGATGGCCTGGGCCCTTCCCCCCTGCAAGGTGAGAGCTAAAGAGTTGGAGAACAAAGGAATCAGGTGACTTCCTGGCCCGGGAAAGGGACAAAGCCCAGAGGAGGAGGGGCTGGAGGAGGAATCAGTTTGGGGCTGGCTGGGGACATGGAGTGAAGTGCAGACGTGGTTGTCTGGCTCACTGCCCCCCAGAATGGACCCAGCTGAAGGGTCCTGTTCTCTGCACCTACAAGCTCTGTTTTAGATGATGCTCCTGTCATCTAATAAACCTTTGTTTTACTGGCTGGCTGAGAGTCACGTCTGACTGTGAAGTTGGGGTGCAGGACCCTCTGGCTTCCCCAGGACCCCGCCTGGGCGGACTCTCTGTGGGAAGCACACGGAGGGGAAGAGGATGCTGAAGGCTCCGAGGTCAGACCCAGGAAGGTGGAAATTGTGTGAGCTGTGTGTCCTGAAAACAGTCCGCTCACAGAAAGGAGACTTCCCCAGAGTCCTGACTGGCTTTGTGGGGAGCAGTTCCAGAGCATTGCCCAGGGACTCCGTGACACCTACATGGGGAACAAATATTTAATAATGGATTCTTCAGTCTATCAGAAAAAGGTACCGGATTCAGATACATTGGCTGTAAATTGAAGCAAGATAAATTCAGACTGGAAATAAGGAATACATTTTTAATGAGTATAATTAACCATTGGAAGAATTCACCAAGTGTCACAGAGGATTCTTCAACACTGATTTTCTAAATCAAAGTTTTGTTTTGTTTTAAAAAATATATGCTAGGAATTATTTTGGTGAAGTTCTATAGCTCTGTGTTATAGAAGAAGAGATCTGATTAGATGCTCTCAGTGGTCCTCCTGGCCTTGGAATCAGCGTAAAATTCTCTTCAAGGGGTTTAACAAAATGTAATAGTACAATGTATGACTCTGATTTTCTTGTTACTCAGTCTTGGATAACTGTTGACTCCACCAAGCTTCTCACTTGAAAGATTTACCTCAAGGCACCCCTCACTCTGCTCCCTTGTCATAAGGATCCATCCCCAGCAGCTAAGTCCCCTAACAGGTATGGTAGGTGTTCTGAGAAGGCTGCTATAGAAAATTCCATTCACCACAGCCCCACTCCAGACTAAATAAATGAATTTACAATTATTAAGGAGTAAAAACTGTGAATGAACTCTGGTACTGATCGTCTGGAAGCTCCCAGTGCCTATTCAAGCCCTGAAAAATCTTATTTCATCTCCCTAGGGATTCTGTTGTTCTTTCAATCTGGTCTCACTGCCACCCCCTCTTGACAGCCCAGACTTGATGGACCCATCTCTGCAGTGACCTTTCTTGACAACATCAACAAGCCTGGACCAAGCTATCTTCAGCTAGCAAGTCTCCACACTCCTTCTAGCAGTGGTAGTCTTCCCACTGCTATACTTTCAAACATTCTGTGATGGCTTCTAGAAACCCATTGGACACTCACAGAGTCCTTAGACAGTGGTTTGTAACCTCACTTTCACCCACATATCTTACTTTCCACCTACCTAAAATATATGCAAACATATATCCTAATATTCTCCACAGACACAATGGTGATTCTATCAAACATTCCTAGGTTATGTTAAGTAGTACTTGCTCATACCCATAGTCCCACTGACTTCAATGGGATTAACTCATGTGAGTAAATACTCCTTAATATGAGTAAGAGTTGCAGAATTAAGCAGAGACCTAGCAGCATGAACAAGAATATTTGTCCATTTTGATAGCTGTCTACCCATTCAACTAGTGCCATTTCTATGCCATCTCATGAATAACTGTGAGGTTTATAGGAGACTGTTAGAGGTAAACTGTTTCTCTTTTCTTCTAGATCAGTGGTTCCAAAACTCATTCTGCCGCTTGTGCAGGGAAAGCCCCTGGCGGGCCGGGCCAGTTTGTTTACCTGCCACGTCCGCAGGTTTGGCCGATCACAGCTGCCAGTGGCCGCGGTTTGCTGCTCCAGGCCAATGGGAGCTGCTGGAAGTGGCGGCCAGTACGTCCCTCATCCCGCGCCGCTTAGAGCAGCTCCCATTGGAATGGAGCAGCGAACCGCGGCCACTGGGAGCTGCGATCGGCTGAACCTGTGGACGCAGCAGGTAAACAAACTGGCCCAGCCCGCCAGGGGCTTTCCCTGGACAAGCAGCGGAACAAGTTTGGGAACAACTGTTCTAGATATTCATCCAGTTCAATATACTAATATTATGAAGATACATAGAGAAATTGCAACCCTAAAAATGGCTCTCCGTCTGCACCATCATGTTGTTTACACTACTGCCAGTCCCCCAATGAATTTGTCTGGGGATTGGAGGTAAGGCATTGCAGTGCAGCATTCCCAGATGTGGACCACAGTCCCTCTACATCAGAGCATGTAGCAAATCATACCTTTCTGGTCAAGAATGTGCTTGACTACAGATCACTGCAAGCGTGCGTGTGCACACACAACTTTCCTATACCATATTCACATACTACAAGAAAAGATTTAATAGAAAATGTACAGGGTGACTATAACATTATACTATGATGTGCATAACAGTATGAAATTCTTGGAAATTTAAACACTATTAGTAGGCATAAATTTCCATTTAACATTTCATAAATGTCCTAGGTCATCAGTAAGCAACAGAATTAATATTTTCAGAATGCTTCTTTGTTACAACAATTATTTCAATAGATTTTTTTCCTAACCCTTTATGAATAAACATGTACAGGAAAAAGAAAAAGAGAATTAAAATTTACTAAACTAAACTGTCCTTATCTTTTTACTCTGGATTAGCAATTCATTTATTAAATAAACTTTTCATAAATACAATTATAAACAAAACACGGTCTCAAATCATGGCCTTGACTGATGGCTTTTGCTGATCTTGCTGAGTAACAGTATTTCATGGGAGTGACATTGCTTTTATGATGTATTGATAATGTATCAGTGTAATAAATCAGACAGACAAGGCCTGCATGGTGCATTATGCCTCTCGAAACCTTCTATAACTATTTGTAATAGCAGAAATGCAAACTTACTGAGGCTTGATTAAGGAGGGATGAGTTATAGTTTTAAATTATTTCTGGTCCTTTATCAATTGTGCCCAGTAGTTTAAGCTTCTTCCCAGTCTTTAAACAATTTTGATTTAGAATATTCAGGAACACGTCCCTTAACATTCTTCAGTAGTTTTTAGTTGGTCCAGTAAATTCCATAATGCTGTGAAGTAGCCCTAGATTCTAGAAGCAGGTAGAATCTCTACCATATCAAATTGATATTTTCTACATCTGTACAAGATGCTAGTCATGTTTTTTGTGTTAAGGGACTATGAGTTCTTGTAATAAGAACAAGGGAGATTGATATTTACACCAGCATGGGAGCACGTGAACGGCCAAACTTTGCCTAACCCTAATTGACAGTGCACACTTTGGGGGAAGGAAAGGTGTAAGGAGCCTTTGTTCTATAAGCACACTGATCCCTAACTACTCAAACCAAAGGGTGTAGGGAAGAGCAGAATGAAGTGGAGAGCAGGCAGAGCTGTGGCTCCACTCCACAACATGTGCTAGCTAACTACATGTGGAAAGTCTACTGGACTTCTTAAAAGGGTGAACATTTACTCTGTGCACCTAGGACCCCAGGTAAGCATTCTATGCTCCTGCTTGGGCAGTGAAGGCCCACACTGCCTTGAATACAGGACTGCAATTTAATGGCACAATCCAGCCTTAACTAGATCTTCATAGATTGAATTTAGCTCCAGAAGGGACCATTAGATCACTGAGTAGGACTTCATATATATCACAGACCTTAAATTTCACTCAGTTACCCCAGTATTGAACCCAATAAACTAGTGCTGTCTTAAGCATTCCTTCCATAAAAAGCATCCAGTCTTGATTTGAAGGCATAAGAATCCACCACTTTCCTTGGTAGTTTGTTCCAATGAATAATCACTGCTGAAAAGTTGTCTTTTCTTTTTTTTTTTCCTTTTTTTTCTAATTTGAATTTGCCTGACTCCAGCTTCCAGCCATTGGTGCTTGTTATACCTTTGACTACTAGATTAAACAGTTCTTTTGTACCCAGTATTTCTCCCTGTAAAAGTATTCATACACTGTAATTAAATCACCTTTCAAAACTTCATTTTGACAAACTAAAGAGAATGAGCTCTAAGTCTCTCACTTTAAGGCATTTTCTCCAGCCCTCAAATCATTGTGTGGCTCTTTTCTGCACGCTAATTTTTAATTATTTTTAAAATGTGGACACCAGAACTGAATGAAGTGTTCCAGTATTGGTCTCATTCCTAGATGTATAACTTTATATTTGGTTGTATTAAAACACTTTTTTTAATAGGTCACATTTAACATGATATTCAGATTGTTCTCTATAACTGCCCTGTCCTCATTTTTACACTCAGTCTTTGTGTCATTCCCCAATTCAGTGATGTTATATTTACTTCCAGATCAGTGATGAACATGTTAAATAGTATCAGCCGTAGTGTCAAACCCTGAAGAAGCACACTAGAAACGCTCCCTTTGGGTGATGATTCCCCACTGACAATTACTTTTTGATATTTGTCAATTACCTAGTTTGAATCCATTTAACGTGTGCTTTGTTGCTATTGGATAGTGCTATTCTTAATCAGACTGGTGTGCAGTACAAAGTTAGACACCTTACAAAAGTCTACGTCTGTTACATTTATACAATTACCTTTACCAGCTAAATTTGTAAACTCATTAAAGAATGAAGTCAGGTTTGTTTGACCTATTTTCTATAAACCATAATTAATGCCAATAAAGAATTAAAGGATAGGAATATATTTATCAGTTGACTGTCATGTCACTTTTCTATTCTGCAAACGATTGAGGTCATGCTAACTGGCTTATTATCTGGGTCATCCAGATTACTTTTTTGGAGTATTGGTACAACATTAGCACTCTCCCAGTTTTCTGGAATTTTCCTGGCATTCCAAGATTTATTAAAAATTAACATAATTGGTCCAGACTCTTTTTAGAAATCTTGGTTACAAGTTATCCAGGCCTGCTCATTTGAAAATATATCCCTAGTAAATGCTGCTTTACAACTTCCTTAATTACTGGAAAACATGTCATCCTACTCCTATGAGTATATCATCCTGCTCCTTTTCAAGTACAGAACAGAAATATTTGAATATTTCTGCCTTTCCTGCATCACTAATGATTTTACCATCCCCATCTAGTAATGCGCCTATACTATTGCTAAGATTTCTCTTGATAATAATTAAGGCTAAGATTTTGTCATGGTTATTTTTAATAAAATTGATGAACAGGTCACAGGCAATAAACAAAAATTCACGGAAGCCGTGACCAGTCTGTGACTTTTGCTGCTGTTGCTCCATGATTTCCCCTGCCACCGTGGTGGCTGGGAGCTGTGTTACCTAGCAGCTCTGTGTTCTTCGGGAACCAGGGCACAGTACCCAGCCTGTCTGACTAATGAAAGACCCTCCCCCAACCCCCAGCCTCTGCTTGAACCAAATATGCATCAGAAGAAAGACTTACAAAAATCAATGGAAAGGCAGTGGGAGACACACCTAAACCCCTGAGATAAGTATGACAGGATTAAAGAAACTCCCCTAGCCTCATTTGCATCAAAGATGGGACAAGGAGACATCTCCATTAGCATACAGAATGAAGAACAGAGATTCCAAGGCAAGAACCGCACAGAACTCTGGGACCAGAAATGCAGGGAAGCACTGCATCATGGGGGAATCTCTGCTCTAGATGTTAATGAACCCACGCCTGCACACACCCAGCTCAGCAGTTATCAGACCAATTCTAGTAATAAATCCTTTATTGGCATCCAAAATACTGAAGCTCCCTAATTGCATTGTGAGCTCCCTCCAAGGAACAGCGCTCAAAGCCAGGAATGATCAGCTCCCAAGGTCTAGCCTGAACAAAATAACTTTGGTATCCTCCCTTGTTTACACATAAACAAATCTAGTGTTTTCCCTTGAACCATTGTTGTTTCTCTACAAAAACCCCTATCCATGCTCCAGTAAGTGTTCTGATGCCTGGATCCAAAATCTGTATCAGTTCCACTGGGACTTCATCTTCCCCTGACTGATCATGCTGGGGTCTCGGACTGTCTCCAGCACTCTGGACCCTCAGCTACTATGACTATCTGGGACCCAGATACGATTCAAGCTTCATGGAGTGGTGAGAACCCAGCTCTCTCTCTCGGTATAGGCTTCTGAACCTGACTTATGTGATCAGTTATAGTTTTGTAAACCTGACTTTTATAATCAAATTTAAGTTAGATTTAATGTTATAACTTTTGTTTGTTTGGCTCCCCTATGGTAATTACCTGGCGATAAATAACTTTCATGATTAAGCTGGTTGCTTCTCTCTCCCCCTCATGGGTGTTTTTTTGTTTCTTCATTCGCTCTGCAGCAATGCTCCACATACCTAAGCTAAAAGATCCCTGCAGCACCCAAAAATCCTGTGAGGTTTGCTCATCAAGTGGGTTACTACCAGAACAATTTTAACATGAAAGTGGGGATAGAGACGTGCTGAACCTGAGACATATGAGAGTGGGACCTTGGAAGTGCTGCTCGACCCAGACTGCTGAGTCCAGGGGCATACGAGGGTGGCAGATTGAAAGTGCTGCTCAACCCAGCCTGCTCAGGAGTGCTCTATTCTGGTGTGGTGCCCAAGGCTCCCTCAAGAGTCTGTCACCTATCCCTGGAACCTTGCAGGAGTCCCCCTGTCACCTGTTACTGGAACCCTGCCAGAGCCAGACTGGCTGCCAGCTTAAGTTCCACAGCCCCTGGGGCTGAAGCAGAGAATGTCACGGAGGTCTCTGGAAGTTACCGATTCCATAACTTCCATGACATAAATGTAGCCTTAATCATAATACACTTTAAAATTATCCTCCTTATTGTCCTGAGCCAGCAAGCCACGGATTTTTTCCCCAATATCTTTAGCTTCCTTGATCATTTTTTTATACTTCATAAGTTCTAATTTATATCAATATCAATTGCTTTCTCTTCCCCCTTTTTCCATTTGTAATATATATATTTTAAATTTCTCATTACTGCCTTCTTTTTGTCCCTAAACTGGGATGTGTTTTTAGCCAAAGCTGGCCTCTTTTTATTGAGGACTCAGTTATTTGAACAACTAAAACTTTTTGTAAAGAATTCCAAATTTTCATTCCCATGTTCTTCCTGCCAGTCAATTTTCCTCATAATTTTCCTCAATCTTGTGAAATTTGAATCTGTATTTGTAAGTGGTTGGGATTACCGTTTGTTTGCCCATAGTCAGGTCATGCTCACTAGTCCCTCGACAACCACCAGCTTCCAGTCCAGTTATAAATTCTATTAATCTTTATCCATCACGAGGTCCAAAATAGTTCGCTTGTTCATGTGATACCTTTTGTTAGACATCCTGTTATTTTTCTCTCAATACTACCAGCTCAATATTTTGTGTTCTTCATGTGATTGTCCTTTCTCTATTATCAGCCAAACACCTGCTTTTTCTCTCATCTGCTATGGGGTTATTCATTCTTCTGCCTTGTCTTTTGGTCACATCCTACAGGACTTCAGTTTACCCAACTTTGTGATAATACAGATAAGAGAAAGTAGGGGCCTGGCAGAGAAAGTGGAAAGAGCAGTCACATCTTGTATGTAAAACACTGAAATGGCAGAATAGAGAGGGAAGATCACAAAATATAGTATCTTAAGCCTGATTCAAAGCCCACTTAAGTCAGTGGAAAAGCTTCTATTGATTTCAATGGATTTTGGATCACGCACCTAGTGAGACAACCTGTTGGATTCAAAATGTGTTTTGGGGGTAAAAATAAAGTCAGTTGTATGTATTTCAAGAGTGATTAGTTGTGTTTACTGATGTAAAGGGCACAATTTCATCCTGTTTCATGATTTGCAATTTCAGTCTTTCACATTCATACAATATTTGCAAAGTAGAAAGGGCTATTTTTATACAGTACTATTTGTATGAATCCTTTGAATCATGAAATAAGCGGGGCAAACGCTGCAAAAATGTATTAATAACGTTCATTTAAATAAAAAAAAACATGAATTAACTTCAACAGAATTTCTGACCCCTTTTATTCATTTTCCATGAATATCCATGTTAGCAAAATTTGGCTTGCAATGAAGTTCAGAAAAAGGAAATACTCATACTAAACATCCTACTAGCCGCAGAAGTATTCACATCACAATTGTGAAAGCTCTCCCTGGGTTTGGGAATCATCCTACCAGTGGGAGATGATAGGTTGTGGCTTAGATGACCATCTAGTAATATGAATATTTTTGGAGGTCATCTATAAAATATATGTATTATAAATGGAAGCATATAATCAGTAAGTTCAAACTGGTGTGAAGTCATATTTTGTAACCCAGTCACATTTTGGCTACAAATTATTGCTTTGCATATGTCTAAACTTAAAATGCTCCAGCAGGACAGCTGCGCCACTGCAGCATGTCAGTGAAGACGCTACCTATGTCCACAGGTGGATTTTTCCCATTGGTGTTGGCAGTCCACTGCCCTCTGTAAGATGTTACTCTAACATGTTTCAGACCAGACAGACAATCTCATAGAGCTCAAGGTGGTAAACAGGCGCATCTTTGACAAAGGTTTAGCTCAATTTTCCTGGAGTGGCTGGAGTTCACTGATTGTGACCTGCTAGGAAAGGTGGGTGCCGGAAGATGAGGTTTAATTAGGCCACAACTTTATTCCTAAAAATCTGGGAGTACCCAGCAGATAAAGGTGTACAGTGCAGGTAATTCCATAATCATTTACATATACCAGGGAGGGGGCACTGCTGTCCACCCTTCCCCTTTACCCATCCTGTTCCTCAGCCAGCCCACTGCTAGGACCTCGCCAATTTCCTCTCACCTCAAATGAGAGTTAAGGGGAGCGACTCCCTGCTGTGCCATCACAGAAGCTCTGAACATTCCCAACTTCTACAACTTTAAATAATATCTCCTTTAAATGCTTTACCAAATTCATTTTATCGGATCACCATATCCTTTCCCTATGGAGTATCTGCACTGGACATCTGTCCCATGCTTACATACTGTGTTGTAACATCATAGCCTACCCTCCATTTCATGTTTGACCCAACTAATCCCCCTCTGTGCAACTCATTTAATTCCTCAATTCGCCATCTGTAAAATGGAGAAAAATAATACATCTTTTCTTTCATTATCTGTCTCGTCCATTCAGATTGCAAGCTCCTTGGAGTACTTATTAAGTGTTTGTAGAGGACCTAGCATGGGGCCCTTATCCCAGCTGGGGGTCTCTACATTATACTACCATAATACAAATAATAAATAGCAGAGTATGTGTAATTTATTACTGATTACTCCAAAAGCACCTTTGCCATTAACAAGTTATTCCAACAATGACACAAAACTCTATTCCTTACACTGAGAATGTATAATGATTTGTTTCAATTGCATGTACAGTCATGCCATACATTACCATTTTAAAATATTTGCTGTTTTAATAAGTCAGAAAAATCCTCTCAGAGTGGATTTAGAGTAAAATCCACCCACAGTCAATTTATCACTAACTACATCTTTTCTCACAACATATTTTAAAATTAATGTGACTCAAAGCCCTGATGAGGTTTTCTTTTTTCTTTTCTTTCTGAATTGAGGTAATTTATTCTCATTTCTCAGGTAATCTGGTGGGGGGGGGGGGAATATCTAAAAAGAGAGTGTAATAATCAATCCTACTATGTGTCTCTTACTAGAAAAATTGTTCTTTATACCTCAGTGCTATACATTTGATACCTAGAATAAACCACTAGCTTTGTCTGTTTTCCAGTATTTAGAGTCAGCCTTATTGGTGGGCCAGCTACTTACATCAATCCAGACAAGACTAGTCATTGATTTCACCATTTTTTTCGGTTTGCCAATCATCTGAAAAAGGACTGATTCTTAAGAAGAAATGCATTCATTATCTTTTAAAAGTGCAGTGAATGCTTTTGTGCAACATACAATATACATGGCTTGCTTGCAAACTCTTTTGTTCAACACTTTCTTTCCACTCATGGGCAGTCATGGCTTTGCCACAAAGCACAATATGTGCTGCCTCATGAGCAGACACTTGTTCTAGGAAAAGAATCAATCTGTCCCAGTCCCTTATCTGGTACAGATTACTTCCCCTCCCATAGCGGTGGGCACACTGTGGAGGTGGCACAAAGACTCCAGCCATTCCACACCCCCACCCACCTGCATGGGTTGCAACTCCATGGAAGTGGTTCTTTTTAACCTTCCACACCAAAGCTACACTATGTCCTTATGCTGCTATTCTTCCTTGTGTTGGTGAATAGGGCAAGTTACAATCTCACCTTATAATTCGGAGTATTCAGATCTGGGGTTTTAATTCAACCAGATAGAAATCCAGCCATAAAATTTGGATTCAGAATCGCTTCAAGTTTGTTTGGAGCTGGGTTTTGTTTTAGGCTCATTTTACTTTTAATTAAACAAAACCCTGACTAAAAACCTGAGGTAAACTATCTTCCAGCAGTTAATAATGAGTAGTTAAAAATACCTCCAAGCCCTTAAAAACATAAAAACCTCACAGTTTAACACCAAACATGAGGAGTTTAGTGGCCTCTTAATTACTAGGACAAGGTCTTGACTCTCATTTGATATGGATTAAAAGAGAATATAGCCAAATACACGTTCTGGAAACTGGGTCTTTGCTCTTAGATTACTTTCTGATCAACTTGGTATTGTTGATGCAAATGAGTTTGCACCAACATTTACCCATCGCAGCCTTGAACAAGAAAACAGCTGCACTTGTGAGGACAGAAACAAAAACTTTGCAAATGTTAAAGGAATAAAGCAACTGGCAAAGACTTAACATGCTTAAGGAGAATGTCCCACTAGGCATCACTATTTTGCTGCTAGAGATTTTGTTTTTACCACTACTTCAGTACATTTAACATAGACACCCTCAACTCCTTCAAACAGGAAAGAGCTACAGCCTATTTCAAAATATATAAAAACAAATACATCAGTACAGAGTGTGCCTCCCTGCAGACCTGCAATCAGAGAGACCCTTCATGTGTGGCTTTCCCCCTCTTGTATGAAAGTGAGCAGACGTGTCTGTCTTCCACCTTTGGATCCCACAGAAGCCTATTCTAGTATCTGGGATCTGCACAGAGAGAAGGCCTGGATGTTAGAGGGGAAGAGGAGTGGTAATGGTGATGGGGAAGGAAGTGGTACACACTCTCTGATACTACAGAGCTTCTTTGGAAAAGATAATGCAGACCAGGGCAGAAAATAGAGCTGTTCTTAAATTGATCTGCTCCTTTTTTCCCTTAGGCCTTCAGTGCTCTCATTTTCAATATGAAGAATAAACTACCAATAAGAGAGTGATGAACCTTAATCTATGCATAAATTTTTCTGTTATATAAGGACTCTGCATTGAAAAAAATACATTTTAAAACATTTTTACCAATAAGGAAGTATGAGACCAAAATAGAAATAAATGAAACATTTTAACTTTTGCCAGAAAGAGAAATTATCTACAGTTAAAATATGTGCACGAATATGGAGGCCTTCCTATAAAAAGGATCTTGTATGGTTGAATGAACATAAAGTGGCGGTCTGAGACACTAGCAAAGATAAATGACATTTCTTGAAATGTCTGACCAGTTTATCAGGGATGCACATTCTAAATGCTCATCCAAGTCCCCACTAGCGATTTTCACCAGAAAGATATATGGATGGGTACAAAGGGCCTGATCCTGCAGCCACTGAAGTCAGGAGCAGGACCTCACATGCACAGGCAGGTTAACAGATAATCTGGTCAAATCCAGTTGACAGTGCTGGTGATTTACTAGCTACTGCTGTTCTGGATGGTGTAACAGAATGCTTTTTTTTAATATCTATTTTGAATAGTCAAGATAGCTGTTTTAAACAGTCAAAGGTAAAATTAGACATCCATGTCCAAATCTGACAATCTCCCTTCCCCATAGCTTCTCACCCCCTGGGATGAGAGAAATGAGGGAGGCAGCTAGTGTTGTGCAGTGATGTGGGAGAAAGGAAGATGAGTGGAGACGAAGTGGGAGGGGACAGGTCTCAGAGTAACAGCCGTGTTAGTCTGTATTCGCAAAAAGAAAAGGAGGACTTGTGGCACCTTAGAGACTAACCAATTTATTTGAGCATAAGCTTTCGTGAGCTACAGTTCACTTGATTGGATGCATACTGTGGAAAATACAGAAGATGTTCTTATACATACAAACCATGAAAAAATGGGTGTTTACCGCTACAAAAGGTTTTCTCTCCCTCCACCCCACTCTCCTGCTGGTAATAGCTTATCTGAAGTGATCACTCTCTTTACAATGTGTATGATAATCAAGTTGGGCCATTTCCAGCACAAATCCAGGTTTTCTCCCCCCCCCCCCTCCCCCCCCCCCCCAAACCCACTCTCCTGTTGGTAATAGCTTATCTAAAGTGATCACTCTCCTTACAATGTGTATGATAATCAAGGTGGGCCATTTCCAGCACAAGTCCAGGTTTTCTTCCCTCCCCCCTCTTTTTTTCCCCCCCACACACAACCCCACTCTCCTGTTGGTAATAGCTTATCTAAAGTGATCATTCTCCTTAAAATATGTATGATAATCAAGGGGACAGAGTGTCTGTGCAGGGAGGCACTGGTGCATCAAGAACACCCATGCAGTACTCCTGCCGCACTGCACCAGAGACATCTGAACCAGCTGTCCTTGAGTAGCCATTCAAGTTCTCAAGGCTTAGCACTGAAGAAGTTTGCTCCTGCAGCCTCACACCACCTTCACAGCCTCAAATCCCATATTCCAACCCTCCCTCAGCACACAAACCTCTTTCCCCACATATCTGCTCAGCTTCCTGATGTTCCTCTCACGCTGCCATAAAGCTCTGCTAACCCACTTTAGCCCTGCTTAGTTACCCTGCAACTCACATTCCCCTATTCTCCTATCACACACCCCCATCACAATCCTCAGTTCCCCACGGTACTGCTGAATGGAGCGTCTGCAAGTTGAGCCAACTGCATTAAGCTGTACTTCTTCTGTGCCATCTTCCCTTAAACCTCTCTCTCCCTGTCCCCTTTCATTCCTGGTCTGCGATCCTTAACCTCTCTGGGACCCATTTTCTTGACATTTTATTCCTGGTTTTGGTCACTCCAAACTGTTTTGTTAACATTATCAGATTGATTCTCAAACAGGAAATGTAGGTCTGTGCAATATGAAGTTCTTGTATTTTAGGACAAGTGCTCCCTCTAGTGATGAGAGTACCTTATTTGTCTTGTAACTGCATAATAAGAGACCGGCCCAACATGGCAGCCCCAGAGTACAATAAACTACAAAAGACACATATGGTTGATACCTTCAATAGTTCTACAATTTTTTTTTAATAAACTGAAATGGACACACCCTGAAATGCCAAAGGCAAAGCACTGTGGATGAACAAAGATACAAGCAGGAGGTTTTTGCTTCAGAAATGTAACATCTCATCAGCAGACGAGAAGACAGGTGTGGAAGAACAACTCTTGGTTCTTTCTATGTAGAGTATATGTCACACAGTAGATTTACTTTTGCCTATGTTTGGCAAGATGTTAAAGCTGACAGCAGATTTCCTTTTCATTAACACGGCAGAGGAACTTCTGAATATATTAACCTGAGATCAGAAGGGGCCTATATATTTATAATTCATTTCCTATTTCACTCATACTAAATACCTTAGTTCAGTTTTGGAACAGCAGCCCTGAATCCCTTCACAGGACCAGCTGTGCGAAAGTCAATTCAAGAAAGGCTTTAGCACTCCCCCTGAGAGAGATCTGAGGATGATAAGTCTAAAGTGACCCGCATCCTACTTTTCTTACTAAGCAAATGTCTGACTTTTATCCAAACTAAATATAGGGAGATCATACAGTACAATGAAGAAAATTAGATCTGAGGGATGCCTGAATTCCTAGATACCAATATATACCCTTTTGCTTTACCTGAGATTGAGCAATTTATAATAACCTAATAATAAATGTACTTTGCCTTTCCTATAGTGGCATCCATGCACAGATCTCAGACATTAATCAATGTATTAATCATTATTACTACTACAGTAGCAGCCAGAGGTGGCAATCAGAACCAGGGCTTAATTGTGCTGGGCACTGTACACACACACACACACACACACACACGCACAAATTAAAAATAAAATAAGAGTTCCTGCCACAAGTAGCTAATGGTCATAGGCCCATACCCTGCAACCTACTCCATACGAGCAGAGTGTTGTGCTTGTGTGGACTCCAACTAAAGTCAATGGGGCTTTGCATGGGCACAGCAGTAGGCTTGGGGCCATAATTGGGTCAAGATGCAATAGGGAGCATCAAACAACAGAGCAGAAGGAAGACGAGGGGTACAGAAATGCAACCTTGTGTGCCTATTAATTTGTAACTAAGATTTCAATTAAGAAACTTAAAAAAAAAAGGAGGGGAGAACTGTTAACATAAATGGACGAGACATATTAATGAAACTTAATAAGCCATCTGCCTAGTAATTATAATTAGGCACCCAAACATGGGAATCACTGTAGAGGTGGTTCCTCAGAAAGGATTTGAAGGAGGACAGAGGAGAGGTTATGAAAATTCATTTGGGAGGAAATGATTTTTTGTTTGAATTTACTTGCGTCTCAATTTGCTTTTGCTATGTAGCCCTATTGTTCTTACTCAAGCTCCTCCTGATTTTATACTCTATTAGCAAAAGACAACACTGCATTATTAATTGTGCACTGGACAAAGTCTTTGGAGATTTTTACTTATACTATATTTTGTACGGATGCAGCAGGCATTGGCTGCCAAGAAACTATGGGGTTCAGAGACTACATAACCAGCTAGTTGATTAAAAAGGGGACGTTACATGAGCAAATAAATCTGGGAGGCTAGGACATCTTTCAATGCAAGAGTCAGTAGAATAGAGCTATTCCTCTTTTATTTTTTTTTTAAACACTGCCAATGACTCATTTATAAGAGGGGCTATATCTTAGGGCCTCACAATTTCATTTCTGTACATTTTCAAATCATATTTATTGCTTTAAAAAATGAAAGCTAACAGTTCCTAACTAAGGTCTCAATTCTGAAAACATTTTATGCATATGTTATTCTATTGTATTAGGACTACTGCTAGCTAGAATTTTTTTTTCATACATATTCTTTTAAATTATATTTTGTAACACACACAACAGCTTTTTGAAATTGGAAATAACGGATTTTTTTTTAATGTAGACACTCTAATTGGGTCTGCTTATATAAATATAGCTATTCACATTTATGTTTACAAGATTAGGCACATACATTGGAATCAATGAAAATCAAACCCAATATGATATTAAGTGATGAGGTGATAAAAGTAGACCTTTATTTGTTAATAGTGAGCATTTTGACAGATTAAACTAAGCATCTGTTAAACATGTTTGTGGAATCAGAAACAGCTGTTTCTGAGAAATTGCTCATTGGGATAGCAACAAGTAAATAAAGTCCATCTAAATCAATGGGACTGTCTGACCAGTTGAATCAATCAGAACTAAATTCTTCACTCTTCACCACTGGGGAATATAGCACTGTTAGAATATCTTGAATTACAGTATGTCAGCAAGAGCACATGGTACTTGAGATGTCAATACAGGTTGAAAATAAAACTCATGTTCATATTAAATGTGCTGAAAGGTTTAATATACAATGTATCAATATTAGATTAATTCACTAACTCCCCCCACTGCAACATATCGGGCAACAGAAATGTTATATGGATTCAACAGAAAGTTTTAGACAGTGATATTTAAAGGTACCACACTTCAAATTTGAGACAATAGAGAACTCAATTCAATTCAGAGAACTGTGACATTCTAATATTATTATAAATGAAATTCCTCTAATGGGCAGGAAAGGAGGACTGGCTTAGCACTATTTCCTCTGGAGGTAATCAATAAAGGAGCATAGTATTTGGCACTTGCATTTATTGTGAAATGTCAGGGCAGCATAACACATGCTGGTATTGGCCATCTGTTACATGTATTCATATTCACCTAAAGGTCTGTTTGTGGTGAACTATTGATTTTCTTCCTTGTAATCTAGGTAGCAAAACCACACTATCCTTCATCTTCCATTTCCCTCAAAGTTTTGAGTGTTTTTTTCTATGGGGCCATGTGAAATTTCAGTTCACCTCCTCTCCTCCTGAACTCCAATACACATGAAGCTGTCTCTGAATCTGTTCACATTAGACATGAGGAAAGATACCTACAACATATATTATAGGTATGATATATTACTAAACTCATGATTAACAAGTAAAAAATAAAGTATATAATAGTTCATATTCTACCCTCAGTCTTTAGATAGTACTACTTTTGTTAATCACAACTCTGCACATGGAATCCCTTGTACCAAAGTATGCGTGTCTCATCATAAATTGTCTAGGTATATTTAATTCTGCCTCATTATTGCAGGAGTCCCCTTGAGGTCCTCTCCAGCCTTATATGACTCTTTGTTTTCCCAGTCATGCAGTGATGTTTTGCAACTCTATAACAATCAATATTTTCCCCTTGAACTATTGCAGTTTTATGTTTAACAACACTGAATGGTGTGAGGAATATGGACCATTTGAGGAGTCTATTTTCTTCTCTTGCTGTACCTCTCCGTTCAAAGACTCTAAAACCATCTTGCTTTCTCATTTCTCACATTTTGCTTTCATTAAGAAAGAATCTTATACATCTAACTTAAAGTTATAAAAGGAAAGAGGGATAAGGCTGATCATTTAGAAAAAAATAGAGAACAGAGCCAGGTTAACTGGGTAGTATTCCTGGCTCAACTGCAGCTCCCTGGGTGACCTCAGGCATATTACTTCTCTGTATCAGTTTCCTCATCTGTAAAATAGGGATATAAAGATACTTATTTTATGGAGGTGTTAGAAGACTAATACAATTAAGATATGTAAAGTGCATTAAGAATCTAGGCTAGAAGACATCATGTAAATATTATTTATAAACAGGAAGGATTTTAAAAAAATATACATTAATATTTGATTGACTGCCCTCCCTGCCCCCCCAAGATGCATCTTTTTTTGGAATGTGTGTGTGTGAAATACAACACTGTTTAGTAAGTGTGCTAAATAACCCCCTATGGAAGATTGGAGGCCACGTAACACAGAAAACTAGGATTTGAACTTCAATTCCAGCTCCCACTTCTGATAGGTGATGATGAGCTGTTTACATGCCGGTGGAATAGCGCTTAGAAAAATGTGATACTTTTCCCTCTGAAGTCTCAAAAGCAATTGTTAAAATTTGCCTTTTCAGTTTGCTCTGTGGGCAATCTCTTTCTCACAGCTTTAATTTTAAAATAATGTTTATGTTCTTAAGAGGTCCTTCTACAGAAATTCCAATGTAAATTAAAATCATCATAATCTAATGGAGCTCTGCAGCATTCTGACATCCATATAACTGCCATATCTGCTGAGACATTTCATGTGTGTTTTTAATTCACTTCTAATTCTCTCTTTCTTGAAGGTGACAATATACTGAATTCAGGCCTTTCCCATAAATAGTCCAGTATTGTCTTGTGTGGCAGGTCTACATTAATCTGCCAATAATGCAATCATCATCTCAAGTGGAATAAGAAAGGAAGGATAAGAAAACGTATGTTCTGTCTCTTTAAAGGCAGATAGAAGTATCAACAGAATACAGCTCACTATCAGTGACAACAGAAGACACAAAAACATGGCTATCCTGCTTCTTTTTTTCCTCCTGCCAACCTATGGCAAGGGAATATTTACTCAGAAATAAGATGAAAGGTGCGGCTGGGAGACAACTATTTTGTTTCAGAGTAGCAGCCGTGTTAGTCTGTATTCGCAAAAAGAAAAGGAGGACTTGTGGCACCTTAGAGACTAACAAATTTATTTGAGCATAAGCTTTCGTGAGCTACAGCCCACTTCATCGGATGAAGTGAGCTGTAGCTCACAAAAGCTTATGCTCAAATAAATTTGTTAGTCTCTAAGGTGCCACAAGAACTATTTTGTTGTATGTATATACTTTCTGAAGGACTTTTATCTATTTCTCGGTCTCTATTTACCTCAGGTTTCAATACTGAAACCCATCACTGTAATATCTAAGTGCCTTCTATACAAAATCAACAGCATTAGTAAAGTCCCAAGAAGTCTCTAGCTCTTATGCCTTTTTGTGATTAAAACTCTGTGTGGGGTAGGGGTTTGTGGTGTTTTTTTTCCCCATAGGATTTTAGAAACAGAAGGGGTGTTCATATTGTGAAAGTCACTGATGGTAGAAGATTTCTTAGAGGAAGGCTTTGTAATATTCCTCAATATGGTCAGACTTCAGATTCACCTGATCTCCTCTACAAGATGATTCCATAGCTGGATCCTCTTCACCAACAGTGCTTTGCCTCCGGCTTTCACATGCAGCATTATGTGATCTGCATAGGAATGCATGATGGTTCAAAGACTGAAACAGCTGTGTGATGTAGCTGGGGCTTGTTCCATTAGAGGCTTTAAAAATTAGGACCAAGGCCTTGAACTGTCATAGAAAATTGAGGAGGAGTCAGTGGAGTGACTTGAGCAGAGGCCTGATTTGCTCTCAGTGGCCTAAGCCATGGAGAAGGCATGCAGTTGGAGCATGTGTATTGTCTTCACCTTCAGTTTCAGATACAATGTGTTGCAGTAATCCAACCTGGAGGCAACCTATGCAAAGATTACTGTGATCAGATGCTCATCTGGGAGGAAAGGACAAAGTTTCCTAGTGATAAGAAATTTTTGGAAAATGATGCTACCTGGTCATATTGAAGTTTAACAACCTTGGCAAGTCTCATTTGCTCCTTAAATTTTGGTGAACACAGATTGAGCCCCGCCCCAAAAGAAACCAATTAGCTGCTTCTTTTCCAAGAAACCTGAAACATCCCTCATACATTTAATGAAATAAGGAAGCTTGGAGTGGCTTGTTTCTGAATTTCCTGCTTTCAAATATTTGTTTTTCAGAGCTATGAAATAATGTGGATTTTAAAAATTTATATTTATTTACAGCCAAGACAGTGTCAGATTTTCCCAGCTCAGAATATTAAACTCCCGACTACATTGCCCTATGTACCCTGAGTCCACAGGGAAAATCTTGAACTTTTGATTCTATAAAAGCTATATGCTAATTCACGCCTTTTAAAAGAATGTCATACTAGAAAAGATAACATGTCACAAAAATTAGGAGCAAAATAGTGACAAAATCCCTGAAGGAAACATACAATGTATTTTTATTTTGATGTTAAAAAAAGAAAGGAAAAGATGAATTCACTCTTTTTATGAAAGATTCAGAATTAAAATGTCAAAATAAATGCCAGTGAAAAAATCAAACTACTATGGGGTGTTATACTAAGTTATTCAGTATGTCTTAGTGTCGTATACTCCAAACAATCATGTTTTTCACACTTTCAGCTTCTGAACTGATCTTCATATTCATAGGTTAAACTTGCGTGTTTTCTATCCTGCTCTGTACACAGTACAAACACACACAAATTATATATAATAAAATAAAACTCAACTTTGCTCCCCTTTCCCAGTAAATCAAATAACCAGACATAAATCTTTCTTCCTCAGCTTGGCTGATCTGAAGGTTATCCATGAAGTTTGCCTGTATCCAAAACCCCCGTTGCCTTTGCGAAGAGAGATATTCCAACCTCTCCGATTGATAGGAACGAACAAAATACAACCACACCCAGCAATACATTTTAAATATTTGCAGTATGCAAAGACCTAACATCAGGGTGATTCAACAGAGAGGATCCTAGAGTCTGCCACATTTTTATGATACACGTTTCATTAAACTCTATATTAATCATGAGATATTGTAATTATTTGTACTTTTATGTTCCATTCCGATGAGGTCACAGACTTGCCAAGAATCCTGAACAAGCAAACAGCAATTTTGGAAGAAGTTTGTGAAAGTTCTTTGGAACTTTTTTCCTAGATTCATTTCTAATGAGGGGCCAAAAGAGATCAATGACTGTGTAATCTGCAATTAACAAGTCATATTTTCTTTCCTGCCTGAAGCCAGAAGGTACCTCCTGTGTATGAAGTGCAAGTTGGTGGCTGTACTGAAAGAAAAGAATCTTGCATTGGAAGAGCAAGTTCAGACACTAAAAGACCTCATAGTAACTCACTCAATTTCATACAGGAAGGTCATGGCTGAGCAGGGAATTGACCCTTTCTCTTCCAAGTACTAGGCTAGAGATCTAACCAGTGAACCGTCCTTGAACAAAGGAGGGGTGGACAACGGGATTGGTGTTATCTTCTCAATGCCAAAACATGAGACATCTAAAATTGAATAGACTTCTGAAGTCAGTGGTCAAGGATCCGCTGGTGATGATGCACATTGCCACCAATATCACAGTTTCATGGGATACCTCACAGATTAGAGAGTACTTCACAGAACGTGGAAGGGGACAAAAGGAGAACAATGTCCAAGTGATCTTCTCAGATATACTTCTTGTCCCACAAACAAAGGAAGACCGAAGGTTTTGGAAATGAAGTGCCAGCAAGAGAAATGCTGTAAGGTAGAGGGTTTGGGTTTTGTGGAATATTGTTCCACTTACAGGGAGAGGAGGCTGTACAGTTTGTATGGCTTCCAGATCAGGAGAAGGGGAAGCAATCTTCTAGGGGACAGGCTGGCTAAACAGGAAGGTGTGTAACAACAAAGGGGGAGGGTGAAAACACAGATCATTTAGAACAAAATCAAGATGTTGAGAACAAAATTAATCAAGAGACCAAAGGACATGAAGAGAAGACAACAATGCTAGGAGCCTGGCTAATAAATAAATAACTACAATTCTTCTGATGAGCACAAATTTGATCTTCACAACCCATATTACCTATTATATATTACATCTTCACAAGGGAGAAATGGCTAATACTACTACACTTTAGGAATTGGACAACTTCATTCACCTTTACATCAACATGGCAGACATTTGAACAAATATGTTCTCTAATTCTAGCTCTCATCAGCTTGATTATTTCCTGATAATGTAGAGCTGGACATTTTAAAAGATTAAACTTTTGGGTGGAAAGTGACACCTGATTATTAGTAGCGTAGATGGAAAGGTACTTGGCTCTTTTCTTTCCCATGACTTTGACTTATTTCAATCTCTTCAAGGAATCAAATCCAGCTCAAGTAAGAGACAAGTAATAATATTTAGTTCATTTCTTTCTGGTACTATTTTGGATTACTTCCCTCATTCTTTGTTAGCCATTCACTTTATTTTGACTTCCATCTGCAACATAAAAACATTCCATTTGAGTAAGATAGTATGGTTATACACTACAAAAAATGTCTAAGTAATTGAACTACATTTATCAATAAGCCTCCTTTCTTTCATCATAAATTCCTTCAACTCCATTTTCAAGGAAGCACATATATGAATTTTGGTGGCAATTTTTTGTTTTGTTTTGTTGTTAAGTAACATTTTTATATTTAGCTGCATTTTGGTTTCAAATTTTGATGAACCTGGTAAAGGCTATAGAACTACTCATGTGCTTGAAGTTATATATGGGCCTGTGATTTGATGGATCATGGCTTAATTACAGCCTGTTTTCACTTTCAGTGAAGTCAATTACCACATTAGTGTTCTTCACCTCCATTTCCCTCCTGCTCTGTCCTCTTCTTTTCCGTACCCTCTATTGAAGTGCCCTGCTTTGCAATATCTCCATCTAATTCTGTCCAACAGTGTAAATATAGTTTCATATGCACATAAATAATTACACATCCATGCTACCTTTCTGCCTCATTAGGCAGAAATATGAGGGATAAGTGTCACCAGTAATATGGCTTGAAATTCACTTGGTATGATTTTGTCAAGTTTTAATCTTGTTACTTCAAGCAGTTTTTAATTAATATTTGTAACAATGATGTATCAGATAAAATACATCTGTCTATGGTCTTCTGTCTCTCACACATATACTTTTTTCTCCTAATTTCTGTTCATTGTTATTTTACCTATTAAATTTTCATACTAATCATGTATCTTACACTTGTGTACCGCTGCCTGTCATAGATCTGAATGCCTTGTAAAATAGCAAAATCAAAGTATTTTGTTCACTTTATGAATATTTATTTGCATTACAGTAGTGTCCAGATGCCCAACTGAAATCAGCACCCTTTGTGCTATATGCTGTTCTTACACATATTAAGTGAACATCTTGCCTTAAAGACCTTATACTCTGACAAGAGAGACAAATGGTTGAAGAATTATTATTCCCATTTTACAGATGGACACCTTAGGCACAAGAGAGATTAAGTGATATGTCAAAGATCACAGAGAAAGTCTGTGGGAGAGCCACAAACTGAACCTTTAACCATTAGACCATCTTTCTTCTTCTTTAACATCCTGTAAAGCTATGCACCCGTTGTGGCGTTATCCTCAGTCCAAAGGACTAATGATTTTGGAATCTGGAACAACTCAGGCCCTAGGCTAAATTAGTTGGTAAGAACAGGAGCACATGCAGAAACCCTTCTAAATGGTTGTTTATAAGTCAGGAGGCACACAATCTTCCTTCAACCAAAAGTCTATTAGACTGCTCCAATCATACACTGCAGGAGAAGAGCTCACCCCTGTTCCAAACATCAGAGACTAGAGGATTGCAAGCCTTTGACTTCGCCCTACAGAAAGATTGCTTAAGGGGACACCATCAACCTGGAATCTGATCAATGTAAAATTAGAAGTTTAATGTGGTTTCTCCAGAGCCCCCCTCCCAGTTTGGTCATTGTCCTGTGAAATCTGACTGTTTAAATGTCGTTCTTTTCTCTGTTGCTAGAAACAAACAGGTGAAATAGTAGGACTATTATTTACCATTGCCTAGGAGCCCTAGTCATGAACCAGCTCCCAATTGTACTTGTTGCTGTATGAACAAAACAAGAGACAATACTTGCCTCAAACAGCTTAAAATCTAATACAGGCAGACTGTGGGGTAAGTATAAGGCAACAACAGGACTATTGTTCAGGATGATCAGCAGTTGTCTCTGTACATTAATTACCTAACCATTGTCAAGGCTCTTGGAGGTAACACAGAAAAGGAGAGCTTTAAGGAGGGATTGGAAGGAGGATAATGAGTTAGTTTTACAGCTGTTTAGAGGGAGTTACTCCCAAGCAGCATGGGAGAAAGCACAAAAGCGCTTGTTTGAAAATTTAACAAGTGTACCAAAGGACTGTCAAATGCATAAAGTGAAAGAAAAAAAGTTTCTAAACTTTGTGACTGACGTCTGGCCTGACATGATTAATTAACACCTAGAGGGAGGCTTCATTGCTTGGAAGGTAGAAGTAGGGAGGTAAACAGACCATTAGGTTGAAAAAGAGAATGTCCGAGCCAGCTAAGGTAAGAGGGGGGGACACTGAGAGAACCATTTACTAACAAGGGACAAGATAAATTAGGAATGTAAAGAGGAGGTAGAGCCATAGGGCATGCTGCATAGGAATTAGTTCCTGAAAAGTAACCAATCCAATCAAAAAATGCGTGTTATGTAACGTATAATAAATGCAATGTGTAAATGTATATCAAGGGAGAGAGTTTCTGTGGAACTTGGATGTGTGATATATCCTATATCTACCCTCTATACTTGAGCACGATCTACTCAGCATAGCTTTGTTATATGTCAAAATAAAAGAACCTGAGTGATAAAATGTGTAGTCAAGCTGAGTGTTTTGGATCCCAGAGAACTAGATGTTCTCCTGGAACTGAGCAAGGTATTCTGTATAAGCCACGTGGAAAAGATCTCTGAAGGAATCCCAACAAACTCTTTCAGTTATAGGGATCTCAGATGTTACAAGTAATAACACTAGTCAAAAATATCTGACAGATTTAAGTTAGCAGTGTCCTCTTAACATAAGGATGAATTGCCCTGAGGACGCAGACCCTAACTCTACTGAAGTCAGTGGAAATACTGCAGGTGATTTCAATAGGCCCAGTGGGGGATGTGAGGAAAAATTCACAGGATTTCAGAGGGCGGAGGAGGAGTAAATGTAAAAGCTGTCCACATAGATTTGCTTTGCAGTCATAGGGAGAAGGGGTTGAAAATTTACCAGTCAGTAGTAGCCTAACCGTTCTTTATAGATTTATAAAAACCATGCAAACTCAAACCCAGCCGGTTTTACAAATATTTACATATTGGTCCAAATGCTGTTGACTGTTGGGGTAAATAAAAACATGCATATTTGCATGTACTGCTTTCACCTTTATACAGAAGAGCACATAGTCACCCAAATGGGATTGTCCCCCTATGCTGGAAGGAGGACAGGACACACTGATATAGTTTTAATTAAGCTGCAACTTTATTCTTAAATATTTGGGAGTACCAAGATGATAAATGGATATAGTGCCAGTGATTACATAATTCTTTCCATATACTTGCCCCCTTACACATCCGTGTCCAAGACAACCCACTGCTGGGACCCAGCCACCACCCTCTCATGAGGATTAAAGAAGGTGTTGTAAAGGAGGAGGCATTGACTCCCCTCCATACCAATTGCAGGAGCCCTGAACCACCTTTCCCTGCTCATTTTAAGAATGCTTCCTTTAAATGCTTTACCAATCCATTTTACCAAAGTACCCCTTCCCCATGGAGTACCTGCACTTGGCATCCACCTCCCTCACACTTACATTATGCACGGCAACACTGTAGCCTAACCACCCTTTTCTATCCCATTAGTCCCTTAACCTTCCTTATCTCAGCCAATCTGGTGGTGACAAAGAAAATAATTCCCAGTTCCCCAAGAAAGGGGCGACTACCATGATGCCCACAGCAGATCATGGTGAAACCTGTTATTTTAACTACTTCCCTCGGTAGAAGGTGGGTGCTGCTTACCTGGTTCATATACCAGGGCTTTGCTGGCACAGCCCTAGTATAAATACTACCATCCTTTCTGTTCACCTGCAGTGAGGGGGTGGGAAGGAGTCTCCTTGCTCACCAGGTCCAGTCTTCTCTGTTTCCTATATGGAGCAAGTAAGCCTTCTTTAAAAGGCTTAAAATGACTGCTTTTCTATCAGTCCAGCTACCTTTGCAATTAAAGTGGCAACTCCTTTTCTCCATTAAGCTGGACAAAGGCCCCCAGCCCTTAATATGTGGTGAGGGGCATTAAAGTAATGTGAACTAATAACTTTTTAGTTTGCACCCACATCACCCTCCTGGGAGTATGTGTGTTGTGTTTAAAGCACAGCAATTTGATGAGCACAGTTATTCACACCCATATCCCAAACCGCAGGGGAGTGTAGACAAGCCCCAGGTCTAGCTATAAGATAATGACATAGTTGGATTTATCCATCTGTGTGTGTCAGATGTCACATTTTATCCTTTAAAAAAAATCTGTTTAATTCCTCTATCTGCAAGTCACAGATGGAAGGTGATTTGAACAAGGAGTTTTGTATGTGCATATGTGCACATGTGAATCAGATGGAAAAATCCATATGCTCATAACAGTTCTTAAAAATCTGTTTATATTAAAGCACTTAATATATTAAATATTAGCATTTTAGATAAATTAGTCTAGGAGTTAAACAATTACCAAAAGGTTGATTTACAATACAATGTAAATTATTACACACACAGCCAACCTTAAAAACACACACACCGCTTAACATTTCCATTCCTAGTGTCAGCTCTGCTGTGTTGTATGTGGGATAAAATACCACATTTTCCCTCTCTTCTATGTTTGCTTCTCAGTGTTAGACAGTCAGAGAAGTGAGACAGAAAGACAGGCACATCATCCAGCTGGAAAAGGTGATCTAGATAAGAAATTCTATTAAAATATGATGGTTCTATAAAGGTATGTACAAAAACTCAAGCAGCCTGTTTTGTTTCCTTGATTGGAAAAGAAATAGTGAAGAACTGTGTTGTCCACAAGAAGCAGCTATGATCGGGTGAGATCTACTTTACGTCTTGGGTGTAGATAAGACGAGAAGGGTACTGTCAGGGTTGTGGGGAAGAAACTATGCCCGAAAACACATGATGACTTATTACATATTCATTCTTTTAAAAACCTACTTTTTGTCCATTAAAACCTGCTGTGTCTTTGGTTCTGCTCTCCGATGTAAAAAACCTTGACAACAGTTAGACTGCTGATGTGCCGAAACCATTGCCTATCATGCAGGCCAATACTGTCTCACTGAGTCCTGGCTACTCCCCCTTGCACTCTCCCACTCAGTCTGTTTTCATTTAAAATTTCTTCTCTTTAAGTTATAAACTCTTTGGGGGCAGAGACTGTCTTTTTCCCCACTCTATATTTGTGGGGTTCTGGTCCATAACTAGGACTCCTAGATGTTACAATAATAATTACACTAATAATTAAGGATCAGCCAAGAACAGGGCCCTATTGTGCTAACACGGTACAAACATAGAATAAGTGACCGTCCATGTCCCAAACTGCAGGGCCTGTTCTCCTGTGTTGCTCCTTTCAAAGCTACACTTATTGGAAAAATGTTAAAAAATGTGTTTGTTATGTCTTGTCAGAAGAGCATTAGACAGCATGTGATGCAGGTATTATGTCCATCTATGGTAAACATGAAATTGTATATTACACATTCTGAAAGAAAATATAGAACAGGGGTTCTCAAACTGGTGGTCAGGACCCCTGAGGGGGTTGCGAGGTTATTCCACGGGGGCGGGTGTCACAAGCTGTCAGCCTCTGCCCGACACCCTGCTTTGCCTCCAGCTTTTATAATGGTGTTAAACATATATTTTAAAAAAGGATTTAGTTTGGCGGGGAGGGGGGTGTCACACTCCAAGGCTTGCTATGTGAAAGGGTTCCCCAGTACAAGGGTTTGAGAACCACTGATATAGAAGCTGTTGACACCACATATTTGTAATCTCTAGAAGATGCTTGCTAAGTAATTTCATTATAAGATTATTCAGGGATGGGAAATTATTTGCTATTAATTATTTTTGCACCATTTAATTAATTACTTCAAAGTTAAGGTATTGGTAAATGATGTGTTTATGGTAGATTTCTTATGTGAGTTAGATAACAGTATTTACTTTAAAATCAGTCAGCAATTTTTTATCAAGTGTAAGTCACTCGTAAGGGAGTGAATATATCATGTTCACTTAAGTCTAGATTCTGATACTCTTACAATGGAATTTGCACATTTACTCCACAAATGTTCCTCTGGACTTCAGTAGCACTATTTGTTCATCATTACTAAGGATCCTTAATGCTTAACATAAGTTAAACATTTTAAATGTATTCTTTGATACTCTTGAGATTGTGAAGTTCAAATAAAAAGAGTAGATCCAAGCTTCAAGTCAGTCTAATTGTTCTTAGGAGAGTTGCCAGTGCTTCAAGTGCAGGCTCTGAGTAGTTAATAGAGTTACTCATACCCTGCAGCACAATAAGGTGACAGCGTGGTGTGGTGGGAAGGGTGAAGTTTAGGCCCCAGGAGTTTGTGAAAGCTGGCTTTGCAGGCTGGATTGTTTATTGGACTGTTTGGACTTGAGTGAATTTTCTTTTCATTTGAAATTTTAAAGGAAAGAAAGCTCATGCCTGCAACGATTTTGTTGCCATTGTACACCTGTGCTTACTCTATTTCAGAAAAGGCTCGCTGGGACTAATTGTCTACAGTTTTTAGTAATATAATATCTACCTTGTCTGTGATCATATTTCTTAAGCTTCAAACCTTTTGAGAAAAAAATAGAGCTAGTGTAAAAGGATCTTATATGGCAAATTCAGTATTTTATTAAAAAGTTAATAAGTGAAAACAAACAGGATAACTTTACAAATAAATGATAACCTCTGGTATTTGCCTTGTGCATGGGTTGGGTAATGGTGCTGGGGACAAAGGAGAGCTCAAAATCCTAGGGCCAGTTTATCTCAACTCATAATTGTTCATTAGCTGCTATGCAGCCATTCAGAACTGCTTCTCCTGCGGATACACCCAATGCTCTGAAAGGCTTCACATGGATTCTAAGGGTATACTGGCATAGAAGGATAATCTGTTGACAGATTCCAAACTGATACAGATTTTTGTGTCATTAGCAAGTAAAGAGGGAAACCTCTCTTTAGGGGTTGCAGTACGACACCTACAAAAGGGAAGCATTGTTTTGCTATTTCAATAAATCAAATTTTTAGAGTAGTTTCTAATTTTGTAGACAAATTCTGAAATATGCAAGGTGTCTGATTAACCAATACTGTAGCTTTTGTCTGGCACAGATTTAAAATGTCATTGCCATGGAGAGTTTAATGAACCAGGGGACAATGCAGATCCAGAAGTGATTGACCGGAATTCAAAGTCACCAGCTGGGTTCCCTGGCTACTCAGACACTACCTGAAGACTAATAATTTTCTGAAGGTTGGTCCTACAGTTGCCATGTTTGGAAGACGATACCATCTTCATTGATATTTCCAGAAGTAACCCCATTTATCCTAGTTGCATTTTCATCTGAATGTGGTGTCATACCCAGTTAATGTTCTCTCGTCCTTTTGGGTGGAGAAATGTGTTTTCTATCTGATAATTAGCACAAATAACCAATGTAAGCCAACTTCATGTTGTCATAGTGTAAGGGGATTATTTGCCAACCATATACATTGCTTCAGAATTGACATATAGACATAGAATACTCTTTTCAACCACTCAAAGTAAACACCATTGTTCACACTGTAGTCAGAAGCAAAGTTGCATGTGTTCGGCAACATAGAATGCAGTAATAAATATTATAGTACAGAGTGAAAGCATATCTAATCTGGTCAATTCAGGCTGAGGCTGCAATTATTGTTATTTTGATACATATAAGAATAGATAATACGTTTCTGACAAGTATCCAAAAACCAGTGCACTTTTATACTCCTCAAAATCCATGTCTCTCTGTACTTGGCTGATTATGCTAATAAGTAATCACAGATCCTCACAAGGACCACACTTTGAGTCTTTATATGGAAAGATCATAAAAATCCATTTTAATTTTTGAAGGATGAAATTAAGTGTGTAGAACAGTGCTAGGCAGTATCCTAAACCACTTGCTCTGTGGCAATGCAGTTCTCAAGAAGGTATTTTTCAAAAGAAGAAAAATAGATGGAATTAAAACCAAATCCTTTATAAATAGGCTTGATTTGTTTTCATATTATTGAGTACCTTTTTTAGTGTTCTCAATCTCTGTTTGGTTAATAAGTTCCTCACTCTTTCTTTTAGTACATACCATTAATATGAAAAAATCAAGAGGAACATTTCCATTTTTCTATCTAATAAAAGTGCACGTGACATTTGCATAGAATAGCATCCCAAAGATTATCACTATAGGGTCCCAAACAGCAACGAGCCAAGTTCTTATATGAGCAATATGGAAGAATGGTTTTGTGTTTAAGGCGCTGGACTGGGACTTATAAGAGATGGATTCAATACGCAGATCTCAACAGACTCCCTGTGTGATTTAGGGCTCAATCTTGCAAGATACTGAGCACTTTGGGCTCAACCCAATAAAGGCCCAGCTAAAAATTAAGGAAGTGCAAGAAATAGCCTAGATGAGGACACAGGCTTGGTATAAAGGCTAGTTTTTATATTAAATGGAATTCACAGAATCATAGAAATTTAGTGCTCACGGGGACCTCAAGAGGTCATCTAGTTTATCCTCCTGTGGTGAGGCAGGACCAAGTATACTTAGACCATTCCTGACGTTTTCTCGAACCTGTTCTTAAAATCCTCCAATGACAAGGAATGTTGAGTAGCTTTGCTGGTTCTATAAGGAACGGTACCAGAAATGAGCCCTAACTCAGCTGTTCTCAAACTGGGGGTCAGGACCCCTCAGGAGGTCA
Source organism: Chelonia mydas (assembly GCF_015237465.2). Taxonomy (NCBI): domain Eukaryota; kingdom Metazoa; phylum Chordata; order Testudines; family Cheloniidae; genus Chelonia; species Chelonia mydas. The sequence goes on from NC_057852.1 coordinate 47,491,548, forward strand.
AAAGGTTATTACATGGAGGGTCACGAGCTGTCAGCCTCCCCCCAAAACCCTGCTTTGTCTTCAACATTTATAATGGTGTTAAATATATTAAAAAGTATTTAGTTTATAAGGGGGGCTCACACTCACAGGCTTGCTATGTGAAAAGGTTCCCCAGTGCAAGATTTTGAGAACCACAGCCATAACCTTTCACACAGTTAAGCCACAATGACTAATGCCCTAATTTTCTTGCTAATGAAAGGATGTGATGAGCTGTCATGGCCTAGTTAAGTTGATTTCCAGAATGGTATCTTGGTAAATCCTGTATCTTGTGTATGTGTGGGAAGGGGGGAAAATAAATATTAGTCACCATAACAACAGCGAGATTTAAGGAGGAAGCTGGAATTAAGGTTATAACCTAAAGATAAACTACAATTTGGTTTCTATATTGAAACTTTTACACAGCTAAATGCTGCAGAACTACCATGGTTTTGGCTTCTACACTGAACTTTGTTATTAAGAAAACAACTAAACTAGGTTAAAGGTGGTAGCATTGCTACAAAGTGATTATTGGTTGCATTAACTTTATGATTTGATTACCTGCTGCATTAATGTGGTGATTTGACCAACTGATAATTTAATCCAATATTACTGTTAATCCACTGAAACAACAAATCAGTATCAATTGTGACCTTGATTTGAGAGTTGGTTATTTGATTCCTGGTTTTAGTAACCTCTATAGTAGTTTAACAATAGTGATCTGTTTGTTGGATTTTAATATTTGCTTATTTATTCATTCATTTTAATAAAATCCATGCAAAGATACAGAGCCAATTTTTCTTTCAAACAAGAAACACAGACCAGAAGAACCTTCAGAGTTTGGCTAATTTACCCAATTTACCAGAAAGCACACACCTAAGCAATTTGCTGGAATAGACTCAATATACTCAGCTAGTAGCCGGACTGAACCCTTCATTTCTCCGCCTCATTCCCCATCCTGTAAAATGAGGATGTGCCAACACATCTTGGTGTGATCTATTTTGGAGGCCCAGTTTCTCTTAACTGGTCCTCCTCAGTGTGTTTTCAGTCAGGCCAGTTCATGAGCACTCAACTTACATTGAGGGTATCAGCCCTTCAATTCCTCAGCTTACAGTCTCCTTCTGGTTCCTTTCTTAGAGACAGACTACTACAGGACTATCACCCTTTTCTCTCAAGCTTTTCTTCCTCCTCCTTCCTCTCTGTTCTTTCCCCCATTTACAGGGGGTCTTGTTTTCTCTATTGGCCACAGCTGTGGGTTCCTGACCCCATAATTGGCCATTCTGGCAGCTGTGTGAAGCATGATCAAGCTGCTTGCTTGTAAGCAGGAAAGAGACTCTCCTCTCCCTTCTGCCTATGCTCAGTATTGGGTTTGTAAACCTCATTAGAAGATGCTAATTCTTTTCTCTCAGCCTTTGCCTGGCTTCATGCTACACAGACAAAGCGCTTTACGACTAGCACAACTGGGCCCTGAGCCAGGATGGGACCTTCAGGCACTACCATGCAAATAATAATAATTTGGCCCATTGTCTTTAGTTTGGATAAACAAATCTGGAGACATTACTACTGCATGCGTTCTGAACCTATTATTTAAAGTTCTAGAAGACTATGGCAAATCAGCCTTGCTCTCTGTTTAGAAAAAATTAGGAGTATCTGACCATTATTAAATGGATAATTATCATTTTTGGGTATTTATCACTCAGATCACAAAAATCAATTTTCACTATTGGGAATGGGATTTTCCTCTTAATATTTATAGGAAATATGTGAGATAAATGCTGATTTGGTAATTGGCAGTTATCTAGTTTTGACTGAACACAGCATTTGTTTACACTTCTGCATTCAGCTAGGTCTAATCGTACTTTGATTAAATGGCTAGTACTATGTAGATTAATCCTTTGGCATTCACATGGCAAGCATGGCTTGTATTTCAAAATGCACCTGAGTAAATGGGAGACAGTGAGCTGATTATTTCTGACAATCACTAAAGTGAGGAGCAAACATGCTGACACACACACACACACACACACACAAATTCATTCAACGGATTGAGAGGAGTAAATCATACCTGCTTGACTCTGTACTATTCAGGGTACTTTAGCCATATGATAAGCAGACTATGGCCAAGCACAAGTCTTTTTATAGTAGCCAGTACTTTTTAAAGTACATGCACTACTGCTTCAAAGAGTAATGGAGAATTATGATATTTAAGTGATATAGATTTGTTAATGCAGCACGAGAGGTAGTTTTTTATTCTGATTTTCCTCAAGTAATTAAAAAAAAATCCTCCTTCCTTCTGTCCTCTTCACGCAAGTGAAACCCTTCATCAATGTTGCCTGTCTCGTGTTAACGAAATGTGCTTTTCTTGACTGTGACCCCTCCAACTCTAGCTATTTTGAAGAACTGCAAAATTCATACCCAGGCGGCCGTATGGAAAAAAAATGCTGTGTTTGTTTCCAGCTCTGATGGCTTATTTTGTATTTTAACTACAGGAATCTCCCCTCCTGTATTAATTATGGTCTACAGATAAAATCATCATCATGTCATGAAAATGCAAGTAAATTGCTTTTAATATGTACAGAAAAACTTCTCAACAAAAGCCATGCAATTTTTATATTATCTTCTGTGTATCAGACTTACTTCAACCCACTATGGATGTTTGGCACTCTCTCTCTCTCTCTCTCTCCAGCCAACAGGGGATTTGTTCAAAAGATCTCTCCTAATAGTCATTCAAAAGCATCACATTTGAGTGCGTTAATGAATACTATTGTCAGCTTTCCACAGACTATCAGTTACTGGGTCCACAGTCATTGCTCTTGCTACCATCTTAGAATTTCGATCCAGGCTCAATCACCTCTCTTAAGTGGATAAAAAAAAATTAGAAAGCAGGGCTCACTTAAACATTTCTAGAGGTTTTTCTAGATAATGTTGCATTTCTTCAGGGAACCACAATGAGACAGTTGAGTGCAATCCCTCTGAGAATATATTTTAAGTGCATACTGATATTCTGTGTAGTAGGTTTGAAAATCCTTGCTTAGAAATTTGTATTGATTTTACAAAAGAATTCTCTCCGTTTCAAATAAGCAGAAAGAAAAAGAAACGTAAATTGAGTAGTACAGAATAGAGAACAGGCCAAATTGTTAATTACGAATTAATTAGCTGTGGCATTAAACCCATTTTTTTTCCCTTACAGTCATCCTGGTGAATAATTACAAATTTGTAGACAGTGTTCAAACAGTTTTAATAATTTTCAACCTATAGCTTGTTCATGAACTGTTCACTGAGTATTTGCTCTTGTTATTCATGGTGTATAAATGATCACCTGATATTCACATATTATGTTTTGTGCACCCTAATTGTAAGACTGGAAATGTTTGCACATGGTGAATAGTGGGGAAAAAAAATTATGAATACCAAAGTATTCATCTATGAAAAACAAAAAAAAAAATGTCTTCTTGGGTCACTGCTTAGTCCAGGGGGAATTTTACACCAAAAATTAAAAATTCTGTGCACAATATTGTAAAATTTTGCATTTTTTATTTGTCAATATAATCATGCCAGTTTCAATTATTTTGGTAATTTATTTCAGTATGTCTGTAAGAATACTGACAACAGAAAATATTTAGGAAATATTTTGACAAATAGATTCCTTAATAGACATATTAATATAGAACTTTAAATAATAATGTATTTAAAGTACAATATAGAAATGTATTTCCCACACCCCTCAGAAGCAGTGCAAAGGCTTGGGGGAGTCATGGGTAATGGAGGAACTGAAGGAGAGGTTAGTAATTGCTGGGAAGGAGCCGGGGAGTAAACCTGAAGGGTTGTTGGGGTGTGAGTGGGAGGGAGGGATTGTTAGGGAACTTCAACCATGCAGACCCTAGCTGACTACTAACCTCTCCCATTCAGTCAGATACATCTGCCCCATCCCTGAGTGTCTCTGCACCCTCATCCCCCATCCCCATGTGCCCCTACACCCCACTCAGCCAACCCCTATACCCATGTGTTATTGCATCCTCTGTCCCCTACATGGCCTTGCACCCCCACTCCCGTTCAGCCCCTGCCTTAATGCTGTTACATGACTAGCTCCCATGCTCCCACCCCAGTCTGTCCCCCCACTAGCCCTCCTAAATCCCAGTCTATGTGACCTCTTAGCAGCTCCCCCAGGAGCCACTTTGTCCATCCCTCCTCCCCATATCCCATGCCTCCTCACTTGGCCCCATAGGCAAGGTACTATGAGGAAGGTAGCCACTGCCCCCTGCCTCTCTGCAATTGGCTGCTCCAGCCCTGAGCTGGCTGCTTCTCTACTGGTGGCACAGCAGCCCCTAGTTGATGAGAGATGTAATTGCAGCACCTCCCCAGCAGAATCTGTTTCTATGGAGGAAAAAAGTAATCTGTGGGGGACATGAATTCTGTGGAACAGAACTCCCTAAGGAGTAACTGTTTGTGATTCACTATTTCTAGGTATTCTTAATCCTGCCACAGTACAAGGTGCTTATGAACCAGATGATCTCTTAAGGTCCCTTCTAGCCCTATATTTCTACCCTATGTATATGAAGAACTGACACTCCCTCACTCCTGTGAATAAAAAATGCCTTCTTTAATGTTCACAAATAGTGACTAAAAATGTGCAAACTGTTCTTTAAAATTAAGGTTTAGTAACTTGCTCATTTTCAGCAATCTTCAGTACAGAGTCATTCCCCCCTTGCAAAGTATTTAAAAAGGGGAAATCATTTTATGCAAACAGTTTGCAAATTAATTAATGCAAATAAGGCCAGATCCTGAACCCATGTTAAATTTTCTTTGCACTTCTCCAGCAGCAAGAAGTCAGGATTTCAGCCTTAAATTTATTCTGAAAGGGCAACTGGAGATTCCTCTGTTATTTGGGAATCTCATAATGGCATAAAGGCAGCATAACCAGCTAAATGTCACATGATATCTGTCTCCACACAGGATAATTCTGGGCCTGGCAGCTAAGAGAGAGGGTTTGGCTAGAAATTAAAATGGGAGCAAGTGGAGTTGTATAAGGACGTTGTAAGTGTAAGTGGGGGAATAGTCCCGCTATTGGGGGAACTTTCCTGGCTTCTGCACTACCCTGGTGAAATGGGCTAGCGAAAGGATCTGAGTCCTCACTCCCACTTCCAACCAAAACACCCCCACTGAATGTTAGTAAGGGGCAACGGTCCCCTTACATAAGCATGTGGGACTCACCCCTGCAGCACCTCTTGCTGGTGTCCTGGGAATTAGCTCTACTTCCAGCCTTGGAGTGCCCTCTGCAGGCCGGTGTCTTGCTTACGCCAGGCCCCTGTGTCCCTCCCAGACCCGGTGCCCCTTGTACACTGGGCTGCTGCCTCTTGGCAGTAACCCCTCACTTGCAAGGTCTCCCCTCCCCGGGGAACCCGCACCCCCTATCCCTACCTCACCTCAGTCATAGGCTACTACCAGTCACCAGCTAGCCCCTGCACCCTGGGGCAGACTGCGGTATAAGCCACCTCATCACAGTCAAGGTTGGGTTTGGACCTGCTACCTCCGTCTAACCTTGGGCTGTCCCCTGCAACCCCAGTATCTGTTGGGCCTAATATCAGGCTGCAGCCTGGGGATTTCCTGGCTGGAGCTCCTCAGGCCATTCCCGACCCCTGCTCCAATCTAGGTACTCTGCTTAGGTCCCTGCAGCCAGGTCCCTCCCTCTCAAAAGCTAGAGAGAGGCTCTTGAGCTTCAGCCCAGCAGCCCCTTTATAGGGTCAGCTGAGTCTCTTTGGGGTGTGGCCACAGCTGAGGCTGCCTCCCAATCAGCGCAGCCTAAGGCTTCAGCCTAAGGGTCCCAGCCCCAGCCCTCTCCAGGGGCTGGCTTTTAACCCCTTTGGGCCGGGAGCGGGTGACCACCCCACTACAGAGTTATTAAAGGGATCATGCACTAATGTAGCATTGTATAGGAGAGCAGGCAGTGTATGCAGAGACCCCCATACTCATCCTGGGATTTGAAGGCCAAACTGTGTTCTTTCTGGCTCATGCCTTGCCTCATCACCAGTAAGAGAGATTCTGATACCTGAAATTCAGTAACACCTGGTAACATGTGTTCCCTAAGGGGAATTGACCATGTTATATTAAGGGCAGAATTTTGTCCCAGAAACTGGACTTTGTTTCTGAAGTGCAAGTCAGTAGAATCTGGATAATTTTTGTATTCTCTGCAGTACTAACAATAACTTATTTTTAATCAATGAAGTAAGAGGCTAGAACTCAGAATGTATACAGGGAGCAGGTCTGCTGGGTAAAGAAAAACTACTTTTCCACAACTTTTCAGGGTAGAATTGAACTTGAAGCTGCTGGTCCTGCTATACTATGGATTCCTTGATCAAGTATTGTTTTAAGAGATTTTTACCACGTATATAGTCATAACTGAAATTGACTCAGAGCAGATTTAAGTCATTTAATGAATCTGACAGTAATTATTATTCTGCTTTTAATAGGTAGGATTTTTTATTAGTTTAATGGTTTTATGCATTCATCAGATAGTCGCTGAAGACAATTTCAGTGCAGATAAAGAATCTGAATTTAGTATAGATTTTCTTTTAGCAAATTTATTATATGCTATTCTGGGTGTTGCTAATTGTGACTAATATGTGTTGTTTCATTTACAAAAACCCCAATCCAATGCTCACTGAAGTCCATGGGGATCTTTCTATGGGCTTTGCATTGGACCCACAGTGAGCAGCTGTATATTGCAGTGACTCCTCTAGTGCCCATGATTTTGTGGAATCTGTCTCTTTCAAGCACATTTCTTAATTTTAGACTAAACAGTTCATTTTAAACATTGTTTATTCTAAATCCGTTTTAGAGTAGCCACATTGTCTGTCATTAATCTTTCCAAGATAGTGAGTGCAACTTTGGTGCTTGGTCCCTGGTTTTTCAGAAAGCTCAGTAATAGAGCTTATTCATACAATGAAGAGTTATTTTGGAAATCTAACCTATTTTTCTTTTGTGGCAAAAAGTCTGACCAACCTATCACCATTGTCAAAGCACACCCAAATCTATACAAGTTTCTAAAGCAACCCACACCAGAGTATCTAAAAATGAAAAATGTACCACATGGGATTCACCTTCCCAATGTCAATCAGAGCGGCTTGCCTAGGATCTTGTTTCATCTGTTCTATGCTTCCTTTCTGAGCTTTTTTTAAAAAAAAAAAAAAAAAAAAAAACACAAAAAAACACAAACACACACACACACAGCCACCCCAGACTTCTTGTCTCTGAAACAGCAGCTCAGAAAGAACAGGCACTAACAGTACTCCATGATTAAGATACACGGAAAACCGCAAAACCAAAAATTTCATGGAAGAAGTCCCTTTGCTGTGACCCTTAAAAATCAATATTTTTGTTGCTCTCCATCCAACAGATTACTGTATCAGAAGAAGCTGGAATTTGAGGAGTGGATTATTTGCCCATCCTCTACAGGGTTTAGATGCAAGTGCATTGAGAAATAAGTTAGAATAAACTTTCGTTTCCATTATTTAGTATAACGTTATCTACAGACTTGAATTGTGACACTAACAAGTGATAAGTTCATTTATTTAAATTCTTTGATTTCACTACATATGCAAAGGCACCTTCTTTCTTTGTGGAATTGCTTGATTGCAAATGATCAGTACTAACCTGGCTAAGTTGGTTTGATAAAGCAAAATAAAGCTAAACAACAAATATACTTAAAACAGATAGGATGCAAAATGAAATGGAAATCTGTTTTGCATAAAAAAAAAATCCTTTTAACCCTCTGTCCAAACATTGCTCCAAATGCTTGTCTGTAAAGGCACAAATGGATCTCAGTGTTTAAAGTTGGTTTTATTACTTAAGAGTGGGTTTTAGTTTAAGAGAATTAAATAGGCTTTTTTAGAGTAACTTTTATTTAAACATGATTTAAAAGCTTTAGTAAATTTTAGACAACAGTTTAATTCAAATAATGGATGTGTTTTATTCACAGATAAGTCACACAATCCCTTGCTTAGCAGTTTACACAGTTTCTGAAGCCATGGTTAATTAATTAGAAATATTAAAACTAGGATTAACTTTTGGGCCCGATTCACAAATCATTTTCTTGCCAGAACCATGAGTTGGCCAATGAATTTAGCTTTTAGAAGTTATTATGCCAACAATAAATATTTCCTACAGTTTTAATAATTATTTAATGACATTTACTGTAGGTTAATAGACCCATTTTAATTATGTTTCATATATGAGGAGGGGAACAAGAGAAGAGGAGAAATATTTTAAAAGGATGAAATTAAATCTGTGCGATTATAACATTCTTCTAAATATAACTGATTTAAATTATTTTTAACTAGCATATAAAAAGGCTCACTCTTTTGTAGAAGACAACTCCTTAGAGATATCATTTTAGTTATACAACCTACAATCCTACTACAAAAGATTTTCTTTTAACAGGTTTTGTGATTGTATATATCTAGTATTACTAGAAAAAAAAACCCTAGCTATATAATAATGTAAATGTGGCATCGGATAACCATAAGAAGGGAAACCCATTACATAATTTTTCCATGACCTATAATATTGCAGTGCAGATTGTCTTCTGCATTTATGTCTGTTTGTGAGCTGGCCCCAGGAATGTGTTATGCAGGATTGATGATCATAATAGTCCCTTCTGGCCTTAGAACGAACAAACAAACCAAAAACTATGCATCTATGAATCTGGAGTTTCTAGATCAATACACTATTGAGATGTTTGTGGAAAAAGTCTTTTACAAATATTTTGGAAAAACAGAAGATACCCTTTGCTTTTCAAATTCTCATATCTCCACAATGCAGGGGAGAAGTATCCGCCCAGAGAACATGCATGAGAAATTTTATGTAGCATTTAGCTTTCTCAAAGGATTATAGAAGGATGTGGGATCAAACTACATCCTAAAATGGAAAGCTAGTCACAAGCTCAATTATGGCATTAAAACCACAGCTCCATAATTATGGCAGAGGAAATGGAGAAAGAAAATGGGCGTCTTTAAGGAAGGAAATAACTAAGAAACTGCTGGGGGAGGGAGGAACTTACTGAGGAGATGAATTGCACTGGGTGGCAAGATTAATGAGAGAAATAAATGTAAGAACTGGGAAACAATATATTCAGGCAGCTATTAAACTGTTACTGTAGTAGAAAAGTCACTGTAAAAATTAAAAGCATGTAGTTAATCTCCTGCCTGTGACTTAAAACTGAGAGAATTCAGGGAACCCCATCTGGTGAGCAAGTTCAGTGGGGGGAAGGGAGGGGGGGAACTTCTCCAAAATCGGTCAGGCTAATCCTACAGGAAAAAATTTCCTTGGAATCTTAGTCCCTACAAATCTTAGTTCATATGCTGAACCTGTCAGAACTGCCTGCCTACTAACATAGGTTTTTATATACACAACTGATATTCAAAGTGAATTGGCTGTCTTAGTAATATAATGCAAACTGGAAGGATTTCACTCAGATGTTGTTGTGTCTTTTGCTCTTTACACAATATGAAAGAGCCACATGGGCCGAGGATCCAAATGACCATGTTTACTAACTATATACTGCATTCAATGCTAGCTACCTATATACACTGCTGCTCTGCTTCTTGTGGTTTCTGGAACATAGAAGATAATGAAGGCCACTAGAGGGCTCACAAACTACTTAAAAAGTTATGTCCAGTTCCTATACACTAAACATTTGCTGGTTACATTTTTTGGAAGTCAATTTACCTTTCAGTTCATATGCTTGACTTGTATTATTGCTAATAAAAGCTAAAGAGAAATACAGACTAGTGCATATACTATGATTTATCCTTAAGGTACATTATGTCATTGCAAAATTTTAGTAATATTTTTACTGAGGTAGTGCCCAGAAGCCCAATCACGACTGCGGCCCCATTGTGTTAGAGGGGAAAACAAACAAACAAACAAAAAAACAGTCCCTAACCCAAAGAGCTTGCAATCTTAAAAATAAATAGTTGTGGAAACTTATGCAGGTAGGAAAAATTTCTACCAATTGATCAAGTTATGAGACCCTGTTTTTTCTCCCCCACAACTATGTACCGCAGAGATGTGGGTGGACATGTACTCAGACTCCTAATCCGAACTGCCACCCATGCTGCTCCAGATACACTGCTATCGTTAACATGCTAGTTAGAGCAAAGCTACATAGGTATGTCTGTGGAAGCTGGGAATCCCAGCTCAAAATGTTTTTGTTTGACATGGAATATTAACTCACTAACTTGTTCTGAGTGGTTATCTATCACGAGTCACACACACAATAGGTAAATTACTGTGTGTTTGGAACCAATTTCTATTGTTCATAGTCCTTCCCTTGTCCTACTCTCCACTGTTCTCATTTTTTTGAGTCACTGCATGCATCCAGTGCTGATCTTTGTCTCCCATTCAGACACCCTTTTAATCTGTATTTCACCACTCAGACCCTTCCCATTCAATACACCCCCAAGTTCCTGTTCTAATCTCAGAACTCCTCCATTACCCTCTACCTTCAGATACTCCCCAAGCAGGAAAGTGGATGGTAAAGTTCCTCACTTAGTTCATTGGCAGCCTAGCTCATCTGCTTCCCACCTCTGTGTGAATAGGGGGAGCAGAGAAGTTTTGTCACTGAGCTGAGGGGGAAATCAATAGCTGCATAACTATTTACAATGGAGCACATATAGCAAACACTGTAGAGTATAGTCTGTGCACAGGTAAGAAGTGTGATTGGTGTGTAATTGAATGAAATGCTGTGAAAGGGCTGATATGCCATGCTGTTGAATACCAGCTCAATTTGAGCCCAGGGTCATAGAATCTCTTAAATATAAGACAGGAATGATATTGTGCTGAAGGCATGAATTTGTAAATTCAGGGGTCAAACCCTATGACTGAAGAACTGATAATATAGTTCCTATTTTTAAGAAAGGGGAAAAAAGTGATCCAGAAAACTACAGGCCTGTTAGTTTGATCTCAATTGTGCACAAATTTTGAGAGAGAAAGTAGTTAAGCACATCAAGGTGAACAGTAATTGGGAAAAAAAAATACATAATGTTTTTTTAAAAAGGTAGATTCTGCCAAACCAACCTGATCTACTTCTTTGAGAAGATAACTGACCTTATGGAGGAAAAAAACAAACCAAAAAACAAACAAACACACACCAGTAGATCTAAACTACCTGGATTTCAGTAAGGCATTTCATATAGTTCCACATGGGAAATTAGTTAAATTGGAGAATATGGGGATGAATATGAGAATTGAAAGGTGGATAAAGAACTGGTTAAAGGAGAGACTACAATGGATCGTACTGAAAGTTGAAATGTCAGGCTGGAGGAAGGTTACTAGTGGAGTTCCTCAGGGATTGGTCTGGGATCAATCTTATTTAACATTTTTATTACTGACCTTGGCACAAAAAGTGGGAGTGTCCTAATAAAATTTTCCAATGACAAAGTTGGGAGATATTGCCGATATGAAAGAGGACTGGAACATCATACGAGACGACCTGGAGGACCTTGCAAACTCAAAGACTTTAAGGTCAGAAGGGACCATTGTGACCATCTAGTCTGATCTCCTGCACATTTCAGGCCACAGAACCTCACCCACCCACTCCTCGTCTCTGTACCCGTTCCAGTTTGAATTCATCTTTCTTCAGCATGGGAGACCAGAACTGCATGCAGTATTCCAGATAAAGTCTCACAGTGCCTTGTATAATACTACTAACACTTCACTATCTCTTCTGGAAATACCTCATTTGATACATCCTAGGACTGCATTAGCCTTTTTCGTGGCCGCATCACATTGGCAGCTCATAGTTATCCTGTGATCAACCAATATAGCATGGTCTTCCTCCTCCTCTGTCTCTTTCAACTGATAAGTCCCTAGCTTATAGCAAAAATTCTTCTTGTTAGTCCCTAAGTGCATGACTTTGCGCTATTAAATTTCATCCCATTTCTATTACTTGAAGTCTTTAAATCATGATGTAGGGACTTCAGTAACTGAGCTAGAGGTTATGGGTCTATTATAGGAGTGGATGGGTGAGGTTCTGTGGTCTGAAACATACAGGAGGTTAAACTAGATGGTCGTGATGGTCTCTTCTAGTCTTAAACAATGAGTGGGAATCAGGAAATCCCTTGTTCTACCCACAGACTTTGAGAGACCTCTGTGCAGGTCAAAGATTCCAAGTGGGAGTGTTCAACATATCTGAAAGTTATTCAACTGATTTAGCTACCTAAATATGGATTAAAGTGCCTATCCTTTGACAGCCATAAGAACATAGGAATGGCCATAATGGGTCAGATCATTTGTCCATGTAGCCCAGTATCCTGTCTTCTGACAGTGGCCAATGCCAGGTGCCCCAGAGGGAACGAACAGAACAGGTAATCATCATGTGATCCATCCCCTTTTGCCCATTCCCAGATTCTGGCAAACAGAGGCTAGGGACACCATCCCTGCTCATCCTGGCTAATATCCATTGATGGACCTATCCTCCATGAACTTATCTAGTTCTTTTTTGAACCCTGTCATAGTCCTGGCCTTCACAACATCCTCTTGCAATGAGTTCCACAGGTTGATTGTGCATTGTGTAAAAAAAAAAAACAACACTTTGTTTTAAACCTGCTGCCTATTAATTTCATTTGTTGCCCCCTAGTTCTTGTGTTATGAGCAGGAGTAAACAACGCTTCCTTATTAACTTTCTCATCACTACTCATGATTTTATAGACCTCTATCATGTCACCCACCCCTTAGTCATCTCTTTTCCAAGCTGAAAAGTTCCAGTCTTATTAATCTCGCCTCATATGGCAGCTGTTCCGTACCCCTAATAACTTAATAAAAATTGCCCTTTTCTGAACCTTTTCCAATATATCTATTTTGAGATGGGGCAACCATATCTGCAGGCAGTGTTCAAGATGTGGGTGTACCATGGATTTATATTGAGGCAATATGATATTTTCTGTCTTATTATCTATCCCTTTCTTAATGATTCCCAACATTCTGTTTGCCTTTTTTTTCTTTCCCTTCCTTTCTTTCCTGTTTGCTTTCATCCATGTTTGAAAGTTTTAGCTTTATTTTAAAGCTCTCTGTGCCTCAATTCACTTATCTGTAAAATAGAAGGAGCAATACTAGTTAACTACAGTAGTAAACTACAGAGGTTTAATTCATTGAAAAAGATTAGATATACTCACATGAAAATTATTAAAGTGTGCAGTGTCTTTTTATGGTTATGTCTAAATCCTTTGGTAAGCATTCTTGTAAGCTAAAGTTTACCTCAGTGGAAATGTTCTGCAACAGATCCTATGTGATTCCCTCCATAATTCTTTGCTCATTTTATAAACATCAATATTGTGTGATTAACACAAAAGGTCTTTAAAATTTCGATGATAAATATGTATCTCCTTTTAAACAGTAAACTATTTTCCCTTTAGATATTAAATGAAAAGTAAATTCATAGTCCTTGTTTAAGTACAATATTTTAATATATAGCGTTGTTGTTTTTCTTCCACAGACAGCAGAAGGAATACAAGTTACTTAATAAACTAACATATATCATCAGAACTGTGCTGACAGTATGGGAGATACCAATGCATGAAAAAGGAAGGAAACATGTCATGTTAATTACTGGTATGCCATTAAAAACAGATGGGACTGATTCTTCATTTCTTACTTAGATAAAACTGCCATTGACTCCTTAACCTGGGGAGAGCTGGTTGAAAAAAATACAGGAACAGTTTTGGGATTTTTTTTTTTGTGAAAAATCTGAATTTTTGGAAAATTTTTACAGCTCTAAAAATGGTCAAAAATAAGGGATTAAAAAAAATGGGAAAAAAAAGTGTTGAAAATTGTTGACCAGTTTATAGAGCTGTCAGGTTTTTCTGAAAAATTTCAGAATATTTTACAAAAAAAATTCCAAAACAGTCCTAGATTTTTAAAACTCATTCTTTCCTTCTGTAGCCAATAAAAGACAGGATTATGGATTCAGCTGCTGTAGGGACAGTGCAGAGACGAACCATCATAGGTGGTATCCTTCAGGCAGGTGCAATGCTTCTCAGAGCACAGGAAAAATTCCCTGTGCCATGTCTTTTAAGACAGTGGCTCTCAATCTTTCCAGACTACTGAACCCCTTTCAGGAGTCTGATTTGTCTTGCATACCCCCAAGTTACACCTCTCTTAAAAACTACTTGCTTACAAAACCACATATAAAAAAACCCCACAAGTATCACAGCACACTATTACTGAAAAAATTGCTTACTTTCTCATTTTACCATATAATTATAAAATAAATCAATTGGAATATACATATATTGTACTTATATTCCAGTGTATAGAACAGTGTAAACTAGTCATTGTATGACATTTTAGTTTGTACTGACTTCACTAGTACTTTTTATGGAGCCTGTTATGAAATTAGGTAAATATCTACGTTAATTGATGTACCCCCAGGAAGACCTCTGCGTAGCCCCAGGCATACCCGTACCCCTGGTTGAGAACCACTGTAAAACTTGAGGCTTGTAGAGTGTGCTCCCTCCCACATAGAACCATCTTTGCTGCTCTTTGAAAAGGGGAATTTAGGAATAATTCCTCCCTACTCCAGCCTCCTCTCACTCCCCCCTCCCCTGGTCTTTGAGAAGGGCACTTACTAACAGCGGTGAGTTCAGATTGTGGCTATTCGTGCATAATGGGGAATTCTTCTCCCTACCCCTTTGTTTATATGTATAGGGCCAGAGAGAGTTTTGCCCAAACATTGTACCTGATTCCATTGAAGCCAAGAGAAGTTTTGCCATTGAATTCAATAGGTTTAGGACCCTTAATCCTTACATTGTTTCAAATTGGCTGATTTTACTGTGATTGTGCTATGGAAGTGGTCTCTGACTGTTTCTTCGTTGCAAATTTTTTATTCCAAGCACGTCCTTAGCCATTTGCTATTTGAACTGTAGCCAGCCTATCGTGAATTTGCTTCCACATTTTTATTATTGTTCAAATATTTTAGTTAAAAGATTTGGTTTCTATCATCTTGCAAGGAGGATTGCTGGTTTATGAAAAAGTATCAATTTACATAAACATGTTCATTTTTCAAAGTTCTTGTTGCAGGAGAGTTAGAATAAAGACAGTTATGGTCTGTCCTAACTTATTTTTCAACACGTTAATATATGGCTTAATATTTTTGAGAAGCCTCATGGAAACTATTATGACTGTTTTTGTTAGTTTGTGTTCAAATCCAAAGTCGATAAAGATCCTGGGAAACCAGTCACTCATTCATTTTTTAAACAACCATATACTCATGAATTATACCTGCACACTAACTTATAAAGGCAGGAATTGACAGTAATGTCTAACAATATGCACTGCTTAAACTAAGGAAAGGAACTGAATCACGTTAAGGGAAAAGAGTTCCATTTCTTTTATCTCATGGGGCTCTCCTATACATTGGATATAAAGTTTGAATTTGTCTCCCAGTATCTGATATCTCTATCGATCTATAAACTAAAAGCCCTGGACCCTTGGTCCTTCTTAAATTCCCTGTGAGACACTGGAATTGGAAGGCAGTTTAAGCTTCCTCAAACAGGCAACTGAGAAGTGTCAGTGAAGTTGGATGGAAAATGATTTTCCTTTCCCATGAGAATTTGAGATTTGGGAGGAAAAAAAAAAATCCATCCTGAATAAGGACAATCAGAAAAATCACAAAAAAATCGGGGGCGGAAACTGGATTGAAAGAAAGTGTTGGAGCAATTTTGAAATGTTTTATTTTAATTGCTCCTGATGAAAAAAATGCTTCACAGAGCCCATGCAGTGGCTCCAGGTTTGGGGGAACAGAAAGGTTAGGTCTGCTGTTGTCTCTCCCGCCTCCTTAGCCTCAGCTTCACCGAGTGTAACATCTTAATGATGTTGTTGCTATTTGTTTACATGGAAGGATTAACTGGGCCTAGTACATTTAATAGCTGATTATTTACACATCATAATTATTGGAATTAATTGCTCCTGAAATGTTTGCTAATATTTCTAGGTTTAAAAAAAAATCCCAATGTGATTTCAAATGTAAAATAAACTCTTAGACATCCTGCAAAGGAATTCATGTCAGCAGCCCTATGCCAATGTGCATCCCTTTGCAGGATTGAGGCCTTAATCTATACATTTTGAGATACAAAATAAATACAATTTCTTAATACAAATATTGTATGGACTCTCGTGCATAATAATGACTACAGATTGCTGTTTCATGTGCAGCCCACGTTATATTTGGATTACTACTCAATAATCAATTTTGGTCTGATAAGGACTTACTGTTATCTTTCAAATGCAACAATAAGGTTAAGAGGGCTAGCTGCATTGAGAAATGACTGCTGTCATACAGCAGGGGTGCAGAATCAATTTTAAAATGAAAAAGAATTACTATACGAATAACCACTTCAGAGAAAGCACACTACTTTTAGGGTTATTTTTCCCTACTGTTCTTCAAATACAGTCATCAACCACACTCACAAATGCAACTTATGACACATCTCTACATATCTTCCTAAGCTGTTTCCCCAGGAAAATTTTGAAATTAAAAAGAGCAAATTTGTGTGTCAATTATTTCCAAGGAGTCAGGGGGTCGGATGGGAGGGTTAAATGAAGAGTGTTTTCTGTTTTATTCTCTAGAACATTTTAAAGTTCCTGAACATATGTGGATTATTAGTGTAATCATTCTAAATTCCATTCAGACCACTCACTTGTCAGTCGATGTAAAGTGGTTGTTTAATTACAATATTATAATACATTTATATTAATTTTGCAGTGCAGGTTACAGAGAAATATTCTATTGACTTTAGCTTTAAAAATGTTAGATTTCCCTATCAGTAAATTGTTAAAAAGTGAAAAAAAAATTAAGAAATGCCTCTAATAATATAGATTTAAAATTAATACAATACATACACCCAAAGTTGTAAACCAATTAAGCTTGTGTAAGGTAGTGTATGCATAGTGGCTCCTTTTGTCTAGGTCAGGGGTTCTCAAACTGGGGGGGGGGGGGAGGGGGTCAGGCCCTCTCAGGGGGTTGCGAGGTCATTACATGTGGGTCACGAGCTGTCAACCTCCACCCCAAACCCCACTTGCCTCCAGCATTTATAATGGTGTTAAATATATTAAACAGTGTGTTTAATTTATTGGGGGGGGGGGGCGGGTCGCACTCAGAGGCTTGCAATGTGAAAGGGGTCGCCAGTAAAAAAGTTTGAGACCCACTGGTCTAGGTTCTATGCTGCAAAGGATCCTCCTCTCCAGCACCTCCTACTGGCTGGCTGTCTCTTGCTGGTTTTTCCATGGCTGAGCCTGCCAGCCAAGTCACCTACAGTTTAGTCCCCTTCTGAGGTAATAATATCCCAAATCAAATGAACCAAAAAAACCTCTTCTAGCCTTCCCAGTGCTAATCCTTTGCAAGCTTTTTGCCCCACTCCCTGCAGAGTTCTTTCTCACTTTATCACATGTGGCTGCTTCCTAGGGACTTTTCCCTAGATGCCCAGCTCTTCCTGAGCTGTTGACAATCAGGGCTTCTTCTCTGAAACCTCTCTTCTCCCAGGCCTGCTTTAGGAGTCTTCCTCTTCCTCACATGCCCTCTTCCTTCTGGGACAGTCCAAGGTTACAACCTTCTTCCTGCAAGCCCCTATATTGCTCCTTTCCCCTTCAGTCTGGGCCTTCTTCTGTAGGCCAGCTTTCCTAGCCTTACCCCTCTTCAAAGCCTTCACTCAATCCTGCTGTTCTATCAGGGCCTGCTGCCCTGGAGTGTTTTCTTCTCCTGCAGCCCATCATTTCTTCCCAGACTTCAGCTAGCCTATCTAGAAGACCAGAATTTACTTTCCCCCCCATGGGCTTCATGTTCATTATCTCTTTAATCACAGATAGTGACTGCAGACTCTCCCTGCAGCTCCTTTATGCTACAAACTGCCTCTCTTTATACTAACCAGTGTCCTCTTATCAGGCCTGCCGACAGGGGATGGGGGGCAAAGAGGGCAATTGCCCAGGAGTCCCTAGCTGCCACCGCTGCCCTGGTAGTGAAGGCCAGGAGCCCCAGGCCCTTTTAAATTGCCTCAGGCCTCCTAGGTGCGTGCAGGGTGGTACTGGCGGCAGCAAAGGCAGCCGCGCTTGCATGTGGAAGCTCTGGCCATGCTGGAAGAGCGCGCCCAACAGTAGCTCGCTGGGCGCCAGCACAGACACAGCACCGCCCAAATCTCAGGCAGACCTTTCTAGAACACCCATTGACTGTTCTGCCCTGCACAGAGACGTCCCTAGGGTACGTTGAATCAGGGCAACCGCTCCGAGTTCCACGCCCTGGGGGGCCCCAGAAGTGGTGTGGCCTGACAATGTAATTGGCCTTGCAGACCCACATTAGCCCATTTAGGGTCCTTGTGGGGGTACACAGCCCACCACAGCTTGCTGCACACAACATACCTGACAAAAAGCCATGAAAACAAGGAAAAGAAAAGTTAAATTATCTTGTAGTAGATACCCTCTACTTTTCCATCCAGAAACGTACCTTAACGGTCTCTTCAGTAGCTGTGGTGTAAACTGCAGAGCATACATCACAACCTTATCTCTGCTCTCAAAGAGGCCAGTCTTCGAGCATCTGCTTTACCAAGCTATATTATCTTAAATTCACATCAGGCTAGCCCTTCTCTGCATGCTGCCTTCATCAGACTACTAATCCCAACACTTTTAGTTGTGGATTTTTGGCGTACCAATATGAAGCATAACAAATAGGCAGACAGAAGTTTCTGTACCATCTAAACAAAGACAGATAAGATAGATATGAAAATATGAGGTAGATAGCTTTTTATATATATATATATATATATAATCAAGATTAGCTAATAACATAGCTATTTTCTGTCTCATATGGGTAAATGTGGCATAAACACAAAATGGAGAAAATGGATGTATGTGGGGTTTTCTTTTGTGATGTCTTCCTACATAATTTATCAGGCTGATGCTGCTCATTATGTTTCATACTCCATTTCCCACTGTGAATCCTTTTACAATATCAAATGAAGAAAATGTATATTTAAATTAATAATTTTAGAGTGCAGCATATGAATATTCAAATCAAATATGGTGCCATTGTGGAGTTTGGATAGAAAAAACAGGCTTTTGTGTCAAATACAATGCAAAAGTGATAGCTTGGTTATCACATTCATTACTCATTCTGGACAGTTCAAGACCATCTGCGCTACATACAATACTAAACAGTATTTTACTTTCTTAAAGATTAATTTAAAACACATACACACACATTAAATGAACCTGTTCCTCCACAAAGTTTTTTTTTTTTTTTAATTTTACTTGAAATACTTCTTGATCCTTCTGAGAACTGAAATTCTGGAGTACAAACACCCTTAGGCCTGTGTTCAGAAGTAAATAGCGATGTCTTTCCAGCTCAGACTTTTTCCACATCTGAAAAGTAGCATATTCTGGCTCTGTGGGAGGATGACCTACATGGTCATAATGTGGGCATGCCTCATAAGTCTGTAACAATTTTGAAACAAACAAACATTGAAGTTGACAGAGTGGAGAGCTCATATGAATGAGCTTTCCAATTCTTACCTTCCACACTCCTTCCTTATCCATCTACAGTCCTTCGCTCCCATCCCTTCATTATGGGAATCCTCCTTTGTGTTTCATCCTATAACCTTATCTGTAGATCCAGAGATCTCTCACATTCCCTCAGTCTGTAGTGATGATCAGTACCTGGATTCATATTCATTTATAACATTCCTCACAAATGTTATCCTAGCTGCAGCTCATGATCATGCCTAAGTACCCAGGCTAAGAGAATGTGAAGTGACATCACAAAGGGATTGAGAGTTTTTAGCTTCTCTAAAAATCTTACCAGATCTAAGCATGTTGAGTTTGTAATTGATTTTTCAACTGATTATATTTTCCTCCCCATAAACCAGGAAAAGTACTCAAAAAAATCCCCAAAGTCCTTTTCAAATGTTAAGCTTCAGACATTTTTTCTAGTCATATTCAAATATGCATGTAACTGGAATTATTTTTATAATAAGAAAAGTGTATTTTTTTCCTTAATTCCAAAGTGGCAGAAGATATTTTGTTGAAACTTGCACAGGCCAAGCACGGAAATGGAAATATATGTTTTAGACATCTAAGTTAGATAGATGGAGAGATAAAAATAGATATGGACAAAGAAGTAGTGTTGGGATCCCAACTAAGTAAGAACTCATGTCCAAATAAAATATTATGTTAAGATTAAATTGTTGTTAAACACAGTTTCCACTCAAAATGGCAGAGCTTTTAGGTAATCTTTTTGAGATCAGCTGTTATTGTAAGTTTACTCCAATTTTGGGCCTGAATCTAGTGACAATGTGCTGTCCCTGTGACATTTTGGCTGCATCTACTCCCCAAAATAAATCTAATCCAAACTAGATATCTAACCATAGGGATGAGTTTGAATCTGAAGACTTCAATCTGAAACGCCTGTCTAACTCACCTTGATATTAAAAAGATGCTTATTTTCAAGATTCTGGTTTTGACACAACTTATGTAGAGTGCATATGTTAGAAACAAGAATCATGCACACAGCTATGCCCTATGTGAACCTAATGGCCTGAACAATCAGATTCTGCTCCCAGAGGAAGAGGTAGCATGGAATGCCTAATAATTAGCTTTTATGGTCTGAAGCAAGACAGTCCTGAGAGATTCCTTAAGTTTGTAGCTGCAAATACTTTGTTTAAATGAAGCTCAATATTTTTAAAACATTTGGTTTTTTTCCTAAAAATTGAAAACAAACTTCTTGTTACAATTAACACCTGGAAAGAAGGAATTCCTATAACTGTTACAGTTTGGGCCTGGTTCTATTTACACTGTGGCCCATTTACTCTGGTCTGAGTGAGTGTGAGTGTACAAGCAGTGTAAAAGTGGCTTAGAATAAATGAGAATCAGACCCTTCATGTTTATTCAGAGACATGACAAGAAAGCTGGGAAGTCAAGTTTCTTTCCTGAACTGGCCAGACACATGGCTATGCTTTTCTATTTAAAGATATTTAAAATACTCACACTGCTAGCTGGGCTGGAGACTGGTGAGGTGAAGACTCCCTCTCAGGAGGGAGCTGGGAGAAAGATGAAGATTTCAGACAGGAGCAGCGGAGAGGCAGAACTCCATGGGCTGCCTCCTTTCCCTCTCATGAGTGGACATATCAATGAAAACATATATATTATTTACTAGATCAGCTTGTATTTGAAATTTCCCCCTTTACAATCTTTCTACGTACAACCAAAGTTTGGCTAGGATACTGTAAACATAGTCCTAATAAATATTTCAGGCGTTTACATTTTTAGAGTAATATCTATAATATTACTTTCACTGTAAATACCATAGGCATTGATGCTTTTATGATGGAAATTAATTCAGAAGTCTGAATATTTATGAATTAGCATCTTTCCGTCTAAGAGAATAGGACAGCCTTGAAAACATGCTATTACCCAAAATACCTATATTGATTAAAATGGTAAGTAATGACAGCTACTCTTATTAGCATAAAATAAAGCAAATTACAGGGTTTTTTCATTAAGATTATAGGCAGCATCTCATGCATTCTGTTATTTGAACAATGGAATTGCTTACATACTATTAGTCTTTCTATAAGCCAAAAGTGGTGCAAAGTATCTGAGACAATAAAAGAGCACTCACAGATGGATATATAGTCCCAAAAGGGAAAATATTTAAGACAAAGTTAAAACTATAGGAACAAATCTTTACAAGCATGAGGCAAATAATATTTAACTTCCTAAAAGGGATACTGAGACATTTAAGGATGATCCTGCTCTCACTGACAATGGGGGCACAATATGACCCTTAATCTTCAGAGAATGAGGCAGATTTCCTGTGGAATGAATAAGCCTCACAGCATCTCATCTTGAAAAGGGCCATATCCTGTTCCCATTCAAGTCTATGACAAAACCATTGATTTATTGGGGGCAGTATCAGGCCTTTACTGTGCAATGAATCAAAGTGACCTCATTTTAAACTGTTATTTACAATCACTCACAGTTTTGTGAAGAAGTTTGATACATACATTCAAACATCCACAGCCCAGATCTGGTAAGATTTTGCTTAAAATATTGGCTAATGGGGCTAAAAAGTCATTCTGAAGAGAACAGATTATGTGGACTGATTTTTAAACCCAAATAACTCAGCAAGCACCAAACCAATTGTCACCAGAACATTCAGAACATTTTTATCCATGAGTTGTGTCAAGTTACAAATGGCTAACCCCAGATGTTCAAATCTCTCTCTCTCTCATTTATAATGGGGAAAGTGGTGGAGGGTTTTACTTTATTTTAATTTTATTTCATTATTTAAACTTTCCACATTTTTGCTCCAGCTTTATAACTAATCACCTGCAGGCTGACACCAGGCCTTAAAAATGCCAGAAAGTTTCAGAAAGTTATGAGTGACTGAAGAGACATGGTTATACTGAAAGTACGTACACAGCCTTTGTTATAGCTTTCACTATAATAAACATTCATTGTTACAATTTAACAAACAGGGTTGTTCTGTTCAATTATTGGAGAGTTTCTCCAGAACTGCCTGGCAAATGAGATTTGTATTCTTGATTTGCAGTTCATCTGATCATCTTAAAGGTTATATATATATATATATATAAACTTTGCTACTTAGTTTTTACCAAAAACAATAATGCATTAATTAAATTTCTGACTGAACTCCTTGGGGGAGAATATCTGGCACGTACATACCTTGCAATGCCAGCTACAAAAGTACTGTGCAAAAGCCTGTTCTCACTTTCTGGTGAGATTTGTAAACAAGAAGAGGGCAGCATTATCTCCTGTAAATGTAAACAAACTTGTTTCTCTTAGTGATTGGATGAACAAGAAGCAGGACTGAGTGGAGTTGTAGGCTCTGAAGTTTTACATTGTTTTATCCTTTGAGTGCAGTTATGTAACAACAACAAAAAAAATTGTAAGTTGCACTTTCATGACAAAGATATTGCACTTGTATAAGGTGAACTGAAAAATGATTTTTCATCATTTTTACATTGCAAATATTTGTAATAAAAATATACACTCTGATTTCAATTACAACACAGAATACAATATATGAAAACATAGGAAAACATCTAAATATTTAATAAATTTCAGTAGGTATTCTAACAGTGCAATTAAAGCTGATCATGATTAATTTTTTTAATCAGTTAATTTTTTTGAGTTAATCGCAGTTAACTCATGCGATTAATCGACAGCCCTACTGTAAACCTGATTTTTCTGCAAAATATATTTCTCAGCCAAATCTTGAAGTCCATACAAAAATTTTACTTAGTACTTGAAACAATTAAGTGAAAAACTGATTCTGCCTGCTCCTAAATTGGTGCTGAGTGGTGTGAATGGAGCATTTGGAGTCTCTCCCTTTCCTTGCATTAGGCAGGAAAGTCATGAGAGCACAGACTGCTTCTTCCCTATTCTTCTGCAGGGTGCTCCAAAACAGCCTGTTGCAGAGAAGTGAAAGTGGGGCTAGAAGGCAGCAAGGCTAGGGTTTAAGCAGAGTTGGCTGGCTGCTCCTAAGGGGAAGTAATCAGTACCCCAAAGAAATGAACTAGCAGGTACATAACCACTGCTCAAAGAGGAATTCTGCTTCCTTGGGGATAATTCAGCCCTGCACTACACTTTACTGTAGGTCATCTTTAAATGACACAATCAAATCCTAAATAAAGGCTTAAGGCTATTATACAGAATTATTTCATCTAGTCACATAGCTACTAGTTAGTTTATTCCACTTTTTAAAAAAGTACACGTGGGGCAGGGCCAGACTAAAATGTGTTAAGAAAAAGAAGAAGAAAAGAAGAAAAAGCTTGCTTGAAGCTCAGTTTGGACACTATCAACTTTCTCTAGACTTTTAGGTTTATATCAGGGCTCCGTGGTGAATAAAGTTGAAAAAAAAACAACTAGGCAAAACTCCTCCCCATTGGTTTGAATTTCTTCTACTAACAAACCCTAGTTCTGCTCCCTGAAGTCTCAGTGGGTTTAGGATTTACTAAGCAATGGCCGTTCATTTTCCCTTAAACCTGTCCAAGATACAGATGTGTCTGTCTCTGTCTAAGATACAGAAAGATCTCCCTCACCACATACCCTTCACAAACAGTAAACTCCCCAGAAAACTAAAACAGCACTCCTTATGCTGACTCCACCTTAACTACTCCCCTTTCCTAATCTTTAAGTAACCCAGTCCCTCTTTAAGTGCCTGTGCTTAAATAGGCTCAGCTAATTAGCTCCCCACTGACTACTGCTTGAAATTAACACATAAAATGCCAGGCTACTGTCTGGCCCAATGCGAGTACCTCAGACACAATGCGAGACACAGTCAAAAGGTTACCTCTATTCATTATGAACAAAACCTGTAAATCCATTAATGTTCTGGGACAATATACAAATATTATAAAATCACAACAATAATTCAGGCTCATTCTGTCACACAAGGATCCTGCTATCTCCAGCCAGCCACTTATCCCTTTCTCCAGAAAACACAGAGAACAGATGGTCTTTATAAATAGATGGAGGTTAATAGATGAATCAAGGTAGGAAGCTGACTTAGGTTTTTGTGTTTTTCTAACATGTTCTCAATGCTTCTCTTAAGGTTTTAATGCATATATTACCTGATAAAAATACTTCTATGAAAAAATGGTTAGCTGCAACAAACATATGGAAAATTACTGTCCAAAAAACTTATGTTTTAGATATCTCCCTTCCTCAAGAGACTGACATTCAATCATTGGTATCTCTTATATTTTGTATAAATAAAAAGCATGTTTAAAATAATTTTGGACCATTTCACAGAATTGGAAATATGCTATAAGGAATTAATTGCTTCCTGAAATTCTGTTACAGAGAATCTCACAAATACCTTGGCAATTCACTTTAGTCCAGACTTTTGTTTATATAAAAATGTAATTTTCTTGTTCTGGAAAGACATTTTTCTTTATAAACTGGGATAAAATGAATGTTATATTTCATTTTTGCTAGCTTTTCAATATGAGTGATGTAGACTTTTAATGTGTTAATTTTAGAAAATGAATTTATATTCAAATAGATAGATAAGCTTGTTAAGAAATTGGAAGGGCACCAAAGATGCCAGAGTTAATGCGTGAAACAAAAATAGGCCCTATGAATTATTAGTCTCTGTAATGTTCGATTGCTTTAGTAAAAAAACAAACAAACAGAATTGTAGAGGAAAGCACTCAGAACAAGAAAAACTTCATATAGAACTGAGCGAGCCGTTGGGGGGTGGGGAGGGGGAGAAGAGTAGCCAGTTTAAACATTGTGGAGGATCTAAAGTAAAGTGACAAAATATGCCTTTGCTTTAAAACAGTTAACATCCTCCCCACCCCAATACACAGACACACTCTATTAATAGGACTTACACACCTTTCCCATTCTGAAGTACAAGCCCTACTGTAAAGCAGTGGCTCTCATCTCATGTTGGGATACACATGATGTTTGATTTATAACAGGAATGAGACACACTCTACAGGGCTCCAATTAAGCAGTATTTAAGACTGCTTAAATTTAAAACACATGCTAAATTCTGAAGTCAATGGATTGAAGCATGTGCTTAAATTTATACACAAGTCTAATCCAGACTAAGAATGTGTCAAAAGCACCCTCCAAATCTTTAATCACCCTGCTATCTTCCATTTGCTGCCAGTCCAATATGCACCATATGTAACCATTACTTTGTACCCTTAGAATTAGGAAAGCTTGGAGGATGCCATTTGATGATACCAGCATTTCTCTTATGGGCACTTTGTTGGAATATCTTGCCTTTCCAGTTAGGTGGAGCTACTATGGTTATTTCTTGCTTCTGTGTATCCAGAACACATTGTGGCTTGTGGCCTGTTCCTGTGGGCTACTGCACTGGGATGTTGGTTTTCAGGAGATGGACATGTGCTATGTGGCTATTTTCCTACTGCACTTTTAAGAAGCGAGGAGTCATAGTAGTGCTTCTAACTGGTGAATCAAGTGTCAGCTACAAGTTGTATAAAGAATAGGGCCAGAACCCTAGCAGCTGTTGGCTTTAGACCCCAAATCAAAGAGTACCCTGCAATATATGAGTTCAGGAATGTAGAGTCAGTTCTGAATAGTACAATACAAAGTGTCAACTAATGCACAGTTGAGTAAACCACTCACTTTGCATACAGTATGGGACTTGACCTGGTGTCTCTGATGACCCTAAGCACCATGACAATGCTACTTCATCACAGCTGCATTTATTTACTATAAAGTATTGTGTCCACTTTTAATGACAATGTTGCTTCGCTGCCGAGGGGTGGCATATATGTCAGGGACCTTGCAGGTCAGCTTCCCAATGGAAGTAAAATAGTGACAAGGAGTGGACTGCTGTGTGTATAACCTACTTTATTTACACAAACAAAATCCTTGACCAGTCCCCAATGAGGAATTCTGCCTCAATAATTGACTTGAATCAGCACCTAAGGCTGATTCTGCTACTCATACAGCTCTCTCTTGAACTGCCTTTGCAACAAACCTTGCATAATCCCAAACTCACAACACTACAGCAGATCTTGCAAAAAGTGTCAAAAACTCACCCAGATAAAGGAGAAAAAAAGAACACAGCACAAACACCTGAAGACCATATGAAACAGCAGCACTTACTGACACCTACCATAACTATATGCTCATGCAAATTCACAAGAATAGATCCACTGAGAACAATGGGACTACACATATTAGCAAAAAATATTCACAGGAATAAGGATTTTCAGAATCAAGTGCTGATATGATATAATGTATTACAACAGAAAATATATTTTTTAAAAGTATGGTCAGTTTGAAAGATCTGTAAATCATTCTCAGATTATTTACTAGGCTTTAAAGTAATGTGTAATAGGAGGAAACTGATCTGGAGGTGCTGTCTCTCAACTGGATTCTCCAACAAAACAACCCACAATTTTAACTTAAGTTCAGAACCACACACACACACACAGTCCCATATAAAGTAATCAGTTCAAACAATTTTCAGTATGGCTTTTTCCTTTTTTGAAGTTTTACTTATCTTACTTAGTTGTCTTATCAAGAAGGGTGGACAATAAATTAAAAAGATTAAAGGAGTAAGCAAAATAGCATCAATCACAGAATATACCAGGCATTAAAATTTTGACATCTCATTGTCATGACCAAGACCATGTAACTAGAGTGAGAAGTTATAATGACCTAACCTATTATTGATACGCTCTGAAGATTGTAATTTCATGGTAGTTGGAGGCCATTCCCAGAACTTTCTGGTTTTCTGCAGTTCTGTAGGCACACATTCAGTTAAGTTATGGGGAACTTAAAAAAAGGAATTCAAGCAGCAAGATATATAAAGAAATCATGCCAGCTTTTCAAAAGCAGAAACCAAAACAATATTGTTTTTGCTAGTATCTGCAATAGTGGTCTCGTCTCTTCTTAAGACACATGAAGTATTCAATCTCCCAGTAATGTTAATGAGACTCTCACACAGCACTGTGCTTTTAAGAAGAGAATAAAGGTCCTAATGATATGAACTGACTGGCCACATATTTCCACCTTATTGCTTGGTTCTATGAAGCAAATAAGCAAGAAAGGTTAGAATCTGCCTAAATAGGATAAAATAAGTACTATTGTGAGGGGAAGAGGAACCCCTACTTTAAAATCCTTTAGATGACAATATAGAGATTGCACTGTTAAATACCCTGGCAAGTGACCAAAAAAACCCAACAACAAAAAAAAAAGCTCACAATTCATTATAAAGAGAGTCACATTTTTGTTAATTATTTGATTCAAACTAAAGCACAGTTGGAGGTTTGCTCAGTTGGCTCTGGATAGTGTTGTGAAGGTAAGTTACGCTAGCAGTAAGGCCAGGGTGGTGGAAGTGAGAGTCACTCTTTCAGTACAGACAGAGGACAGTGAATGAAATGTAAACAGTGCAGAAAGGAGAAAAGTTGTAGAAGAGGAAAATGGAAACTGCAGAGTAGGACAGAACTTGGTAGTCTGAGCTAGCATGGATCTGAAATTTAGATACATTGAGAAGTTTCTGGCAACTGCATAAACCACTCAAGTTCTTTTCAGAATTTAGGATGTTACACTATACCTCCTTGAAAGAATAGGAAACAATATATCTACGTTATATTTCTACCTCCACTGTTGACTTCCTGTATGACCTTGTGCAAGTAGCAAGAAGCCTAAATGCCTTGGTGGATCTGAGTTCTAGTGTCCATGTGTCTCAGTTAGGAAATTTTATAGATGGCTCTCTCAAAAGATGTATGTGAAGACATCAACTATTTCAATTTTTTTTTTCAACTGCAGGGTCAGGTGTCACTTGTTAAAACTACGTAAAAGTAGTTACCCCACTACCATACAAAGATGAGTAAAGCTCATCTTTGCAATGCAGCATCCCAAGAATATGATTATCTCCTGATAACCACATCTCCCTCTTCTGCCTTATTGCTAATTAAATTAATTAAGGAAACCTATCCCTGAGTGGACTTGATTTAATATGCTGTATGTAATTAGCAGCTCTTGAAAATGGAGATGAGATGATTTCACTGACACAAAGAAAAGTTACAAACTTTGCATAGGCAGTGATCTGATGTTTGTGGCTTTGTAAAACATAACAAAAGAGTACCCTCCTAACCAGAAAGATATTGTGATGACAATTAGAAGAGATTTTATAACCATAAATTGAGTGTGCTTTTGTCTTTTTGTGGTGTCTATGTGTATTGGCAGAAAGGGAATATATGTTTTGGGAAAAATAGAATTAGGTGACAAAGTAATACCAGGATAAGCAGGTTTTGAGGTAGAATGTCTGAAACCACTTTCCCTTTTTGTTTTATTAGGAAGCATGTGTTAAAATAAAAGGCACAAACTTTTTTCCCCTTCAAACAAACATACTAGAAATACACAAGTTTCACTTTGCAAAAAGCTCCTCAAATTTAGTCCAGTCTTTCATGAGTAAGCCACTATCTGAGATAACCCAGTGAAATGAAATGAAAAATGATGTGGACCTAAATCAATACAGGAAATATATATTCACCACATTATATAAGGGCTACTTGATGCTCATGACACACTTGTTTCCCTTTTCCACAACCATTTAAGAGCTTGTACCGTACTACTGCAAATACTCATGACTTTGTAGTATGGATTCCTAATATTCACCAAAAGCATATTTGAACTGAATATTTGACTAAAATTTGCAATTCTTTCTGTGTTAGTTATGAAAAATCACACATTATTGTTTCTAATCCCTGGCTGGATGATTTACGTATCTAAACATATAAATATTGTGCTGTATTGATTCACTGTGTAGGTCCAGGAAAAGAAAAAATAATTAAACAGATTTTAAACTTAATATTTAGTCATAATGTTTATAATTCCTAATACATGAAGATCAAGCTTTATTAACTCAAGAAATTAAATTGAACACTTTTAAATAAGGGGGAGGGGGGAAATCACTGAATAAAATGCTGTGAATTATTACTCAGCTATTATTAATATACAGTTTGCCATTTAATATTTTCTAAATACTCCACAGATAAGTACTGAATAGCTAGGGCTATAAGCAATCATAATGGAATCAGGAAGTGGGCAAAATATGATGGAATAGTTTAAAAATCCATATGAGACTTCATATTAAAACATATTCAACGAAGTCATTTTCAGGGCATATTGGATACCAACTAGGATGCTGAAATATGGCATAAAAGTGACAGCTGCTGGAATTGTAAGAAAGAAGATGGGAATGTGCTACATATGTTATAGCAGTGTCCCATTGTATTCTTTTTGAGAGGAAAGAAAGAAAGAGTGAATATGATTATGGATAGTGACATTTTTAGTGATCCAGAAATATTTGTGCTAGGTGACCTGAATAGTCCCTTGAATTTAAATGAACCACAAAAGAAATTCCTATTAAGAGCAAATACAAATGCTAAAGGGATGATACTGCAGAAATGGAAATCTGCACAGGGATTAAACGCAGTAGAATGGCTCACAGAATTAAGTGACCTGACAAATTTAGAGAAAATCACCTTTAGCTTAAATGACAAGCAAGGAAATTGAGAAAATATGGTCCATTATTTTTAAAGATATACAGTATGATAGCTTAATCTGCTGATCTAGAAAAAGTACAAAAGACACACTGATATAACTAGAATAATAGTTATATTTTGTATGGTACCAGTGATTAATACTTTTAGTTTAATTGACACAAAAATGGAAGAAATAGAGTCAGATTTTATTATATGTACACACACTGAGCATTATATCCCTGAAGGTAATGGCCATGTTATAATTTAGAGGAATGTGTGATAAATAGTTTTCAGCACATACCTCTGACCTGTATTTGAGCTCTGTATACAGTTCACAGTTGGTTTCACAGTTAAGTGGCTAAAAAAATTAGTCTTAATTTATGTTTGTATAAGCTCTGTAAGATGTCCATAAGATAGTTTATATAAAGAGGTACACAATATATGTGGGGTATAAGAATGCTATGAAGGTTTAAGTGTACTTTTGTGATGACCTGCATAACTCACTCATAGTTTAACACTTGTGAGTGATGTATTCATCCAAATTCATGCCAAGTGAACTTTTATCCCACATCACATCCTCATGTATGGTGTTATATATATTAGTGCAATCTGATTATAATGGATTATATTTACTATATTCCTCCTCTTATGTTAAAAAGAGATCAGATAAAGAAAAAAAGTTAACAAAAATGATTTGGAAACTGTTCATACCCACATATCTGAAATTTTACCACACACAAAAAAAAAACAAAAACCATGAAATCTATTACCGTTGCCCCATTTTTAGATCATGATGGTATATGATTTGGGGCCTAATTCCGTGGTTCTTAAAGGGACAGGGCAGGCAGTGATTCAATTGTTTTGCTTAGTGGACAGCAGTTTGGCCCATGGTACCTTTGTAAGCAACCTGCAGTGACAGAGCCACAGCAAGCTCAGGTTTTTTTAAAAAAAAATTTGAGCATTATAAGAAATCTGTGGATAACAACTAAGATCTCCTGCCTTGGTCCATAGATAGTTAATAATTCAGATACCTGGAAAATTACATTTTGTTTTTGTATGATCTGTAAGAGTGAGAAAGAGAGAGAGAGATAATGGAAAGAGTGTTGTATATATGTTATAGTCATCTATAGCAAAAACAGAATTCTTCTGATTACTAGAAACCACAGATCTACTTATTTGTTACGGATTTAAATAAACTATCCTGTTTATAAATGTATGCATTAGTATCTGGAACACTTGTCCCACTCCCTGCTGGAAGAGACAGGACAGTGGGAATGTGGTTTATGTAGGCCACAACTCTATTAAATAACAAATACGGGCACCTGAATAACTTGTCCAGTGCAGGTCATCCTTCCTTCTGTAATCCGTATCACCTGGTGGAGGGATGCCCTTTGCTGCACACCCCGTTAACCTGGTCCCAGCACTGTTGCTAGGAGCCCACTTCCTTCCCCTCATATGAAGATTAAATACAGGGATATAGGAGGGTTGTTCCCTCACTGCACCAGAGACATTAGGACACAAACCCGTTTTCAACTGCTTTAGGAAATGCCTTCTCCTACTCTGCTTCCAATTCCAATTCATCCAGGAACTGAAGCCCTACTCATTGAGTACTTGCATTGGGCACCTGCCAAGTTGCAACAACATGAATTTTACAATCTAACCTACCCACTGGGTTTCTGGGCTGCTGAGGAAGATGGGGGGAAAAAAAACAAACAACTCAACCACCCAGTCCAATCTATCAGTGAGGGAAAATTCCTTCCTACCACCAAGAGGTAACTAACAGAATGCCCACAGCATAGCCCAAAATCTGGTTCTGCTCTAACCCCAGCTCTTTCTCAGGGTGCAGAATGGCACCTGGGAAGTGTGAAGTTTTTATAAATACTTTATGTGCAGAGGAGCCAATAAGCTTATACTACACTCTTCTATCCAGCAATCAACCAAGGAACATCCTCCCTCTTTATCCCACAATGCAGCTGAGGACCCATGAGGGGAGAGGAAAGGCAGTCACTAAAGAAGTGAATGGTTTTCTTTCCCCTCATAGTCCAGACAAAGTCTCCCCACCTCTGAGGCTGCAAGGGAAGTGTGGCAAGGTTAATCAGCGACACATAATGAAAATGTATGAGGCACTAACCATGCGGAAAACTCCACACTCTAAAGGTTAGACAGGAGCTAAAGAGTACTCTGTGTCAGACCCAGAAAGGGACTAATTTCATAGCATTATGCAGATAAATTACTTCATTTCCTCCATAATTATGTTTCCAATGTAGTACTTTTCCTGCCCCCCATATAAACCTTACTTCATTTTGGAAATTGAATTAGTTTTCCAGTAATTCCAAATGAACAGAAACGCTGGTATTGAACGTTTCTAAGCAAAACATATTACTATTATTAATCTTCTAGTAGTGCCTAGAGGTCCCAAACAAAACTGGGGCCCTATTGTTCTAAGCATTATACAAAACACATAGTAAGAGATTTTTCCCTGCCCTGGTGAGTCTGCAATCTCAATAGACAAGACAAGGAATAGGGGAACTGAAATACCGGGAGATTAAATCTCTTGCCAAAGATCACAAAGTCTGTGGTAGAGACAGAAAATAGACAGAGATATCCAGAGTATTACTCCAATGCTCTAACAACCACCATCTTCTCCTATAGCGTTACAGGGGAATTTTGTAAAAAAGTTGAATGTTTTATTGTAGCCATACTCTTGAATGCTGCAGGAAAGATGCAGAACTCATACATGAAGGGAGAGTGGATTTTGCATTTGCCATAATTTGAGATGGTTGGAAGAACAGTTTAAAAAAATAAAAAGATTTTTCAAAATATATTTTACTGCTTTCCCCCCTCCCCAATGTTCCTAATTTCATAAATCCAATAATTCTGAGCAGATTTATATCTGAAGAAAAATTGAGAGGGCAGGGAAATCAATGTATCAGAATTATTCAGGGGAGAGTTTTGTAAAAATTCAAACTTTTGGTTAATTTTTTGGTCAAAATGTGTCTAATTTCATTTTTAACATCTCAAATCATAATTAAAGAATAATCTTGGTTGGCCAAGAATTGAGGTGGAAAAAAAGACACACATGTCTGATAGTGGTGGAAATGTTATTTGAGCTGTGTATTGAAGAACTGGTTAAAGAAATATTCACGTCTGTATTTCATGTTGGCCAAATGGCTGTATGATATTAAGGACCAAGCCTGGGCACTGAATGTGCTCAACTCCCAGTGCAAGCAATGGTAGCTGAGGGTGCTCAGAACCTTACCTACTAATGAAGTGCAATAACTTTTGTGAGTAGTACGTGACAGCTGTTTAATAACTCACAGCAACAGTTAACAATGCATTAGGGGAGGAAGGTAAAAGACTACCCCACCATAAGAGCACTGTGATTTCTTCCAAAACAAAATTTAATTATTTTTAGCATAGACTCCATCATCATAATCACTATTTTAATTACTTTTACTACAGAGCTCAGAGGCCTCAATCAGAATCAGGGCCCCTTGTTTTGGGTGTTGTCATTCAATGTATGATCTGCAAATTTACTCCAGCCCTGCAATTCAGAAAATATTTGTTTGACTAAAAAGTGATGCTATAAGATAAGATCAGCTATGCACCTCTTCTTACCATCTTGTTATTTCCCTCCCCCATATTTTGTCATCAATTTAACCCTGATCCTGAAATGGATAACAGCTTCTTCCTGAACTACCTAACTAAACTGGCCACCAGAGGGCAGTAGAGATTGGGGCAATATTCCCAGAAATTGAAAGAAAATAAAAATAATCTCTGGGCAGACTTTAAAAAAAAAAATCAAAGCCAACCAAGTAAACCAACCAGTGACATTTATCTAGCTATAAACAAAAGGTATCTGTAAACATAAGAGTATTTATTTTAAAAACATACAAATACTAGACAGAGAAAGAAGATGGATTAATCAGTGTTTTAGCAAGACAAATTCAGATAATCTCACCTCTAGATTACTAGTTTGAGCCTTGTCAGGGTCAGTAGCTATCACAAATTATTAAACTTGGATGGCTGTTCAGTAGTGTAGTAAAGTGCAGCAGGGTCCCCTTAGCTCCTGCCTCTTCTAGGTTCACAAAGTCACTCAGATCCTGGGGGTTAGTAACCACAGGTGCAGTTTATTCACAGACTTTGTTTCACCCTATACAGTTGGCCCTTCACCATCTGCAAGGAGGGACAAACTATCTCCCTGCTTCCACTCCCTGCCTTTTCCCTTTCTTTCTGCTCCCCCTCAGCTTCCTTCCCCTGAGGCTTTTACACAGCTCCAGGCTAATTAGGCAGCAGTAGCCTCTGCCTCCTCAATTAGGATCTGGTTATCGCCCTAAATGGGAGCTGGTGTGACAGAGGGCTGAATCAGCAATCCTTTGCCCAGCACCCTGTTAGAAGTAGTCCATGTGAAATGAGCCTCAGTCCAGCGTTTGATAATGTTTTTGAAGATATCATAACTGGCACTATTTAGCAATCTCAGTGAAGAAAGCAAGGTCTAAACCAGTATGGATAAGAATTCAAATACCCAGCCAGTCATAGAAAATTCCTTCCAGAACCTATTGAGACACACTAGCAGGGACAAGGGAAAAGAGAAGGGTAGAGTTCTCATGCCACTGACTTTGTGGTACTGGTACTGTACATCTTGTTTGCGGATTTCAGCCTTCTATCCATCTGCCACTTTTTATAGGCACTACTTTTTTTTTTTTTAAATGAATGAGAAATAAAAGCTTAAGCAAGGATGATTTCACTGCAAGCAGTTTGTGGATAAAACCAAAATACTGAAGGGTTAAAATACAAAGTGTTAGTTTAAAATATTTTTTCTTTAATGAACAACCTCAGGGAAATCTAACATTCAGCAACAGCAACAAAAACATATCTTCACTGAGCTTTTTGGAGATCAGAGAGAGAGATTCTCCATATTTTATCCCCCAGTTAATGTGAGCACAGAACTTCAGTGACCCGCCACCATTGGCATTCATTCACTGAGCACCATCCATACTGTGTACTGAATGAAAATGGGGGCCTGTGGAAATACTAGTAACTGAGCATGTAATTAAAGACAATATATCACAGATGCACAAGGGGGCAGGTCAGGTGATGAATTACAATTACACGGGCCTTATAATATACAGAGCATCAATATCACAAGGAATTTTCTACTTCTTTCATCCCCCGCCCCCCCCCCCCCTCCCCCTTCAGTTCCCATTGATGTCAGTGGCCTGGATATTGCAACAAGGTATAGGCAGGCAGACCACCTTCATCCATGTGGGGCTGCATTGAATTCATTGGGTCTCTGTGAGGAAGAAGGGGTCTGCCTGCATGCAGCTCACTGCAGGATTGAGGCCTTAGGGAGTTGCAGGCAATCTGTACTTCATAAGAACAGCACTTTAGTTAATTAGGTAGTTTTAAAATAAGATAGACAAAAGTTTTTTTTTTTTCCTGGAGTGGCATTTTCAGATAATGATCAGTACAGCAAAAAGTACAGTAAAAATCAAATCAGCATTCACTCCTATCTTTCAACTCATCTCTACTAGTATTATGCAGAAGGGATGGAAAGAAACTATGTGATGTCCCAATGTGTTTTCCATTTGAATGTGGAATACATTTTAAAACAAAACCAAGAAACAATGGGGCCAGTTAATTAGCATTTACATTTGTGTGCAATGTTCCTTTTCTCAACAATATTTTATTTGCAGCCCACTTGCAAAAAAAAACCAAACAAACAAACACACCCTCAAGAGGACAAGTCTTTCATTGCTAAGAACAATGCAGTGATATTTGGGGAAACTCTTAAGGGGGAAAAAAAAGTATCCTATTTTCTGATTCCAAACATAACAGAATCATAAATTCCTTAGACTGTAGTTATGTCTGTCACCCAGATGGTTATGAAAGAAGACACTTGGTGAAAACAGAAAGGCCTGCTGCTGTCAGGAGAACTCTGAAAATAGAAGTGCTGGGATATTATGGTAATTGCTTAAAACACATTTTCAATTTTTTAAGTTACTGCAGAATTGTTTTCTTAAAGAGTTACTGGATCGTAGACCGTAAACGTGCCTGGAAAAGTTATTGGAATCATCTACAATTCTCTTCTGTTTAGACACTTAAGTAATTTTAGAATGATCATGGAGATTGTCAAAATCAAAGTTATCTCCATAACACTCATGAATAAAATAATGATTCCAAGTCTACAGCTTTTCCAAAACACTAGTCTTTAGAGGCACTAGTACAGAAATGTCCTGTGTGTTCTCAAAAATATTACAAGTTTTTTTGAATACAATGTGACTATTCACTTATCTGTCAGAAGTATTCCCATGGCATCTACCAATGCAGTATATAAACATGCCTAGGGGCTAGAAATTCATGCCCTGACACATAGGGGGACTAAAAACTTTACAATATATAGTTAATATAAATTGGATTATTTTTAGCATGCATCTTTTCTGTTTATAAATAACTATTTAAAGTTCTAATTAAATCTCTCTATAAAGCTATAGCAGTGCAACATTCTCATCTTTGATGCATCTTCTGCTGTGATAGGCAGCCTGAGGTCCCAATTCTCTCTCATGAAGACATATCAAACTACTAGCATAAAGATTAAAAGGAAAAAAAAATATAGAGATTAAGATATTTTGACGTAAGATCACTCTAGTTCATATTACCAATTTACTGAAAACAACAACAAAATAGAATGTCTGTGTCTCACCATTTGGAGTAGCTCACCACTGTGAGTGCCTATCTTGGGGCAGACTGTCAGGAAAAAAAGAGCAGACACCCCAAACAGGTGGTATATTCTATCATTAGATTTCACCAACCCAGTAACAAAATGTTAAGTCCTTGATCACTATATCAGTCTTATGGAGTCACAGGCTGTCCCCTTAGCCTCTCCACCCTATCTTGCCACCCAGACAAACTGAAAAGGTTATTTAAAAAAAACCCCACATACCATATCAGGTTTCTCCCAGTCCCAAGAACCCAGTCACTTACCCCAGATCAATTTATTTTCCAGATCTTACAACAAAAGGCAACACTAGCAGCCAATTCAAGAGTAAGCTAACTGGGTTTGTTCACTAAGAATAAAGAATGAGAGTTGAGTGGTTAAAGCAGGTAAAATATAACAAGCGAGTCAAAGTTTGTAAGTCCAAAGTGATAACAGAGATGTAGTAATCTGCCAGTTTCCCAAAATTTTTTGGGACTACACAGAATAATTCTGGGGACTGCTATCTTCTCGTTAAATTATTCTGCCCTGTTATAATCCAAACAGTCTATAAAGGATCTTCCTTTGAATCAGTACTTACAGCTTCTTCTCCAGACAAAAATCTGATCAGTGTTTGTACCCACACAATGGCCAATTGCTTTGACTTGAGTATTCATCTTAATTTGCATTCGATGAGTTATTTAGTCACAGGTATAATGATTGCCATTACATTATAATAGGAATAGATAAGTGAAAACAATACAAGTAACATTCCACTAGTTTTCATGAACTTCTAACACTTGAACACACTGTTACATTAGCATACATTTTGATCTAGGATTATTTAGTTACCAGGCATGCATAATGTAAATATAATTGAGAGTAAACAACAAGATATAGATAGGCAAAAACAATTCAGACAACATCTCCTTTGATCTCTATTAACACACAAGTGAATTGACCTATGGCTTTGGCCTGAGATTGTCTGTCAGTGTCACTGTGTGATCTTCAGAGAAGTGTAAGAGATTTTAAATACAATACAAATCAAGAAAGATTTAACACTTCCTTCATGTCATAATTAAACATAGTATACTGAATAGAAATAATATTTGTTTTGTACTGTTCATACCAAAACCCACTAAGTTACAAGTTTGGTACTAGCAGTTTCTCCTGTTTGACAACAATCAACAAGAACACAATAGATGCCAATATTAATCTTTTATGGTATCCTGGTAGTGGCCACATTAAAAAGCAAGTATAAAAGTAATCATACACCTGGCATGAGTTAGATAGAATAATAGTGGTGGGAAAAATCTTCTGATCATAATATTCTGTCTGTTTATATTGTAAAGCACAAAGACTGATAGCTGTTCTTTACATGGTAAGAACAAATGCTCAGTAGTAGCTCACACAGGGCCTGATCTAACCATCCAATGATGTAAATGGAATTCAATTGGTGCAGGACTGAGACCACAGACACTTGTAAATCAGAAGCTGTGTTCTTACAACTAGAAGGACAGATTCTCAGTTGGGGTAAATCAGCATTGAGCAACTAAAGTCAAGGAACTAGGTTGATTTAAAGTGGGTCAATGACATTTACTCTACTTTCTTTACAGGGGTGTTGTGAAGAATAAAATTTGAGACTTCCTGGCTCCAAGCCCTCTGCT
Source organism: Chelonia mydas (assembly GCF_015237465.2). Classification (NCBI taxonomy): domain Eukaryota; kingdom Metazoa; phylum Chordata; order Testudines; family Cheloniidae; genus Chelonia; species Chelonia mydas. The sequence goes on from NC_057852.1 coordinate 47,529,965, forward strand.
TATTTTTTCTAGATAATATGGGTGGCTCTACAACTTCCTCCTTTTCATCCAACTGTTAAAAAAAAAATAGATGCAAGTACAAATATTTACATCAATCTGGCTTTAAAAAAAATTTTGCTTCAATATGAATAAGTTTCTGTTCTCCAAATGTCATTTAAAGTCAGCATTTGGGGCCAGGTTGTAATTGTGGGTGCACAAGGGAGAGAGAAGCAGGCCCCTTCCCACCCTTGCACACCACATACAAGGGACAGTCAGAATCACAGTTCATGTCCTCAATAACTACTTTCTACATGAGCCTGTAGGGGATCATTGTCCCAAAGGATACATAATGAAGGGAAAACCATGGCCCTACCCCCACTCGACACACAGAGCCTGGCCTCTCCCCACAATCCTGTGTAACAGGCTAGGCACACAGTGACTCACAGGTAGAAGCTTCCTAGTGGATGGTGCAGCATGCTGATCATCCCTGTGCACTAGGGAGATAGGGGAGGGGCTGTGCTTTATATTCAGATTCAAGTGTGACTAACTCATCAGCTGTGTTTAAGTCCACGATTCTGTTAGCAAAGTACTTGATGTTATCCAGGTTTCTAATTATAAATGTTTTGTACCTTCTTAAATTGTAAAGCAGTCTCTTCTTTTAAATTCAAAGAACTTGACAAGTTGTCTGTTGACCAATATGATTTTCCTTTGTAACATTTTTGGGCAGGCTTTGTTGCATGGCACCAATTAGGGCTAGGGGTATAGCACCTCATTCTGCAATCAGGTCCTCCACTCATTCTGCCTGAATTTGTATCGTGCTCCTCCACCTTCCTGATATTCCTTTCAGCCAGATATGTGGCACTGATTATACTGAATTCTATATTAAGTTGTGGTGTGCTGCTTCTACTGTTACAACTGTTTCTTTGGCAGTGGCACAGTTTAGTTACTACTACCTCGAACCTGCTGGCACCGTTGCTGACTCTTCCTGTATTTTTGTTGAGTCTAAGGAAGATACTGCTGCCTCCTCCTAAAATGTCTATTGAAGTTCTGTGCTTATGGAAAGAGATTGTACTTGAACTTCAGAAATTATTCCCTCCTCTCCCCCCCCATTTTCCCCTTCCATGCTTTTCCTAAATCCCAATCTCTGACTGGATCTTTGTCTTGCCAAAACAAGAGAACAAATTAAAAAGTAAAGAGTCTCCAGTACAACACAAACCAGATAAAAATCTGCTTTCAGTGACACCAATATATATATACAAATTATTGCACTAGCTACAATGGAGTTAATCCTATTTCATTCTGGTACATCTGAGATTAGACACAATGTATTAAACTCTTGTTTGTATACACTATAGAATATATAGTCGAAAAAACTAGCTAGATTAAATGCTTCCTTCCTCTCCTTCATTGCCTTTCCAATCTGGAGTATATAGCAAAAAGAAATTTACTTAACATGAGATGTTTCAACCCAGAAATTATTTTAATCCCAATGTTATAAGGACATAGAACCTTCCCTGTGTATGCCACTGGTTAAAATCTTACCCAAACATTATAGGATGAGGGTTATTACTGTCAGAGAGGTGTTTGATTTTCTCTGTGAAGTGAGTTTGTCTGAGTCCAAGTGTAGTTCACTGTAGGCAGGTGTCCACTTCACAACTAACACTATTGCTGGCAGTTTCATTGAACAGTACAAACTGCACTATCCTCTTCACCTGAGAGCCGGTCCCTCCAGGTCATTGCTGAGAATCCTGGGTAGATAGTGAATACAAATAAACAACAACAACATAAATCATGTACGGCTGTTTTCCATAGTGTACCTGTTAAACACAGGACTTCGGTTTCCAGTGCTGGCATTCCATCACCTTTAACATAACAGATGTAATCTAAGAATGTTGATACATTGAGTCACATGGATGAAAAAGGAGATGATACAGAAGGCAAGCTTATAAGCATCTACTTTCACCTAGCTGCATTAGATGTGTTTCGCCATGTGATTTGTATACTATTTAATTGCATATTTTGTTGCAGATGATAGAGTCTATCCACACAGCACGACTCAATTTGCTAGTGACACTGAAAATGTGATTAGACTCACAAATGTGCAGGCAGTACTCACTAAGAGTCTTGCTTAGTGTTCTGTTTTATGTTTGACTCTCATGAGGCATCTTCAAAATGCAACAGAACAAGCATATAATAGAACACTGTGTCAGATGAGCCACCAGTTGGAGGGTATATTTTATATTCTGAAATCTCATTTTGACATGAGTGTCCTTCCAGTTTATTAGGTATACTGTAATAAAGCCCAAAATAGCATATGTCACCTGTGATGCATGTTGCATTTTGCATAATATGGAGATAACTTGTGAATCCACTGAGTAATAGAAGGTTCAGTAGAAGTATTATGATATGCATGAAACCTCTAAATGGATCTGTCTATTCTTGTGTTAGAAAGTATTCAGTCAGATATCTACTTTTCAAATATTACTGAGGGAAATGTCAGGCTGCATAATGTAAAATTATCAGGTGCATGTTCAACACAATTTAGTAAAAAAGTTGAATTGAAAGTGATGAATTTTAGCTTCTGGATAATTTTTGTGAAAAGATGAAAAAGTTGGTGTAGTTTCATAAGTCTTTCCTTTCATGTCACAAGGAAAAAAAAATCAGCACAAAATTACTACTGTAAAATTCATGAGAGAGAAAATGAGGCAAAAATGTCACTTCAGAATGTGGTTTTGGGTTTTTTGGGGGTGGGGTGGTAAACATAATTTGTTTCCACTACATGTTATCAAGGTAAAACCCAGCAATTTAAGATTATCTCTAGTTATATATATGAACAAACCTTTCAATTCTGTGTTCTATCTGTTCCTAGGTGTTAACATTTGAACAGATTTTCAAATGTCATTTTAAGTTCTATACTGCACCTTTTTTGTTCTTTAGAGAATACAGAAATATTAGACTACTCTGAGCAGACATATATTACAATATATTAATACCGAATGCAAAAATTGTAACTCCACCAGTTGACAAAATATATAGAATTGAAAATCCCTTTAATTTCATACTAACGCAGATCAGTAGGTTGTTAGAAACTTATTATTTTGAGCTATCCTTTGATTATTCAAAATATTTGTTAAAATGCAATTCTGTGTTTTTATTTTCTTTTTAGGTGTTGTGACAAAGCTCCGGGCTCCTATACTGGTGGGTTGCACACTTCCAGGCAGATTCAGTGGCCTCAGAAGCACGCTAAGGCCCTCAATATGATCTCCCTTTCTCAGTATAGCAGCAAAGGTCACACCTTATTGAGCTACTTTCATACAGACAGTCTCTGTTGCTCCTTAGAGTTCAGTAAGTGCAGTTTGGCCTCCTGTCTGGACCAAACTCTGTTTCCCCTCTCAAGGGGAAGGAGAGCTTTTAAGCAGTATGAGTGAGACCTTGATTGGTTCCAACTGTCTCCCTTAGCCTTAACTGACCCTTTGCCAGTAAATGGAAGTCAGGTGCCAGCATTAGCTTACCAACCTTAACTGGTTAATTAGCATCAGGTGTCTTGATTGGCCTAGGTAGCCTTTGTTTGACTATCCAGGGAACAGGGACCTGCTCCTTCTGTGGCTGTTCTCCCTACCTTCCCCTCTGGCCTGGAGGGAAGAGGCTCCTCGCCTCACTACAGAGACTGGTCAGTTTTGCTCTGGCTGGAACTCTCCCTCTCTGGCTACCATGATGGCTAGGGCACTTCCTCCCTCGGGCTGCTGCTGCTAGCTGGAGTTCTCTCCCTAGACTGCTGCTATTGCTGTGGGGGGGCATTGCCAGCTTACTGCCCACCCCCCCCTTCTGGAGGGAGAAGCCAGGACCCCACCACCTATGGGTCCCTCCTGCTTGGCCGGCTAACTGCTGCCACTGCGTTGGAGCCATCACCACCATCGAGGAGGAGGAGGAGGAAGAAGAGGACTCCTGCTGAGGGACTTTGTGGAGGGGGTTTCTTCATGAACTGGCTGACTTTTGACATCTCTGCTCCTGAGGGTGGGGGGGTTGCTCTTGCTGCTGTGGGGAGCAAGGGGGAGAGGTGGTGAGCCCTCCCCCTCACCCATCTGTTCCCCCCTCACAATCACCACTGCCCCCTCCACCACCCTATGTACCAACTGGTCCTGCTCTTTGCCCCTCGCTGTGGCTGTTGTTCCCGCCTTTTCACCACTTGGGATTGTTTACAGCAGTGAGCAGCAAAGACTGAGTTACACAAGTGCATGTCGTGGCACATGCCTCCCCACCTTGGACTTTCCTACCCCCCAGCTGCATTTGGCTGGTGGGGACCCCCTCCCTGCTGTGCCCCCCAGCCTCCCTGTGTTAGTTTACCCCTCCCCATGTGCAGCCTGCCACTTTGTTTAGACCCTCTGGGAGTTTTCCTTTGTTAGTTTGCCTGCCTTGACTCAGCGTTTGTTAATTTGCTGCCCCGCCCCAGCCCTTTGTGTTTGTTACCTGCCCCACCCCAGACTTTGGGTTTTGGTTTGGTTGCCTGGCCCCTACCTTCCCTTGCTCCCCCCCAGCTCAGCCCCTCTCACCTGTGTGCCCATGCCCCCTTCATAAGCACTTGTGCCCCCCTTTTAAGTTGCCCCCCTCGCTGTTCACAGCCCTTCTGATAATATTGTAGTTCCTCCCCTTCCCAGTGCAGCCGGAGCAGCCTGTATCCCTACCTTGTACTTTTTTTTTTTTTTTTTTTTTTGCCCCTATCTCCCGCACCACTGGCGCCCTCCTCCACTGCCTGCAGCCTAGCGGGGAGGAGTGGTTGCTTCTTCTATTTCCTCCGGTCCCCCCTGTAGTCCCCTGTCCACTGGTATGCTCCTTCCCTGACCGCAGCCTAGCAGGGAGGAGTGGTTACCCAGTTTCCTTCCCCACCCCTCCTCTTCGACCCTCCTCCCCTGCTTGTTGCTCAGCGGGGAGGAGCAGCTGCCCATTGCCCCACCCCCAGATTAGGTGCTGCTCCTGCTTTTTTCCACAATGGAGGAGGACCCTGCTCCAGCCCCTACCCCTTACCCTACCCCTGCTGACCCCGTGGTTCCCCCTTTGCCACCGCCCCTTCCCACCCCTGCGGCTGACCTCTCGGCCACTATGCCACTACTGGTCCAGACTCCGCCACTGCCATGCCCCCTCCCCACTCCGGACTTCTTGCACAAGCAAGAAGGGCCAGGGGAACAAGAAGGGAAAAGGCCCTGCCCGGAAAGCAAAACCTCCTTCTGGTGGGGCTGCTCTCCCGGCTGCGGGCAGGGCCGCCCTCCCCGCAGTGGCCCCGACACCTACGACAGGCCCTCCTTTCTCTGCCGTTCCTTCCGCCAGCTCTGGGGGCGCTCATCTGAGGCCCCAGAGCGTACGCTCAGGGGGCTGCGGCCCCTCCACGTACCACCGCACCATCCGCCCCAACTGCCGCCTCTGGTATCATCCCTGGTGACTGGGGTCCCTTCCCCTTGCTGACCAGGAGGCACAGCGTCTGCTGCCTCCTGGTGCCCACCTTGCCCCATGTCGAAATGTACATGCGGGCGTTGGCATGGGTGGTGGGGCCCACGGCCATCGTGGTGGCCTCCAAAATGTATGGGAAAGTCATATTTGTTCTGGCGGCAGAGGCCGCCGCTTAGGAGGCACTGGAGAAGGGCCTGACCAGGGGGGCGGGGGCGTGTTTGTCCCCCTGGAGGACCTGGGCATACGGGCCATGTTGACCACCGTCCCACCCTTTCTTCCCAACGCTGCCCTGTTACCTGCCCTCTCCACCCTAGGGAAGCCCATTTCCGTCATCAGCCCTCTCCCGCTGGACCGTAAGGACTCCGTCACATCCTATCCTTCTGCCGGCAGGTCCAACTCCAACTGCCGCCGGTGGTGAGTGACAGGGTTGCGCTCGAGGGGTCCTTCCTGATGCCTTACCAGGGGGCCCACTACTGGGTCCATTACATGATGGGGGAGGCCCGGTGCTTTCTCTGCCAGATGATGGAGCATGTCTGGAGGTACTGCCCCCTGGCCCGGCACAGAGGGGCATCCGGGAGGGCGCCGGCCTTGTTATCACTGGTGACCCTGATGGCCTGGCTTCCGCTGCCGCCGCCCCTCCTCCTCCTGCCGTAGCCCCCCCTCGGACCATGGGGACAGTTCCCCCATGATGCCCAGAGGAGCGGGTGGGCCTCACCTTCATCAGCTGCAGTTTGGTGGGGCCCATGGAGGAGAGGAGAGGGTGGCTAGACCCTCACTGGCCAAGGGAGAGGGCCTGCCCCAGGTGTAAGTTTCCCTTCTCCCCGCTGTCCTGCCCTTGCCACCCCGAGCCCCAGAACCATCGCCCTTGCCCCCTGGCCCTACTTCTGCTGATCAGCCCTCCACCTCCATATTGGAGGGCTGGGTGCTCATCCGGGCGAAGTGCAGTGCCCACAAATCGTGGGCTCCATCCCTCCCCTCCAATGAGGAGGGATAGGAGGCCCCCCAAAAGATGCAGGGGGCTGATGCTACTAAATCTTCAGCCGTGACCCCAGATGGAGCCCAGCAGGAGGCGCTGACTATGGAAGTCGTGGCAGTGGACGGAGGCGACCCTGGCCCCCTTGCCAAGTCCCCCTCCTGAGGAGGCCTTTGTAGGAGTTCCCCTGGCTCCTGTACCACCTGTGCCCCCCACCGCTGCCAATGCCAGGGCAATCATTGCCCTGGTTACTGGTAGGGAGGACTCTGGGGCCACAGGGACTGATTTTACATCCATCTTTGAGGAGATTGAGGCCCTGGGTCTGACCCCGGTCACCCAGGAAGAGGACGACCCCCCCCCACCAGCGGGCCCCAATCTGGATGGCGGTTTAGCTTTGCTGCCCCCTCCTCCTCCCTGCCCCTCACCCCAAGCTGTCGCCCCCGCTCTGGTCCTTGGGGCGCCTCGGCCTTACCTACCTGCCTGGTAGCGGATAGCACTCCATCTGAGGCTGCTGAGCCGCACAGGGCTATGGCCAATGCTGAGTGGCCGGGCTCTGAGCCTGCGGGCACAACCTCTACCACCCAGACAGAGTGGCTAGCCTCCCTTCCAGAGGAAGGCCCCACTGCTGACTCCACCATGCCTAATGCCGTGGCTGCGGGTGACACATTTATGGCAACTCCCGTACCCGGCATCGGTGAAAGCCCCTCTCCTTCCCTTGCCCCCTTGGCTCTGAGCCCTGGTAGAGAGGATCTACACCCCGGCAGCTTGGCTGCTGGGGACCATGAACCTACCTCTGTCCCCAATCTTGCTCCTACCCCTACCCCTAATCCTGCTCGTGGCCCCTATCCTGTCCCAGCCTCAGTCCCCGCTCCCGCTTTAGTCCCTGCTCCTGGTCCCTCTCCCACCCTTGCTCCTGCCCCTGATCCTGATCCCACTCCTGCCCCCAAAGCACCACCTGCCCCTCTCCTCTTCTCCTCCTGTGCTATTGCCGCCCCCAAGGTTGTCTCATTTCCACTACCCATGGATAACCCTCAGGGGGTGGTTTTCATCTCTCCTTTTTCTGACACTATGGCGGCTGCAATATTCCCTCCGCTGCCCCCTCCCTTGCCGGGGATGGGGACGGGCTGCCCGGCGCAGTCATGCCGGGGCTCAGCCCCCTGTTTGCCCATCTCCGCAGGCCGTGAGGATCTCTCAGGGGCCCCACAGGAGGATGGCAGTGGGTTGGCTGCCATGTCCCCCTTTGCGATGAGGGATGAGCTGAGCTGTTTCCTAACATAAACCCATGGCTCGAAGGACAAGGTGCGGCTCACCCTCCAGCACTGGGGGGACTTCCATCACATCCTCCGAGCCGTGAAGGCCCTTTTTGGGGAGGGGAGAGGGGCCGGGAGGCAGGACATCGTGGCCTACCAGAGGGCCTGCAAGTTCCGCGACTCCCTATTAAACTTTGGGTTCGAGACCGGGTTGTTGCAGGGCCAGCTGGAGGCTGTTGATCACCCTGCCCATGAGGATCCACCCCAACCCTCACTATGACAGTCACCATCTTTGCTACATTAAACACCCGGGGCTGTAGGGTGGGTATCCACAGGAGCCAGGTGCTCTCCTTCCTTCGGGAGGGAAGGTACTCTGTGATCTTCCTGCAGAAGGCCCACATGGCTCCAGCTGTCAAGGCTAGCTGGCGGCTGGAGTGGGGAGACGGGGTTCATTTTAGCCACCTCAGCGCCCATTCGACTGGGGTGGCCACCCTGTTCTCCCCCGAGCTATGACCCAAGGTGCTGGGGGTCATCGAGGTGATGCCGGGCCGCCTGCTGCACATCCGGGCCTGTGTGGAGGGGCTGATCTTAAACCTAGTCAATGTTTATGCCCCAAACACAGGCCCAGACCGGGTGTGCTTTTACCAGCAGGCGTCTGCCTTCCTCGGCACCCTGGATCCTCATGGGTGCCTGGTCCTGGACGGGGACTTCAACACCACCCTCGAGGACCAGGACCGCTCAGGACTCAAGAGTTCCCCAGCCGCTGCAAGCATCCTCAGGGAGATTGTGGACCATTACTCCCTGGTGTACATCTGGTGCAACCACCACCCGGACGATGATAGCGCCTTCACCTATGTCCGGGTGGAGAGTGATCGGTCGCACCACTCCCGGTTGGACCAAATTTATTTCTCATGTTTCCATCTGGCACGGGCCCATGCCTCCGGCAGCTGGCCAGCCCCGTTCATGGATCACCACTTGGTGACCGTGACAGCCTCTCTCAGTTCAGAGAGGTCGGGGCCGGCCTACTGGCATTTCAGTAACAGCTTGCTGGAGGATGTGGGCTTTGTGGCATCCTTCTGGGAGTTCTGGCGGAAGCAGTGACGTTTCTTTCCCTCAGCATGGTGGTGGTGGGATGTGAGGAAGGTCCACGCGCGGCTCTTCTGCTGAGACTACACCCGGGGCGCCAGCCCACAGAGGGATGTGGTGACAGTGCAGTTTGAATGGGAGGTCTGAGAGCTAGAGAGGCATCTGGTCTCCAGCCCTGAGGATCCATCCCTCTGCGCAGCATACCAGGAGACGCGGGAGGAGCTCCGGGCCCTGGAGGACCATCGGGCCCGGGGTGTCTTTGTTCAATCCCGCATCCGCCTCCTCTGGGAGATGGACCGTGACTCCCACTTCTTCTATGCCCTGGAGAAAGCAGGTGGGGGGCTAAGAAGCATGTCACCTGCCTTCAGGCAGAGGATGGCATCCCCCTCACGGATCTGGAGGAGATGCGTGGGAGGGCCAGGGCCTTCTACATGAGCCTTTTCTCCCTGGATCCGACCAATCCTGACACTTGCAGAGTGCTCTGGGACGGTTTCCCGATGGTCAGTGTGGGCGACCAAGACCAGCTAGAGCTGCCTCTCGCTCTGGTTGAGCTCTCAGAAGCCCTCCGCCACATCCCCACCAATAAATCCCCAGGCATGGACAGGCTGACCATGGAGCTCTACCGCGCTTTCTGGGACATCCTTGGCCTGGACCTTATCACCATCTGGGCTGAGTCCTTGGAGAGCGGGATCCTCCCCCTGTTGTGCAGGCAAGCTGTGCTCGCCTTGCTCCCAAAGAAGGGGGACCCCTGCGACATTTGGAATTGGCATCCTGTCTCGCTTCTCAGCACAGACTATAAGATTATAGTGAAGTCCACCTTGCTGCAGCTGGGGTCCGTGCTGGTGGACGTGGTCCATCCTGACCAGACCTACACCGTCCCGGGCAGGACCATCTTCGATAACTTGTACTTGGTCCGGGATCTCTTGGAACTCGGGTGTAGGGACGGTCTGTCGTTCACCCTTCTGTCCCTGGATCAGGAGAAGGCATTAGACAGGTTGGATCACAGGTATCTCCTGGGCACTCTGCTGGCGTTCGTCTTCGGGACCCAGTTTGTGGGTTTGCTCCAGGTGCTGTATGCCTCTGTGGAGTGTCTGGTCAGGCTCAATTGGACCCAGACCGAACTGGTCTGCTTCAGGCACGGGATGCATCGGGGTGCCTGCTGTCAGGCCAGCTGTATGCTCTGGTGATCGAGCCCTTCCACTGGCAGTTGATGAGGTTGGTACTTTGGGAACCAGAGCTGCGGCTGGTCCTGTTGGCGTATGCTGACGACGTGCTCCTCATGGTCCAGGACCCGGGCGACCTGGTGCGGGTGGAGGCCTGCCAGGCTGTTACTTGGTAGCCTCCTCCTCCTGGGTAAACTGGGTCAAGAGCTTTGTCCTGGTGGTTGGGGACAGGTAGCAGGCAAACTCCCTTCCAGCCGCGCTTCAAGCCATCTGGTGGAGCGCGGGTCCGCTGCTCTATCTCAGCGTTTACCTTTCTGCCACGCAACCTTCTCCGCCGAAGAACTAGCAAGATTTGGAGGCCAGGGTGGGTGAGTGGCTGTGGAGATGGATAGGCCTGCTCTGGTGTCTCTCCCTGCAAGAGAGTGCTCTAGTGACGAACCAGCTAGTCCTGTCCATGCTCTTGCACTGGCCCCAGGGATCCTGGCCAGGCTCCAAAGGACAGCCCTGAAGTTTTTCTGGCCAGGACTCCACTGAGTCTCTGCAGGGGTCCTCCACCTGCCCCTGGAGGAGGGAGGGCAGGTCCTAAAGTGCCTGCACACTCATTCATGTCTTCCGCCTCCAGGCCCTGCAGAGGCTCTTTATGGTGCAGGTAGACCGATGTGGAGCATACTGGTGCATGCCTTCCTGCGCTACTTCCGAGGGCTCTGACATGACCGGAAGTTCCTTTATCTCCATACAAGGGGTTTTCTGTGAGACCTCTGCCGGTCTTCTACTAGGACCTCCTCCGGACTTGGACCTGGTGGCCAAAACCAGTTTCCATGGCGGCTGCTGAGGGGCTGGATCTTCTCGCAGAGCCCCTGCTACACAACCCCCAGATCCATGTGCAGGTGGCGGAGTCCCCCTCGGTGCACCAGAGGTTGGTCCTGGCAGAAGTCACTAGAGTTGCAGACCTCCTGGACTATGACGGGGAGACTGGCTGGTTCCCCTGATGCTTGCTCAGCGCATGGGGCTCTCCAGGACTCGTACTCCTTGGCACGTACTTCAGGAGGTGAGGGCCGCTTTACTGCCCACTGCTTGGGTCTTCCTCGACCGGGTTCTGCGAGAGGGCATGCCATGCCCACCCTCCACCCCAGGCCCTCTGGACCTTTTCATCAGGCCTGTGCCCTATGGACCTGCCAGGCCATCCCACCCCTTTACCGCGAGCCAGCTACACAACTTGCAGCCAGTTCAGTTCCGGACCATGCCAAGAAAACATCTGTACACACCAGCGCTCCACACTCTTCACGTCCTCGTCCTCACGTCCCACCCCGACATGAAGTGGCGGGACCTTTTGCCACCTCTGGAGGGTGAGGAGCCCTGGTGGGCCAGCTTATATTCCACCTTGGTCCTGAGGCCCGCCAGGGACATCAGCCGGGGGCTCCTTCATGGAGATGTGAGCATGGGCGTGTACTTGGCATGGTTCACTTCCCTCCCAGACACCTGCCCCTTTTGCAGCATGAGGGAGATCCTGGCGCATGTATATCTGGAGTGCGCCAGGTTGCAGCCTCTATTCTGTCTCCTCCTAGATATATTATGGTTTTAGTTGCACGTTTCCCCTCACCTTCTCATCTATGCACTCCCTATACATAGCCCTAGCTCCTTGTCAGCCTCCTCCTAGCCCTGGCCAAAACGGCCATCTACAAAACCAGGGAGAGGAAGTTTCCTGTGATTTTGGGGCCTATTTTCACTCTTCAGTCCATTCACCATGGACGCATCTGGGCGTCATCCACTGGTACCCTTGATGACTTTGAGGAGCAGGGGGTGCTGTCCGTGGTTCTCTGCTCGGTCTTCCTATCAGGTTCCCTTCATTTAGCCATGTGACCTCACTCCCATTCCTGTAATCTCCTTAGTTGTCCCATGCAATTATTTGGTATCCCGGACCTGTGGATCCGCCCCTTAGGCTGGGTGGAGGTCCTTTAGCAGTGGGTGGGCTTCTACCTGCCCACTTCCTGGAACCCAACAGGACTACTCTCTTATCCTCCTGGTCTGAGTCTGTCACAGGTGTGTTATTTAATGTTGACTTTAGCACTACTCACCACAACTGGTAGTGGAATGGAAAGGATAGAGGTTTGAAATTTGCAAGTAACAAAAATACTGAACAGCCTTCCCCGAGGAGCAATGGGGACAAAAAACCTAAGTGGCTTCATGATTAAGCTTGATAAATGTATGGAGTGGATGGTATGCTGATTCTGCCCATAATGGCACGTAGCTGATCTGTGGCTGCTAGTAGCAAATATCCTCAATAGCTGGGACGCTAGATGGGGTGGGCTCTGAGTTACTACCGTGAATTCTTTCCCAGGGGTCAGGCTAGTAGGTCTTACCAAGATGCTTAGCATCCAACTGATCACCATATTTGCGATTGGGAAGGAATTTTCCCCAAGATCAGATTGGCAGAGACCTTGAGGAGTTCCTTCCTTTGCATAAAGAACACAGGTCACTTGCAGGTTTTAAACTAGAATTAATGGTGGATTCTCTGTAAGTTCAGGTTTTTAATTCATGATTTGAGGACTTCAATAACTCAGCCAGAGATTAGGGGTCTATCACAGGAGAGGGTGGGTGATTTCTGTGTCATTCAATGTGTAGAAGGTCAGACTAGATTACCATGATAGTCCCTTCTGGCTTTAAAATCTGAGTTTTACCTCCACACTGTATCATGAGGGTTTGGTTCCCATGCCTAAAAATTTGATTAAAAATGTTCGTTTCCTAATAGCAGTTTGGAAAACTGTGCTCACTGAAATGTTTACTTCTTCCTTTAAAATGAAATTAGTGCTAAACTGCAATAGAACTATATTCTGTCATCCACAAAACACTTACAGTATGTGTAATCATGCCATCTTAGTTACACTGCCTTGCATTTCTCTGGAGGAACAATCTTAATGTAAAACTGGTGTTAATTTTCTACTATGCCTAGCTTTTAAGTCCAGAAGGCACCACTGTGATAGCCTAGTGTGCCACCCCCACACAACACAAGACATATGGCTTTCCTGCCTTAATTCAGGGCCATATTCATTCCTTTGTATAAGGTCACCACAAGTCCCATGTATTACTTAAGTTTTATTTTGAGGTCTTAAATTGGATCCAAGTGATGCATAGTCCTTTTGCTAGTCCTCCACCCAGGTACAAATCTCAGCCCCTGCTGAGTTTGCTAATAATAATGCCAATTAGTACCAACTGGATATTGCTGTAGTCACCTGGCTATTATCAACTACAGGTCAAGGTGTGGGTAAATGGTGTGATGATTCTCAGGGTACTCAGGACTGAGTCACCTTGTTATCCCCTTGTTTCTAGAGAGAGGGAGACTTGCTGGTGTTTAACTGTTAGACATTTAAACTACTTAAACTGTCAGAGTTTAACTGGGTCTCCCAAACAGTTTCCTCTGGGCTATGCCAGCCCTTATTTTACCTTGCAGGTTAAAATAGGTGCACCCAGGCTCTGAACCCCTTTGAAGCAATTTCCTTTTGTATTAGCCCTCCATCCACTGATCACTCACAGAATTACCAGATCATCTCCTTCCTAAAGGAACAGTGTGTAACCCTTCTGCCCATCAGAGTTGGCAGCAACAAGGGCCGGGTTCAGTATCTAGGGGATCCATTACAACAAAACAATGCAAAACCAGCTCGAGCCCACACCCAGTGACCTGGGACAAATATATACGACCCCTGCTGGGCGCCTCTAAAAGGCAATACTTCTCCTCTTGCAAGCACAGAGTCTGAGTGTAGCAAAAGCCTTTTAATAAAAGAGAAAAACAATGGCATTATGTTGAGGAAACACCACCAACATGAGTCATAACACAACCCATGAGACAAAACCCACCCCAAGCAAATGGGGCCGTGTCCTTTCCCTTTGGTTCTTGAGTCCAGCAACCCAAAAGTCGCCCAAAACCCAAAAGTCTCTGTCCCTGGTCAGTGCAACCCCAGCATTCAAAAGTTTATCTGCAGAGTTTTACCTCCCAACCTGGGTGGAAATGTGGGGGATAAGGGGCACCTAACGTGGTCCAAAGCCGACTGCCCAACCTCTCCGTGGGGCTCGGCTCCGCTCCGCTCCACCAGCCGCCCCATGAATTGCTCTGCTTTGCCAGCCACTCCGCTCCACCAGCCATCCCGTGAGCTGCTCCAGCTGTCCCACAAACTGCTTTGCTCCGCCAACCATCCCATGAACTTCTCTGTAATATATCTTCAGGGCCCCACACTACTTAACACAACACTCAGTGATTTCAGCTCTTAGTAATTTTAGCTCTTTAATGATTTCAGCTTGTAGTAGTGGAACCTCAGTGCTGATACACCATTGGCCCAAAGTGAATTCAGCTCAGCAGTCTGTAACTAGACTTGTAGTAGGATCAAAACTAGCTCTGATATTCCACCATGAAAAGAGAAGGTGCAATTGACATGTAGAGCCCATACCACTAAGTATTAATATCTGTCCCCAGCCTCTCTCAATTCAGTGGGTTTTGGAACCCATGACCCTTGCCTAGCTTAGTTGACGGTGAGTCCCTCCATCATAACAAAAGGCCAAGTACAGTTCCACTGTCCTTGGTTCACATAATCAGGATAATAACAGTTTATTCTTCCTGCCCCAATAACAGAGAAACTGGGGCTCCTACAGCAGCCAAAGTGACCATCTAGGTGGGGTGGGTGTGCCTATGCAAATAAGATCATCACCTGAAGTTCTTTTCCATAACCCACCACGACTCGCCACCAGATGTCGGGGTAGAGCTCATCCTGACTCTGCTTACAGGTGTATATACACTACTTGAATGATTAAGTTTAGGATCAGGGGTTTTTTGTACAACACCACAATGCTGAGATATATTTATAGTGAAAACATTCATAAGTTTATTATCAAAGATAATAAAGATTTAAGATTTGAGATAATGATTGAGGATAATGGAAACAAAGGATACATATAAAACAAAATCATAATGTCCTTTCTAGAGATTAGACTTAACAAGCTAACCTTCTCTCTCGGGAAGTTTATCTCACCCCACCTGTCTCAGGCATCATTTCAACCAAGCCCAGTTGAAATCCCATTTTCATGAATGTAAACACATTGTTTTCTTCCTCAGTTTCAGGATAAAAGGGTGTCCTTTTGCCTTCCCATTATATTCCTCAAAGTTCATGTCTGACCTCAGAGACAGGGCAACACCATCATGCTTCAATCTCTGGTATCTTGTCTCCCCCATATTGGTTCTGCATATAAATGGAGCTTCCATTGTGTTGGCTTACAATGCTTAATTTACAGTTAGACAGATACACATATTTTACTTCCTGCCTGGAAGAAACCTGTTTTTCCCCTTTGGTTGGTGACAACCAAACACATTTTCAATACATAACACAACTCCTTAAAAATAATCCATCCATACATCATGCAGCAATTATGAGGCTCATTATAACATAAGCTTTTATTAGAGAGCTCACATGACATAATTTATAGATAAATACCTTGAAAGCAGTGTGCTAGATTTCATGAGTTTCTCAGTCCTGTTAGGAGTTTGTTACACTACAGTGAACCCTTTGCCAGTTGGCATTGGGCAGTTCTTAAGGTCACAGAGGGATAGGAGGCGGGAATGAGCAGACTCATCAGTGCTGGGAAGCAGGGCATCTGGCTCCAGGCTGGGAATGAGAGTTCCTACCTGCTCCTGGGATGCTTCAAGCCCCTCCGGTTCCCACTGCCAGCTCTCTGGTCCAATCCTGGGCACTGAAGCAGCCATTGCAGACCCTCTAGGTCCTACTTTCACCTCTGTTTGAGCCCCCGGCACATTCAGGAGTTTGCACAGAGGGTGAGAACCCACAATGGTTCTATTGTGGGGGTGTTAGCCCTCACTGTCTGCTTGATTTCACTGTCCCTGATCAGCTGAATTGGGAATAGCAACTCATTTCACGTAGACCAACAAAGAGCCATCAGATGTTTTTTGGTTTTTTTTTTGTCATACAGGACTAAGCCAGATGCAGACCCGACTGGTACATTTCTCCTATATTATCTCCTGAATTAATGTTTTTCATACTCTAGAATGAAAAACCTCTTAACAAAAACAAACAAAAAAAACCCTTCCAAAAATACTTGGGCTACTTTCACAAGTAGTCTTTGGCTGCTTTTTGGTGATCCTCATTATTCAAAGCAGCCATAAACCTGATTAACTGGCACCAATACCTGTGTGAATGTGGTCCCTCATTTTTAAGAAGAAAACTATAAATGAACTTCTCTTTTTGTTTTCTAAAATAAAAACAAGTAAATCAGAGAGTCATGATTTCATTGTTTTCCAGGCCCCCTGGAGACATGGCACATGTCAAAATCCTATTGTAGTGTGTCAGAATACTGTTGTGTTATGTCACATTTTATGCAGATGCATGCATAAAGAGTTGATGAAATCTAATGTGGCATCTGAACACAATTACCACCATGCTCAAAAATTTGAGAAAAATATGTTGGAATTTTGTTATGCATTTTGCCACCCTTACACACTATGAATAGTAGAGTATCTTGCTCTATAAGTATTGTATGCTTGTCTCACTATAGATACAATGATAACTATGTGTACTAGAAATAGTATCATACAAGGATCTCAAAACTCTTTAAAACATTGATTAGTCATCTCAAAAAATTCTGTAAGACAAGTTAAATGTTTTACAGATGGATAAATTGAGGCTACATAGATATCCAATGACATGCCTAATATTGCAGAAGTGAGTCAGGATGGAATACAGCCTCAGAGTAGGTTTGGCTGGAAAACGCTTCCATTCCATGAAAAATTCTGATGTTTCAATTTTTTTTTTCATTCTGTCTGATTTCAGTGGGAATAACTTCATTGCCTTTAGTGAGAGTTGGATCAGCCTCCTTATGAAGTCTGCAGAAGGGGGAACCTCTAATATAAATCTTAGGAGTTATTATATTAAAAAGGTGGTTACAATGATAAGGCACTGATATCATACTTTCCTTACAGAGCTGTTGCCTAAGTTTATCTTTTGATTGTATCAAGGGTTCAGGTCTTGACAGCTCTGAGAACTGGTTGGATAATTCATTGAAAATAATATTTGTGGTGAATTTTATTCACTTTTTTTATAATTCTACCAGCTCCCTGGTCACGAATATTGCCTGAATATTATGCATTGTGAATTTTGGTGGGTTTTTTTCCCTTCAGTCAATAATTATTCACATATACTTTTTCCCATTAGTAGATTAGCTCGTCACTATTTTTAAACCTGTTCCTAAGTAAACACTAAACACCAACACTCTTATTTTCCAGCACTAGATCTGTGAATGTGCAGAGCTCTTTCAGCCAAATAAAAATGTGTGCTGTAGGAGACAGAACTCTCCAGCACTGTTTATTTGTATGGCAACCAGGCAGGAAGAACTCACCAGCCACCTTCAGAAACTCCTTTTTGCCCCTTTATTATTCTAATAAGCAAACATACCCTCACCTTCTCCAAAAATCCCTGTCTTTTGCAGCGTACCTGGAAGGTCACCAATTCAGGCTATGTCAGACCAAGTAGGTGAGCAAGTTCCACTATCTCAGAGCCCTCACCACTATCATTCTCCCAGCTAATCTCACTCTTATAATGAAGAGGGTCCAACTTGAATGTTCCTGTTGACTGTAGCTGTGGCAGTTTGGCAAAAGGAGAGCTGCAATTCCTCAGAAAGGCCAGTACTAGGCCAATCAGGGATTTATAGGTCATAACTGAAACCCTAAATTCTACCCAGAGGCCAGTGGGCAGACAGTGCACATGCTGGACCACTGGTGACCTATGCCAGTGAGATGCACCACTCAGCAGGTGAGCCACTGCGTTCTGCACCAGCTTCATTCTCCAAATGGTTTTACAATATTGCCTCACTTAATGCAAATTGCTAGTGACTTATCTGGAGGTTACAGAATTATGGATAACTGTGGCAAGATCTGCATCTGAAAGGAAGAGTCACAACTCAACCTCCTTGTCTGATACAGAGGGTAAAAAACTGACTGGGTCATGGCTTTAATACCAATGTCAAAGAATTGCTAGGGTTCTAAAATCATTTCTAAATTGCAAATCTAAGGAACTAATAGTAGACCGACAGACAGATATCTTTAATCAAAGGGAGTGAGGTAACCTTCCCCATATCCTCCATATGCTTTTCTCAATCCACTGCCATCACTTTAAGTCTTGTCAGAGTTGAGCCACAGTAAGTTTGTTCTCATCTATCCTTCAGTTTCAGTAGACACTGGCTGAGGTGCTGAACTTCAGAGTCAGATGAGATAGAGGCTTGCAGTTGGGAGTCATTAGCATACTGAAAACACTCCACCCCATGTCTCTTTACTGCCCCCCTACTAGCCCCATATACATGCTGAACAGTAGGGGTGATAGCTTGGCTCCCTAAAGGACCCCACACTTGAGAGTACCGGGAAGAGGAAAAAATTTCCACAACTACCTGTTGATATCTCCAAGAAAAAAGAAAGAAGCCACCCCAGGGTCTGAAGGCAAGTCAACAATACCTCATTATCACAGACAGTTGATATATCTATTAATAATAGGATAGACAACTTATCTTCATCCATCAGAGGGAGATCATTGGCCAATGTGACCCACAATCTCTGTGCCAAAACAAGTCTATGCCCAGACTAACAACAGTTAACAAAATCAAAGACATCTAGATATTGTGAGAGTTGTCTTGCCACAAACCTTCTTTACAATCTTACCCAAGAAGGGAAGATGTGAGACTGGTCAATAAATTAACTATTTAACTTCTTCAGCAAAGGCTGCACTAATTTCTTACTTCAAAGCAATTGGCAGCCCACCTCTTTGAAAGACATTCTCCATGAGCAATGGACACAGTACGTCCCTGCTGGTCTTCACCAGACAGGAAGAATGTGGATCCAAAGCATAGGTTATTGGACAAATTTCTCTCAACATTTCCAGTACTTGTGTGAGCATCACTATCTGATATTCTATCCCAGAAGAAGGGGCCTCTGTTCCCTCAAAACATTGCTCTGCCACCACAGAAGCAAGATATGTAATCTCAATCATGTCCTCAAAATAACAAGGAATTTCCTCAAATGGGAGTGACTCAGACTAGCTACTGTGTTTAGACATACCCAAGACATATCTTCTGTTCATGATTTTGCCATGGGAAATGTTTACTATGTACAAACTCCCAGTGTACATTCTTTGCTTTCTCACTAAATTACAATTTATTGTAAGTGTCATGCCACTTTGTACCATTAATTTACCTCTGGCCATTTCATACTGATGTGTATCACCAATAAAATGTATAACATCACATATAAAATGTAAGTAGATGCATCCTAAATTGGTTTTTTGATCAGTTATGTCTCCAATTCACTAAAACATGGAGTCCCAGATGAGCCCAGTTCAGATTTTTCTTATTTCAGATGATTTAAGTCTTAAATGAAACTCTTTCAAATGAATTCCTGTAAAAAAAATGGAATGATTAGCTAGCTTGCTCAGAGACCAACATGAGAGCCGATATATAGTTTCTCTTCCTTGATAAGAACATTATTCAATTCAAATCTAAAGAATTGAACCCCTAAATCAAAATAACCAGAATTTTGTCAAAGGATCAGGATTTTGTTACAAATGTCATTGTTTCTTACACAATTCCATTCTGATACATTATTTTGAAATCAGTTGGCTCTTTGCATTCTATTCCTCTCTGATCAGAGCAGTGCTTTTGGATTTTTTTCTACTCAATTCACTTTTCTCTTTTCCTTCCTTCCCTGTGCTGTATTGCGCTGTATGGGATACCCCAATGCTGTCCCATTATTTTTCATAAATTCTGCACAAATTGATACAACTGCAAGCCATTACAGTTATAGCTCCTTAATTGACAACCATATAGAGATCAAGGGAACCAAATAACATTCAGGGTTTTTTAGGGCTTTGACTCTGAACTTAAAAAGCAGTTCCACTAGGCAGCTAAGGTCAGCAAAGAGAGCGACTCAGACATAATTATCTCAGTGCTTCAAACACCAAGTACTATATGGAAGTGTATAAGTAATTGCAAATGAACAGACATATCATAATGGGGTTTTATGCAGTATATAATTAAAAAGCAGACATTTATTTAGGGCAAGGGCCAGTTTCAACACAATATGTCCAGTGCTTTCTTACATAGGCTTCCATGCTGTGGAACTCAAACATCTATCAATAACTATTTTAGGTTGCACAGGTAGAAATGCTTATAGTTAGGGCTGCCTAACAGATTCCGTTATCAGACCCTTTTCTCAGTTTTCTCTAATTTTGCCAAACTCTTCAGGCTGAAGTTTTCCATGTGAGATGTCTGCCTAAAAGCTGATTATTTTTTTTTTAAGTTTTCAGCCAGAAAAGTTCAGTCATTTCAGAATGGTTCAGAACAGTTCAAAATGAGAATGAGATTATAGAATACAAATTGTTCCATCCATGTTCAAACAATTCTTCCACTGAAAAACTCAAGTATTTCCATGCTTTGGAGCAAGGGTTTGAAATTTGGCAGAGGTTATGCTTTTTGCTTTTTTTCAGACCTAACCTATTAATAAGCCTTTGGAAAAAAAAAAAACCTAAGTTTGCATATGATAAGTAGAGACTTTGGTAACTAAATTCTTTGAAGAGTCTATCTGCACTCAGCATACTCCATTCCCTCACAAATAATTGTATTTTCAGTTTGGTGGCCAAACTCAGAAATAAAACAATACGAAAACAGTTTTTTGTTTCAAACCAAAATTGTGGGGTTTTTTGTTTTGTTTTCCCCTTCACTGAAAAGAAAAAAAAAGAAAGAAAGCTTTTGTTCAGGTTTTGGGGTTTTTTTGGTTGAAACTATTTGTCAATTTCGGCCCAAATTCATGAATAGTTTTGGCATTCTAAAAAGGTACATTTTGGTGTAAAATTACTATTCACTAAAACAAAAAGTTAGGGAGCAGAGCTGTGTCAACCTGACAATGCATATACCAACTCCACCCGACTGACGGACTGCCCAGGGACAGTGGGGCTGAGCAGGACTTTTTTCTGAATTTTTTCTCAAGGAAGATGCCAGGAGACACTGTGGTGCTGAGCACTGGAGCTGAAAGAAGAAAAACTGTCTCTCTTGTGCTCCTCCTGCTAGTGCTCTGGTTGCAGAAATGATTGGGTGAGGTTTTTTAGCCTGGGTTATGCAAGAGGCCAGACTAGTTGATCATAATGGTGTCTTCTTGCCTTAAAATATATATTAATTATATTATCTGGATTTTATTCTTTGTTACCCTGCATCATGTGTAATCAATTACAATAGTGAAAAGTGGTATAAATGACTACACAAGGTATAGGATGATGGAGAATAAGGCCATTGTAGTTGTAAAACTAATTTATATCGGTGCCTGTTTCACTACTGTTGATTACTGGAGCCTAAGTTGGTTTCATCCTATTAAATTCTCCCCTTCCCCCATTTTAAAAAGTAAATTTACTTTTATGTAAATGAGAATATAATAAAACACTAGTTTGTGTTAGTAACTCTTCTCCCTGAAGTCAATGGAACTATGCTGATTTACACCAAATGAAGATCTGGTCCATGGTTTCTATTTGGTTTTACTAGTATTTTATTTATACACGGTAAAAATTGTCTGAATGCAGACCGCTAATACAAGCCCTTCGTGTTGAAACGTAGCTATGTCCTCTTTTCTGGTGAGACACCACTCTGTTGCACACAGACCCAAATCCTTTCTCTGTAGGATTCTAAACGCTTGGGTTTGGGTAGCGACTGGTCACTGTTCTTAGCTCTAGGTCTCTCAGGCGACCTTCGGACCCAAGAAGAGGAATCCATCTGGCAACCTTAGACCCTGGAACTTGTGCCCCAGCCCTGCTGAGTTCCTGTTTGGTAATTCATCCCTCAGAGTTCAGCCTCACTGTGGGTGTTCTGAGCTTCTAAATTAACCCCTTCAGGGACAAAGTGGCAAGAAAGAAAGGAACACAGGCTTAGCAAAGAAAGTTCTTACTCACAGACAGTAACTCTCTGGTATGCTTTAAGAGTAGAGATCTTTAAAAACAAAATTCTCAATGTAGCCCAAGTCTGATTTCATCTCACCACTGAGCCCTGGGTTTGGTCAGTATCCTTAGGAAGTAGGCAACCCTTCCTACCTTCCTTAGCCTGGTTTTCTTTCATATGCCTGAGGACTGGTCCCTTTCAAAGAAAAGTATCCCTCTTTTAAGACACTCTGTCCTCCTTTCGGGCATGTGCTCTAACTGGCAGAGTTCTGGTCTACAGTCTTCCCATGACTTAATAGAGTTAATAGCCCTAGCAGTAGAAAACCCATTGTTCCAATAGGGGAGAGTCATCCAACATTAACTGATTGTGATAGCTATATCATAGCTTCTCAGACACTTTTTCCACTACGTAACCAGCCCCTGCAACAAAATGGGTGCAAAGGAATACAATATGAAGTCACACGCCAAAATGAAGGTTACAGTAAAAAGTAGAGACCCTGAAAAGAAACAAGGTTCACTAAACATGGAGTTAACAATTTACAGACATATCCTTAATCTGTGACAATATGTATTGTTTAATTTTACCTGTGCCTTATTATGAGTGCTGAAGTGAGAGTCAATAGGTGCATATGTCTTGTTAACCTTCTGCACAAGGGTGAATTCAACCCACAATGCCTTACATTTTCCTATGTATTCGCAGAAATGTAGAACACATTCTTACATGAGTTTTTCAGATTAATAGTTTAATACAAATCTCAAAATAATAAAAAAAAAGAAGATAGTCCCCTAATTGGGAACATGAGAAACTATTCAAAAATACACACATTATATCTACTGGAAGTTGGCAAGTACTTGTCACAATCTAGTTTGATTCTGCAGAGTATGGCATGTCCTTTAATGATCATTTCCTTTACTATGGCTTGGACAACATCAGCTATCACAGTTCTGAGTACATTTCATTTGTTCAGCTGTGTAAAGTAAACATACATCAAATATATTTAAAAATCAATAAGATTATACTACAACAAAAAGAATCTTTGTTGCTTCAACTGTACATGAAACAAGTTCTAAAACAATGTATGAGAATAAAAAACCCTAATACTTGCAGTGTACTACTTATCATACACTGTGACAGTGATAAATTCCCTCTGAGATTTTCAGGTGCCCTATTGTTATCTTCAGCTGTCTTCTAGCTTGTCAATCTTCTGCTTCCAGGTGGTATCAGTCATTCACACAGGCAAAAACCTTGCTTAGAGGGACTTACACTTTGTGCTAGTAGTAGGTGTTTTTATCTTCTAGTGGATTATTTGACCACTGTTCTTGTGGATTTTTACAAAAGCAGCATCTCTGATTATCTCACAATTTATCTTTTGTAAGAATCTTGTTCGAGACTGAGTTAATAGAGCGGGGTCGCTATTTCAGAGCTGTCTCTCCCCCTCTGGCTTTTAGTAGAGGATAAGGTTTTGAATAATAAAAGATGTAGACACAGGAAACATTCACAACACAGAAATGTTTGATGATGAATACTAATAATACATGAATTACAGTCTTTGTAGGCATATTTGGCAGTGGACCCATACAAAAAACAAAACAATACCTGTATCCAATCTCTGATAGTGTATTATTGTCTATTACTCAGTAGTTATATGTGGGAGTTGGGGCAGGATTTTTGTGTAGAAAATTAGGCGGTGACAGTCTAATTTATGGTCTACTAGCTATGTTAGTGTTGCTGGATAAGTGTGTAGTTGACTGATAAGCACACTGCAGGTACACAGGTACACATATCTAAAGAGTTTGGCAAAAATTTATTTGCACATGCACAAAATGAAAATATGACTGAATTTGGTAAAAATAAAACGTTCTATCAATATACCTTCCTTTTATGAATTTTGCAAAATACACTGACATTGTTTGGAAAAATTCTGATAGAAAATGTTTTTTTTAAAATCTAGAATAGAAGAGGAAGCATATATTCTTTAAAAATAATGTACTGCAGCATAATGCAAAGTCTGTTTTGTAAGCTAGCCTCTGGGGTGAGTATGGCAAGGTTGCAGTCTTTAGTCCCTAGGGGACTTCAACGCTGATTCACTGAAGGTAAACTACAAGTATCTCGCAGATGTCTGTATGCAACCTAGAGAGAGAAGTGCTCGTTATAGTCATTCTATTGACAAAGAGTTTTTTATTTTCAGTTATAGCAGAATAATATATTTTCCATCATTACCAGAGGGTGTATTAATTCAAGTGTACTACACAACTGCAGCAGAAGAGGAGGATGATCTATAGTTCCTAAAATGAAAAAGGAGATGGATTTAAGGAGGAAGAGAAAAAGTGACCATTGTGAGTCAGAGTACTGCTATTGCTCCTACCATGATGCCGAAGGACTTTGAAACCTAACTACATTAAATGCTGAACTCTACAAATGTTTTACTCAGGTGAAGGTCCTAATGTCAGTAAAATGTTTGCCTATACCTATGTAAGGGATGATGGATAAGACTAACTTATTATGGCAATATTATAAATACATCAAAACAAAACATGAATTTCCAATTTGCCCCTGGCTAGAGACAGTGATCTGATGTTGCATATCATTTCTTGTCCTTTAGCTACAAAAGCCTACTTATTTATTTATCTGTACACCAAGGTGTGTTTACGGTTCTTGTCTCTGGAATATATCAGTACCCATGTTTTCACTTTCTAGCAAACAAAAAAAGAAAAACTTCATATACTATGTCAGAACAGAAAGGATGTAAACTATTTCAGAACTACAAATTCAATATTAAGATATCAAGAGAAAATAATCAACAGTGGACAGTAGTATTAGTAAACAAGCAACAGTGGGGCACTTCCACTTCCCACCTTCTCTTAAACTGTACTTAAACTTTTTTTCTTTTTTCTTTTTCTTTAAATAATGGGATTGAGGAAGGAAGTTGGGGACAATGACATTGTCAGATACTGTGGGCTATATTAACAACCCAAAAGAGCTCTTCTTGTGGTTATTTAGCATCTATTCAAAAAGTGTCTGAACATTTTAAAATATTAGTTTATTAATGAAGATTCAAGGGCCCTATGTGCTAAGAATAAGTGTATTTTTCTACAATGAAAACATGAGACAAAGAGGTTGAAGTTGAGAATTTCAAAGCTGTGCAATGGAGCACTGGCCTCTAGGTTCTACTGCAATACAAAACAGCAACCTAGGACATTTGGATGCTCATTTTCTCTTAATTTAAGTGGGAATTGGGGTCTAAATCCCTTAGCCAGTTATAAAAATCTCAGTCTAAATGTCTTGCTCAAGTAACATATTAATCAATGGCAAGGTGAGAATTGAATGGTGGCTTTCTGACTCCATCCCTCTCAATCACCAAATGTTGACTATGGAAGTTGCCACTAAAAATAAAGAATCAACCATCTTATTGATGTCCTTTAGTATTATTCTCCCATCCATTTTTACTCACACAACAAAACTGAAACACATTTTTGGGGGAGATTATTAATTGAAAATAAAGATTTTTTTTAAAAAAAATTCTCCTCAAATATAGCAAACGTGTAGGAAACAAAAATCTAATCAAAATGTACACCAAAATCTGAAAATATTACTTTGATGGAATTCTCAAAAATCTCTCAAAACATGGATGTTATGAAAAGCAAAGACTGAAAGCCAGATCCAGTTTTCCTCTACACTCAATGTAAGCATAATTTGGAATATGCAGAGAATGAAAGATTGGGTTCAAAGGCATGATTGAATTTCATGCAATTTTTGGTTTTATAAACATTTTTTGATGTAAAGCAGAAACAGCTTTTTTACCTTCCCCATAAAACTCTGCTGACAAAGAGAAAGGCATATTTTAAACTCGGGTCTTTAAACTGCTCTCATTAGCAAAATTCCCAGTAATGGCAATAAGGGACAAATCAGGTCATGAGCATTTGTTATTTTCATCTTAACCATGATAGTACCCTCTGTAACCACTGACAGTCACTCCTTTTTTCAGAAGTACTTGAATTTTTAGACGTGCCAAGTTGTTCAGCTCTGTTTAAAGTTCTGTCACCTATTTTTCTCAGCAACAACAAAAAACAAGCTACAGTAACTGACTGAAGTATAATTAGGAGGCCAAAAAAAGAATTTAAAGAGTAGCTAGCAAAAAACCCACAACTAACAGAAAAAAAAGTACAATAGAAGCAGGAAGCCTGATAACCATTGGTGGGGCTAGTGGACAATCAAGGTGTTAAAGGAGCACTCAAGGAAGACAGTGCCCTTGCAGAGAAGCTAACTGAGTTCTTTGCATTGGTCTTCACTGCAGAGAATGTGAGAGATTCCTACATCTGAGCTATTCTTTCTAGGTTACAAATCTGAGGAACTGTTCCAGATAGAGCTGTCAGTAGAGGAGATTTTGCAACAAATTGATAAATTAAACAGTAATAAATCACCAGGACCCCAGATAGTATTCACTCAAGAGTTCTGAAGGAACTCAAATATGAAATTGCAGAACTGACAACAAAATGTAACCTATCACTTAAATAATCTGCTGTACCAAATGACTAGAGGACAGCTAATGTAATGCTGATTTTTTTTAAAAAAGGCTCCAGAAGTGAATCTGGCAATTATTGGCCAGTAAGCCTAACTTCAGTACCAGGCAAATTGATCTGAAACTATAGCAAAGAATAGAATTGTCAGAGACAGGTGAATGTCATTTGTTGTGGAACACACAACGTGACTTTTGTAAAGGGTAATCATGCCTTAGCAATCTATTGGAATTCTTTGAGGAGAGTCAAACATGTAGACAAAGGAGATCCAGTGGATATACTGTATATGGACTTTCAGAAAGCCTTTGACAAGGTCCCTCAATAAAGGTTCTTAAGCAAAGTAAGCAGTCATGGGATAAGAGGGATTATTCTCTCGTGGATCAGTAACCGATTAAAAGACAAGAAACAAAGGGTAGGAATAAATGGTCAGTTTTCACAGTGGAGAGTGGTAACTCGTGGTATCCCTTAGGGATCTGTATTGGAACCAGTTCTATTCAATATATTCAGATCTGATTTGGAAAAAGAGGTAAACAGTGAAGTGGCAAGTTTGCAGATGATACAAAATTAAGTCTAAAGCACATTACAAAGAGTTTCAAAGGGATCTCACTAAACCGGGTGTCTGGACAACAAAATGGCAGATGAATTCAACATTGATAAATACAAAGTAATGCACATCGGAAAAAAATCCCAACTCTACATAAAAAATTAGCTGTTACCACTCAAGAAAGATCTTGGCATCATTGTGAATAGTTCTCTGAAAATACCCACTCAATGTTCAGCAGCAGTCAAAAAAGCTAACAGAATGTTAGGAACCATTCAGAAAGGGATAGATAAGACAGAAATCATCATAATGCCACTATATAAAACTATGGTACACACGTACCTTGAATACTGTGTGCTCTTGTGATCACCCCATTTCAAAAAAAGATATATTAAAATTGGAAAAAATACAGAGAAGGGCAACAAACATGATTAGAGGTATGGAATAACTTCTGTATGAGAAGAGATTAAACAGAGTGGTACTGTTTTTCTTGGAAAAGAAATGATTAAGAGGTGATATGATCAAGTTCTATAAAATCATGAATGGTCTGGATGGAGAAAGCAAATAAGGAATTATTTATCCCTTCATAACACAAGAACTGGGGTCATCAAATTATTAATTATTATTATTATTATTATTTTATTATTATTAAAGGAATTACTACTTCAGACAATGCACAGTCAACTTGTGGATCTCATTGCCAGGGGATGTAGTGAAGGCCAAAACTATAACTGGGTTCAAAAAAGAATTAGATGAATTCATGGGGGATAGGTCCATCAATGGCTATTAGCCAAAATGGTCAGGGATGCAACCCCATGTTCTGGGTATTCACAGGACTCTGCCAGATGCTAGGACTGAATGCCGGGATGGATCACTCAATTTCCCTGTTCTGTTCATTCATTTGAAGCATCTGGAATTGACCATTGTCGGAAGACAGGATATTGGACTACATGGACATTTCGTTTGACCCAGTATGGCCATTCTTATGTACTTTCTTAAACCCTGAATTTCAATTAAATAGGAAAAGTAGTACACAGAAATGACAGTGCTAAGTTTTGCATGCTAGATGATATCCTGTGTGCCTTGCTTTCTTCTGTGCAATGGAGAAAGTGAAAAAAGTAGGACTTGAGCAACAAAATAAATTCTGTATCATACCTCCAAAAATGGTTGAGAAAATTAGTAGTGTGTTACACTGGTGAATTCCAGGATTTTTTTTCCTAAGAATCCCATG
This sequence comes from Chelonia mydas, assembly GCF_015237465.2. Taxonomy (NCBI): domain Eukaryota; kingdom Metazoa; phylum Chordata; order Testudines; family Cheloniidae; genus Chelonia; species Chelonia mydas. The sequence goes on from NC_057852.1 coordinate 47,558,105, forward strand.
ATTATATATTTGTCACAATACATTTTAGAAGCACAGAACCAAATAAACCACAAATGGCTTAGTATTACAGTAATTTATCCACACATTTGCACTATTACGTTTTAAGGAACTCTTCACACAAGTATTCATATTTTAAAACCTCCTGACAATATTTAAAATACTGAACTTTATTGTAATTGTCATCATCCTTAGATGTTTATGTTGTTGGTGTGGTTGTTCTTTAGCAATCTATTTATTTCACTAACTCTTAGGAATAGAGGCCAAATTAATTTGCAGCTACCCAACAGCTGTTTGAGATTTTGTCAGTCTTTCTGATACATTTTAGTGTGCTTTTGGATTATGTTGTTGTGTGCTTAATGCGTGTAATCCATGTCTGTATTAAAAGGATACTTGACCGCATTTGGTGTAAATAGCAGTGCCATCTAGTTGCATGAAGACAACCGGTAAATCAGCTTACAATTAGTGTGCTTCATTTTATCCGAGAGACTAGTACTAATCCATGGAACTAAGGATCAGGATAGCAATGCCTTCAATTAAATGTAGCATTGCAGTAATACCAAATTTATTCCCTGAATTCTGACAGTCAATTAAATGGAAATATGCATAATCCCAGTAGTGTTTGAATTAGTATAGTTGTAACATATAAAAGAGTGGAAAAATAAATAAATAAATAATTCTATTCTAAATAAAAATAATCAGCATGAGTAGATTTTAATTTTTGGTACCTATTGAGCAACTTCCTTAATCTCTTCCAGATGGGTACAAATACATTAACAGCTATTACAGGAAAAAAATTAAAAATAGAAATCTCTCTTCGGATTTTTATCACTAGGGTCATTTTAGTCAGTAGTTAAGTTCACTGCAGCAATTTATGGTACATGTAAAAGTCGGTATACTCTACAGTCACAATTCTGAGAACCTCCCACCCTATACTTAACACAGGAATGGGGTGGACAAAAGTGGCTTTAAAACAATGTTGTGCCTCAGATGTTCTCTAGATATTCAGCATTCACAGACCTGGCCTGCCTCCATTGCAAGCCCAGAAGCTGCTCTAACTTATTTTCTGGTACCTATGGCCCCATTTGGAACACAGTTTGCATAGATTAGCAGGAGTGCACGGCATTCCAGCCACAGCTTCTTCCTCCTTAGCCCACTTCTGTCACACACTCTTCCCTCAACCCCAACATAACCCTAGGCTGGTGGGTGTGATGGGGTTAAGTAAAGTATAGCACTACCCTGCAGTTCTATGTGAGTTGGAGAGACAGACCACATCTGAAAAAAAAAAAAAGTTTTTTTTTTCCAGAGACTAAAAAAGTCACTCACAAATTATTAGAATTAGAAATACTATAACGACTAATTGCATTTACACTTATATAAGATGATATTTTGCATACTGTCTATATGTGGCTGTATACACACCACCACAAACATATGTCCATTACGCTACATTAGGCCTTGTCTTACAGAATAAGATGATGTGACGTAATGTTACTATAAATGGAATTACACAAATGCTATAACTTACATTTAATGAGAAAACACTAATTTACAAAATTTGTGTAAGTAGCAGAAACTGCTATTAATTTATAATGTGTGTTTCTTTCCACAAAAAAGATTAATGATCCATTTCCTTTGCTCATTAACAATTGTCAACAGATAGAATGGTTCCTAAAAACCTTCAGCATATTTCCACTTTTTATCATTAGGTCAAATGTACATAGAAAATGTAATCCGTTACCTATGAACACAAGAACTGCTATACAAGCCACAGGAATAGCCACTCCAGTATTCTTCCTCTTGCAGTGGCCAGTACCAGAGGCTTCAGAGGAAGGTGCAGAAAGCCTTGCGGTAGGCAGTTATGGAATAATCTGCCCATAGGGAATGTTTCTTTAGAAAGTTTCATCAGTTAGAGGTTTGGTTATGCCATGAAGCATAAACAAACTTTTGAACTTGAGCATGGCCACAAGGTAATGTAAAACCAACATCCTGGGTGTGTCATCCAGAGCAAGGATCCAACCTGGGACTTCTTGATGTTAATTAATGAGCCTTTACTGCCTGAGTGCCTGAACTAAGAGATGTATCTGACAACCAGTTCTGCAGCAGGCTCATCTATCTATATCTGGCCTAGCCACCACTAGAGGAGGACAGAGTGCCACACTGAGCCAGCATGGCTTACAGTAAGAACCAAAATTCAAGCTGAAAAACTAATAAAGAAATGGATGTTTGCTTGAAATAATTCACAAATACATAATACAACACTGTAAACCCCCATATAACCACACTATGGATTAACCAAAAAGTGCAATTGTGCCCCCAGGTTTATGCTGTCTGTACCTATACTTCCTATATCTTCACTACATCATCATCAAGACCCCAAAAGTATCCCTTTTTAAAAGCTGCCAGTCTTGATGCTGAATGTAATTCTCCTCTTCACTGCTTTCCTGGATGTTGAACCAGAACACACCCTTGGTAAAGCCAGCCAGCCTGGAACTAGTCAAAATTAGGAGTTTGAGCACATTAATGCAATGTTTTCCGAGCTGGTAAACCAGCTCCCTTCATCGCCTGAAGCCTACTTATCAGAAGGTTTCAGTTGTCTTTCAAAACTGTACTGCAATGCTTGTAGAAATTGTGGTCAATCTATTGGTGAAAACATGGAGCTAGAAATGATACTAGATTATTTACATATCACAAATAAAGTTATGATGGAAGAAAATTAGGTATTTTATTGTTTGTGTTTTATTTCAGGTTGATATGTTTGTAAATATTTCAGTCTGCTAGATGTTGAGGTTTTATGTTATCTTGATTAGCACTAGCAGGAGAAACTCTTATAAAACCATATTCTATCAGAATAGATGATTCTGTCAAAACTGAAACATCACAAAAAGCACCTCTATTTTGACAACAATAGTTTTAAAAAAAAGTTTGGCAATGTCAAAATGACCCATTTTGACATTTTCTTTTAAAAAATGTTTTCATTTGGAAATTATTTTGTTTTCCTTTTTGATTTTGTATTATATAAACATCAGAACATTTTGAAATAAAACATTTTTTTTAAATTCCTTCACAGAATTTGTTTCATTCCATTTTTTTTAAACAAAGCCAAATTTCTAAATCTCAAGATCCTTCGCAAAATGGAACTTCAGTCCTCCACACAACTGTAGTCTTCGTATTAGGTTGACTTTACAATTAGCCACCATAACATTCAGACTACTTGGGGAAAGGTAGGTGGTCTGAATGTGACAAACAGCAGGATAATCTTTAACACATGGTAGGTTCTTATGTTGGCATTGTGCCTAATACTCTTGAATATCTTACATCTAAAATGTACCGTCTTTGTTTATGTTAGGCCTTAATACTTTTAAAGAGACATTGAGTAGTTAATGGGGTCCTCTGGATTTAAAGATTTGTTGTTTATTATATCCAGATTGTTTGGGTTTGTCTTAATGACATTCTCTAGCAAATCACCTAATTCCTGACCTGCTGTTAAACACATGAAACCCTTGTCTAGAAAACACCAATTGCATCTGAGTGAGACACAGTTTTGGCTCAACTCCTCCCATTCTGCTCAGAAAGAAAATGAAAAAAAATTTTCCCCTCGGAACCAGGGAGCACGTAGATGTACTTCTTTGCCCCTTACTTTTTAACCAAATGGATGCTCCTGTCTAGTTGAATGATTGAACTGGAATAGGAAAGGGAAAAGATGGGGAACCAGGAAACCGACAGTGCATTGTCCTTTCCACTAACCTTCCAGGGGGTTAAAAGCTCCACTTGAAAGTTAATCCTGACAGAGGTGGTGCTATGCTCTGAACCCTGGGACTCCTGTTTTTCTATATTTAACATCTTGGCAATTTTTTCCTGATACCACTTATCACATCTTTGTCACTAGCAAAGCCCAAATGAGAGTGTTTTGTTTGTTCTCAGAACTTGCTTCACTTCCTGCAAGAAGGAAAGAAGAATGCAGCTCTGCTGATGTGTGGGGAACAAAACATTTTGTGGGGAACAAAACATCACAGCACCACCAGGGATATGGACAGTCAGAATATCAGCTTCTAAGCAAGCCTCTGTTTCTGGAAAGCAAACCCCCTCTTCCCTCCCCCTCCTTTCCCTTCTCAGTTAAGAAGTCAGATTTAGTATTTTAGAGAAGCAGGGAGTCCAACTTCTTTTAGCCATAAACCTTGCAGGAATGGGGTTAGTGAAGGATGGGCTGAGGAGATTCCAAGAGTGTATAAGTTGTGCTCTGTGCATTGTTTCAGAACAGCCACACGAACGCTTTGTCTACATTACCAAGTTTTGTCGGCAAAAGTTATACTGCTTTAATTAAAGAACTTTAATTAAAACCACCGTTGCATGTCCACACTAGCTCCTTGTGTCGACAGAGTGCATCCACACTAAGAGCCTTTCCATCGACACAGAGAGCAGTCCACTGTGCAACTGGCTGCGGGGTGCTTTGGGAAGGGTTTGCAATGCCTCATGGGGCAGGTTCAGCATCACATGATGCAGGTTTCTCTGTCCCTTTGTTCCATGGGCATCCTAGTAGATTGTCAGCCACTTTTTCAACTAAAGTGTTGTGGGGGAGGGAGAGGAGAGTGGTATATCTGAGGTGAGGGAGACAGCAGGCTGTCCTAAGGCAACGGGAGGGGGACATCCCCCTCACATCAGCCCCCCGGCTCTGCTCAGCACAGCAGTCTCTCCCAAAGCAGCCCGCTCTGCCTTCATGCTTATGGTTCTGTGATTCCCTCCAAGTTCTCCAACAGCCTCCTTAGCTGCCTGAAGCACCATCCTGAGCAGCTCTGTGACCTCTCTGTTCTGAGGAATGTCAAAGTAGCATAGTCTCCCCCCACCGCCTGTAGCCAAGGCTGGCGTTACCAGGAGGCGAACTTGAGGCAGCCGCCTCAGGTGCCAGACTGGGGGGAGGAGGGGAATGCCACTAGGACCCAAAGTATAGAAAATTGTGTCTGCTGCTGGTGCATATGTATTCTCTCTGCTCTAGGTGCACAGAGATGGTGGAGTGCTGTGCTGAAGGAAGGAGGGCACAAGAGACATAACAGGCAGGCAGGAGAAAAGGTGAGAGGGAATAACAGAAAGCAGCAGGAACTGCAGGGAGAGAGAGGAGGAGCCTCTTATGTACCTCTCTAGTACCCCCAGGAGCGTGGACTGATTAAAACCAGCTTCTCAAGGAGCTTCCTGTTTCCTGCTGCTTCCCTGAACCCACTTGAGGAGAACAAGCAGTCAACTGAAGCAGTAGGAGCCAGTTATGCCCTTAAGATGCTGATATCTTCCCTCACTCAGGCCCTGCTACCAGCCTGCTTATTTGTCCCCTTCAATTGTGTGTTGAGAGCCATTATAGCTGGCACAGAACAGGAGTCATGAGTGAAGAAGAAAACGCCCCTCTGGGGCATCATTCAGAAAAAAGAAAGCAAACAAAGGAAGCTTTTCTATCTTAGCAGGAAGGAGCTCTCCTGAGATACATAGACACAAATGTTCATGGTGAGCCTTCCCGCTCCAGTGAGGATGTGAGTGGTGAGGAGATGCCTGATCTTCCAGTTAGTCAGAGTGCAGGTGACCTGGCAGCTACTGCAGCATCCATATCTCCATCTCAAATGGCTGTAACCATGCACTTTCCTGAAGAAAAGTGTAGAACAGAGAAGAGTGTGGTGGAGGCACAAGAAACAGCTGCTGCGGAGTTTAGTTCCTTAAGTCTAGATGATCCAGGATTGTGGACCCACTTGAGCAGTAGCCTGCGGAACTTCCTTTGTACTGCATGGGCCACGGAAAGTGAAAAACTTCATGTTCCACAAAAACACTGAAAACAGAAGTTTCCATCCAACACATTACTGGTGTGAAATCCTCAATGGTGACAAAGTGGAGAGGCCAGGGCTTATGTACTCAAAAACCCAGAATGCTGCATACTGTTTTTGTTTCAAACCCTTCCAGTCTAATGTCCCAGCCATATTGGGTTCTACAGGAACAAAGGACTGGAAAAATCTGGCTAGAAATCTGGCATGCCATGAGAAGGCAGCAAATCACCAGAGAGCATTCCACAGGTGGAAAGAGCTTGAGATGAGACTAAGGTTAAATGCCATCATAGATGATCAGCATCAAGAGAAGATTGCATCAGAGTCCCTTTACTGGCAAAATGGTCTGAAAAGGCTCATTGCCATTGTGAGAATGCTTGTTACCCAAAACCTAGCACTGCGTGGCACTTCAGATCAGCTGTATGTGCCAAACAATGGAAACTTCCTTAAAATCGTGGAGCTGATGGCTGAGTTTGATGCTCCAGGAGCATCTAAGAAGAGTCACCACCCAAGAAATGTACACACACCACTACCTTGGAAAAACAATTCAAAATTAGATCATACAGTTACTGGCAACAAAAGTCAAACAGAAGGTTGTGGCAGATCTGAAGTCAGCAAGATATTACTCTGTTATTCTGGACTGCACACCTGACATCAGCCATACAGAACAAATGACTTTAATGGTGCGTTTTGTAACAATGCAACCTAGTGAAAATGTCCCTGCAATGGTGACTGTCAGAGAGCATTTCCAGAATTTATTGACATTGATGATACTACAGGAGCTGGTATGACAAATGTGCTTCTTAAAAAGCTGGAAGATTCAGGAATTGCGATAGCTGACATGAGAGGTTAGGGCTACGATAATGGTGCCAACATGAGAGGAAAGAACAGAGGAGTGCAGACACGGATCCAAGAGTTAAACCCTCGAGCTTTTTTTGTCCCATGCAGTTCTCATTCATTGAACTTGGTGGCCAGGGATGCAGCATCAGCTTCTAGGACGCTGCTGAATTTTTTAATATAATTCAAAGCATCTATGTATTTTTCTCTGCATCAACTCATCGATGGCAAATTTTGAAGCAACATCTGGGAACATCCTCTCTGACACTGAAACCACTGAGTGCCACATGATGGGAAAGTCAAGAGGAGGCGATAAAGCCTATCAAACACCAAATTGGGAAGATAGATGATGCCATAGTTGCCATTGTGGAGGATAATGCTATGACAGGAACTGTTTGTGGGAGAACAGTGGCAGAGGTAAATGGAATCACCAGAAACATACATAACTTTCAAATTTCTGTGTGGCTTAGTGTTGTGGCATGACATACTGTTTGAAATAAATGGTGTAAGCAAGAGACTTCAAGGTGTTGACCTTGATATATCTAGAGCAATGGAACAACTGGACAAAGCAAAGTCATACCTACAGTCTTACTGGTCAGGTGAGGGATTTCAAAACATTCTGAAGAGTGCACAGAAGTTGCCAGAGGAACTTCACACCAAAGCTATTTTCCCAGCCATTCAAGAATGCAAGAGTCACCGAAGAACACCACATTTTGATTACAAGGCATGGGATAACCCCATAAGAGACCTCAAACAACAATTCAAAGTTGAATTCTTTAACCAGGTGCTAGATTGTGCAATACAGTCAGCTGAAGAACGTTTCATTCAGCTCAAGGAACACAGCAGTATATTTTGGATGTTGTATGATATTCCAAAACTCACTATACCTGAAGAAGACCTACACCAGCAGTGCAGGGCACTAGAGACAGTGTTGACACATGATGACATGTGCAATATTGATGCGAGTGATTTAGGTGATGAACTGAAAGCCCTTTCAAGATACATTTCAGCAGGATCAACTCCAAAGGCTGTTCTGGAATATATGTGCACAAATAAGATGACCACCCTCTTTCCAAATGCTTTTGTTGCTCTGAGCATACTTCTAACACTTCCTGTAACAGTTGCCAGTGGAGAACGCAGCTTCTCCAAGCTGAAGTTAATAAAAATACATCTACGCTCCACAATGACAGAGGAGAGGCTGGTCGGCCTTGCAACCATCTCAAAAGAGCATGAGCTGGCCCAGACTGTGGACCCTCAGCAGGAAGCAGTTCAAATCTTTGCAACCAAGAAGGCATGGAAAGCACCACTTTGATTATTCCAACAGGTAAAAGTGCCAGTGTTTACTATGCAGACAAGAAAAGTTACATTTGCTGTTCAGGCATTTGAAAGTTAAGTGTTACTTAAAATTTTTGAACAAGGCATTTTAAGTTGTTTAGTTTTCCTTTATTGGGGTAGGAAGCAGAGCAGTATCATGAGAGGAGTGGAACAGGAAGAAGGCAGAACTGAGACCTTTCAAAGTTTTGGCCCAAGCGAGCGGGCATGGGGGCATCATTTGAGCTCCCCACTTCAGGTGCCAAAATATTGTGGGCTGGCCCTGCCTGTAGCAGCTGTCTGCCTGCCACTGTGTTTCCAGTGGCAGAACAGGAGCATTCCATGCTAATGGTTTGCTCTTTGTTCCCCAAATGGAGCAGTATGCTCAGCTGTCCGATACATCCCAGAGCTTTGAAAGGGGAGGGGCACATGCCTGCATGGCAGCAGAGCTCAAAACAGTTAGTAGATTGGTGACAGGAGGCATTGTGCGATATTGGTGGAAGCCAATTATGTAGACAAAACAAACAGCAGTATCTACACTAATGCTTTGTCGCTTTAACTTTGCCGCAAAAAGCTTTATGCTTCTCGTTGCGGTGTTTTTGTTTTGTCGACAAAAGAGCAGAATTTTGCCACCAAAATTAGCTGTGTAGTGTGTACACCTCCCCTGTTTTTCAGCAAAAAACAGCTTTTGATGACAAAAAGTTGTAGTGTAGACAAGGCCTAAAAGCCACTGCTGGAACTTGACTTCTTAAGATCCTGGTTGGCTGCAAAGAACTGCCTTCTTTCTTAGCTAGAGTGGCTCTCAGCAAGCACGCCTGCTGCCTTCATATTACAGATTATAATTTAGTTATAGTATTTTCAGGAAAATGACTAATAATTAATTACAAAGTGCCAACATATAATACTGAAAAGAAGTGAAAATTCAGTGCAGATGTAATTTCCACTGATTGTTTGTACTCAGATCAAATTTACTTCTGAAGGCTCTGTGCTGGGGAAACAGAGTTCAGGGTCTAGAATGAAGTCCTGAAGTTGCTAAGCTCACTTTATAAAGGTTCCAAGGAGCAATTCAATTGCTTAGTCATATAGCAGAGAGGGCAGAAAGAGGTCACCTTGCATGTGCCATGACCCTGAAAGTCTCAAACCTGGGTCTGCTGGGTTTCTAGCAGACTATCACCTCCCTGCTCTCACCTGCCAGCTTCTACTAGCTGAGCAGGAGAGACCATGAAACCTGAAGTTATATCAGGAAGCCTTTCCTGGACCGGACTGGAGGAACACATTGAAGTCTGATTGGTCAGGGCCTCCTATTCAAACGCAAAGGGAAGCACAGGAAGTTGTCTGTACAACTGGGCTCTATGTTGGACCCTGCCTGCTTGCCTGATTCCTGAACCCTAGTTCCTACTTTCATGGTCTGTTCCTGAGCCTTTTCCCTGGTCTCTAAATCGGACTCTGACCCTTGGCTTGACTCCTGATTCTGACTCCTGCTCCAACTGTGAGACCTGGCTGCCTGTGCCTCAGCTCCGACAGAGAGAGAACCACATTTCTCCTTAAAGAATGAACACATCTTTACTATACAGTATTATGGTATTATTAGTACAGCTCGCATTCTGTATACCTTCTGTGAGATGCTGTTTTCCTTCGGGCATGTTAAAACTGAAGTCAAGGAGAATGTTTGTTGCCCCTACTGTGGCACCCCATTAATGATATGAGATCTGTTTTCCCTCTCATACAGGTTTTGTACTGCTCCTTAATGGAGTTACAGCAGAGTCTGGACCCACATGAGTAACTGAAATCAATAGCAAAACTCCCATTGCCTTCAAAGGTGCAGGACTGGACCATCATATCAGTGCAAATGAGAAGATGATTCATACCCTATACACTCAAATGTGCCTAAACACTGAAATCAAATCCATAAATGTGAATTTCTAGCCATGTATAGGTTTGTCTCACAACTAGTCTACACAAAATGTGTTCACTTTATTCTTACACAGTCCTCCCAGCAGACCCCCATCAGATTGTTGACCTAGCTGTTGTATCTTGATTTTAGGAAGGGATTTTCAAAGAATCCTAAGGGAGCTAAGTTAACTGTCCAAATATCATTGACATTCAGTCAGATAGGAGTGCTTAATAACTCTTTTAGACTACTTTGAAAAAAATCTCAGCCTTAAGCTCTTTCAGGTACATAACTAGCTTTTACTCTAAAAGTGGCAGGGAGTCCTGTGGCACCTTATAGACTAACAGATGTATTGGATCATAAGCTTCTGTGGGTGAATACTTACTTCGTCGGATGCATGTAATGGAAGTTTCCAGAGGCAGGTATAAATATGCAAGCAAGAATCAGGCTAGGGATAACGGGATTAGTTCAATCAGGGAGGATGAGGCCCTCTTCTTGAGCACCAAGGGAGGAGAAACTGCTTTTGTAGTTGGCTAGCCATTCACAGTTGGCGAGCTTTTACTCTTTGTTTGTTTAGTTCCAATAAAATTGTCAAGGTTCTAGGGTGCCAGTGGAATACAAACAATAAAAAATGTGTTTTAGTGTGAGATATGGAATTAATTTATTTTAATTTTCTAACTCGTTTAGAACTAACCCTACAGGCCCCCTACAGAGCACTCCACAGATATGGGGTTCTGGGTATAAGGAAAGGGAAATTGGTTAAAGGATTAGCCTCAGGAGAGTCAGATTCAATTTGGTGCTTCACCGCAGACTTCCTGTGTGACCTTGGACAAATTGTTTAGTCTCTTTGTGTCTCGGTCCCTCCTCCTCCCCCCCATCTATAAAATGGGGATACTAACACTTGCCTGTCTCACAGAGCGTTGTGAGAAGAAATACATTTAAAAGATTGAGGCACTCCGCTATTATGGTGAGGGGGTGCTCGACTCACCTCTAGGATGGCACCTTCTCCTAGTCACTCTGGGGAATAGCTCAAAAGGTTGACACATGATTGCATGCCATCTCTCTACCTCTCCCTCTAGGACTGCAGCCCCTCTCTCACTCTACAAGCTGCTTGCAGTCTCTTCATAGCTCAGCCCTCTGACAAGGTTACTATCTGCATTTTCCCTTTCTGGGGTAGTCCTTTAAAGTTTTTTTCCCCAGAAATCTTAGGCAGTCTCTCCATTCACTGCCCCATGGTGCTACTCCCTCAATGGCTGACAAGGGAACCCCGGGTCCACCTGCTATTCCAGGTTCCAGCTCAGGGACCCTGTAGTCAGCAGCTAAGATCTGTTCCCTTCCAGACCTTACTGCCTTTCCCCAAACCCTTTCCTTACCCTCTGGCATGCAAGAACTTTCTGGGTTTGCCAGCCTCCTAACTCTCTCCTCTCACGGAGTACCTGTTAGCTACCTGTCTCTGACTCTGCTGAGCCCTCCTCCTAAGAGGAGAATACAGACTTTCCCAGCAGCAGCAGCACTGTGTGCACTTTCCTGTCTTTATAAATCCAGCCAAGTTGGTTCCTCCTCAGCTGTGCTCCCTCACTCACTCAGGGGATTATTTTGATTCCCCTCAGCTGTGGCTTGTTGGGTTAATAAGCCCCATTATCAATCTGCATTAACCCTTTCAGGGCAAGTGTGGGGTGAACCTAGATAAGGTGGAAAGAAGGTAGGGTATGGGGAGGAATGTGCAACTCAGATGTGATGCCAAAGGGATACATATCCTTCCACTGGCCTGCATAGATCTGGCAAAAATATAATACGGTCCCACACTGCCTCATTTTTTTTTTTTATAAGGCCGCCCCTTCCTAGGAATACTAGAGGCAGTTGCATCCAGGGAAGACCCTGTTAGCTAAATGTGCCCTAGTGTCAGGGACATGTGGATAGCCCAAGCCAGGGGTATCCCTGGAGATCTTTCAAGTTTGCAGACTGGCCCTGTGGCCTTTTTTGTGGGAGCAACTCCCAACACGTCCCTCTGAAAAAAATAGGGAAATAACTCTGCAAAGGGATGGACCTGTGGTCTTTCTGTAGGAAGTACAGGATGGTGTATACCATGTTTTCCAGCAAACCAGAGATATTAACCTATAAGATTCATATACTTCTAAAAAATGAGTCATTCTTTTCTACAAAGCATTATTCCTTTAAGTATTCTCTCTGGAAGCAAGCACTTCATATAGTAAGATATAACATATATCCATGTTAAAATTATGATTCAGCATAGCAGTAATGTGTTTATACTAGGCCTCTCAATGATGGAGCCTCTCATAACCTATGAAGGCGTAAAGTACTGCAGTGTAGTTTACACAAGGCCATCTAAACGCCAGTATTTTTTGTTCAATTTAAAATGTTTATTTCTTCCTATACCAAACACCTGCTATACCGAAAGATGTTTTCAAATGAAACAGTTGTCAGGTAATGAGTGGGGTGGATAGGGACACAACTGCATATCTGTTTGTAGAGGACCTCTGGGTTTAAATAATCCACTGATATAACAATTCAATTCAACTATAACTAGTGCGGAAAAAAATCCTCTCTTTATTTAGATCATTTTAAGCATTAATGGAACAATAATTTCCTGCATTCCAAATAGGCAGCACCTTTTCAACATTTTTTTTGAGTATTTCTCTCACTTTTAAACACAGAAACTTCCCATTTCGAGAGATTGAACCACCCTGTTTTATAAGCTTTGATAAATGAGAACATTAGAGACATCCAACATCCTAATGAAAGTCCACACCTTGGTTTGGATGCCATCAAATATGCTACAGATTGTTTATTTCCCAGAGTGTGATAACTTGGAGAAAAATCTCATCTTTGATAATGGTGCTAAACAAGCATAACTTCATTGATATTTAATAGATAACATACTTAAAAAAACCCTGTTGGAGTATTATTTTTTTTACCCAACAGCTGTTCAGATTAAAAAGACAGAAGTACAAAACTGTATTGTAGACCTGAATTACACATCTAGTTTAAAGGATAAGAATCCCAGTAGCAGATGGTATTCCAGGCTGTCTAACATAGCAAAAAAAAAAAAAAAAAAAAAGGCAAGCCAATTGTCTGCCTTGATATTATAAATCAACAGATTGGTTACTGCTGAACACAAGGATTAATACATTAAAATCTGTGGGTTATTTTTGATAAATGAAAGAAGACAAATTCCCATTGTATACCAGGTATCATGATATAACTAGGATCTGTTCTCTTTAAAAAGAGTAAAGAGAGACATATTTATTTATTTTTGATTGTAAAGGCTATTCATGAAGTGCGTTTAGTGACATGAAACTGATTTTTTGGGGAAATGATAGTCTATGGGCTTAGCTTCTCCACTCTGTTGTGTCAGAGGTCAGATAGGGTAGAGTGGTAGGAGTAGAAGTAGCCTGATTCACAGCAACATGGTCCTGTAGCAAGTTAGAGCTGCACAGGAGTGACCTAAACTTATGTCACAGGCATAGGGTGTCTCAGAGACCTGAAACAACTGGAGAATCTGGCCTAGTTGTGTTTCACTCCACTAGGTCTCCTCCCACACCTGTCTGACCCAAGACTTTGCCTCAGAATGCCTGAAAAACTGAATTCTCTAATGGCTAAGTAAAAAACGTTATTCAGGGAATAACTACAAGAGTTGACACAGACAAAATCCTGTCATGCAACCTGAAGCCAGAGTAGTACTAGGACCCAGGGTATACTCTGTACTCTCTATACATGCTGGTGTGGAGAAACTCAATGGAACAGGACTTAGCACAAACACAGAACAGAGCCGAGCAAGGGAGGAGTTCCCACTTCTCTTCTAGGCTTGAGTAAGCAGTGTCCCCACACAGTCTCTTGGCTGGTGCAGGGAGATCCTTCTCTGCTGTTTCATCTCTTTTTAACTACCAGTATCGGTTCTGTAAATGACTCTCTTACAGCCTCTCCCCTTTTCATTACAGCAGTGGTGGTGGAGAGGCAGGATTTCAGTTTAAGGAAGTGTACTTTTGAATACTGAAGGGTATTTTTTTTTAAGTATAATGCAGTAGATCATGAGAAAGGCTACCGTTTCTAATAATGGAAGGCAATGTAAATCAGTGTACTCAGACACTACAGAGATATAATTGCCTAAAGAGATATGGCCAGGACTTCTTCTACATGTCAACAATTTCTATCTTTGCTGTTAGAGATGAGTTGAGGTTGATTATTTGTTACTAGTTGAGTAGAATCAAAATATGTTGTTGTGTTTTTAATGAGTGCAGGGAAGAACAGATAAACAAAGGGTGTGTTTGAATTAACTAAGGGATTGGAGTTTTTCCTTGGAAACAGAAAATAAAAGGAGTTAGGGAGCAGAAGGCAGAGTGCAGTATAACACACCTTTGCGTCATGTGCTTCTTTCTGGAAAACAGCTGCTTTGAATTAATTCATCAAGGGGATAATGATCCAACACATTATTTTCCCCTTCTGAACTGGAAAGTGTATTTAAAAAAGAAAGAGGTGTCTAGACAACTAATTAGGATAAGTGCCCCAAAAGAGCCCTAAACTTAGCTTCAGAGAACAAATATCTGATTTACATAAAGGACACTATTAATCTTTAAACATATTTTAAAATGAAATGATTTCACTGTCTTACTTAGGTCAAGGTTGTCACGCTCATTCTTGGTTGCATTTTTTGTGTAATCTGGAGCCTGAGACTAGAAAAATCAAGGACACACACAATCCTGGATCCATACTGGGTGGATCACATAGTGATGAGAATGAAATTGAAAGATTGAAGATAGCAATGTGTGTGGCTCCAACACAATAAATAAGGTCCTGATCCAGGAAATCACTTAAGCAGATGCTTGATCCCAGACTGTCTCCACTCCACAGCTGATGGTTTTTTGGTTTTTTGTTTTGCACAACCTACTTTTTTGGCCCAAACCACAGTATTTGACAGTAACCATTTAACGATTGGCCAGATATTACTCTCACAGTTAAGAAGGGTCTGTAATATGAGCTAGAGAACGTATGCTGATATATAGCTATATTTGAGCAGAAAGGTTTGGAAAATGAAATACATAGACAGAAGGCCTGATGGATGAGACATGGGGTTCCTTTGGGAAAATAAGACTATGACAGTTTATGAGCTTGTTCAATTTTAGACTATTCAGTTTGTTTTTATAATTTTATTTACAGTGATGTAATGTGAATATTTTCAAAGAAAAGTGGTTTGCACCTAGACTATATTTCCTCAAAAGGCAATACATATGGATCTGAATATAAGAACAGCTATGTTATTATATGTTGCTTAATTTATTATGTTCTTTGTTCTTGGGAGGAAAGAGGTCTGCTTGAGTAGAGTGTAGAATTTGATCCCATTGTCTGTAGAAGATTTTATTTTTTATTTCCATGAAATCATGTACAATTCTTCATCAGTTCTGACTCTTTCTAAGCAGTTCTCAAAATTATTTTAATCCATTTTCTCTTAAATCATGCAAGGATCTCTTACAAAATTACTCATATGGTGGATTATGACACTGGACGCATCTGTAATAATTCAGTGACATGTAAAAAGGGTATTTCCCAGTAGTGACTTAGCTACATATGTTTACTCTTATTACTATTATGATTATGTATTATTTGTACTACTACTAAAGATTCAGTAGGTGTCTATTAGCTATCTATTGATCTGTGTGTACCTTAGCATTCTCAGTTTTCAATCTTCTGTACAGTATGTATGTAAAGATTGTTGTTTACAGTGTTTTTCAAAATGGGTTTTTCTTCAGGAATATGGACTTAATCCGTTTTGGTTGTCTTCCTTTATGTAACTGAGAACTGTAGAAGACCCAGGGTCAGTGTAATGGACAAACATAGGCCTTTTGATATCATAAAGCAAAAGATATGTGCTCTCCTCCATGGTAATAGATTTTCAAAGGGTCATTGCTGATCTCCTGCAGCTTTGGGGCTCTGCAGAATCTGATGTTTGGGTAACTTACCAAATGCGTAAGATCAGTAGAAGATCCAAAAATATACATCTGTTTATCTCCACTAAAGTACAGAATGTAGCATCTGTGCAGCACTTAGCACATGTTCGTGATAGGTTCAGCCTATGGATCTGTCCATTTATTTTCATAAGCTTCTGTACAGGATTATGTAACAGTGTATAGATTTAGCCAGCAGCACATTCTATCTGCTCCCAATGACCTGCACTGATTGTTGTATTCTCTGGGAGCAGGCTGGCTTATAAAACCCAGAATGACCTAGGACTAGTCTATTCCAGAGATCACATTTCTTCCTGCTGTGGTAGGGATAGAGATACAATTTGTGGAAGTGTTAGAATTAAAACTCCCTGCTTTATCAGACAAAAAGCTGCTGAAAAGGCATACCCCAATTCTTTGTGAAGGGTTCTCAACTCAGTAATAATCCCCATCTCTAGCGCTCCCCTGAAATAGCCCAGTTCTGTTGATCTTTATGGCATGCTGCATTTTATGGCATGCTTTATGCTTTATTGCATGATCTTTATGGCATGCTGCATCTATTTTGTCAACTGTAGATCAAATGCAATCAATATTAAAATAATTTAGTTGGCCATATGTTAAAGGTATGTAGATACCTTGCTTTTATTGATTCCAATGGGAGTTAAGTACCTAAATACCTTTAGAATCTAGCTCTTAATCCTGTTTAGCAAAGATTATAATTTAAAAACCTTGACAACTCATAATTTAGGTCCTGATCCTGCAAATCCTTACTCACATGCTTAATTTTATACATGTGTGTAATCCTACCTGGATCATAAAGCATAGCAGGTGCTTAAACGTTCACAGTTATACTTCCATTCCCCATTCTCCTTCTCCTGACCAATATTTTTTCCAAAGTTATCTTTGAAATCCAAACCCACAATACTGTCCCTATGTTGCAAGACTAAGGTTCAAATCCTGTGGAGGATTAAAACACTTGCTTATATTTAAGTTACATGGCACTATTCACATGCTTAAAATTAAGCACATGCATACATTTTTTTCAGAATGAGGATTTTATATTAGTCTCAGACACTGGGACTTGTGCTCCTAAATCCCTTAGGTGGTTTTGAAAATCTCCTGCATAGCTACAGTGACATTGCTCAATATTGCAAACCCCCAAAAGTTATTTAAAAAAAAACAAAATATGAGTCATTCCCCAAAATCATGAGATGCACGCAAGCATGATGAGATTTAAAAAAAAGGTTAAATCATATTTTATTTGATCTTGATTTTTCAATTCCCTCCAGTGTGTGATCTAGCTCTTTGTCACGCACACCAATCCCAACTTATTTTGCTTCTCAAAAATCCACACCTGCCCCCATCTTGTGACCAAAATAAAAAAAATCTTTTAATGTTCATATAGTTATACACATTCATATGAAGCATTACTTGGTGGTGCCAAAGGCTTCCAGCTTCTTTCCCCCTCCCCCCCCCCCAAAAAAAAACCTAGTCAATTCTGTGCACCCTCCAATCCCACATCAATTATGCCCTCCCCACCCCAAATCATCATATCAACTCTGGTTGCCCAGCTCCCAATCAGCCAGTTTTGTGCTTTCCAGGCGTTACATCTACCTCAGTCCCCAGATCTTCACTAACTCTCCCCACCCAGCTATGCACAGTTCTGCTGCATGCCTTCCTGAGCACAACATCAGCCCCTTGCCCCCCGTAATACACCTCTGCTCTACCTACTGCTGTTCTTCACCACCCCACCTCCTGTCTTGGGGAGTGTGGGTGGCTGGCTCTAGCATGGTCCTCTCCTTCCTGCTCACAGGCCTGGTGTTGCACTGATGGACAGGAGATGAGAGGAAGGAGAAGAGAGGAGTAGATAGAAGCCAAGCAACTTTTCACAGTTGAGGGGAATAAGGTGCTGTTCTGATCTGCTTGGCTAAGAACAGAAGAACAGCCTTACTGGGTCAGGCCAATGGTCCTTCTAGCCCAATAAGCTGTCTTCTGGCAGTGGCCCATGTCAGGTGCTTCAGAGGGAAATTAATAGAACAGGCAATCATCAAGTGATCCATCTCCTGTCGTCCACTCCCACCTTCTGGCAAACAGAGGTTAGGGACACTCAGAGCATGGTATTGCATCCACGTCCATACTGGCTAATAGCCATTGATAGACCTATTCTCTATGAACTTATCTAATTGTTTATTGGACCTGTTTTAGTTGACAACATCTCTTGGAGAAAAGGAGTACTTGTGGCACCTTAGAGACTAACCAATTTATTTGAGCATAAATAAATTGGTTAGTCTCTAAGGTGCCACAAGTACTCCTTTTCTTTTTGCGAATACAGACTAACACGGCTGTTACTCTGAAACATCCCTTGGCAAATTGTTCCACAGGTTGTCTATGCATTGTGTGACGAAGTATTTATTTCTGTTTGTTTTAAACCTGGTGCCTTAATTTCATCGGATGACCCCTTTTCTTATTCACTTTCCTTATTCACTTTCCCCATACCAATCAAGATTGTATAGACCTCTATCATATCCCCATTTAGTTGTCTCTTTTCCATGATGAAAAGTCCCAGTCTTATTAATCTCTCCTCATATGGAAGCTGTTCCATACCCCTAATCATTTTTGAGATGGGGCAACCAGATCTGCATGCGGTATTCAAGATGTGGGCATACCATGGATTTACATGGTGGCATTATGATATTTTCTGTCATTACCTCTCTCTTTCCTAATGGTTGCTAACATTGTTAGCTTTTTTGACTGCCGCTGCAAATTGAATGGATGTTTTCAGAGTACTATCCACAGTGACTCCATGATCTCTTTCTTGAGTGGTAATGGCTAATTTAGACCCCATCATTTTGTATGTATGGGGAGGGATTATGTTTTCCAATATGAATTACTTTGCATTTATCAACACTGAATTTCATCTGCTATGTTGTTGCCCAGTCATCCAGGTTTATGAGATCCCTTTATAACTCTTCACAGTCTGCTTTGGACTTAACTATCCTGAGTAATTTTGCATTGTCTGCAAATTTTGCCCCCTCACTTTTCCCAGATCATTTACAAATGTATCAAACAAATCCCAGTACAGACCCTGGGGGACACCACTAGTTACCTCTCTCCATTCTGAAAATGGACTATCTCCTCCTAGTCTTTGTTTCCTATCTTTTATCCAGTTACCGATCCATGAGAGGACCTTCCCTCTTAGCCCATGACTGTTTATTTTGCTTAAGAGCCTTTGATGAGGGACCTTGTCAAAGGCCTTCTGAAAGTCTAAGTACACTATAACCACTGGATCACCCTTGGCCACATGTTTGTTGATCCGCCTCAAAACATTCTAATAGATTGGTTTCAGAGTAGCAGCCGCGTTAGTCTGTATTCGCAAAAAGAAAAGGAGTACTTGTGGCACCTTAGAGACAACAAATTTATTTGAGCATAAGCTCACGAAAGCTCTAATAAATTTGTTAGTCTCTAAGGTGCCACAAGTACTCCTTTTCTAATAGATTTGTGAGGCATGATTTCCCTTTACTAAAGCTATGTTGACTCTTCCACAACAAATCATGTTAATCTAGGTGTCTGATAATTCTGGTCCTTTCTATAGTTTCAATCAATTTGCCTGGTACTGAAATTAGGTTAACTGGCCAGTAATTACTGGGATCCTCACTGGAGTGTGTTTTAAAATTGGCATCATGTTAGCTATCCTCCAGTCATCGGATACAGGAGCTGATTTAAATGATAGCTTACATACCACAGTTAGTAGTTCTGCAATTTCATATCTGAGTTGCTTCAGAACTCTTGGGTGAATACCTTCTGGTCCTGGTGACTTATTACTCTTTAATTTATCAATTTGTTCCCAAACCTCCTCTAATGACAGCTCAATCTGGGACAGTTTCTCAGATTTGTCACCTAAAGAATGTTTTAGCTGTGGGAATCTCCATCACATCCTGTGCAGTGAAACTGACACAAAGAATTCCTTTAATTTCTCTGCAATGGCCTTATTTTCCTTGAGTGTTCCAATAGCACCTCAATTGTCCACTGGCCCCACTGATTGTTTAGCACACTTCCTGATTCTGATGTATTTAATTTTGCTGTTTCTTTTTGAGTCTTTGGCTAGTTGCTCTTCAAATTAGGGATCAAAGCCTTGTTAAGAAGCTTTCAGCCTTTCCTACTGCCTACCTGTTGTTCGTGCTCCCTCTTGCTTCATCTAAAATGGTATTAGATGCTCATCCTCCCTCTCCCATAACTGCAAACTTTTCTGTTTCTGGGGGGGTGGGGGGGGGGGGACGAGAGCATTATCTACACTTAGTGCTATGTTTGTCTGTTCCTATCTAGGAGGCAGAGAAGTGGGTAAGGCAGCTCTTCAGATGGGATTTTCCACTTGACACGTCTGAAAGTTGCATGTTATGTAGACCTTCCCGAGACTGGCTGCAGCAGGAGTCAAAATCATACTACTCACAGATGCAAAACTATTACTGTAGCCCCAGTACAGTTCTATTGTAAGATTATACTCTCCTTACAATGTGTGTGATAATCAAGGTGGGCCATTTCCAGCACAAATCCAGTTTTCTCCCAGCCCCCCCCCCCCCCCCACAAACCCACTCTTCTGTTGGTAATAGCTTATCTAAAGTGATCACTCTCCTTACAATGTGTGTGATAATCAAGGTGGGCCATTTCCAGCACAAATCCAGTTTTCTCCCAACCCCCCACCCCCCGCACAAACCCACTCTTCTGTTGGTAATAGCTTATCTAAAGTGATGACTCTCCTTACAATGTGTATGATAATCAAGGTGGGCCATTTCCAGCACAAATCCAGGGTTTAACAAGAACGTCTGAGGAACAGTGGGGGTGGGGGTGGGGGCCCCGCGGGGAAGGAATAAACAAGGGGAAATCGATTCATTATAAAAAGTAACCTATTTCCCCTTGTTTATTCCTTGCCCCCCCCCACACACACACACTCTGTTCCTCAGACGTTCTTGTTAA
Source organism: Chelonia mydas (assembly GCF_015237465.2). NCBI lineage: Eukaryota > Metazoa > Chordata > Testudines > Cheloniidae > Chelonia > Chelonia mydas. The sequence goes on from NC_057852.1 coordinate 47,578,867, forward strand.
ACCCTGAATTTGTGCTGGAAATGGCCTACCTTGATTATCATACACATTGTAAGGAGCGTGATCACTTTAGATAAGCTATTACCAGCAGGAGAGTGGGGTGGGGGGAGAGAAAACCTTTTGTAGTGATAAACACCCATTTTTTCATGGTCTCTGTGTATAAAAACATCTTCTGTATTTTCCACAGTATGCATCCGATGAAGTGAGCTGTAGCTCACGAAAGCTTATGCTCAAATAAATTGGTTAGTCTCTAAGGTGCCACAAGTACTCCTTTTCTTTTTGCGAATACAGACTAACATGGCTGCTACTCTGAAACCTGTCATTATTGCAGCAGTTTCCATGGGCCCTGTACAGCGGACACGTTATTAGTATATGAAGCCAGAAACCTCATAGGGCTGCATACAGGTGCAACACACAGGCTTGGCCTATTGAAGACAGTCAATGAAAGAGTGAAAACAGAGAAATACCGAGAAATACACAGTTTTGAACTAAGAAATTTCAGAGCTATTAAAGGGCTAGAGCAACGTGTTTAAATTACCAGCAATTAATTAATTGCCCTATTCTTCTTCTTGTGCTGGAGCTACATATTTATTACTCTGGGGCTGTAGTAACCCACTTGCAATGATCCAGTGTTTCCAGAATGGGTTTATCCAAGTGAGATCAAGTCCTTCTAGTACAAGGAAGCAGAGACTGTTGCGGTAATAGGAAAAATGACAGCAGATAAAAAGCTACGTTAAGATGGAGTTAAGGTTGACTGTATGTATCGATAACCAAAAAGGTAAAATAAAACAAAAAAACACATGGTAAAACCCAACAATCACAAATCCAGTTAATTCAGAATTAAAATTGCACTTAAAATAAATCCAAACATGTTAAGGTAAGAATTGCACAGTCAAGATACCTGAACAACCTCAAATCTGCCCTGCAATAATAGTGTATGTTTAGAAATAATTTGAATTATTTGTACTGTATTACACATTTTCTTTATCTTTTAATAAGTAGATTTAATACACGGTTTTGAAGACCAGACATATGAGTCATTCTAATGTCTTACGAGATAACCCCTATACCATCAAAGTGTCCCTAAACACACTTAATATGTCTCTAAAAGAGCCAATATGACCTTGGATGTATAAACTGGGGAATACTGGGTGGGAATAAGAAGGTGGAACTAATATATATGGCATTACTGGAATGCTATGTCCAGTTCTGGTGTCCTTGTTTCAAAAAGGATATTGAAAACCTGAAAGGGGTTCAGAGCTTCACGAATGATTTGAGGTCTGAAAAAAATCTGCCTTACAGTGAGACTAAAGAAATTTACTCTATTTAATTTATTCAAGAGAAGATTAAAAGAGACTGGATCACAGTCTATCAGTACCTGCACAGGGAGACGTTCTGATAGTAGGAAGCTATTTAATCTTTTAATTCAGGCAAAAATAAAGTACAAGTTTTCAACAGTAGGGTAATTAGCCCTTGGAACAACTTACCTAGGGAGGTGGTGGATTCTCTAGCACTTGAAGTCCTTCAATCAAGATCGAGTGTCTTTCTAAATGATATGCTGTAGCTCAGCCAGAAGTTATAGGCTTGATACAGAAATCACTCTGTGATATTCTACGGGCTGTCTTACACAGGAAGTCCCTACTGGCTTTAAAATCTATTTAAAAAAAGAATCCATTAATACTATTCTACTCCACCTTTATTAGGATACCTCTGGTTAAGCACCAATTTTTTTGTTGGTCCCTGGTTGGTTTCTTATGCCAGGTTTCACTGTATTCTGTTGCAAGTTTTTAAAATACCTTATATTTGTTTTAAAAGGGATCATCCTATACAATAGTTAGTGCATGTACTTGTGTAGTTGCATTGACTTTGATGGTGCTAATTATGGGCCAGTCTGTCACCCTTATTCATGTCGAGGAATGTTTAACTCTGGAAGTCATCCCATTTAAATCAATGTATGATTCATATAGTAAGGTGCTACTCAGTGTGAGTAGGAGCTGAAGAATAAGACTCTATATGAGTAAGAAAATGTTTTCCCCTAATTTCCATACTTATCCAAAGCATTCATTTTTTTAAAAAAATGATTCAGCTTTGAAATTTAAATGAAAGGACTATCTTCAAAATCCCTACATACAGAAGTTTGAAAGACACATAAAAGTTTGTATTTACAATGTTGTTTGCTACCACTTTGTTAGTAAAGAGGCAATTTGTTTGTATAATTAATCAGTCGAAATATTCCCCAAGGATTTTTTTTTTCCAGAAAGATATCTTTTGTAGTTCACCAGTAATGAAAACATTTCATCATGGCTTTCTGGCATGACTGATAGTCTTTGTTGAATTTTGTTGAAGGTTTTTTGTCTAAGCAGTGCCGTGAGCTCTTTATTCACTTTCATGGGATCTAGAACACTGCTTTAATTCTTTACTAGTAACAGGTGTTTCCTCTATAGGAAACCATTAGCTCCACATTTTTAAACAATGCAGATCTGATTTTGATTTCAGACTTGAAAGTTTATGCTTTTGTATTTTTTTAAAAAAAAGCTAGATAACACATTAAATAATTTACAAGTACATTAAAAATGCTAAGACAGACAATTATTCAAACATTAAAGGATGGATTCAGAAAACAATTCTTCACCATTTATTTAGTGTTTCTAAAGATGTTCTTGAAAAGGTGATGGGATTGCTCTAAATAAGTTGCATGTTTTTATCTATTTAACATTCTTTTTTAGTAAGTGCAGGTGGTAAGGTTTTTTGATATATTTCTAATGGAAGGCTCAGACTGAAGGGAAACCTCAGGGAAAAGCAACTTCTCTTGTTAAAATAAAGTTATCACGGTTATAAATATAGGGAGGAAACTGAATGAAACAGTTCCCTTATTAAATAGCTACTCTTTGTGCCCAGGGGGCACAGAAGCAAAAAGATAAACATGAAAGAAAGAAGAGTTAGAATTGAAGAGAAATTTGCCATGCAATAGGCACCCTTTAAAAAACAATAGAGTCTGGTTAACACTGATTCCAGTACTGCAATATCTTCCTATTCCAAATATAGGAAGTTAGATACTACAGTTATTGCAGGTATTTTGGTCAGTGAATGCTGAGTTTGTAAATGTGTTCACTATAAGTGAAGTGCTATAGGGAGGGTTAAAAAAATTGAAAGCTAAAAGCAAGAGTGTTCAGATTCAGAAGGTTTGATTGTCTGAAAAGAGCCTCACATTATTATATATAGTAACTGGGGGCTAATAAGCAGGAAAGTTATATAGCTTTCTTTTGTATATACCCCAGCAGGCCACATAGGACAACATCAGATTGACCTCTCTGGGAGATGTAGAGAAATGAAAGTATCCATCCAGATTCATGCCATATAGCAGTTATGATCCTGGTTTGAAATGGAGAAAGTTCCTAACCCCTGTTCTCTGCATACCCCCTCCCTAGCTCCCTCTACCCTATTCTGTCAGTTGGAAAAGAGGGGTCTAAGCCCTGACCGAGTTCCTAAAAGAAATACCAACATGCACCTAAGTGAGTGTACATGTGAGTGCATGCAGGCTATCTCCCCTACTTAATCCATCCTTTCAATAGTCATGGATGGAGCAGCATTGCACCAGATAAATGGGTGAGTCTGTCCTAGCATTCCTGCTACTTCCAAAGAAATGGACTGTGCCCAGCTGTGGGACTTCCTTCTTTTATCTGTGTTTGTCTGGGGAGTCTTTTGCCACATGTATTTACTTTAGCCACATGGTGTTTTAGGATTTCTCTCTGACCGACTCTCATAAGTCAGTAAGGGAAGAGCTCATTCCCTGATGAAAACAGGAAAGGAGGCACTGACATACTGAGTGCATGTGCGGATGTTATTCTCAATAGTCTGATCATCATATATGGAGTGTGTGGACAGAAGTCTCATGAGGAGAGGGCACACTTGTGAAGCCACATTATCAGTATTATGCAAGTATTGCTGAGACAATATCACAAGGAATTTAATCACAGTGGCAAGAGAATGTCAAGATTTTTATTCCACCTACAGTAGCTAAACTTAAAGGTAGAGACTAGAAAAATGAAAAGAGCAGATAGAAAACAGCAAATGGATGAAACCTAAAAAATGTGGGATTCTATGGACGAGGAGATCTTGATAAGGAGGAGGAGTCAGTTCTTGAGAGAGAGAGAAAAAAGTATTCGGATAGGCAGCAGAGGAAACATAAACAGGAAAAACAAGATTCAACATAGTTATAGAGTGATCTAGGAGAGTGGAGTAGTCCACGCTACTGAAGACTGCATTGTTAGGAGAAGGATAGAGAAAGAGCTATTAGCAGCGTAAAGTAGAAAGTGATTAAGCATGTGAAAATAAGTTGTTTGCATGATGTCACCCAGTTATGCATAATAATTAGTTTTAAAATGATCCAATCCAGAGGAATGTACTCTTTCTGGAATGGAGACTAAAGGGGAGTGAGATTTTTTAATTCAGGAATTTTAGTTAAGTGTTGATGTGGCCCACCATTCTCTATCAAATACTATTTCCGTAAAATATAACTCAACACACTAGAGACCCAGCTGTGCTGAATCTGATTTGATCAACCATTTTGGTTCATTGATGATCACATAGACTTCAAGTTCTGAGGCACTTCTGGTGAATGGTCATCAGTAGCAAATGAAAATATATATGATTCATCTAGTTACAACATTGAAACAGAAGCTGGTAAAAATATATCCAGACATTTACAAAGTAACTGAGAGGTCCCTAGTTTGAGCTGCACGTAAGGTCTGAATTTCTGGAATATATAGCTGTCCTATTTGACTTTTTTTTAAGTCAAGCTCAACATTATATCATGTGAGTGAATAAGGAAGAGAAGAGGAGGGGGAAGAAGCTTTTAATCAACAATTAATATCCATTAAAAAAAAACACTAGTTGTAAAACAAAAGAGGCAAGGACTGGATGATTAGGAGCACAATTCAAATCAGCTAATATAATTTACACTTTTAAATCTCAAATTGTATATACATTAATTATTCCCAATAAATAATAATAAGTTAATAATTTATTAATTGTTAACTGTTTCCTGCATCATAAATACTTTATATTTATTCAACTCTTATATTAAAATCCTACCTTCTATAACTACATCAGTGCTTTCTGCATAACACACTTACTGTCATTAATTGCTATATTATGATTACATATACATATGACATTATCTCTTGTACACCTAGAGAGCTATCTCTTGTAACCTAGAGAGCATTGGAGTTTGGTTCAGTGGAGGGATAATTGGTCTTGGCAACAATGGTACCATTAGCAGACCGTTTTCTTTTTATCTCATCAAACAAGCAAAACATGGTCAAATAATTATTAAGCGGGTGCGTAAGTGATGTTTATCTGAGGTCTTACTCACATAATTAGAACGTAAATAGGATGTCACTAAAATTGCACCATCAGGCAGCTGTGAGGAAAACAAATTATACATATAGCCAATTTATCAAAACTCTGTATACAAACAAGTGTTATCTAAGGCCTCATTGATCAAACCATTTAATTAGGAGCTAGAAACTGGTAAAAAATTATAAAAGATGTGAACCATTTGGGCAAAAAATATTGAAAGTGTCCAATTTCTAAAAAAGGTATTTTTAAGCAAATTCATTTACAAAATTTTTACCATCTCTACCAGAAATGCACAATCAGCTATCTCCCTTTGCAGTAAACAATACACTACCAGTGGCTGTGAATGTTACTACTCACAAGAGCTGATTTCACAATGGCCATAGGACCCTGAAACAGAATACAATGGAGACATATTATCCCAAAGAAACCTTTCCAGAAAAAAAATAAAATAAAATAACTGTGTTGTGAATAAGGCACATGTCTGGGAGTAGAGAGATGTAAATTGACTTTTGTCAAGAGATTTGGGTCATGTGCCATGTGTTGTGTCTGTGGCCTTCCAGTAAAGCATCAGACACAAACTGCATTTTCTTATCATAAAATCATAGCAATGTAGGGCTGGAAGGGAACTTGAGAGGTTATCTAATCTAGCTCCTGACAGGTATTTGACTCACCTATTCTTAAAAACCCTCCAATAATGGTTATTCCACAACCTCCCTTGGAAGCCTATTCCAGTGCTTAATTATCCCTATAGTTAGAAAGATTTCCCTAACATCTAATCTCAATCTCCCTTGCTGCAGATTAAGCCCATTACTTCTTGTGCTATCTTCAGTGGACATGAAGAATAATTGGTCACTGTTCTCTTTATAATAGCCCTCAACAAATTTGAACACTTATCAGGTCCTCTGTTAGTCTTTTCTCAAGACTAAACATGCCCATTTTTTAAAAAAACTTTCCTGGTAGGTTAGGTTTTCTAAACTTTTTATAATTTGTGTTGCCCTCCTCTGGACTCTTCAATTTGTCCACATCTTTCTTAAGATGGGACTCCCACAATTGAACACACTACTTCAGCTGAAGCCTCACTATTGTTGAGTAGAGCAGGACAGCTACCTCCATCAACTCTTACAGAGGACACTCCTATTAATACTCCCCAGAATTATATTAGCCTATTTCACAATTGCATCACATTGTTCACTTGTATTCAGCCTGCAATCCACCATAGCCCCCAGATCCTTTTCAGCAGTACCACCATCTATTTTTTCCTTCCGAAGGGAATGACTTTGCACTTGTCTTTATTGAATTTCAGATTGTTGATTTCCGAACAATTCTCCAATTTATCAAGGTCTTAACTTTCTAATCCTGTCCTCTAAAGTACTAGCAACCTCTCCCAGTTTGGTGTCATCCACAGATTTTATAGGCATGCTCTCCACTCTATTATCCACACCACTAATGAAAATATGTGATAGTATTGGACCCAGGACAGACCTCTGCAGGAGCACAATAGATATGTTCTATCAGTTTGATAGTAAATCATGTCAATTACTCTTTGAGTATGCTCTTTCAAACCAGTGTGAACCAACCTTAAGTAATTTCATCTAGACCATATTTCCCTATTTTGCTTTTCAGAATGTTACATGAGACTATCAAAAGCCTTACTAAAAATTAAGAAACATGACATCTACAGCTTCCCCTTATCCACTAGGCCAGTAATGCTGTCAAAGTAGTAAGCTAGATGGTTGGCATGATTTGTTTTTGACAAATCCATATTGGCCATCATATATCACCCTATTATCCTCTAAGTTCTTACAAATTGATTGCTTAACAATTTGGTCCAGTATCTTTCCAGGTATGGAAGTTAGACTGACTGGTCAATAGTTCCCTGGGTCCTTATTTTTAAAGGTAGATACTATGTTTGCCCTTCTCCAGTCCTTAGGACCTTACTCTTGCTCCATGAATTATCAAAGATAATCTGAGATTATTTCAGCTAGTTCTTAAATACCTGAGTGTGCCTTTCATCAGGCCCTGCTGACTTGATATTTTGCTTTCCTTTCTCTGTCCTCTTTGTACAGTTTTTTTTTTCTTAAAAAGTAATAGCACAGGACTTTATAGTTATAGAACCTGAGACTTCAAGGGCTACATCTAAAATTGATTCTTTCCCCCCGTCCTATAACAAGCACATTTGATACCTTTAAGGTGATTGATCCAAAGGTCATTGAAGATAATGGGATCTTTCCAGTAACTTCAGTTGGTTGTTAATCTCATTGACATCTCCCTTATTAGGTGCCTAATTCAGTCTTTGTGGACCCCAGTTTTGTTCCAGTGATTTTGTAGGCATGTAAAAGTTAAGTGCCATGATGCTCAGTGTCACAACACTGAAGTTCCTCTGTGGATCTGGTCCAAGAGACTTTCAAGGAAGAGTTTTCCCACTTAAAGTTCTTCAAAATCTCTAGAGGGTAAGTAAGTATGTTTGTTAAAAGGAAGACTTTATTTATCTTTATATATTTTGATCTTTTCTTTTGTCTTTACTTTTATATCTTTTTAGTACTAAAGTATTTTTTATTGTTTGCTACAACAAGTAAAACAAAGTTTTCAGAGAAACCATGGACCTAAATTACTGTTGATGTCATAGCAGAAACAAATGGGGGTAACCTGAGAATTATAACGTCCTAAAAGCCCTACCCAAACCTCACAAGAGCTCCCAACATTACTGCTGCTTAACCATTTCATCACCCTGTTTTTGTCTCATTCTATTCCTCTTTGACTCCCCCCAGGTAATCTGTTTGACTGGGAATGGCTGTTTCCTAAAGTACATAGCCTTAGAGAATGTTTTTAAAAGGATGTGAATTGTGAGTGTAAGGTATTAATTTCTATCAGGAAATGTAACCATAGAAGAAGCATGTGGTTCTGAAAATTCACTCTTATTCCTTATTTAGCAATAACCAAACTGATCTGTTAAAGCTGTTGACACAGAATTGCACACACTATCCTTAGTATCTAATGCTAAGTAATCATGTAACTTTAATGAATATAATTCTTCCCTTGTGTAAGCTCATATAAGTCAATGAAGCTACACAAGGGATAGATTTGGTCTCTTATGTCTAATCAAGTGAGTAAACTAGGCAAATACCGGTATAGCTACAGCAAATTAATGTCCATTTAAGAATTAGAAAAGTGAATCATAAAGTATTAGGTCTTTAATGTCTGTGAATAAAATCAGACTTTTTATGTCAGAGTTACCTGTAGGCAAATCTAAAGGACATATGTTTGCATTGTTTTCTCTTTTTCCCAGTGAAATGATAACTGCTGCAAAGCATGACCTGTAGATAATAGCTTAATGAAAACTCCTTGTATTTCATTCTTTCATCCGTTTCCAGTCCCTTCTGAACCCGAATCATTAGCAGATATTAATACACACAAAAAGTTGTTACAGTATTATTGAACTTTTTGTATTCAACTACAATACCATAAAGACACAGCTGTCTAATATTTCTCATCAGAATACTTTAAAGAATGTGAGCATTTCCTGAAAACTCCTTCACAATATTTTGGAGATTTGCATATATGATTTATTTCATAGAGCATCCTTGCAAAAGAGTATCACAAAACAATTTAACAAGAGACATGAAGTTAAAGAAAAAAGGAGGTTTTTAAGGTGAGATTTACAGAGAAGTGACAAATTAGTTTAATGGGAGATAATTCCAGAGGGGTGAAGTAACTCCAATGGCAGACCTCTCACAAGAAAAAAGGAAGTGAAGATTGGAGGCTGAGGTAAGTGTATGGAATTAAGGAATATTTAAATGTGTCATCAGAAGTGTAGTTTAAGAGTGTGGACATGAGAGTCACCTTTATGAAGTGTCTGGTTACAGTACTATGGATCACTAATGTGTCAGGGGGGAAAGATTAGGACAGATCAGAAGAATAGGAATTACATTAAGATTGGAAATGATTAATTCTTTATTAAAGATTTTGGAGTCTTGTGATGATAATTGACTGACATATATGAGGAATTATACTATGAATCACACCTCTAAATCTTACTGAGCACTTACTTGGGCATTAAGTTCTTATAGCCATATCAGACTTTGCCTAGTATACTGAGTTGATTAGATATAAGAGGGTAAAATTATTGTTAGTATAATTTTTAGTGTCTATGGGCTTACAACAAGAATTAGACTCTGTTAAGTTATTTGATTACTCACTGTTAGCATTACACACACCCCATTCATATCTTCATATTCTCATTAAATGCAAAAAAAGATTAGTGTAATATTAGAACTGTAGTCAAAAAATCACCAAAAGTAAAAGAGAAGTATGAAGATTAATAATCTTAACTCAGTCATAATACATATTCTCCATGCTTTGATATGTTAAACATTTTATAACATATGTATTGTGGTACAGATTTTAACTCAAAATACAGATACAGAAGATACTATATATAAGTAATTCATTCAAGAGTGCATTATTGTTAGAACTCTGACTTTAGTTTTTCAGTTTTAGGGATTTAAATGAACATTAATGCAATGATAAGGTGTATAACATTTACATTAATTCACTTGTTTAAAAATTGGAGAGAGGAAAAAATGTCTATGCTCAGTAGTGCTGCGATACAAATGGTTCCAATTAAACTCCAATACTCACATCTCACTGAGGTGCATGGTGTGGGAAAGAGGCACCATCTCACCTTTGATGATACTGTTTGCTGGAAAGCATATCCTAAACATAGCTGAACGTGAGGGATCAGTCTTGCCGGAGAACTGGAAATATCCATATGTGGGGATTCAGTACTCCCTAACATTGCATTGCATTGAGTAGCATGCTGCGCCATCAAGCCATCTACAACTAAAGCTTGTTCAAGTTACAGTTAGTTTGATATGTCACACTAACTGACAAGGAAAGCCAATAACCCGAGCTGAAACAAATAATATAACAGGAATCATAAGCACCTACTGAAAAAGGTGGGTCAAGATGCCAGAGAAACCCCAGTCCAGGAGTTAAATAAAGGATTGTGGAATGCAGGAGCCAACTGGTTTGCATTTTTCTGTCCAGTCAATGATGATGATGATGATGATGAAGGGGCCTGTTCTTGTCTACACTTTCCCTTTATCCTAAAACTGTCTGGCACCATGCAGAGCCAATCAAATTTCCCAGCAATTAAATTGGTGGGTAGCAATCACATGTGCATTTCCTTTATACTACACCCAGATGTCAGCTGCCTACTGTCATGGATGACCACTTGTTAAAAAGTGTAGCCATCATGGTACACCACATAGAAATCAGCAGTCTCACAGGGGAGAGAGGCAAATATTCCCAAAGAATAGAAGTGTGTTATAAGCAGGTATTCATGATTAAGCTCCAGCATTGGACCATATGCTGTGAACATACTAGTGATGTCAAGAATAAATGTTTAGACTTTGAAAACTTGCTATGTTTCTCATGCTTGCTGAAGTGCAGAGTTACCAACTGGACAATTACACATTTGACCCATAACTCATGGCTGCTATGCAGAAAGACATCTAACTAAAAAACAAAATGTCTTATTAGTGTAGTACTACTACAATCTAAGTAAGTGATAACATCATAGCATGAGAGAATTGGTTACATACACTTTAGGTAAAGCACGGAGCAGTTGGGCTGTAGTGATGCTAATTTTGTTATTTATTTATTTATTTGTTAAAAGAATATAAAAGGAGATGTAACAGATGGTATTACCATCTAAGTAATTCTTTCTGAATCCATTATAGCTTTCCTGCAACATAGCCTATGACCCTTTAGTCCATCTGTTTGCCTACTTACAAACCATAGGCCTCTTTTTGAGGAAGTGCTATAAAGTGCTCCCTCAGAAAGGAAAAATGTTAGCAAGCTTCTTCTGTTTTATAGTCTTATAAAAATGCCATATCAATCTGTTGTGGTAGGCGGCAGAGCAGATGTGCCTTAGTATAACAGGTTTAAAAGCAGTAACCTGCAGAATTCAAATTGTCCTAAAGGCTCCTATTTAGAGTGCATTCAAGAAACGCAGAAAACAATTTTTCTGGAGAAATATGAAGAGTACTGTTGTTTTTTTTTAAACCCTAAAGTGGCAACGCTTCGGAATATACTCTTTGATCAGTCCTTGAAACTATACTGATATATGGTGCATGTATGTATTTAAAGTGAAGACAGTATGGCCCAAATCCACATAGGGATTTAAATGCATAAATCCCAGATTTAGGCACTACTGTGATCCACACACCCGCACCCCAGTATCCTCCTAACTCTGTACGTTGCTAAATTCACTCTGTGTTTAAATTTTCTCCATAAAACTTTCCTAGGCATCTAAGTTTCTGCCTCTGGGCACAAGCACTGCTGCTTTCAGGCCTCTATCCAGCCTAAACCTCAGCACAATTCTCATATCAGGTGCTCTGTTTCACAAAGCTGGAGTCTTTGTAGATCCACACCTATGTAACTCTTGTGGAGCTTCTCATTCAACCCAAGCTGCTCACCTACTCTTGCAGTCATTTATATGTTTCAGAGTGAGTGCCAAGTGTAAACACTATAAATGGAATCATTTGACACTACTTTGCACAGGTGAAGATGACTATACAGGTTAAAAGACAATGAGGAATCAGGCCTGATATCTGGAAGCTATCATTAAAAGTAATGAAAATAACCAGATGGTTAATAAGGACATAAATGTGTCTTTTAGTGACTAGTATAAATATAGATCATCATAACACTATTGTGTTTTAAATTTCACTTTTCTTTATATATGCATATGGGGTGCACACTGTAGCACATCAGAAGAATGCCTTTTGTCTTCAAAGCCAGCCTATTTTCTGTGTCTTTCTTCCACACTTTGTGACCTTTATGCATGTGTGTTTTTCTGGTGTTTCTTTTGCTTTAGTGATTACATCAGTAAGATTATTGTTTAAAAAGCACTTTTAAAAGTATCAAAGCACAATTCCTCTTTATACTTTTGTCTCCCAGAATTGATATGATTTGTTGTTATATTTCCCCACCAGTTTGGTAGGAAATAAGGCGGTCATCTCTCCTTCTTTCAGAAATGCATCTCATATGAATTAGAGTCCTTCATCCCTATTTAAAAACAAAGTAAAAAAATACAATACAAAAGAAAAAATGCAGAGGGGGGAATTCAGCTGTGGATCCTTTAAGAAAACCAGTTGGGAGGCACCAACACAGTATTTTTAGGTGGTTTATATTATATATTACAAGAACCCACCATGCTAACAGCAGACTACAAACACCACACAGTTAGCTAAATATTCACTGAACCCTGGAAATGTTCAAATTGTTCCACCATTCCACCACCTAAGTTAAATAACTGTAGTGATTCACTATGGACGTTCAGAGGTCCAGACCCTCTGTTCGTATACATCAGTGTAGCTCGACTGAAGTATCATGGAGCAGGTCAAAATCATGGAGCAGGTCCTCAAGGAATCAATTTTGAAGCACTTAGAGGACAGGAAAGTGATCAGGAACAGTCAGCATAGATTCACCAAGGGCAAGTCATGCCTGACTAATCTAATTGCCTTCTATGACGAGATAACTGGTTCTGTGGATGAGGGAAAAGCAGTGGACGTGTAGTTCCTTGACTTTAGCAAAGCTTTTGACATGGTCTCCCACAGTATTCTTGCCAGCAAGTTAAAGAAGTATGGGCTGGATGAATGGACTGTAAGGTGCATAGAAAGCTGGCTAGATTGTCGGGCTCAACGGGTAGTGATCAATGGCTCCATGTCTAGTTGGCAGCCGGTATCAAGTGGAGTGCCCCAAGGGTCGGTCCTAGGGCCGGTTTTGTTCAATATCTTCATTAATGATCTGGAGGATGGTGTGGATTGCACCCTCAGCAAGTTTGCAGATGACACTAAATTGGAAGGAGAGGTAGATACGCTGGAGGGTAGGGATAGGATACAGAGAGACCTAGACAAATTAGAGGATTGGGCCAAACAAAATCTGATGAGGTTCAACAAGGACAAGTGCAGAGTCCTGCACTTAGGATGGAAGACTCCCATGCACCGCTACAGACTAGGGACCGAATGGCTCGGCAGCAATTTTGCAGAAAAGGACCTAGGAGTTACAGTGGACGAGAAGCTGGATATGAGTCAGTGTGCTGTTGTTGCCAAGAAGGCCAATGGCATTTTGGGATGTATAAGTAGGGGCATTGCCAGCAGATCGAGGGACGTGATCGTTCCCCTCTATTCGTCATTGGTGAGGCCTCATCTGAAGTACTATGTCCAGTTTTGGGCCCCCACACTACAAGAAGGATGTGGAAAAATTGGAAAATGTCTAGCAGAGGGCAACAAAAATTATTAGGGGACTGGAACACATGAGTTATGAGGAGAGGCTGAGGGAACTGGGATTGTTTAGTCTGCAGAAGAGAAGACTGAGGGGGGATTTGATAGCTGCTTTCAACTACCTGACAGGGGGTTCCAAAGAAGATGGATCTAGACTGTTCTCAGTGGTAGCAGATGACAGAATGGGGAGTAATGGTCTCAAGTTGCAGTGGGGGAGGTTTAGGTTCGATATTAGGAAAAACTTCTTCACTGGGAGGGTGGTGAAACACTGGAATGCATTACCTAGGGAGGTGGTGGAATCTCTTTCCTTAGAAGTTTTTAAGGTCAGGCTTGAGAAAGCCCTGGTTGGGATAATTTAGTTGGGGATTGGTCCTGCTTTGAGGACCAATGGACTTGGCTAGATGACTTCCTGAGGTCCCTTCCAACCCTGATATTCTATGATATTCTAAGTCTATAAAGCTGACTGCATCTGCTGAGGATTAGTCCCAGCAATTCTCAACTTTTTTTTATTTTATATTTTAAATATGGAGGCACACTGAGTGTCAGCATTATACAGGTTTGAACATGATTCAAAATATAGGTTAAGGAGAGCTCAAAATATTTTATTTACATCTCTTGCTACAAACATTCATGCTTCATTACTTCTAAAAAATGTGTTTGGCTATGCAGGTGATCTGGTTCCTTGAGTTGACAAGGATTGGGAGTGCTGCGGAAGTGGTACATTCATCTCCTTAAGGTAAGTACACTGGCTAATGGAGCATCTTTGATACATGATGACCATGATACAAAACCTTGTTATCAAGAGACAGAAGCGGAGAATATAGGAACATTCCTGAAAATGTGGAAGACAAAAAAACTACCAAAAAATCCTTCAGAAATTGTAAGGAGTTGTCAACATAGCCATGAGTTTCATCATTTACCCAACTATAGAGACAGGCATCCTAAATTTAACTGCAGATGCTATATTTTCACCCTGTGGTTCCCAAGAAATTATTCTTGTTTGAATTCATTTCATATGCAAAACTAATTAGTCAGCTCAGTGAATTCTTTCTGTGGCATAAAAGATATTTTAATTCCAGTGTTTACTAAAATGTTCAGACTAAATTCACTGTAAACTTGTGACTTGCATTTGAGCTTGTAAATTCAATACATTTCTAGAAAACAAAAACAAATATATCCTGAGTAATACAATATTTCACAGCATGGTCTATTAGAGGAATGCACATGACCCTCCGTTCAATGTGTTCTTTTTAAGTCTTCTTTGGGAAACTTACAGTCCATTTAACAACCAGACTAATCTGTTTGGATCATCCATCAGAGTGAGGAGAACTTTTCCATCTGTTTTCTGTGAACCATTCAATTAACATTTTAGAGTATCCTTTCAGTCTTATTTACTGTAAGTATGATTCATAAACCAAAAGAATAGCATTCTGCTAATCAAGGACCTAACTTATTTCCTTCTTCATTTTTGCTGACATAGCATCTTAACAGTTAAATCCAGTAAAAGGTAAAAAGTAATAGTCCACTCGGAAAATATATGGTGACTGACCATATGACTTTTTTCCCCAGAACCGTCTGAGAAGAGCTTACAATTTGAAAACCAAGTTCTGCTCACTTTACTCATGTACACAGATCAGCTGTGTGATAGAAGTTAGCCCTGTTTAGTCTAGTTTAAAAACACACACACACACACGAGGAGAGAAACACAAAAAAGGGAGGAGGGATCTAAACTATGAAGGGTCTTGAAAGTGAGAATGAGAAGTTCAGTTTAATGTGGGAGCCAGTAATAACACTACAATAAGAACTGAATATGGTCATAGCAGTGAGCAAGGTGAATAACTTTTGCAGTTGGGTGTTACACACTCTGTAAAGGGATATGGGGACTGATTCAGCACCCAAGGAAAGAGCGCATGAGGCTAGGAAAGAGTAGTTGAATTCAGCCTCACTCTATTTTTAGTGGCATGGAGAAGAATTAATGTAGTTAATGTAGAGGCATAGTTTAGTGTCATTCAAGAAAATATAAGAAATAATAAGATCGTAACCCTAAGTATTCCTTTTAGGATAATTCTTCCAGTACCTGTGGAATACTCTCCTGAGGGATGTGGTGAAAGATCTATTATTTAAGACATTGATTCCTCACCCCCCCTCCCCCATCATATGTGATGTCTATTTTTAAAGATGATTTTCAGAGGGAAATAAGTCTATTCTCACTCTGGTATTACTCCTCAGAGAGCACCAGCTTTGGTTCTTAATGGAATGAATTAAAGAGACAGATGAGAAACAGGAATCCAGAAAGAGAGCAATGTATTTCAAGCAAGACAAAGTTTCTCATGAGATTATTGACCCTAGCATCTGGGTGCTATCTCTTTGCTGAAAGTAATGTATTTTGTATGGAAATTCATCTCTTGGTGAAATCAACTCCTGTGTGCTTTGTTGCAGAGGGTAGGATTTTCAATCTATGGATAAATTTTCAAGTGTGGGTGCCTAATTTTTCCAGCAAAAAAGTTACACATCCAAAATCCTGCATTTTGGCAGGAGATTGGACTAGATGAACCTTGCGGTCCTTTTTTACCCTATGTTTCTATGGTTCTATGAAAACACAAGGTAAGGAACAAAACAGGTAATTACTTGCCGAAAAGTACATTTGAGTATGCATTTGTACATATAAACACAGGTTTTGCACTTGTAATTGTTACATGAGGATTTGGGCAAGAGAAAATGAGGCAGTTATATTTTGCTATTTGGGTCCCAGTCTGTTAGCAGCATGAGGAGAGTGATGTAATCAGTTATTTTAAAAAGGAGAAAGATCTTGGGTAAGCTGTATCACTTGAGATTGATGTCATAGTTCAGGGGTTAGTTATTACCGGATCATGCTCTTACAAACTCTTTGCTTTGGTGAATATAAAAATAGTAGGTTTAAGCAGTTTTCAATACATATGACCTTAGTAAGTTAAAATAAAGTTTTAGCTCTGTATTAGTTTTGAGTTATTATTAAGTCTGTTTAAAAGCATTGCTGTGCTGCAGTTGTGGTAGGAGAGAAAAGTAATATGTTCACTGCAATATGTTGGTGCAGGTGCTAAAGCAAAGGCAGCTAAACCTAAGCAGTATTTTATACAAGACACCAACAACAGAAAACCTTGGTAGTTATGTGCCATACAAGTAAGTGGCCAAGTGGTGTACTTTGTAAACTGTTTTATTTTAAGGAGCAGGAGGAAGCTCTGGTTGGGATTTCCTAGATTTCAGTACTCCTGGAGCTTATGAATGCACTCTGAGGGATGTTGCAGTGACCTTTCACCTCAATGGCTAATTAACTAATATTCCTTGACTCATCCCGTTCCCTTTGGGGTTGCTTGTACTCCCAGGATCACTGGGAGAGACTAATCAGTGATTCTTTTTCAAGGTAGAAAGAAGATGAGATCCATCTTCAGGCATCAAAACATGAATGGAGGTATCTTCCCCCACCTCAGTTTTGGCCATAGACACACTGGCCATGCCTTCTAGTCCCTCCCATTCACTACCCTGCATGGAACCCCAAAAAGCTTAGCTTCACTTTTAGGAGGTAAAATTAATTCCACCGCTGATCATGAAAGCATGTGGCCAGAGGTGGAGGTGAGGGTGGGGGTGGGGAGGAAACCCAGATGCTGACCAAAAAAAATAGTCAGTGCCTCTTGTTGAATTTTTAGCTTGAGTTCAGGAGTCTTTAAATTCCAATTGCAAACATGGAGTGCCTTTGGGGTACACTGACGAAAGCGTCAAAGTGGAAGTAACTCTTGTCATTTCTAACATGTGTCATTGTCAGCCTGAGATCGCATACTGTGAAGGTGAGAAAGTGAAATGTGTGCCACAATTGGTAAAATAACCTTTTGCCCATATTAAAAAAAGTAAAGGGCTGTTTTCTTTCTAATCTCACAGATATTCATCCCCACTTTCTTGAGAGCATGAACTTATACAGTTAACAAAGCAGAAATAGATGAGGCTCAGTGAGCATAATTTCAGTAAACAGATATCTTAAGTTCTCGAGAGGCTAACCCTAAAACAGAGACAATGCAAAGCGAGTCAAGTGAGGCCTCACTAAATACTCTTTGTAGTGTGCTATATAAATGTAATTAACATATTAAAGCCAGTCAATGATAAAAAATGGGAATAAAAATTAGCTCTTGGTGTCTGCACTTTCCTCAGCCTATCAGACCATTCAGCATTTGGAACCACATACAAGCATTTGATATTTGGGTTTTTTTTCCCCCCTCTGAAATAAATAAACTGCCACCACCACCAATCCACCTTTAAGCAATCGCTGGGCCATACCAAACCTGTTGAGGTTCTCCCATTACTAGTTAATATGATACCAACCAATGACTTGTGCCCAGACAGAGCTGATTCTAATTATAAATGCTCCTGACTAACAGAGAAGGTAGCTACTGAGAGATACTTTTTTGTGTGCTCAGGTTTAATGACATTGATTATTCCTTCCACTTATTTGCTGATTGTTAAAATAATATTGTAATGAACCACTAAGAGTATTCATGGGTATTTAACCAAGCGTTTAACCTCTTTAAGTGAGACTGCACAAATAGATGGCATTGTAAATATTTAAAATTCTATGAATAAGGCTCACACTAATCCCTATTAGCAGACCTTGAAAGTGAATATAAGAACATTTCACACTGCCCTTCCCTGAGCAGCATCCTTCTGGTACTATGCAATAATGAGGTCTATAAACCCAAACACTTAAAACATATGATCATTTTCTTTTTGATTCCATAGTGTGGGCTACTTACCTGAGACTTGAAGTGGAATTGGTGATTTTCTTTTTTAATGATAAACTTTTCACTTCCTTAAGACTATGGTATATACAGATGAAGAGTACTGATTACCAGAGAGTATTGTGTGTTCTGGCTATATCATACATATCTCAGTTGCTTAGAAGAGATGGAAGGTCCCACAGCAACTGCCACAGATATGAATGTCCATACTTTGCTTATTATTCGAGTGGCAACACTCTCTGTAATGCTGTAAAGTTATTAAAGTTTCCTTTGCATGAGAAATATAGCTGTTTATAAAATTCTTATATCATCATCAGGTAAACAGTTTCCTAAAGGAATTTTGAATTTTATATGTTGATACATGGAGCGATAGCTCTGTTTCTTCTTAGGCTGTGTTGTTTATAAACAAAGTAACAACACTTTATTTTCTGTGTAGAATATATTTGCACACACTGTTTTGTGTGTTCACTCTTTCCAGATTTGGAAATAGTTTACAGTACCATTAATTTGTGTTATTGCTAAGACGCGTGGGTGGCTTTGTACACATTTTCAATTAAGCACCAAAGAAGCACCTCATATAAAGATGGGTTAGCATTAGGAAAAACTCCTTCTGAGACGAATCATATTAACGGTGCATTGTGGCCTGATAATGAAGCACAATTCACATTTGTAGCACATATAAACTTTTTTTTTTGGTAAGTCATTACACCTTTGTTAATGTGACTTTTATTGACCAAGATCATTCAGTGCGGGACCATATCAAAATACAGCTTTAAGGAAAGTGCAAATGTACATGTAATTAATTTGTGGCACAATTTAACTGAATAAGAAAACATAATCAAGCTCAGTATTTTGTGATATGATTCTGAACTTTGATTCACAAAGTGACAGATTGTTTCTGGTCCTTTAGGAAAATGGAGCTCTGTTGTATACCAAATGCTATGGTGTGCACAATTTACCTCAAAACAAGCAAGTGATCAAGGGGATTGACAACAAGCGACGGGATCTACATCTTATCAATACATGATAAAATGTGAACAAAAAAAGAAAATGTTGATAATAGATTTTCTAAGATGTACTAGAGACATGGATTTAATATCAAATTTAGTGTAATAAAAATCTTTTTTGTTCCTGATATCTTCATTTAGAATGATATGATATGATATTATGTACTAATGGCCTAATTTTTCCTACTGCTAAATAAACTAGCTAATATTGGTAAGTAATGTGTGGACAATCTAGTTGACAAGATAATTTGGGAAGGTCTATTATGTAGTTTGATTCATGTGAGTGAAAGAAATGGGAGAATATTATTAGTACCAAATATGTAAAGGAAAAATTATAAAGACACCCTAATGTTTTCAGTTGTTTTGTTTTATCACTGGCCAAGTGACGAGAGGTCTTGCAAAGAGACCACTTGATTTGAAGAACATAACATTTCATTATAACTGCTAGGGGAAAGACCAGTTATATACACAGAACCAACACTTGAAAAGGTAATTATTGTGGTGTTTAAAAATAATTTAATGGTTTACAATAATAGGTTTGGACAGGAATTCACTGTGAATTAATAACCAGTTCTAGTCAGATTTAGAGACTACAACTTTATCAATAATTATTGCTTAGCTCTTAGCATACTTTTTCACAAGCCCATATCCTGTGGAACATTGAGCACTCTCCACTCCCATTGATACTAAATATTTGTATTATTTGTTAGTTTCAGTTACTGAATACCTACATCACATAATGTTTGTTTCCTGCTAGAGGTCTAATCCAAAGCCCAATAAAGGCAATATGTGTCTTTCCATGATTTTTAATGAACTTTGGATCAGGCCAGGATGAGTGGCTGGTTGGTTAATATCAACTAAACCATAAATAAATAAATAAAAAATCAAGCTGTTGAGAACCAAACTATTCAAGGCACAAGGGATGTGAAGAGATTAATTTCTTTAAATCTCTCTATCAATAGTAGGAATCTGGGTAACAAACAAGACCAAAGGAATTGCTCATAAATTTGACCTAGTTGACATTACGGAAACCTGATAGGAAGTTTCTCGTGATTGGAATATTAAGATCAATTATTATAACCTATGTAGGAGAGATGCATTGGGCAAGAGAGGAAGAGGGATGCCACTCTGTCAAAGATGACATTACCTGCTTCTGAGTCACTGATAAGCTGGAAGCAAATAATTTTCAGTGCTTATGGATCAATGTCCTAATAGATAAAGCACAAGATGGGTGTGTGAACTGGTGTCTGCTACTGTACATCAAATCACATTAGGGTACTGGATGACGACTGGATCCTTGAGCACCTATCCATAATGTGTAGGGGGAAAAGCTGCGTTATCATGGGGGACTTCAATCTGCATGACAAATATTGGAAGTCTAATGCTGCCATTGTGAAAACATCCTCAGAATTTCTAATATTGTAGATGACAGTATCTTAACTTTAAGAAGTTTTGCATCCTGAAAGAGGAAAATGAAATGATCTCAGAACTAAATATTAGTGGTTACTCGGGTGCAAGAGAGCATGACTTGTCTGCTAGAGCTGAATGAAGTTTTTTCAAGGAATAGAAATGTCACCAAGATATTTTGGAGGCTCCCAAATTATTTGTGAATTCAGATTGAAATCAAAAGAATAGTTGTGTCAAAAGCCCCACCTTCAAAAAATGTCAGAGTCAAATTGAAATGTTTCAAAATGAAACATTGTTTCAAAGCAATATTTTATTTTTAAATTTAGCCAATTTAAAAAAAAAAACATACACAGAGTGAAAAATACACCAAATCAAAAGAAGAAACTTGGGCTAAAACTGAAGTATTTTAGTTCAATTAGAAGACAAAAAATCGGAAAAAATATTTGCTTTGATTCAAACTGGATTTTTTCCAGATTTTTCGCTCAGCTGTGATTACATTTGTTATGTGCAAGCAGAATAAAATCCAAACCAGTAATTACACACACAGCATTTAAAAAAGGAACAGTTTCACAGACTTGAGGACAATCAGCCAAATCAGCTGGGAGAAATAATTTAAACCAAAAATTATAACAATTAGAAACGTTTTAAGAACATTTTATTAGATGCCCTAAAAGACACAATCACTCAGCTGAGAAAGAAGGCCACACTGGTTTAGAGAAGAAATTAAAAGCAATTATTTTTTAAAAAAAGTAAAACATGAAAAAAATGCATAGCTATTGTTATAAATTAGATGGTAGGAATTGGAGAAAGTTGATAAGCACAGGAAAAAGGATACCAATGGCTAGCAAAATTTAGCCCAATAAGGAGGTGTTTTTAAAGTTTTAGGAATATAGCTGGGCAAATAACTTCAATTTCTCTTCTGTATTTTGGGAAAATGCCAGATGATGTCTTCATATAATGATGATGAAACTCTGTTCCATCCATAACTCAGGAGAAAGTTAAACAGCAGCTACTAAGTTAGACATTTTTAAACCACTATGTCCAGATAACTTGCATCTAAGAATCTTGAAAGAGAGCTAGCAAAGGAACTCACTGGATCATTATTGTTGATTTTCAATAAGTTTGAATACACTGGGGAAATTTCAGAGAACTGGTAGAAAGCTAATGTTGATCCAATATATAAAGAGTAACTATACTGACCCAGGTCCTTATAGGTCTGTCAACCTGACAACTGATCCCAGGCACAGAAATGGAATGGCTGATACAGGACTAGATTAATAAATACATAATTAAAGATATATGATATAATTAATGCCAATCAACAGAGGTTTATAGAAAACTGATCTTGTCAGAGTAACTTTTTGTATGAGGAGTTTAGCTGATCAAGATAAATCTGGATGCAGTATACTTGGATTTCTGTGATGTGTTGTCTTGGCACCAAATGACATTTTAGTGAACAATTAGAATGGTACAAAATTAACATGGTGCACATTAAAGGGATTAAATGCAGGTTAATTGCAGTCTCAAACCGCAACCATAAATGGGGAAAAATCATTGAGCAGTTGTGTTTCTCGTGGTATTATGGCCCAATGCTATTTAATATTTTTAACCAGTAGCCTGGAAGAAAACAAAGTTTAAGTTTGCATATGATACAAAGATTGGGGAGTCATAAATAATGATGAAAAGGACAAATCATTGCTGCAGAGCAATCTGGATCACCTGGTAAGCTGGGCTCAAGCAAACAATGTTTTAATGTGAAAAAATGTAAAGTTGTGCTTCTAAGAACAAAGAATGTAGGCCATACTTCCGGAATGGGGGATTTGTCCTATGAAGCAGTCACTTTGTAAAATCTTTTGGGGTCAGGACTAATTAGCTGAACATGAGCTCCCAGAGGGACACTGTGGCCAAAAAAGCTAAAGCAAAGCTTAGATGCATAACATAGGGGACTCTCGCATAGGAGTAGGGATTCTATTTTACCTTTGTATTTGGCACTAGTGAGACCACTAGTGGAATGGTGTATCTAGTTCTAGAGTCCACAGTTCAAGAAAGATGATGCTGATAAATTGGAGAGGGTTCAGAGAAGAGACATGAGAATGGTTAAAGGATTGAAAACATGTTTCACAATGATAAACTGAATAGACTGAGCTCCTTCAGTCTAAAAAAAAGGACGGGTAAGGGGTGACTTGATCACAGTGTATAAGTATATATAGAGAGAGACAATAGAAGTTCAATAAAAGAGAGCTGTTCAATCTAGCAGATAAAGATAACACTATCCAAGGGCTGGTAGACAAATTCAGACTAGAAATAAGCTGTACATTTTTAAACAATGAAGGTAATTAACCATTGGAACAACCCATCACTGCCAATTCTTATATCTTTTCCAAATGATATGCTCTAGTTTAGTGGTTCTCAACCCATGGCAATCAGCACGCAGCTGCAGCCATGTGACATCCTCAGGGCCATACAGCTAGTGTGTGTGTGTATATATATATAGTGGATGCGTCCCACATAACATATAGAGAGCTGCATATTCGGCCCATAATGGTAAATAGCTTAAGAACCATTGCTCTAATTCAAAAGGCAATTAATTCAGGAAAGTGCTGTGTTATGCAGGAAGTCAGACTAGATGATCACAATGGTTCCTTCTGGGTTAATCTAAGAATGGGAGTTTAGGGTGCTCAATCTCTTGCAGCAGAGTCAGTCATTCCCAAGATTTATATTTTGATATTGCTAGTTGTGATATTAGATTCAGCATGTGAAATTGATGGAATAAAATAGAAGTAATTTCTCTTTTTTCATTTGGTCTTTAATAGCTTGATTGTAAATATGGCTTGACATATCACGAGGCACATCAAGTGTGGCAGCAGTACAGATGTCTCACAGATGAACTCTACATGCACAGCTTCTGCTTTTGTACTGAAAAATTAATATGGCTCCAAACCTCTTAAAATATTTTGCTTATGTTTTTTGTATGAAGAGAAGTAACTGTTGCATATGAACTTTAAAGATGTTAAACAAAGCCGGCTGGAAATTCAAAACATCTGACCACAGTTAAAGGCTGTACTAGAACCAACCATTCAAAAAAGAATTACTCAGCAAATATTAGTTCCAAAGGTAACTCGTGTAGCAAATTGCTGGCACTACTATGATGGGTCTCGCACTTTCTCTTCTTGGAGGGGGTGGGGGTGGTTTCAGGGCACCGTTTCTTGTCCCTGAACTGGGGTATTAACTGCCCCACTAGTGTCCTAGAGGGGGGGAGTGGAGAGGGAGGGACCCAGGCCCACCCTCTACTTCAGGTCTCACCCCAGGGGCCCTAAGGATAGCAGTAAACCACTAGAACTAGCAGTTCCTTCCCCTGGACTACTTCCCTCTCCTGCCATTCAGCTTGTGGGGCTTCCTACCTTCCCTCTACACAAACCAGGTGTACCTTTACCTAAGGTCTTGGTCTTCTTAGCCCACCACAGTACTTCTCCAAACTCTCCTCTGCTTCCCTGCAAACTACTATCCGCTCCAACACCAATCCACTCTGCTTCAACTCCTCCTCTTGCCTGATTGAAGTAGGGGGTTTTTATCATGTGACTGACTTCAGGTGCTTTAATTGGCTTCAGGTACCTTAATTAATTTATAGCAAACTTTCTTCAATCTACCGGGAATAAGGCTCCCTTCTAACACCCTCCTGCTGCAGATCTCCTCCCGGAGCCCCTGCTACAGAACCCCCAGCTCCATGTGCAGGTGGCGGAGTCCCGCTCAGTGCGCCAGAGTTTGGTCCTGGCGGAAGACACGAGAGTCGGAGACCTCCTGGACTACGACCGGGGAGACTGGCTGGATCCCCTGACGCTCGCTCGGCGCATGGGGCTCTCCAGACCTCGTACCCCCCGGCGCGTACTTCAGGAGGTGAAGGCCGCCTTGACGCCCGCTGTTCAGGTTTATCTCAACTGAGCCCTGCTCGAGGGCGCACCCCTCCCACCCTCTACCCCAGGCCTGCCGGACCTTTCCATTGGGCCCCTACCCCGTAGATCCCAACAAACCCCTCACCCTTTCATTGCAAGCCGGCTGCATGAACTGCAGCCAGTCAGCTTCCAAATTGCGCCACGGAAATATTTATATACACTCACGCTTCACACCCTTCACTCCCACACCCTGGTGTCCCGCCTCGATACAAAGTGGCGGGACCTCCTGCCACCTTTGGAGGGTGAGCAACCTCGGTGGGCCAGCCTGTATTCCACCTTGGTCCCGAGGCCCATCGGGGACATTAGTTGGCGGCTCCTTCACGGAGCTGTGAGCACGGGCGTGTTTTTGACACGGTTCACCCCCATCCCGGATACTTGCCCTTTTTGCAACGTGAGGGAAACCCTGGCGCACATATATTTAGAGTGTGCCAGATTGCAGCCCCTTTTCTGGCTCCTCACGAATATTTTATTACGCTTTTGGCTCCACTTCTCCCCTCACCTTTTTATCTACACACTCCCCATCCGTGGCCCCACAAAATCGCGAGATCTCCTGGTTAACCTCCTCCTAGCCCTAGCTAAAACAGCCATTTATAAAACCAGAGGGGGAGGTTGGCTCATGAAGCGTCCTGCGATTGTAGGGCCGTTTTCCGATCCTCAGTACATTCATGTATCCGGGTGGAGTTCCTCTGGGCGGCGTCCACGGACTCCCTTGACGCCTTCGAGGAAAGGTGGGCGCTGTCCAAGGTTCTCTGCTCGGTGACCCCGTCGGGTTCCCTCCGCCTGACCCTTTGATTGAGGGGAAGAGCGAGAGACCCCAGCCCCAGCCGTTGCCGCTGTGGATACCATCATCACTGTCACCTAGGAGGGGTCCTATCACACATGGGTGTACACCCCCCCCACCCCCAAACTGCCCACCCCGCAGCCGTGCCCATCTTGTCGGACACTCTCAGGAGAGAAATAATCAGTTACACTGGGTGTGGCACTAGGTAACTCGAGGGGGTGGAAGACCACGAGTGTCGAGGAAGCCCCCCGCTCTAGGCCACCAGGTAACTCAGGAGGGTGGAAGACCACGAGTGTCGAGGAAGCCCCCCTGCTCTGGGCCCAAGCTAGCCTGAACACTTCTCCCTCCTGAAGGCTGCTGTGTTATATCCTGCATTTGCTTTTGTTTTGTTGCATAGTTTTGCTTTATTCTCTTTGGTGATTCTTTGTAAGTGTTACACAAATAAAATTCTGTTCTGCTTCAAAAAACATCCTCCTGCTGCAGATCTCCTCGCGGAGTCCCTGCTACACAACCCCCAGCTCCGTGTGCAGGTGGCGGAGTCCCGCTTGGTGCGCCAGAGCTTGATCCTGGCAGAAGTCACGAGAGTCGGAGACCTCCTGGACTACGACCGGGGAGACTGGCTGGAACCCCTGATGCTTGCTCGGTGCATGGGGCTCTCCAGACCTCATACCCCCCGGCGCGTACTTCTGGAGGTGAAGGCCACTTTGCCGCCCGCTGCTTGAGCTTACCTCAACCGGGTCCTGCTTGAGGGCACGCCCCGCCCACCCTCTACCCCAGGCCCGCTGGACCTTTTAATTGGACACCTGCCCCGCAGACCCAATCGACCCCCTCACCTCTTTACTGAGAGCCGGCTGCATAAACTGCAGCCGGTACGTTTCCAAACTGCGCCAAGGAAACATCTATACACGCTCGTTCTTCACACCCTTCATGCCGTCACCCTAGTGTCCCGCCCTGACACAAAGTGGCAAGAACTTCTGCCACCTTTGGAGGGTGAGCAGCCCTGGTGGGCCAGCCTATATTCCACCTTGGTTCCAAGGCCCGTCGGGGACATCAGTTAGCAGCTCCTTCATGGAGCTGTGAGCACGGTCACGTACTTGGCGCGGTTCACCCCCATTCAAGATACTTGTCCCTTTTGTGGTGTGAGGGAAACCCTGGCGCATGTATATTTGGAGTGTGCCAGGCTGCAGCCCCTGTTCCGGCACCTCACAAATATTTTATTATGCTTTTGGCTCCACTTTTCCCCTCACCTTTTTATTTACACACTCCCCATCTGTGGCCCCACAAAAATCGCGAGATCTCCTGGTTAACCTCCTCCTAGCACTAGCTAAGACAGCCATCTATAAAACCAGAGAGAGGAGGTTGGCCAATGAAGCGTCCTGCGACTGTAGGGCCATTTTCCGATCCTCAGTACATTCACGTATCCGGGCGGAGTTCCTCTGGGCGGCATCCACCGACTCCCTTGACGCCTTCAAGGAGCGGTGGGCGCTGTCCATGGTTCTCTGCTCGGTGACCCTGATCGGTTCCCTCCGTCTGACCCTTTGATTGAGGGGAAGAGCGAGAGACCCCAGCCCCAGCCATTGCTGCTGTGGATACCATCACCTCCGTCACCTAGGAAGGGTCCTATCACACATGGGGGTACACCCCCCCCAAACTGCCCACCCCGCAGCCATGCCCATCTTGTCGGGCACTCTCAGGAGAGGAATAATCGTTGATACTGGGCATGGCACTAGGTAACTCGAGGGGGTGGAAGACCACGAGTGTCGAGGAAGCCCCCCTGCTCTAGGCCACCAGGTAACTCAGGAAGATGGAAGACCATGAGTGTCAAGGAAGCCCCCCCAGCTCTGGGCCCAGGCTATCCTGAACACTTCTCCCTCCTGAAGGCTGCTGTGTTATACCTTCTGTTTGCTCTTGTTTTGTTGCATAGTTTTGTTTTTTCCTTTTTGGATTCTTTGTAAGAATTATGCAAATAAAATTCTTTTCCACTTCAAAAAAAAACCCTCCTGCTGCAGATCTCCTCGCGGAGTCCCTGCTACACAACCCCCAGCTCCGTGTGCAGGTGGCCGAGTCCCGCTCGGTGCACCAGAGTTTGATCCTGGCAGAAGTCACGTGAGTCGGACACCTCCTGGACTACGACCGGGGAGACTGGCTGGAACCCCTGACGCTTGCTCGGCGCATGGGGCTCTTCAGACCTCATACCCCCCGGCGCATACTTCAGGATGTGAAGGCCGCTTTGCTGCCCATTGCTCGAGCTTACCTTGACCGGGTCCTGCTCGAGGTCATGCCCCACCCACCCTCTACCCTTAGGCCCGCCGGACCTTTTAATTGGACACCTGCCCCGTAGACCCAATCAACCCCCTCACCTCTTTACTGTGAGCCGGCTGCATGAACTGCAGCCAGTATGCTTCCAAACCACGCCAAGGAAACATCTATACATGCTCGTGCTCTATACCCTTCACGCCCTCACCCTAGTGTCCCGCCCTGACACAAAGTGGCAAGAACTTCTGCCACCTTTGGAGGGTGAGCAGCCCCGGTGGGCCAGCCTATATTCCACCTTGGTTCCGAGGCCCGTCGGGGACATCAGTTGGCGGCTCCTTCATGGAGCTGTGAGCACGGGCACGTACTTGGCGCGGTTCTCCCCCATCCCAGATACTTGTCCCTTTTGTGGTGTAAAGGAAACCCTGGTGCACGTATATTTGGAGTGCACCAGGCTGCAGCCCCTGTTCCGGCTCCTCACAAATCTTCTATTACATTTTTGGTTGCATTTTCCCCCTCACCTTTTTATTTATGCACTCCCCATGCGCGGCCTCACAAAGTCACGGGATCTCCTAGTTAACCTCCTCCTGGCCCTGGCTAAAATGGCCATCTATAAAACCAGAGAGAGGAGGTTGGCCGATGGAGTTTCCTGTGACTGTGGGGCCATTTTCTGATCCTCGGTCCGTTCACGTATCCGGGCGGAGTTCCTCTGGGAGGCGTCCACCGACTCCCTTGATGCTTTTGAGAAGTGGTGGGCGCTGTCTGCTCGGTATCCCCGTCTGGTTCCCTTTGTTTGACCCTTTGACTGGGGGGAGAGAGTAAGGGACCCCAGGCCCAGCCATTGCTGCTGCGGCCACCACCACCTTAGAGGGGTCCTTTCACACATGGGTACGCGTGCCCCCCCATCCCCCGGATTGTCCACCCCACAGCCAGCCCCTCTTGTTGGGTGCTTTCAAAGGAGGGAATTATTGGAGACACTGGGCATGGCACCAGGTAACTCGAGGGGGTGGCAGACCTTGAGAGTCGATGAAGCCCCCTCGCTCTGGGCCACCAGGTAACTCGGAAGGGTGGAAGACCAAGTGAGTCGAGGAAGCCCCCTGCCCTGGGCCCAGGCAAGCTTGAACACTTCCCTCCCCTGAAGCTAATGAGAAAACAATTGTGATTGGTTGCTGTGTTACACATTGCATATGCTGTTGTTTTTGTTTTGTAAGTGTGTTATGCAAATAAAAACACCTTTTTTGCTTCAAAAAAAAAAGAACACCCTCCTGCTGCCCTCTGGCCATGCTGTATCACATATGTTTTTCTTTTGATATCTTATTGAATTACTTATTTACACTATTCCTGTTCTCCTTCCCAGGGAAGGCCATTTTGCCACCACTACTTTAACTTTGGAGTTGATAATACAGTAGTGGACTCAGTAGCCTTTCAGAAGTCTTTCAACATTAGACACAGAAAGCTTAACCTTTCTGATTTATTTATCTCACATCTGGTGCTGGGGGATCCCCAGATCGGCTCTAAACAAGGGTATTTTGGATAGCTGTGTTAAAACAGCTCTTTGAAGCAGGCAGACTAGTTTAACTTTTTTAAATCCTAACTGAATGGTCCCAACCACATCTGAAGTTAGCATTATAGCTGAAATACATGAAGCAGCAGTGAATATCACCTTGGGAAGGTGCTGAGGTGGTGATTTATCTAGTCTTTTGGGGATGTTAACTAAGCATTCAAGTAAAATAGGTGTTCGAGACTGATGGTGTTGTTGTTACTGTATTGTGAAATTTCCATCTGCTACCAACACTTGTGGGTGTGGAAATCTACCACTTCATTAATGGGGGCTGACTGCAGTTTTTAAAACTTTTTAAAATTTTCCTTTTTGCCTGCAATCTTTAGGGAAATGATGCAATGAAAGTATTATCAACTATGGTTGAAAATTATTGAAAAATAGAAGCCACAGGACTGTACTGTATTTTACAATAAAGTTCTGCTTCCTTCATCTCCCCTACTCACCAGTTCACTATTGAAGTGACACCTTGGATTTCTTTCACTGAAAGGAAACAACTAGGCTGAAAGAAGCTGGGACTTCACCTATAACTATGAAGAACTTTGATCGGAGCAGAGTGAATGATGCTTATAGACAATGAAAGGGTATGTTCAACTTTCATATCAAAGCAAATTTTATAACAGGGAACAACAAGGTAAATGATGAGAAAATGTGCTATTCCATGAAACTGACACTTTCCTTTCACTTTTTTCAAAAACAGCATTAGCAATATCTCTTAATTTGTCATCAGTTGTCAGCACCTCGTCTCCTTTCCAGGAGTGATTAGCTTCTCAGAGATCTGTTTAACACAATTTTCTAAATGGCAGCAGGCATCCTAAACTGTTTTCCCTATTGGATTCCATGTCAGCACTTCTCTTGTCAGTGTACTTTCTCCCTCTTTGATGTGTCCCAGCAATGTCAAACATTGTTACTGCAGCATAGTACTAGCCCCACACTTGTCCCGCACAGTGTCTTCACCTACTGATAAAAGTTACTCAGTTATTCAGTGTGTCGAACTTTATTTCTCTACCTTTCAATGACTTCTAGTTCCAGAAAGCATACTAAAAATCTTCCCTTGGTTTACCAGCTGCTCCTGCTGTTACATTTATTAGCCTTAATAAAAGCCATTAGTTATGCACAATGCTTTCTTCATTAATGAAATATAATGAAGTTAATGCTTCTGCCTTAATATATGTGGCAAGGCAATTGTAAGGATTCCACTCATTGCTATAGAATAAGAGTGAACATAACTTCAAAGGTGTTAGAAAAATAAACTGAAAAAGTTGGAAATAAATCTGCAAAAATTCAGTATTGGGTTTTTACTAATTTTTTAAAATGTTGAATTATTGGTATCTGATTTCTGTCCCTCTGTAGGGAATTGTTGCATTCATGCCTGAACTCAAAGTTAAATATTGTGGCAGATCGAAGAATGGGAGGGGAGATTCTTCACTACTTTGCCCTTGCTTAGTCATTTACACCTGAGCAAATTAAGCATTAACTGCTATAAATGATATAAATAAATGGAGAATTCTCATGTGTTTTATACCACTTTGCACAGATGTAGATACACAAAGTGTAAGGAAATGGAGAATCAAATCATCAGTGTTCCTAAGCATACGTGATCTGATGACATCTGAAGTACCTTGTATTTCCAGATCTCCATTCCCAGACTATGAAGGGAAGTTTAGGTTCAGTTTCCAAGAACTCATGGTTAATAGCCAAACCCAAACTTAATTAGGGTTTTCCATCCCTAGTATATACCAGTATAAGGCATTATATAATAAGTCTTTATTATATTTACAATATTGCCTGCTATGTTCTTGCTGTTCAAACACTTAAGCACCCTTTCTTCTCCAGGGATCGCTGAGAAATCTAAGAAAAGACAGAGATCAGGACAGCTTCAGCAAGAGAGACTGAGGGAGTCCCCACATCAAAATAGCCTATAGCCCAGTGGTGAGGGCTCTCAGAAGTGGCAGATCCCTGGTCAAATTCCTTTCCCCCCTACTACCCCTTTACCCAAAAAGGGGTACTTGTATCAGGAGCCTCCCAGCATCTCAGCTGAGTACTCTAACCACTGGGCTAAAAAGTTATGAGGAAGGTCATCCTCCTCTTCAAACAGAATAGGCACCTAACTCCTAGAGAGGGTTTGCATCTGAGAATCCGTAGCAGAGTGGCGCTTTCTTGAAGCCCAGACTTAGACCCCAATTTCCAAGAGGGATCAGGGCTTAGTGCACCCCTCCTACAGGGTGGCATCTCCCATTGGCTAGTTTAGGTAAGAAGCTGCCTACCCTCCTGGTTTTTGTTAATCTGATTCTGAGATGCCCCACTCCTCTCCATTTGTTGTAAAGGGAGCCTAAGTGCTGAACTCAAGCTTGGTAAATCTGAGTGATTTCTAGGCACCTAAAAGCTAGGGGAGACATGATCATACTGAGAATTGCCAAAATTTCTCTGTGAATCTAGCCCATAGTCTAGATCAGTGTTTCCCAAACTTGGGATGCCGCTTGTTCAGGGAAAGCCCCTGGTGGGCCAGGCCGGTTTGTTTACCTGCTGCATCCACAGGTTTGGCCAATCACGGCTCCCACTGGCCGCGGTTCGCCGCTGCAGGCCAATGGGGGCTATGGGAAGTGGCGCAGGCCAAGGGACGTACTGGCCGCCGCTTCCTGCAGCCCCCATTGTCCTGCAGCGGTGAAGCATGGCCAGTGGGAGCTGCGATCGGCCGAACCTGCGGATGCGGCAGGTAAAAATACCGGCCTGGCCTGCCAAGGGCTTTCCCTGAACAAGCAGCGTCTGAAGTTTGGGAAACACTGGTGTCATAAATATAAAGGGAAGGGTAAACCCCTTCAAAATCCCTCCTGGCCAGAGGAAAATCCTTTCACCTGTAAAGAGTTAAGAAGCTAGTATAACCTCGCTGGCACCTGACCAAAATGACCAATGAGGAGACAAGATACTTTCAAAAGCTGGGAGGAGGGAGAAAAACAAAGGGTCTGTGTCTGTCTGTATGATGCTTTTGCTGGGGACAGAACAGGAATGGAGTCTTAGAATTTAGTAAGTAATCTAGCTAGATATGCATTAGATTATGATTTCTTTAAATGGCTGAGAAATTAAGCTGTGCTGAATAGAATGGATATTCCTGTCTGTGTGTCTTTTTGTAACTTAAGGTTTTGCCTAGAGGGATTCTCTATGTTTTGAATCTAATTACCCTGTAAGGTATTTACCATCCTGATTTTACAGAGGTGATTCTTTTTTACTTTTTACTTCTATTAAAATCCTTCTTTTCAGAAACTGAATGCTTTTTCATTGTTCTTAAAATCCAAGGGTTTGGGTCTGTGGTCACCTTGGTGAGGATTTTTACCAAACCTTCCCCAGGAAGTGGGGTGCAAGGGTTGGGAGGATTTGGGGGGGAAAGACGTGTCCAAACAACGCTTTCCTAATAAATAAACCCAGATAAACGTTTGGTGGTGGCAGTGGAAGTCCAAGGGCAAAGGGTAAAATGTGTACCTTGGGGAAGTTTTAACTGAAGCTGGTAAAAGTAAGCTTAGGAGGTTTTCATGCAGGTCCCCACATCTGTACCCTAGAGTTCAGAGTGGGGAAGGAACCTTGACAACTGGTCTAGATAATACTTAGCTAAACACTGCAGATAGCATAGCAGGCAATCAATGTTGATACCCCCAATCCAAGTCTCAAAATGTGCTCTAACTTGTGGCCTGTTTAAAAGTCATGCAAATAGATACAGTGGCATTTTGGGTGACAGATTGCTGTCAAAACTTTCAATCAGACTTATGCATTAGAGCTCAGATCTCTAGATCTCAGGTATCAAGTATCAATCTAGTTTTTCTTCTTCTAAGATGTTCATGTAGAAAGAGGTTCCACTCTACCAAAGTGACTGCTTGCTGCCATAGTATATTAACATATCTACAGAAGTGATTATGATTTTTGGCTTAGTGAAAAACCTAGGTACAATTCTGATTCCAGTCGTATTTAACAATGTTGGACAACAACTGGGCCACAGGAAGAATCAAAGTTGACATATTTAGAACACACTACTAAAGCACTTGACTAAGCCAATAAATAGCTGCAACTGGGACATGTCCTGCAGGTGGTAATAGGACCAGTAGGGTAGTTTTTGTGGCAGATAACTTTAGATGGGAATATTTTGCATTAATTGTCAAACAGGAGATATTGTGTGAATGTATTTGAAAGAGCAGGTTCATTTGTCATGATATCCATAATGATGTATTTCCACCCGCTCCAAAGATGTGTTAGTAACTGATTTGTATTTAAAGCTTGCTTCAACTACCGGCTTGGCTTTTTAAGTTCATGAGACTTTCAATAGTTTAAATAAAATAAGATTCTGGTACATCTATATTGGGATAATTATATTTGTATTGTAGTAAACTAGTATGGTGGTAAAGACACTTCTAATGGTCAAATTTTATCATTCATTATTACCTAAATGTAAACTAAGTAACACATTTCTTCTTAGACTGATAAAAGTTGACTATTAGAAGTGCTTAGATATGGTAACATCCTAATAAAACTTAAGGCAGGAGAATATCAAGAGTTCATTTTATTCAGATTTTTTTTTGAGGTGGAAACAATACAACATTCTTTGCTTTTGAAAGTGGGCATAAATCCATTGAAATAGTTGTGCCTATTTACACAACTGCAGAGAATTGGCAGGTGTTACACAGGATCCACACCTATTTGATGTAGAGCCTAATGCCCCCCCTACCTCTCATCAGATGGAACGGTGTATGGCCCAAAAAATTAGTTCTTATCACAACACAAAACTGAGCTGGATTTCTGCATCAAGAAACTAACTTAAAATGAAGTGTATTCACCAATGTATATATATTTGTGACAAATCCAGGAGGGTTTCAATTCCATGAAAAAGAATTTGCAATTGAATCCTATTCCCATTTCCAAGAAGTATACCCATTTTCATCCTCAGTGATTTCAAACAGTATGGAACATCTTTAAGACTGTTGATTGTTCAAACTGTTCAGTTTTTTATTATTCACTACTTTGATTTGTGGTGATTGATCAGTTATGTCACACAATATTGTTTCTGGTCCACAACTGAATAGCTGAAACTTTGTAAACTAGAGCATGTCCTGACCTCTGTATGAGTGCTGGGAAAGTTAGATCAGACCAACTGGGGATAGAAAACTCCTGAGGCTCTAAGGTGAGGGTTAGGGGAAAGAGAAAAAGAAGGCTTGGCTTCTCCACTCTCTGCCTGCCCAGAACATACATAGAGATCATAGCTGGAAGGGGATGAGGGTCAGAAGAGAAAGAAAGGTTTCTTCTCATCACCCTGCTGCCCATTGTTCCTCCCCTATAGCTTAGTCAAAATTGTGTGTATCTCATTGCTTTACTCCCTGGCTGTACATAAAGGTCTCAGGCCATGCAAATAGTGGTGAGTGAATTAAGTGAATAAGGCATTTCAGTATGAATTTTTAACATTTTAATAAACGCCTCATGATTCTGTGAATACTTGTGAACAGATAATGACATCATGAACAGCAGCAAAAAAATCAGCAGTTTTTATTAAAACATTTACAAGTCAATTTTTTATATTAAGCTATCTCTAAAAATTACAGTAAGATATTTATACTGTTTTCAAAAGATCTTGGTAAATATATTCTGGACAATTAAGATTTTTTTCTAGTGAGAGCCAGGCAAAAATTTACCATACAAAATTATTTCAATTTGGGTCAAGTTTGGCAAATTGTTTCACCCCCAAATACTGAAAGTGTCAAAACCAACCATTTTGAAAAATCAACTCTTTTAAAATGAAATATCAATTCAAAATGACACTTGTGAAACAGGATGTTGTTTTGAATTGAGACACTTGAAATATCTTAATCAACTCAGCAAAGTTATTTTGGGTTTAGTTTCATTGAAAAATTTTCAGTTGTAATTCAAAACATACTTTGTTTTTGGGAAAGGGGGATTTTTTCTTCTGTTCAGCCATCGAACCGGGGGAAAAAGATATTTGTTTAGCTCAGGTCTAGTCAATTCTATTCTATTTAAGTTCTGATACGGCACTCACATTGGAACATGTCTTAAAACACACTGTTCTTAGTATCATACTAGAGGAGGATTAATATTTAGAACTTATTCTTTTCAAATACAATTTAATTCTCCCATGAAATACTAGCAGTGGTCTGACAAAACGGGCTGATACTATGATTATGGGTCTGGCATAAGAAACTAAACAGAACTGAGTAGACTAGAATGAGAAGTTTGTGACCAATTGTCCAGTATATTCATGGGGTTTTTAAAGTAATGTTTGTACAGGTCAGCAAAAAATAAAAATATTGCTTTCCTTATGTCAGGCTGAGAACTACTGCATGGGCATTTCTTAGTGCCATAGTCAATAAAACATTATTCCTCTGTCTTTGTGCTCTTTGAATTAAATAGTTATGAGCTTTTGAAAAGCAGACATCCTAGATATGGGGAATCTGCTACTATTTTGATTTTCCCAACTAAAGCCTGTATATCCTACAAAATAAGATGACATCTACCAGGTAGGTATTCACTGATATTTTGCAGGAGATAAACATTCTCTTCTGTGTTCAGTGGCTTCATCTGCTGGTTATAAAATCTATGCAAAACACTGCCTGTCTAAATACTGTTCTATTTCTTTCTCTTTTACTAATTCATATTCCACATGCAGTCTCACAGCAAAACTATATACATTATATGAAATACTTTATTAATCTCTGGTCTTTAAAAAAGAAAGGATCTGTTTCCCATGCCCTCATCCAAACTCAAATGATGCTATTAATCATGAATAGCTGAAGGACCAAACTCTCTGGATTCTGGCCTATGGTATTGAAAATTGTGTGTTATTCTTTATGGTTCACATTCATGGTCATTTTCAGTCAGATTTTTTTTTCTATTTCAATTAGCAGCTTTGTGCCATTTACCAATTTCCTCATCAAATTTCAAGCTGCCAATTTCCCCGTCTTCAGCACAAAGATAGCCATTACAAGAAAAAAAAAATCAAATTATACATATTTTTAGAAAGTTGCTTAAGTTGTAATCCTTTTATTTTTAACATGAACTCTAAGTGAGCTGTTTCTTTCAGTTTAAAACCAGTGATCACGATTGCAAGCAAAAAGAATGATGGTGCACCCTTTACATACAGTAGTAAAGTAGTGAGCTCACCAGCACGTGTAAGCTAATTGTTCAGCAGAAGTGCCTAAGTATTGTCTGCCTGTGCTGATGTATGAGTTTCTCACATTATGCTGTTAGTTTACTCCTCTCCCTGCCCGACACAATTTTTGCTACTAAAGTGCCACAAGGACTCCTCATTGGTTTTGCTGATACAGACTAACACGGCTACCACTCTGAAACCTGACACTTTGGAGTGTATTCCTTATTTTAATTCCAACTGGTATTGCATCATTGACTTCACAGATTTGTAGATGGGACCACGGTGTTCATCTAGTTTGACATCCTGCATAACACAGGCTATAGGATTTTTCTGAATTAATTTCCATTTGAACTAGAAAATGTATTTTAGAAAAACATCTAATCTTGATTTAAAAATTCCCAGTGACAGCGAATCCTCCACAATCCTTGGTAAGTTTCAGAGTAGCAGCCGTGTTAGTCTGTATCCACGAAAAGAAAAGGAGGACTTGTGGCACCTTAGAGACTAACCAATTGATTTGAGCATAAGCTTTTGTGAGTTACAGCTCACTTCATCGGATGCATGCAGTGGAAAATACAATGAGGAGATTTTATATACACAGAGAACATGAAACAATGGGTGTTACCATACACACTGTAACAACACTGTATGCCAGCAGGAGAGCGGGGGAAAGAGGGGTTAAGTTGTGCCAGTAGTTGATTACCCTCACTGGTAAAAGAAGAGCATCTTATTTCCATTTTGAATGTGTCTAGCTGCAACTTCCAGCCATTGGATCATGTTGTCTATGACACACTGAAGAGTCATTATGAAATATAGTTCTTCATGTAGGTACTTATAGTCAGAGTACTTCTTAGCCTTCTCTTTGTTAAGTTAAATAGATTGACTCCTTGAGTCAAATCACTGTAAGGCATGTTTTTCTAATCCTGTAATCATTCCTGTGGCTCATCTCTTAATCCTCTCCCAGTTTATCAACATCCTTCTCGAATGGTGAGCATCAGAACTGTACACAGTATTCCAGGACTTGTTGTACCAGTGCCCCATACAGAGGTACTAAAACCTCCTTGCCCCATCTCAAGATTTCACAGTTTAGAATCACAAGAATCACACCAGCCCTTTTGGCCACAACGTTTTACTGGGAGCTCATGTTTAGCTGATTATCCTGCATTGTATCATGTCTTTCAGAGTCACTGCTTCTAGGATAGATTTCCCATCCTGTAAGTATGGCCTATATTCTTGTTTGCTAGATGAATATCTTTGCATTTGGCCATATCAAAACATTGTTTGCTTGAGCCCAGATTGCTCTATATCAGTGACCTGGTCTCTCTATTATTTATCACTCCTGCTATCTTTGGGTTATCTGCAAATGTTATTGGTAATTATTTTTGTTTTTTTCCAGGTCATTAATTTTGAAGTTTTAGATAGCATAGGGCTCAAGAACTCATTACTGTAGGACCTCACTAGAAACACACCTGCTTGACAATTCCCTGTTTACAATTACATTGTGCGATCTTGTCAGACTGAAGTGACTTACTCCAGAATTTGATCTTACATTTTTACTTGTCAAAATGATTCTGATCAATCCTTTAACATAAGTACAGTAATGGCAGAGGGAAAATCCAAAAAACTTATGCATGTGCTTACCCATGTGATCGCAATGAATCTGTCCACACATATAAAGCTAAGTATGTGCTTAAACATTTGCAGAAATACCCTCTTCTAAAACATGAAATTCATGGGACATAAGTGGTGAAAGATCTTGTGCTAGCCCTCTGCAATGGGTGAATTTCAATGTAAATGGGCACTGACAGAAAAAGAAAAGAATGAAAACTTTTGTTCTACCTCACTACCTCACTCTGGGGCTTTTAGGTTTAGGAGGTATATAGGGCCAGAGTCCAAGAATAGTAATGCCTATAGCTATTTCCATGAACATTTTGAAATACTGACTCTATCTTATTGCAAGGTTAACGAGTTTTAGGATTGGTCTTCTCTGCAGCATTAGCTTGAGTAATCTACACTCTGGTTAATACTTTTCAAATTAACCTAGCTGGAGTGAGTGGTCACATTTCAAAAAAACACTTACGCTGCATAGACTAGATTAGCAGCACAGAGTAACTGAGTCCCCACTGCATTACTAGCTTAAGCATCGGAAGTATTGAAGCTTTGCCCCAAACCCTGGACTGGCCAGATAACTGGAGTTTAAAGCACCACTTTACTTGAGCTAGAGACTTGTATGTGTGCCTGGGAATTGGGCTAGGGACAACACTTCAATTATACCTCAAGCTAATACTGCAGTGAAAATAAACCCTTTAAATAATTTGATGAATAAGGGCATGCAAATCACAGTTGGATGTGGAATGCTATAAACTATGCATTTAGTTTTACAGAGGGTAAAATTAGCTAAGTGGACTTCATGGTAGATCTCTATAAAATACTCTGTACTAGATTTATACAGTAAACTCCTATTGATGCAAATAGAATTTGTTCAAAAAGATGAATGGAAAGCATTAGGAATGGATTTTGTTTGGTTCTATTTCTTGTTTTCCTTTCTCTGCCCTGTACCCAAAATTACAGTATGTGCATCATCACGGCCACACATCGACTAACAAGCTTTCCAATTTGTGAATCAAATTGCTGAAAGAGAATAATAGAAATCAGATGCCATAGCTGGCCCATCTCCTGCCAATGTAAAATTGTTTCCTTTAGCATATTCTTGAGAAATGTGTCCAATCTGGTTCAGCCCCTCAGTAAAAGCAAAAAACAACATTTCCATGATTGTTTTAGAACAGAATTTTCAAATTCAATTTTTGTTATATAAAGCTCATATGTGTGGATAATTTACAAGGTACAAAATCCTGAGGGGTACTAAGCATCTGCAACTCCCATAGAGTTCAGTGAGTGCTGCAGATCCTGGGTTCCTTACAAGCTTGGAGATTATACAAGTCTGAAGAATTTGATAGTTAAGTTTGTATTTCTGAAGACAGAGCCTAGTAAAAACTTAATGCTGGCTTTAGCAAAATCTCTTTAGGGACATGATCTACTGCAATCAGTGGACTTTGGATAAGGCCTATGCTGATAATTTCAGTGTACCCTAAACACACAGAACTATGCATTTGTAATTGCAAAGCTGATGTCTCAATTTCAAAATCAATCTAATTTACTCTGTTGACCTAAAATAATATCTCCACTAAGAATATGTATTATCAGAACACAGCATGTGCCAATCAAACTGAAAATACAATATGCAGAATATTTGGGGCTAAAAGTATAAATACTTTTTGATGCAGTTTATGATTGTGTTTAATACAGGATACTTCTCAAATAGGATCTCTTGCTGAAAGAGCTCATTCTATCTAAAAGACAGTAGAAACCTGTCAATAATACCCATGTGTTCTATAAAATGTTATTTTTTTTCATGGTATGTTATGCTTCATCAATTTCCTTAATCCTAGCTGCAGTTCACGTTGCCATTC
This sequence comes from Chelonia mydas, assembly GCF_015237465.2. Taxonomy (NCBI): domain Eukaryota; kingdom Metazoa; phylum Chordata; order Testudines; family Cheloniidae; genus Chelonia; species Chelonia mydas. The sequence goes on from NC_057852.1 coordinate 47,618,840, forward strand.
TGGAACAGCTCACTGAGCAGTAATTTATCTCCTGACTGTGGCATAACAACCACAAATACAGGTTATTCTGGGAGCAGGAATTTGCATTGCATAAACCATATTTTTAAAATCATTTTCAAATGTGATTAATTCATGATAGGGAAATTATTCCTCTATTTTTGGATCCAGCCTCCAAGTCACTTGAGGCTGAGTATTGAGTATTTTATTAGGTATCGGGCAGAATCTTCATTTGAGGATTAGGGATTTCTGTGAAGAGAAATGATACCACAGGAGAAATGAGAAGATGTTTCACCCATTTACTTTAATACCTATATAAAATTGGCATTATAAAGATAATGACAGATTGCATTTTAGCTGAATTTTTCAGTTGTGCTCTAGATGACTTGTATTTCTTTTCAATTAAGCTGACTGCTTTAGCGTGGTAAGAGATTACTGCTTCTGCATGCTGAAAAGATATTAACAATTAAAATGGGGGGAGGGGAGGTCATGTCATGAAGAGGGGGATTATTGCAGTTTTCTTTACCAGATGACAAGGGCTTCTCTTTGTAATTATCTTGTTTTAATGCATGTCATTAAGCAAAGATGGTTACATGTTGAACAGATAGAGTTATGAGAATAAAAAAGTGCATTTAACTATGGTGCTAAACTAGCCTGGCCTAGACTATTATACTGTAGTGATGTTTCTCTGCAGTCAGGCCCCTGTGTGGGGTTTGCTTAAGCTTCCAGGACCTAAATGTAGTGCGCGGGGGGGAAAAGACAGGAGAAAAAAAAATACAGGTCTCAGTACAGGGCTAGCTTCACCTGTATCCCTCTTCTGACCTCTGAGTGCATCCCCTCAGGTGTCTGTCCCTTGGCCTTTACCTGTCCTAGGGTGGGACTTCAGGATTCTCCCATCCTTTATACTAATCCCTGGGTACACTACCCTATGGATCGGCTGTGTTTACACATCAGGTGCAATGGGACTCAGCAGCAGTTAATCTTCCCTTCGGGAGTTTGTAGCCAGTGGTGTACAGTAACATGAGAAACTTTTTGAAGCCAAAGTATTGTTTAGAGAAAAAAGCATTTTAAAAAACAGTCGACATGTCAATCTTACTTAAAGCACTTCTATCTTGTGACGGTGAGCTAGTCAGGCCTAGCTTTTTCAGACACCTCAATGACATTCCTGCGTCTCTCTTGTTCTCCTGAACAACTTTCCCCTTAGAGAGAGAGAGAGAGAGAGAGAGAGAGAGAGAGAGAGAGAGAGAGCGCGCCTTTTTAATCTGCTATCATCCTTTTTATCTCCGGTGGACATAAGCCTTTTCCCACAGTGACATGGTCTCTTAACAACCCTCAAGTTTTCGTGGAATAATAACTTACACCTTGATTCATTCTGTTTCCTTCCTGCTAACTAAACCAATGTATTCATACAGTAAACATCCCAATTACCAAGTCAACATATTGTATTAATAAAGTTACAAAGTCCATAGATGTAGGGTTTTTAAATTCAAATGCAAGCCTATAGCTATTAACTCTCCACAGCAGTCACCTTCAGGTTGTGTTTAGTGCTGTGCAGCAGGTACCTCGCACCACGTTCTGGGAAAGGCACTGCACTCTTATCAAATTCCTTGTTACTTCTTTTGTTAATATGTATGTAGTAATATAATTAAAGAATACACTCCAGAGTCCAGATCATCAACTCATCCAAGGTTACATAGTTCCATTGACTTTAAGAGCCATACCAATATACACCAAGTGAGAATCTGACTGCTGGAGCTTATTTACAATCACAGCTCCTAGTGAGTGCAGTAATATAGAGAGAGATAACATGCTGTTTCATATATATAAAAAAGTGTTGCAGAGTAGGGGGTATGCCGAAACCTGGGATAAAAGAGTATAAGGTATCCAAATTAAAAAAATTGCTAGTAATATCTCATCAAGTACAATATCTTTGGAAAATTTAAGGACAAACTTCTTGTCCTCTATATTAATTGAGTAATACACATTCAAATAAAATTAGCTATAGCATTATGAAATCTGGAAAAAAAATACATTGGCGCAATTACATTAAAAAAATTGCGCGTGAGAAAGGTGATGGCGACTGTCACAGAAAACAACGAGCAATGTAATTGCCAGTGCAGAAAATGCTTTAAAGACTTGATCTAAAGCCAATTGAAATCAAGAAAAGGGTCCCATTGACTTTGACTCATGTCCTGTGTATATGAATGAAGTTCTATCAAGTGCTGCCAGTTATCTGCAGTGTTAATTTGACCAAATCTTTTACTAGTTGTCTAGTAACAATTTGATAACAAAACATTAACAGATAATATTGCCAAACAAAGACAAGTAGAAGCTGGAAAGCTCCAAAAAGTAAGTAGCATAGGAAGACTTTTTAGGTTATGATATTCAGTGGGAATCTTTAAAGGCCATCAGAAGTTACATGAGAACAAGATGTTGACAGATACACAGCCTGAAAATACTCAACGTTTCGTTAAAATGTCCGTAACCAATCCTTGCTCACTCTAAAAACGCACAGCCCTTTTACTCTAGTATAACTCCATTGGCTTCAGGGCAGCTACTCCTGCATTTACAATAGTATAAATCAATCAGAATTATGTCCACACATCTTGCAAAGAGAAAGGACCTGGTCCAGAATCCTTACAACAGAAAGGGCAAGATACTACTAATGGTAGAACCAATGGTTAATTACCAGCCGTAATAGTATTTTAAAAAATATCAAAAGGTTTACTGTCACTTACAATCCAGAGGTTTCTGAAAGCTCTGAGTTAAAATTCTGCATCTGTAATGAAGGGAAGATTTACATCATGCTAACGTATGGATTATTTCTGAAAAGCAAGTGGTTTGGCCTTTGCAGTGGATCAATATGGTTATTAACTTTTAGAAATGTAAAAATAATCTTGAAGATAACCCCCTTTTCTCTTACAACATCAGTACCTCTACTCTTCCTCATGAGATTATTCAAATTAATTGGTGAGCTATACTACAATATTCGTTCTTAATATTTGTTCTGGAAACAAGATGGAAATATTGCTCACAAAGTGCATCTTTGTGTAATTTTGTTACCTCCTTCCTTTGTTATAAGGAAAATGAAATCCCCCCCACACACACACACTCCACTCCACTCCACTCCACAAACAGATACCCTAGTCTTTCCTGGTCACACAGTCAAGAACACTCATTAGCTTTGTAGGGCTTCCAGAAGGGTTTTCAAGAGACAGGTCAAATTAACTACAGCTATTGATGTTTCTGTTTATTAACAACAGAATACTATAGCTATGGCAGACTCTTTGCGGGCTTCCCAGAAAAAATGATCATTTTAACTATTCTCTATTTGGGCATATGAAATGTACCTTGATTGTGGTCCATCATAAATCTAGAATAGGGGCCAAAACTACACTGACCTGAGTTACAGGATTTACAATGTTAAGTTCTGGATCAGAGCCAGAAGAGCACTGTTTTACAAAAAGGCCAGTAACTATCTGAAGGCCAACCTCCAGAGCTAGAAATAAATCTACACAGAAAGAAATTAGATGAGCATCTAAATGTATATCTAATTAGCTATACTTACTTTGATCATTTCACTTTAATATCCTCAGTTTTGATGTAAAATATTCTGCTCAACCATAGATAAACACATTATTTATATATTGCATCTGGGATTTTCAAGGGTGAAGAGGTAGAAGGTGAATAAGGAAATTAGATGTACAATTCCCATTGACAATGGTTGTTTTTGCTGTGTTATGTCAATTCTATGACAATAGAAATACCTAAGTCCTACAGGACCCTTTGAAAATCCAATACTTTTGAATTTTAAAATTTGAAAAAAGGCCTGGATCAACCTTTCAAATAAATCAGGGATCAAAAGGAGGACCCTAGTGCAGACTACAAAAAATTATCCTCATAATCATACTGAATTAATGAGAACTTCTTAGACTCTTTCAGCAAACAGATGTTATGGATGAAGTTCTGAATTCTTCACGTAGGACTGTAATAGCAAAATCCCAAGTAACAGCAGGTGAATTCTCCTGAAAACTCTTTATTCCAAACTAAATAAAAATACAGTTATGTTGGATTTACAAGAATAGTGTGCACCCATATTATTTATATACACCAAGAACTAAAAGTGCAGAGGGCAGGAACAGCACATGGCAGTGGGGGGAGGGCCAGCTGAACTGTTGGCAATTGATAGCCTGATGGGCAGCTGCTCCACGGGGGAACTTAGGGGAGCGGGGAGCTGATAGGGGGGCTGCCGGTCCACCCTGGTTGCAAGCCCCCACCAGCTAGCTGCAATGGGCTGCTCTTCCTGCAAGCAGTGGACAAAGCAGGCGACTACCAAACAACGTGATAAGGGAGCATTGCACAACTTTAAACGAGCATGTTCCCTAATTGATCAGCAATGTAACAACGAAACAGCATTAACCGGGACTACTTTAAGTGAGCAGTTACTGTAGTCTTAAAAGCAGAAATCTACAGGAGAAGGTTGAGAGCTTTTTTTATAGACAAACAATTCCAGCAAACAATATATAGCCATATTTTCAAGTTCTTCACCTAGGACTCTGCTATTAAAGTTGCTGCCTTGGTTAGTCCAGAAAACTTTTTTATTCTAAACTAAGAATACAGTTGCAGTTGACATACACCTGGTTCCTTCCTCTCCTGCACCATCATGAGATACTGCAGTGTCTCTTTAAACTAACACTATGCATTTACAGCTACATCAGAGTACTGTGGAAATCCCTAACTGCTCAGGAAAACAAAAGAATAAAACAGCACTGAATTTACTAAAATGCATTCTTCTGCATTTTAAAAAAATGTGTAAATATAGCCTACAATAATTATGTATGAGTGACATGTTTCTCAAATAATAAAGCAAACTGTCTTAAGCATTTCAGAATAGATGCTCATGCTCATGCCTGCATCCACAATACTAGCTATCTGGAAACAGCTTGATCCCAAAAGGACAAGATTCTTCAGGAGCAAGGTAGAAGACATCATAGATTTATTACTTAAGTTCAGTGAATAATTTTCAGTGAGTAATTTGCTCCACAATTTTGCCCTCCTTAACTGCCTGTAGAATGTCAACAAGCATATGGTAATTTCTTTGAGTGCATTTGATCAGCCGTCCCAAGTCTCCAGGGGCCTCTCTGTTCACTGCATACTGAAAGACAACTCTGTATTGTGCAAGAAATTTACTCATGGAAAGCTAGTTCAAACGAGTCAGCGGCACACCTAAAGACAACTCAGGTTTATGAAGAGATTGAACACTTTTGAATAATCTATAGTAGTTCTCTAGAGCTAGTTAGAAACTTCATTTTTTAAAAATGGAAAATAGCTTTTTCAACCAAGAGGGAAGTTTCAGGAAAGACCTGTTTCTCAAAACCCAAGCTTTTAGTGAAAACCAAAATGACTCCCCTCCCTCCTTTTTTCAACAACTAGATCCCTCCCCCCCCCCCCTTTTATAAATGTTAAAATATTCAGGGTTTGGTTTTCAGTAAATACCTAGAAAACTTTGAAGTACGTTTAATGAAAAGAAGAAAGTTTTCATTTATCATTTTTCCCCATAGCTAAAACATTTGTTTCCCAACCAGCTCTTGCTCTTATTGTTAATAAACAAAGTCTTTGTAATCTAAATGTTATAAAATGCATTTGATATTAGTCTTCCAAAAAGGACAGTATCAGTAGTAGAGATGGACCAGCACTGTAAATTTTGGATTTAAATCAAAAACATTTCTAGTAACGGCACATTGGTCACCACTGAAAGTCATGATTTGCCAACAGTCACTGGGTTATGGTGTATGAGACCTCCCCCCCCCCCAAAAAAAATTAATAGAATAGGAAAATATTGTAGTAGAGATTTGAGGTATGTTTAAAATATTGTAGATATTTTATTTAATATTTGATAACTTGCCATTCTCTCCCTCCCCTTTTCACTCCTTTTCCAATGGAAAAATTGAAGAAAAAAAGGGGGAGAAAGGAAAGGAAAGAAAAGAAGAAAAACCCAAGTCGTCAACATTTGTTCCTATTTCTTCATTTTTTCTGTTTTTTGTTTTTTTTTTTTTTGGGGGGGGGGCAATCTCAGTCAGTTCTGGAGATATCTATGGGCCCATTCTGCAAGTCCTTAGTCCATCTTCAGCAAATACTGCCATTGCTGTCAACATGACTTTTGCCTCTGCAGTATCCAAGACTTCAAGATGAGACCCTCAATCAGAATGAACAGCGTGTCAAATCAGATAGCAATAAAATTTTGTTGAGAAATAAAACTAAAGTGGTCTTGCAGAGCTCTATCTTGGTCCAATCTTATTTTCCATTTATATTAACAATATAGAACAGGGTGCTGGGAGCTCTTTATCTTTTCACTGATTATACCATTTTATATTCTATAAGCATTTCATTGTCCTCAGTTATAAATGAGCTCTAACAGAATTTTAATAAAATTTAGAAACACTTTCTGATTCATGTTTGCTATTAAATGCAAGTAAAACAAAATTTATGATTTTAGCAGGGATAATTCATTTAACACTGATATTGATAGATTACCTATGATATTAACTTCTAATCAAATTGTATTGAAACATGTTTCAGCTTATAAACATTTAAGTATTTTGTTAGGCTGTGCTCCACCCTTGTACTGTACAACAACAGTGTAATTTAACATGTTTTGTTAAACTCATTCAACCAAGCAACAGCAAGTTCAAGCAATTGCTTATTTCCCATCAAAGAGTCAGGTAATTTAACATGAAGACTGGCTTCTGGTGCATGTTGAAAAGCATAGAGATTTCAGATAACTCAGAAGCCATATTTGTTACCAGAACTCCCTTCTGTGTATTTTATGTAGATGATTCTTTAAATAAGATGCCTGGAAATATTAGTATGTTGATCGTTTATTGAACATTACTTGTGATAATCTTAATATATCTTTCATATTTTCATGTTTTTGGTCATTAATGCATCATACAAATAATACTAGTTCTTCAGTACTGATACTTTGGACTGATTTTATTATTATTAAATTTTCAACTGTCAAGATTAAAAGCTAAAAAGAAGTTTATATCCCTTCATCTTTTAGCCATTGAGAGGATTATTTTTTGCCCTGTACATGTAACTTTTGACTTGTGAACACACAGTGTGAACTTGACATGTGAAAATTTATTCTGTATGTGGTGAACTGTGGCTTTAGGCACAACCATCGGCAACACGCATGAACTGCCCCACCCTAGCAGTAGCATTGGTAGGCATTTATTTTCTCCCAGCTCCCATCTTACCCCATGGAGTGGCAATTTATGGAAAGTTACTACACCTCACATGCTGGCTGCCATGATGAGAGTTGTGGGGACAGAATCACAGCTCAGCCCATTCCTGGCCCCTTCCTTCTTACTCTCCAGCCAATTTCTCCAGGCAATGGGAGTAAGCGGGTATTATAAGCATTTTTGGCCTCACACACTGGGACCCAAACAGGGCCAAATGGGGATTCTTATTCCCCTGTGCAGATCTATAGTCACCTCACAACGTAGTCCTATTTCTGTAATATTCAGTGTTAAAGGTCTCACTCTGGCCTCCATTTTTGGGTAGAACAACTTGCATTCACATTTTAGAATTTGCATTTGTAAACTGTTTATATTCAATTGCTATTATATATTTTGCATGTTTAATGTACAGGTGATAGTGAATTATCAAGTGTTCATTATCAAGTGTTCATGTGCACAATTGCACACAGAGTCCACATTATGAGAGTTGCCTTAATAAATCATACATACAGGTCTCTACTGTAAAACAGAATAGTTTTCTGTCTTTTTTATTTTTGTTGTGAAATATTTTATGCTACTCATATTGATGATTATTAATTTTATGACTATATCATACAAGCATGTGATGTTGGAGTTTATAGAACATTCAGAAATGGTTCCTAAGGGCAATTCAAAATAATGTTGTACTTTCTGTAATGTGAATGTGAACTAAGCTAAGGGGTAATTAGGACTAACTATTAAAATAAGCTAAACAATGGTCCAGAAGTCCAGTGGTTAGAGCACTAGCCCAGGATTTGGGAGACCTAGATTCAAGTCTCTGTTTCTCCACAGATTTCCTCTGTTACTTTGGTCAAGTCATTCAGTCTCTGCCTCAGTTCTCCATCTGTAAAATGGGAATAATAGCATTTCACTACCTCAGGGGTGTGAGATGGAAATAAATACATTAGAGATTGTGAGATGCTCAGATACTATGGTGATGGGAGCACATGAGTACTTAACATTTTCAGCTAGAACTTCTCCAAGCACTGCAGATATACCTCTTTATTGTATCTAATCCCCTAGATATTTTAGAAGACACCTTTTACATAACTGAATTTAATCAGATGCAGTATTGCTGGTTATCAGATAGATATTTTATGAATCCCCACTATTCCACATTAGTAAGTCACTGTTTAAAATGATTTATAGCATTTTAATGAGTCACCTTGCTGCATTTGAAACAAAGCAGTAGCATTGAAATAGCTGTTGAATGGCTGATTTTCTGAAGTGCTGAGCACCCACAACTTGATTTAAAGCCATTGAGAACTGTGGACTCTTTAGTGCCTCTGGAAACAATAATCAGACCTAAGGGTATATAAATCTAATGCCACTAAGAGTAGATAAAGCCAGAACAACAAGCTCACACGTAAAACATATTGAAGCAGTGCACCTTTGAAAATTTATGAAATCTTTAAGACTGAACAATACATTAGAATGTTTCCTATATTGCAACTTTGTTTGTTACAAAGTTTGTTTGTTACAAAGCAAATTTGCCAAAGAATAAAATTAAACTAACAAGAAGTCATAGGAAAAGCCTGACGATGGTATTTACATTCTTTAAAAAATGTACCTAGGCTGCTCCATGCTTCAGGCTGCCTCATCCCCACTACAACAGACAGATTCAATACAGAAAAAAAAGGACATTATAAAGCTGTACCATGATTCTTTCTAGTATGCCACTTCATGGAATTTAACTGTAGCTTCAACATAAATCTAGACGACCACATACTGTCATCTCACCCAAGCTTGGATTAGATTGTCGCCTATTTATTGGAGAGCAGGCACATCTTGTCTCTGCCAGCAAATGAGCTGTGATAGGCACTGGAAGGCATACTGACTCCAGAATGATGGCCATAATGGGCAATTCCACTGCTCTGGCACAATGGAATTCTCTACCATAAGGTTAAAGCTCATCTGTGCAACAAACCAGACTCTCTCAGGGGCCAGCTGGAAACTGTGGAATTAACTCCCATGGGAACTGAGGACTGTCACAAACCTCACCACTTTCTGCTCCAAGTGCAAGACACACTTCTTCAGTCGACCTTCACTAATATAAACACATTGCAACAAGTACATTTAAAAAACAAAATAGAACAAAATAGAACACTACATGCATAGTTCTCTCCTGGGGGAGAGGCTAAAGAAAAGAATGAACCACATGAGAGATGTTAGTCATGTCACTTAAGGAGTTACGGGAAAGCACTCAGATACTGTAGTGATGAGGGCAGTTCAAGAACCTATATAGAATATAAGGACTTCCTCACTGGTTATGGAAGAGTGGGCTTTGGGCCTGTAGAAGACTGGTTCCCCTCAGTCAGTAATAGAGTAGTCCTAAAGGCAGCCTCCATAGTGCTGACCCTGTGGACAACAAGGTTGATTTGGGGATAGCTGCTCTGAGGGAGCAAAGACCAAGAATATAACCAGATTCTCATAAGATTACTACATTGCATGTGGAATGAGTCTTTTGAATGAACTCAGGATAATTCCCCATGCAGGAGACCTCTTTGTATACCTTTACTAAGTGAATTTGTATAAATTCAGATACTTCCTGGTTATAAAGGCAATAGTAGTCAGATTTATGTCCCATGTGGAAAAAGATTATTCCAGATATTGTGCAATATGTCATCAAGACAACTTTTTCTGAAATGTAATACATTTTATTGTTGTTGCCCTCAGAGCCAGTTAGTATTTCTTTAATTAGCCTCTGGTTTTTATATGTACAAGAATGAAGATAAACAGTGCTGTATTAGAGTTCTCTACATAAATTGGAACTCTTTAGGATTTGTGGCTAAAATATTTCACATAAATCAAACAATATTGTTAGAGAATTTTTGAAAAAGCATACTTTTAACATAGAAAACAGTAAACAGTTGGGAATATACAATGCATTTCTATTGAAGAGCCCTCAGTATAAAAAGTTGTGTTAAAAAAAAGTTTTTTTAAATAGGATCGAGTCAACAGTTGTGTTTACAATACATTTCCCTTAAAAAGTTCTAGATTACAAAAGCAGAATTTAAAACAACAACTAGTAAACTGTTTTCTGTATGGAATGCATTTCCATCAACGATCTCTGTAACAAACAAAGAAAAATAATTGTTTTCCATAAAAAGGACATTAGTATTGAAGATTTCTTCATAAATTATAGTTTGCGGCAATGTATATTTGCTACACTACTGGTAAGTGCATATAGTGTGTATTGACTACACTGGTGGTATGTAACTGGCTTATATCAGCAAGTGAATTATTCAGAGTATCTGGAAGTTCATTATTTTCTTCAGAGTGGTTTTTGATTGAGCATCTATTGAATTAGAGATTATTTGTATCACAGTAGCACCTAGATACCCAACTAAAACCAGAGCCCATAGTGCTAGGCACTGCACTGACACAGAAGAGATAGTTCCTGCTTTGAAGATTTTACAATCTAATAGAGGCAAACCATGAGGGGCTCAAAGAAGTGAAATGACTTGTCTACGACCACACAAAACATCAGTAGAATCCAGGCCTCCTATATCGTAGTCTGGTTCTTTATCCCCCCGAGCACATTGGGATGTTTTAGAATGTAGGTTTGATTTGGGGTTTTTTTTGAATTAGGAGTTAATGTTTTTATACAGTGGAGAGATATAAGTTAGAAGTGGCAAGGTTTTCTTTACTTTCTTTTTAGAGGTGGATATTGTGTACTTTGTTGTTAAAAAATAGATTTAGGTACAACAATTTCAGATTTGTGATTCCTTAAATATCTAATGTGGGTTGCCTTCAAATCCACTTGTGTCTAATGTGGTAATGTAAATTGCTCAAATGCAATTATTTGTGTAAATTTCAGAGTGCACCATAATATGGAGAAAGTTGTCAGATTAGCAAGTATGGTTTTTTTCCTAATATAGAATCATAGAATCATAGAATATCAGGGTTGGAAGGGACCTCAGAAGGTCATCTAGTCCAACCCCCTGCTTAACAAACTTGATTGTGTCATTATCTATAATTTCTGATTTTGGAATTGCTAGATGTAATCATTTTATGGTTGGATTTGTGAGGAATATTTTCAAAAGATAGTATAGGAAAGACAAGATTAGTTTTAAGATTTATAACGGTACATTTTAAGTGCCTGACTCAGATCCCGTTTACACCTTTGAAAGTCATGAATAATCACATTTAAATTTAAGAATCATTTTTATATTAGTTACAAGGAATCTATACAGAAAGCTGGTATATATGCCAAGAATGTGCAGAATATTTTTTTTCAATTTACATCTTGTTATTGCTTATGATTTTTACATTTTGAGTATATATTATACTATGTGTAAATACCTGTAAATCAACTTAATATTGTGCAACTGCATTAAGGTAATATAATGGTTAAGAATTTAAATACATAAATGTCAAGAAATTCAGAAGTTATGGCTGCTGTGGGAAACAGCTCAGCCTGTTGTAAGTCTTACTGTAACAAAACTGTTAAAGATATGAAAAATTAGTTCATTATAATAGGCCATATTTAAGGTGTACCCATCTCTCCATGGATTGCATTTAATGACTCATGGGCCCATTGTTCTCTCTCACATCAGTGAGAATCTGAAATGACTCCACTGATATCAGTAATGTTATTCCAGATTTACACCAGACAAAAGATTTGGGCCATCTGTGCTTAAAGAATGTGAACAAAGTGTTAGACCATTGTTACAATACTGTTGGATTTACTGTGTCAAAAGCGGAAGTATCCTGTGAATGCACATAATTTAAAATGGTTACCCTTAGTTTAAAACCAAAAATAGACTGTAGCAGAGTAACTCACCAATTGACACATTCCCTCATGGCTAAACACAGAATTGCAGGACCTTCCCCCAGTAATCTCCTGCCAGCAATTCTTTTAGGGACTCTCCCATCCAGTCAGATCACTTACAGTTTCACCCATTCCAGGTATCAATGTCTCAAATAAATAGTATCCAAAACACTACTGGCCATCAATAATACACCTTCCATCTCTCCTGGGTTGTTTTTCAATCCCACTCTTCATTCAGGGTAGTAAGTTCATAAACTTCTCCCCAGCAGAACTCTAACTCCTAACAAAATTAAATACATCTTAAGCTATTTCTGCCCATCCCAAGATTGATCCTGTAATCCCCCTGATTTTGCCCCCCCCCAGTTCTCTATTTCAAGAACTGCCCCCCTGGAGCCTTGCCCCTATTTCAAGGCCCACTATAGGGCTAGCTATCTTCCTGGGGCTTCCTGTAGTTCTTTTCCTAGAGACAAGGAACTCTAGTTCCCCCTTCTCCTAGATCTCATCTCCCTAAGACTTTACCACACCACATCCCGAGTCTCCCTCTTCTGTGTTTAGTCACCACACTTTCCCTCATGAAACTAGCACAGCTCGTCCCCAGCTGGTTCTCATAAGGAATTAAGCCTGACACCCTTCCAGGTACAACAAGGGGGCTAACTCAGCTCTCAGGCTCCTATTAACCACTTGTCTACCAGGCTTTATGCACCGTATCACATAGGCATAACAATTTCCAAGCCCACAGTTTGGTTAAATAAGTAGGGTTAATTAAGCCCTGGACAACAGTGAGGTATTTGAGGGTTCCATTCTATTTCTAGTTATATCAGTGTGAATATAGACTAACACTGTTGACTTCAGCATTTACTATGGATTTATACCAGCATAAGTGTTGCCAGTTTTCATGATGTTATTGTGAATCTCTCCATATTTGTTGATTTTCTTACAGTTCCTGGAATTTTCTCTCTCTCTCTCTCTCTCTCTCTCTCTCCACCCACACGTCTGTGTTTCTGCCTAGCTTAGGGCTATCTTCTCCACCGTTTGGGCTGCCACCAAGAGGATAGACGTGTTCCAGGTTTATAAACACCAATTTCTTTATTAGGTTCCCCTCTACCAGTTCATCAGTATAGCCTTGTGCAGCGACAAACAAATGAATATAAATATCCCTCTTAGCCCAGTCTCTGGGAAAGTGGAAGAAAAGCTCCCTTCATCCTAAGAGCCTGTGTCCCATGACTCCTGCTAGTTTCCTCCTTTTTTACTTCCTTCCTCTCCTTTAACTGTTCCCAGCTAACGGATTGATTATTCTCATTAACTTATCAGCCTCCTGCCTAATTAAGCCATTAAGCACCCATCTCCCACTTAAGTCCAGTTTGGGGGGGGAGGGGGGAGGGATTGCTAGCACCTTTGGGTATGTCTATACATCAATTAAACATCCGTGGGTAGCCTATGTCAACTACTCAGGCTCTTGGGGTCCCAGAGCCTGGGCTCCAGTGCAAACCTGAACATCTACACAACAATTTTACAGCCCTGTGGCAAGAGCCCTACAAGCTTGAGTCAGCTGACCAGGGCCAGCCACATGTGCTTAGTTGCTGTGTAGACATACACTTAATGACCAGAATGCTAGATCAGCTCTAGGTAGGCTCCTAGCACTTTCTCACACTAGCTCTTGTGGTTGAAAAGCTTGAAAATATTAATCTTAAAGGCTCAATAAAACAGAAGGAAATTAAAAAGAACTCCCAACTTTTTTTCTTTCTTTCATATCTCATGATTTTTAAGCTAACCTCATTTTCTGGAGGGCCTGACTAATGATTTTTTAAAATCTTTGTGTTGATAAACTGGAAATTCAATGAATTTGGGGTAGAATTATGTGAAACAGGTTCTGCAAAGGTGAGACATGTTTGTTTGCAAGTGCAGTCTGCTTGGAATTTGAACAGTTTTTTTAATGAAGACCTGTAGTTCTTTGCACATGTTGCTGCTATTTTTCTGTTTTATTACCCCTTCAAGGCATACAAACTCCTTATGTGCATATTTCAAATAATCATAGGCTAGAACAGACTATCCTGAACCTGTAAATATCTAATAATTGACAAAATGAACCTAAGTTTCAATTGTGAGCTGCAACACATGCTGGTGTATGATACTCTCCACATTTGTGAGTGTGCTTCTTAATTTAAAAAGAAAAGGAGGACTCGTGGTACCTTAGAGACTAACCAATTTATTAGAGCATAAGCTTTCGTGAGCTACAGCTTACTTCATCGGATGCATGCAGTGGAAAATACAGCCTTGTCAACTGCTGGAAATGGCCCACCTTGATTATCACTACAAAAGGTTCCCCCCTTCCCCCCCGCTCTCCCCCTTCCCCCCCGCTCTCCTGCTAGTAATATCTCATCTTAAGTGATCACTCTCGTTACAGTGTGTATGGTAACACCCATTGTTTCATGTTCTCTATGTATATAAATCTCCCCACTGTATTTTCCACTGAATGCATCCGATGAAGTGAGCTGTAGCTCACGAAAGCTTATGCTCAAATAAATTGGTTAGTCTCTAAGATGCCACAAGTCCTCCTTTTCTTTTTACGGATACAGACTAACACGGCTGCTACTCTGAAACCTTCTTAATGTAGTGTACTGCACAATATTCAAATATTTATAACTTTCCTATTTCTAAACCAAATTCTATCAAACATTCTATTAAAGCTATCCAAACTTTCAAAATACTATCCTTTTCTATGAATATTTTTTTTTAAACTCTTCCAGCACAAAGGCTCATTTTTTCTGTAAAGTTCTAAGGCCACATCAGAATCTATTTGCAAGTATGCCTGTGCATGAGAAAAATCCCAAATATATGGGACTCTGGGTGGACACATGGGACCACATTAATAGACCCTAAAAAGGATTTGGGGCCTTACAATGAACATAGAAAAGGTATTTTCAATGGGAAATTATGAATTTAAAAATGATTTATACAATAAATATTTGGAGATTGAGCTTCAATTAATTAAATTTACTTAAAGAAACAACTGGACTAAGGTTACTTCTCTTATGAACGCCCTTCCTTAATGAGATCACCCCTCTAATATCTTGGACCTCTACAATGTTGTGATTGTTTAAGAATTTCTGAAATATATTTTATTATTGAGTTATGTTTTTCCTTCAGTTGCATACATAAGAATTAAACTAGGTAGAGGATTTTTTTTTGTATTGCTCATCTGTAACTTCAATAAAAAAGTGCCTCTTCAACAAAAAATATTGCAACACTGAAATATCAAAATAATCATTGATTTGGAGAGATATTGTAGCCATCCAGTGCCAGCTTTCTGCAAGAAGCTTTATTTTTATGATCATGCATTGGATCAGACAAGGTAAGCCAAGTCTCATTTTCATATGAGCTACATGCACATACACAAAGGGTACTATCCTGTAAAGATAATCCCAAACTGCCGCAGTTTCCTCACTGCCATTGTACTTGGTTTGGGTCATGCAAGCATGAAACTGCATGCAAGGGTAGACTGAAGCTAACAAAGAAATATGTACCCATTGTACAGTCATGTAATGGATCAGTCTGACTTCTGATCCTATTGATTTCAGATTATTGATATATTAAATAACCTATTCAACTAATAAACATTTTGGAGCAAGGCTCCTTCTTCATATTTGTTAGCAGAATGTGTTGACACTATCTCGTAAATAAATAAAATACATACATTATAGATCTTGCAGTGAAAGCAATAGCACAGGAGTGCATATGGCAGACAAGCATTGAAAGGGTAAATATTCTAAAAATGGTAGTGAGCAACCCTTCACTCTGCTCATTTAAGCAGCACATAGTAGTTCTTCACTGAACCATTAAACGCCCAAGAATAATGATATCATGGCAGTTGTGAGAAAAAAGGCTTTTGAATTCCTATAAAGATAACAGATGCAAAAGTACACTCCACCCATCAAACCCTGTCATGCCCGTTGCTCTTGAGTGCTCATGGGAAGCATTTGCAGTAGGTTATGAGGGCATTCATATTTCTGAATTGGTAAGGAAAATTGCGTCCAGTTATTAAAGATTTCTTCAGCATTCAATATGAATCTGACAGCACTGTCAAGAGGAGGCAGAATGGTGGGAACTTGTTATAATGTAATGTTTGATGGGTTCAGTGGAGCTGTGCAATGAAAAGAAGAATAAAAAATGAGGCTTCTTATTAAGATCTGGCTGAAATATCAGCCATGGGATGCAGTAATATGTAGAGTATTTTTGTTGTGACATATAAAAGGTTGAGGGTTGAGAAGCAAATAATTGTTTATCTTTACAGAACTAGCCGGGGCCCATGCGTATGAATAACCACTGCATACATCAGGCTGAGGGAACCAGAGTAAGATATATCAGAAACTCTGAATCTGAGTTTACAGAGAGTGAATGCAGCCCTCCAATCCGACACTTGTAGAGAGGAGTGTGTGCAGAGGTGGTTTGATAAGATTGGCAGAAAAAGGGCACTCCAAGGGGCCTGACTGAAATTGTAGAGAGTGTTGCCCCCTTCACTGCCCTCAGAACCTTGTGTGGGATAGGTGGGGTTTTGGCTTGGGGCAGGTTGGCTTTGCCTCTCCTACAAGTAGATCAACCAATGCATAGGCCACAAGGGTTTCAATTGGCCAAGTTCCCTGCCCATTAGGGGATGGAGGGTTTCATTTAAAGTCTCCACCCTTATATAGAATGTCCAGTCAGCTCCCACTTTAGTCACCCACTTACCCTCCCTCCCTCCCTCCCTTCCATGCAAGTTAGGGCTTGTGTACATATATAATTCACAGAGAAGTTGGTTCAAAATAGCTAGTGTGTGATTTTAAATCATAACAGCTCTTCCATGCAAGATATGCCAAGCTTTCTTCCCATGCAGATGAGCCCTAAAAGGCTTCTGTGGTTCATGTTCTGGGCTCTGCTTTTTCCCTTTTCAGAGCTAAGACAGACTTTTCTTTATTGCAAAATTGGCACTATGTAGTTTCACTGGAGCTGAGTGGGAAATGATTTTCCCATCTCATGAACATCTTTTAGATTTCTATTTTTTCCCCAATCCTCATTGAGATAAAACTGAGGCCTTTCAAAACAATTTGGGGGATTAAAAAAATCCACTCCAGCTCAAAGTAGAGCAAAGACTTGAACCTGTGTTTTCCATATTCTAGGCAAGTGCCCAAACCACTAAGCAAAGGATTATTCAAGGATAAGGGTAGAGGGAGGTAGATAGACAGAGAGACAGACTCTGTGTGTGTGTGTGTGTCTGTTTGTCTTCAGTCTATCACTCTTTCCCCGCAACCTCATCCCTCACTCCTCACACCTCCCTTACCCATTAATGAAAAATTCCTGACCAGTTCTACTTTTCACCTTATTCAGAGCACATGAAGGGATTGGCTTATATTTGAGGATTCTCTGTTTTATTGTTGCAAGTTTTTCCAGGAATCCAGTGTGACAGCAGCAGGGGCAGAGTTATAATTACGGGCCAACTGACTGGGGACCCTGCTTTGTATTGCTAGACGGTGAGTGGGTTTCTATGTCTGCTCTCATCTCAATTATCACATCTTGCATGAGGAAAGGAGGAGAAAGATCCATTATCTGCCCAGTCATTGATCCTAGATAGATTTAACAAGAGGAGAATAGGTTAGCCTCTATTAAAGGATTAGGCTTGCCCTTCATGCCAGTTTGCCAGGGAATCACTCTGGACTTGCTCTGTCAGGTATTTGTTGGATTTCTCAGTCCTCATCATAATAAAAGTTGTGGCATTCTTTAAGTTATTTCACACAGGAATATGACTAAATTTCTTACTGTATCTTTTGGGCCAAACAATAGCATATTGCACAGGCCACATTACAGATGCAGCCTCACCATTGTAAATCATTCATTCCATTAGATCAGCCACTCATATTATATTGACTGTAGAAAACAAGAAAAAACAGGAAATAATGTAAACCAATGGAAAATCTTTGTATAAATTATGATACACAGCTGAATTGTGACCCTAGAAGCAATGTTTCTTGAACCACAGCCTTAGGCTGTCTACACTACAGAGCCTATGTTGCCCCACCCACAACCCCCAGTATAGATGGAACATAGAGGGAGCTCTTCTGCTGATGTAGGAACAGCTCCTCCCTGAATGACGTTAGCTATGCCAACAGCAGCAACAGTTCTTCCCCTTGGCCAAACCCAGTATTTCTGTATGGTTCTCAGCCTGTGGATACAGAAAAGCTTGGTTATGCAGACAGAGGGTCAGGAACAATCTGAATAGTTACCTTTCACTCAACACTGCCACAGTATCTTTTTCTATCTTTTTCTAAGCAACTAGTGAAATCCAGAGTGTCTGACTAGTTCACTCCCTCTCCCATGTATAGCACCTTCCATGGTTTAGCAAAATGACTAACATATACAATAGTCTCACACGATGCACTCAAAACATAATACACTGGGGAAGGGTTCTTTTTATTATTCTTTTGAAAGACACAGCTTCATTGTCAAAAACAAACAGCATTTTCACTCCCCATATCATTTCTGTGTTTTAGTACTTGGGAGGCATTCCGATATTAAATTGATGAGGGCAGGCTGTAAAGGACCTAGATAAATTTTCAGATATGCATGCACATCCCCTAGACCCAGCTAGTCATTTACACTGCTTTTTCAGTTGTCAGTGCACACAGGTTTTTGCCAAAGCTCCTCACACAAATATTTCTATTATAAGTAATCTCTGTTCTGTGATAAAGATAGAGAAGGCTACACAAGGATGGTCATGAAATCAACTGTTGGAGGATAAGCTCACATCTCAATGGGCCTATTTCATTCTGCCTACCTATCAAAATACTTCTGTTATCTTGTGTTTCAGTTTTTCATGCATTTTTGGTATAACTATTACAGCAAAATGAACCTTTTATGGCTTATGGTAATATGGTTTTTTACACTGCAGCAACTGAAAAAATATTTTTCTATAAACAAAGAAAGAAAGAAGTCTTTCCCTCTCCCACCCCCACCTCTACATTGTGAACTGATTCTGCAACCACTGGTCATGAACAAATTTCCTGTCTACTTTATATTGTCTTATAAACATTGAATTGGTTTTTAGCACATGATCTGACTGTCACTTTAGAGCATATTTGTTCTATTGATGAAAAGGAGAGAAAGTCATTAGTAGTAATGTTAGCAGAGGTACATATATTAGAAGAAGGAAAATGGAAAACACAAATAGAATATTAAATACAACTAGCAGAAATGGAAAGTTAGTCAAATGCAAAATTGCAAGATCAAACACTAAAAAAATCAAGCAGTTAACAATAGCTAAGTTTAGTCCAGCAATAAACACACAATATATTTTATGGTATATTATGGTATACAGTATAACAACAAATCTTTTATAGTATAATAACAAAGGGGGAAATGGGAAGGTTTATGTGATGGATATTGCAGCTGCATATAGTATCTTTGAGGGTGCATATTATGTAAATTTTATGAATGATTTAGGTATCACTGTGACGAGTGGGGAGGGTTACCACAGCTCCTTCAGGAACTAAAAACAGTTTGTGTGGGGATGATTAAAGTGAACCAATCAAGTTGTAAACATCTCTAGAGATTTACTGCCCCCTTGGGAGGTTTGCATATATTCATTCAAACTCAGTTTTCCAGAGACCAACAGACAAAGAAAGGGCTTTTGGTATAAAAAGGTTGCTTTTAAACGAACTCAGGGCTTACTTTCTGATCCAGCAAACAGACAGGACCTTCTGTCTAAGGGGGGGCCTTAACTTTTGTGGAAGTGTTGGAAAAAGCCCCCTGAGACTGATAGATGATCTCTGCAAAGCTTTTAGCATGGCTATTGGAATTTTTATTCTTTGCATATGCTTTCTCTGTCATGCTTTTACCTTAAGAATACATGTATTTTGTTTTGTGAAGGTTGGTTGATAACCTTGCTCCATAGGCTAATAGTTAACCACAGATGACAGTCTCCAATTAGAGCTCTGGGGATATCACAGTGAGGTACCATAAGCTTAAATCACCAGTCTGGAGGGAGAAAGAGACAGGTTTACATCCAAGAGAGATGACAATTGGGAGCCTGAAACCTTAGGAGGCTGCCTTTGAGGAGTCCAGGATAATTGTTTTATATAATCTTCTAGAGGGGGACAATGTGTGCTCTGGGATGGCATTCTACCTATAAAGTTCATCATAAGAAAACCCTAAGGACAACAAGCCACCTCTTATTTTCTACAGAGTAAGAGCATGGATTTGCCACCCACCCCATGGTGGACAGGGTATAGAGAATGTAATAATATGTGTTCTATCTAGACTTCTAATATGGTAGCCTTTACATGCTTGATCATAGCCACTACAAACTGTTATACAGACTCATAAATGTAACAGTATATTTTGATTATTTTTATTTCAGTTTGTTTTGATGACACAAGAAAATGAAATGTACACCAATTCACAGATATTACCAATAGTAGTTTCTCTAATAAGAAAGTCCATCACCCTTGAAAGACCATATGGCATTACATATGTTCAGACTACACTGCGTATGTGGCACTCAGAATGTGCCATCCTTTAGCCATTCCAGATATTAAACTGCAAACCGAACGAGTAGGGAACCTCTCAATCTGTTACGCTGAGAGCTACTGTACAAATGCCCTGTCAAAAAGCAACCAGGAAACCCTTGCGAATAATTGCTGGGATTCCAAAACAGTGTTTCAGGCAGGAACTTTTTTAGCTGCTGATATTGATTTGGGTACAGAAAAGATCTTGGATTTTCAAAGTAGCCTCAGGGTATTATGCTGCCAATTCCCACTGAATGTCAGTGGGATTTGTTTACCCGTCTCCCTTAGGCTTCTTTGAAGAATCCCTGCCAAGAAGTCTAACAATAAGCAAACCAATAAGCCACACATCCCCAAGGTACTTCTTAATATCCATTGTGAGTATTATTTTAGTGGTAGCATGAAGTTCCATTGTATTATTGAATGCTCATTCAGTTACATTCAGACTCCTAATTTTTTCCTAATTTTAAAATATTTTTCCAGATGCAATCTGTCTACAAATCCCTTCATTAACTCACATGCTTAGAGATAATGAAGCAATTCAGACACTGGTGTAATAAATTCTCTCATTCCTCTCCATCTGTTCTTTCAATCCAAAGATCTTCCTATTTTTTCCCATCTCCTCCAACCTGAGCCTTATTCCTGACATTCTCCTTCCTCTTGAATAAAATAAACTCTGTGAGAAAAGCGTAAGGGAGAGAAAAGAAAAGGCAATTTTCCATTGAGCTTTTATCTTGTGCTCTGTTCCCTCCTCTTTCCCATAATTTTTTAGCCACTCTTTGTCTCTACCTGATAGTTTTCTCAATTTCAAGCCAATTTCCATTTCTCTCTCCCAGTTCCCCCTTCTTTATTTTTTAATCTGAATCGTCTTCTTATTTTCTAGGACTTTCTGTCCCTTCTCTACCCACAATGATCCTTCCTCTCCAAAAATTCCATGTGTTCTCCTATTGCTTTCCCCTGGCATAGATGTCTGATTCTTCTCGCTACCTCTTCCTCTGTAGTGAGAGAGAAGCATCCATTCCTGCAATAGTCTCCTCTACTTGGTACTTTACTCTAACACCTGTTCATTAATTATTACTATTCATTATTTGTGGAGGCCAATGGAAATTGTGTGTGTGGAGGCAGGTATGATAAAAAAAAGGAAGTCTCCTCCCTGGAAGAGCTTATAACCTAAGACAAACAAACAAAGGATAAGGAAAGAGAAATAATATGTACCTAAAGTGGTCTAAATAATGGCTTACCACTTCTTAATAAAGCATATATATATTACATTTATGGAGTACCTACATTTCCCTTTTAACTTGACTATTATCAGAGAGTTTCCTCTAAGGTTTTGAGGTGAATATTGAGAGAGCAGTGAATTTTCAGCCTATTTCAGGACGATCATTATATAGTGTCAAATATGCCCTCCCCGACAGGGTATTATCAACATCACCCTGATCACTGACATTACAGCAGTCAGGAGACAGATGCAGGAGCAGCTGAGGGCAATTATACACTTTTTGGTGGGAGAGTGTGAGCACCTGGGTGACAATCACTGGGCTAACAAGGTAATTGGGGAGAATATAAGGTCAGAAGCAAGGGACAGCTTAAGAAAAAGCTCAGAAGGTGAATCTGGGTTTTTTCCTACAAGCCTCTGGTACGCAGTATTACTATGTATGAAAAAAATAAATATACACCTTGGAAGATAAACAGGGGGCAGCGAGAGACAGAGAGACAAACAAAATTGAACTGGCCAGACAGCAAAGTTCATCAGGCAGAAATGCAGGTGCACTGTGTTACTCTTCCATCCCAAAGGTAAATGGGGATGGTTTATAAGGGGTTCAGTGATTAAATAATGAAAAACTCACCTCTATGATAATGCAGCAAAGGTAGAATGAGTGGAGTGATGCAAGTTTACAGCAGATGCAGCTCTGGTCCTATATAAATAAATTATTAACATTATAGCTGTCAAAAACAGCATGGACATTTTATCCTGTTTTCATCAGAATTTAAATACAATTTATCATAATTTATATCTCAATTTTTTTTTGCTGAACTCTAGTGCAAATTGTTAAATTATGCAAACTATATTCATACTTTCCCCATAATTTATTTCCTTGTAGACCCTATTTGTTTGTGTCTTCCTCTTGTTGCATCTTCTAAAATCGTAGTTTCTTTAAAGTATAAACTGTATTATGCTCTGTGTTAATACAACACCTAGCACAGGGTTCCAGTTTGATGCAAATATCTAGGTGTAACTGAAATGCAAATAATGACAAATTTAAAAGGAAAGCAAGGGTATCTAGGAGAAAAGATCAGAAAAATAAGTGGGAATAAGAAATTGGATTTAAGGAGATAGATTAGGAGCAAACAGAGTGATGATTTGTGGGTCTTATCTATCTAGGTACCTACATATATAGCTGGACAGTTTTTCTACTAAAACATTTTTACATTTAAAAAAGAGTTTCAAGCTAACTAAAAAAAATAATGAAATTTGTGATTTCAGTAAACTCTTTTGGCTGAGAGAAAAAACACTGAAATGTTGAAATGGTTCATTTTTACACTTCTGAAATGAAACATTTTCAGTATTTTGATATAGATTAACCAGGGGATTTAAGCATTGTTCACAAAACAAAGGGACAGGTACTTGAACCCATGTCTTCTATATTTAAGGTGAATACTCTAACCACCAGGTCACACAGTCATTCTCATAATCTAGTTTAATGAATATTGATCCCCATGATTTTTGTTTTTGTTTTTTAGAACTGCCAGCAAAATGAAAAAAACAATTATTCACGCAGTACTACATATGTGGCTCTCACCTCTATAGTATGAGTGCCTCAAAAGTATTAATGAATTTATTTTAACAACACCTCTGTGAGGCTGTGTGCTATTTTACAGTTAAAAATGCCAGCCGGAAAATGCTAATTTTGTTTGTCTGCTAATGATGGAAAAATGGGATTTGCTCAGATTAAGGTCAGTAATGTGTTTCTTGAGCTCAGTCATTTTGCAATTTACTTGTTCTCACTTCACAGTAAATAATTACTAGTTTTGGCTTTTCTTCATGACATAAAAGTTTATTGCAGTGGCAACAGGTTACGAAGATTTTATCTGCATTTTTAAGGATTTTGAGTGCTCCCCTTTTCTCCCACTAGTTTTCCTTTAAAGTTCAGATTCATTTTACTCATTGAACTTTCCATTTAATGATGAAAAACAGGGAGGAGGGACAGAATAGTCTGAACAAACAGATCTGAAGTCTGTCCTTTCATTATATAAGTACTGAACACATTTTTTCCAAAACTTGTTTTTTTCACTATGTGTATCTTGACATTTTTCATTCTTTTTACTAGCTCTTGGTTTCACTGCAATTCTGCTATTACTGCCACATTCATTTCAAGGTGTTTGTGCTACATTTAGATCCAATGTAGAATATTTTTGCACTTGCTGCCAAAGTGAGTTATTTTATATAAACAGTCTGTATTTTAACTTTCATTTGTCAAATCAAAGTAACATATCACATCAAAATCCTTTTGTATTGTTTTTAACCCAAGTTCTTCATTTAACTAATATTTACTTGATAGTACAAATTAATTACTCAATGTGTGCCATTACCCGATTCTCGATATGACTAATGTGAATCTAGTGACAGCATGTAATATATTAAATGGATTTAGGCTGTTTCCATTAATTATTTACAAGTTTTAACTTATGAATTTCTTAATTATTGAAAATTAGCTGATGAATGGTTTGTCAAAAATATTTCATGTAATTGACTGCTTCTGAGCTATTCAGTAGGGGTGAGTTTCTCAGCGTAAATGCCTATTCCATTAAAGTCAGTGGAAGCTACATTAAGTTATACCAGTTGAAGATTTGGGCCTGTGACTATTCCGTAGTAAATTTTGCTGTTCATAAGTTCCTTTTTGTGATTTACATCACCAGCTACACTGCATAATGTGTCTGCTCTTGGATGTGTTGGCTTTCCAACTGATATTAAAATAGCAGTGCTAACATTTTTGAATGTAAATACTCATTTTGTATTAGTATCCATCACACTGACACTTCGTGCAGATCTTTTTTTATAAATAAAAATTGCTCAAATATTCAGTGAAGGTGAATAAAAAAAAGTTATAAATACTGAACTGACTTCATAGGTTTTATTTCATTAAAAGTTAGCACATACTGTTTTGAATGACTTGTCTAATTCTTCATAAACATTTGTACTATTTGCTATATAGGCAAAGAACAGATAAGCTTTTACACATGTGAAATACTTTCTCCGATGCTGCCATAATGCATTATATTCCCTTTAACAATACTGGCCTACAATGCAACAAATGAAGCAATAGGTTTGTGGGAACAATCAGAAGTTTTAACAACGCTTATCAGGTCCCCATACATTCTGCTATTCTCTGGCCATACAACTTGCTGCAGAATCCACCCCTTGCCATAAAAATGTGGTTCAAAATCCCAGCTTTCATTTCAAGTCATGTTTTACTCTGACAGTGACAAAGAAAACCATGAAACTGTGAATGAATGCAAACGAATGCCCTGTTACGTTTGCAAGTCAGAGACCGCTTAAAGGAGACATTCTCAACCTTTTTCTTTCTGACAGCCACCCTGCCCCATGCTATAGAAACTCCAGGGGCACCAGCACATCCCTCAGCCTGCGCTGCTTTCCGCAGCCCCCATTGGCCTGGAGCAGCCAGTGTGAGCTCCGATCGGCTGAACCCGTGGACGCGGCAGGTAAACAAACCGGCCCGGCCCACCAGGGGTTTACCCTGGCACGCCGCGGGCCAAAGGTTTCTGATCCCTGCCCTATTACTTTCTCCATGCCATTCATGATTTTATAGACCTTTATTCCCACTGAGTCATCTCTGTTCTGGGCTGAGCAGTCATAGACTTTATAATCTCTCCTTACAGGGAAGCTCTTCCATACCCGGGCTCATTTTTGTTGCCCTTCTCTGTACTTCTTCCAATTCTAATATTTTTTGAGATGGAGAAACCAGAACTGCATGCAGTACTCAGGGTGAGGGTGTATGATGGATTTATATTGTGGCATTACGTTATCTATCCCTTTCCTGATGGTTCCTAACCTGCTGTTAGCTTTTTTTTTTTGACTGTCACTGCACATTGAGCAGATGTTTTCAGAGGACTATCCACGACTCCAAGATCTTTCATGAGTGATAACAGCTAATTTAGACCCCATCATTTTGTATGTATAGTTGGAATTATGTTTTCCAATGTGCATTACTTTGCATTTATCAACATTGACTTCCATCTGCCATTTTGTTGCCCAGTCACCCAGTTGAGTGAGATCCCTTTGTAACTCCTTGCAGTCTGCTTTGCCTTAACTATCCTGAATAGTTTTGTATAATCCACAAATTTTGTCCCCTTACTGTTTAACACATTCATAAATGATCTGGAAAAAGGGGTAAACAGTGCTGGTCCCAGTACAGATCCTTGTCAGACCCCATTATTTATCTCTCTTCACTGTGAAAACTGATCTTTTATTCCTACCCTTTGTTCCCTATCTTTTAACCAGTTATTGATCCTTGAGAAGACTGTCCCTGTTATCCCATGACTTCTTAGTTTCCTTTAAAGTGTTTGATGTGGGACTATGTCAAAGACTTTCAGTCCAAATACTCTGGCTCAGCCTTGCCCACATGATTGTTGTCATCCTGAAAGAATTCTAATGGATTGCTGATGCATCATTTACAAATGCCTCATTGACTTTTCCCCAACATATAGCATTCATCTGTGTGTCCGGTCATTCTGTTATTTACTGTCATTTCAACCAATTTGCCTGGTACTGAAGTTAGGCTTGCCAGGATCACCTCTGGAGCGTTTTTTAAAAATTGGTATCACATTAGCAATCCTCCAATCATCTGGTACAGAGGCTGATTTAAGTGATAGGTTACATACCACAGTTCGTAGTTCTGTAATTTCATTTTTGCATTCCTTCAGAACTCTTGGGTGAATACCATCTGGTCCTAGTGACTTAATACTGTTTAAATTATCAATTTGTTCCAAAACTTTCTCTACTGACATCTTGGTCTGGGACAGTTCCTCAGATTTGTCACCTAGAAACAATAGCTCAGGTGTGGGAATCTCCCTCACATCCTCTGCAGTGAAGACTGATGCAAATAATTAATTTAGCTTCTCCGCAATGGCCTTATCTTCTTTAAGTGCTCCTTCAGCACCTCTATCATCTACTGGCCCCACTAATTATTTGGCAAGCTTCATGCTTCTGAAGTACCTAACAATATTTTTGCTGTTAATTTTTGTGACGGCTTCACTGTCCACCAACAACATACTTTTTTACCTTATCTTACATTCCAGGCTTATCTTGTCCATTGTAAATGGTTTCCTGGGTGTTTTCCTTTATTTTAGCTAGTACAGACATTCTGTTTCCAGATTGATGATTAATTTACCTCCGTAATCCTGTCTCTCAATAAAGGAAGCCTTGCCCATGTCCAATTACTCATATCAAACCGGGCCTACAAGCAATACCTCTGAGAAGCATGAATTTACCTCAATAGGTTGCCAAGTCTAAAATCTAAAGGTGATAACTTAAACATCACTGTTAACAATTTCAGTGCTGAACAATTTAGCAGAAACATCTTGCTCATGCGCCCGTTCCACAATCCAGATTTCCTCAGCCCTCCTCAGATGCCCCAACTGCCCCCTCCCCAACTTAAATGGCCAAATGTCTATCATCTTTTCCAATGTAATTTGTGTTGTCCGTACAAATATAACAACATATTAAAAACTGACACTGGGTATGTCACAATCCGTGGCAATTAAAGGGAAAACAACAACAATGAAAAATAGCTAACTATATCTTCTTTAGACTTTTAAATTAAATAGTGAAGGGGAGGAAGTAACTTCACACAGCCACATTCAAAGTTTACCAATACTATCTTCATTCTCCAAGGGCTACATCTTAGAAATGCCAGCAAAATCTTTCCTCTTGAGCTGAGGTGTCTTCTATTATTATTCCCTAGCTCCTTTTATGTATGCCTTTAGAGTAGACCTTTGAGACTCCATATAATTGTTTGGTATGGCATTTTGTTCAGTGTTCTAAATTATATTGAATTTAATCATGAGGTCACTTGAACGAAGTAGTGCTGCTTTTTCTAAACTACTAACTGCACATTTTCTCCAAAATAAGATAGGACCAGTCCTATTAGGGTTTCTGACATAGTAGATCAATAATTCTATATTTCATCCATAATTTTATTTTTCATTGTGTCAAGCGTTTCAGAAGTTTTCCAGTTTATATTGGAAAACTGAAATCACTCGTCACCACAACTTGATTGTTTTTTGTTCTTGTCTTCTCATATTGTCATAAGGTATATTACTCTTTCTTCTCTACTGTCCACTCTGTCCATGAATAACTTGTCCTTTTACCCTAATGTCTCTACTACTAGATTGTACATAAATGTAACACAAAGTGATATTTCACACTGGTACTTGGGCAGTTGTATATTTCTACTTGAACCAATATCACAAACTTTTTCTATCCTAATTCTTCCATATTTTATTATGTTTAAACTTTTTCCCCCTCAGAGTCTTTGAGTATGTATAATAGAGACACTGTGCCATTTGGAAGGTGTTTTACACCTTTGGATGAATTTGGCTCTCGACACACAATTTTTAAATTTAACACCGTAACAAAGCATTTCAGAATTGTCATTACAATTTACAGCCAAGTTGAATATAAAATAGACTCACCCATTTTTTCTGTGCTGGTGATGAAGACAATATATGATATTTCAGTAATCTATCCAAAAAATATTTCTTACCGGTCATCAGAATCCCACATTTGAATCCTCCAATGGATGCATAATTTTATAAATACCAGACCTGGTTAAACAAATATTTGCATACTTTTTTTGTCAGGTGTGGCCCCATTATTTTGTACACAAATTGTCCATGAACCAATCATGAATTTGACCAATATTAGTATAATTGTTAATAATTTTATGAAAAATATTTGGCCCTATGAGTTTTCATCAGCTGTTCATACTTGCTCTTAGTACTTGATATTTTAAATTTAATATTCATTCTGGGTGAATGGTACATTGTATAATTTCTACTCCATGACTGGATGACTTTGCAAACCAGACACCTAATACCATCATTGTTAAATATAAAAAGTCAATATCATCAGTTTCAAAGAACACGAACCACCAAGAAGAACAGCCCCATTTCACTCATTGGATTTAAGTACTTCCCCACCCTTATTTACCTTTGCTGCCTTCAGAGACAGTGGAGCTGATAGCATTCCTTCTTCAGCAATTTTTCATGGGATCAGGGCCTCTCTCTTGTAAGGTCTTCAATAGCACAAAGCAATCACCAAACCAATAATATAACTTTACTGATTGCAAGTGTTGAGTATAAAAAAATATCTGGTTGCTGATACATCTTAAGAGATAAGAACAATGAAGGAAAAATACAGAGAAAGTGAAATAAAAATAACTAAAAACCTGACTATACCCCCCAGTAGCAAGAAAATTGAGAGCAGAGGGTGTAATTGTACTTAATCAGACTTTGCTTTGTCCTTAACTTGATCTCGTGTGTTTGTAGGTATTGCAAGTTCACCTTCAGTCTCATCCACTGTTCTGCTGCAGCTCTGATTAAGGACTATATATCCGCCAGTCTTGTTAAATGTGTTTAAGGCTCTGTATACACTTTGTATGAGTTACTGCTCCAGTAGTCTACAGAGAGAGAGGAAAGAGAATTGAGTATCTGCATAAAGTAATATTAAGTGAATAACAAGATAACACTATTGTAAGTAAAGCTGCAATATTATCGTATTCTAATCTGGTCATCCGTCACTCTGAGTCAATACTTCTGGTTGCATCTGCTTCCTGAGGAAACAATGGTTTCTGGAAGAGCTGGCTTAATAAAGAAAACACTTATCCATGAACAATATTCAATATAAAATGAAGGCCAACCAGTACATGCAATGCATTATTCAACTACCTGTAGTTTCTGATTAACTTAGAACAGATTGGCATGGCATGCCATTCTATTACACAGTGATATTTTGGTCAATATAGTACACAACTCATTTGAATAATTTGGAGTATATTTTTGGCAACCACACTGAAAAGTAAGCACAGGGAAACCAAAACAAATAAATATGGCTCTTAATTTCACTATTTAACCAAAGTTATCCTTAGCCAAGGTCAGTCTCTTCCATCTGTTCAGAGACATCACCTAGATGTCTGTTGGGAGCTACTTATCTCTGTCAGTGATGGGTTAATCACTGATTACTAATCTTGATCTCCTCATTTTTTGGCCTCTATAGCTTCAGAGCCTAATATACTGCTCTTGGCTCAGTCATTCTGGTTTCAGGAGGAAGTGAACAAAGATGTGAAGTTAAAAAAAAAATCAGTGCTGGAAAAGGAAAAGGGGTGAATAAACCAAGTAAAAATACTCAGTCAGTTCAGTCGGGGGAGGGAAGGAGAAGTAAGTAAGGTAGGTTAGTGTTAGCCAAGGAGAGGGAAAAGAAAAAACAGGCTTTTAAACTTATCTCCCTCGCCTTCTTCAGCTACCACTGTCACCACTCCCACATTTTGAGAAACCTCTAAAGATTATATTCTTGGGCAACTGGCCACCTTTCTCTCCATTCCACACAGAAGGAGTGGGCTACCTTTACTATGACTGTCTCTCAATATGTGCTGGTTCAGTGTCTAGCACAAAGGGTTCCCAACTTCAGCCTCTAGGTGATGTCAAACTGTTAATATTAATAATAACAATTTACTTCAGAGATATATCAATATACACCAGCTGAAGATCTCACCCAAAAGTCTAAGTGACCTTGCATATTTTATCCATTAAACCTATTAAAAGCATTGAACCCAAGGAAATTCATAGCTAAGCTAAAGATTTATTTGTGAGAAATCAAACCACGATATTAGAACCATGTATAGGGTGTGGGTATATCTAGATAAGGGTAGAAAAGGAGGAATCAGCATGGGTAATGGACAAATGCTATAATTTTCAAGTGTGGGAGATTAAAATTATACTTTTAAATTCATATTTAGTCGTCTAAACAGAATGAGTTGATTTTCAGAGGTGCTGAGCACTATCAGTTCCAATTGAAATTAATATTTATATCCCTTTTGTATTTGTTTTTCTGGACATTCAAGCAACCAAGTTTTAATGCTACTAATGTTTGTCAAAATAAAATTTTAGAGTCCCCTTAGCTATGTTCTGTTCCCCTTCCTGAATTTTATTTATTTTATTCATTGCTAATATTTGCACAGCTCTAACTGCTTTTTTCCTATTCCAGTCATAAAAATATTAGCAAGATTTTACTAATGTTGAATTGAAAATGTTTTAAATTAAATTACCTTGCATTATGCATTCCACTCTTGACATGACCTCAGAGGGATGGAGGGAGGAAGCATTTCAGTTTTCCACATGCTACAGCTGTCTTGCTCCAACCATATTAATTGCTACCATCTGAAATATCCATTAATTCCTCCTCTGCATGTTTTACTTAACTATGAATAAGTATAGCCCATCCTCTCTGTATGTGCATTGTCAATCAAAGGGGAGCACACCATTTCAGTTAGAATCTTATGCAGAGAGTGTCTTTTCTCTTCTCACTTGGTAAATCTCGGGTACTTAATCGGCAGACTGATTTTCCGTTGTTTCTGTTTACAGAATGTTTTTTGTTTGTTTTGTTTTAAATCCCAAATATATAATCACAGTGTATCTTGTAAAATGGTTTAGAAGAACAGGCCAGAGAAAGTTAGCAGGTGAACTTTGTGAACTAGATAGAGAGTTATTTTCCTTGACATAATTATATATTTAACATTTCAGGAATTCTTGTTTCTTTTTCACTCATCCTATAATTCATGTTCTGTAATGTGCATGAGGAAAACATAAATCATAAGAAATATAATGTTTCTATCCATCTAAATCAATGTTTTTGAATTTTATTTCAAAAGCTTACCTAGAAGAAGTTGACTTCTAATTGTGTCACTGTGTAAACTGAAGAGAGATTGCTTGGAAGCAGTGCTGCACTTATCCTTGTCAAACATATTGACAAACATAGTTTAGGTACTTTATCTAAAAATTCCGAGTGAGAAAAAATAACTATAACAAGCAGAGTATTTGTAATTCAGTAGTAGAAGATTTCAGTTCTGTTCATCATTTGTCCTAACAATGTGTTCTGCATTCTTTGGTTGTCTGGCTATACAGAAGGAAGGACAGGAGACACTTGATATGGATTTTAATCAGGCCACAACTTTATTATATAGATGTTTGGGACCACGTAGCAGATAAAGTGTACAGTGCAGGCAAATCCATGTTTATTCAAATCATTACCCGTGGCTTTCACCCCACCCCCTTCATTTTCCATCCAGGTCTCCCCCAGCCAACCCATGACTTGGACCTACCATCTGCCCCCCTCGTAGGATGGTTAAGGTGGACTATGAGAACAGTGGGGGAGTTGGCTCCCTGCCATACCAATCGTAGAAGTCCCCAGCCTCCCTCCCCCATTCTGTTCCATTATCCACACCTCCTTTTAAGTTGCCTTTCCTGTGGAGTACCTGCACTGGACATCTGCCACAAGAAGGCACTGGCAATTTGCTTGGCTGCCTCCTCCACTCCACCCAGTCGGGTTCCCAGACATCTCCCAATGGCCTCTTGTACAGAAGCCCCAATAGGTGAAGGTGTCTTCTACGCCATTATACATGCCCGGCATGTGCTTGGAAGAAAAACAGATGTTGAGGTTTAAACATTGTAGAACAAACGCCCCCACAAACTTCATAATCCTGTGCACTCTGGAAGTTTGGCGATTGATAACCTGTGCCGCTGCCATGTTATCATACCAGAAACACACCCTTTTATTAGCCAGCTCTAGTCCCAAAATAACCACCACAACCAAAATGGGGGAAAAAATCCAAGAAAGTCATATCACGCACAACTCCATTTTGTGTCCAGATGGCTATTTCTGGGCACATCACCTGCCTTGATAAAAACACTCCAAAACCTGTACCCCCTGCATCATACGAATAGATTTGTAAACCCCCTTGTAATAGTCATTACTCCCTCCACAATGATACCCCATTAAAGTGACTGAAAAAAATGTTCCGACCCCTTCAAATCCTCGTTCATCTCTCTAGTGACTTGTATGTAATGGTGTGGCCTGGCTATGCCCGCTGTTGCCACTGCCTTCTGGGCACAAAATGCCCACCCCAGGGCAACAACTGTGCAGGCAAAGTTCAGGTGCCCAGAATAGATTGTAGGTCTTGCAGTGTGAGTTTTTTATCTACTAGTCTCCTGAGCAATCCCAATAGCTCCTGAAGCTTATCCTGCGGGAGCCACAATATGCTCCCCCTGGTGTCCAGCTCAATCCCCAGGGAAGCCACTGTAGTGGAGGGGCCCTCTGTTTTTTATTCTGTTAGGGGTACTCCCAACTGTTTCGCCAGGACCTGAAATGTGTCCAACATGTGAACACACTATGTGACTTGCAAACAAAAAATCTTCCAAATAATGCACTGCATGGCATAGTCCCGCCGCCCGCACCACTGCCCAGTGCAACATTGTACTATTTTTTCAACTGCTGAACAGGATACCACACAGCCCATGGGCATAGCCTTGTCAAAATAAAATTGTCCCTCAAAAAGAAAACCCAAGACGTCAAAGTCCACTGGATGCACCGGCAGAAGTCGAAAAGCAGACTTGATGTTGCATTTAGCCACTAGTGCCCCTGGGCCACAAGCCCTAACCATACGAATGGCTTTGTCAATGGAGGAATAGTGCACAGAACATAGTGCCATGTCTATCCCATCAATAACAGAGCCACCTCATGGGTAGGACTGGTGATGAATTAATCAATATGTCCCTGGAGTCTTCTTTGGGACCAAGCTCGGAGGGGGGGGTCAAGTTTTTTATAGGTAATTGGTCAAATGGTCCATCCACCCTGCCCTCCTTTAATTCCTGTGTAATTTTCTCTTGAACAATATATCCCATCCCAGTTACTAACTTTAATTTTTTTAAAAAGAAAAGGAGTACTAGTGGCACCTTAGAGACTAACCAATTTATTTGAGGATAAGCTTTTGTGAGCTACAGCTCACTTCATCGGATGCATTCAGTGGAAAATACAGTGAGGAGATTTATATACACACAGAACATGAAAAAATGGGTGTTATCATACACACTGTAAGGAGAGTGATCACTTAAGATGAGCTATTACCAGCAGGAGAGCAGGGGGGGAGGGGGCGGGGAGAAAACCTTTTGTAGTGATAATCAAGGTGGGCCATTTCCAGCAGTTAACAGGAACGTCTGAGGAACAGTAGGGGGGTTGGGAGGGGGGAATAAACATGGGGAAATAGTTTTACTTTGGGAATGGATGGGTCATTACACAGTCTCTATTCAAGCCTAAGTTAGTTGTATCCAGTTTGCAAATTAATTCCAATTCAGCAGTCTCTCGTTGGAGTCTGTTTTTGAAGTCTTTTTGTTGTAATATTACGACCTTTAGGTCTGTAATCGAGTGACCAGAGAGACTGAAGTGTTCTCTGACTGGTTTATGAATGTTATAATTCTTGACATCTGATTTGTGTCCATTTATTCTTTTTTGTAGAGACTGTCCAGTTTGACCAAAGTACATGGCAGAGGGGCATTGCTGGCACATGATGGCATATATCACATTGGTAGATGTGAGGGTGAACGAGCCTCTGATAGTGTGGCTGATGTGATTAGGCCCTATGATGGTGTCCCCTGAATAGATATGTGGACACAGTTGGCAACGGGCTTTGCTGCAAGGATAGGTTCCTGGGTTAGTGGTTCTGTTGTGTGGTGTGTGGTTGCTGGTGAGTATTTGCTTCAGGTTGGGGGGCTGTCTGTAGGCAAGGACTGGGCTGTCTCCCAAGATTTGTGAGAGTGATGGGTCGTCCTTCAGGATAGATTGTAGATCCTTGATGATGCGTTGGAGAGGTTTTAGTTGGGGGCTGAAGGTGATGGCTAGGGGCGTTCTGCTATTTTCTTTTTGGGCCTGTCCTGTACTAGGTGACTTCTGGGTACTCTTCTGGCTCTGTCAATTTGTTTCTTCACTTCAGCAGCTGGGTATTGTAGTTGTAAGAATGCTTGATAGAGATCTTGTAGGTGTTTGTCTCTGTCTGAGGGGTTGGAGCAAATGCGGTTGTATGGTAGAGCTTGGCTGTAGACGATGGATCGTGTGGTGTGGTCTGGGTGAAAGCTGGAGGCATGTAGGTAGGACTAGTGGTCAGTAGGTTTCTGGAATAGGGTGGTGTTTATGTGACCATCGCTTATTAGCACCGTAGTGTCCAGGAAGTGGATCTCTTGTGTGGACTGGTCCAGGCTGAGGTTGATGGTGGGATGGAAATTGTTGAAATAATGGTGGAATTCCATAAACGGACACAAATCAGATGTCAAGAATTATAACATTCATAAACCAGTCGGAGAACACTTCAATCTCTCCGGTCACTCGATTACAGACCTAAAGGTCGTAATATTACAACAAAAAGACTTCAAAAACAGACTCCAACGAGAGACTGCTGAATTGGAATTAATTTGCAAACTGGATACAACTAACTTAGGCTTGAATAGAGACTGGGAATGGATGGGTCATTACACAAAGAAACTATTTCCCCATGTTTATTTCCTCCCCCCCCCCCCCCCCCCCCCCCGCAAACCCCACTGTTCCTCAGACATTCCTGTTAACTGCTGGAAATGGCCCACCTTGATTATCACTACAAAAAGTTTTCTCCCACCCACCCCCCGCTCTCCTGCTGGTAATAGCTCATCTTAAGTGATCACTCTCCTTACAATGTGTATGATAACACCCATTTTTTCATGTTCTGTGTGTATATAAATCTCCTCACTGTATTTTCCACTGAATGCATCCGATGAAGTGAGCTGTAGCTCACAAAAGCTTATCCTCAAATAAATTGGTTAGTCTCTAAGGTGCCACTAGTACTCCTTTTCTTTTTGTGAATACAGACTAACACGGCTGCTACTCTGAAACCTTTACATTTTTTGATGTCACATGGGTACTACTCCCCGCAAAGGAGATCCAAAATCCCACAGTAAATCCCTCCCACAAATATGCCCCATCTGCCTTGTAAGGGTAATCCCATAGGAGAACCCTTAGCACAGCTGGCCTAACTGGTGTTGGTGCCCATGCCCATTGACCACCCCCAGCTTGTCCCCCTCCCCAGCTTGTGTTCTGTGTGTCAGACCCTGTTCCAACTGAGCCAAATCTACAGGTAGCACTTGAGCCACCCACAGTCCTGTTTCCTCCTTGTGATTGTCCCTTATCGCTCTGATAAGAATGGGCTGAATGGGTCCCAAAAAATGCCTCGCAAACGTGCCTGAATTTACAGGTGCTTCAAAAATAACCACCATCATTAAATGCTCAGGAAATATTATTAAGTGACTCAGGTACCTCCTGAGCTTGCTGTGGTATGAACAAGCCACTGTCGGTGTGAACTTCTGGCCCCCTTGGTGTCATCCAGTCCAACCACAGTGTGTGATGAGGTATGTCCCACCCAATCCCAGTTTGTGTTGCTGCCCTCAATCAAAACTGCTCATCACAATTAAACCAGGACATGCCCTCCTGGATTATGTCCATATCCTTAAACAAGACCCCAGCTTCTCTCTGGGTAAGCCTGTACTATCACGCATAGATAAGTAAGTCAGCCTCCCAATTTTCCCATGTTCTAGGCACCCTTGGGTACTCTTGGGAAGCTCCCTATTCTGCTTGCTCTGCCCATGCTTACTCTCTGTCCGCATCTCCCTGTGCAAGAGGGATATTATGTCCACATATTCCCCTCTCAGAATTTTATCCTTAGTTGGCCTGAGCAAGTGAACTCCCATCGGGACACCCACCCCAGCATAACTGTACTTAGAACTGACTGATGGGGTATCCTCAGTACCCTGCTCCCCACAGTCCCCCACAGGAAACTCAACTCTGTCCCATTATGGTATATTTCCTAACAACTGGTGAGTCAGATGTGCCCAGGGGCTTCATCCCCACCACACAGGCTCTCATACCCATGCGGGGGGACTGCCCCACCTGCCTATCTCCTGCATCCAAATTTGAGCCCATGCTGAACCTATCCTGTCACCCTGTCCAGACCCCTCACCCACAGATGCCTGAAGTTGTTGCAACAACTTCAAATTAGCATGCAGCAGCTGTGTAATACCATTAGTGTTTCCACCAGGGTCCCCCCACCCACGGGTCTGCTACGGCTTTTGAGACTCCAGCTCCTAGGCCCAACCTATTTATTACCCCACCAGGCCCATTCCTGTCCCCCGCAAGTAAACTCACAGGGGGACAGTTTGATCCCAGATCCTGCACCTCGTTGAGGCCCCTGCAACTGCCACCGGTTGCCACACTGCAAGGCAGGATATCACCTGTGCCAACCATCCCCCCAGTACAGATCACACTCACCCCTGGAATCAGCATCACCCCCATCTCTTGCATTCAGTGGAGAAGAACATCCTGATTCTGAGTGACCCTGTACACGCTGGAAGCCCTGTAATGCTATTGAAACAACCACTGAAACAACTTCTCTGACCATTTGCTGTACAGCACTGCTGACTGTCCCACTAGCAAACACAGCCTGCCCACCTGCATGCGTGGATGCTTCCCCTGGAGCATCCCCATCCCTCAGTCCATGAGGCTGCCTTGGATGATCCAACACACCACCCTGGGCTTCACCATCCCCTGTCCTGGTAACAACCCCTTGCCCCTGCTGCAATGATCCTACCCTTGAGTCCCCCTCTAGCCCTTGAACTCCATTCAGACTGCCTTGAAAAACACAGCTTTGTATTCCATTATAAACTTGAAACTTATGCCAGATTCACTGTAAAACTCTTTAAGGATCATGGACTTTTGGGTGAAGATGAGTCTACTCCTGAACGAAAATATTATTTATACTTTTTGTGTAGAAAGTATGAATTTTTATTCTCTGATTGTAACTCAAAACAATTAAATCCCACCCCCTCCTCCCCACAAACACTTCTATGGCCTTTTAGATAGAGAAGTCCAGTTGTTAAAATATTTCTAAACCTACTGGTAACAACAAATGTCCAAATAGATGACGGTGTGTATGTGCCCTTTGGGAAGACTGCATTATGGATACAGAATTGCATCCTAGAGTACCCATGTGGTGTACATTAGTGGCTTTTTGGTACTGCGTTTGATCACAACATGCAAAGTTCAAAACCTATCTTCATTATTATTACACTGTTCAGACAATTTGCAAAGTGTGCTTTCCTAAAAAAGCCATGAAAAATACACAGGGATAAACTCAGAAACCAGAGAATTGTGTGTTTATCCGGTTTATGTTTTCCTTGTTTGTTTTAAAGCTTAAAGCTAAATACCAGGTTTTGTCAGCCAATATTCTGATGTTTAGTATTACAGCCTGGTGTTATAATACTAAGTCATTATACCCTCTGGTGAAAGTCTAAAGCTATTAAAACTGAATACATTTCTGGTTTCTGCAACTACAAAAATGTATGTGCTGAATAACATCAATGAAACTGTATAAGGTTAGGGGTAAATGAGAGAAGAATTTATTCCAGTGCTGTTGACTTACTGTGAAAATTTAATGCTCAGTTTGCATCAGGATTTTCCATTTCTGATATGTGTTGATGTGGCCTACTGGCAAAATCATATTGTGTTTTAAAAGAGGTACAGATGTGATCCTGCAACTCTTATTCATTGAGTAACTCTTTGGCAAAATCACACAGTCTCATTAAAGAAATATTCACATGAATAAGAAATATAAGGTCAGGTCCATAGCAAGCACTTAAAACATTTTTACACTGCCTGGAATGTAATCTGAAAAGTAATAACTAATCAAATGATACTGTATTTGGTGTATACTGTGTATATACTGTGTATATTTCTGTGTTTCAAATTCAGAAGTCATAAAAGAGTTTTGTAAAATTGTAATGTGAAAGGAAAATGAACATTTATGGTTGTTTATTGGTAGTAGACATTTGAGGTGCTATAGTTGGGAAGATAGTGATTATATAACTTTCTTTTGAATAAAGTAATATTTTAGTGATAGTGAGCTAGGTCCTCCAGTTTAGCAAAGGTGAGCTTGGTGAAAGATCAGAAGGCAGGTTAAAAATATATCTAATGTTAGCATTTATGCACATGTAGTGGAGGCCTCCATAGTTGATCAAGCTTAAGGCTTGATCTTCATTTTCTGATCTATCCCATAGTGAGGAAAGCATGCGATTGCATACTATTGCACCGTATGGTGACTTGCCTGGCTTCTGCGAAGGTTGCGGATCTCTCGAGGCATCTAGATAGACTGGCATGTAGTACTGGGGAGGAGCCGGTGGTCATGGTACATGTAGGTACCAATGTCGTAGGGAAGGGTAGGAGAGACATCCTGGAGGCCACATTTAGACTGAAATCCAGGACGTCTATGGTGGCATTCTCAGAAATGCCTCCAGTTCCACGCGCAGGGCCAGGTCGGCAGGCAGAGCTTCAGAGTCTCAATGCGTGGATGAGACGATGGTGTAGGGAGGAGGGGTTTAGATTAATTAGGAACTGGGGAAACTTTGGGGCTAGGGGGAGCCTATACAGGAAGGATGGGCTCCACCTAAACCAAAGTGGATCCAGACTGCTGGCACTTAACATTAAAAAGGTTGCAGAGCAGTTTTTAAATTAAGAGATGGGGGAAAGCCGATTGCTGCAGAAGTGCACGTGGATCAGACAGAGACTTCTCTTAGAGGAGAGTCTATTGATAGAGATTCTCTAGGTTTTAGTCAGGAGGAGAGGATGGAAGAGGATAAAGTATGGGCCAGATCAGACGAGAAACATTCACATAAAGAATCTGACACATCAGAAAAGGGCAGACAAATAAACAGTGACAAGTTTTTAAAGTGCTTGTACACAAATGCTAGAAGTCTAAATAATAAGATGGGTGAACTAGAGTGCCTTGTGTTAAATATTATATTGATATAATAGGCATCACAGAAACCTGGTGGAGTGAGGACAAACAATGGGACACAATCATTCCAGGGTACAAAATATATCGGAAGGACAGAACAGGTCATGCGCGGGGAGGGAGTGGCACTATATGTGAAAGAAAATGTAGAATCAAATGAAGTAAAAATCTTAAATGAATCCACATGTTCCATAGAATCTCTATGGATAGTAATTCCATGCTCTAATAAGAATATAACAGTAGGGATCTTTTATCGACCACCTTACCAGGACAGTGATAGTGATGATTAAATGCTCAGGGAGATTACGGAGACTATCAAAATAAAGAACTCAGTAACAGTGGGGGATTTCAATTATCCCCATATTGACTGGGTACATGTCACCTCAGGATGAAATGCAGAGACAAAATTTCTCGACACTTTAAATGACTGCTTCTTGGAGCAGCTGGTACAGGAACCCACAAGGGGAAAGGCAACTCTCAATCTAGTCTTGAGTGGAGCGTAGGATCTGGTTCAAGAGATAACTATAACAGGACCACTTGGAAATAGTGACCATAATATAATAACATTTAACATTCCTGTGGTGGGAAGAACACCTCAACAGTCCAATACTATGGCATTTAATTTCAGAAAGGGCAACTATGCAAAAATTAGGAGGTTAATTAAACAGAAATTAAAAGGTACAGTGACTAGAGTGAAATCCCTGCAAGCTGCATGGACACTTTTCAAAGACACCATAATAGAAGCTCAACTTAAATGTATACCCCAAATTAAAAAAAAAAACACAGTAAAAGAACTAAAAGAGAGCCACTGTGGCTTAACAACCATTTAAAAGAAGCAGAGAGAGATAAAAAGGCATCTTTTAAAAAATGGAAGTCAAATCCTAGTGAGGTAAATAGAAAGGAGCATAAACACTGCCAAATTAAATGTAAAAATGTAATAAGAAAAGCCAAAAAGGAGTTTGAAGAACAGCTAGCCAAAAACTCAAAAGGTAATAACAAAATGTTTTTTAAGTACATCAGAAGCAGGAAGCCTGCTAAACAACCAG
This sequence comes from Chelonia mydas, assembly GCF_015237465.2. Classification (NCBI taxonomy): domain Eukaryota; kingdom Metazoa; phylum Chordata; order Testudines; family Cheloniidae; genus Chelonia; species Chelonia mydas. Next base: position 47,659,406 of record NC_057852.1, read on the forward strand.
CAGAGGCCCTTGGACGATCGAGATACAAAAGGAGCACTTAAAGATTATAAAGTGATCACAGAGAAACTAAAATTAATTCTTTGCTTCAGTCTTCACGGCTGAGGATGTTAGGCAGATTCCCAAACCTGAGCTGTCTTTTGTAGGTGACAAATCTGAGGAATTGTCACAGATTAAAGTGTCACTAGAGGAGGTTTTGGAATTAATTGAGAAACTTAACAGTAACAAGTCACCAGGATCAGATGGTATTCACCCAAGAGTTCTGAAAGAACTCAAATGTCAAATTGCGAAACTATTAACTATGGTTTGTAACCTGTCTTTTAAATCAGCTACTGTACCCAATGACTGGAAGATAGCTAATGTAACACCAATATTTAAGAAGGGCTCTAGAGGTGACCCTGGCAATTACAGACCGGTAAGTCTAACGTCAGTACAGGGCAAATTAGTTGAAACAATAGTAAAGAATAAAATTGTTAGACGCATGGACGAACATAAATTGTTGTGCAAAAGTCAACATAGTTTCTATAAAGGGAGATCATTTCTTACTAATCTATTAGAGTTCTTTAAGGGGTCAACAAACATGTGGACAAGGGGGATCCAGTGGACCTAGTATACTTAGATTTCCAGAAAGCCTTTGACAAGGTCCCTCACCAAAGGGTCTTACGTAATTTAAGTTGTCATGGGATAAGAGGGAAGATCCTTTCATGGATTGAGAACTGGTTAAAAGACAGGGAACAAAGGGTAGGAATAAATGGTAAATTTTCAGAATGGAGAGGGGTAACTAGTGGTGTTCCCCAAGGGTCAGTCCTAGGACCAATTCTATACAACTTATTCATAAATGATCTGGAGAAAGGGCTACACATTGAGGTGGCAAAGTTTGCAGATGATACTAAACTGCTCAAGATAGTTAAGACCAAAGCAGACTTTGAAGAACTTCAAAAAGATCTCACAAAACTAAGTGATTGGGCAACAAAATGGCAAATGAAATTTAATGTAGATAAATGTCAAGTAATGCACATTGGAAAAAATAACCCCAATTATACATACAATATGATGGGGGCTAATTTAGCTACAACTAATCAGGAGAAAGATCTTGGAGTCATCGTGGCTAGTTCTCTGAAGACATTCACTCAGTGTGCAGCGGTAGTCAAAAAAGCAAATGGGATGTTAGGAATCATTAAAAAAGGGATAGAGAATAAGATGGAGAATATCTTATTGCCTTTATATAAACTCATGGTACGCCCACATCTTGAATACTGCGTACAGATGTGGTCCCCTCATCTCAACGAAGATATACTGGCATTAGAAAAGGTTCAGAAAAGGGCAACTAAAATGATTAGGGGTTTGGAATGGGTCCCATATGAGGAGAGATTAAAGAGGCTAGGACTTTTCAGCTTGGAAAAGAGGAGACCAAAGGGGGGATATGATAGAGGTATATAAAATCATGAGTGGTGTGGAGAAAGTGAATAAGGAAAAGTTATTTACTTGTTCCCATAATATAAGAACTAGGAGCCACCAAATGAAAACAATGGGCAGCAGGTTTAAAACAAATAAAAGGAAGTTCTTCTACACTCAGCACACAGTCAACCTGTGGAACTCCTTGCCTGAGCAGGTTGTGAAGGCTAGGACTATAGCAGGGTTTAAAAGAGAACTGGATAAATTCATAGAGATTAAATCCATTAATGGCTATTAGCCAGGACGGGTAAGGAATGGTGTCCTTAGCCTCTGTTTGTCAGAGGGTGGAGATGGATGGCAGAAGAGAGATCACTTGATCATTACCTGTTAGGTTCACTCCTTCTGGGGAATCTGGTATTGGCCACTCTCGGTAGACAGGATACTGGGCTGGATGGACCTTTGGTCTGATCCAGTATGGCCATTCTTATGTTCTTATGACCTTGAAGCATCCTGGGATGGAAATTTTGTCTCCCCCTTTCTCTGGTTAGGCAATAAAACGTAAAAGGTCTACACCTGGTGCAGTGTACACATCATTATATATTGACATAACTTCACCCCAAGAACATGGGGGAGTGGTGTTATGTCTCTGCTCAGTTCTCATTCTCTCATTATTTTCCATGCATCTGCACAAAGAAACATATAGTGGGTCTGTGGACCCTGCTTACCCCTGTGTGCAGGAAGAAGTGTACAGTGCACCATCACAACAGTGTATTTCCCCTCTCTTCTTTGTTGCTCTGCCATTCAGAACAAGCCATGATCTGGCCCTTAGCAAAGCAAAGAGGTGTAGATGTTCCAGGCATTCAGGAGTGTAATTTTTAACTTAGTCAAATAAATAGAAATTATACTGTATATTTTATATATTTTACACACTTATAGGTACATATGGGTGTGGGTGTGGAGAGAGAGAGAGATGCCTAGATAAAGTAATGAGAACTTCAAAAGATAATGAGTGTTAAGATTCCAAACTCTTTTCATAAAGACTACCAGAAGGAACTCCAAGAACTAAAGTCTCACTGACAGATAGTGTTGATGTTGTAGAGAAACCAGAGCTGGCAGGTTCTGCATCTGTAATGTTAAGTATCACAATGTACTGATATCTGTAGCCTTAAAAATGAAATTGGGAGTAAGAAAAACAGAACATAAAACATTTAAAGATTATTTTTTTTCATCCACCTGGTGTGTATTTCCCAATGATGCAATTAAAACCATGCCATAAAGAATTGGCCCCATAGCATAGGGGTAAACAACATCTCCATTATGGTAAACAAATGGAAGTCAGGGAAAGATCACTCAGTAACAGACACCAGACAATAGGTACTTAAGCCTGGGTAAACAGTATTTGAGTCCTCAGCTGAAATATCAGCTAATTAAGTGCTCACAGAAAAATGTACCTTAATTTGTTTGTAACTGTTCATTATATATACAAATACTGTGTAAAGAAATATTTTAATAGGTGCACCTTAGCAATTCCTCTAGGGCGAAAGAGGATTGGCTTGATCTTGGAGAATTCATGGTAGCTTGCTCCCACCCTTCCCCCATCTTAGCATACACAAACAAAACCTGTAAAATATTGAAACAATCCAGACATACAATCTGCCCCTTTGTCCTGTGCAGGGAGTCAGAAACGAGTCCACCGGAATCTTCAGAAGACCTCTGCCAAACTTTTAGGAAGGCATATTGTTTGACTGGAGATATGAGAACAGGATGATAGTTTAATAACTTCAGTGTTGCTTCACTGGCATTTTTAAGCCATTTCTTAATCTCTTTAACAAAAACAAACCAAAACTTGATCTTGACCAAGTTGTTGCCTGCTGGTTAGCAAGGCCCCGACTGATGGGAGGAGGGTTGGTTCTGAAAGAACTACATAGGTAATTGTTTAGAATCTGGTCTGTCATTAAGAGAGAGATTCCAGCCAAGGAAATCCACCAGTTTGACTGGTGACACTGTGTCCAAGAAAAACAACATCTTTATAGTTCACAGGAATATCTCAGAACAGCTGACAAATTTGAGCTAACAAACAAAAACGGCTGTATCAGGGAAAGTTTCTGGTGCTTGTTAACATTTCCAGAACAAAAGTCTTTCCAAATATGCTCATATACAATCAGTGTGCCATGGTGCCCATAGTACATTACAGTCAACTGAATATTTGCAAAATATGGCACATTCCATTCATGCAAGTATAGCCAATCAGATGCAACACTGAGCAGAGTTTAAATTTAACTTTGTTAGAATGAAGTCTAAAGTAGCCCAAGGAGAAGCAGCATAATCATAGAATTATAGAAATATAGGACTGAAAGGAACCTTGAGAGGTTATATAGTTCATCCCTCCTTGCTGAGGCAGGACCATGTATACCTAGGTAAGTGGTTCTCAAACTTGTTCCGCCGCTTGTGCAGGGAAAGCCCCTGGCGGGCCGGGCTGGTTTGTTTACCTGCCACGGCCATAGGTCTGGCCAATTGCAGCTCCCAGTGGCCGCGGTTCACTGCTCCAGGCCAATGGGAGCTGCTGGAAGCGGCAACCAGTACGTCCCTACAACTATTTTGAAGACTGTTATCAGGTCCTCTCTCAGCTTCTTTTCTTCAGACTAAACATGCTCAGTTTTTAAACCTGTCTTCATAGGTCAGATTTTCTAAACCTTTTATCACTTTTATTGCTCTTCTCTGTACTCTCTCCAATTTGTCCTTACCTATCTTAAAGCATAGTGCCCAATATTTGACACATTACTCCAGCTAAGGCCTTACCAGTGCCAAGTAGAGTCTTACATATGATACTCTTGTTAATATACTCCAGAATATTAGCTTTTTCAAAACTGTATGACACTATTGTCTCATATTCAATTTGTGACCCACTTTAACACCCATATCCTTTTCCGTGGTACTACTGGCTAGCCAGTTTTCCCCATTTTGTATTCGGGCATTTGATTTTTCCTTCCTAACCTTAGTACTTGTCACTTTTCTGTGAATTTTATTTTGTTGATTTCAGACAAACTCTCCAAATTATCAAGATAATTTTGAATTGTAATTGTCCTCCAAAGTGCTTTCTACCCCTCCCAGCATGGTGTCATCTGCAATCTTTATTAGCATACTCTCCACCCCATTATCCAAGACATTAATGAAACTATTAATCAGTACCAGACCCACATCCCTCCAGGACCCCACTAGATACATTGTCTATTTGACAGCGTACCATTAATTGCTGTTCTTTGGATACATTTTTTCAACAGATGTATGTCCACTTTTTATTAGTTTCATCACAAACACTTTTCCCTAGTTTGCTTATGAAAATAGTCTGTGGGACACTGTCAATAGCTTTACTAAAATCAAGATAAATCATGTCTACTGCCCTTTATCCTTCTCCCCAGCCAGTAACCCTGTCAAAGAAGGAAATTAAGTTGGTTTGTCTTGATTAGTTCTTGACAAATCCATGCTGGCTATTGCTTATCACCATATTATCCTCTAGTCATAGGCGCCAAGACTCCATGAATGCATCGGGGCTGGAGCACCCATGGGAACAAAATTGTGGGTGCTCAGCACCCACTGGCAGCCCCCCATGAGAACCTCCCCCGCCCCAGTGCCTCCTGACCGCCAGCGGGCCTTGCCGATCACTGCCTCCGCCTCCCTCCCAGAGCTTACCGCCTGCTGCATATCAGCTGCATATCAGCATCAGGAGGTGCTGGCGGGGAGTGGGGAGGAGTGAGGATGCAGCACACTTGGGGGAGGGGAAGGAACTGGGTGGGGAAGAGGCAGAGTGGGGGTAGGAAAAGGCAGGAAAGAGGTGGGGGAGTGGGAAGAAGCAGGGTGGGGGAGAAGCATTGGGGGAAGGGGTGGAGTGAGGGGGTGGGGCCTGGACAGAGCTGGGGGGACCACCCCCCAACAGATTAGAAACTCGGTGCCTATGCCTCTAGGTGCTTATAAATTGATTGTTTAATAATAATAATAATCCAATAACTTTCTAGATATTGAAATTAGGCTGACTGGTCTATAATTTTTCAGGTCCTCTTCATTCCCCTTTTTAAAGATAGGTACAATGTTTGTCCTTCTCCAATCTGCTGGTACCTCACCCATCTTCCATGAGTTCTGAAAAACAACTAATGGTTCCAAAATTGCTTGAGCTAGTTCACCAAGGGTGGATTTTGTCAGGCCCTGCTGACTTGAATACATCTAACATCTAAATATTGTTTAACCGATTCTGGCATGTGTTCCTTATCTCTTGTTGTTAATGTTAATTGTACTAACCATCTGGTTACATTTAGGGTTTTTTTCTTCTTCTGTGAAGACTAAAGCAAAAATAGGCATTAAACACCTCATACTTCTTAGTGTCATCCATTATTAACTCTCCTTCCCCTCTAGGTAGTGGACATATACCTTCCTTCATCTTTCTCTTGCTTCTAATGTGTATATATATAGAGAGAGAGAGAGAGAAAACCTCTTTTTATTGCCTTTTATGTCCCTTGTTAGGTGTCACTCATTTTGTGCCTTAACCTTTCTGATTTTTTCCCTACGTGTTTGTGTTATTCTTTTGTTCTCGTCCTTTTCAATTTGTCCATGTTTCCATTTTGTGTATGACTCTTTTTTGATTTCACATCATTAAAGCGTTCCTGATGCAACCATATTGGCCTCTGGCTATTCTTCTTATCTTTCCTTTGCATCAGGATAAATTGCTGTTGTGCCTTAAATATTGTCTCTTTGAGAAGCTGCCACCTCTTTTGCACTCCTTTTATACTTCAAATTTTCTTTCCAGGTGGCCTTACTTACTAGTTCTCTGTTTGTTAAAGTCAGCTTTTTGCGGTCCATTGTCTGCTCTCACTCCTTCCTTTCCTGAGAATCATGTAGCCTGTCATTTTATGATCACTTTCACCCAAGCTGCCTTCCATATTCGGACTCTCAACCAATTCCTCCCTGTTAATCAAAATGATCTTCTGTTTAAGGCACTAGACTAGTGTAAGAATAAATAGATTTTGGCTCTGCCACTGACTTCAAATGTGAAATTAGCAAGCTATTTAATCTGTTAGTGCCTCAGTTCCTTATCTCTAAAAATTAGGGATACCATATTGCCTATCTACAGACTGTCTGTCTGTCTTCTCTGTTTAGCCTGCAACCTCTCTGGGTCAAGGTGTGGCTTTTGCTAGATTTATGTACAGTGCCTAGCACAATAGGGCCTCAGTCTCAGTTAAGATCTCTAGATGCTACTGTAATAGAAATAAATAATAACAAAATGTCTTATTAATATAGAGAAATAAAAGTGGGTGCCTCTACTTATTTAAAAGTGTATGGCAATGACAAATGTATTAAAATAGCTCAAGATGGTGAGTTCTGATGTGCCAGACAACTCCCGAGGCGGGTGCAGCCCTTCTGATTTTAATCAGCAATCAGCATAAATGCACTTACTCATGGGTACCAGCTATCTGATGCATGGATATGTGCTAACAGAACTCTGTCCCACCCTTCTGTTTCCTTTGATAAAACTACTCAAACCAACTTTTTACAAAATCTAAATAAACAACAACAGAGAACGAAACAAAGAAATGACAACTTAGATTGTCATACATTGTGCTATAGTGAAGAGTTAGTCTGAGAGCTAAAGGGGAAAAAAAGCCCAAAAGACAGGAATCCCTTAAAAGGACAGAGTTCTATAAAAATATGACTGATATTCCAGGTATGTCGCAAGCTGGTAAAAATCTGCTGTCTATGCAGCCTTCTTTGTTTGCATACAAAGAAACAGAAAATACAACATTTTGATAATCAAGATGAAATATAGTACCATGAACATTATAAAAGATTGTATGAAGCAATTAAAACTATGCAGGTGTTCAAAGTGATTTTTTTTAGGATCTGTTGAAGATCATATTGAAAAACCCAATTAAGCCATTAGGATGAATGACCTGCATGATAAAAATGTCTGTCTTAATGAAAAAATGTATTTTCATATCCATCTTGGGGAAAGGTGGTAGCTTTCAGTTCACAGTCCTTAAAGTCCTGATTTGATTATTTAACGTCTCCATTTTAAAATGTTATGTCTGTAAGAATATGTCATGGGGCACTGTAAGCTGCTTTTGTTCACAGAAGCAACTTAATCAGTGCTGACTTGCACATACTGTGTATGGCAATATATGAACTCTCTGGATTTCAGCCGAGACCCCTGCTTTGCCCTGAAACTATGCATTGTGATGCCCATTCAGTGATTTGCAGTGTCTAGTACCTACTTGTATAGTCCTGTATTCCATGGCAGAACTCCCTCTGGCCACCCATATCGTGCACATTCCTGCCTGGGCTGCTTTCCCCTGTTATCTCCCTTGTGCTGTACAGGCTACATCAGTTCCTACTCCATGGTATTTGTCTACCGTAAGCATTTTTAGTTCTTCAAGCAGTAGAGACACAATTTTTATAGCGTGTATAACTTGTATTAAACTCCTAAAACTTGTTTTAAAAATTCTGAGAATTGAATGTGATCTGGTGCTAGAAATGGGGGTGGGGGTTGGTGTGATTCTCTGAATATATGGAAAAATTACAGAAGCTTGATGCATATTCCACAAGGATTTTGAAATCAATATCTCATTAGAAATGTTAGCTTTAAAGTAGCATCAGCAGACTTTCTTAACAAATATTACTGGTTTGTTTAAAAAATGCAAAAAGATAGCTAAATAAAAACTTCCTTTCCCCCTACTATTGAACAGTGTTTGAGAGAAAAAGTAATTTATTATTTGATGGAAGTGAGGCTTTATGATATTCTACTGTGTAAGAAAGATCACTTTAATATCTTCTCTGCCTATTCCATTTATTTAGAAAACTGAAACTGCCATTTTATTGCAGTTGTGGGCACTATTGTAATGTGAAATCATTATTGGCTCAATCCTATAAGGTGCTGAGATCTTTCTGTTCCCATTGACTTCAAGGTGAGTTGATGGCCCTCAGCACTTTGTAGGATCAGCTCCTAACACTGTAAGGAATAATGTAATAATTCAGGGCATGCAGAAGAATGATACAGATACAGGGGTGGATTTTAGATCAGAAGCTCACAACTTTATGAATTTTTAATTTTATTGGGAGGATTAAACTGCTAAAACAAAACAAAACAGGCATTTATTTGGCTCAAGTGTGGTATTAAATGATCTCCTTGCCAACTAACCAATATTTAGGGTTGGCCCCTTCACCCTAACCCCAAGGATTCATCCCAACTCTGAAGCTTCTTTCCTTCCCCCCTTCAGGAGAGTCAGTGAAGACTTAAGTTCTCCCCTTCTTCCAACAGGCAAATAGGCTATGTAGTCCTCTCCTGGCTGTCTTATTCATGTTTGCCTGTGGGAGCTGGCTCCTTTGAACCTTACCCACACTGGACACCAGAGCAAGTTACATTACAAACTCACTTATTATTTACAATTTTATACCCTGTCCCTACTAACCCAAAACTGGCCTTCAAGGATGCTATGAAGAACGTGAAAATACCAACCAGACACCCTGCCAATTTTGCCACAAAGGAAAAAAATCCTTCCTGATCTCCCAAACCCATGATCCCACAACACCGTTCAAACTATATCTCCATTATAGGGCAGGCCCAGACACAACCACCATATGCACTTGCAGCAGGAGGGAGGGGAGAAGACCCCAGAAGAGCCAAGCCTGCTGCTCCCTTTCCCTCTACTCTGATAGCCCTAGGAGTTGTCTCTTCCCATGATATTCTAATCAGACATTCCTCTCACTGAAATGGGAATGGTATTGCCATTGTCTATAACATCTTTCACACTCCTCAATTATTACTTATTAAATGTGATTTTACTCTTCCTATTGCAGACTCAGATTCTTTCCTGGGTATCTGGCTGGTGAATCTTCCCCATATGCTCAGGGTTTAGCTGATCGCCATATTTGGGGTCAGGAAGGAATTTTCCTCCAGGGCAGATTGGAAGAGGCGGAGGTTTTTCGCCTTCCTCTGTAGCATGGGGCACGGGTCACTTGCTGGAGGATTCTCTGCTCCTTGAAGTCTTTAAACCACGATTTGAGGACTTCAGTAGCTCAGACATAGGTGAGAGGTTTTTCGCAGGAGTGGGTGGGTGAGATTCTGTGACCTGCGTTGTGCAGGAGGTCAGACTAGATGATCATAATGGTCCCTTCTGACCTTAGTATCTATGAATCTATGAATAGTATGGCTGTCATAGACCCAACAGGCTTGTTCTAACACATGTGAATAATCCCATTGTTTTATCATTATAGTTAATTGTTAATAAATATTTACATTGCTCCACAATTTTGCACTGCACTTTACAGATATTGATTTTTTTAAAAGACATAGGATGAAATGCTATCTCCATTGAAGTCAATGATAAAACTCACATTGAGCTCTGGGGGGCCAGGATTTCACTCCCGGAAGTTTCTGATTCCCTTCCCTGAAGTTTTCATAACCTAAGGTCTTAATTCTGCCACCTTTACTCATGTTCAGTAGTACTCTAATATGGGCTACGTTGTGCAACCCCTACACTCATTGGTGAGCACTTTTGTGAGTAGTTCAATTGATTTCACTTATAGAATACATATTCCTCAAAATGTGTGACAAGGTGGCAGTAGCAGAGTCCTTCATTTAGTCAACAGAACATGAAGATTGATAAAGGTGAAGGGAGTGGGGTTCTCTTCACTAAAGCACAGAAAGCTTGTATTTAACATTTAAACATTACATAACTCAACACCAGGCTTTGGTTGCTGGTGTGTTTAACTGCAGCTTGCAGCTCCCTGAAGTCTAGAGTTCCATCTTCCAAAATGGAGGATGGTCTTTTGTCCCTACACCTACCCTCTACCCCCTCACTCCACACACACACACACACATACACACACACACCGTGTCATAATCACAGCTGCTCTTTATAAGGGATAGGGAGAAGGTAACCTGGATCAGAACAAATTAAATTTTGAATGAGTGAATTTTAGAAACATCATGCTTCAAGTCATTGTTCATGGGAAGTTCCTAGAATAAAGAACTTTTTCCTCTGTTGCTTTATTCAACAGTATAAAACAAAAGCTGCATAGCTTCTCTGGGCCTAATGACCTTTGACCAATGATCTGTACCAAAATACAAGCAGTTGTTCTTATAATCACTTCGAATCTGATCCTTAAAGAATTTAAACTCTGCATGCTATAGAATCAACAGTAAAATGTTCAGTGTTCAATCATTAAAAAATCATTTGATATTCATTGTAACAGCATTAATCATAATGCGTTCATTTGGCAATCATGTGGCTGTCACGTGTAAGAGTTCAATTATAATACACATTAGCTAATGATCTTATAAAGTGTTACTAAATCAACATAGCTGTGCAACATCTTATTTGCATTATTCATAAACTGCAGGTTTCAAAATCTACTAAGAGCAAGTGGAGTGGCATGTTAAAAAGCAGTAATGTATCACAAAGGACACATTTTTGATGCCTTGTTTTTAAATCACTTTCATCTATCTATTTATGCATGTTTTCATGTGGCCTCCATCACAGTAGGATCTCAGCACCTGGAAATTTGCTTAGAGTTTTCACACATGCCTAAAACCATACCATTTCTCTCTCTCTCTCTCTCTCTCTGTATATATATATATATAGTCCTATTATTTGCAATGTGAAGTCAGGCCATATAGTATAGCACAACATATAGGCTTTCTATAAATGTCTCTTTGTGGGCTGTATATCATGGAGGCATTAATGTGATTTGCACATTGAAATCCATGAGACCAGGATTTCACTCCAGGCAATTAAAGGGCCTAAAACAGTAATCTAGGATTTAGTCTACACAATCCACTACTCTAGGTGTCTAGACCATTTTGTTATTGTCTAAAATATAAGCTGCTAAAACAACTTAGCCTAAGAGCTTGTCCAGACAACAACTGTGACTTTATAACCAGTTAGAGACATGGTTACCATATCCAGTTGCAGAAGTATGATTCTGTTTATGTTTACAAAGCTGCTTTTCTTCCTCACAGTTGCCATGGTCCCTAACAATGTTTGTATAAGTAGTACATTTTGGGAACACTGGATACTGTTTCAGAGATGCAGCACCCCAAGGACCAGAGAGCAGTACCAGCAGCATGTGGTGGAAAGCAAGCTGGGATGCCCAGCCACATAAATGGGAGTAAGGAATACTGCTAGACTGGTTGATCTGCCCACATTGCACACAAAAAAAAGTATGTTTATCCAGTTGCAGGAACACAGACATATTTCCATACAGGCATCTGGGAGGGTGAAATTCTATTAACTGCCAAGGCTACTAATCAAGTTTTAACCATATAGTTAGGTAACTGGTTTCAAAGTTAGTTAAAAGTTGAAATATGGTCAAGGCCTAGAATAGAAGATGCTTTTATAGTAGCTAATTCATAAATTTCATGGTAACAAACTATTTCAATGATCTCTTAACCCAGATAGTTCCTTATTTTCCTTTCCCCTTTTGAAAATTTGACCATGAGAAACTTTATTTACATCTGGGCAAATTTGTTCAGACAAAATAAGAATGAAGCCAAAATTTAGCTGTCACTAGATCAAAAACAGAATATACATTTTTAGGCTTAAATGTGGTTGTCCCAATGGTCTATTTATTTAGTGGATTGTGCCAGCAAACTTAATCATAGTTGCCCTTCACTAATATATATGAGTATCACTTCATGAGCGGTATGTGCTACATGTGGGGTCTTGTAGGAATAATTGTTTACAGGATACTTCTTTAGCCTACTAGAAACATTATATTCCCCCCACAGGAAATGAATCTGTCTAAAAGAACTTGTATTTGGAGTCTTGACCGCCACCGCTGCTCCATCTCAGAACACAGCACAAAAAATGGCACTTTTTTTTGCTGCCTGAGATTGCTATGATTATGGTATCCAGAGTAGCATAACATGCACATTTTAAAAAATATATCATTTTTTAAACATAACAATTTGACAGACTATCAGGTCTGGGTTATTAACATGAAAATCTTGGGGAAAAGATTTTTGAAATGTTTGGGTCTTTTTAAAATACAAATGCATAGAGGCAAAGGTTAGAAACGTAACTGAAGCATGCAGGCTTATCTATTTGATCTAGGCATGCTTATTTCCTTGTGTCATTTTAAGAATCACAAAACTGTCAGAAATAGATCAGCTTCTTTGTTAGTGTTCACTGGCAGCTGTTTATGGAGATATTGTTACTAACAACTCCATTACAAAATTATTTTTGATCTTGGAATAAAAATCAAACATAAAAAAGAGTGGAATAAAGAAAGCATGAAGCCATATGACCTGAAAAATTGTTTCTTTCAAAGACTACTACTAAGAATTAATGATTGATGACTCTCTTAAATTCTTTGAAGGCTCAGTTTGGATAAGCAGCCAAAGATCTGGAGGCTTATCTGAAATATTCAGCCCCAAACTGAGAGAAGGAAATCTCTTGAGAACAAGCTTTCTTTCAATACTTTCTGCATCCAGTTAGACCAGAGTTAACATGAGAACACATCTTTTTGCAGTTTACTGGCATTTCAGATTTCTGTTTTGGATGAGACCAAGAATTGTTTCCAAAAAGAAAATATTAAGTGAGCTTTTCCATTGTTAAAATAATATATATTTAGTTAGCATCATAATCAGTCTATTATTATCAGTCAATGAGAGATGTAAAAAAAACAACAGGACTTCAGCACCCAGCAAATCCCATTGAGATTAATGGAAGTTGGTGGGCACTGGACACTATTGAAAATCTATCCACTTCAGCTAGGTGACTAAATGGAAGCTGTTGGGTACTGGGGTCTCTTGAACATATTGGCCCAGTTCTGCCCTTGTGTACATGTGTGCTGCTGACATTTCTTCTGATGGGAGCTAAGTATGTTCCATCTGAAGGCAGAATTTGGCCTTAGAAACATTGTTGGAATACTTTGCACTTTCCAGAGGAAGAAACTAAAATAAACTGTTGTTCTGAAGTTCAAAATGATTTTCTTCTGTTTCAATTATACTTTAGTTTAAGGTTTGGATTAGGTCCTTGTTTAATCTTAAACAGATTATCCATCCTACCTCATTGTTATCTGTTAGAATCAGAGAATATTAGGGTTCGATGAAACCTCAGGAGGTCATCCAGTCCAATCCCCTGCTCAAAGCAAGACCAACACCAACTAAATCATCCCAAGCTGGGCCTTAAAAACCTCCAAGGATGGAGATTCCACCACCTCCCCAGGTAACCCATTCCAGTGCTTCACCACCCTCCTAGTGAAATAGTTTTTCTTAATATCCAACGTAGACCTCCTCCGCTGCAACTTGTGACCATTACTTCTTGTTCTATCATCTGCCACCGCTGAGAACAGCCTAGCTCCATCCTCTTTGGAACCCCCCCTTCAGGTAGTTGAAGGCTGCTATCAAATCCCCCCTCAGTCTTCTCTTCTGAAGACTAAATAACCCCAGTTCCCTCAGCCTCTCCTCATAAATCATGTGCCCCAGCCCCCTAATCATTTCCGTTGTCCTCCACTGGACGCTCTCCAGTTTCTCCACATACCTTCTGTGGTGGGGAGACCAAAACTGGACAAATTGTGTAACAAGTGAACAAAGTAGTAGTAAGTTGTACTCTGAAAATTATGTGCAAGAGTGGTCAATGTGCAATATAGACTTCCTATACTAATCTCAAAAATGAAATGCACCCTTCTGTACACGGAAAGTATAAAGCAATAGTAGGGTCATGTCCCCAGCCCCCTAATCATTTTCATTGCCCTCCACTGGATTCTTTCCAATTTGTCTATATCCTTTCTGTAGTGGGGGCCCCAAAACTGGATGCAATACTTCAGGTGTAGGCTCACCAGTGCCGAATAGAGGGGAATAATCACTTCCCTTGATCTGCTGGCAATGCTTCTACTAATACAGCCCAATATGCTGTTGGCCTTCTTGGCAACAAGGGAACACTGCTGACTCATATCCAGCTTCTCAACCACTGTAATTCCCAGGTCATTTTCTGCAGAATTGCTGCTTAGCCAGTCAGTCCCTAGCCTTTAACAGTGCATGGGATTCTTCTGTTTTAAGTGCAGGACTCTGCACTTGTCCTTGTTGAACCTCACCAGATTTCTTCTGGCCCAATCCTCCAATTTGTCTAGGTCACTCTGGACCCTATCCCTACACTCCAGCATATCTACTTCTCCCCCCAGCTTAGTGTCATCTGCAAACTTGTTGAGGGTGCAATTAATCCCATCATCCAGATCATTGATAAAGATGTTGAACAAAACTGGCCCCAGGACCGATCCCTGGGGCACTCTGCTTGATACCAGCTGACAACTAGACATTGTTGGACCCAACAATCTAGCCAGCTTTCTCTCCACCTGAGGTATCCACCTGATGTAGCTCTTTGTCAAATCTCAAGGTGTTCAATAGAAAATATATTTTCACTAAACTGAAAAAAAGGTAATGGAAATCAATAAAATGGAAAAGATATTAGTTTTGGCTGTTCATTCTCCTTTAAAACATGCTGCTTTCTTCTCCATTTTGCTCTCTGCATCACTTGACACAAAAATAGCCTTAATAAACTGCACTTAGCTACTAAGAACCAAAATTGATTTTATTACATAAACATACCCCAAAATAATGAAGTATTTTTATTTGCGGGTGAACATAGACAACAACAGACTATGTGCATGCAAACATAGCTAAATCACATCATATATCAGATACATGCCCTCTCATCAGACTGCTACTTCTTCAATCTCCTAAAGTATTTTCTCTACGCTGGTTGTCCTGTGAAGCCTCAGAGAGGGCTCTCTAAACCATCGGTGGTGTGTAGAGGACAGGAATTATTTCAGAAAGTAGTTGTACCAATAGATTCAGGCCAGAAAGAGTGACCTCTCAAGGGAATTAATAAACCTGTTTATCACTAGAACCCATCATGAAAGTTGAGGTATTTATTAGAGGAGAGTGAGAGAATAGAGTAGAACTTTGACTCCAATGGCTCCTGATGAGCTTACAGGGAAAAGGATTGCTCAATACAGGTTTATCATCAGGGAAGCTTTCATTTAAAAAAAAAAACTTTCTCGTCCTTATTAACATACGCTGATGTTTTGTTCAATCTGCAGACAGAATGAAATAATAACTGTAAGGTCCAAATCCTGTAAGGTCCCCTTCAATGGGAATGGAAGGTTCTAATCAAGGCAGACCTGCCATAGTTTTGCTGCAAGGGCAGAGAGACCATATAGAGACTCTAACCAGATGGGTGGCAAAGGCAGTTGAGTGGCATTATCAGTAGATCTGCCACTCCACTGAAGTGCGGGACAAGAGTCCCTAAACAGGGGTGCAGTAGCTGCTACTAAAGCACTGAAATTTTTGAAAACGTGATAGTCCACCAGCTCTGTGGGGATGCCATTTGGGTGTGGCACTTTGTTGTTTCTAGTCTGAGTGATGGCACAGCAAACTTCCTCAGAAGATGCGTGGTGAGCAATAGGTTCTATTACTGGATGCTGAGGAATGGACTTGATGATGGCAGCAGAGACTTCAGATTCATGGTTCAGTAGAGTCTCCAAGTACTCCTTCCAATGCTGCTTGAGGACTACATTGTCCTTAAGAAGGATGGAGCTATCCCAAGATTGCAGAGGGCTTGCGCTGCTTGAGTTTGGCCCATGTATGGATTTTGTTACTTGTTAGAATTTGAGTAAATGAGGAAATTACACCTGACCTAAACGATGCCAATATTGTGACCATTTTTAAGAAAGGGGACAGGTCAATATGTGGAAATTACCAAGCCATTGCCCTCCTCTTCATTGCCGGGAAGATCTTTGCTTGAATCCTTTGAACCGCCTCCTCCTTCTTGCCAAAACTTCTTTCCAGAATCCCAATGTGGTTTCAGACCATCTCAGGGAACAACTGATGTGATTTTTGTTGCATGACAGATTGAAGAGAAGTGTAGAGAACAATACCAGCCATTGCTTATGGTTTTTATTGACCTAAATAAGGTCTTTGATTCCATCAGTCATGACATATTATGGAAGGTGCTATCCTGGTTCAGTTGTCCACTGAATTTCATTTGCATTCTCAGGCTACTTCATAATGGAATGACCACCGCCATCCTCTGTAATATGTTGGAGATGTACCCATTCACCATCTGTACTGGTGTTAAGCTGGGCTGTGTTTTTTCCACCTATCTTATTGTGATCTTGATTCTTATTCATGACGGCCTTTCTTCTGGAATTGGGATTGAGTATCACATGGACAGCCAGCTCTTCAACCTGTGACATCTTCATTCTAAAACAAAGGCCACCAGGACTCTTATTACCAACATTCAGTATGCTGGCAATGGTGCTATCCTCGCTCACACCAAGGCTGACTTGCAATCTACCCTAGATCTTTTCTCAGGGACGTATTATAGCCTGGGACTTTCCCTCAACATTGGGAAGACTAAAGTGCTCCACCAGCCTGTCCCAGCACAAGTTGCCCCCCTTCTCCCACAAATTGTCATTGGTGAACTTCTGGAAAACACTGAACTTTTCCCTTACCTTGGTAGCCATGTCTCCCAGACAGCCAATCTTGATAAGGAGATCAAACATAGGATTTAATGTGCCAGCACATCCTTTGGAAACTTTATTGACAGAGATCTGTGGATGAAAACTAAGTTCCTGTTCTACAATGCAGTAGTTATCCACACTCTTCTTTATGGGTGCAAGCATGGGTGACATAGCAAAGCCATGTTAAGCGTCTGGAGTGGTACCACCAGTGAGGCCTTAAGAAGATTCTCTGTATCTGATGGGGAGATTGTTGCACCAATGCCCAAACCAATGTTCCCTCTGCAGCTAACATCACCAGTGTTGAGGTGAAGATTATGAAACCACAACTTCACTGGGCTGGCCATTGTGTGCAGATGGCTGATACTCATCTTCCAAAGCAAGTCCTCTTTTTTCAACTTAGTCATGATAAGAGGACTCTTGGAGGACAGAAGAAACTCTACTAGGACAACCTGAAAGTATATCTTAAGAAGAGAGGCATTGACCCCACGAATTGGGAAGAGCTGGCTTGCAATAGACTGCAATAGAGTTGCATCACACGTCAAGCCTCTGCCCCTTTTGAAGAGAACCACCTTGCTCAAGAGGCTGAGAAATGGCAGAGGAGGAAAGAAAGGGTACAGCATCCCAGGCAGCAGTTGTGCTCTGGCCAAGCAACCACCTGTCATATACATGGAAAAACCTGTTGCGCACGGATTGGACTCTTCAGCCATCCTAAGTCTCATCGATGCCTTTTTCCCCGGCAGACATCATCCTCGAGGGATAGCTGATGATGACTAGAGCACTATAATAGTAGGATTTTCGCCAAGCCTTTGCAAATTCAAAGAAAAGCAAAGCCAATTTAGTTAGTTTTGAGAGATGTTTTATGTTGATTTCAATATCAAACCTAGGGATAAGCTACAGGTTTTTAGCCCTTCTACAGCTTTCCAGGGGAAATCCTGTCTGATAACCTGGCCATCCCCTTTCCCTTGACACCCATGAAAGGACACCCAGTAAGAGATGCTACTTGTGCCAAGGAAAACTTGGTGTCTCAGCATAAGGAACAGTCAGAGCTCCTGTCCTACAGGTGTGAAAAAAAGGGCTGGAGTGCTACTGAAGTGCTTAGCCCTTTGATCTTCTGAGAGCTTCTGAGGAACAGCGACTCCCTGCAAGTTTGGCAGATCCTCTGCAGCTCTGTTGATCTGGAAAGTAGGATTGAAGATTGTGCTGTCGCCTCCTACCCTCCTCACAGGCTTGAGACAGATGCAATTAAAATCCTGCTTTCACTGCCTTCAAGACCTAGGACGACAGCAGCAATCTGCAGAGTTGCAGAGTCAGCAAGTCAGACTAACCACATCCCCTTCCTGGCCTCCATTCAATTAAAAAGGAGCTGGTATGTACAATCAATATCATTGGGATTCCCTTCCATAACAGGGGAAAGGAGCTGGTATTCCCATCCACAAGCACATTCATGTATTTTTAACAGTTCCACAGTAGAGGGTGCTGTTGAAGATGAGGCAGGAGGGCTCATGGCCAAAGCACATTGAGCTCCAGTGATCCTAAACTAGTAGAATAGCCTTTAAGGGTATGTCTACACTGCAGTGAAACACTTACAGCTGGCCAGCGTCTGCTCATTTGGCTCACGGGAGCTTGGGCTGCAGGGCTATAAAATTGCAGTGAAGATGTCCAGGCTTGGGCCACAGCCTGGATGTCTACACTGCAATTTTATAGCCCCACAGCCTAATGCCAAGCCCAAATCAACAGACACAAGACAGCTGTGGTTGTTTTGTTGCAGTGTAGACATACCCAAAGTGACCATTCCATTTAGCCTAGCCTACAGAAGTTTTGTGGGCCCAGCCGTAAATTTATAAATCTCACAGTAGTCTCTATTAAAATAATATTTTACCTTCACTTTCTTTCTGAATCTACTGAAGATTCATGTGATGACCTGCATAATTGTAGAGGATAAGCACAGATGTAGGCAGTTACAAATCAAGCATATATTAATATTTTAAAATGCAATCTATAAAATATCAATTTTAATTAGTACAGTTGACATATTAAAAATCAATAATTAAGTAGTGAAAGATTCTGCTGTTTAGGTTGCACTCCACATGGATTATCATTTCTAAATTAAGAGATGCAAATTTAATCAATAGATTTAAAACTTTACATCACTTGAGGCACTTGAAAAGCTTCTAATCAGCCTCATAAAGTGAATGCATCATTTAATTGTTTGGGATTCCCCCCCTCCCTTTCTTTGAAAGATAAAAGTAGCTTCAGGGTAGATTTTACTTGAAATAACCTACATTATCACAGCTTTTGCTATCCTGTGTCACCATTTGTTATTAAAAGTGTATTACACATGACAAAACAAACAACCCCCTCATGACACGCAGTTTGAAATTCTAGAGGTTGTTTTATCATTTCAGGCATTTTATCAAAATTATCTTAATTGTTAGGTGCTATGTTGACATTTTTAAAATAAACAGTTTCTTACTTCAAATATAGACAATAACAAGGCATCATCACATTATAATATTTTCAACAAACCATAAGAATTTTTAATTTGATGTAAAAACTGGTTGTGTTGAAGTTTTACAATACTTCCATGTCACAGGAGATGTAGCATGAAGCTGCTTGTTTTATGAAATAGTTTATATTAAATATATATTCTCATCCTATAAATCACAACTACGGGTGGATTACAAAGGTCAACATGGTTTATTTTATTTTCTCCCATCACATGCTATTTTTCAATGCCCCCATCACAGGCTCGCACACAAAAAAGTCTTTGAAAACCTGCAGATACGATGCCAACCGAATTTTAGCAAAAATAATGCCCAATTTGACAGGTAATAAACTTCATCTACAGCTCAACTGTTTCCACTTCTTGGACAGGGTATGCAAATGATTCAAGGGCCCAATCCTTTAAGCATATTCATTACTTTTTTATGTGAGTATTCATAATGAAGTCAATGGGACTTTTCCTGGGCTTAATCCTGGATCGCTAAGGTCAGTGGGAGTTTTGCTTTTGAATTTTATGAAAGCAAGATCAGACTGCATGTGTGTAAAAATGGGCATGTGCTTAAGCATCTGCAGAATTGAGCCCTAAAAGTGAACATTTCTTTCACTGACACAAGGTGAGTGAGGTAATATCTTTTATTGCAACATTTTCTGTTTGTGACAGAGACAAGCTCTGTGTAAGCTCAAAATCTGGTCCAACAAAAGATATGATCTTACCCACCTTGTCTCTCTAATACCTTGGGACATGCATGACTACGACACTGGTAGCCACATTTATTTCATTTGACAGTTAAATATCAATTATGTCCAGTAAACTTTAGGCAGTTTACCAATTTTGCTGTATGGGAAAAATCTGCTCCGGACCCGAGAACTGGTGATCAGCTTAACATCGGTCACCTCCAGCAATTAGATGAAGGGTGGGTCAGAAACAAGGAGACTACAAAGGCTAAACTAAATCAGCCAGTCAGAGCCCCACCACCAAAGGACAGTGGTAGTGGGTGAGACAATCTCCAAAGTCTGGACCCAAATGCAGATATGACTCCCTCCCCGCTCACATACAATACAACATGGGGAGTGGGGCGGGGGGGGGGAAGCAGTACCCCACGCACTATAGGTGAAGGCTGAGGGATGGAGAGAAATGAGAAAAGCAGAGGGCACGTGGAACACTGTCTCAGCTACTCCTAAACTTGATTCCCCCTCTCTCCCCAATGAGGTTGACTCCACTGCTCCTTGCCCCACCAATGCTGTGCTCCAGCTAGGGGAGTAAGAGTTATGTTACTCTTCATTTTTAATATTATATTTGTAACCTTTACATTTTCCAATACAAACAAAACAAAAAAAAATATGATTTCACTCTGCAGGATTTTTAATATGGTAATATAGTGAAGGAGAGAATGTTCTTCTACCTTTAATATAGATGCCTCTCTTTCATATAAAAAGAAAAGGAATACTTGTGGGACCTTAGAGACTAACCAGTTTATTTGAGCATGAGCTTTCGTGAGCTACAGCTCACTTCATCGGATGCATAGCATATCGTGGAAACTGCAGAAGACATTATATACACACAGAGACCATGAAACAAAACTTCCTCCCACCTCACTCCCCCGCTGGCAACAGCTTATCTAAAGTGATCCTCGAGTAGAGCCATTTCCAGCACAAATCCAGGTTTTCTCACCCTTCCCCTCCCCCCCCCCACATACAAATTCACTCTCCTGCTGGCAACAGCCCATCCCCCTTTGAAACCCCTCTTTATAATGCGCATGATAATCAAGGTGGGTAACCTCCAGCACTAATCCAGGTTATTATCCCACCTTGATTATCATGCGCATTATAAAGAGGGGTTTCAAAGGGAGATGGGCTGTTGCCAGCAGGAGAGTGAGTTTGTATGTGTGTGTGGGGGGGGGGGGGGAAGGGTGAGAAAACCTGGATTTGTGCTGGAAATGGCTCTACTTGAGGATCACTTTAGACAAGCTGTTGCCAGCGGGGGAGTGAGGTGGGAGGAAGTTTTGTTTCATGGTCTCCAACACCACTTTCTACAAGCCATTACCCTCTGATCCCACTGAGAGTTACCAAAAGCATCTACAGCATTTGCTCAAGAAACTTCCTGAAAAAGCACAAGATCAAATCCGCACAGACACACCCCTGGAACCCCGACCTGGGATATTCTATCTACTACCCAAGATCCATAAACCTGGAAATCCTGGGCGCCCCATCATCTCAGGCATTGGCACCCTGACAGCAGGATTGTCCGGCTATGTAGACTCACTCCTCAGGGCCTACGCTACCAGCACTCCCAGCTACCTTCGAGACACCACTGACTTCCTGAGGAAACTACAATCCATTGGTGATCTTCCTGATAACACCATCCTGGCCACTATGGATGTAGAAGCCCTCTACACCAACATTCCACACAAAGATGGACTACAAGCCATCAAGAACACTATCCCTGATAATGTCACGGCTAACCTGGTGGCTGAACTTCGTGACTTTGTCCTTACCCATAACTATTTTACATTTGGGGACAATGTATACCTTCAGATCAGTGGCACTGCTATGGGTACCCGCATGGCCCCACAGTATGCCAACATTTTTATGGCTGATTTAGAACAACGCTTCCTCAGCTCTCGTCCCCTAACGCCCCTACTTTACTTGCGCTATATTGATGACATCTTCATCATCTGGACCCATGGAAAAGAAGCCCTTGAGGAATTCCACCATGATTTCAACAATTTCCATCCCACCATCAACCTCAGCCTGGTCCAGTCCACACAAGAGATCCACTTCCTGGACACTACAGTGCTAATAAACGATGGTCACATCAACACCACCCTATACCGGAAACCTACTGACCGCTATTCCTACCTACATGCCTCCAGCTTTCACCCTGACCACACCACACGATCCATCGTCTACAGCCAAGCTCTGCGATACAACTGCATTTGCTCCAACCCCTCAGACAGAGACAAACACCTACAAGATCTCTATCAAGCATTCTTACAACTACAATACCCACCTGCGGAAGTGAAGAAACAGATTGATAGAGCCAGAAGAGTTCCCAGAAGTCACCTACTACAGGACAAGCCTAACAAAGAAAATAACAGAACGCCACTAGCCGTCACCTTCAGCCCCCAACTAAAACCCCTCCAACGCATTATTAAGGATCTACAGCCTATCCTGAAGGATGACCCAACACTCTCACAAATCTTGGGAGAAAGGCCAGTCCTTGCCTACAGACAGCCCCCCAACCTGAAGCGAATACTCACCAACAACCACATACCACACAACAGAACCACTAGCCCAGGAACTTATCCTTGCAACAAAGCCCGTTGCCAACTGTGCCCACATATCTATTCAGGGGACACCATCACAGGGCCTAACAACATCAGCCACACTATCAGAGGCTCGTTCACCTGCACATCCACCAATGTGATATATGCCATCATGTGCCAGCAATGCCCCTCTGCCATGTACATTGCTCAAACTGGACAGTCTCTACGTAAAAGAATAAATGGACACAAATCAGATGTCAAGAATTATAACATTCATAAACCAGTCGGAGAACACTTCAATCTCTCTGGTCACGCAATCACAGACATGAGGGTCGCTATCTTAAAGCAAAAAAACTTCAAATCCAGACTCCAGCGAGAAACTGCTGAATTGGAATTCATTTGCAAATTGGATACTATTAATTTGGGCTTGAATAGAGACTGGGAGTGGCTAAGTCATTATGCAAGGTAGCCTGTCTCCCCTTGTTTTTTTCCTGCAAACCCCCCCCCAAGACGTTCTGGTTAAACTTGGATTATTGCTGTGCACATTGTAAGATGAGCTGTTGCCAGCAGGAGAATGAGTTTGTGTGTGTGGTTTTTGGAAAAGGGGGGGGTGTGGGGGGGGTGAGAAAACCTGGATTAGTGCTGGAGGTGACCCACCTTGATTATCATGCGCATTATAAAGAGGGGTTTCAAAGGGAGATGGGCTGTTGCCAGCAGGAGAGTGAGTTTGTATGTGTGGGGGGGGGGGGGGAGGGGGGAAGGGTGAGAAAACCTGGATTTGTGCTGGAAATGGCTCTACTTGAGGATCACTTTAGATAAGCTGTTGCCAGCGGGGGAGTGAGGTGGGAGGAAGTTTTGTTTCATGGTCTCTGTGTGTATATAATGTCTTCTGCAGTTTCCACGATATGCTATGCATCCGATGAAGTGAGCTGTAGCTCACGAAAGCTCATGCTCAAATAAACTGGTTAGTCTCTAAGGTGCCACAAGTACTCCTTTTCTTTTTACGAATACAGACTAACATGGCTGTTACTCTGAAACCTCTCTTTCATATAGATTGTCTCTGTTTTGTGTCCATTTGACTAAAAACATTCTTCACAGAACACTACTTTTTTTACTTTCCTTTTACATATATTTTATCGACATTATTCTAAAATAGCTAGCAAATCCCCCAAGAATATAATCTCGTGCAAAGAACCCACCACTTGCTTGAGAAATTAAATGTGTTATCTGAAAATGTATATTGTTTCTCATTTTAAATTTTTTACCGATATTTGTTAGAAGTATATATTATGTACCCAACATCCTGTTTTGTTGTCTGTTCAGAATCAATAAAATATTAACTCGGGGTGGGGAAATCATATTTAACCAAGTGTTTAAATTTAAACTATGTCATATAGTAGAAGCTGTGTGGGAATAAGGTGTTATACCAATATACTAATCCCTTTTATCTTAAAAAGTTTACAATATTGTTTGGATATTTGTAAGCCATCCAGACCCAGTGACCTGCATAGTGTCTTGAAGATCAGTCGGTTCTATTAAAGTGTGAGCTATTTATTTCCTTTCATTGGTTGTGTATGAAGAATCAGTTATTCTCTGACCTCAGATCCCCCCGGCACTTTCCATCTGTCAGATGTTTCTGTAACTACATGTGTTCCTTCTCTACATCAGTCTAATGCACTAGACTTGTACACAGCCTCTATGATCAAAAGCCAGAAATGAAAACAATGGGAGGCACTACAAGTGAACAACATAATTCTATCATGCACCAGAATCCCACTCCTCAAACAAAAGTAAACAAACAAACAAACAAACACACAAACAAAAACCTTCAATTTTCAATTGTGCTCCCTAGGGATATGTGGAACATAAATTAAGGTGAGGCCACTATATCTTTTTAATCTAAAAATGAATGTTTTAATCTTATTCACAGAGGAATAACCGTTTTTAGAACATTGCAAAAGCTCAAGTATACAGATGTCTTTTGCCTGAAGCAGACATATCATAAACATTAACTTAACATTTTTCTCCTTAATTGTTTCAGTAGTTAATCTTAATGAAATGTTGATTAATTGGGTCTCTTAAGAAGGCTAGACCTCTAAATGGATAGTTTCCTTGGGATTTTTTTTGTTGCTTACTATATAGGATCTTCTCACAAGGATTACTATGGTCCATGGCTAGCTGTCTCATATTTATATTTGATATATTAATAATGTTAATGTTGTGGACCAGATCCTCATCTGATGATGTAAATTCACTATAAATGTAGCTCAAATTAAGTCATTGAAGGTACATCAATTAACAATCTGGCCTAGTGTTTATAAGAGCATGCTTATTGACAGTCAACCAGGACACACATTAAGGCATTGTGGTGTGAAAGAGAGCTATAAATATGATAATTGGACCTTAATCTAAGAGGGATGTCTTCTCAAAAATAGTCATGAAACGAGAGAGGGAAACAATCCATAAAAATGCCCAAGAGGTACTATTATAGCAGTAAGTCGTGACAAAGTTTGTATTAATTGGTGGATGCCTGAGGTTCATCCTGAGGCACAAGGCTGAATCTTAAGTGCCTTTACCCACCTGAAATGTGTATCAGTAGACTTTGAATTCACACTCCGCTGTGACATATTGTTATTATAATCTCATAGACTTTTAAGGCCAGAAGGGAACATCATGAACATCTACTCTAACCCTCTGCACATTGTAGGCCACAGAACCTCACCCATCCTCTCCTTTAATAGACCCATTATTGCTCACTAGGGTTCATTAAATTTACATTTCAGCTAAAGCAAACATTTCTAAAAAATCGGTTGTATATGTGTGTTACAAGGTAAAGGCATGTCAGCCTGTAAAGGGATAATGAGTCCTGGCATGTAACATGGCTGCCCAGGATGGAATATAGAAGAAAGGGAAAGCTGTGTCAACGGAGGGTTTGGCCCTTCTCCCCAGTTGAACTAGGGGAAATCTCAGTGGGAATTACTGTCCAGTGTTATTCAGCTGATTTGCCTTGGGGTGGGAGAGGGCAGGAGGGAGATAATTAAAATCCTCAGGAAAGTGACTGAGATTCAGAGCTTTATTTCCATTCCCTACTTGGTGAAACCACCCAGATAAGAAGCTCCCAATATGTTTATGCATTATCTTCTTCTGCTATGAAAAGTAGTTCCCAATTAATTTAGAAAATAAGAGGTACATAATTTATAAATACCTTCTTTCCCTACTGTTTTGAATATATTTGTGGTTAAACATTTTTTCTTAGGGTTCTGTGGACTGTTTGGACTCTTTCTTCCTACCTCCTGCAGCACATGGGCCCTCTCAGCAAGAGGTTCACACAGCAGTCACTTTTAACAAAAATATACTGTATATTGAACAGCTTCCAGTTTAGCTTTTACCCTAGAAAATGACTTTAAAGTGTTTGAAAGTGCTACTTTGTAGCTTAGTAATTAAGTGATGAGGAGGCCATTTACATCATTCTCTTTTTCTGCTTTAGTCCCCATCCTACCCCAAACTCTCTTCACTGCCATCCCCCTATCTTTTTCCAGTAAATAATTTGTAAAGAATATAATTTGAGATACTAAGAATATTTTATTTTTATAGATTAATAGACTCCCAGTCCAGAAGTGACCTTTGTAATGGTCTAGTACGACCTCCTGTATAACACAAG
This sequence comes from Chelonia mydas, assembly GCF_015237465.2. NCBI lineage: Eukaryota > Metazoa > Chordata > Testudines > Cheloniidae > Chelonia > Chelonia mydas. Next base: position 47,685,737 of record NC_057852.1, read on the forward strand.
CCACAGAGCTTCCTCAAAATCATTTCTATAGAATGTCTTTTTTTTTGGGGGGGGGAGGGAATCCAATCTTGATTTAAAAAATTGTCAGTGATGGAGAATCCATCATGACCCTTAGTAAATTGTTCTAATAGCTAATTACACTTACTGTGAAAAATGTACACCTTATTTCCAGTCTATTAGTGCTATAAGTACACTAAAGCCATTCTTCTGTACTTTATCTCATGAAAATAAAGGTATGCAGTAGGAGCATAGAAACATAAGAACAGCCATACTTCATACCAATGGTCCATCTAGCCCACTATCCTGTCTTCTGACAGTGGCCACTGTCAGATGCTTAAGAGGAAATGAACAGAACAGGGCAGTTTTACATGATCCATCTCATGATGTTCAGTCCCATTTTCTGGCAGTCGGAAGTTTAGGACAGCCAGAATAGGGGGCTGCGTCCCTGACCATCTTGCCTAATAGCCATTGATGGCCTATCCTCCATTAACTTATCTAATTCTTTTTTGGACACAGTTATACTTTTGGCCTTCACAACATTCCCTGGCAAAGAGTCCCACAGGTTGACTGTGTGTGTGTTGTGAGTCCTTTTGTTTGTTTTAAACCTGCTGCCTTTAGTTTCATTGGGTGACCCCTTGTCCTCTTGTTTGCTGAATAGAAAGCATTATTTACCCTATTCTCTTTCCCAACACAATTCACGATTTTATAGACCTCTACCATATCGCCCCTCGGTCATCTCTTTTCCAAGCTGAATAGTCGATCATTTTAATCTCACCTCTTACGGAAGCTACCGTTTCCATTTCTAAAATATCACTTTTGAGATGGTGCAGCCAGAACTGCATGCAGCGTTCAAAGTGTTGTACCATTCATACTATGTATTTGTATGAGGTGTAGTGGTTCCAATTATTGTTGCTGCTTCGGTGTTACTTTATATTGTTTTGACCTGGGCAAAACCTAGATAAATAGATTGAGTTAAAACATCTTCAAGCTGGTGTGTGAATACACCCTTCATTTAAGATAGTTGTAAGAGATAGTTAAGGAACCACACCTAAAATGTCTTATAAGCCTTATAAAGTCTGCCCAGAAACTAGCAAATGGGTGGAGGGTTTGACTGGGTATTGTTACCAGGTGTTTTGCCATGGGTGTGTGAAAGAACACACAGAATCTGAGGACAGACAAAAACAGAGAGAGAGAGGCAGAGGCAAAAGAACAAGAAATCCTAGCACTTGCCTGTGAGTATAGTGTGACCCTGGAAAAAGCCAGAGAGGTTTTGGGTCTGTTGGCTAAAATGTCTTTGGACTGCAAACTGTGTCTACACAGCACACTTTACAATGGTGTGGCTGTGCCGCTGCAGCCACGCCATTGTAAGCTGTGCTGTGTGGCCATACTTTATAGGTGGGAGGGAACTCTCCTGGTGACAAAATAAAACCACCTCCAACAAGGGGCGGTAGCTTCATCAAGCATGTCTCCCACTGACGAAGCACTGTCCACACTGGCACTTTTCGTCACTAAAACTTTTGTCATTCAGGGGGTGTTTTCTTCACACGCTTGAGCAACAAAAGTTTTAGTGACAAAAGTGCCAGTATATACATAGCCTAAGAAACTGCTCATTTTGTTGATAGATTCCAAGGCCAGAAAGAATGATTGTGATAATTTAGTTTGACCTCCTGTATAGCACAGGCCATAGTCCTTCCCCAAAGTAATCCCTCAAGTCTATCTTTTACAGGGGGGAAAATACAATCTTGATTTAAAAATTGTGAGTGATGGAGAATCCACCATGATCTTTGGTAAATTGTTCCAATGATTAATTACTCTCATCATTAAAAAAATATGCCTTATTTCCACTCTGAATGTGTCTAACTTCAACCATCAGCCATTGGATCATGTTATACCTTTCTCTTCTAAATTGAAGAGCCCATCATTAAATATTTGTTTCCCATGTAGGTACTTATAGACTGTAATCAAGTCACCCCTTAACCTTCCCTCTGTTAAGCTAAATAGATAGACTCAAAGATTTACTATAAGGCATGTTTTCTAATATTTTAATCATTCTCACAGCTCTTCTCTGAACCCTTTCCAGTTTATCAACATCCTTCTTGAATTGTGGGCAGGAGAACTGGACACAGCATTCCAGCAGCAGTCACACCACTGTCAAATACAGAGGTCAAATTACTTCTCTACTCCTATTCAAGATTGCCTTGTTTAAGCATCCCAGGATCTCATTTGCTCTTTTGACCACCAGATCACACTCCGAGCTCAGCTTCAGCTGATAATCCACCAGGACCCCAAAATCTTTTTCTTGTTCTTTGTTCCTTTGTTCAGAGACATAAGATTTTATACATTCTTTGTAAAACAAAATTGATTAAAAGATATATCTGCCTATCGTCATTTCTACTTCCAACTGGAACATCCCCAGAGTCCCAAGTTTGACTAGCTGCTCTGGTCGAAAAGGGGAAACAATATCTTTCTGCCAAGAGTTGCTGAATGTTGCTTAGTACCTAATGTACAAACAAGCGTCACAGATGAAAACTGCCAGTGGAGAAAAGCTCAAACAATACTTCAACTTTGACCAAAAAGGGTTTTTTCTTGTTTTAAAAAATTGTAATACAGGACAAGCACTAGTAAAACAAAGAGAAATTATGTTACATATTGATTTTTAAAAAGAGGTTTTAAGTTTAGATTTTAAAGAGTTTCATGATGCTTATTAGGAAGAGAATTCAATATAATTGGGCAAGTGAGCATTGTGAGGAATACAAATAAATCAGAAGAGGAAATAATGTGAAGGAAGAAATTGCCCTAAAGAAAGGTTATTCTGAGATCCCTTTGATTAAAAAAAAGTATAAAAACATACAAGTTACCATACACAAACAGACCAATGTTCATCAACTTCAGTATCCAATCTCTTATAGTGATTCCAATTACAGCAGAGCAAGGTGTAAACCCATCTACTTTTCATTCACCACTCCATGGTGCCCCTAGGTTTGTAATAATAATATATCAGAATATCTACACTTCTGCTGGTAATCAGCTAAGTCACCTGAAGCATGAAGATTAATAGACCTTGTAAATGATCCTAGCTAGTGTAAAAATTAGTTTACAAGAGATCAAAGCACCTGATGAGTTGACTAAACTGAGTGCAAGTTTTAGACAAATTATCATTAGACTATCAGAATGGAAACCTTATTATATTTGATAACTGGTGCCAGAACTTATCTTTGTTTTGTAGTAAGAGTAGAGAAAGTTGTATTTTTTTGTTTGGTTGGTTGGATTTTTTTTACTAAAAAGAGTTCATAATTAAAATAGTATTTTGGGAACAATGTGTGTACTGAAGCAAAAGCCAGCATTGCCATAGATAAGGGCTGGGTGACGGGGGGATGGGATGAATAAATGTAGCACAAGGAACAAGAAATGTAGCACAAGGGACAAGAAATGTAGCTCTTCATTTTTTCAGAGGAAATTGAGATACAAATTATCTTGAAATAAATAATGTTTGTGTGTTTCTGTTTGATTTCAAACCTAATTTACACATTTCATCACCACATGACCGAATTTCAAAATGTAAGACTATATCCTTCCATATGCATACATACCTTACCATTCCAGATAACCTGCTTTTTTGAGCATTCAATACATGCTCAATGTATAATGTAATGTTTAGCCCATGATTAATATGCTTTTATTCATTGTA